>NC_136070.1:1224860166-1226330166 GCF_964261635.1 Lissotriton helveticus | reverse complement strand
ATTTACCCCACGGACACTTACAGATATTAAGATACTTTTAAAAGGAGAAAGACCCAGAATGGAGTCTAAGAGATCATGGAGTTATCAGCATCCAAATGTATAAGGATTTGAAGATTAGTTTGAAGTCGCTTTCTAGAAGGAATGGTTTTTGTTTCTTTATTAAAGAGAAATAGCCCCAGTTGTCTGTTTTCTGGGCAATGTGTTACTTGATGGCGAGATTTGTTCTTAGGGTGAATCCAAGTGACTTGACATGGAGTGAACGTTGAGGCTTGAAGTAGTCATGGTTCAGGTTGCAGAGTTAGGTTTCGACTAGTTTGTGCTCGTTGTTCTTGTTTAATTGGCTAACATGAGGAATTCTGCCTTGGTAGGGTTGAGCTGCAGGCAGTGAATCGACTTCCACGCCTGAATCAGGAGCAGGCAGCGTTTGAGGTTCTGAATGGCAGGAATGGAGGATACTTTCAAATAGGGTTGTGTACTGGCATAAATTGGTACATTTTTAGGCTATCAGGGAATAGAGCCCCAAGGGGCTTCATGTAGGGTTTAAAGATGACAAGTAAAAAATAGAACCTTGGGTGATTCCACAGGTCAGAGGGATCTTTGCGGACTTGGAGGTACCTTTGTGAACAGACTGGCGTTGGTTGCACAGGTAGGGAAACCAGTAAAGATTGTTGCTAGAGAATTCCACTCAAGATTTCAGGACGACGATGAGGGTGGGATGGTGAACTACAACCAAGTAGGATGAAAGGGTTTCATCTACGATGTGCAAGATAACTGTTGCTATGAGTGCAGTGCGATCATAAGCAGAATGTTAGTTTTGCAGGACATGGATGACGCTGGAGTGATCTTGGACTGGAGCATAGTCTGTTTTTTCATTTTCCTTGTTGATGAATGGTGGAGGAGCAGATGGGCCTACAGCTGTAGTCTGTTTTTTTTCACGAGAGGGAGAGTCCAGACGGTCTTGATAGCTTCAAAGAAGATGCCTCGAGTGAAGGAGGCAAGTAGTGGTGAGAGATTCTTCGGCGACAGCTTCAAAGAAGGACAAGAACATAAGATCCTCTTCTTAGGAGGGGACTTTTAGTGGATGGAGTCCGTCAGCGAGATGTGCAAAGAAATTGGCTTCAAAAGATTACAACTGAAGAATAACAAGTGCATCCAACATGAGAGGAAAGCTTGCTTTTAGCGTGTGATTGGATCTTTTATATGTTTTACAGAAAAAGAGGCTGATGGCACTGCGCTCATTTGAAGAGTGTAGTACAGGATGGTCAGGTAGGGTGGGAGGGAGGGTGCAGTACTCGTCATGAAGAGCGTTTTGCTTTTGTTGATGGTGTGGGTAAAGTACTTACCTTTGGCTGATGTGAGGACCTGTCTGCAGCTTGTGCAGGACTTCAGTAGTGTGCAGACATCTGATGTTCCCTTTTTAATTCAATTTTCCTTCATGTCTGCGGATGAAGTGTTTTTTGTCTTCAAGGCCTTTGGCGTGCCGAGGCTGTGAAGGTTTCAGCCTGCGTTTGCTCGTTTTATTTGGAGCTTGGGTGTAGCATAATTACAGAGATGTTTTGAAGTTGCTCAGGAGGCCATAAACGCCAGATGTGGAGCTGGCAGGAGGAGAGGAATTTGAGTGGTAGGGTGCCTATAAAGACAGTTTTGAAGGATCTTAAAGTTTGTTATTCTTTTTTGGGTTCACCTTTGTATGTGTGGTGGGAGCTGAAGAGAGAAAGATAGGTCAAAGTGATCAGCCCCGGTGCGTGTTGGTGGTTTGCACTGGGTGGATGGTGATGTTGAGAAAATAAAGTAAGGATATGTCTGTCATGTCCTGGTTGGCTGTCATGCTGCTTCATGTTGAGTCTGTTGATAACATTCAAAAGCTATTACTAGTGAGAGTAGTTAGACAGTAAAGTACTCCCAAAAACAACAGAAAAGAAGATGCGAACAGCAGTTTACTAACTGTATAAACGAACTGGAAGATGACAAAATAACTACAATGCACATCAGTGTTGTCATGGGAAGTAATAAAGACAAATAATGGTCTGCAACAACAGCTTCCTGTAGTGTAGCAAATGAGAACAAAATAGAGATGATTGTCAAATACTGGGGAGGAAGATAACCTAGTTTTCTACCATTGGAGCAATGGTGGGATATTGAGATAGCACCCTATGATAAATATGTAAATGCCTTCAACGTCACAATTGTACTTTCCTACATTGCTCTTTCTTCTCCCACATACTCTTCTCCTCCCCATTATGAATGTAAGGAAAAGACAGGAAGAGAACATGGAAGCACTGAGGAAAGATAGCAATGGAAATATACATTGCTAGACAGACAAATAATCCGCCTCTATGTTTTGTACCATTGCTTGAGGTGAGATTTTCCTTTGGTAAATAAGAGTGATGCTTCATTATAGAAGAGCTCTAAAAATAGCCTCTCTGATTATAGAAGGGCTCAGATTATATACCAGGCTTAGAATCCCAAAAGGCCTCTGATTTTGCCACCTTTCTTCAAGGTAATATACAGGAGCTGCAAGTCAGCAGGGAGCAGTAGTTTTAGAGTCTGTATGCCCTGCAAGTCTGTACACACCCACAAATGTACTTTTTAGTGTATTCACCAAATTCTCTCCAATCTCTTCCCACACTGGAAAAGGTTGGAAACTTAGTCCGGACAAGGGTGGGGGTAAAACTTCCTTTGAGGGTGTGAAACAAAAAAGGGGGGTGCTGGGAAAGTGAATTTGGAGTTTATCAGAAGTCTTTATAAGCTACATTTCTGTGGTATAAAAGCAGGTACAGAAATGCATGATACATAGAATACATCAGCGAAGACATACATTAATTCAGCCTTTCAGCGATCCCAAGCATATTTACAGTAAAAAGTTTTTTTTAAGTATTTAAAAGGCCACTCATTCATACAATAACAAAGCTTTAGTAAGAAGCCTGAATTGGAAAACCCCTGTGATATTGCATTTTTCCATCTTTTTTTAATCTATCATATAAAGGAGGCCACTGCACCACAAATCAGAGGACACTGTAACTGCTGCAAATACAGCAAAGCACGTCTACACTGTGTAAATTTAAATACTTTAAAAAGGGTCAATATACATTTTCTTCTAGGGACATCATAAACAGTACAAAAGATCAAAATGTGCAAATTAGACTGGGGTGACACATCACAGGGGCTCAAATCCTCTAGGTATAACATTTAGCAGGATATCCTACCATAAGCGGTAGAGCATCGACACTAGTGCGCACCAAATTGTAAGCAATCACCGAAGGTTTGCAGTTATACACCACTATTCTTTTGGACAAGGCCTTATTCATGTAGATTTCTTTTACGGTGGTCATGTCGATGCGCAAGCATGATTGTGGGGTGTCAAATAGCTCTGGGCGCCCAATCTCCGCACATATGGACTTTACATAGGCGAACCATGATACATCTAGGGCAGCATGTAGTTTCAGACAATCCATTAGAAGCATTTTGTTTGGAGTTGTATACGCCATTGCCCAGATAAAATGCCATAACAATAAGGGTGATAACAATTTTATCCACAATGTATGGGGCACCCATTTCATCATGACATATGGCATTTGTGCAGCTTCGTGGGACTGCTAGTAGTTTTTCAAAAACAAGTTTTCCCCCATTTGAATTCCTTGCACATCCACCATTCCCCAAATGCCTGCCCCCATATATGGTGATTGCCACGCATATGGTTAGCAGATCCCTTACTAGTTTAGATACCAGTTTTTTGTGAATATTTGGATACCATGGATCAGTGGTCTTCAAACCTTTTTACTATGAGCCACCCCTAAGCAAAATGTTTTGACGTTGGGCCCCCCCTCATCTATGGGAAGGATTGGGGGAGTGGGAGGGACATGGCTGAGTGCAGGGAGTGGGGATTAAGAGGATTTCAGGTATACTTTTTCTATAACTTATGAACCGCACTAAATAGGAGACTTCTAAAACAGCAAATGCATCAAACAAAAACAGATATTATCCCAGACAAACCGCTCCCCCTAATTGGGGTGTTGCGAGCCCTTCACACTCTTTGACCCCAATGCAACTACACCTGCTGCACTAATGATAGCCTGCTACTCAGGACTGCAGTTATCTCCTTGTCCCTAGCCACCTCAGTCAAATCCTTGGGCATCTCCCTTGACAACCGCCTAACTCTCAACGTACACATCAACAACTCTGCCAAAGCAGCCCTCTTTACCCTCCGTAACATTAAGAAAATTAAGCCCTTCATCCCAATTGATGACTTTAAACTGGCAGTCCAATCCCTTGCTCTATCGCGCATTGATTACGGCAATGCCATCCTCACCGAAATTCCCAAAACCCACCTGGCACCTCTTAAATCAGTGCTCAACCTCGCGGCTAGGCTTATCACGGACTGCAAACAATTTGACCACATCTCTCCCGCCCTCAAATCCCTCAAATGGCTCTCCATTGAAGGCAGATCCACATATAAATCCGCCTGCATTACGCACAAAATCCTCCACCAAAACACACCGACATACCTCTCCAACAAACTGACCAAAGCAGGCTGCACGCGATCACTGAGAAGCTCCAACACCCTCCTACTTATCCCCCCCCTTCAGAAAAAGAACTCCACTCAGTCACGCTCCTTTTCAGGCAATGCCCCACTTATTTGGAATGCCCTCCCAAAAGACCTCCGTTGTAAGCAGTTCTACCCCAGCTTCAAAAAAGAACTCAAACTTCTTCTCCTTAATAAATACTGGGGTTTCTAATCCCTCCCTGGTAGCCTCGCCCCTCTGCATCACCCCACCTAGCTGCTCCGCATATGACTAGTGACCACCCGCCTGCCCAACCCCCTTTTCTTCAATCTGATCACCTTACCTCCCCTCCTTATGACCCTCAGTTTTTTCTTGCATGTTTCTTTATACTTAAGTGAGGCTTCCCACCTAACTGTTACCGCTATATTGTATTTCTCGTAGTGTCTAGCAATTGTTTTTACTTTTTTATCTAGATGTCATGTATCCTATGTGGACTTGCTCTTTTATTAATCCATTGTCTGTGCCTATACACACTGTACCTGTATTGAAACACCTTGTAAAGCGCTCTGATACTCCTGGGTCCAGCCAGCGCTATATAAAACCTCTTAAATAAATAAAATGAAATAAATCTCCTCTGCATCTTTTACCTCTTTCCAACCATGACTGATCATCACCTCAGTCCTAATGCTTGAAATGAAAATAAGCTCTGATGCCCCCCCCTTTTTTTTTAAAGGTACACAGTCATAACTGTAATGCAGTGGGCCCCTCAAATCCCTGGGCCCCAGTCCTGCTGCATCTGCTTCCTTAATGATAACCAGCAGTCGCTGCTTACACACTCGGTAGCAGTACCAGCTTCACTAATGAATGTCCCTTTTTTTTATGAAAAAAAACCACTTATATTGTCCCCTTCTTTGGGGTATCTCTCTGAAGAAGCGGTCTCTGGCCATTTGTAAACATAAAAATGAGTCCCCATATAGCGCTCCCTATTCTGGGCCTTCTCTTTGACAGTATCTATGAATCTCGCTCCTTTCCTCCGTCTCCTAGACCATTACTGTGAGGCCCCAGTGATTGAGAGGATTAGGGCTCTGCATCTGAATGCAACCCTGCTGGCCTTCTACCCGCTACCCTGTAGACTCCGCTTTCACACAAAAAACTGCCCCTGAATGGTTAACACCGACTTTGAGATGCCTCTGTCTGAATGCAAAGGGTGTGGTGGTAGTGCAGAAAGTTAAAAAAGAAACCAGCCTTGTTACCAGTCATTAACTGAGTGAGTCACTTAAAGCCAGGGCCCTGGAATTATGAGCTATTGCTGTAGCCGCGTTTTCCACATAATTATCAGTTTACTGCATTTGCTACATAATATCCAGATTTCAAAAAATATATTCCAGCGCAAAGGGAACAAAAGTTACTTAAAGCGTGAATAAGTGTTCCGGAGCAGTGGAAGGCCCTTTGCAAAGACTGACTCGCAATCTTGGAGTTGCTTACTGCTGTATTTGGGGGTTAAACTAGTACTAATAAGGTAAATTATTTCCCCTGACAGCGTTACCTTCAGTTAAAATGGCAAAATAATGAAGTAATGCTAACCACAAAATGTGGACCATGAATTTCCACTGATAATTGGTGTCAAACAGGATTTCCAGGTAGGGGAACGAGTCAGTTTTGATAACGTTAATGTTGTTAATAGTGTGGACTGATCTTTTCCTGGGCCATGCGCTTAACAAGATTGTCAAGGTTTTGCTTTTGTTTTCTTTCAGATCCAGATTATGCATAAAAACTATATAGTCATAAATGAGCCCTTGAAGCCCTCTCCCCGTTCTGGGGATTAGAACCGCATCATCTTCAAATAATAGAACGGGGAGAGAGCGTGTCCCAATATATGGAATGTTCTGTTCTCTAATTTTTAAAAAGGATACTACTCTATTCATATAGAGAGAATAAAAAAGGGGCGAGTACGCACCCTAGTCTAAAGCCTAACCTAATACTCTGTGCATTCTCTGTTATGTCCAAAGCGGACACACGCATTAGCGTCCCTGTATAGCGGTCTTATAAAATTGAAAATATCCTCTTCCACTCCTAAATCTGGCATAATGGACCAAAGTTTTGAATGTGTGACAATCAAAAGCTGCCAATAAAGCCATAAATTAGAAATATTGAGCCCTATTTAGCCAGTGTATATTTCCCTATAAGAATAGGCAGATTCAAGCACAGAACTTCTGTGTCCAATTCTTTTTTAAGGCTGTTTTGTATTTGTAAAAATTTTGTTCGTAAAAACCCACTCCAGTAATCAGTGCAGCAGGATACATTCCATAACCTTCACTGTGTTGTCTAGGAGGGATATAGGCCTGTAGTTTTTTGGTTGTGATTTAGCTCTTTTTTTATAGGTCGGCATTAAAAACATTGGTGAGCAATGGGTCTCATAAATCTTGACAATCGTGAAGCTGATCGAGTCACAGGACATTGTCTGGACCTGGAGCCTTGCGCTTACTCATTTCCTTCAGGGTCCTATATACCTCATCCAGTTGAAATATCATGATTGGGAAGCTCAAAGGCTTCCCCATGGCCACCTTGAGGTGGGTCCAGCGTCCTACACGGAGTGTTACATGTGCTCGAGAATTATTCTACCCACTTGGCTTCTTGAATATGGATTTCCATAGTACGTACTGACGATTCCCAAAAATAAGGCACATTTATAACCTCCCAAAAAGGAGCACTACCTTTTAGTTTGCTAGCTGTCTGACATGCCTCAAATGCATCCTCCTTTATCTGTTTTTTCCTAGCTGCAAGTGCCTCCTTGCACTGTGCATGAGCATTCTTAATTAATCCCACTGCTCTAGGTTTAATAAGTAGGGCTTTATGTAAATCTGTAATGCCTTGTTACAGCTAGAGTCAAACCATCCCGGAGTTTGACTCTGGGCACAAGGCTGTTGTGCTGCAGAGACTGCCTTCTCTTTTCTGTAATGCCTAGGAACGCAGTTTTGAGAAGTACGGGGTCCGCTTGTGGGTCCAGGCATATAGACACCTTAGCCTTATTATGGAGTAGAATCGGGAAACCAATTTTTTTTCCACCTTTACCCCATTTGATAGTATACCCATTTTTTACAACATGGACTTCACATATGTATGCTTGGTCTACTTATGGGAATTTCTTACAGTTGTAAATCTGCATATATAGGACATGTACCGGTGGGGGCTCTTTTGTGTCCTTTTAAAATGTAGCCCCTTATTTTCATGTTGCCTCAATGGTTTTCCACAGATTCTCTATTACTCATCTTTATTTATTTAAATACTGACATGCATCAAATCTACTAACAAAATGATGCCTCAGAGACATGGTATTTGCACAATGGTTTAGAAAATTTTTTAGGTTGTATTTTTTTCTACACTTCTATTTTTAAAGCAACCAATTATCGGTCTTGCTTTCAAGCTTGTGCATGTATTTGTATACAATTAGGGAGGGCGTGGAGAAATGCAACTAGCCTCAACTGTAAAATTTTGAGTTGCATGGGACCTAGAAAGTCTTGCATCATGTGTATACTCAATTATTCCCTTGTGTATATGAATAGGTGGGTTGGCAAATATGAATTATGGGGTGTTGGGTCTTCTACTCCAATAATTATACGTGGTAAGAATGCATCCATCCTCAAAATCTTTACATTAACCTTTGTGACAATTTCCCCTTATTTCAGTAATTTGGACAATTTTTTTTTTTTTAATACAATAAAGCACTATTTGTTTTACAGAAGGCATATGCGGTTATTTGGACAGCCTGAACAAGTTTCACCCCCTTTGGCAAGCAAGCCTAGGGCTTTTTCAAGGTTTAGAGAGAAAGTAAAATCTAGTGGTCATCTGTCAAAATATAGCAGTGAGATAATGAGTATATACAGTCCGCCTCAATGAGGTGTGTGACTGCATTAAAACAAACTGGCCGAAGACTACAGAGGAGGAAGTCCAAAACCCCTGACTTTAGTTAAAGCCTATTTTGGATATTGCTAATCACTAACAAGGCAGCTACTAATATCCAAACTACCAAAAATCCACTTACAAGGCTTCCAACTGTTTTTTTTAACCATTACCATCAATTAAACCACCTCCATGAACCTTCCCTCCGAGACAATATACACATGACCTCATTGCTACCTTTTGACATGACCTCATTGCTACCTTTTGACATGACCTCATTGCTACCTTTTGACAGATCTTACTCATTAGAGGCACAGCAAAAAAACTGAGTTTTATCAACTGCTAATGCCTTCTGTACAATAAACAAAAAGTGCTTTATTGTATTAAAAAATACTGAAGAATTGTCTTTTTTGTACAAACGTGATAGAAGTGACTGACATAAGGGAAACCTGTCATACATTTGATATAAAGCTCCTTAGGGTGAATGTATTACTCACCAAGTTTTTATATAGAAACCACTGTCAGTAACAAAGCATTATCATAAAGATTTATGCATTTCTTTATCATGCTCAACCAGGAAGGAAAGGTTTTGGATTAATGAATCATATATACAAGATTGGATAGCTTATACATGTGGATAAAAAATTGCCTTACTCCTCCTTTGTAGAACATTGCTATGGTACTATAAACTGGCCGCCAAAGGGTTTTTGGTAAACTGGATTAGACCCATATGTCCACTGGGCCCGATCCAGTTTACCAAAAACATGGAAACGTGTTTTACATGACCCCAAACAGTATGTCCTAGGCATGGGCGACATTAGTTGCGCACACATTTGAGCTCATGAGTAAACAAGAGAGGTGGTCTTGTTCCTGTTTTACTGTATCCAACTGAGAAACGTGAAATGGAGTTGTAAGTATAAGTTATTCATCCACTGTAGGTTATGAGGCCAGAATCTGGCCCTTAAATTATGGTGTAACAAAATGGAATAGAGTTAATATGGTTTGACCTTCCAATATCTGGCAATTCAGATAGGGTAGTAGGGGCTGTAGGATGAATGAATAAAGGAGTGGAAAAGTCAATTTGGTCATGGCTACGGAATCACAGGTAAAACTAATAAAAAGAAACAGGGGAGGGGAAACTACTCAACATAGGGTTCACTTCACCATCAGGTATGGATGGCAAAAATACATTAACATACCTCATGGGTCGTTCAAGATATGGAATAGTGGCTTACACTCCTTTACTCTGGTCATTACATACTATACAGGGTTGGGGAGTTAAAAGAGGGTGCCACAGAGGCTCATCTTAGTCCCAATGTTACAGGGTTCTCTGTCCAAAGCAGTAGGTGACATGGTGTGTTGGGTGGGAGGCAGAAGAGATGGAGCAGGCCATATATCTGCAACCTAATAAACTCAGACGGAGACACACTTTAAGAATTCATGAAAGAATTTATTGACTTTCAGAAATTAATTCATCAAACTTGTGTCACAATTGTTAGTCAAGCGGAATATACATAGTTAATTACACACAGTCTGAAGCAATGTTTTCGTTCTGTAACGGTCATTGTGCTCGACGCTCTTCTCCTCTCTTTGGGCAGTAATCAATTCTGAGGGATTTAGGGTTACTATGAATGTGAAGCAATGAGGTAGAACTTACAAATTCAAGTTTATTTCAAAGAGCCTAAACACCCATTGACTGCCACAGCAAGATCCATAAATTCACTTTATGTGGAACACATACTTTAGAACACAAGTTAAAGCTCTGCAAGAAGTACAGATAATGGAAAATGAGCGCAACAAAGTGAGAATTCCGTTTCCAAAAGGTGATGAGACCTATATCTAAGAACAGTTCAGAGCAGGACAGTGGATTGAACAGAACAGGAAAGAAGATACAACAGCACAATAGATCATAATAAAAACACCAATAATAAGGGACATTAAATATAAAATTGAAATCACCCAGAGACTTAAGTACATATAGCCACAAATTGTCCATTACAAAATCACATTTCACTATTTGAGCATGTCAAAAACATTTTTTTACAAAAAACAAAACACTGCAATGTCCAACTGCATGATCAGACACTATTTCCATGCCACGTTTGTTAATAAATTCCAAAAGATTCTCATTAAAAGACAAAATTATCTTGCTCGAAACAAAGGTTGGAAGGTTGGAGGAGGTGAAATACATTTGGCTTCATTAAATCAAGTTGACAATCTTTAGACCCAAAAGAATATATAGGGCTACCAGTGTATTGTATAAAGAAAAAAAGCACAGTCATACCTCAAGCAAGATTATTTAATTCCAAGTCGCTAAAAATGTACACTAAAGAGAAAAAGCAAGGCCAAAAACAACAAAGGAACATATGATTGTAGTAATCAAAAGCAAGACAAACGTTTAACAGCATAGTGAACAAGCACAAGAGATAAGAGAGGGTGAATATATACAATTAAAGAAAATTGAATCACAATATCAAAGGGTCACAGTTGTGTACAGTAAATATTTCATGGACACTCTGTAGCTAATTCAGCAACATTTCGCCCCAATGAATAATCAGCATTGTCTTCCACAGGGAAAAAGATTAGCCATCACAGGATTCACACGAGAATGGGTGTTGTAACAGTTGCAGACATTATCTTAATTATGAATAGAATTTATCCAAAAATCAGAAGACCGAGGTCAAGAACTGTACAACCACCGCTACACCAGCTCCTGTACATGCTGCAAAAAGTTGGAGGAAGTAATGGAGTTTGTGTTGTTGCAACTCTGCTCTGTAAGGCCACTACACTCATTCTTGTGTGAATCAAGCCCCTAAAGAACACCCAACGTGCATTCACAGAATATAGTGCAAATCCTTTTCTAGACACTGGTAGAATGTGGTCCCACAAGATCTGTTTTCTTATTATGTTTTGTATAACAAAAATACTAAAAATCTACTATTTTATTACTAAAAACTGATTGTTGTCAAGTTTTACACTTGCTCAATAATAAAATAAGAGTGCCAAATATCAAAAGGTTTACCTCACCGCAGCAACAGACTAGTTTTTACTTGCTTCCTGACCTTTTAATAAACTTTGATGAGTCAAAAAGAAAAGAAAACGCATTTTTCATCAACATGCTGTCACTTAAAATCTGGTGTATTTCATTTCGAAAATAACTAATGGAATGGCTTTTTGTACCATACAATTCAAAACGTCCTGCATACGTCCATGATGTCTACCATGTGTTGCTCTATTACATGAACATTTTGATTTTTTCAAAAATCAAATTAATTGGGGTCAAATGAGTAGACCAGTACTGCAAGACTCCTGTTGGCCCAGAAGATTCAACTATAGTATCGAGAGACCCTGCATATACCATATGTTAGAAATGAATTGCTAGATATTAGGATAATGTTACTAGTACGCCTATAGTCTTCTGGCACCAATAGCTTAAAAGCTTCATCAATAGTCAGGAACGTTCATAGATATGGTACTGAAAATAGGAAGAGCACTATACTGTTTTTATTTATGAATGCTCTGTGCAACCTGGACCATATTTCTACAACAAATCATTAACTTATGTTCTGCACACTCTTTACATACACTCAGCCATCTATTACACCCATACCAGGCACTGTTCTACACATCTGCATTCACAAAATGCACACGAGCCGGTCTCTGCACTGTATGTAGACCCTTCAACAAGCTCTTCCCTTCCCACATACCACTACAGGTGTATAACCTTTTCTGTTAACAAACATTTGTAGGTCCTGCTTAAGACAGGGCGTGTGCTGTCTGTCGCGAGACATATTAGCTTACAGCCTGCTCAGCATTTTCCACAATATGAATTCATTGTTGCTCTCATTTGCTTGCTTCTTCTTTGTCAGTTTATGCAGGCTTTCCTTTTTCTTGTGTTTGTCCCTCTCCTGGAGCATGGATGCATTACTTTTGTCCTTCCACTGTTCATTTTTCAGGTGCTATTATTCTTTTTTTGTTTAAGCACTCTACAAGAGAATGTACATTTTCCATCTGTCTCTCTCACGCACATATCCTGACCTCCATCTTTCTTGCCCTCCCTCCGCTTCATTACTGCTTCCTCTCCACCCACCTGCTCTTGTAGTTCTTGCTTTCGCACCACCCCAGTATCTGTTTGCATCTCCAACCTCCACTGACAACACTTTGTTTTCAGATTGCTCTCCCACCGCCAGCTTGCTTCCCATCCCCTCCCCTCCAGCTCCACCTTTATCAACTTGCTGCTGTAGCCCCTTTTGTCCACCCACCGTTGTCAGATTGCTTCCTGAGCCCTTTCTGTAGGCCCTCCCTCTGTTATCAGCTTGCTTCTCCAGTCACATGTTACCAGCATACTTACCCTTCCCTCCAGGCCTCCGCTGTCACATGCCCTCCTGCCCACCCTCCAATGCCATCTTGCTGCCCCTGGCCGTCCTGTCGACCCTCCATTGTCTCTTGTGTGTCTTCTTCCCCTACTTGTACATTTCTCTCGCCCGATCTCCTTGTGGCCCATTCCCCAGCCACCCTTTTTTTCCATTTGAAGGGGGAAATAAACCACATTACTGCTGCCCACATCATAGCGCTTCCCCCTCCCCCTAAAAAAAAAATATATGTTTGGCATGCTGCTATACAACATGTTTAAATCATTGCCAATAGCTCCATTATTTCAAGTGCCCACTTGTTTTCATGGTTGCAGGCTGCTAATCTTTACTTTGAAGAGAGCACTGGGTTGCATGTTTGGATATCCTACATCTCCTTGCAGGGGTCCTTTCCCTTGCTATGTATTTCTGGGATGCATGGGGTTGTAGCAATGTTTTTTTCCTGTAAGGAAAGGGGATATGTTGTATCTGCTGCTCAGCCAGTGTGACTGAGGTATAGAATGTTGGTGTGTGATGATGATGATGTATGATGTGGGAGAGTCAGTTGAAGGATGGATGGGCTGAGCAGCAGATATGCTGCTCCTGGTGCGGCTCTTAATTACATCTCTTGAACTCAACATCTTAATAAACCATCTTGCTTAATATACATCTGGATTGATGGACCCTTCTTCTATTACAATATATTAGAGCACACAACAGCAGACCACCTCCAATTCATTCACTGTGGCCGACCCGGTTACAGCTCAAGAACTGACAAGACCAGAATTCAGTTGCTTCCACTGTATGCCAGCAGCGCCTTCCCCTGTTGCGATCTAATCACATGGAATAGGTAGCATACTTTTAACTCTACTGCAAGTCTCTAATTCTATATCGGTTCTCTAGGGGGTGGCACAGAAGTTACTAGCTGTCTTGGGTCAGGACTTCCATTCTATACGCTATCTGTCCTTGTATTTCCAAAGCTTCACATTGTAATCCTAAAACGTCATAATTTCTGAAATGTTTCTCATTGCACAGAGGCATCAGCTTGGTTTCGCAGATAATATCGCGATGCCTTAAGTATCATACATAACCACAAATGGAACCGTCGCACATAGACGACCTGAAAACGTGCCACCTATCCCCAAATGGTCAGTTCTCAGAGCAGACCCCCTGGTCACACCAACCCTCCATGCCCGCACCTTCCTGCCGGCAGTAGGACATGGCTGCTTCAGGACTTCCAGCGGCTGTGGAACACGCGGTTCCTTTAGGCTCCCGGCTCCCGGCTCCCTGCTCCGACCTCCAGCCTCTCCTTCCCCGGCAACTGAAGCAGCAGCAGCAGAGCTCGCACTGCCCGTCGCACGACGTCATCCACCCGCGCCGCTTCAGATAGAGGGGAGAAAAAAATCGGCCGCCATCTTCATCGTACATGATTTTGTAATTTAACATTTGTATTTGTACGGCATAGACCTGTACTCCCAAGTCAGCAGTTTTCGGAGAGTAAAATTGTTAAATAAGTGAACAAAGGTAGAGGAATGGAAACCCCCCACATATTTTATATCTGTATTTTTATATTTATAAATGTTTTGTGTGTGTTTTTGCACATATTATTTTAAAGCTCTAAGTCGCAAATGTTGTAGTGTAAGTAAGACCATGTCCCATTTCTTCCAAGTTAAACCACCGGCACGCCACCGCGCTCCCAACAGAGTAATTATCTGCGCACGTGCGCAGGTGGGTGTGTCGAGATATAGCCAAATCGCCCGTGTTCCGCAGAACACGTTCAAATGGACCGAGTTTGACGCATGCTTTTTAAGGGGTGAGATATGCTGGCAGAAAGCATTGTTCAAATCTAAGGGCTCGGGTATCGAAAGGGCAACAAAAGCACATTTCGAGCGATTTCAATAAGGCTATAGAAATTGTAAATATATAATTCTATACAACTGTGCAATATATCTGTGATTTTACTACACAGTTAAGTACACTAAAACTATTTTCTTTGATTTGCAAATACAAAAGTAGATTGTTTAGGTAAGATAACTATTCAAAAACGGCAAGTCGATTCCAACGTAAAATTCGCTCACTCGTTACGTTCCAATATGGCGGCTTCTCTTGCACTTTTTTCAAGGGGCAGTGGACGAGCCTTGTACTTGTCCTACGTTTTTGTTTATTTCGATAACCTTACAAACTGAGAACTACAGTTTCCGACAAGAACTGCTAAGAACGCGCATGCGTATTTGGATGACGCTAGATCGCTTGTTAGTAGTGCAGGGTTGGGTCAGAAGAACAGCAGTTCTGCACAGCCGCACCCGACTTAAAGCGAGCTCAGGCAAGCCAGGATGACCAGAACAGTGAGTTCACTTACACCAGAGCAAGCTACACACCGTATAACATTTGTATTTTTATTATTGTGTGTTTGAATATATCATTGTGAATTGCTATACGCCTAAATGCAAAACATGCCAAACTGAGTAAATCCTTTACAATAGAAAGGCTTTGCCTTTTAGTGTACAAGTTTATTTGCAGTTAGCACGAGGGATATTTTAGAGTGGCGAAAGAAGCCGTTTTAGTTTAAGCGAACAAGTTGATAATTTTATTTTTAAGTGAGTCATGAAAAGATGTCTGCAGGTGGCTCTTTTTTTTCAAAATGTTCAGTTTGTTTAATACTTGTTTTTGGACTTGCACAGCTTTGTACTCTTGCTTCTTTAGCTGCATTTGGTAAGAAAAAAAATCAAATGTCAAAATAGAAATTATGGCAGCTGTAGGGTCGCGCAGGATCAACGGATCAAACTTTAGGGAGGACTATTTGAGATGCCTGAAAACAAGGGCGTCTCCCTTAGTGGCTAGCAACGTCTATAGTTTGCTCATTTGGCAGTTGTACACTTTAAAGTGGTTCTCAGAACTGTGTCCCTGGCCAACAGCTGTTTCCATAGATAGGCAGCACTCCTATGAGTGCGTAGTCGTTATGCAATTGAATGTACATCTTGTGCAAAACATGCACATCCAAAAATTGTGGATCCCTATATGCTTATCTGCAAATTACCTTATAGTTGTGGGAGAAAACTATGTAGAACAAAATAGGCGTGTACTATTCATTATCACCTAGAGGGATACTTTTTTGTTCCACATCTGCTAGTCCAAACATGTAACTTAATTTTATACATGTAAAGCATGAATGCAAGTGAGAGGAGGCGTAAGAGGTTTTATTACAAATAGTAATACTGTATGCATTTATAACAGATTCTGTGAAATTGCTAAAAATTCGTAATAAATCTAGATATAAAGCATACCTCTGTTGCAAGAGTAAAATATATTGAAAATTCATATTAGACTTTTATTTTTTTTTGTTCTAATATTCATGTATAATATGTTGTATGTTGTAATGATGACTCTGGATACAGGAAGGTGGCAGGTAATTGGTTTATTGCAGCAATACAGAAGTAACAGGACCGTCACCCATCTGGCCAAGCACTAACTGCCGCAGAGTGGAACTAGCAGTAGCGTCATGGGTAGAATTACTTAAAACAATCTAGAAGGTTGATAAAAGGGAAGGCAAGGAAGAGAGCAAGTAGGGACCAAGCTATGTACAACACATCTCCCCTCCTTGGACAATAAAAAGAAAATAATAAAAGTACAAACAATTGAATAGAAAAGCTCTCAACGGATATAGTCATTTAGGTATGCAGGTGGATGGCGAGAGCGAGGACTCCTTAGGCTCACACTAGAATGAGAAATCTGAGCAGGAACAGAAACAGGGATGGAAACCCCAACTCCATCATTACCCAAAGATGAAGAAGCATCACCACCACCCACCTCCCCCCGTACAGCAGGCAGACAAGACAAACCTGAATCCCCCTGAGTGGGTAACATGTAACCACTACGGAACGGATCTCTGTTCTTTAAAATTGCTTCCTTTGCTGCAAACACGAAATGGCCAGATACTCCCATCAACAAGTCGCCAAATGTTGTATGTTGTAAATGATGACTCTGGATATAGGAAGGTGGCAGGTAATTGGTTTATTGCAGCAATACAGAAGTAACAGGACCGTCACCCATCTGGCCAAGCACTAACTGCCGCAGAGTGGAACTAGCAGTAGCGTCATGGGTAGAATTACTTAAAACAATCTAGAAGGTTGATAAAAGGGAAGGCAAGGAAGAGAGCAAGTAGGGACCAAGCTATGTACAACATTGTACATTTATTTTAAACTAAAAAACTTTTACTTTGAAAACCAAATAACAATAGACACGGAGAGGGGATGTAGCCTTACGGCTTGAGCAGTCGACCTCGAAGCTGGGGAACCGGGTTCGAGTCTCAGCAACAACGCTCAACATCCTGTGATTCTGGGCAAATCACTTAATCTCCCCATGCCTGGCAAAAATGATTGTGTCTATCAGTAACAAAACTGGTGCTCATGTAAAGCGCTCTGATACCCGATGTCTCGGGCCAAGTTTGCGCTATATACAACTCTCAAAAAACGAAAAAGTGCTTTTTTTTGTCCAAGTCGGAATGCAAAAAATAGAGTAATAGATATGTGTTCATGTGTCAATAGTGCACACCGAATAGACACAAGAATACATTATGAAATGACACACAGTCATGGAGAGTGGAAGAAAACAACATGAAATCGAGGATCTCCAACTGCATTTTTTTGTAGGACTCAACAGTGATTTTCAGGCTGTGGTCTGTTTTCCAGCGATATACTTATCACTGAAAGTGACATAATTGGGTCTTATCCGCCACAAGGAGGAAATTGCTCTTATGACAGAGACATTTGCGGGCTACTTTCTTTAACCAGCATTTACAATGTAACGGTCTCGCCTTTGCAAAAGTTAGAGCTAATAGCATTGTAAATGTTAACATTTTTATTTATGGCATTGTCATTTACAATGCCAATAGTTTAATCTCTCGCAAATGTGAGACCTATTGCATTGCATTTCGCTGCATGTGCAAGATAAGTGTGGGTTGCTGGATGAGATACAACAGGATGCATGCATATTCCTCTAACAAGAAACGCAATAGTGCTGGGGTTTGACTTCACTAAGTGTGAGGAGGTAGAGGAAGAGGTGCGGGTATCCTCCACGGGAGTGGTGTGGGGGGGCGGTAAT
The DNA here is from genome assembly GCF_964261635.1 of Lissotriton helveticus. Classification (NCBI taxonomy): domain Eukaryota; kingdom Metazoa; phylum Chordata; class Amphibia; order Caudata; family Salamandridae; genus Lissotriton; species Lissotriton helveticus. Next base: position 1,226,312,315 of record NC_136070.1, on the reverse strand, counting down.
TGTGCAGTTATGCACACAAGACAATGGCGGGTGTGGTTATACACTTAGTCAATGGTGGGCGGGGTGTTGCACACAGACAACAATGGGAGGGCAGGCGGGGTTATACACACAGACAACCGCAGATAGGGATATACACACGGACAAGAGAGGGTGTGCAGATGGGGATGCACGCACGAACAATGGAGGGTGGTCGGTTGACATTCTACACAAGGACAGCAGCAGGAGGGCAGGCAGGGTTATGCACAGGAAAAACATTGGATAGGTTGGGTTATGCACAGACAATGGCAGGTGGGTGGGATTATGCACAGGAACAACGGTCGGATGGACATAGGCACACAGACATCGGAGGAAGGGCGGGGATATGCACAAGGACAACAACATGCACAGTAATGTACACAGAGAATGGCGGGTGGTGTTATGCAAACAAACGATGGCTTTATACACAGCAACAAAAGCAAGCTGGCTGGTTTAGGCACATGGACAACGGTGGACAGTGTTAGGCACATGGACAACGGCGGGCAGGCGAGATAATGCATACAGACAACGGTGGGTAGGTTATGCACACGGACAACGGCGGGTGGGGTTAAGCACACAGACCACGATGGATGGGCAGGTGTGGTTATGTACACGGAGAATGACGGAGGGATATGCATATTGACAACAGAGGGTGGACGGGCGGGGTTAAGCACACGGACAACAGTACAGTGCACAACTCTTCAGTACAGGTGCTAAATAGTGCATCGCAGGGAGGTTAGACTGGACCTCACTCTAAGCAGGCACATTGTGCTGAGGGAGACCTGCCCATCCACCCTGCGCTATGGATCCACAACTGTGGCATTGTGTTTTCTTTCCCTACTTACAGGCAGCTAAGTGGATGGTGTGTAAAGGGGGTCTTCTGGGCGCCATGGTGGGGTTGGGGCGTTGTTATAGGCGCAGCACGAGCTCGCTCTGCGGTGCTGGCTGATTGAGGCTGTACCAGCAACTGTATGTGCATAATCCCATGCTGCGGCAGCTTTAAACAGCATGGCCAGTGGCTGGGCCGCAAGCAGCCCTCAGAAGGACCAGGCCCCCGCACCACATCAAGAGGGGGCCGAGAGTAGGCGCCCGGGAGCGGACAGACTGAAGGGCACTATGAGAGATGGCACACCCCTCAAGCCCCTTTGTGCTTCGCTGCACCGACCCCAGTTACTTAAACAATAATCTACATATACATGGCATTCACGCCTTCCTCCAAAAAGCGGATGCGTGTGACACCCACAAGAGCGAAGAGTAACGAGGGTGCTGTGGGCAGTACAGCCCCCCGGACCCGCACAGCACATCTGCAGAGCGGCCATGCGGACACAGGGCCACACACTGCAGCATGGCACCGTGGAAGAAAGGGAGCCCAGGGCAGGCCGAGACCTAAAAACTGATCTTCTTATTGCAGACGGACCACATCTACCACTGTAATCAAACAAACTTGTATTCTGTTTTAACTTTGTGACAGAGGGGGTTCCAAAAATTGCACCATGACATGGCACAGCTCTGGTGATGCAAAAGTGTTGTCTGGTGTCAGCAGTACTGCCCTCGCTAGCCGCTCACTGGACAGTCACCCAACCCCAAGACCAGGACGGATGGAGCGAGTGGGACAGTGCTCCTGCCCAGTGTAACTCTTGTCCCTCCTCAGTCATGGTGACCTTAGTCTGATGACGCACATCACACTGGCCTCCACTCTAGCACCCCTCCCTCCCACCGACCTCCCTTAATTTCTGTTTAAAAAAACCACACATTGCCTTGGGTTGTGTTAAAAAAGGGTGCACGTCCCCAGCATGCAATGCTTCACGTTGGTTTTATTATCTGCATGTCATTTGCATATTGGCTGGGCTCTGGAGAAAACTTCTCACGAGCAGGACACAGCAGGCCTTTGCTATCCACCAAGTTCAGCAGGTGCAATCCACGGCCATGCAGCCCCTTTGCCGGTTCCATGATGCAGTGGGGCAGTACGTCGATCCATCTGCCAGTCCAGAGGAGGTCTGGGTGCAAGGGAAGTCCTATTTATGGCCGGAAAGTGCTGTCTGGGTAGACTATGCCATTAGCCAATAGACTACTATGTTCCCTCCCTTCTGATGACCACTTTCTGTGAAGGCTAGCAACTGGCTTTCCCAATATGCACCAGTCTTCCCACTCCCTACATGGCAGAACCCCTCTCTTGGTGTCCAGAGGTCCCTAGCCCAACTCAGAGGTGTGGCTACCAAGGGGGCTACATACCTCTAAAAAAGACTTGACAACAGGTTTCCCCTCTCCTTCCTGGTTGCCGGATAGTCTGCCTAAACAACGAGGCTGCTCTTCTCTAAAGTGTTCCCCATTTGCTATTCTGAGGTGGTTTCAGCTTAGGCACTCTCTTTTTGGGCCAACACCAGTATGACTTCCTGCAAAAGGGAGGTAACGCCTCTCTCCAGTGCAGGTCTCAATTGTCTCCTTTCCTGGGAATTGTTAGTACGTCTCCCTGGGAGGGCAGAAAGCTGTCTCGGATTCATACTTTTTGTGTAACAGTTAGGGACACAGGAGATTGAAGACAACAACGTGGTAACTTTGCAAAAGTTACACACTAACTTATTATATTAAATTTGACTTGAAAATCAAGCCAAGCTTAATCTAACAAGGTGTTTGATACCCTAGAGTACCATCTTTGGTCACAGCGTTCAACAGTTTGCATAGCTGAGGTTTCAGCATGTAATCCTGTACTCACCCACGGGGTGAGAGTCTTTCTACTGTAAAAACGACAGCTTTTTCACTGCCAGAACCTTTAAAATAAATGTCCTGACTATGGAAATATGCTGCACCCTACCTTAGTAATCTGTAGGTCTACCATAGGGGTTACTAACACAAGAGTCAGGCAAGTATTTGCCTTTGCCCTGCCTTTAAATGGCAAAGTCAGGCTAGAAGTTCGAAACTGCTCTTCCAGTCTGCAGTGGCGGACTGGGAGACTTGTTTTGCCTTCGTCACCCCCGTGGTGGCACAACCAGTGCTTGCATCCCTGAGGTGACTAACTTAGAGGCTCTAGGTACCCGGGTACCATATACTAGGGATTTACCAGTAAGTTTGCCTATGCCAATTGGATATAGCCATTGTAACACACATGTTTTGGAGTCAGGGCACTGACAGTGAGGTCTGGTTAGCAGGCATAAATCCAGCAGCATCAGTCAAAAACTTTGATGTGACCACACAAAAAGAGGGATTCCCTTAAAGAAGAGCAATACATTTCTTCTTAACCGCTGTACTTCGTTATATGACAAAACATTGTGTAGCCAATAGGAGTGAAAGTGTGAACTATTTTACGTAGATTATTAGCACCAGTAAACAAGAAATGAACACAACAGATTATGCATTGTTAGACGTGCTAGGCATAGCAAAGAACTTGTCCAAAAGGAGACAGCTTATGAGTTGTGGCAGCTACCAGACATTCCTTTGTCACATAGTTCCACGGAGTTGAGATGGTGCACTTTTAAGCCCAGTGTTCTAGGCTAGTTACTCAGTGTTCCACCTCATCTGTTCTCCTGCTTTGTTCATAGGGAATTACTTTCATTTGGTTCTTTCTGATGGTAAAATGTACCTTCAATAGCTTATAAGCTTATCCTCTTATCTAGCAGAATTCCCTTAGACTCTGTGTATGAATTCATGCACATTTCGCCAATTCCTAGGTCAGTGGGCCAACAGTATTGTCCAATGTTACTTTTCTGCCACTTGACTCGTATATGATTTCACCCTTCATAAACCAGCTTTTCCCATTTCTGTTTTGGCACCGGACTACAGTGTCACCTGGTCCTCCATGTGCTATGCCTCACAATATAAGCTCCATTTATAGCTTCACTACATTGACCAGGCTTTCAGCCCAGGATAGTTTCTACCCCCATGCAGTGATACATCCCACATTATCCAGATGTGAGAAACATGAACACACAATAGAGCTACCAATGTGTTGAGCAGTGGTGTATTTCCAGAGAGGTCCAGTTACTGTCACGTCATCTACCATGGGTGAGGTGGAGCTCACTGTGCAGACCGGGTTTGTAGTTTAAATTTTTTCATAAAGTCTGTTTTTATGCAGTGACTACAGTTAGGGGATGGGGGTGTGGTGGGGATCCCCAGCTGACATTGCAGGACCAGACCACCAAACAGCCCAAATTCCTTTCGGCAGAAGCCAACGGGGGCAGTATGCCATGCGTTGCTGTGCTCTGGGTGTGCCAGCCTTATTTTACCAGACCAGCCTGACCGAATTCAGTCACCAGGCCTTCAGCGCTCCTCCCACCCACTGCTGCTTTCCAGACCCAGTCACAGCCACGCTCCTTCTCCACCGGGGTAACTCAAGTGTCTCAACCAGCCTTGTCTGGTGCTCGGTCACGTGGCCACATGTTCACGTCCACATGTTCATGTCCTCTGCCGCACCCCATCAGTGGTAATGTGATTGTAGCAGTGTCAAACTTGTTCCTAGCTCCACCCACGTCATTGATAAATATATGGTAAACACAAGAAGATGTTGGGCGGAGCGCTGAAACTTTTCAAACACTCACCCCCAGCCATATGCAAATAAGTCTTGACCCTGTCCCTCACTGGAACAGTCCAACCCGAACTGCCAAGCCAGTTCTTCCTTGAACCGGAAACAAGAATCCTGGGGCTGGTTTCTGGGTAAAACCCTTCATCAGCCAGGCTAGCTTGAATCCAGTAGCAAACTGAGCAAGGGACCCACGTCTGGGGTATACCCTGCCAACTTAGGGCAAACAAAGCAAACACAAGGAGATGATGGACGGAGCGCTGAAACATTTCAGACACTCACCCCCAGTCACATATCTGCGTTGAATCCAGCATCATTCTTTAGCTCACTGGAATATACTGATGGCATGGTTAATACTCCACTTTAGTGTCTGCAGAATTTCCAAATTGTGACTGTCCCTAGTGTTACTCCATAATTTCTTCTTTTAAAACATTTTTTTTTACTAAAACATGAAAGCGGCTAAGTTGCTTACAATGCTAACTAAATTCATAACAATAGATTGTTCAACAAAATCTTTGAGGTTGCCTCTCTAACTGTGAGCTGAAACTTCTGCAGCCTGTGTTCTGGTTGATCTTATCAAACCGTTTCCTGCCACAACCTTCTCCACTTTATCAGTGATGGTACTTCCTTCCTATTTACATCACTCAACAGTTATTTTCAAAGCCATGTGTGTTTTCCTATCGTCGTTCGCGGTGAGCACTGATATTTTACTACATTGCAAGTCCCCAGGGCACATTACCCTTCATGTCTGGTAACTAAACCTACAAAACAAATCTTTCAAGAACTAGGGCAGTGTTTGGCTGCTTTATCAGAGCGAGCACTCTAGTTTCCACGATTTGTAAAAATATACCCTTCAGAAGAAGTGACAACTGAAAGCACAGTTTGAGAATTTTACAAAATAATTGAGAAATAGTTTGATTAAAGCCTTCTAACGAAGCTGAATTTCTGAACCTTTTTATGTACACTACTTCTATTTTATGGGCCCATGAATAACCCTCTTCATATTCTTATTCTTTGGTCAGTTTTTGTGAGGACTGATACCATGTTTTCTAAATGATAGACTAGTGACTAAAATAATCTCTCTAACATTTTCAGAGAGGAATACAGTGCAGATAAGGCCTATTGTTGGTTTCAAAGCCCACCTCTCCCTAATCCCCACCTCCCAAAGGCTTGAGGGACTTGTACGGGTGGTGTTGGTCTGTAAGTGCATTAGTTCAGTAAATTATTTGACTTCATTTGGATTTATGAACTGGAAGTCTTGAGTTCACACCAAAGGTTGATTACAATTTTCAGAAAAGTTTTGACTCTGAAACAGAGTTTCTTAATCTTCTGGATATCCTGGCCACAGGAAATGGGGATACTTTTGAATTTTAAAGGGATAACAAGTTATGCCTAATACCACCTTTGTTATCCAACACTCAGAATGGTGCAGTCATCCTCCAGCTGGAAGACTACTCCTCCCTGTTGACACCAAAACATTTCGTATTTGGCCATATTTATAGACCATGCCCTTTCCACCAGGTACAACAGTAAAATAATATAAAAGCACACAAATACTTTCCATACGCCTTTCCTTCATTACGCTCTTATATGCAGCGACCAATGTCCCCTTAGAGCATCACTCTGGTAAAATATCCCCCATAGGCCACATTGCAAATCAAATTTCCTCCAACTGTAATGTGCTTCTGATTATAAACTGTTCCTTGTATTACTCAACAGAGGTACTGTCCCTATTCATACTGCTGGTTTTCTTGCTATCCCCAAGTCTCATCAATGCATACCATTGACCTCCAATTTACAACCACAATGTAATTTTTGAAGTTTTCCAACTGGACATAAACAATTTAATTCCTTGCTTTTTTGTGCAGAGCCCTTTTTGTTATTTTAAACAGAATCAAAGCAGACAAAGTGAGTGACATTTTCTCCCAACTAACAGTAAGCACAAGGTATAACAAGCATTGGCATAGCCAATAGGTCCAGCATCTGGGACCTTCTAAGTGTTATGCCATGCAACAGTTGATGTTGTTGCACCAAGGATATTGTGCTGCATAACTAAATACTAATAAGGTCCCAAGAGCGATCCCTATTGGCTATGCCAATGCTTGTTTAAGGGGGCCTCAAAACGGGTCCCTCTCGGGATCTTTTTTGTGCGCTGGTCACATGTGGTATGGTTTTTTCCGGACTGCAGTGACAGCAGTCACAGCAGTTTGCTTCGAAAACAACATTGGACTGCCATAAACTATACCAGAGCCCTTAGTATTATTGACCTACCAGCCCCCGTATTATTGACCTACCAGCCCCCGTATTATTGACCTACCAGCCCCCCCCTCAACACATGCAAACACCTAAGGTGTTCTCCGTGACCTCAATAGGTTGGCAGCACTATAAGTATAATAAAACATAATAAATATATCAGGGGACTTGTGTCCCTAGATGCCCATATCATCTCTCTGCGTTGGGACAAGTGAAGAGCAGAGGATGCTGACCGCGCTCGAGCCCCGACAGGAGGCCATGACCCACTAGGGCCTCTCTGTTGCGTAACGTCGACCCCAAGGTAGTTCTCTCTTGGCCACCCGTAGTGACGCGCAGTTCCCCTCCACTGTCCCTTGGGCCAGCCCGGGAGCAACAGACCTGACCTGTCTGCTGTATGGCATAAGGCCCTACGTCACTCCACCACCAGGATGCAGGAAAGAGGCCTGTGCGTCAAGGCCAAAGCAAACCACAGGTAGAAGAGAAATGTGGCTTTATTGTACCTTGGAGAAGCGTTGTAGCCACCTTGAAGTAAGGTATATTCATCTGTATGTTAAGGGTATGGGGACAGGAATTTTATTAATTAAAAGTAGTCATTATTACTTTCCAGATCATTTGACTATTTAGTTTATGACGTTGGTGTCAATTTTAATTTGTAACTACGTATCAAGAGAGAGAGAGAGAGAACCAGAAAGCTAGTCCTTATCCCCGGGGTTTATATAATGTTAATCAAAAGAAGACTAGCTTATGCATTTAGGAATAGAAAAAGGGGGTAATGACTCTGGTATGTTTTGTCATGAGAGCATCTGGTTGGTATGTTCATGAAGCCCTCACCCACCAACCTAGTTGGTGGCATGCTTCATCATCGGGCCCACCCAGTGACACCTAGCGTGTCCCGGGTGTGCTTCGACGCCTGATTACAGCGGAGCTGGTATGTCGCTGAGTGTGCGGTGATGAATGTCGTGAATGTGACGTTAAAACTGCTTGGCGATGGTCCCAGTACCCGTGGGTAAATTAGACTTTAATACCTGGGCCACCGTCAGCGGTTAAAAATAAGGCTGTGGGATGTTGGTGGCAAGTTACGACCTCCTACATCCATGGTAAGTCCACATGTTTCAGCCAGTGCCTTATATATAAGCTGGCTTTCTTCAGGACTAAGTAAAGTAAAATAAAATAAAGTGTATGTGATTTAAACTAGTGGGTGTGTTATTCAGACTATGTGTATACACGCCCTAAAGTGTTTATGTGTGAGAGGGGGGATTCCCTTCTCTAAACACCTGTAGATGTAACAGAAAAGACAAAGACAGAACATACAGGGGGAAAGGAAGAGTCAATTCAATGTACTGCATTGTTTACATCTGAAAGCCGGCTTCATAGCGGTAATTGTGCAGGCTATAGGCGGCTATTGGTGTAATGGTATTGGTGGTACCATTAAGGTGAAGTTCGCACTTGTAGTTCCGGAGTGGAGTGGCTAAAACACGGTAATAACAACCATAGTGCATATCTGTGAAGAAAAGACGCAAGGTTGTTGCTTACGCTAGTTTAAGCAGCATTGTGCTTCATGGTTTGTGAAGAGGCAGGGGGTTGACCCTGTAAAGAACAAAGGTATTTGGCTACTATGGTTAGGAGACCTGTAAAAGAGAGAAGGTAGCGCTTACCCGTGGTCGTGATGGTTGTTCAGCTATACTCACAGCTTTTCTGGTTAGGATCCGCTCTGGACCTGTTGCGCCTCCTTCGCAAACCGGTGCAGAGTGGCCGGTATCGCCGAGCGTTTTATACCAAAGGTAATTGGTTGATTGTTAGCATCTGTGTGAGGGAGGGCAGGGTAGACAGACTCAAACTGTTGAGTCATGGTGCTAACGCGGCCGCTCAGCTGCTTTCTGTTGTACACGAGTTGCGTTCGCGCATGCGTGTTGCTACTGGTGACGCTGCGCAGGCGTAGGTCTCTTCTCTGCGCATGCGCATTGTAGAAAGCGCGTGTGGGCCTGTCAATGCGCCTGCGCGGGAGCGGGACCCATGGTTTTATACTTATAGTTGTCCACTGCTGGGGCTAAATAGCGCAATGCATTTTGTTAATGCGCTAAACAGTTGCCAGGGGTCTTTCTTTGGCACATGTGTATGAAGTATTCTGTATTCATGCGCAGTGTCACCAGTAGCAACACGCATGCGCGAACGCGACTCGTGTACAACAGAAAGCAGCCGAGCGGCCGCGTTAGCACCATGACTCAACAGTTTGAGTCTGTCTACCCTGCCCTCCCTCACACAGATGCTAACAATCAACCAATTACCTTTGGTATAAAACGCTCGGCGATACCGGCCACTCTGCACCGGTTTACGAAGGAGGCGCAACCGGTCCAGAGCGGATCCTAACCAGAAAAGCTGTGAGTATAGCTGAACAACCATCGCGACCACGGGTAAGCGCTACCTTCTCTCCTTTACAGGTCTCCTAACCATAGTGGCCAAATACCTTTGTTCTTTACAGGGTCAACCCCCTGCCTCTTCACAAACCATGAAGCACAATGCTGCTTAAACTAGCGTAAGCAACAACCTTGCGTCTTTTCTTCACAGATATGCACTATGGTTGTTATTACCGTGTTTTAGCCACTCCACTCTGGAACTACAAGTGCGAACTTCACCTTAATGGTACCACCAATACCATTACACCAAAAGCCGCCTATAGCCTGCACAATTACCGCTATGAAGCCGGCTTTCAGATGTAAACAATGCAGTACATTGAATTGACTCTTCCTTTCCCTCTGTATGTTCTGTCTTTGTCTTTTCTGTTACATGTACAGGTGTTTAGAGAAGGGAATCCCCCCCTCTCACACATAGATAAACACTTTAGGGCGTGTATACACATAGTCTGAATAACACACCCACTAGGTTAAATCACATACACTTTATTTTATTTTACTTAGTCCTGAAGAGAGCCAGCTTATATATAAGGCACTGGCTGAAACATGTTGACTTACCATGGATGTAGGAGGTCGTAACTTGCCACCAACATCCCACAGCCTTATTTTTAACCGCTGACGGTGGCCTAGGTATTAAAGTCTAATTTACCCACGGGTACTGGGACCATCGCCAAGCCGTTTTAACGTCACATTCACGACATTCATCACCGCACACTCAGCGACATACCAGCTCCGCTGTAATCAGGCGTCGAAGCACACCCGGGACACGCTAGGTGTCACTGGGTGGGCCCGATGATGAAGCATGCCACCAACTAGGTTGGTGGGTGAGGGCTTCATGAGCATACCAACCAGATGCTCTCATGACAAAACATACCAGAGTCATTACCCCCTTTTTCTATTCCTAAATGCATAAGCTAGTCTTCTTTTGATTAACATAATTTTAATTTGTACACTTTGAATATTGACCCCACCTTCACATTTTTTTATAATAAATATTTATGACGCTAATGGTATGATCGAAACGTTGTTTAAACTTTGGATTTCCTTTGAGTGGCGGTTACGAAGCCTCGTCAATAACATAATTCTCAGATGGCCGCCGTTTCTCTTTTTTATTGAAGGACTTGTGTAATGTAGTCCTACTTTAGTTTCCACAGCAGTCAAAATATTCCACCCCCTCCCCGCAGTCCATGTAGATAACAGGCGCAGCCGTGCAAAAGTGAAAGCGATCGCGCTAAGGCCACACTATTTAAAAGCATGTGCGGCCTATGACAAGAAAATGGCGTGGGACTGTCCCACGGACAAGTGCATGCTGTCTGCTTCGGACAGATGGCGAGAGTAGCCATCTTTGTCCATGCAGACGTGTGCATGAGCCCACGGGGAGAATTGATTCCAAAAGGTGCTCTCTGGCGAGTGCAGAGCATGCGCTGCTTTCGCTTGGCGAGACTTAAAAAGGGGTGCTGATTTTTGCATTGCAGTCTAACTGAGGCCGATATCAACCTGAAGTCGCTCCAGCATTTATTATGTCGCTCTCTCTAGTCCTGAAAGGATATATTGCTAGTTGATGATTACCTGGACTTCAGAGGTTTAGTATTTATTAATTAATTTATTTATTTATTTTGATGAGTTTTATATAGCGCTGGCTAGACCCGGTATACTATTTCTTTAAAAAATCTACAGGACAACAAAACACTTCATGGAGTATTAGAGGTGTAGTTACTAAAGCAGAGCAAGGAAAACACAAAGCTGTATAGTAGTTGAATAATGTCTGAGTGAAGTGAGCTATTGACCTGTAAAAACTAAAAGTCTGCTTGATTTCGATCCAAATTGTCTTTATTCTAATAATTGACTCCTGGTTGGATTTTTGGGCCATTATTCAACATGGGGGAGTTGAAACCTTTTAAATGTCCAGAATGTGAGGCAGACACTTTTTGATGCCTAAACAATGGCTTTTTTTTTTAGGTGCTTTGCTCACAGTGTGTACTCATATGATGGTTCGACTCCCATTTTGCCTCCATAAAAAAGCCAGAGTTTCCTTGTGTGACTTCCTGTTCATCCAGTCTTTCAGTTCAGTGTCATGTAGAAGTTGAATCAACACATAAACAAAACAGCATAAGAATGTCGCATAGTGCACCAACTAACGTTAATTTGCTCAAGTTATTCTTACAAAATCATCTCGGAGAAATAAAAAAGTATTATGGATGTAATACCTGAATTATTCACAGGCATTGTTAATTACTTTGGACCACGTTCGACTCAACCTGCACCTCTAAGATGAGGTCCAAAATGACCAGAACCAGTCTTGAAATGCTTATGGGAGAGTTCACTTGGCAATTCAGGCTTGACTCTGCCTATTGGAGCAGAACTTGGTCTGACTTCCATATGTTTTTGTCCCTGGCTGCAGCAGCCCAGTATCTATGGTCTGTAATGCTGCCCGAAGTAATTGCTAGTGGTTTAGATTAATTCAAGCATTACACTCATCACGTTTTTGTTTTTCTCACAAATTCATGTTGGGCATCTGATCTAAAATTTCATGTAGTTCGGAGAACTTAGAAAATTATTTGTATTCATCAGGTGAGCAATGCTAAGAAAAGGGATAATACGAAAGCTATACTGTATGCCAAAATTTCCAACGGCAGTGGATTTTTAATGTGATTGTAATAAGTGTAAAAAGTCAATCCTGTACAGTTAAGTTCATCATACACCAGATAGATGTGAAACTCTCTCATGCCAGGAGGATGACCTGCAGGAAGTCCCGCTACCCCCTTTCCCTACAGAGACTAGAATTGAGAGGACCCTCGAGTCCTGAATCTCCTGTACCGCTGATAACCTTGCCACAAGACCTATATATAAAGAGTGTTGATCTCATCCTTGTGTGGTGTCTATCTGTGGGGAGGGAAGTGACCTGTCTGCCCTCATCGGAGGCCTCTCCCCCAGTATTCGGCCCACCCTCTGGGTCCCCGTCTAACAGCAAGCATACATGTAAGCTGGCTATCTGTGTCCACCATGGCAAGGAAGTCTTGTCCAAAATGTAGCTGCCTCTACAACAGCCCTGTCGGCTCCCTTAGTTGGAGTTGTGGTGGTGGGATGTGCAAGAGGGAGCTGGCAGCACTGATACTGAGAGTAACACAGAACAGCACAAGAACGGTGTATTGGAACGCAGGTGTGGATACGAACGTCTCCTTTGACACACATAGGAAGAAGGGTAGGAACAGCATTTAAAGAGTGGCACTAGAGATATTGGCAGGTCAAAAACAGTGAGTCCAGGGGCGAGGTAGCATCAGGACTAGGTCCGCTTCTACAACACAACGGTCCCCTTCTACTACACAACCAATGGATATAGAAGAACTGATAGCAGAAGGCGGAGTCCACCATCTGCCTCTTCACATAAAAACTTTATTCCCCAACTAAAGAGGGTAGACGCCAAGATCATCGGCTGGGTCTTTGTTTCCCATTCTACAGGTGCTTTTGATCTCAATGTAGAGGGTGGGTTTGAGGGATTAAGTGAAAACCCATCGATGGAATAGCAGGGTCATTGATGGGCTTTTCCATTCGAGTCATTCTTGTCCTATGGACAAGCTGACCTCCTGAAACAGAGGCTAACACCCAAGACCTCCAACAGTCTGAAGTAGGAACTTCTCTAGAGACATAATAACGCCATCACTTCAGAAAGAGATACTCTATCCATTTGGGGATTGAGATTGAGATTGAAAAAATGAAATAGACTTTAGGCCTTAATGAGTTTGGAGGTCCTCCAGTGGTGCCGCCACTGCGCCATCTGCTGGAGGACCGCCAAAGCCGTGGTGCACCCACCCGATTCAGAGTTTAATCCAGGTTGAGTAGGCAGTGCTGCAGCGGTCTCACGGTGGTGATCTGTTAGGCTCATAGGAGAGCCTTACATTAAGACCACCGCAGTTAGAGCGCCTGCAGCACGTTCCTGCACGGTGTGACATGCACCCCCAGGAACGGCAGGGGGCCCTCTTAGGGACCCCTAGTTGCCTCTCCGCCACCCTTTTCATAGCGGGCTCACCGCCTTGAAAATGGCGATGGGCAGGTAACTCCTAATATGCTTGGTAGTGCAGCAGAAGCACTGCCAGCATATTAGTGCTCCTGCGGCTGCGCGACCGGTGGACATTCCTGGATCCCAGCGGACGCCGCGGTCTAGTGGCGGTCCGACTGCCACACTCCTAACACTGCAGGCGGGCCCGCAATGTGGCAGTACTCTGATCGCCACATCCAGTACGGCGATCATATGGAACGCTCTACTCTCAATGAGGCCTTAGATTCATTATGTTTGATGTAAGGAAATGCCTCCATAACCCAACATACGACTATAATTAACAAATCACATGTATGGCATATGCGATTTTGATCATTATTACTCGAGTATCTGGGAAAGCTGGTGTGCAGGAAAGCAGGACTGGGTAGTCACATGATATAGGACCAGGTGACTCTGTGAAACACTTTAAATTCAGTCAGAAGATTGCAGTTTGTTTAAGGATTAGAAGCTCTGTCACATGAAGCGTCATAGACTTATTTATTCATTTCTTGTTTGTTCTTGCACTTTACTTACCCACATGGAAACAGTTTGAAATAAATCTTAGACTGATTTTAATGTGTGTGGTTTGTATGATAACAAATAGCAATGTTTTAATGCAACTGTTTATTTTTCCTAGTAGTGGAAAATATAATTTACACAATAAATTTGTTAGGGGAGAGTTAAGGGATATCCTGAAATGTTTATTTCAATCATAACACTTGTAAAGCGCACTACACACCCGTGAGGGTCTCAAGGCGCTTGGGGGGTGGATGGGGGGGTCCTGCTAGTGATCGAAGAGCCTGGTCTTGAGGAGTCTCCTGAAGGCCAGTAGGTCGTGGGTCTGCCGTAGGTTGGTGGGGAGGGAGGGTGTTCCAGGTCTTGGCGGCGAGGTGGGAGAAGGATCTGCCGCCAGTGGTCGCTCTTCGGATGCGGGGGACTAGGGCGAGGCTGGCGGAGCGGAGTTGGCGGGTGGGGATGTAGAAGTTGAGTCGAGAGTTGAGGTATTTGAATTTGAGCTATGACTTTATTATCTATCTCAGAGACTTTTTAAGGTGTTTGAGGTATTTGAATCTCAGCTATGCCTCTATTATCTGTCTCAGAGACTTTTTAAGAAGCGATTTATTTGTTATATCAATCTTTAATTGCCACAATACTCACATTTTTCCTTTTTCATTTATTTTTCAGTTTCCAGATGCTGGTGACCGAGGGGAACATGTCAAAGTTACTAGCAGGCAGAAGCCAGGCTTCCTGGAGCGACTCGGTGAGACCGCCGGAGGCATGGTGATTGGGTTCGTGGTATTCAGTCTCTCATTTTACATTCACTTTACCAATGAGGTAAGGACTACTAGTACATATTTTCCCCACAAAGGAACTTGTGGGTTGTTTTCCGTTTTACGCTTAGTTGCATCACTGCAGTTTTATGTTGTAAACCACCTTTAACACAGCTTCTACCACAGACTCAAACCCTAGAGTTGAGAGTCCTTCCAATAAATGTTTATTTTTGTTGTATTGTTTTTTAAATATAATAGCACAGAGACCTCACAGTGCCTGAGGTTGGTAGAACCTTACAACTAAGCAATCTAATGCAGCAAACCTTGTGAAATCTCAGGCAATACTGGCTGTGTTCATAACTGCATGCAGCCTATTAACAAGTCTGTTGCAACACGAGGATTTGTGGTACAATGTCACGGCACGTATTTCCTCTTTCATACCACCACAATAGATGGCTTGCCGTCTGTTGCTGCTTTAATGGACCTTGTGTCAGAGATTTGAGAGCCTCACCCACTCCAGTCCAATGAGAGGAGAAATAATCGCTGGACCGATTTGTCTAACTCAACAGACATACCAAATAGGATGTCAATTCAATCTTCGCCGATCTCAAGTCAATAGCCATATTTAATACTCGCGCCACATCATAATTCTCCTATTTTTACGGTTCGGTATATCTTACTGCATGTACTTTAACTTGTGCCCCCTACCTTTTCTCCTTTATGGCGGATAGGTCCATTTCTGCTTGCAGTTCTGCACTCTAGCAATCCGAAATGAATTAAACACCATTTCGAATTCCATATATCACAGCGTATTCACTCATGCTGTGTTTGTATTCTTGTTCGAATTCAAGCATTTACATGGGTATCTCTAGAACCTTGTCATAGACCGGCATCGGACAAGCATGTGAGGACTAGCATTACCTAGCCCCCCACCCACCACCGCTTTGGTCATATGGCAAGCTTTTCAGGAGAACAGTAGTATCTTATTATCATAAACGGTTACTATTAAAACTGTGGTCTCCAAACTTTTTAAATGCCGTGCCCCGCGTGGAAAAAAATCAGGGCCCCCGTGACAATTTCTCACAATTAATCTATCAAATTGGCCACAGTGTGATTAATAGAAAGGAGGTGAGGGTTTTGAAGAATATTTGGAGTTCCTTCGCCAGGATATAAATGACAAAATATGTTAGTGATGGCCCATTACAGAGTGGGTTACTGCTGCTAATTTATTTCAGCTTAAATGAAAACTGTTATCAGCATAATGCTTCTTTTGCTGAGAGGCTGGCTCCCCCCCCTGGGTTCACTTGAGGCCCTTCTAGGGAAACACGCCCCCCAGTTTGAAGAACCCTGTATTAAAGTATGCAGGTTGATTTACAATGTGGAGTAGGAACATGTGACCAGATATATGTATATTGGATTCACTAAAAGTGATCGGACTTTGCACATGGGCTTTAAGCGAATTCCAACAGTATTTTGTGAACTGACTTATGTACTTGTAGGTCGGTTCACAAAATACCGAATCGCAAGGGGTCACTATTCAACCTACCTCAAGAGTAATAATGAGGTAGGTTGCTAAATGTGACCCACAACGGTTCCTTGCCATTACAGGGATGATGGCCTTCTGGGTTCAGCAGACCACCATGTCTAATTGCTTTTTTTTAAAATCAATTTGTTTTTATTAACCACAGCTCGTTTTTCTTAAAGGAAAATAGGATGCATTTACAAATAACAAAACAAAAAAAGATTGTTTTACAAAATGTTCTCTACAATTAGGCAGGGTTCAATGGTCCACTTTGGTTGCAAAACATTAAGACATACCATAATAAATCACTATTTGGAAGGGGGGCCCTAAATACTCTGCTTCAAAATAGCGATTCCTTATGATTTCCTAAGCCCATCTAGCGATTTGGTGACATGGTACCAAATCGCTAAATGGGTTTAGTTTATTAAAGAAAACAAATGTTCTTGTGGCAAACCCTACAATTTTCCGGTTTTGCATGGTTTGTGACAAGAAAATGCATTAGTTCATCTGGGATATAAATACTTGTCATAAACTAGGTATTTCCACTAATAGCAAGGGTCTCTACGGCTCTCAGCTGTAAGGGTCCATCTGATTTTCATTCAGTTTAACGAGAATGTATCATAGGCTTTTTTTTGTTTTACCTCTTATTCTTGAGCATTGTAATATAAATCCACAATAAGATATCAAACATTTCAAATCTATTAAGAACCTTCCCAGTCATAACTAGTGAAGCTCCATTGATTTTATTGCGGTACCTTGCAAGACCAAACAGAAGGATACCTGATTTCCTGTGTTGCCTACATAAGGCATCTCTTTAGTGACTGGTAAAAATGAGTGGTACGGAAATTGAAATGTGAGAACAGAAGTATTGAACGGATGTTTTTCAAGAATCTGGGTGAGCAACCTCTGTAAAGGAAGCTTAGCCTATAGGTAGGCATAGTATTAGAGACAGCCACCTCAATGCCACACTCCCATTCTTTCACCAACTACATATCACCTTTGTGAATGTTCTAGTCGGGCCAAACTGAAAACCCAAAGCAGGCCTGGCAATTAATGCTGACCAGCCCTCAGACAGGGGGGGCTGTGAAAGTGTGAATCACTACTGCTTTTGTTACTGGAGGCTGATATCGTAGCACCACTACAAAACCAACCCCCCCTTCCCCCGCCCCTCCCACGGTAGCAATACCGCCCGCCACCCCTCCAGCCTGCTGGGGAAACACCCGATGCCTGCTACGGCCAGTCCGGCCCTGGTTCTAGTTTAAAAATGCCACACTCGGACATGCATAACATTGCATCTAAGCAATTAAATCCACTACCTATACTCTTTAACCGCATCGATGCGGTGCATTTTCCCGCTGTACACGGCAATTTCAAAATTAACGCGTTACATGACGAGCTCAGCTCGTCATGAGCGTACGGCAGGTTACGCTCATGACGAATCAGCCCCGAAGGGGTTAAACAGAACAACCTATTTGGGTCAAACAGTGGGCTACCATATGTCACAGTAGAACACAAGAAATAACAAGTTACTTGTCACACATATCTATGCACTTAGTGCACTACATTAATCTGTAACAGTCCTGGATACGTTCGCCTCCTACTCTCTAACACAAACGAATACTAAAGAATATATTGGACTTACAGATCTTAACACCAAATAAAATGACTTACAGACAACATTGACTCCACTCAATGAGAATCCAAGAAACTTAATTGTCACCTAGACTCTTAAAGCACTACAGAACCAACAAAAGTGCAGTATACAAATCTGGGTAACATCATTTAGCTTACCTTACGCTGGTGGCAGTTTTAAGTCATTTGAGTAGTTTGGGTATGTGTTATTTTTCCTTACTTCTATGTTTCAGAGCTTGCTTGTGACCTCTTCTGCTGTACTAGCAGCTGGCCGCATTGCCGGTTTTGGTCACTGAATAACCTTGATGGATTTGCCTTTACTCCCTCACATCTTCAGTTCCTTTATCCAAATTCCTTACTCATTCCTCCGAATCTGCTGTCAGTTTAGACCTCACTCTTCCCATCGCACCATCTCTTCTGCCCCTTTCTCCATTGATGAGAGCCTGCCTTTAAAATTGCCATTATAATGCTGTGTTCCAGGTGGGTTTGTGTCATTACCTTGTTTTCCATAACTTCAACCTACCATGATCTTCGCTTTGCCCTCTCACAAATCTCAATACTTCATATTTGAAGCCCCATTACATTCACCTCACTCTTCTCGTGAGCTATTTGTGATACTTTTTGGATCACCCTCTCCAACCTGCCTTCTCCGTCCTTGTTTTAAAAAATATATTTTTGGAAATGGATAGAAAATGGTATTGTAGAGGGTGGCCCCTGAGCCACTCTCTACAATGCCATATTCCTTTATGCCCATCCATACCATTTTAGTAAGCAAAGGTTGAACCTGAATCCTTTTTCTTCTCTCTTTGATCTGTATCTAATATAACATGTCTTGGCAGTGCATTCATTTGATTCCCTTTCTTTCCTGTTTTGAGGGCCTTATCTGTACCACATTTCCCCCTACATACCCACTGCATGCCCTTCTGTAGGGCCCAGAATCCCCTAAAATATCAAAAATGAACTTGCAGTAACAAAAGTATCTTATGTCTTTGGTGCTCAGATGCTTATTTTTCACCTTTTTGGCATTTGACCTTCTGTAAATGTGCACAATGTAGGACTACCTCATAATGCGATTTACTCTTTTGAAAATGTAAAGCCAATCAAAAAAATAATTAAATCCTTTACATTTTGGGCATTGTAATCCGTTTGTGTTTTTTTCTTTTAAAAAATAAAATGGATACTTTGCTTGTATTTGCTATTTTAGCTGGTTCTATTATCTAGTGGTTATAAACTAGATTCCTGGTGTTTAGGGATCTAGTCCTAGTCTTTTATAAGTTTGCACTTTCTGCAGGTGTTTAGTCCTCTTTGTTTCTTGACCACAGGGCCGAGCTGTGAAGACGGCCGCTTCTTTGGATGAAGGTCTTTCTATTGTGGTGTCTCTTGACACCTTCAACAGCGTGGAGCCACAGAACGAGGGGAGACTGGTCCATCTGTCCGGAGTGATCAGCACATCAAAGGTAAAGTGACTCGAAAAATACGACTGAAAATAAATCTGTTTGTTTAAATGGTGGCAAATGCACTTCAAGACAGCAGTGGAGTGCTAAATAATAATAATACTAGACTCTGCTTAGCATAACTGAAGGTATCTGAAGCTGTCTCTGATATGCAAGAGATTCAATTTTCAGAGTCTGTGGTCTGCTAGGTCTTTCTCCCTTCTCCACACTTTACCTGTCCATCCTATTCATCCCACATCTTCCCCTCATGCACAATCCATGTGCCAGAGCTTCTCAAACAAGGTACCACCCCATTTCCTTATTTCACCACCACAACTCAAAACTCTTCAAACTCTTGAGCTATATAACCAAGTCTCCTACATCCGAACAAAATCTCTCTGCTTGTGGAATCCTAGGTTTATATGTAATACCACAGCCTTCAATGCGGACATACATCACCTCTTTACTTTACTAAGCCAGCCACTTTCTATTTACTCGATGCCACCTTCTTCCACTTGCCTAAACAACTCACACAAAGTTGGCTTGAGAATAAGTATGTCCCTAACCACCACACTGCCGCCTTCACCTACAACCTTCTTTACCCTTTTATATAAGAGCTTTATATAGCAACGCATGCCGTTTAATGATTTCTTAAGTGCTCTAGTAATGTTGATGGACAGAATTAGTTGTCTGACACTAACTAGGGAAGCACTGGTAGGCAGGAGGATTCAAGGTGGTGTATTACATACTGTGTTCGACTTCTCCCCTGGCTCCATTGTGTTCACCTTTGATGGCTTGAACAGTACACCTTGCTGTCTCGTTCCTTTACCTTCATCATCTTTGTTAAAGTAAACACAAACTTAAAGAACTGGACATCTCTAACCACTTGTTTCTGATCACCCACCAACGCGCACACCTCTCCACCCGTTCTCCTAGATATCTTCTAGATCTGCTCTTCATCGGATTCAATTAACTCATCTCAACCATTCTTTGGCCACTTAGGCAATCCCTTATTTATTTAAATATTGACATGTACACTGCTCACCTCCTCCTCTCAGCATCATAGCTCCACTCTGTAAATGAAAAGCACACCCGGACTCGCTCCCAGTATACCAGGACCAAGACCTTGCATTACAAGAACGTTTCAGTTTCTTCAATGAATTTAATGCTTCTCTGCTTCCAATGCCCCATACTGTATCCACACATTTTCCCCAACCGTACCCTCTCCCAAATCCTGGACATCTGTAGGCTCTTAAAATTAAGACTGACTCATGCAAATGGAATAAATGGCACGCCACAAAAATCTGGAATAACTTGAATAATATAGAAGTTACTGCTCAGTAGAAAGCCCCATATTTCCAAACCCTTATTAGGTCCCTTCATTCTTATGCTAAACACAAATCATAGCTCTCCATACCTCACACCATCACCGCCACATCTAGTCTCTTCCCACATACTATCCACTACAGCAAAACCATTATCCTGGCAGTCTGCATTGCCCTTTTACCTTCCTCCCCACCAACACACCAGTCTAACACCAAGGCTAAGCCTGTCCAATACTAAAAGTAGCTAACTGTGTTTTCACCCCCTATTTTCCTAAATGGTCAAATCAATAGTCCCCACTTTTTAAATCCTGTTCTTTCTGGAGGATCAGAGAAATTTGAGATGTAGAAAATTTAGTGAATGACTGGCAAAATGGTGCTGCTTGAACTTTGCACTATAAGAAAGGGCTCACGAGTGAACACTGTTTAATAAAGTGTTCTACTGTGGTAGTAGGGAGTGAAGACAGAATATTGAGTTGTGAAAACATCATTAGATAGTTCTGGTGTTTTCTATAGAACTGGAGAGCGCCAAGAGAAAATTGATTTTGAACATAACTAAGTATTGGGCTCAGCCTAGTATTCCACTTCTCCTGAAGATGGATTGCCAGGGACATTTTGGTTTTCGTCCAGTGTACGCTGAGACTGGTCCCACTTACATTTATAGGCTTGAATAAATAAAACCAGTCGTCTTTGAAAGGTTCACTATTGCCCAAGTGTGGACTACTGCCAGATAAGAAACACGTGTCTGGGCAGAGAAGACTATCAAATGGCTTTTTGGCCAAATCTGCTCCAAGCTCTGCTATTCCATCCACATAGCAGTGTGCAAGTGAGTGAGATATCCTTTGCCTGTCATGCCAGCCTTTACAAGATGGAGTCCTGCCATGTGCATTGGTTAGAAAGCAGAATGTAGGGCAGAGACTCTCGCCAATCCTGAGCTAGTAGATTGTGTTCTTGCACTAATCCTACTATGCGTGGTGAAGGTGAGAATCTGTTTGATGGTATCTTCGTCAGCAGCCATATTTCACCTAGTGGCCACCTTAAAGTAGGGCAAAGGTATCTCCCTTGGATCCAGATCTGAATAGAAATTAATAATTCAGGTGATAACCGGTTTCTTCCTGGATTCAAAACATCCCAAAGAAAATGGGGTATGAAATTCTTTTTTTTGGAAGGGGGGGCGCGGTGCACAAAGGCGCCTCTCTCCATCACATAAAAACAAATAATAGTAGAACTTTATTGTTGAAAGATGTGATGTTTTGAAGACTCCAGTTTTAACAGCAGCATAATGATTGCTTTTATTATGATTCGTTCAGTAAGTCAAACATACCACTTCAAGGTAAAGGATTGAGTATTTTAACAAAGCAGAGGTCCAACTTTATTCTCTTTAGATTGACTTGTTTCTATATGATCTGTCTTTTTTTTTTTTTTATAAGGATGAGGCTTTGCTACCTTTTAGAAGCAACAGCAGAAATACTGTCGGACCAATAAGCTCCTAGTTACCAGAACTGGCTGAAGTCCTGATTAATTTGTTTGTATTGCGCACACTGCAAAACTTGATTGCTTGAAAGTGCAACGTCAGAAGATGGGATACATAGCACCACAGAAACTGTTGCAATGAGGCCATTTCAGCTTTTTCAGACACAGGGAACACAGCTGACAGATTTTCCATAGTTCAGTGCTGTGTTGTATAGATCAGAAGATGCATAGTAACTTAGATTGCATAGTGGGTGCATTGTTCAGATGGATACTAACTGTGTCATGAAAACCAAGTTGGAGAATTGCCAGGAAATAGTTCCAACAAGTGTATAGAAACGAAGAATTTGAAGAAGGGAGTGGCTGATTGTCTAGCACTGCAGCAAATGCCAGAAACATGAGGACATAAGACCTGCCTTTAGCTTTGGCAGCAGATAGTCACTGGAGACTATGGTAAGAGTAAAACAGAATCGTCTGAGATCAGATTACGATGGGTGTGCTTTGAGGAGGACTACATCATACTTCTTGAATTTGGTCCATGTGTTTCAGACTTCTGTGTAAATTGTGTGTTGTAAGTTGGTTGTAGTTCGAGCTGTAGATCTGTTATTTTCAATTAATGCTTGGTTGCAGAGCCACTTAATAAAATTAGACGGCATTCATTCAGTGTATTTAGTACAGATTTGCACCACTGTTGCCAGCTCAAGTGTTACCTAAAATGACACCACCACCTCTTTCCCTGTGATCTTACTAAATAAACCTCATAGCAGGCTAGAACACTGCATCTGCACCGGCTGCTCCAAAACATATTTTTATCTTCTGTGTTTGATATCGTACATCGAAGACTCGTGGTGTGACTTTGTTCTTCTCACCGGGGACCAGTAAATGCCGTTCATGTTAAAATAAATTGGCGTGAAACTGCAGTAAATGCAGAGATACTTGGTACATGTTTTCCGTCTCTGCATTTTAGAGCCACTGTGAAGAGATCTTTTCGGCAGATCCTTGGCTAGTCCTCCCAATTCTTAAAAAAAAAAAAAAAAAAAAAGGAAAGGAAAGAAAAAATCCTTATAAAATCTATCAACTCCTTCGGAACACCCTCTACCCTGCCTTACTCGATTCTGCACTTGTTTAACATCTTGGGTGGGAACTGTTTAGGGCCACTTTTCTGACATGATTGGATTCAAAATCTGCACAGATGGTGTACAAATATTTGACATACCTTTATGGTCCAATGAGTAAGAAACACTTACTTGACTTAGTATGTGTTTGCATCAGTCGCCTCTAGAATAAAATCCTATTTGATGCATAATCGATTTAGATGTTAAGTTTATTAGTAATAGTACAGGCTACTTGCATATAAAGATTTTTAAAAAATCAAGAAAGTGAAATTCTTACTCTGCTACGAAGAGTGGCAGTTACAAAGCATTGTCATCAAATAATATTTATCACTTGTGACCAAGCCATTTTCTTTGGTCTTCCTCTGAGCTGGTTGTTATGATTCAGTCATCATTTTGCTCCTTAATCTGGTTGGTGCTCACCTGTAAGTCCAGTTCTCAAGACGATTGGAATACACACAGTCCTGGAGGATTTCTAAGACATCTACATTAATCTAAATGGGGATAAGCTACAAATCTGGCATGGATCCAGCCCTCTAGGACCAACTTTGGAGAACCCTGTACTATAGCAATGCAAGACAACGTTTAATAACTCATTTCAACAGCACAAATACTGAACGGGGTTGCCATTGCAAGTTTACTTGCGATAGACAGGTGAGCTTTGGCATACTGAGGCTAAATCCTCTCAAAACAGTTAACCTTGCATGAAGAAATCTTCTCAGTTTTTGCCACCAGAGGACCACAATGGAAACCTATGTGATGTATGTCTTCAATGTGCAGGTGTTCTGTAGTAAAAAAGAGGTGTGGCGCCTCCACAAGGGCGACTGACTCTGGAATCTGGGGATCACGGTTCGATCCTCAGTGCTGACGGCAGATTAGCCCAGCACCATGTGACTCTGGGCAATAGCTTGCTTAATCTTCCCGATGGCCCCCAGCGCCTAGAGACCCTTACGTGTGATTGTTTGCGCTTTACAAATGTGGATTATTATTATTAGGTCACCTGCCTCCTCTGAATTCGCTGATCGTATCCTAACAACCAATATTCATCCTTTCTCACACTGCTCCAGTGCAGTCCAGCGTAGATGGTCATGATATTATCCACTATTTCTGCTACAAATACGCTCAAGTGCTGAAAATCCTTCTGAGACTGAGAATTCTATCAATAACTGCATCTCGGGTGAGCTGGTAAGAGAAAACCATGTCACAGTTTTAGGGACCGCTACGCTCTTCACTCTCAAGTGCGTGCAGTAAAACAGGTTTGATGAATTGGAAGAGGGTGCGGTGCACAAGAAGGATTAAATAAACTAACAAGCAACATGATTTGGTACTTTTCTTGCCAGGTCGTCGTTAGGAAGCCTGCCTCTATGTCTGTGAAAGATTGACACATATATAGTGAGGAGAGGATGTTACATAAAGTTTCAGTTGCAGTCAAGGCTATTCTGCAAGCTTGTGTAACTACCCTTGTCTCTAGTGCTCCTGGGAGGTGTTATTCCAGTGCCCCTGCTTGTCCTCACAAACAGTGTTCATGTTTTGTTGGCTGTTAAATGACCATCTTCTGAAGCTATCCCTCTAGGTTTTGTTGAGCCCTATCTCCCAAGCATGTGCACATGGATCGAAGTTACTCAAAAGAATGGTCAACCGTTATTGGTAGGCCGAATGTGTTTGGATAAAATGTCAGTCATGGAGTAACCATACTTTTCAAACAACTTTGGCCTGTGTATTCAATGATGGACAGAAGCAGTTCAAGGTGAAAGCAAAGACTGTATTTAGTGGAAAAATTAAGAAGCTCCGAATGGACCTGAAAGCGTAAGTTAGAGGATGGAGGGATTGGTGAGGTGGGCAATGCCATCTTAACGCATGGGCACGCTGGGCAGTTGCCCGGGGCTTCACGAGCATAGGGCCACCATGCAGACCAGAATTTAACACTAATTTCCTGTTAAACAATTTTATTCCTGTTCATGGTTTTGTAGGCAGGGCCCAGTGCAACGCTTTGCCCAAGGGCCTATAATGCTGTTAAGACGGCCGTGGAGGTGGGTGCTGTCTGTTCCTTCTACTAAGCGGCGGTCAGGGGACAAACATGATACTTACTTTAACCTACCTGATGGAGATGGTTTGTCTCAAAAGCAGCTTTCCTGCTAGAGACACACACTAAACATTAACTTTGCTAAATGCAAGGTTGATGCAGAGCGCCACTGAGCCATGTACCCGAGTGGTTCACCTGCTAACTCCCCACTACTATTTAATTGCCTTTCTCTTTTCTCTGCGTTCCTGTTGGGCCTCTTTTAGACGGATGTAAGCAGCTTGCTTTTTACAATTGCAGCTCCTACATCAGTGATGTCATCAACAATGTTGTTCAATGTGTCACGAGTGATGAAATATGTGAGGTGATTAACAGTGCATGGCGGGGCGCAAGTGATGGTTAACTCGGTAAACTAGAACTGGTACATTTCTTTTTTTTATATTACGTTGTTATTTCAACATCTAAATATAACATCACTTTTCACTTTGTATTTTTAGTGAAATTGTAGGGGATTTTTGTTACGTAAGCTAAGATCTTGTATAACTAAATATAACATCACTTTAACCTTTGTTTTTTCAGTGAATAAAAAAAAATATATATATATATTATGGAACACAGGCTTGTCATTTTTAGATCGATGACCTTACAACCTAACTTTACTGGGAATCGTAAATTAGTTTGCCTGCAAGAGTGGTTTATAATACAGTAGAGACAGGGGGCGATTAGCACTCCAGCCTTCTTGGTTTATGCAAAGATTAAATTAAATCTTCATTTCAGGTTGATATCAAGTATTTCAATGTTATGGCATGTAGGGAAATTAAACCAAATGAAGGTTTATGTTGAAGTTTTTGAGGAAGCTAAGAAAAATTCTCTTGGTATGTCATTGTCTGCCACACCTAATATATGTAATGGTAGGTGTACACTTACCATGATATGTAATATGTCTTCGTGGCAAATTTAACTATCTGTCCATGTGTCAATGACACATGTCAACACTGAGGGCCCTAACTTAAATGTTGGTGGGACAGCCACTGTTAGGCCCTCAGTGGCATTCCCATCGATAGCCAGGCCATCGGTCCAACCACCACATTACCATTTGAAAAACGGAACAGCAGCGGTCGGGAGGACAGACTGACACCTCCAACAGGCTCAAGGAGCCTGTTAAGGCGGTTGTCGAACACTAATCCCTACAATGGGGGCGGTGCCTGCGCAGGCACTGCCGTGGTGATTAGGATAGCCCTGTCTTACCTCCTTTTTAAGGCAGTCCCGCTGCCATTAAAAAGGCAGTTGGATAGGGATTGTGGGGCCACAAGGAAGGGCCCCGTCCCCCAAGGGCTACTGCTAAGTGCCCAGGGGGGGGGGGGCAGATGGTGTACCTCCCCAAACATCCTTGTGCCAGGCTCACGGTGCATGGAGGTTTGAAAAGTGCTTTTGTCTACTGAGGCTTGTGCTGCGACCCTTTTTCGGGCAGCAGTAGAAAAAGGCATTTTACAACAACCTGCACAGCGGTCATATCCTAATAGGGCAGGTGGGACCGCTGACTCCTTGTCAGTCGGTCAACTGCCCACAGCGATGCCACTTGGATGCTCCTCTGGCTGCCATCATAATGAGGCCCTTAGTTCCTGACTTGGGTAAAATGCTTTGCTGCTGTTTGTGGCTAGCTTTGCTTCATGAAAATGTCCCCAGTGGTTCTGTAGTTCCACACAAAGTATCAGAACTCTCATAATGCAGAGCAGTGCTGCTTTCTATTGTGCTTAGTCAGCTTAAGACAGACATTGAAAAGTGAAATGTATCCAACTTTGCCACCAGCCTGTGGAAATAGCGCACCTCCAAATTTATATTTTTTTCTGACATATTTTAAAACAATTGGTTGCATTGGCTGAATCAATAGGTGTTTGCGAGTAACAGCCAAATAAGCTGAAACTCCCATTGCTTTGGCCTGGGAATCTTATCCAAAGTAGCAAACGGATCCGTTTAATGCAGTGTGAACGTCTGTATAAAGCAGCTCGAGTGTGATGCACAACAACCTAGCCATTCTTTATCCAGTATTATGGGTGTCTTTCATAGATTCACATGCCTGAATCATCCCCGTCGTCGAGATGGGAGCCCCGGTAATATAAAAGTAATGTCCTATAGACATACATAGAGAGAAGTAGGCCTATAGGCCTTGCCTTAGTAGCCTATCTATGTCCTTTTGTAAAAAGGACCAAATTCCTGAAGGTAGCCAATCAGCTACCACCTCCCTCTAGAACCTTCCTGCCAGGAGCCTCAGTCTCTCAGATTTTCTACCGCACGTTGTGCTAGGGAGTCCCCACCTGAGCTCTCCTCAGGTTTCTTGAATTTCTAATTTTTCCACTAAAACCTTGGATTATTCACCTCAACTATGGCTGAACAACAGAAGAAAGGACTATTTAGAACCTGTTCCTCTTGTGGCAAGAAGAGACTGCACATTGAAGACAAACATGAGACTTGTCTCTACTGTCTTTATCCGGATCATTCTGTCAAGGAATGTAGGATTTGTAGAACTTTCTCTACCAAAACTCTCAAGGATAGAGAAGGAAGACTGCTCCTCTGGTTAAACAGACTTAAAACCAGAGATGATGATGTGCTGTCCTCGGAGGGCAGTGAAATGGCTTCAGTTTCTTCAAAACTGTCTTTGAAAAGGCCAAGGGATGCCTCCCCTAGCCATTCAGACGTCCCTCACAAAAAGACTACTTCTAAGTCTTCGGAGGTAAGATCAGACACGTCTGGGAAGGAGCCAACAACTTTCAAAAAGCCATTGCAGTCTTCGTCGACGACTGCGTCGACGTTTTCTTCAAGAAAAACGACATATGTTTCCACGTCGACGACGACAGTTTCGACGACGATGGCTTCGTCCGCCTTTGCTTCCACGACGACGACCACCCAATCGACGATGGGTAAGCCACTGTAGTCGGTTATATTGATTAAAAAGCAGCAGTCATTTGTTAAAGCTTCGTCGACGACGATAAAACAAAAGTCGACGACGCCTTCACCGTCGACTAAGATCCCGTCGACATCCGGTGTGTCGTCGACGAGAGTACCGTCGACGCAGAAGTCACCACCGACGACGAGGGCACCGTCGACGGCTAAAAGTACATCGTCGACGACGAAGTCTCCGTCGACGACGACCACATCATCGATGATCACATCGCCGACGACGACGACACAAATCTCGTCGACGCCAGACAAACGGCTATCCTCCTTACCGTCGACGACACCGTCGACGACTTCATCGTCGACGACGACATCGTCGACACCATGGAAAAAAGCGGAGTTGATAACATCTAAAATGATTACCAAACTGCCCATTACACCTGAATTGACATCACCCAGTAGGGTTCAAAAACTACCTCCAGCCTGCTTATTACAAACTGATGAATCTGATGATGACCACTTCGAACAGGCTACAAGTCCATCAGATCTCAACGTCAAATGCCAGAGTACTGACGATGACGGAGATGATGTCATTTTTACAGAAGAAACTACGCAGATACAAGAACATACTCGAGTCACTCCGATGATATGCCTGCCGGCTGAAATAGTCTCTGATTTACAATTCTTGATCACAGACTACAAGAAACGATTCCCAGAATCACCAGCGGCCTCGTCCAAAGAGAAGCCTCACGAGTCATCCAGACCGCACCATTCCCCAAGATCACGACCACCACCTTTGGTTATGACGCAGGACAGTGAAGCGGTGCGTAATATTCAATCTTCTGACGAAGATGCTGATGTTCCTGAAGAAGGAGAGGTCAGAGACGACCTCTCTCAAAACAGAGACGACGAGGATTACGTCGCTCATTCACCAGCCACGCCGGAACCCAACACTTCAGATTCTCCTCCAGTGGATATCGGCGGATTCCACAATTTAATTGAGAGAGCAGCCATTAGATTCCACATGGAATCAAAGGAAACCGATTGTTTTCTTTATGACTTTAAAGATCCTATAAAGAAATCGGCGAGGTCAATTCCCATAATAGATTACATCTGGGAACAGGGTCAGCAACTCATGCAAACGCCTGCTTCTGTATCTATAGTGGTGCCGAGACTAGATAAAAAGTATAAGGCTCCAACATCTGCACCTACTTGCCTTAATACGCATCCCAAGCCTGACTCAGTGGTCACCCAAGCCGCTCAAAAGAATTCCAGAAATCCGTCCTCGCCACTCTCCGCACCACCAGACAAAGAAGGCAGAAAATTAGATGGCATCGGCAAACTATTCTCCACAACGTCTGCCATGACTGTAAAGGTGGCAAACGCCATTGCTCTGCTTGGCAGATACAATAGACAATTATGGGAAGACATAGTTCCGTATCTAACAGATATTCCGGAAGATTTAAAAGATGAAGTCCAGTCACTCCTTAAAGAAGGACAGATGTCCGCATCGAAGATAATTGATTCAGCTGTGGATGTCGCCATGACAGGCTTTAGACAGCTAGCAGGCGCAGCTGTCTTGCGCAGACAAGGTTGGCTCAAAGCAACGTCCTTCCGTCAAGAGGTCCAAACCAAAGTTTTGGACATGCCCTATGACGGCCAACATCTATTCGTTACAAAGATAGATGAAACCTTGCAGACGATCAAGAAAGACACGGACACTGCAAGAGCTCTCGGGACCTTACAATTTAAAACTCAGTCCTTTCGTGGGAACAGAGGACGAGGTCAACCAACATACAGAGGATCCTATCAAGGAAGATCCTCTTACTCCTACAACCAAAATCGCTCACAGTATCAGCAGCGACCACAACAACAAGGTCGTCAGACATCCTACCGGAGAGCGAACTTCAGGGGTAAATCCCAGAAGAAAACGACCGGCGGACGACAATGAACTATTTCAGCAGACACTCCCCACACCGTCGTGTCCTCTCAAGATTGGAGGAAAATTGACACATTTCCTCCACAACTGGAGATCGATAACGATCGGTGGGTTCTCCAATTAATCCAGCACGGTCACACATTGGAATTCAACTCGATCCCACCGTTAACTCCTCCTCGCAAACTTCCACACAAGCACCTTCGTTTGCTCCTACAGGAAATCTCTTCCATGCTGAAGAAAGGAGCGATAGAACGAGTCCCATCCGCCCAGAAAGGGAAGGGATTTTATTCCCGCTTCTTTTTAATTCAGCAGAAAAAGAAGAAATGGAGGCCCATTCTCGATCTCAGGGCACTCAATGTCTTCCTAAAGAGCCAATCGTTTCGAATGGTGACAATCCAGGAAATCTTAGGATCCTTAGAGGAGGGAGACTATATGACGTCTTTGGACCTGCAAGACGCATATTACCATATCCCAATACACCATCGCCACAAAAAATTTCTTCGCTTCGAGGTGGCAGGTCAACACTACCAATTCTGTGTCCTCCCATTTGGCCTAAAATCAGCACCACGCATTTTTACGAAATGCCTGGCTCCAGTGGCAGCTTTTCTGAGACCGCAGAATCACCAGGTCTTCCCCTACCTAGACGACTGGCTGGTGAAAGCACCATCTCTCACAGACGCACAGCTGTCTTCAACCGCCTGTCTCGATATTTTCCAGTACCTAGGTTTGACTACGAGAAATCAACCTTGCAACCCGCCAGAATTATAACATTCCTGGGGGCAACTCTAAACACCATTTCATCCAAAGCATTCCCATCTCAAGACAGAAAACACAAACTGATGGCTCTGGCTACCGCAGTGTCTTCAAAAAAGTCCATCAAAGTCCGAACTTTCAAATCCCTTCGAGGGATGATGTCTTGCATTCTGCTGATCCCTCACTGTCGACTCAGAATGCGCCCCCTTCAGGAGGCTCTGAACAAACAGTGGATCCAATCTACAGGCTCTTTCGAAGATCACATAGTCATCACTCGACAAATAACCAAGGCTTTGCTGTGGTGGACGACGAACAAGAACTTATCCAAAGGTCTAACGTTCTTGATACCAGCAACTCCACACGTCATAACAACAGACGCTTCTCTGGAGGGATGGGGTGCAGTTCTTCAGGATCTGCAAATCAGTGGCAAATGGACGGACAGGGAAAAAACCCTGCATATCAACCTCCTAGAACTGAGAGCAGTTCTTCACTCTCTTCAAGCTTTCCTCCCTCGCATCAAAAACTCAGCAGTGCTTGTGCGCACGGACAACACGACCACAATGCACTACTTGAACAAGCAGGGAGGGACGCGTTCTCTGACACTGTCTCGAGAATCGCAAAAAATCTGGAACTGGCTACTGCTCAACAATATTACATTGACAGCGGAGTATGTCCCAGGAAAGGACAACATAATAGCAGACGCTCTCAGCAGACAGCGGTCACTGTCCCACGAATGGGAACTGGACCAACAAGTTCTCAACGACATCTTCTAGGCATGGGGAACACCACACATAGACCTCTTTGCCACCAGGGAGAACGCCAAATGCCACAGCTTCGCAAGCTGGCATCCCCAACCGAGGTCACTAGGAAATGCATTTTCCATCGTATGGCGCAACGTGTTTGCGTACGCATTTCCGCCATTTCCCCTGATCACCAGAGTCATTCGGAAGATGAAAATGGAACACTGCACCTTGATTCTCATTGCCCCATTTTGGCCGAGACAACATTGGTTCACAGACCTACGTCGCCTGTCTGTTCGACCATCGATCCAACTACGTCAACACCCAACTCTTCTCTCAATGTCCAGAGGCCAAGTACTCCACCCGAATCTGAAATCTCTCAGATTATCAGCATGGCTCCTGAGTACAGAGAATTCTGTCACCTAAACATCCCGCAGGAGTGCAAGGAGGTCCTAGCCAAAGCGAGGGCTGTCAGTACAAACAAAACTTATTCCTTGAAATGGAAACGTTTTTGTATTTGGTGTTCAGACAACAATATCCATCCTTTCAGAATCACGCCAGAGCAAATACTTCCGTATTTACTACATCTGGCGCAAACAGGGCTTGCACATGCCTCCATTAGAGTTCATCTAGCAGCAATCTCGCGCTTTACAAGAACTTCGAGAGGTCCCTCACTATGGTCCAACAGGCTGATAAAGCAATTCCTTAAAGGACTCTATAGATCTTTCCCAAGGCCAAGACGTATACCACCAACATGGCACCTTTAATATAGTACTCAACCAATTGATGAGACATCCGTTTGAGCCCATACATAGGGCTGATCTCAAATACATATCTTGGAAAACTGCTCTTCTTTTGGCCTTAACATCAGCAAGAAGGGTCAGTGAGCTACAAGCGCTTTCTATACAAGATCCTTTCATGCAATTCAGAGAGGACAGAGTCATTTTAAGAACTAATCCTCGCTTCATTCCTAAAGTCCCCTCGGACTTCCATCTCAATGAACCACTTGTACTTCGCTCATTCTTCCCGAACCCCAGTACTGTGGCTGAAAGGTCCCTCCATTCTTTAGACCTCAAGAGATGTTTAAAATTCTATCTGGACAAAACAAAAAATTTCAGAAAAACAAATCAACTTTTCATTGCCTTCAGCAGACCTAGAAAGGGCATGCCACTCTCTAAGCAAAGCATTTCCCGATGGATATCTGCGGCAATTGCCTTTTGCCATGACAAAGCCGGACGTCCATTACATTCCACAGTCCGAGCGCATTCCACGAGAGCTGTGTCCACATCGGCAGCACTATTCGCTGGAGTACCGATTCTGGACATTTGCAGAGCGGCGACCTGGAAATCGCCGCATACATTTACCAGGCACTACTGCCTGGATACAGAACTGATGCAGGATGCAGCTGTGGGCCAGGCTGTACTTCGCCATCTATTCCAGTGAGATGAGGCTTCCTTCTTCCCACCGTCCTGCAATGGTATGCACATTTATTTACTTATTCCTTGTGTTACTGATGGTATATAGTCGTATGATATGTTTTATCTCAGATTAATTCTTATGTTCCATCGCAAATGTGCATAATGTATTGCTTGCTATTCTGATTCAGGCATGTGAATCTATGAAAGACACCCATAATACTGGATAAGGAATGCGTTACTTACCTGTAACAGCAGTTATCCAGTATTGGTGTCTTTCATAGATTCACATGCAACCCTCCCACCTCCCCAGGAAGTACTCATCTCTCACTCCAGAACATTCACTACGTCTACCTAGCTTAGTGCGTACGAAAATCTGAGAGACTGAGGCTCCTGGCAGGAAGGTTCTAGAGGGAGGTGGTAGCTGATTGGCTACCTTCAGGAATTTGGTCCTTTTTACAAAAGGACATAGATAGGCTACTAAGGCAAGGCCTTTAGGCCTACTTCTCTCTATGTATGTCTATAGGACATTACTTTTATATTACCGGGGCTCCCATCTCGACGACGGGGATGATTCAGGCATGTGAATCTATGAAAGACACCAATACTGGATAACTGATGTTACAGGTAAGTAACGCATTCCGTTTCAAGCGGTAGATTTGTTCCCCTGCCCTTGAGATTGCTGACACTTTTCTGTTTTCTTTGTACAGCCCCTTGTTGATCCAAATTATGGGATATCTATCGCATGTGTTAAGTTGAAGCGCCGGGTGGAAATGTATCAGTGGATAGAGCAAGAAGACTCCAAGTAAGTTATGAAAGCTTTTGAAGTTATTGTTTCTGATTTGGCTTCAATTCTAGCAAATGCAGAAATTATCCATGTCCTTTAGAAGCAGTAGCTGGACTCAATAAGGCTAGTAACGTGTCACTAAAGTTCTGGCTGGTTGTAAGACCACCTGAAGTTCCAAAAACTATAAAACCAGAAGCTGAAACCTCAGTGGAGGAAGTCCTGGTCTCATTAAAAGAGAAGGTTTCAAATATACCCTAAATACATTGCACAAAAATCTTCAGTTGACGTAACTTCTGTACAAGTTGAGCTCTTCAGTGAAAACGAATTACTCATCTGTAACTTGTCAACTTCTTCATGGAGACCATGGTGCAAATTGATGCAGAGAATGGTGTGCCACAGCTATTACTTCGACAAACATTTGAATGTGTTCCTCATGTGAAGTGTACAGGGCTACTTGGAACAGCAGGAGGTTGGGGGTGTAGTATCAGGGGAAATGCGACATTTGCACACTTGTATGTTAAGGTCTGCAATGTTGTACTATGTACAGCAAAAGAGAAGGGTACTCCCTCATAACATTTAACATAACCCGTCTAAAAATAACCTTTCCAATTATTATTTAAAAAAATAAATACTTCGGAAAAGGAGCACTTCTCAAACTGTTTGTTCCCAAAATATATTGTATTGACGACAAGGTGAAAATTGTAAAAAAAAATTGTAATAATAATTATCCATGCCTTCAGAAGCTATAATGCAACCTAGTGTATATTTTAACAAGCAAGTGAAATGCACAGATCAATTCTCTGTTTAATCCTGCTCTATTCACTCCTTCCTTTTGGGAAGCACATGTTCCCCAAATATTTAGAGAGGCCTCTTTCTCCATTTAACTAAAACGTGCCAAGTTGTCATGTATATAATCCGTTTGCAGTTAAATTAAGAATTACAGTTCAGTTCCTCTACGCCCTTCAGAACTCCTTCGACGACATTCCCGCTACTTATTTCAGAGAAATCGAGAGTCTGCAAAGACAATTGATTTGGGACGGGCGCCCACGTATAGCCCTTGCGAAACTTACTATCCCTTGGTATGACGGGGGCATGGCGCTCCCCGACATCAAGAGATACTACTGGGCTGCCCAGCTATCGGCCATTAATCACGCGATGTACTTGCCGGGTCGCGATCCGGCTTTTGAGATGGATAGGCTCCAGTTGCCGGGTGGGGACTTTAATAGAGCGCTATACTCTAGATCAGCCGGGAGCCATCTTGTGGGTCCGTCCAGGGCTGCGGTCAAAGTGTGGCGTGCTGCGAATGTGAGTTTGGGGTGGGAGAATCGACTGACGCTGGCGACTCCGCTTTATGCTTCTGAACGTTTGGGATGTCTCTGGTCTACTAAGGGTTTTGAACGCTGGGATGTGATTGGGATTTGTAAGGTGGGTGACGTTTGTGTGAATGGTCGCGTGAAGTCATTCCAGGCCCTTAAGGCGGAATACGACTTGAGTGATAGAGAGTTTTTCCGGTATCTGCAAGTCCGGCATGCCTTGGCCTCGGTTTTGACTCCTGATGTGCCCCTACCCGAGTCTTCCCCCCTTGAAGATCGTATACTAGATGGACACTTGCCCGACAGCACTATCTCGCTCATCTACAAGAAACTGATTCATAATCGTGCGGATTTGTTGGTCCGACTCCGGGAGATGTGGGTCGGTGATGGATTGGAACTGGATGACGAGGACTGGCAGTCGGCACTCTCCTCCCCAAAGGAGGTTGCCATTCCCGCCCGTCTTCGTTTGGTGCAACTTAAGATCCTCCACCGGGTGTATGTGACCGGTCCGCGTCTAGTCGTGATGGGTTTTTCCCCAGATGGTTTGTGTAAGCGTGGCTGTGGGATGAGCGCTACTTTTTTGCACATACTTTGGGAGTGTCCTGTGGTGGCGGCCTATTGGGTGGATGTGCTTGCGATAATGACTGTAGTGACGGGTGTTGCCTTGCGACCTGAGGCCCGACGATGCCTGCTGAATGTGTGGGAACCCTCCGATTATTCTGTGGCCCAGACTAGATGGGCGACCCTGGGTTACATGGTCGCGAAGCGTGACATTGTGCAACTCTGGGGCGCATCCCGACCTCCTGACGTTTCGGTGTGGGAGGACAACATGGACTGGTCCATGTTCCGAGAGAAGACAGTCTACGTGGCTAGGGGCAGGCCAGGGGCGTGGACGAAAATTTGGGGTCAATGGAATGCATACCGTGGAGAAATTTGTACCCCTCCCTTGGTTGCCACCTCCGATGTTACCCTGTCTCCCTAGGCCGACATTCCCGTAATCTTTCACTCTGTTCTAGGATCTTCCTGTCCTCCCTGCTCCCCCACCCCCTCACGGCCTTCCCGAATCTCATTGATTTACGTCTGTTCCCCTGCTTAGTGACCTTCCCCGCTGCTTTTTGGGCTGACTTGATTATTGCACTCGCCTTGTTTTTTGTGTTCGTTCATTTTATGTTTTATATAGAAAATTGTTGTATCCGGTTCTCTGTCTGGAGCAATTTCATTCTATGATTTGGCCTGGTCTCGGAAATATTGTTTCATTCATGTGTACTGCTATGTGACTTAGCGGCCAGCCCGTGTGGTTGTGGGCCCATCCTTGTATTTTATATGATTGCTCAATAAAAAAAATTTAACTAAAAAAAAAAAAAAAAAAAAAAAAGAATTACAGTTCATCTTGCAATCTCCCTCACAAATTCATGGTGATGGTGACAATAAGTATCTGAGGATTTACAAAATGTATTCTACATTCCTTTACAGGATAAGTTGCGGAGTACAGAAAACATACAGCGCTTTGTAGCCAAATTATCCCAATTTTTAACTGTCCATTTACCTTCATGAACACTTGACCACAACCATTGGAGGGACACAACGAAGGTGCTGTTCGTGTTCCTCCAGTAATGGTAGTTATGGCCTTGCATTGTTATGCACGCATTTGATGAGCACATTCTGCCCTGTTTTTGAAAGCTGGAAATTCTAGCTTCCATTTTTCCTTCCCTTCAAACCTTGTTCAGCCACTCCACTTTTTAATAAAAATTGTCAGCACAATTAGCAATATGCGCTAGGAAATTATTTTGGGTGATCCCACTAAACGTTCTACTGGTCCTACATCACTACAAGCTTTAAGTACTTACTGGCATCCCAAACCTAGTTTTATTAGAGGAACTCAACCAGTGTCTTGATAAAGGCCTTGTTTTTGGGTGAAGAACATGTTATTTGAGCTGTAAACTATCTTGGATTTGATGTTGAGAAATGGGCACTAAAATTATATGAATGAATAAAGCAAAACATAAGGAACAGATGATTGTAGCTGTATTGTTGTTCCACTAATAAAAAATGATTTATCTTGGATTATGTGTGCAGCCGTATCGCTAACATTGGGTCTGAACACCATTTTAAGCCCTTAGGAAAAAAATAATCTGGATATAATGGTGGTTACAGTTTTTGCCCATTAAATCTGTTTACATAAGTTTGATATTGTGCACTTTTTTCACACAACTAGACCATTCTGATGAAAATGTGAGGGTTGCATGTCTTATCACTGCTCCTAGCTCTTTTCTGACTCCCATGGATAACAGCTTTGCAATGATTAGTGACTCATTTTACAATATAGTACTGATGTAGTCCCATAGGTGGCCATGGAGAAGATTATACTTCTCTACTCCTGAGTTGTGATCCCTGTAAAAATGAAAGTAAACTCCTGAGTGACGGCAATAATGCAGGACCTTATCATGTTGACTGATGCACTATGTGCATGATGACTCTTGTTTCTGGTGTCCAATTCATTTTTCTGCCCCAAATTATGTGTCAACTACTAGTCATACTCCTAAGTTCTCACATATGAGACATCAATTAAATGTTCTGCTTTCTAATCTACAACATGTGGTAATCTGGCAGACGATGTGGCTGCTTTAGAGGCAAACCAAAATGCGGGGTTACTAGTAAAATGTGCCGGTCTCCTTTTTAAAATTGTTAACCTGAATACTTTTTTGTAGGGAGTATGAAGAAAATGGAGAAATAAAAAAAGAAACCAGATATTCATATAGTAAGTACTTCTGTATACAATGTGTTCATAACGAACTGTTACAGAAATGGCAACTGCTTACACAATAGCCCAGTGGGTTGCAGGAGTTTGCATTCCACTGACTTCTCTGTCTCATGTTAATATATTTGATTTTAGTCCTCCGCGCCAGAGAGCCTAGAGAACCCTCTCTCGGGGCGTGTTTTGGAGAAGAGTCCTAGAAAATGTTTCAACCTCTGTGGTACTTGGAACAGACCTGAATGCTGTGGCATGGCGTCACCCTGGGAGCATACAAGCAGACGCATGCCACATATGTACTGGGTACAAAAGACAATGGTCCTAAACCTAGTTCAGACAAGATTTTAATAAAAAAATTCTATTTGGCATAATAATACATTTCTGAGCTTCAGAGAACAGATTTATAGGCTCACAGTACTCAACACATTATTCACAAAATATAGGAAAAGAGTGCAACACAAACTGACCTCGTCCAACATGTATTTATTCTCATATCAATTGGCGAGCAGATGTCAAAAAATATTTTTGACAAATAAGAGCTTTATTTAAAAGATTAGAGGTTGCTCCAGGGTAAAGTGCAAATAAGGAAGGGTGTTCAAGTCTAAAGGGTGGTGAAAGGAATTCAATTAGGTGACAAGGAAAATTTGTGTACATTCAGTATTGCGGACTGGTTGTAAATTTATTTATTTATTTAATAACATTTCTAAAGCGCAATCAATGGCCCTAGGGCGTCCTACTAGGCCTTGCCACATTCACAGTAAGTATGTTCTGTTTTATAAACAATTCACAGTTACATAGAGTATTATTCTCATGTTGCAGGATGGAGGTGTATCTGGGGTCCAAGCCTATTGTGGGGCGTTGACGTTTCGACCCGTCTTATGGCTGTGTGGGTAATTTAATCCTCGGCTTTGCGGGTCTTCATCAGGACTGGGGTGTGCGGGGTGGCAACCTGGGTGGGTGAGTGATCTGGTCGCAACCCGCCACGCTGTGCGGGATATAGCAGCCTATATATGGCAATGTATTCCAGTCTTCAAAAAATCGGGGGTTCAGCCTGTTAATGCACCTGAACACGAGCTTGATCACACTCATAAGATTATATCCAAGGAGTTGGTAGAGGTAACTTCTACCACAGAGGCGGCATACAGACACATCCCGTTGCAGCGCGACTCAAGCCCTTAATTGAATTTAAACACGGCTGAAACGTCCCTTTACACTTGAGCACCCTTCCTTATTTGCACGTTCCCCCTGAGGCAACCTCTAATCTTTTTACTAAAGCTCTTATTTGTCACAAAAAAAATTGGGACATCTGCTCGCCAATTGATATGAGAACAAATACATGTTGGACGAGGTCAGTTTGTGTTGCACTCTTTTCCTATATTTTGTGAATAATGTATTGAGTACTGTGAGCCTATAAATCTGTTCTCTGAAGCTCAGAAATGTATTGATATGCCAAATAGGAATGTTGTATTCAAATCTTGTCTGAACTAGGTTTAGGACCATTGTCTTGTGTACCAAATTGTACCCAGGTCCACGACCACTATCGGGTGACCCCATTTTTTAAATGGCCACATATGTTTTAGCGCAGTCCTGATTGCTGCTTCCACCCTTAAATTTAAACCCTAGGCTGGGGTATAGAGTGCTGTTTCCTGCCAGACTCTTCCCAGCATCTTTTTCTGGTAATGTTTTGTTTCTTGCTTGCCGTGAGAAGTGTTTCTTTTTTACCTCTGTCCTCCACTGTACATGATAACAAGACACTGCAAGTCAGTTTGATAATTTTTATGTGACCCACAGTGAATGAGTTGAACTAATAAATACAGCGGTTTAGTGAAATGTGAAGCGTTTCCTCTTGAAAGAAGTGTATATTCTTGAGGATGGGACACATACTTGTTTTGTAATTCAATTTTATTCCAGGTAGATTTTCAATAAATTTGGTTTATTTATGAGGTTACAAGTTTTGATGGTTTGAGTCAATGAGAATATCACTCTGAATTGAACTCTGACAATTTAAGACGGTTTGGTCTTAAGATATCCATGTTCTGCTGATATCTACTTTGGATGTTCGCTTTCCTCCTTTTCTTCATTTTTAATTGTTGCCTTGTGCAATATTTTCAGATACCGAGTGGAGATCTGAAGTTGTGAGCAGCAGGCACTTCGATCGGGAGATTGCACACCAGAACCCAAGGTAAGCGGGTGCCACCTCCATGCCTGTGCTTTGGCCTCAGCAGGACCAACATTTTGAATCTGTACTTTAAGATGTGAGGGCAACTCACTGTTGTTCTCCATATTGGATGGGGAAATTATATGGCAACACCTATGTTTATCTTAGATCAGGATATACTCCCAGTCAGTAGCTGATCTGAGTAAGGTGCCAGTTGGTAAAACCTATTCAGCTTGTCTGGCATCAGATTAGTATGTATCTGGATCAGCTTAGAAAGCCAATTTACTACTAAGGTCGAACATATTAAAATGGTCTGTAAGACATAGGCATAGATGACCGGTTTTAAATGGTACTTGGATAGCGTGCTAAAGAGAATACAGAGTGTTGCATAGAACCGCAAATTCAATAGTAATTAATTAAATATCTGGTTGAAAGCAAACATTTCCTGTTTAAACAAAAATCAAGCTGTGCTATGTGTTATTTTGTAAAAAGATGGGCTGTGTTGTAAGTAAGTGCCTCTACAGATGTATAAATATGCATAAATTTAGCAGTTGTAGTTGTGCTCTTCTAGGCCCTGGTACTGATCAGTGCGTCTGCTGTGGAAAGCATAGAGTTGGGTGCTGCGATTCACAGAAGCTGGCATATGCTACGTTTTAGTTTTCCCCACTCTGTTTGCAGTATCATCCAGTTTGCGCGATCATCTAATCCCCTCTCTGAATCACACCTTATTCCGCAACCTTTCCATAATAAAGACCTAGTCCAGGGTCAACAATTTACGAAACTCAAGGAAGAGACTAGTGGCTCAGACAGATATTTAGTATCCTGTTGGGTCCATCAACATTACATTTGACTGACTGCTGGAAATAATAGAGCAGCCTGTAAAATAGCAAGGGAGTTCCAAGTGTTTGATGAGGTTTTGCTTTTCGCTATTAGGTGTAGACACCATTTATTGGCAAAATGCAAAACTGGCAAGTGTGCCCTTTTTACCTGACATGTGCTCCGTCTGGGAAGTAGCTTTTAGAGTAGATTTCATGCTCCAAACTATGAAAGATTCCTGTGTTCAGGCTACCTTCACTTCCCTGCTGGGATGGTCCACAGAGAGGTGAGATAACCACAGTGATCTGATTGGCTCCAGCCAAACACATGGCTTACCAACCTGTGATCCTCTTCTTCTTGGCATCTATAAGAAATGGATAGTTCAGAATATTATGGAGCCATCCAAATTCCTTAACCCCTTCGCTTATGACGAGCTCAGCTCGTCATGAGGCCCAGTGGAGCTGGACTCGTCATAACTGCCACAGAATGCCCACGCGGGGCTAATTCCCCCTCCTGTGCGGGCATTCCACGGGAGTGGGCGGAGTCGTGACGAGCTCAGCTCGTCATGAGCACAGCTCTACTGTGCAGCATGACCAGCTGGGCTCGTCACGAGCACCGCGATGCCGCACGCGGCCCCTCCAACCCCTCGTACCGCGGGGGGGGAGTTAGCCCCACTGCAAAGGTGTTAAGGGAAAAACGCAGTGCCCGAGAAAAGCAAAACGAGAAGTCATGATATCAGAATGGGTAGGCCTAGAACAGGTGTACTCACAAACTTTCTGTCGAAGGACAAAATTACGGTGTGGTTTGTAGCCGAGGGCCGCACCAGTGGGGCTGGTGTTAGTTTGGGGCGGGGCTAGAGAAAAAAATCTAAATCTTTTCAAAACAAATTAAAGCGGTACTGTAACCTTGTAAGGACTAAGTGACACTTTCTCGCCAGCAAAATCATGCTAAATGAAGCCTACAAATATCAGAGAATACGTACGATTTCATTTACAGTCCTGTTTAGCATCACAAATGGGGATTTGCAGACTATTAAAACAGCAACAAATAGCGTTTTTCTTGTGGAAATGTGGCAGCCCTACTGTCAGGCGTGTGTGTAAGTGTGCACCCACATTAGCCCCGACCCTATGTACATTGCGCGAGGTGAGGGCAGGTTTACTCGCAAGTTGTTGACACATTCAGCACCAACATTCTAATTAAAAAAATCAGGCTCACAAATGTGAAATATCAGGTGTGAGGAGTTTCTGGGACCCTGTAACAAGGGCAGAGCACAGCAAAATGCATCCTTTGCAACGCCATCAGTGCTGCGCCCCTCCACAAGTACCGCCTTCAAACAAACACACAGAGTTCTTTTTGATAGGCAGCAGCGAGTTGGGCTTCAGCTGAGCTCACCTGCTAAAAATTGTACGGCGTACGCACAATAACACAGAGCTGAGCAGAGCACAACACAGCACCAGCAGTTACACTGACTGTGTGAGTACTGTACACAGTCAGTGACAGGGTGTGGCTGTACTGTATGCAGTGCGGCTCGGGGTGGGTAAATCCCGAGTTGGCACTGCCTGGAGAATTTAAACATATTTAAGGCTTGAAGCGCCCTTCGCGAGACCATCACTGGGAACAGTGTAAAGGCTGCGGCCGACCTCCCGGGCCAAAGGCTCTGTTCACTGTACAGCGCACATCCTACCACTCGGCCGTGCAGAACTCGGAGCCCGGCCCCCACAAAGCAGAGTCTCTCAGAGTCCATGCTGCTGCAACCGGCAACGTTTGCTGACACTCTCTAAAATAACAAAAAAAACACTGGTACAATGCTTGCAAGGTCCGCGGGCCGCCATGGTCAGCATGCCGGGCCGCTGGCGGGCCGTACTATAAGTACCAGAAATTCACAAACCCCTTGTCAAGGGTTCAGAGACCTAGTTGGTGTGTATGGTTACTGTCAATTATGTCAGTGTGTATCCATTATAAGAAAGAAAAATTTCTTTCTAGAGTCCCCTCACTCACCGGGGTTTCCCCACGGTGACATGCTTCATCATTGGGGCCATCCCAGTTCTCTACGAAAAGGGGCGTGCTGCGACTCGCGAACTACGCAGGAGCACTTCTTAGTGAAATGACTGTGTGGTGTAAAGTGTAGTGATGGTGGAGTGGAAGTGTGATTAAAAATACCGTGCTAGTGGGCCTAACCAATTTATTCTGCTCCTAGTTTGGTATAACTTAAAATGGGGTAAACACTGTATTCTAACCTTTAATTTGGGCTAGATCAGTGTTATGGTCGACATGTTTCAAGCTCCCCAAGCTTTTCATCAGGACCATACAGGGTCCAGCCCTGTATTTGCCACTCCTGTATTTCAATGAATAAAAATACTAATAGTCATGCTATGCGCTGTAAATGATTAAACATGCGTTTTGTACTTCCAATTTTATCCTACTTGTATTCATGTGTAAGTGCTAAGTTACACTTCATGGTCTCAGGCGAGGTGCTAAGTGTAACTTAGAATAAATTATAAATTATAAGAGAAATTTTTCTTTCTTATAATGGATACACACTGACATAATTGACAGTAACCATACACACCAACTAGGTCTCTGAACCCTTGACAAGGGGTTTGTGAATTTCTGATTCTGACTGGAGGCCGACCTAGTTTGGGTTAAACTCCTTTTCTCCCCCTTTTTTGTCGTACTATAAGTACCACAGGCCTAGAATCACTGGAAAAATCATAGAATAAATGTGGTAAAGGACAAATATTAAACTAATTATAACAACCTTTACACTGTGAAACAATGTGACAGAATGAAGATAGGCAAAGCGCTGAATTTATCACCAAAATTTCCAAGGAATGGAGTGACAAAATACACCTGCTTTTCGCTTTCTCTGGAGCCTTGGCGTTACTGAAGGCTGCAGATCTTTTTCAGCTGCTTTGGTATTTCCAGGTATGCGCGAAGTTGGCACATGTGCAATGCAGAGTGTTTAATTCCTCATTTGTGTAGTCCATACAAGGAGGAAATGCCATGGCCCCCCTGCCAGGGTGCACAGGAGAGAAAATGGAAAGTCCCATGTACACCAGAACAATCTCAAGGGGTAGAGGGGGAGGGGAATAGGTAAAGCAGCCCCCCACTCAAACAGTATTCAAACAATTGGAGCCTCGCCTAAATGCAACTGCATCCATATAAAAGACCAAAATGATAGGGACTGCTTGTCAGTAATACTCCCCGG
The DNA here is from genome assembly GCF_964261635.1 of Lissotriton helveticus. Taxonomy (NCBI): domain Eukaryota; kingdom Metazoa; phylum Chordata; class Amphibia; order Caudata; family Salamandridae; genus Lissotriton; species Lissotriton helveticus. Next base: position 1,226,268,529 of record NC_136070.1, on the reverse strand, counting down.
GATATGTCTAATAACATAAGTCCTTAGGTCAAGATGCGTACTTCTCCAATATAAAATCACACAGGACCACATACAGTTTACCCAGGAAAAGGTGTGAAAAATAGAGCGAGTACCTCACAGTAGAACAACCCGAGGGGGTTCCCGGTTAGCAATTGCCGGTATACCCACTTCTCATCATTGGCCACTCTCTCTATGTGAAAAGACAAACGTGCACTAGATAGAATAATAGTGCGGACGTGAGAATAGTAGTGAAAAACACAAATAGTGACAGACGTATCAACACTGACACCAAATTGTAGTGTCCAGAAACACATAAACAGACCCCTAACCATCCACAAAAAGATAATTGTGTAGCAGGGCTTTGCTTGCTTTACCGTTGTATTCTGACGCAGCAAACCCCACCTGTTTAAAAATGGTTACTGGTATACCATGGTGATTTATATCTTCAAGCCGACATGTTTCATCGCTCCACGTTTCAGCGATTTCATCAGGGCATAAGAGGGGTTATCTATTCTCAGTCTTTTCAGAAAAGTGTGGACCTGTGTGAGGAAATAAAACATAGAGAGGCTCAAAGCGCCGTTCATGCCCCTCCCATTGGGGGCACATCCGATGCAGCATGTGTTGGCACACAGTTGAGACATATTTACCTTGAGGGCGCTACGTCAGCACGTACCAGCACCACTCTTTAGGACACTGTGCCAAATGTTCACGTGTCCAAATTGTGACCGGAAATAGACGTAGCCACCTGTGTATATATGAAAAAAGACTGAGCGTAAGATGGAACATCACTCGATAGAATGCTAATGAAAGGCTGGTAGGAAATTGTTAGTAAAAACTATACCATCCCCACTCCACAGCGTTGCAACACACTGCGCTCTATATTGGGTGGTTCAAAACCTTCCATTTAGATAGATCCAGCATGCTTCTCCCAAGTGCAAAAAGCCAAATAAAAGCATATGCGGCAGGGATTGTGTTGTTAACTAGGTCCCCCAATCCAAAATGCACAGCTTTTGCTCTTTCTGAATGCATATAAATAACATGATCACATGGCTCACGATCATATCTTGGTCCCATTGTAAATTCGGACACGCAGTCACTGTCCCTCTGAATCATTCGGAGTTAATGCAAAGGTCCCTCAAATACACTCGTTCCACCTCTGACACATTCTTACTGTTGCCGAGTCCCTCCGGCACGTCCGACGATCCTCGCGCTGGATCTGGGCGCGGAACAGGAAGTAGCCGGGGGGGGTAAACGTAACTCCGCCCCACACGTCACGCGGCGCGGCCATCTTAGAATGGGCTGGAGCTACCTCTATGTTTATGCCCTAATGGTTTAGAGGACCCAATGTGACCCACACCTTCTCAATGTTTAAATCAAGCAATCCAGATATTCGTGCCCTATTAAGTTGTAGCACACATATTGGATCCAAGCTGCAGCTACACTAATAGTTTGGAGGACCTAATGCACGGCACACATCCTAGTTACTCCACTCGAACGGAGTGGATATAAGTACCCTGTAAAATTACAGCACGCGTGTCGGGTAAAAGCTGTCCATACACCAACTGAATACCTGCATCAATACCCTAGTAGGTGTACATATTTTTTGAGTGTCCGAAATAAACAAGGGGGATACAGTTATGCATGTCATTGGTAAAAAAGGTGTGCACCGCAAGACCACCAACCGGGGGGCGAGGGGGGGGGCGGGGTTGGTTGTGGAACTGGGACCCGCAGAGAGATGCATATGTGCATCGACAATGTAAGGGAAGTCGACACCCAGCCCTCAGTCTTTCTGTAGTGTGGGGGCTGATATGCTCAGAACCTAGCAGATATCAAAGTGGAAAAGGAGGTGCATAACAGAGCCCTATTATCGCCTGCTCACTTTATTCCACTCAATATTTTCATTAAGTCCCTCCTGATCCGCCTTCTCCAAGATGCACACTAGTCACCAACTTATAATCCACCGCAGTGATGTCAACATCAAGATATACCGCCGACATGTTGCTGATGGTCCAGGTAAAGCGAAGGCTGGGGTCCACTTGGTTCAACCATTGTAAACATTTGTTGAGCCGGTCCTCTGTACCTGTCCAGATACAGAGGACATCATCAATATAACGTCTCCACAGAGAGATGTTCTCTCTGTATGGGTTGGACTCATGGAGGACCACATTCTTCTCAACCTGGCCCACGTAAATGCAGGCCAGGCTGGGAGCAAATGTGGCCCCCATGGAAGTACCAGAGGTCTGCAGATACAATTGTCCCCGATATTCCCCCAAAAAATTTGTGAGCGCCAACTCAATGCATTGCATAACGAACGTTTGAGGTGTATCATAAAACCACTCCATCGACCCCAGGGCCCGCGCTGCTGCCAATGGGAGGGGCATGAACGGCGCTTTGAGCCTCTCTGTTTTATTTCCTCACAGGTCCACACTTTTCTGAAAAGACTGAGAATAGATAACCCCTCTTATGCCCTAATGAAATCGCTGAAACGTGGAGCGATGAAACATGTCGGCTTGAGGATATAAATCACCATGGTATACAAGTAACCATTTTTAAACAGGTGGGGTTTGCTGCGTCAGAATAAAACGGTAAAGCAAGCAAAGCCCTGCTACACAATTATCTTTTTGTGGTTGGTTAGGGGTCTGTTTATGTGTTTCTGTACACTACAATTTGTTGTCAGTGTTGATACGTCTGTCACTATTTGTGTTTTTCACTACTATTCTCACGTCTGCACTATTATTCTATCTAGTGCACGTTTGTCTTTTCACATAGAGAGCGTGGCCAATGATGAGAAGTGGGTATACCGGCAATTGCTAACCGGGAACCCCCTCGGGTTGTTCTACCGTGAGGTACTCTCTCTATTTTTCACACCTTTTCCTGGGTGAACTGTATGTGGTCCTGTGTGATTTTATATTGGAGAAGTACACATCTTGACCTGAGGACTTATGTTATTAGACCTATCCCGGGGAGTATTACTGACAAGCAGTCCCTATCATTTTGGTCTTTTATATGGATGCAGTTGCATTTAGGTGAGGCTCCAATTGTTTGAATACCATGTACACCATCACCTGACGGGGGAGCAGTCTCCGGCTCCAGGTTACTGTTCGAAAAAACATTAGGGATGCTCATGCAGAACTTCGCTGTCATTGCCTCAGCATATGGTACCTGCACACGTGCCCTTGAGTGTGGCCCCGAAAGCCCCGGGCAAAGAGTCCGGGTCATTGGTAGACGTCTCGTAATAGGTTCTTGAGGACCGGGTCCATGCCTGGTTTTCAGGGTAGCCACATAGAATAAACATATAGGCAACAAATCTAAATTGAAATGATTAAAATACTGTTTAGCCTGCAAATCTGATTGGGATTCCAGCCCCTTGGGATAGACAGCCCTGATATTTAGCTTTAGCCCAAGATTCAGAAAACACACTGTCTAAAAGTAAATACAATACAATACATTTTATGTATTAAAGAGCTCTGGTGTGTGAACGCCTTTTGCAAATGTAAAGTAACCCAAAGTAAACAAATAATAATTTACATTTCTCCTTTCTTGTGCAGTGCAATGGCTGTTGAGTCTCTTACTGCTGTAGCATCAGATGTCCAAGTTGGAAGGTTCCATCTTTCTAAAGGTGAGTTTGCATAGATGCTAGAAACTATTCCCCCATTCCACACTTTTTCAGAGACATGCATTTAGTGCACTAGTCTTTTTGCTCTTTAAACCCGCAAAATGATTATTTCTGGTTAGGTTACATTAAACCTTCATTGAATTCACCCGTTCTACTTCTACATTCAGCGCGCTTGGTACATTCTAAACAGGACCAGGGTATATGGGTGCGGTGTTCTTTTTCATAATCCAGGCAGGGCCTTAGTTATCTGTACACCTAAAATGGTGATGTACTTTGTGTCTAGAGTTTTTGATAAATTGCCCTCTGTTATCACTCAGTTGTGTTTTTATGTTTGTATATGCATTTTATACATGCTTCTCTCTATATGTTAGATTGTATGGTCATTAATTGGTTCCTTGTATTAAGGTTGGTTCTAAAAACAGGTAATGGGGATTAAAAAAGACTGATTTTAAGATGTAACAGTAAAAGAGTCTGAAAAAACAATATGTATATCTATATCAGTTTAAAAAAAATAAATGAAGCGCACACATTTCTAAAATGACATGTTCGCAAACAAATTGTTTGTTCGCAATAAATTATCCTATACAAAAAAATAAACAGTTTCAAACAAAAACAAAAAAAAACTAACAAAATAACTGTAACTCCATGTTGGATCAATTACCGGAAGTGGTTGTACCTTTGAATCACAATTCTGAGCACTTAAAAGAAAACCTACTTTTACCTTTTAGTAAGATTCTTTGGAAAGCAGCATCCCTTCCGATCCAAAAATACGTCCTAAAGAACGTCCGAAAATCCAAGGAATATAATCTGGCCAAACACAATAACCAGGATTATTTCAAGGTGTGAAATCCTCGGATTCGTATATTTAAATTTCTGCTCCACCAGAGTGTAGTCTTGCTGCAGAACCTTCTAAAATATAATTCCATGAATGTTTAAAATACTTTAAAAAGCAATTCTACATTTATTAAAGAATTGTCTTAAATGTTATATTTTAAACAGATGTGCATAATTCGGGGTCATATGGAAATTTTATTGAACAACGTGTTTACAACTGTTAAAAAGATATTAATGTAACTTAAAATTCCATAAACCGTTTTCAGTCTATAGGGCTGATTTAAATTTTGGCGCACAGAGAATACTTAGTTGAGATTAAAGAGGACATTGCCCACACCATTTCGAGAGACGTCTACCCGCCAAATCGGAGTAGTCCAGCCCCTCTGACAACTCAACGCTGGCAGAAACCCTCCTCACGGTGGAAGTTTGTTTTTGAAAAATGACAAACTAATGATCCTCCACACCATTAGTTTCCTCCCATATTGTGGGGGAGGCTATTTATTATTATTATTTTTGTCCCAGGCGGTGACGGACAGCAAAAACAAGCCATAAGACTGGCCACTCTAAATTGGGTGGGCGGTCGGTCGTTGGCTAATCTGTGACCTTCACAATTGTATAATTTACACCGTCTTGATGTATATATGTTCTCACACTACTTTTATAAACTATGCCATGATACGGAGCCATTAGAAACTCAAAACGTCGGAAGTAAAGAAAGTCTGTCCCAGAAGAAGCAAGAGCTTTTTAGTGATGAACCACTGTCCTCGTTCTATTTTCTTTTTAACTTTTTGATTTCATTTTCTCAGGTCTCATTGACCAGATTGACAACTTCAAACTGTTGAGCCTGGGCAAAATGCAGGCTCCTAATTCCTACGCCACCATAGACGGGGATTTCTTTTACCACAGCTCGAACCCACGCAGCCCTGAAGTAAGTCATAAGATACCAAAAAGCCTAAAGATGGTTGGTACTGGAGTCGTAGTCTTGCATTTTTTATCCCAGTCCCTGAGATACTCACTAGTAATCCAATTACGGTTGACCGCGCACTCATTGTAAAGATTTGTGGTTAACCGTCAAATCCTGGCATGTCAACTTATCTATTCATCCTTCTGAGGTCGATGAAGATTATCATAAATACTCCTATATATATATTTGGGAAGTGATGGGGGCTTGGAATCCATATGAATAAGGATAGAAGCTTGTGAAAGAAATGTGGTTGGTGTCATTACCTGTGAAGGTTTGAACTTTCCAGTTTTGACAGCGTAAAGTGGAAGGGTTGCAGAGTTATTGGAACTGGAGGGGACTGGGCGCAAACATACCCTCATTATGAGCACTCTCAATACAGAATCTAAGCTTCCACTTGGTTAATTTTGTATAAAAGGGGTATCCAGCCTCTTACTTTAATTGATCTTGGTGTTTCCATTCTGAAAACATTACAATTCCAGGGGAGAGCATTTTGTATCTTAACTGGCATTAGTGAAAATAAGAATCCAGGAACCCCAAGTGAAAGAAAACTACTTGGGAATCCAGCAAGTGCTTCCTGTGGTCCTTAATTTAACAAAGGGCTTCCTTGTTCCATGTAGGAAGAAGTCTAATGTTCAGTAGAAGGTAGGATTGATCTCTAGTGGCTCCCTCCTTTTAATTTGTCTTTCCATCCTTTTTAATTTACAGGTAGGAAATTTGCGGATTTCCTTCCACTATGCAGGCTTGAGTGACAGTGAATCCCCTCTAGGACCAGCTGACGTGGTAATGTCTGAACACCAAAAATTATTCTTTAATAATTGGACGATATGGTCTACTTAAAAAAAATAAAAAAAAATCCCTTTACTTTGTTTTGTTGAAGATTACAGTGATCGGCCGCCAGAGAGGAGATAAGGTTGGCGCCTTTCAGACTAAATCCGGAGATGTTCTGGAACTCCTGCATTTTAATGCTCTCTCGGCTGAGGTAACATATGACTCCGATCTAAGCATCTTATCCACAACGTATTGTCGAAATGTCCACAAATGCCGATGTAGGTCTCCTAACTGAGATATGTCTACAAATCAGTCACTATCTTCTCTTGAGTGTGTCAAGAAATTGCATTCTCTCAAGATGAGATGTCCAATTCCTCGTATCCAGCTTTTTAAGGGTCAGGTACTTTCAGTTAAATTTTGTTTACACCACAGATACAAGTCTCTGTACCCCTTTAATGAGCTCCACTGGTTCAAGGCTATCTACACAGCTAAAGTGTGACATGTGTTAAAGGCTGTCTTATCAAGTGGTGTGTTCTATAAACGTAGATCACAATAGTATATTTCACAGATATAGGTCTACATACACAGATAATGTTTTGTACACCTCAATCTCTGTGTGCTGGTGTACTGTCTCTTTTATACAAAGCCACCTTTAAAAGTAAGATCAAATATATGCTGCTCATATACTGTGTCCCTTGTGCAAGGCCATCTGCACGGGTAATTCTTCACACAAATTAAATGCTCTCTGTGTGTTCCACTGATGCAAGGCTCTCTGCTTTTACACAGTGTGCCCTGCAGAGGCAAGAGATAGTGTTTAACATATGCCCATTTATTTCATGCGTTTCACAAGGTCAAGGTTCTCTGTTAAAATATTAGGTCTCAAAGAGGTAACTTTATAGGTGCACAAGGACAAGATCCATGCCTGGTTTTTAGGGTATTCACATAGGATAAATATACAGGCAACAAATCTAAATGGAATGAATTAACATACTGCTTAGCCTGCAAATCTGGGATGTATTCAGCCCTCTAGCTTTGGTCCCTGATTCACAAAGCACATTGTTTAAAAGTCATAGCTGTAATCCTACAGGATTAAACTTCCCATTTGGAACACATTTTCTTACTTTTTAGAGATTTACAAAGGATCTACACAAGACTGGAAAATCTATGGCCCGTATAAATTTACTTTAGTTACATTCACTCATTTTGATGCATGTGAAAATATGATGTAAATTTGCTCTGCATCAATAAAAATATTTTGCTGTTGGAGGAACTTTTCCTTTACAATACTATTTAAAAATCTGGTTGGTTCGGTCTATTTTTAAACCAGAAAATGCACTTACACATCCCTTTCCCGGAAGCAGATTTGTGTTCATTTCTAGGGTAGAGCGCTTCCCAAATTTGAATTGAATTGAAATGTAAGCATTTGTGAGTGTTAACCTACATTTCTAAGGGTGGTCCACTAGGGCCCACAATGCATCCTCCAAGATTAACCTTACAATGTGCTAATTATGCAATACTGCAGATGTTTGGCCTTTGGTAGTGCCACCATATATACTCATTTTCTCAATCAGGAATGAGGCTTTTCCTTAATACAGTGCTTATTTTGCACACCCACAGTTATTATGGGTGCACAACATCCATTGTGAATTGGACCTATAGTGTCCCTTATGTGCAAGGCTCTCTATCGGGGGGGGGGGGCTTTATGTAGAGCACAGGGTATTTGGTCAGATGTTGTGTTCCACAGAAGAAAGGCTTTAAGCTCAGGTAGTGCTCTCTTAGATGCAAGGCTTTCTTCTTGTGTAAGATTTCACACAGTTAGGAGGCCTTGTACTTATTTAATTGTTTATAGTTCACTCTATGCAAGTGCAGGTCTGTATGCATCTATTAGTGTTTAACTCCACAAAGATTAAAACCTCTCTGCTATTTTAAGGTGACATTCAGGTCAAAGATATCTGCTCAGATAGGGTTTCCCACACCTCTAAAGCTCCTTGCTCAGGTAGGATCTCATGCAAATCTAAGGTTCTCTGTTCAGGTAGTGTGCCCCACAGATCTGTGGCCCTCTTTTCGAATAACACACCTCGCAGATCTCTTCTCGGAGTTTTGCCCACCGATCTAAGGCTTACTGCTCAGGTTGTATCTACCCAGATGTAAGCCGTCTGGCTCGTTGATGTTTTCCAGGTTCATATAGTACCTTCATGGATAGTAAGGTATAAGGTATTTCCAATGACCCATACTATTTTGTGTTTGTGGATTTGGAAAGGTCTCCACTTTCTTTTTCTCAAATTGTTTCTCTTCTTCCCCTAGGAAGTGTTCCAGAAGGAGCATCAAAGCAACACAATTAAAACCTGGGCTCTCCGAGCTGGCGGTTGGCTGCTGATGTTCGTGGGCATCAGTCTCATGACCAAAATTGTTTACACTTTGGGTAGGTTTACAGAAACAAACTTTGTATGTTTGGTTGTTTTTTAACAAAGTACAAGTCTCGAGTTACATAGCATGAGCATGCTTCCGCACGCTCTAGCGTGTTTTGAAAGAGGCAAGGAGTAAGAAGGAGAATGGAAGAGAGAAGATGAGAGATTGAAAATTAATGATAAAAGTGAGCCCTGTATGCCATCGTCTGATAGAAGACCGCCATTGCTGATATTGTTAATGATATACCAATGTAAATTTAGACTCTCTTGTATGTTTTATTTCAAATATCAAGCGTGCTACATATCACTAGTGTTCCTTGCGTTGGCATCAAGCTTGATTCAGATCCTTAATTTGCTCCCTCTTGGATCTATTCTTGTAGAGCATGGACAGAGGAAATTGGGGCAATCTAAGAGAAACCCCTATACTAACATCCCCCAAGAAAGAACTAATTTCATAAATCTTGAAGGAGAGAGTACTGATCATAGGCCTACACAAGGAGTACACGAAGGCCCTTGACTTTACCTACTGCAAGGGACTGAGGCAACACTATCTCAAAGTGTAATCCTATGTCTATCCCAGACATCGAATCAATGATATCGCATTCCCTTCCCACTTCTTTTAGGACATCAGAGATGATAATATCACATGACCTGCAATCCAATTGAATATTTTCTGTATTAAACAATCTTCTCAAAAGTCAAGACGGCAGTATTTTATTTTTTATAAACCGTGATTGACAATAGGCCAACCACATTCTGTGATGAAGTAAGCAATAACTGATGGTCTACTCAATCAAAGAGACAGCAAGCCAGGTGCATGCAGAAGCATAGGGTACCAGTTGATACCCCAAATGAGCCTCCAGTGATCTATGGTCTTCTTTATGTTGATGTACATCCTTGTTGTATTTTACACAGGCATATAGCAATGTTTTGACTCTGCTTCAGTAAACCTAATTAACCTATCCTTTTTTAAGTAGAGGCTGTACACTACATTTATTGAAAACTTTTATTTTTACCCAGGGTTTGCCAGTTTTAGTACTAAAACTGTCAAGGCCGCACCTGTGCAGAAGTGATATCTAAGTAAAACATGTTTGCTGGGCATTTGTCTTCCATTGTATCTTGTAACAGAAAATATTTCTGACTGATACCTCTTCTTTGTATTGTTTTTCAGTGGACTGGTTACCTCTGGTTCGCGATCTCGTCAATCTTGGACTCAACATCTTTGCTGTGTGTGTGGCCACCAGCCTGTCCCTGCTGACCATTTCCTTCGGCTGGCTCTATTACCGGCCACTCTGGGCCCTGCTGCTTGGGGTCCTGGCTGCCATCCCAATTGTGATTGCCAAAACTCGTGCCCCACCCAAAAAGCATCAATGATCCCATTTCAAACTCCTGCTGAGAATCCATTGTCCATGCTGGCGATGTTCCATCCTGGTGATATGCGGAGGCAAAATTTATGTATTGGAAAATCTAGGCTACCAGAAAAGTTGGTTTGGCAGCAGGTGGTAGCTAGCTACAACTATTGCCCATGCTAGACGAAAAGAAATTATTTGTTTTGTAACAGTGACATGAAAAAAATAATACCCTCTGCTGTGATCTTTCGGCATGTTGGAATAATGTTTAGTGTGTAGACCGTCTTTACGAGTGGCCCATTCGCAAGGATTGGCATGACAAGTTTAGCTGTAATTAGTACATCACCCGCAATTTCCTTCTAGTAAATCAAATCTGCCACCATTTAATCAGTGGCAGATGCCTAATAAATACCAGCACGTGCAGATATTGCTGCAGATGGTAAATGGGCAGAAGTCGCGTTAGCAGAACGCTATCGGACCCGATAAGTACCAATCCCCGGGGATCATTTTCTATTGGGCCGATAAATACCTCTTCCACACCCTGGCTATTCCTATTCAGTGCCGTTGGGGATGATCAAGGCAATAAAATGCACACATTTTAGTCATTTAGCCGCATCGCTGTGACTGAGGCTCAAAAATTGCTTTATGTGGTACACATTAGCACATACTACCACTGTCTTGTGCTGTCCTGTGGAGGAGGCACAACAACAGTGTACTTATGCCAAACTGAGTCTTCCTGACAATCCTACAGTTCTCGAAGTGGAGAAAGCTACTTGAGGAGCATTGGAACCGTAAGCGACTGAGCATCTTATATTTTCATTCAGTAAATTAGCTTTCCAGATGTTGCGAAAACCAACATAGATTTTGTTGTTTGTCCAATGTAGTAGTACATTGGCTCAGTGCTCCATATTTTGCAAGAAATATGTGGGTGACCCAAAGCTCACCATACACTTCGTGGAAGATGCAGAAATCCCTGTCGCTCTATGCATCTGTTTTCAGCAGCTGTAGGTGATCTGCAATGTAGAGCAGAAAGAGTATGGTCCTCTAGCAAGCAGGATGCTTCTGTATTGTGAAATCCAAACCAGTCTAGTGTTTTTCCTACATCAGACCGTGTATCCGAGTTTAGCTTTAGCCAGGTCACCTAGTGTTAGGCTAATGATTATTGTGTTCAGGAAAGGAGAACCTGAGCTACAAATTTTGGATTAGCACTAGTTTACCTCTAAGTAAGAAGTGAAGGGGACTGGCAGGCCTCAGCCATGCTCCTGTTCCACTAAATAAGCTGTTCAGTGACAATGCTAAAGCCAAAATACATGACTTACTGGCTTTGCCAATGCTCATTTACACTTGTGCCTTTCTTTGGAGTAGCTTTCAAAATGAACTAAGTTGTACGGTACGATTTGTGTTTCTCTCTCCTCTTTTTATATTCTAAGAACTCCAGCCTTTTGCTGTGCCTGTGTTGCTGGCCACATACTATCCGGTGGATTTATCAGTAGTACAATCACTGTTTGTTTTGTCAGCATTGGAACTGCTGAAATTCAATATTTAAGGAAGCTTTTGTTTTTTATACCAAAGATCTGTTTTTTTTCATCCAAAATGCAGTACCCACCCCTCTCTATAGGTGATTTTTTTTCAAGTTGTTGCTCCGTCCTATTTAGACCCCATTTCATGTTGCAAACATTTTAGAAACGAATTTACGTTGATTCTGTTTCTTCACAGTATATGTAGGATATACTGGTTTTATTTTGTAAAAAGGGGGAAAAGGGAAATATGCTTCAGGATATGAAAGGTCATACCATCGAATGATTATCTGATTTTTAATTCACATCTGGAACATTGGGAGATTATTGGGCAATGATTGCAACAAAAAAAAAATGCAAATCTAAGGTTCAATGGGTGAAGTTTACAAAGAAATGTATAAATCTACCACTGGTGGGCGATTGGCTATGATTTGTCTGTTTCCACCATATTGGGTCATCCACAAATTGTTCAATATGCATGCATAATATCTATGAAAACTGTAGGTTTTCAAGCATACTCCCAGTTGTCCAGGGATACTTCTTTCAACTTCTCTTTCTCCAAGACAAAAATATTTTCGCTCTGAAATAGCTGCTTCCGTTACACCTGCATGAAATATGGAGGTGGATGGTTTCTCGCCATGGAAAAGAACTTACTTTCCAAAATAGTGCATGTGAAACTAAATCGAATGTGTTTGCGGGTACCCACAAACTTGCATGTGTGGTTGTTCGCCACATTTGTCATTACCATTCACTAGAACACTCCCATTCCAGCCTACAACAGGATCAGGCAATTTTCTCCACCAGATTATATTTGCGACACGTAATTTCAATTTGCATAAAAATAAAACTTTGTTAATCGGGGCCATTAGACATCATCTGGCATTGGAAGTGAATTTAGTGGTCCCATAACCAAAAGCACTGATACCATTCCAAAGCTTGTTGACATAAACCCATATTTCAATTTGCGGTTTTCAATTCAGATAAAGTATAATAAAAACCCCTCCTCTCCGGATAAGGTGCATTCAGAAATCAATCTTTTTTGCATGTTTATGAATTGTTAGCAATTTCATTCGAGCTTACTGGAGTAGGGCACTCGGCTTCACTAAGATGAGTTCTTAAAAAGCACACTCTCCTATGCAGTAAATGTCAAGTACATTAATTTTTTGTATCTGGATTAAAAAACTGTGTGCCGTGTGATAATCCTTTGTTCAAGAAAAGTGTAGAATACCACTTCTGAGTTTTGTTATACACTCCAGTTTTTCTATGCATATATATTTTTTTATAGCTAATAAATATTGTCTACCAGGTACACTTGAAAATGTGGGTTAAAGACGTGCTATTTTTATTAAAACTGAAATAAACATTTTCAACTAAAAAACTGTTGCCGTGAATTGATTTTTAGTAGTTTGCATTTGAAAATTGTGCTAGACAGGGGATTAAACAAAAGAAATGGATTTTGCAACCACGTTGGAAATATGAATCTGGTGCCAAAGCTTCACTAGCCAGTCATAAGTTTCAAAATGTAACATTGTGTATGGCTGTTTCTTGCTACTAGCCTCTCATAAGTAGTGTATGGACCATCTTGTACTTCCTTCCCCAGATTCCAATTCACAAGGAGTGACTTACTGTGTTATCTGAGTAGTGGTTAGCCTTACCTTGCTTAGAGACACATTGCAATATGGTCTAACCATGAGCATCATTTAGGGAAGGTCTGGGTTGAAACATACTTGAGCTGTAGCTTTGCACCCTGATAAATATAGTTTATGGAATTGTTCAAAATGGTAACAAGAAACTTTTATTCCTAGACTTGCACCCCCTTCGAATGGGATTCAATGAAACTATTTCCATCGGCTCCATTGCAAGATACTAAAGTTGGCACCTCTAAATTCTATTACATACCTGTGCGCGCAATAGTAGTCTACTCGCTTATAATGTAAACAACATAGATAACAAGGGTGATGGTGACTCCTGCCTCAGACTGATCAGAAAGATGCATAATATTGAAGTAAACAGAGGAGCACTAAGCAACGCAGATCAGATCTCTTCGGCCACACCGTCTGTAAAAAGGGATTCTTCCTGTAACCATACTAAATACCATATATACTGCTTGGCTCACATCGCCATACATATGACACCGGTCATGTGCAGTGATAGAGGGAAAGTCAGCTTCTAATTTTCATGGAAATGGCTTACAATGCAGAGCAAAGTTTGGTGGCAGTCTGCAGAGCTGGACCTATCCCCAGGTTTTGAGGCGAGGCAGTGTACTTTTCAGCTGTAATAACAGTAATAGCACAGTAAACCTGGACACCGGCGGAAGATTGCCAGAGCTACAGCTGAGCAAGAGACGAGGCACATAATGCTGAAAGCGTGATGACAAAACACTAGTACTGTATTTATGAATTCTTTATTTGGCAATCCAGAGTGCCTTTAGTAATATCTTCTTGGGTATTTGCTACCAATGCAGGCATACAAAATTACCAAATACGGAAACCCCATGTCTCAGTACCAGGACCGTAACTGTATTTTCTACACCTGATCGGTGTTGGGCACTCGCTTTATGCCTGAGTGATTGATTTCCTTAAAAAAACAGGTTCTAGGAAAACAAATACTTTAAGCTCCTACGAGAATGATAGCACAATGAACTTTGCTTGTTCAGGTGCGCATTAAAAGAGAAGATTTAGTCAAACCTAATATCGAGATTACTACCTTCTATATCTAGCGGTTGGCTCATATATCGAAGCCACGAAGAGTCCAACCAGGCAGAGAACTGGGGACTGCAGAGTATACTAGTATTTAGTTTGGAGTGATTAGTTGTCTATTGATCATGCAGTTTTGGAATCTAGAATTAACGTCTGAATGAAAATGGAGAATTAATTGAGGTATTATCTGCCTTCGAGTTGAAATAAAATACTTGACCACAGTTGTGTGTGTGTAGCCTTGTAGACCTTAAATAATGTGGAGCCAAGTGATGATCGCTTGGTGACTCCACAAGAAACCGGGTGAGGTGTGAACTGAAAAGGGGATACCGCTGAAATAATAAAGGCTGCCCTCAGATTTGTCAATCAGGGCATTTCCTTCGTGGATCACAAGATCTCGTTGCCTATGGCGTCATGCTCTCCTTTGAAAACCCTGGGTAGTGATTGTCACCATTGTTGGCAACATTTGAGGAATAAGGAGAAATCTCAAGGTTATTAGATAAATTAGTCTAAATCCAAGTTACCTATCAAAAGAAGAGGTAGCACCGCTCCAAGCGATGATATCATTTTTTAGGGAATGGAATAAGCTTTATATATCCTGGCTGGGCGGCAGCGGTCAAGATGAATGTTAGCACTAGATTGGTGTATGTTTTTTAAACTCTAACCATAAAAATAGGAAAACATTCTAGATGAACTACGCAGGCCGCTAACACAGTGTGTTTTATGAGCAAGCCCCAAGAGTGTCGTGCAGGGCTCAAGATACCAAAGAAGACCTGGCTTTCCCAATATACCCAATTACTATATGAAGGTCAGAGATTGGTCATGGATGGAGAGTAGGAAACCTTGGAATGCCTGCCGCAGTTGCATATAAGAAAATTATAGAGACTTTGATAGGGTATCAGTACAACAGCTTCCCATCTCCCCTCATGCCCATTGACAATAACCAAGATTTCAAGCCAAAAAGAAAATATTCATCTTTGCAGCTAGAGAATATATACTGAAATCTGACCTGTTCTATTCGAAGGAAGACTGATCCTGTTTTTGGGTCTTTGATTTATCACATCCGGAGAGATACTGATACAATACCCAGGAATGAAGTGTTCAGTCTCGAATTTGTACAGGATACTTAGTGCACCCCCTCCGACTGAAGGAATAATAATGCATGTTAAAGTGGGACAGAGCCTTTGGTAAGAGATTTGATAAGAAATTAATGGGAGACATTACAGAGGGAGATTCGTATCCTCCTGGCTATCACATACAGCGCTGCCATTGTGGAAGTTCATGTTGCATTGTGGGCCAGTTTAAATAGGTTGCACCTGGTTACCACCTGCTTTGAGTTGGTGGTAAAAATGAATGGGCAAAATTGTGAATTTTGTAAATTCGCAATTTGCCACTTTTTTTATACATATCTTTGCGAATTCGCAATTTGCGATACCGCTTTTTGCCAATATCGCAAATTGCATGTCGCTATTTGCGTGATCGTAAAAATTATCCGCAGATTTGGAGTGTCGTAAAATAGGGATTTGCTAATTTTGCAAATACCTATTTTGCACTGCGATTGTCTGTTAGACATTGGAGGTGACTATTTTGCGATCGCAAACACTGTTTTTTTACGATTTGCAGTATTTGCGACCTCAAAAGAGCTTGATACATATGCCCCTAAGTCTCAGACTATGTACATAAAGGAAAGCCAATCTGCTAATTACATTTGGTCTATTCAGCACCATTAGAAACATGTTCCATAATATTGGGAATCATACCAGTAAACCACCCATCTCCAGTAACTCTGATGTGCTGGGCAGCTTTTTGTGTTGAGAGTAAGCTGGCAACATTTTCAGTGGGAACAATATTTACCATTGGTTATTCATAAAATGACTAGACCCAGATCTAAATGCGGAAGTACGGGTGACAGGTGTTGTAGTCCCAGAGCCACCCTTTCTACTGAGCTTACCAATTAAGGTCACAATTGCACTTTAAGAAAGTATTAGTAGGTTGACGACACAATCCTGCCAAAATAGATTTGTCATAATAGTTTTGTTGTAAGAAGAATGTAGGTAGGCACATCCTGTGGGATGTGCCAACCTACTCTCTGGGATTTAGATGTTCTAGCTTATCTACAATGTAGTATCTCTGACCCGCTTCAATTTTTAATAAATATCCTTTATTCAATCTCTGGTGGTCTCAAAAGTCTATAGTACACAGAACCCTCTTAAGTCTCAAATAAATGCACTTTGATTTAGCACACAGCAATCATGCTCCTAACATTATTTTAGTCCAATTAATAGGCTAAATGTATTTCCAGACACTTGGCATTATTCGTGCGTGCAGAGTACAATGGGTTTTGTACTTCCTCCTGCCGGTCCCAATAGATGGTGGAGGTATTCTGTCTTCTGTTCTAGTCTGGTGTTGAATCTGGAGTCCTGTGGAGTGAGTGATCTCATTCTTTTAAGTGTTATCTCCTTGTCAGGTGAGGTTTCGGTCTACAGCGCGGCCTGAGCTGGTTTCATCTTAGCTCCTTGCGGGTTCCCATATTTGTACTTTGTTCCTGCGCCTAGCTCCCTACTGGCTCTTCCTATCGGCATGCGTCTTCAACATGCAAGAACAATCTCCCGCAAACTTCATGTGATATGTTTTCTCTTACTCGCTAAGTTTTCATCCAGCTCTGACGGTTGATTGTGAACACTGAAACAGAATCATGATGGGTGGGAGGCTTGCAAAAGTCTCGCCCACTTAGTTTCTTGGGTGCCATTCCAGTTCATCAGTTGTTTGCCCAAGAAGCAACTCCAAACCGGGGCCAGTTATTTGCAAATCAGACTTGATCCTGCTCCAAAGACAACAGTCCAGCCACACAGGGCCATCTATAGATGGACGCCCCAGACTAGACTCGGGTCTGTTAAGTACAGCTTGAGTCCTGTGGCATGGGGATGACAGGATCCATAACTGTAGTTGGATCAATGTACAAGAAAAGTTTAAATCAAAAAGCATGTTTATAAACTCGCCTACCAGAAATAAATTGACTGACTGCAAAAAGGGAACACAGGAGACCCATACACCTTGCACATATAACAGTGTTTATTTACAGCAAATCAAACTTGAAAACAAATTCCAGGAATAAAATAACATAGTACACACTTGAGCACAGAAATCATGGCGAGACAAATGTTCAAAAAGAGAAATACCTTCGGCATCAGAGCAATTATTAGCAAATGCACATGCTGATCTACACCTGCATGCATGTTCCTTCAAATCACAGAAAAAACAGATTACCACATCCTAACCAAATGCTTACTCAATTCTGAATGCTAGAAATATGCAGAACCTGACAACAAGTTGGAAAACCAAAAACTTACCAACATGCTTATGTATGTATGTATGTATGTATGTATGTGTGTGTATATATGTATAATATATACTATACAGTGCGATACTAGCCCAAAGGCAGTGGAGAGATGTACATGGTCAA
This sequence comes from Lissotriton helveticus, assembly GCF_964261635.1. Lineage (NCBI taxonomy): Eukaryota > Metazoa > Chordata > Amphibia > Caudata > Salamandridae > Lissotriton > Lissotriton helveticus. The sequence continues at coordinate 1,226,250,914 of NC_136070.1, read as the reverse complement.
AGACAAGCATACAGTTAGTAATACGAGAGGAAGCAGAGTTTTAAGCTGTTAATGCACTGTGATGTAGTGTTCTTTAAAGAGATGAGTCTTCAACTCTACTAAATTTGAGTCATGTTGGGTGGTCTTGACGGAAATAGGGAATAGTGTTTCTGATCATGGATGCATAGATGGAAAAGGGCTGCTGTCTTGTTTTTCCCTTCTTGCAGTTTTTACTCTGCAGTCTGATGATGTCCTGGCTGCGGGTGTGCCCATAGCCACTAGAGATGGTGAGCTTGTCTGCAAGCTCATATTGGCTTTGTAATGGATACCTCTGGTTTTGAAGATAGTGGGGAGCCAATGGAGTTTCATCAGGTCGTGGGTAATGTAATCCTGTTTCTTCAGGCCCAGGATGAGAGATGCTGTAGCATGCCATTAATGGATGGCAGTGTGGAGTCGAGGAGGATATGGGGCAGGGCATAACCACCATGCAGTTGCAAGAGTATGGGTGGCTGAACAGCAGCTCTGAACTCTCATCTGGAATAAACTGTTTGACTTTTCTTAGAAGATAAAGCTGGTACTAGGCTGTCTTTGCATTTGGGGGGGGGGGGGGGGGGATGTTTGTTGAGGGTGCGGTTTGTGTCCAGGGTGAATTCAAGTGACTTGGCACGTGGTGAAAGTTGAGCCTCAAAGCCATCAAGATTCATGTCACTGATCCATGTTTGTACTATTTCTTTTTTGTTCTTGCAAATAACAGGAATTCTGTCTTGATTGGGTTGAGCTCCAGGTGTGTGCTGGTCATCCAGGTCTGCATAATATGCACGCGGTGTATGAGGCAGTGGATGTCCGAAGCAGTGGACACTTTCCAAGTAGAGTTGTGTATCATGGACATTTTTGTGAATCTTCATGCTGGTACCTGTAAGTAGATCACAAAGTGGCTCCTGCTCGCAAACTAAAGCAAGACATCCGGACAAGGAGAGCCTGGAAAAAAGACATGACATGTAGAAGAGAACTCTGTTATATTGTAATTGACCAAAGGCTAACAAAAACCTGTTATGCCTAGTTCTACGTCAGAAAACAATTTACACACAAGACTGGCTTACACAAAGTCTTCTGCACATTTCTAGAATTGTTATAACTATACTCTCCATTTGACAGAGACCATCTCTTTCTTATTAAACACATAGGGGCAGATAAACGAGTCCCCTGCACCGCCACTAGTCCCTTTTTGTGACGTAGTGGTGGTGCAGGGGGCTCCTCCATATTTACAAGGACAGGAATAGCCACCCTGCGTGACTTTTCCTCTCCTTGTAAATACGGCCCCTTCACACGCAGCACTTTGCGTTGAAGGGGCGTTCCATGGTTGTTGCAGTGGGTGTTCCCACGCAACACCCATGGAACAAGACACTTCTCCAGATTACCTGAGGTGCCCTAGCCCTAGAGGTGGCACAGGAAGGCACAACGAGGAGAAATTATTTCTCCTCGTATTTCCTCTTTCAAAGCGTGCTGCATTCTACAGCACGCATTGAAAGAGGAAAATGCCTGTAGTGATTGTTTTTGTGCAGGAAGGTGCCCCCTTCCTGCACAGAAACAATCCCCCCACGAAGCAGGCATCCTTGCACCATGGTGCAAGGGTGCCGGCGCATGGCTGCAGTTTGTGCGCCAGCGCAGGGGGAAGCACAGATGCGACATTCTTGTAAATATGTTGCATCCCTGTGCTTCGGAAGTGCTGCAGCGTGGCGCAGCCAAAGGGCCTGCGGTGCAGCACTTCCTTGTAGATCTGCCCAACAGAAAGGAGAAAATCCATAAATGTGTTCTTTTGTCTGTGGCCTGGATGCAATAGCAGGACAACTTCGAACTTTAGCATTTAGATTTATGCAGGACAAATGAGTTTGTCATTGGTATCAGTTGTCCCCACTCCTATTTAAATGTGTCCTTTAGCCTGTCCCCAGCATGGATAGAACACCCAACTGTGCATGCATACAGATGATATAAACATCTTCAACAGAATCAGGGCAAGGCTAACACCACCACACATTTTAATAGGTAAAGACATGGATGGTGGATAACGTTTCACAATTGAAGTATCCAAAACTGAGATTATACTCAAAGCAATGACTCCAACATATGGAATACCAATCTACTGCCTGCATTCAGGAGTAACTCATCAGCTTCCTCTAAATTCGTGCATAATCTGGGTACCCTCTTGGATTTAAATCTATCTCTCGATAAACTTTGTTTACAAAGCTTGCTTCATCTTATCCTTCAGCAAATTTTTCCTATGAAGATTCTGACCATAAATGTATTCAACCCATCCAGATCAGACTGGGGTAACTGTTTATCTTGGTTTGGCAGAAAAGAGATGTTGTAATTAGCAATTCGTTCAAAATGCTGTTGTACTAATGTTGAGGAAATTCAACCAAGTCACTCATCTTTAGATGTTTCAGAGGCTTCTGTTTCATAGAAGGGCGCAATTCAAGGTCATGCTGTAACCATTTCATGGCAGTGGTCCCTGTTTCTGTGAAAACAAAATGCTAGGCATACACGTGTTCCTCCAGCCACCTTCTTGCAGCCCTGAAATGTGAATAAAAGTGCCAGCAGGACCTTTAAGAAAGGAGGAGTTAAAATGTTTAACTCTTTCCCGCTACATATACGTGTATCGATATCCCTGCTCAATTTTCGGAGGAAAAAACTGAACACCTGGATATTTTCCAACCTTGACAAGAAGACTTCTCACTTTGTCTGATAAATTTTATAATCAAGGACTTGACCAATATCACTAAGAGACTTCTTGAGAGCGACTGATCTCATTTGATAAATAGTCACAGTAAATAAAAACAATACTATGGAACATTAGTCCCTCAACTGTCACTAGACACAATCATCATATCACGACCCCTCACCTGCAAGACAACATAACAAGTTAAGCCTCGTGGCATGGCAGATCAACTTTCCCCGAGCAATAATGCAATTAACACAGGACAACTTTTACAACATTAGAAGATTTTCCGAGCCAATCAATAGTGGACACCTCAATAGAAAAAGCATCAAGGATTCTACTACAACATCAGAGGATCCAGTAGCCTCTTCATAGAGTTAGTATGTGATGCACAACTACACTTCATAACATACTCAAAACTTTTCCCGAGTTCCTTATACTATGCAGCCACTTTTGTTTGCAAGCCTAAAAAAATGAATGTGTGCCTGTAACACAACTGGTGCTCATGTAAAGCGCTCTGATACCCTTGGGTCGAGTTCGTGCTGTATAAAACTCCTCCCTTCCACCCCCAAAAAGCGCACTGGCAAAGCCAGTAAGTTCCTACTATTCCGTAGGATCGGCACATTGTTCAGACATCATAAACTAGGGGATTTGTGCCAAGACTGATTCCAGACAACTTCCTCGGATATGTTGGCCTATAGAAAAGCTAGTTCACTGTGCCACCATAAGCCCCCCTAGCCTACTAGGGAGCAAATTGATTCAGGCAACCACTGAACATGACCACCCAGACCCCTCAGGGATCGTGGAAACCGTACAGTACCTTTCGCTCAGTCACTCGTGCTCACTTATTCTCAGAGAAATATACATAGAATACACACTGGGATATTTGCAATAATATTTATTGAACCAACAATATTCTTGCATAAAATACATGTGCTGCAATGATTAGTAGACTGAAACAGATAAGCATGATTACAAGCACCAAAAGCGTAAATAGTAGATATTGTTCTACCATGGTGCTAAACTATGTGTGTGTGTGTGTATGTGTATATATATATATATATATATATATATATATATATATATATATAGCAGCAATCTTCAAAACCTCCACCACAGCGGCGAAATGAAGAGACGGACCCCACGGCTCATCAAGGTAAGATTTATTGATGACCTTTCAACAGCGACGCGTTTCGAGCATCAAGTGCTCTTGTTCACACACCAAGCACCGCGTTAACTCTCTTTTTTATATGCTTTTTTTTTAACATCAGTGTTCCACCTCTTTTGTGAGTCACCTGGTAATCAGCCATAGACATAGACACAGTACTATCGTTCACAAAGGTTTTGAACAGCTAAGCCATCAACAGTGTTACTATGTTTCTTTTTACAAAACGAATTGCCTCTATAATAAGCCAGAAAGATGTATTCACCCTCTGGCGGTACATAAAATGCAAAAGGTGTTAGATGTAGTATTTTGTACTGCCTGAATGCAGATTCTATAATAACATATTGAGACAATACTGATTTGCGATATTGACAGCAATAATCATAAAAAAGTATGTATTTTACAAATTTACAATATATAAATAAATTATTTACAGGAACATATCTATTTTAAACCGCATGAATGCACAAGTAAAGGCAGTATTATTTAAGGCCACCCTTACGTTCAAAATATCCTGACCCAATAAATTGGATAAAACCATTTAATAGCTGTTTGTTATACATAATATCGCAACAACCAATAGTTTTTACACAAATCCAAATATGTATTTCATTCTTTCAAATCAACACCTTATGAAAATAATAACTGGCTAAATCCAATGGTCATGCGTTACTTGTACTGGGACTATGAAACTGATATAATATGTGTATGTAAAAATAAGTGCCATAAAAACATAATACCCTTTAATCAATTATCTACAGCGGCCAAACAACCAATTCTTTCTACTGTCTTAAATTCTCGAATCTATGTGCACTTATACCTATCACAAAAAATATGTGCACGGTGTATATACAATTATTTACATGTGTTTAAAATACAAACAAAAAAGATTTTTTTTAATTAAATATGTGCATATGGTCTGATAAATATCCGGATAATTGTCTCAGCTAAATTGGTATTTGACCAAAAATAAAACGATTTCATCATATATTGTATTTCATGAGCCTAGTCATACCACAATGGTATTTATTTTGTCAAGCTAATCTGGAACAAGCTCATCATATGGAACTAAAACATTGAAAATTTTAAAGTTTATACCGAAAGAGGGGCATAGCCAGGGGCTATGTGTATATATATGAATGTATGCAAAGAATTAACCTTTATAAGAAATTGTGCAAATCTTCAGTAGTATTACGCCTATTGGGGTATTTGCTATCTAATTCCACTGTGAATTGTGTTTCCCTTCTTCTCAATAATTTTTCCCGATCACCTCCTCTTCTTAGAGGGGCCACTGCATTGATTACAAAATAAGTGAGGCACGCAAGATCGTTATTGTGTGTGGATTTAAAGTGGCGCGCTACCGGATAGGCACTGTCATTGTTGACAATTGCCATAAGATGCTGCAATATCCTGACGTGCACCTGCAGCTTCGTGTTGCCCACATACCGCAGGCCGCATGTGCACGACGGGACATAAACAGCATACTCGGTGCGACAATTGTAATTGCCTCTTATAGCAGGGCAGACATTTGAGAAAGTGGTATTGAAGTGTGTGGAGTTAGTGCCGAATTTGCATGCTCGACAAGTCGAACATTTAAAAAATCCATCTTTAGATTTTAGCCAGGTACTGCCACTACCCAGCTCTGGACTATTCTGCGCATACTATTGTCTCTCCTGTATGTAATAATAGGGGTATCAGGTAACCTATCACACAGGATGCCATCAGTCATTACAATGGGCCAGTGCTTTTTTAATAATAGATTTTATTTTCCTCTCCTGCTTGCTAAAAGACAATATCAAGCGAGGAGCTTCACTGCCTTGTGTCACCTCAGGGAGTTTAGGTCTTAATAAAGATTCCCTTGTTCTTTCCTGACTTTTGGACAGGGCCCTTTTTAAAATGGCATCACTGTACCCTCTAGCCTTTAACCGTGCAACCATCTCATTTGTTTCCAACTGGTATTTTTCAGGAGTGCTGCAAATTCTTTTAAGACGCACCAACTCCCCAATAAGGGATGCTTTCAATCACATGTTTCGGATATCCACTACTGGCATGTAAAATGCTGTTACCAGCAGTGGATTTGCGAAACAGAGATGTGATGATGGTATTCTTTTCAATTTCAATGTTGACATCCAAAACTTCAGACGATTTAGTGTTTATGTTGAAAGTAAAAAAACGGTTATACTGATTTTTGTTCAGGGAACTGACAAATTCACGAGCACTGGATTCGTCTCCTGCCCACACACAAAACACGTCATCTATAAAACGCATCCAATGCTTCACATGATTAAAACCTGGCGTGGCGATGAGATCCAGCTCCTCCCACCTGTAAACACGCGTAGCTGGGGGAGAAGCAGGATCCCATCGCCACACCCCTCACTTGCCTCCAGATGTCCTTCCCGAACATAAAAAAGTTATTATTTAGGCACCAGCTCACCAATTCACAAAGCATTTTATTGTGGCCATAGTATTCACAGGATCTGTGACCCAAATAATATTTGATGGCTTCAATTCCATCGGAGTGGTTGATGCAAGTGTATAACGACTCTATATCTAGAGTCAAAATACACCAGTCATCCTGCCACTGAATTTGATTCAATTTATTTAAGAAGTCACCAGTATCCTTTAGATAACTAGGCAAACCTTTTACTAGGTCCTGTAAGTAGAAATCAATATAGCGGGAAATTTTCTCACTAATGCTGTTAATAGCAGATATAATTGGTCTGCCGGGAGTTGGTGTTTTCTTCTTATGTACTTTAGGTATTAAGTACAGATTAGGTATGACTGGATTTTCAGAATTAAGAAAATCAAACTCTGTGGATGATATCAAGTTTAACCTTTTGTAGGAAGTTAACAATTTTTTCAAAACCTCCCTCGCTCTTTTATACTCAAAACATTTCCTGAGTTTCTTATACTATGCAGCCACTTTTGTTTGCAAGCCTAAAAAAAATGAATGTGTGCCTGTAACACAACTGGTGCTCATGTAAAGCGCTCTGATACCCTTGGGTCGAGTTCGTGCTGTATAAAACTCCTCCCTCCCACCCCCAAAAAGGGCACTGGCAAAGCCAATAAGTTCGTACGATTCCGTAGGATCGGCACATTGTTCAGACATCATAAACTAGGGGATTTGTGCCAAGACTGATTCCAGACAACTTCCTCGGATATGTTGGCCTATAGAAAAGCTAGTTCACTGTGCCACCATAAGCCCCCCTAGCCTACTAGGGAGCAAATTGATTCAGGCAACCACTGAACATGACCACCCAGACCCCTCAGGGATCGTGGAAACCGTACAGTACCTTTCGCTCAGTCACTCGTGCTCACTTATTCTCAGAGAAATATACATAGAATACACACTGGGATATTTGCAATAATATTTATTGAACCAACAATATTCTTGCATAAAATACATGTGCTGCAATGATTAGTAGACTGAAACAGATAAGCATGATTACAAGCACCAAAAGCGTAAATAGTAGATATTGTTCTACCATGGTGCTAAACTATGTGTATATATATATATATATATGTATATATATATTCACTGAAAAAACCATAGGTTAGAGAGCATATATAGTTAGGAATTAGCATTTAAAAAACCTTGAAAATTCACTGAAAAAACCATAGGTTATAGACCATATATAGTTAGGAATTAGCATTTAAAAAACCTTATTTTACTCACACAAAACCATTGAAATTCCATATATAGTTAGTTGCACTAACTATATATCGCGCACCCGCAATCCACTGCTGATGATGTCACATATTACATCATTCATGACATGCTCAGTGACATCACTGATGACATCACTGATGACATCTCAAATGACATCACTGATGACATCATCCAGTGACTGTGTGTTTCTGTAAAGTTTAAATATGTTTGATATATTGAAGAATGAGTGGATGTATAAGTGTCTGGATGAAGGATTTAGTAAGTGCGTGACTGACTGTATGAGTGAGTGAATAAATGTGTCGTACTAAATGCATGGGTTAGTGACTAAACTGTCTGAATGTGTGCATCAGTATGTCTGTTGTGATGTAAACTGCTGCATGTGTTGATCATTAGCTATACGAGAGGCTATATGTGTTATTGATTGGTTGCCCAAGTATTTGTATGGGAGATTGAGTTTGTGTGGGGGTGGCTGGGAGGTGTGTGACTCTGTGCATAGAAGTGTGAGCAGTTGATTCACTAGGTGTATGAGTTCAAGAGTGCATGTGGAAAAAGCTACATGGGCGGTTGACTGTGTGCATGAGTGTATTGATGAGTGAATGGATATCTCAATGCTACATGTCATAGTAAGTACATATGTAAAACACAGTACATGTGAGAGTTGGCATATATAAATAACTGTGCATGAGAGCCACTGAATGTGTGAGTGGCTGTATGGATCATTGTGAACTTGTATCAGGGATTGTATAAGAGAGTAAATATGTGTTAGTATATGTTTGAATAAGTAAGGTGTGTATAACTGTATAGTTGAGGAAATGGAGGTGAGATTGCTTCTTTGCATGACTGACTAGGTGTGTGAGTAACTCCATGGATGAGTGACAGGGTGTGAGTGTCTGTATACACTGAGTGTATCTAAGGTTATATTAGAGTCTGAAGAGGTTTATCGTATTAGCACAAGAATGATGTCAAATGAGATGTCATCAGAGATGTCATCAGTGATGTCATTTGAGATGTCATTAGTGATGTCATCAGTGATGTCACTGACCATGTCATGAATGATGTAATATGTGACATCATCAGCAGTGGATTGCGGGTGCGCGATATATAGTTAGTGCAACTAACTATATATGGAATTTCAATGGTTTTGTGTGAGTAAAATAAGGTTTTTTAAATGCTAATTCCTAACTATATATGGTCTATAACCTATGGTTTTTTCAGTGAATTTTCAAGGTTTTTTAAATGCTAATTCCTAACTATATATGCTCTCTAACCTATGGTTTTTTCAGTGAATTTCAATGGTTTTTTAATAGCAAATATCATAAGCTGTCGAATGTCAAGTACGTGGTAAGTAAAAACATTTTCGTGTTTATGCACACTGATCTGCTTTGAATGCTGCCCCCCCACCTAATTTCTATTACGAGTACTCTCTCTTTGCAGATAGTGAAGGGTAGTTAACGCAGGCCTTTGCCCCCGTTGTAATCCGTCGTGCCTGCTTCTCTCTCCATTTGATTCATTGTTATCCAAGCATTTACTGTTTTAGAATTGGTTCGCTTTGGTTCATTCTCTATTTACAAACAAGCACAGAGTCGCAATACTCTGTTTAGTCTTTGCAGATAGTGAAAAATCGTGTAAAAAAACAAAAGGAATCGAGCAAAATCAGTAGGCCACTAATGGGATCTCTTTTTGACCTCGCTAAAATAGAAACATTAGGAACAACCCCTCATGAGAAATACGAAACTAGTGAGATGAACTGAGCTCCACGCCATGATGGCTGCAAGACAGCTCTGCTCCGCCACCCATCCCGCCCAAAATAACGATAAACTCTATGCAAATATTACAAATATATACAACACACCAGCAAAGTAACAGGGTAAAACGTTTTATTAAATAACTATTTACATAACTATTTTATACTTTTTGTTGCCCGATCCGGCTAGCTCAATCGATCAAGCATGAAACTCATGCACTCTGATAGTTCAAAGTTTTGAGGAGTGCTTGTTACACTGTCTGAAGGTTATTTGCACCTGCTACAGCTTCACTATTCTCAATGTAAGTGAGGGCTGTTTGAGGACGTGACTGCATTTGAAAACAATGTGATGCGGTGCCTCCCTGAACCGCTTGACGGAGGCCCCCGAGGGACGGTGTGATGGCGCGGACTGGGAGGGGGCGCTTGGTTCCTGCCCCCTCCCCAAGTCTTGTTGCCCTGGTGTGGCCTGAGATCGCCCCGACATAGGCGGCCGGCTCCCGGGGTCAAGCGGAACTTTTTGCCTTTTGGTGACTCTTCCATTCTTGACCTTGTCCCACAATCCGTTTGACCTGAAGACACGCTGTAGTGGGGCGCCCCTTTACCGTTTCAGTTGCCATTCCGCCCGCTTTTGCTACACTGTGCCTCTTCCGCTATTCAGCTGTTTACCGCCCGCTCTTGCGACTACAGCGTTTCGCTCACCATGTAGTTGAGTTGCTCCCGCTCTTGCGGTGCAGCGATATGCGGCTGCCACAGGACTCTCAAAATGGCGGCCGGCTCTTCAGATTTGGGCGTGGTCCACTAAAATGGCCCTGCGACACCTTGGAACTCGGACGCTTGTCTGCTAGGGCTTGGGCTCCATTCTCGAAAGCGTCCCCTCAGCCTTGAAGATTCTACAAAAGTCTTGGGGGCCCCCGACTCCCGCAGGCTTCTGGTGGGGAGCGGCTGCCATGATTGCTCGTGGAATGGCCACGACGGAGCTACGAGATGATGGTGCTCTCATGCTGACGCCAGCTTCAGTCTGAAACATCCAGAAACAATGTAGACTACCAATTCGATCAGTTCCGGTAGCGCCCCAACGTGACCCGGTAGAGAAGAACTTGCCCTCCCCTCTTTGACTGATGGTTCTTGTTGCCTGTCACTTCTGTTGTCATTTAACAGAACTATTTGCTGAAAGGGGTTGTGTACCGACCGCTGGTTGGTGGAGACATTTTGACTATATTCTGGACCTGCGTTGTCGCGTAATGCGTCATATGACGCGCCCCGTTAGCGCATCCGGAAGCAATCTGGGGCGCGGCGCGCAGCGCGTAACGTAAGCATAACAGGTCATGTGACTTGTTAATAAAACTTTTCATTGGTTTTCATTTTACTTTTCTTATTCTAATGATGAAAGGCTTGGTCATATGACCTAAAAATTACGCTTTTTATTGCTTTCGAACATTATTTTTTCTTAAACATATATGTTATAATGTTCCAGGCTAACGTACTTTCCCGGAAAATTTACAACTGTCCTGCAAGTAAAATATATTCCTTTTTCGAGAAAAAGGGCGTTTCTTCGTCCCATGACGGAGCCGTTGAGCAAAAGAGGCTCCGCCTGCTGTCTTAGTCGCTGATACGCCTGAATATCAGATTCTTATCGATCACTTTATGTTGCAGAAGTAGAAAACACAACAGCCCTTGACCATTTATCTTTACTGCGTTCCTGCGTATTATACCTTTTACCCTTCATGTAATTGGACTGCTTTATTTCACTTGCCTTTTACTGATTCGAAAACAGTGACTATTATTAAAAACTTTACCAATGTAAATACTACTACCATGTTTTCTTTTAAAAACCTTTATTGTGAAAATGTCAGTATACAAATACGGGCCTATAACCACGTGGGCCGGCCACGGAGCAAACTGTAATCGTATATGATGAGGAGACATTTACACTGTAGAGGAACGTAACGGGCGGGCCATTAGGTTGCAAGAACTAAGGTGTCTAACAGTTGCGGAATCGGTGGACGTACATTTTATAATTAAAATACGACAGGGCCAGTTACAATAAAATTATCTAGATATACATTTGCGGGCAAGTACCATGGGTGACGTTAAATCGAACTTTCAATAGTACAGTAATCAATAACACATCAGAACTTAATATCAATAGGGATGTCGAAATATTCAATCAATTCTCATCCCCGCCCGCCATGTGCTTCAAAACTGCATACGTATCTCGTGATATCAAGGTTGTGCAACCAGTACACAACAAGGAGTTACGAGTCCCATTTATTCCGGCGCCATTTTGGGCGAGGACGGGCAGGTCCAGGATATAGTCAAAATGTCTCCACCAACCATCGACTATGATGATGTTCATATGCTGTATTTATTAGGGTAACACTCATCTGTCCACATGAAATTAATTTGCCACAATCTAAACATGTCATTTTAATCTTTCCAAAGTTCTTCTGAATATTTGGGACCGTTTCCCTTGCCTCTGATGCTGTCAGTGCCACTTCTTTGGTGAATGTACTGGCAGGTCGGGGGTTGTCCTCCAAATCTCTCTTTTGTGCAGCACTATAATTAATCGGTGCCACCTCTCCATATGACGATGCATGGTATAATTACCATAACTATATTTTTTTTCGGTTCCTCTGGAGAGTACATCGTGGCAGATGAGGCAGGTAACGTACCGGGCATTTACCTTTTTTGCATGTAGAGGAAAGGAAAAAAAATTCGAGCGTCCGAGTTCTAAGGTGTCCCAGGGCCATTTTAGTGGACCAGGCCCAAATCCAAAGAACAGGCCGCCATTTTGAGAGTCCTGTTGCAGCCGCCTGTCACTGTAGCAGCAAGAGCGGGCGAAACTCAGCTAGACGGCGCTCCACTGCAGATGAAGTGCCTCAACCTGGAGAGGCGGGAGAGGCTCGTTTGCGCCGCCTCCCCCCCCCCCCCTTCGGGCACCCCACGCGGACTTTCGGCGCAGCATTGTAGGATGGCCACACCAGTGCGGCAACTTGCTAGACACCACCTCGGTGCCATCCGGATCTCGGCGCCCCACTGCAGATGAAGTGCCTCCACATGGAGGGAGAGACTCGTTTGCGCCGCCTCCCCCCCGCTTCTCAGAACTCTCAACTATGACACCATGTTGTGTAGATAAATCACACATCAATTAAGTTGGAAGTAGGTTTAATACAGGAATGTCCTGTAGCAGGTACACAGCCAGACAGGTTAGCAGTCAGCAGTAACTGAATACATTGGAATACAATATGTAGGAACACTCGGAATAGAATGTAGAATGAACATAGTTAAAGTGATACTCATGAATTACACAACATAACACACCACCTCGGTGCCATCCGGATCTTGGCGCCTTGTGCTGGTTCCGGCCTATTCACACATCGGTCCGCTACTGACGCCACCTCACAGGCCAACGGGGCGCCCCACGCCAACTTTCGGCGCAGCATTGTAGGATGGCCACACCAGTGCGGCAACTTGCTGGACACCACCTCGGTGCCATCCGGATCTTGTTGCGCTGCCTTTGGCCCTATTCGCACATCGGTCCGCTACTGACGCCACCTCACAGGCCAACGGGGCGCCCCACGCCGACTTTCGGTGCAGCATTGTAGGATGGCCACACCAGTGCGGCAACTTGCTGGACACCACCTCGGTGCCATCCGGATCTTGGCGCGTTGCGCTGCCTTTGGCCCTATTCGCACATCGGTCCGCTACTGACGCCACCTCACAGGCCAACGGGGCGCCCCACGCCGACTTTCGGCGCAGCATTGTAGGATGGCCACACCAGTGCGGCAACTTGCTGGACACCACCTCGGTGCCATCCGGATCTTGGCGCGTTGTGCTGCCTTCGGCCTATTCGCACATCGGTCCGCTACTGACGCCACCTCAGAGGCCAACGTGGTACCCCACGCCGACTTTCGGCGCAGCATTGTAGGATGGCCACACCAGTGCGGCAACTTGCTGGACACCACCTCGGTGCCATCCGGATCTTGGCGCGTTGTGCTGCCTTTGGCCTATTCGCCGCAAGTGCGCACGCAACTCAGCTGCATAGCAAGTGAAACACCAAGGGGCGCCCCACTGCAGCCGAGGAACCTCCATCTTGGGGGCGACGCACAGCATCACATTGCTTTCCAATGCAGTCAGATCCTCAAACAGCCCCCACTGACTGACGCGAACTCACAGGCCAACGGGGCGCCCCACGCCGACTTTCGGCGCAGCATTGTAGGATGGCCACACCAGTGCGGCAACTTGCTGGACACCACCTCGGTGCCATCCGGATCTTGGCGCGTTGTGCTGCCTTTGGCCTATTCGCACATCGGTCCGCCACTGACGCCGCCTCACGTGCCAACGGATTTTCTACGCTTTTTATAACCCTATACCGCATAACAGGTCATGTGACTTGTTTATAAAACTTTTCATTGGTTCATTTTACTTTTGGTTTCCTAATGAGGAAGGCTTGATCATATGACCTAAAATAACACTTTTCATTGGATTAAAACATTTTTTTTCCCAAACGATGAAAGCCCCACATTGTTTCTGGATGTTTCAGACTGAAGCTGGCGTCAGCATGAAAGCACCACCATCTCGTGGCTCCGTCGTGGTCATTCCGCGAGCAATCATGGCAGCCGCTCCCCACCGGAAACGTGCAGGAGTCGGGGGCCCCCAAGACTTTTGTAGAATCTTCAAGGCTGAGGGGACGCTTTCGAGAATGGGGTCCAAGACCTAGCAGACAAGCGTCCGAGTTCCAAGGTGTCCCAGGGCCATTTCAGTGGACCAGGCCCAAAAAGGAAAGAGCCTGCCGCCATTTTGAGAGTCCTGTGGCAGCCGCCTATCGCTGCACCGCAAGAGTGGGCGCAACTCAGCTGAATGGCGGATTTTGGCACAGTGTACCAAAAGCGGGCGGAATGGCAACTGAAACGGTAAAGGGGCGCCCCACTACAGCAGACGAGCCTCCACCTGGGGAGGCCCGTTCACGCCGCCTCACCCCCCCCCCCCCCCGGGGCGCCCCACGCAGTTATTCGGAGCAGCATTGTAGGATACCAAAACCAGTGCGGCAACTTACTGGACATCACCTGGGTGCCATCCACATCTCAGCGCGTTCTGCTGCCTTGGGACTATTCGCACAACAGACCGCTACTGACAATGCCTCCCCCGGGACGCCCCACGCCGTTTTTCGGAGCTGCATTGTACGATACCAAAACCAGTGCGGCAACTTACTGGACATCACCTGGGTGCCATCCACATCTCAGCGCGTTCTGCTGCCTTGGGACTATTCGCACAACAGACCGCTACTGACGAGGCCTCCCCCCGCACCCTCCGGGACGCCCCACGCCATTTTTCGGAGCTGCATTGTAGGATACCCAAAACCAGTGCGGCACCCAGGTAACATCACCTGGGTGCCGTCCAGAACTCAGCACGTTGTGCTGCCTTGGGACTATTTGCACAAAACACAGCTACTGACCATTGTTGCTTCTTTTTTCCATAAAATGTTTAAATGTATTTACTGTTTTTGTTGCGTTGTATATATTTATAAGTTATTAAAGTTTTATAATCCTACTACTTTGTTGGAGTGCTATATATTTTTAATGTGACACATAATTGTAAAAACTTTGATGTACAAAGAGGCATCCCTGAAATCTTCCGCTTCAGGCTGGGTCCCCTCCCCAATCACAATACAGGATGGTTTTCAGATAGTAGGAACGCGTGTGGTGTGACGGATCTCATCGGGTGGGGGCCTTGATCTACTGTAACTCCTTTGAAGAGGGGTGATTCTGTACAGCTGGAGCCATAAACTACATCTGCAGGGCTAGGTGATAGCCTGGGACCGGCCTGGACAATCGGACACATAGGAAGAGGAGTGTCAGAGGGAGCGGTAGTGAATAGGGCGAAAGGGAGGTGTCGAGCGGGCACAGGGTGTGATTCTCAGGAAAGAACAGCGCAGATGGGGGGAGGTTTATTGCCCATGCATAAGACAGAGAGCGGGGGTGACCAGTGCCTGGGGGAGATGCTTGCGAGGGTGGGGAGCCATGCTAAGGATCGACAGTGTGCAGAGAGTGGGTCTGGTCAACGCATCTAAAATGGCTGCCGTGCACGACAAAAGTGTGGCATTTGAAAAAAGGCAAGATGGCGCAGACAATGTTTATCAACACTTCCTGATTTCCTTCGAATCGAACGTTAACAGACGTTATCTCTCCCACACTACCGGTCCCCCTGGGCTTTAACGCCGAGATGGTAGGGACTGCATCCCGTGGAGATAGGCCGAGACGTCACTCGGCAGAAAAAAAAAAAAAAGTCTATAAACATACAATAAGTTAAAAGTCAATCATTCTTGTTTCCTTGTAGTACGCTCCCCAGACTGCTTCCCGGTTCGCGAACCGGGCGCACCCCACGAAAAAAAACGATTTTTTTGGTTTTTTTTGCCCCGCGGGGCCCTTTTAAAGCCTCCACATCAAACCTAGGGGGTCAGGGAGGATCTACTATGCCCCCTTATGGTCATTTGCCCCTTCGCTTTAGCCTCCTCTTGTCTCTCGATCCTACCGAGAGACAAGATGGCGGCCGCTACGGACTGTTTGGAATGTTTACAGACACCGGAGAGCCAATCAGCTTTGCTTCGCAAAGCTCCGTAACGCGAAAAGTACGCGAAACGGAGCGCTACCCGGGACGCTGTCACAGATATATATCTTTTTTTGAACGTTAATTTCTCAAAATCCACTGGAGCACATATATTGAGACCTAGCAAAGGCACATCGGGCTACCAGTCCCTACAATTTTGCCAAGTTTCGTGCAAATCCATTCAGCCGTTCGGGCTAAAAGTGAGGCCAACCGCCCTATGGAAATTAACATGGGAAAAACGTGTTTTGGGACCCCCCTTCTTTCTCGGCCCCCACTTGACGAACCCCCCCCAAATTTTCAGGGGCTGCTCAGAAACAAAATGTTCCATTTTCCTGAAAATTTCAGCCAATTCCGTCCACAAACGCCAAAGTTATTAGACATAGAATTTTCAAAAATCCCATAGAGAAAAAATCCTAACTATATATACCTACTGGCGACCGCCAGTAGGTAATATATATATACACACACGTACATAGGAGGGGACATGGAGGCCCAACTGAGGTTATTGGAGACAAGATATATTATAGAGTTAAACTCCAAGACACCTAATGGTTTGAACATCACTGAAGACTTATATACGTGCTTGTGAGGGACCAAGATGAGGGATAAGAGCTTACAAGGCCAATAAGATGTTTGTAGATAACCCCATGGAGTAAAAGCAGTGGGGGGAGGCCAATATGAGGAGAAAGGGAGTCATCAGAACATGAGATTGCTTTTTAAAAAAGAAAAATGGTGTGGTTATTGGTCTATTAGACACACGAGGTGACAGGAAAATGTATTCTTGGTTTTCTTTTTCTTTTACTCCGTTAAGATTGCATGATAGAGTTTTTTACCACGTTGAAAGGGCAATTGGAACGCAGTGATTTCAAGTATCTATAGAGAGCCCACATGGGCTACATTTGAACCACTATCTCTAACCCTATTGTTTACAATTCGTTATGAGCACACTTGCACATACCCGAATGCGTTTTTGCACTTACAGTAGCAGATTTGCACAACCAATATGAATGATGTATATTGAGATATGTACATATATAATTATTTATTTATTCTGATTTTATTCTATTTATTCATTTGCGGATATTTGCACATATTATTAAGGTGTACTGCAAAGGCAATTAATAGTGACATGCATAGCAGAAGTGACATTATTCGGTTTGTGAAAGCGGGGTTTTATGTGGGGGGGGTAAATCTTTTTTCAGGCAACACTGTTTGCGTAAACATTGTTTTTATTCCTCCTCGGAATGTTACTGAAATCAGGCGGTAGTCTGTTGTTTATGTTCTTAGGCCCAGTGGTCAGATGACTCGTGAATGCACTTTAAAAGGTGGTGGTATGTTTAACTACGTCATGTGATCAATAGCTCAAGGGCCCGAAACGCATCATGGCGGTGGTTGTGTTGCACAAATAAAACTTGGCAAACTACCTGATTGGGTCCGGTTTCGTTTTTCCTGAAAACAGCAGAGGATGCAACGAAGTTCTTTGAATATACATATACACACACACAGGCATATGAACAAGGCAGTAATCTAGCGTACTCCTACTATGCGAACGCTAGTCTAAGTGTACCTAGAGTGTGTGTAGGTGTAGAGACAAGGATCCCTCTCCCTCCCCCCCCAGGGATGATCCACCCCATTACCTGATTGGAATAGAGTGAAGGACCCCATCTTGGACATGAACTGGACACGCCTCACGAGATGTCAGAGCACTGCGTGGTGATTTCTCAGCATACAAGGACCCTCGTGTTAGGTGAAGTACGTCCTCTACTAATCTATCAAGATGCTCATCTTTTATAATAGAAAGCCTTGTGATGTGCGTTTAGATTAGTTAGTGATGTTATGGTTATATAGATAGCCCGGTCATCCGTGGATGAAGATAGTGATGACATTTGTACGTAGTGCGAAAAGAGACTTTGTACATGTTATTCAGGGAGTTGTGATAATGTTGTGCAAAGCTAGATGTAAAAACAAATTTAGTTTCAGTGAAACTAATCCAACATTGTTGTGTGTGCAAAAGGTCTCCGCTGGAAAGGTTATTTATGAGGACAATGTACATGGGCCTAATTTGAGACTATATCAGACATTTGTAAACCTAAAGCCTTTGTTCTTGCTGTGTAGCATCAACAAAATGAAATGTGGTAAACTACTTCAACAAAAAGAAATATGCTACTTAGAGCAGAATGTAGAAAAATACATATAATTTCAACTTTGTGTCAATGCTTTCTTAAAGACTGCGATGAGGGGGGATAGTGAGAAACAGAGGAGCAGGTGGGGGAGAAGTTAACATGAGCAGAGGGAGCAACAGTGGCTGAGAGGGATGCAATGGAGGAGCCTTACATGGAGGAGAGGTGTACAAGCAAAAAAGACATGGTCAGGGTAGCAGAGGACGAGCGTGAGGAGGGAGTTCATGCAGGGCAAAATTAGAAGAGGAAATTAGCACATAAGAAGGAAATGAAGAAAACACATGCACTCTGATGAAGTGCTTAAAGAAAAAGAAAAAAAGTAGTTCCCTGAATGTGGGGATACAAGTCATCCAATCAAAAGGATGGTAAAGTAAAGCTCCACGTGTAGATGAGGAATGAAAGTCATAGATTATGAAGCAGGCAAATCAGAGTGACAAGAGAGACAACCTGTGGGAAGCAATGGGCTGGCGCCAAGACAAGAGGTCTTTAAACAGTGGCGAGCTAGAAGCTTTCTGTAGGTGAGACCTAGAAATACCACAGATCTCGGACTACAAGATGGGCTTGGCACGTATCTGCAATTGGCTCCTTTGCAATACACACTACTCCCTCCCCACAACACATCTACCAGGGAACAGAGGCTGTAATTAGGGACTGGCACACATCAATAGGTCATGCACCATCATGCATGCTATTAGTGTGCACAAACAGTGACTGATTTGATTGCATCATGGCGCATGTCACACGCTGAGAAGTCTGGAGACTTGCTGCATATCTGGAACATGTAAAGCAGCATGGCTTTCAAAAGGTGACTGATGCAGGCATTGCCAGAACCACACATACCCTGGCATCACTCAGGTTCTACCAGCTGCACCTAAGATTTGATGCCGAGCAGAGGAGGGTGGCACTGGACTAGGGGCCACAGTACTGAAAATATAGTTAAGGACCATGCATGCACCTGGGATGTCTTCCTGGAGCAAGGAGAGTACTGTGAACCCTCTCCGGTTTTATGGCTGCTCACAACAGTTAAAGAATAATTCCTGTGGCTCTTCCCAATGACACTAGAGACTATACCACTAATAAATCACTTCAGCCTGCATATTTATTTATTTTATTTTAGAGTTTTTATATAGCGCTGGCTGGACCAGAAGTATCAGAGCGCTTCACATGAGTATAAAATAGTTACAGTCACAGGAACAAAAATCAACAGCAGTGAATAATAAAAGGTTACAAAAGAGAGATGGTTTGTAATTATACAAATACAGGTATAAGATCAGGAGCAATTTACGAATCTAAAAGGAATGATAGGAAAATGGGTTAGGGTTAAGACCCCCAATATTTGTTGAGGAGGTGCACTTTGAGGTCCTTTTTAAAGCTGAGATAAAAAGGGTTGCATTGCAGGTCTTTGGGGAGGGCATTCCAGGTGCTGGGGGCATTGCCGGAGAAGGAACGGGATCGGGTGGATTTCTTTTTTAACAGGGGTGGGACAAGGAGAGCGTTCGTACTTCTCAGAGCTCGGTAACTGCCCGCTATGCTGAGTTTGTTGGCTAGGTAAGGCAAAGTGTTTTGGTGGAGGGCTTTGTGTGTAATGCAAGTGTTTTTGTAGGCAGACCCGCCTTCGATAGGGAGCCATTTAAGAGTTTTGAGGACTGGGGAGATGTGTTCAAAACGTTTGCAGTTGGTGATTATTCTAGCTGCAAGGTTGAGAACAGATTTGAGAGGAGCTAGGTGGAACTTGGGGATTCCGGTGAGGATGGCGTTGCCGTAATCAATTCTCGAGAGGACCAGGGATTGAACTACTAGTTTAAAATCTTCAGATAGAATAAAGGGCTTGATTTTTTTTGGGAGATGGCGGAGAGTTAAGAGGGCTCCTTTTGCTGAAGTTTTGATGTGAGAATTGAGGTTAAGGTTATTATCAAAAAAGATACCAAGAGATTTGACTGAATTGGACAAGGAGAGAGCAGTTGAGGGCATTGAGGTCGGAGATCCAAGTTTGGATGGGGAGAGGGCTGGATTTAGGGGAGAAGAGTGATTTCCGTTTTTTAGGGTTCAGTTCGAGATGATTTATTTGGAACCGGGATTGAAGCTTGGCAAGGGTGTTGTTAAGGTGTAGGATATCGACGTGGATACTCAACTGTACTACAAGATCAAAACCATCAGTGTAACGGCGGTAGTTGATTCTGGCTTGTTTAAGGATAAGAGTGAGGGGTTCAATAAAGAGGTTAAAGAGAGATGGCGATAGGATAGATCCCTGGGGGACTCCTAGGGATACCAGAGTGGAGCTAGAAAGACAGTTGTGAATTTTGATTTGCTGTGTTCGGTGTTGTAGGTAGGAGACAAACCATTTGTGGGTGGTACCATTAAGGCCAAAACGATCTCTGAGAACATTAAATAGTGCAGAGTGGTTGACTATATCAAACGCTGCAGAGAGATCAAGGAGGGTGAGAAGACATATTTCGCTATTCTCAAGAGAGTGATGGATGTCATCAACAAGCATAGGATTGGAAAACACGCAAGAAGTATAAGCAAAAACACAGGGCTTCTCAGAGCAAAATGAAATAACGTTACAGAAGTAGGAGGTAGTAACACTCAGTTGATAGTTTCCAGGAGTGGTGGGTGGGTGCAGAACATACCGAGAATGGCCAGTAATTGTGCTTTCCCACAAAGTATCAGCCCACATTCTTCGCTAATTTCTTGGTCGGGCCACAAAATCTACTAACACATGGTACCCACTTTCCATCAAGCACCTCCACACTTTGAGCTAGCGCTGGCAACACTGTGTTGATCACATGCTCATACTCCTCCATGGTCTTGTTTGTCATGATGAATGTCCCTTCTATGGCATGCTGCGACTCATGCAATGCGGCTCTGTCCTACTCTGTTCAGTTCCCGGCTTGCTCATGTATTTGTGTAGCCGAACTCCTGCACTGCTTTTCTGCATTGACACATCAAACCTCTGTCTGATCTTAGTTCTTCTACAGCATGTCTGCCTGTCCCCATTCGTGCCCCGCTCTCCAGTTGCCACAACCTGTGCACCTTGTCTTCCAGCACAATGCCTTGTCAAGAAACGTCAATGGTGTCTGCTCCTCCTAAAACTTCATTTGTCATTTAAGACTTCCATAGCCAGTGTCCATTTCCTGAATTGAATCTTCCAGCCAATAGCCTCCCACATACCTCATCCAAAGCCCTAGCATGAAACTGTTCTTGCGGTCTTCACAAATCGAGAGAATTCTTAGTGAATCAGCAAATAGATTAATTGACCACAGCAGCTATGTAAAGCAGGCTTGTGGTACAAAGAATCCTTGCAGTGGGTGGAAGAGTGTAAGTATCTGCAAAGATTATGGCCTTACCATCAATGTGACCAAGACCAAATTTATGGTCATGCACAAGCAAAAGCTTGTGAGAGGGAGGGCTATTATGAACGGTGAATTGCTTGAACAGACACAATCTTTTACCTATCTTGGTATTACACTGGGCCCATGATTAGAATGGAAACTTCATACCAACCAGCTGGTTACCAAACATGCCCAGCTAGCAGGAGCACTAATCGGGGAATTGCGCCTGTCGGCTACTAAACCCATTGCCCCAGCAATTAGAATCTATAACACCAAAATAAGTGCATCTATATATTATGGGGCTGAACTTTGGGGGTTCGGGAAGATCGTTCAACTGGCGAACTCCTAAAATAAGTTTGTGAGGGGCTTAGTTGGTCTTCCGCCATCTACGCCACTCCTGCCTCTTTATTATGATCTGGGCTGTCAACGACTTGAGGATGTAGCGCGTTTTAGACCAGTGGCATATTGGAGGAGGATCTGGGTTACCCCGGAACTCTCCCAGTATGCCCAGGCCCTCCTCGAAGTCCGAGATGCAGATACAGCCAATAAAATTCCATGGTTGAGGGAGGTTAAGACAGTTTACACCGCTATGGGCTTACTGTTAATCCCTTTCCATCCCGAAAGGTTTTTAAGGAGCTTTACTGGTCGATGGTGTCAATGCGAAACTTTCGAACTTGCACCGGCCCATCACTTACAAGAAATTTCCTCGAGCTAAAGCACAAACCTGTCTAGGGCAATTCCAGAAGATCGGAAACGGTACCACCAATATAGGGTGGGCACCCTTCCTGTCAATTCCTTTACTGGCAAATGGCATGGTGAAAATAATACATCATGTCCATTTTGTCCCACCCAGCTGGAAAGTATAGCCCATATCTGCTGAGTACAAACATCCTCGCCATAAGTGGTTGAAGCCCATATGTCTGCTGAAGGGAATCAGTACCGGGGCAGAGGCCCTGAGGATTTTTCAAACCGAATGCTCCGAAAGTATTGTAATTGCTGTTGCAAAATTCTTACATTGGATGTGGGCTATTCGGAGGAGAAAGTTACGCCAGGATTAAAACGGGTTTTTATTAAATTGTGTGTATTATTATTCCTGTGATGCTAATTGATTATTGACCTCGAATTTTTGAAACATAATTTATTGTATGGGTTGTTATATTTAGCTGACTTTTTAAATAATAGTAAGTTATTGTATGGAATAACTCAGATTCGTATCTCTGGTAGGAACGCCGTGTCACTGTTACTGTTATGGTTTTTTAACATGTGAAGACTTGGTTTTTTTTTATGTACAGTCTTTTATGATATATTTGTCGAAATAAAGACTTATTTGAATTGAGTAAGTATCTGACACATTCAGGGCTATTCACAAAGGCAAATGTGTTAGTAATTTACATGTGTAACTTACTCTTATGCTTTTGAGTAGCTCTGCTACTTTTGGCAATTCACAAACTGAGTGTAAAGATACTCAAAAGTGTAGATATACATGTCTCCACCTTTCGAAATAGGTGGTGCAGCCAAATTTACAAGTGTTTGTTACCACCGCCAAAAAGAAACAGTAGTAAGTTTAGCACCACACATAGCCAACCACTGGTACTGCACCACCTTCCCATGGAAGATAATGGAGGAAAGGGTTTAAAATCAAAACAGTTTATATTTATTTTAAATGTAGAATAAAATTCAGAATATTCCATAGCTTTGTTGCTAAAACTGTGTATGGTCTGTCTAGATGTCATACCTGAAAAGATCACAAAATGTCTAGGCAATAAAGATACTGCGTCAAGAGCGGTGGCAGGTGGCACGTGGAGTTTCATTTTATGTTTGGCGTCCATAGGAGGTCATCATGTAGAACACGGGCTTCTGGACTGTTATTCACTGCTTTAACATCGGAGCAGAGAGAAGAGCTTACGTCAGAGTAGCAAAGTGCCAGGTTCCAAAGCCCGTACACTTGCTGATGGTGGTCCACCATCTCTCCCGGGGCTTGCACATTTCAACAGAGTGACAGCACTTCATGGTAAGTGTAAGAATGGAGAGTGCACTTTCAGGTTGGACGAAGGAAGGCATCAATTGCCCTATTTGCAATACACATTATGGTGAATTCGCACTTTCAATCACAACCAACACAGAGGTTTCAATAATGACATTGCATGATCCAACTGTCTAGCATTAGAACCTGAATGCGCAGCTTCAATTTGAATTACCTGAAGCTCGGGGTTATCACTTTGACAGTCACAGGAACAGAGCATTACTGTAGTAAATCCATAACTCTACAATTCCAGTCACTGCAGTTTGGTGGATTTCGGTTACCAGGTGGAGCATATTTTATCCTAGTATATTTTGCTAGAAGAAGCAAATGGCTGATACGGCATGTCACTAAGAAGAAACAGTTACTTACCTTCAGTAAAGCTCTTTCTGGTGGACATTCTATAAAACTGCAGATTCCTCACCTGATGAATATTCCCCAGGCATCAGACTGAATCCGGGAAACTCAAAATCAGTACTCCTGTGCACCAGTAGGTGATACCATGCGGAGCTGCATCAACAACATTGTGCTCCAGAAGTGACAAACAGAGACACTTAAGTGCCATCCATGGGAGATGATGAGTAGTTTCTTTCACAGGCCTTTCCGTGCATGCAGACTCGGAGCTCATACCAAACTGGCATGACCAGTGTGTAAATCTCTAAATTGGGATCTATTTAGATGGAAAAGAGCCCATTCGATGTAATAAGAAGGTGGTGAGGACTCTGTGGTTTCAACCAGAAAGAGTTTCTGAAGATAACTAACTTGTTGTTCTGATGGGTACTTCTAACCACAGATTCCTCTCCTTATGAATAGATCTCAAAGCAGTACATCTCCATGTGGTGGGTATAGGAAACTGGGTATTTGTTGCTGTTATCCGGCCTACCCTTTGCTTCTTTTTTTAGCTATTAGATGTTGATTTTCGACTCACAGTGCACGGAGGCCTGCTAACCAGACCACAGTGCCAGTGCGCCTTCCCCTAAAACAAGGTGTTGTCTAATTGTGCGCCAATTGGCTAAGGACTTTAGCACCCCTGTAAGTCCCTAGTAAATGATACTCCAGGTGCCTAGAGCATGAGTGCTAAAGAGGGTCCCAAAGTGCTGCAGCATATCTTATGCCACCCTAAGGGACCCACACAGACTGCCATTGCAGGTTGCGCAACATGGTGCAAACCTTGAGTGAAAACATGACATGGCACACTCCTGTGTGTCATTCCAAAGTCAGTGCATCTAACATATGCAAGTCACCCTTACAGCAGGCCTTTGAGCCCTAAATCAGGGTGCATTATATTTTATGTGCAGACATACCTACATGAGCAGAAATGCCCCCGTGAAGTCTCGTTCTATTACTGGATATTGCAAGTGAGTAGGGAAGCCATCTTAAGGTAGGGACTGGTCAAAACGAGCTTCCCAGCTACATAATGGCTTTACTGAAACATATGGTGTTTGATATCAAACAGCTTGTATTATTAAACCCACACCGATCCCAGTGCTGGATTTATTAATACATGCCGTAGAGATACCCCCCTGAAACCTACCAGCCCTCTACTGTGCTGGCTGATTGGTCCAGTCCAGCCTGCCACCACAGGCTAGTTTCTGATCCACAGGGCTGACAGTCCATACTCTCAGGGGGTCAAAAACAATGCCTGCTCTGAAGGGAGATGTTTTAAACCTCTTCCACGAAGGCTGGTAAATTAGCTTTCCAAGGCAGGAAGCTTAAAAGAGCCCACTGCCTTTGGAATGCAAATCTGGTTTCGCTCAGAGGTATCAGAGTCTATCTAGGTTTCAGAGGAGACTGCAAAAGACCTGCAGTGGTGGCTGCTTGGCCGTAATTAGACTAGCACCAGACCCCTCTGCTTACCCCACCTAGAGCTCATGGTGGTGACCGATGTGGCACTGTTTGGTTTGTGGCTATATGAGAGCGGTGGATTTCAGAGGACTCTGGTCTATGGCAGAAACCAGGCTCTCCATCAATCGGTTGGAATTGCGAGTGATCCGCCTAGCGCAGAAGGTCTTCCAGCCAAACTATCAAAGGGAGGATGGTGCAGGTTCTCAAGGAAAATACCACTACTATGTATAGTACTGAAACAAGTGGGATGGGGTCTTGAACCTGTGCCTGTGGAAGAGGCGGCATTGCCAGGCAATTTTTCTAGTTGTGAACCATCTGGTAGGATCTCTAAATGCCAGGGCAGACAAACTCAGCTGCCAACACTTAATAGATCACAATTAGCAGTTACACCAAGGAGTGGTGAAGGGCATCTCTCAGCAACGAGGAGAACCCTGGTTTGATCTTTTTCTCACTGGAGAGAACATGCAATAACAACACTTTTGCTCACTCAAGTTCCCAAGAATGCGCTCTGAGACTTATAAAGTCGAAGGTAGAATTTACCACTCCTTTATGCCACTAAATGTGAGCAAATACATTTTCGAAGTTAAGTTTCCCCTCCCTAATAGATGAACCTCCTGACTAGTGTCTGCCAAAACGCAATCCACCTTTAACTATTCTCAGTCAGACTTCTGCCGAGCCACTTTATCTCAGTCAATAGCAACTGATTTCGTTTTTTCTTTGTGTAATGTTTGGGGTATGGTAGGGTGCATGTGCTGATAAACCAGGAGTACTGGTGGAGTGCAATAGAGAGTGTGATTGTGCTATGAAGTAATAATGGCACCTTTGGAGGATGTAGGGGAGCATGGTTTCATAAGGCTTGAAGGTTAGTGAAAGATTCTTTCATGGATCTTACAGTGGCATCTCCCAGAAGGCAAGAAGTAGGTAGTGATAGAAGTGGAAAACATGAATTCCACATTGAAGGTTAGTTGAATTGGGGGTTGGTAAGGCAGGTTTTAAGTGTTTTGTAAAGGACAAGGGAAACTGCAACAGAGGCTTCATAGGTGGGCGCAATCAATGGATGATCTGCATACAGCTGTTACTCCGCCACCTGGAAAGTGTGGTTGTGATGCCGGTCACTCAACAGCCTTGCACATTGTCAACCATGAGGTATTAACATGAGGGGCGTGGCTTGGAGGCCGATGGGACAGGCTGCGTGAGCGCTGAGCTACGCGCGAATCCCCGAAGTAATCCCGGAAAACAACGATACCCCAGGCGGTGTCGAAAGTGATCTGGAGCTGAGCTGACGTGACCATTCGAGAGTTTTGGCAGATGTCTTAGACCCGGAACTTTGCAAACGGGGGTCGCAAAATGGCGGCGGCTTCGGGTCTTTAGACTCAGAAGCTGAGTAAAAAGGAGCGGCACTACCAACTGTGAGATACGTACCCTGGTGGACATGGGGGGCTGGGGCGGGGGAGATCGCATCGCGGTCTAGATTGGAACGGTGTGAGGGAGCTTTGAAGACTGCTGCGCCCTTCAGGTGGAGACCCGGACGGAGGCCTAGTAACGAGGGTGACGTGAAACTGGTGGCGCAGGCCCGAAGGCATTGACCCCCCTGTAGCAGCTCCGAGGATTTAGACACAGCGCAGCGACGTGGAACGGCTGTCTACAGTACGGAGGGACAGTGATAGCGGCTCCTGCCCTGGTGAGTGGGGTGCGGCGCGTCCCGGGGCCCTGAGCTGCGTAGGCGGGAGTGGGGCTCTGTGGCGGGCCGCGGCCTGCGAGCTGGAGAGGGCGCGGAGGTTGAGGTTGTACCCGAGGCGAAAGCAGGAAACGGCGACACGGGGACTGTGGTGGCTTTGCTGGAAGCCCTTAAGCAGCACAGGCCTGAAGACGCTACGGGCCAGGAACCGAGACCCCTAGGTCTCGAGCCGTGAAGCGAGGGTGCAAAGTGGGCAGCAGAAGAGCACAGGGAGAGAAAGTTGGGCCCCCAGAGCGGGGTGACTGAGCACGACCCGGCGATCTGATGTTATTGGGTCAACAGCAGAAGTAAAGTAATAAGAGGAAGGCCAGGACTGAGGATAACAACTGGAGAACGGTGATCTGGATACCGGGGCTGCAGCGGAGGGGGAGGCACACGCGGAGTGGCGCAGCAGGCAACGAGGGTGGCAAGCCTGAACAGTATTAGAGTCTGTAAACCGGGGTTGCAGAGGCTAGCGAAAGGTAAGCGGCCCTGAGAGTGGCAGCAAATGACAAAACTGGGACCTGAATCACACGACAACAGGATTGCAATCAGTGAATAACTAGGGCGCGGCACGGGCTGGGTTGCATGTGCAGCTGAATAAAGGACCTCTTGGGATCTGCTGGACCACACCTGGGAGTTGGATCATCTATAGGAGCCCAGGACGTGGGGGGTGCGCCTCTAGTTAATGGAACAAGGGCTGGAGGACCTGATCATGGGGAAACCTAAGGGGAAGAAAGATGGAGCACATAAACTGTCGGACACTGAAGCTCCCCTCCAAGATGAGCTGGGGGCTCTGGAAGTACCTCAGGACCCAGGGATTCAGCAACAGTTCGACCGCATCCTGGCAGCCATTGCGGATTCCCGCACCGCCCTGCAGCAGGTTATTGCCCAGGTAGCGACGGGCCTGGGCCTCCTGCAAGCAGATCACTCTAAACTCGCAGACAGAGTAAAACAAGTGGAGGGCATAATCCAGGGTGCAGCATCAGCCCAAACTGAGTTGGCAAACAAAGTGACGGATGCTTTGGACGTATCCTGGCGTTGGAGAGGCGGGCTGAGGACGCTGAAAGTAGAAATCGTCGAAATAACATTTGCGTAGTGGGTCTGCCTGAAAAAGAAGAGGGGTCGGACATGGTGCAGTACCTAGAGAACTGGTTGAAGAAGGTGGTGGCTCCAGAGGAACTGTCCTCCTTTTATACATTGGAACGGGCGCACAGGGTACGAGCGAAGACTCCACTGACGGGGCGTCCACCCCGACCAGTGGTAGCTCGCCTGATACATTGTGAGGATCGAGACTTTTTGCTCCAAAAGGCTCGCACCGAAGGCCCATATCAGTTCGGAAACAGCAAGGTAACTTTATTCCCAGATTACACTTTGGATATACAGTGCCGCCGCATGTCTTTCATGTCGATCAAAAAAGAACTACGATCGGAGGGCCTCCAGTATTCCCTGCTGTTCCCCGCCAAATTGAGGATAATATTGGATGGTAAAGCCCAGTTCTATGACACCCCAGACGAGGCGTGGGCGTGGTTGGAATCCTACAGGGCCAGAACAGACCAAATGGGACGTCAGACCCATGAACCTCCGAGAGATCATCAACTCCGCAAATCACAATGAATTCGGCACAGACAACGGGGCATACGGAGACCATCGACGTCACAAACTGAGGTAGATCGGCGGGGAGTGCTGGAAGCGGTATCTGCACTATCGGGAGACCAGTTGGCCTCGAACACCTGAGGGAACGGACTCAAAAAAAGACAAGGCACAATCGGACACAGACAGTCTACGCATACCGCAGGTCACTCCGGCCACGGCCGATGGAATGTTGGATGAGTAATAGTTTGATCATTTGGAGGTTGCTGTTAGAACAATGGGAAATACAGGAGAACTTGTGAACACTATTGTGGCAGCAGAGAGTCGGGGTTTGGTTGCCCGTGAGAGGGGGGCTTCTGGAGGTCGAATTGTGGAGCGGGACCTGGACAATTTGTGGGGGTTCAGCTAAGTCGAGAAAGGTGCACGGGGAGGGGAGGGGTTTTGTGTTTTACTGGGGGATCTAAGCAAGGTGAGTTTTGGAGCTTGCGTGGTCACCTGTAGGCACTGGGCACCCCCAACTGCCCATAAGGCATGCCTACAGTGGGTACTGGTGGGCTTAGTAGTGTGCTGATGGTTGATATGGTTTGGATGGGGACTGGCAGTTTTGTTCTAGGACATGTTCTTGGGGGGTGAGGGGGGACGGGGATGTTGGGGCTATGGTTGGGAAGTAGGGACCACTGGGGTGTATGTGCATGAGTGGGGCGAAGGATGGAACTTGTTCTACTGCAATGGGGAAGTTACCTGAATTGCGTTGTATCACTTCTTGGAATGTGAGGGTTCTGCACACTATGAAGAGGCGCCACAAGGTCCATGCATATCTAGTCAGGAGAGGAGTACATATAGCACTGTTACAGGAGACTCACCGTACTAAAGTGGAAGGCCAGCCATTGCAACGCAGATGGAGAGGCCAGGTTTTTAGCACATCATACTCGGCATTTGCACGAGGGGCACTGGTTTGGGTGAGAGCAGGGAACCCTTTTCAGGCCACGAAATAGACAATAGATTCTGAAGGCAGATTTGTAGCGGTGGAGGGGCGCCTATATGATAGGGACATAGCGCTGTGCAGTGTATATGCACCGAACTTGGATCAAGTGCGCTTCCTCGACCGCATATCGGGGGTGTTGGCGCATTATCTGGCAGGCCCAATGATGCTGGGGGGGGGGGGATTTTAACTCCATAGTAGATATATCTCTGGACAGGTCACACCCCCCTTTAGCGGATTCCCCCGTTCGTAGACTGGTCAAATATAGAGTGGATTGGCAAAATAGATGGAACCTAGTTGATATATGCCGCAACCACCACCCACAAGACAGGGATTATTCCTTCTTTTCAGCAATGCACAAACTTCACGTTAGATTAGATGCAGTTTTATGCTCTACATCAGTAGCACCTACTATAGTTCGCTCTGAATATCTGATCAGGACAATATCAGACCACAACCCTTTGCTAGTTACCATGCACTGGATGACAGTGAAATCCGATATTCCTACCTGGAGACTACGGTCCGAGACGTTAGATGACCCGATTTTCCGAAGGGAGGTTGGGGAAGGAATAGTGCATTATTTTAACGAAAATGAAGGAACGGCTTCTACTAGAGCAGTGGAGTGGGACGCCTTTAACGTGGGTATAAGGGAGCTCGGTATTTGCAAACATGTGGGAGTGCGGAAGGTGGTATTACGGGATGTGGACAAAGAGGAGTGCAGGCTGAGGGCAGCTGAGCAAGCTAGACCGGAACATCCAGAAGTGCAGGCTGAGGTGACGGAGGCAAAGGAGGCAGTCGCTGGGGAGATAGAAAGACTACGAAGCTTTGACTATAAGACATATATTACGAAGGCTCATACCGAGGGTGACAAAGCGGGAACTTTGTTAGCATGGTTGGCAAATCCTAGTTCAAGAGGTGTGCCAATTATGGCCTTGAAGGCACAGGATGGTAGTGCAATATACACTCAGCGTGAGATTATGGCTCGATTCCTGGACTACTATGAGTTATATGTAAGTTTACTAGTGGCGGGAGAGTCCGAAATAGATACCTAGCTGGAGAGCATACCACTTCCGCAGCTGGAAGAGGAACAAACAGATTCCTTAGGCTGGGATATTACACTTGAGGAGATTAGGAGTGCGATTAAGCAAATGGCTCGCAATAAAACTCCAGGAATAGACGGACTACCCATAGAATTCTACTCGCGATATGTGGATGTACTAGCCCCGCGGCTGTTGGAGGTTTATAAAGACGCACAAGAACTGGGTTACCTTCCTATGTCTATGAGGGAGGCGCTCGTTATCCCCTTATTAAAACCAGGGCGAGAGGGCACGGACATGACCGCCTACAGGCCGTTATCGAAGTTGACTACAGATTATAAGATCCTGAATCGTATATTGGCGTCCCGTCTCCTTTAGCATATGACCGGTCTAATACATGGGGATCAGGCGGGGTTTATTCCAACTAGGGACACAGCTGCGGAGGCTGCTGAGGATTTTAGGGGAAGCCCACCAGGGATCGCCTGTGCCAGCGATTCTATCAGTGGACATAGAAAAGGCCATTGATAGCCTGGAATGGCCGTACTTATACAAGACAATGGGGCGATTTGGACTGGGTGAGGCATTTGTGAGCTGGACTAGGGTGTTATATACCTCTGCAGTGGCTAGAGCGCGACTGGGGGCGCTGATTTCACGGTACCGGAATTGGCTCGAGGGATGAGGCAGGGATGTTCCCTCTCCCCACTATTGTTCGCCCTAGCAATAGAGCCTTTGGCGGCAAGGGCTAGATTGGGGCGGAGTTTTGAGGGTCTGAAGTTCAGGGGAGATCTGCAGTATATTTCACTCTATGCGGACGACCTATTGATGTTCCTGGCGGACACGGGAGGAGCACTAAAAGAAGCCGCAGATTTGCTATCAAAATTTGGTGACATTTCAGGGCTGCGAGTGAATTGGAATAAGATGTGCCTGTGTCCGGTAAAACCTGTTGGATTAATGCCTGTGCTGTCTCGGGATGTACGCTGGGAGCCGACCTGCTTGACATATCTAGGGGTCCGTATTTACAATGAATTCAATGATATGTTGGAAGGGAACATCGGGAGATGTATGCGAGCCCTGAAGGGCAGCATGGCATTTTGGTCGACGCTTCCAGTGTCGGTGATGGGACGGATAGCATTATTGAAAATGGTGGCTTTGCCCAGGCTGTTGTATTTCTTTAGAACACTGCCCATTTGGATCCCGACCTCGATGTTCAAATTGCTGAAGTCGAGGGTTGTGGGGTTCCTATGGGGATCTGGCAGGTGGAGGGTGGCACTGGTGAGGCCAAAGGCAGAAGGGGGGGCTGGCGGTAACTGATTTCGAGCTATATTACTTAGCAGCCCAAATCCAGGTATTGACACAAGCAGTTGCAGTAGAGTTTAGAGGCCCTGAACATCTGAGAGGTAAGGGAATCCCAAGACACGTACTATCATTTATAATCCTGCAGCAAAAGCTTCACCTTAGAGATCTCTCATTAGAAGAGAAAACGTTGAGAGCATGCTGGAACCGTAGCCAACATAGAGCCGGAGTACTACATCCCTATGCCCCTGAAATCCCACTGGGGATGATAACAGCGCTACCCCATGGTGGAGACTGGACGCCTTTGATGGAATGGGAACAGGCAGGAATTCAGGTACTAGGAGACTTATACGAGGGGGGTGAGTTACTGTCATATCAGGTGCTGCAGGAAAGATATGATTTGCCTGGGGGAGGATTTTTGATACACGCCGCTTTGACATCAGCGATTCGGAGACATTGGAGGGAGGGGTCAGTGGAACCCAAAGTGACAATGGCATGTCAATATGTGGTGATGGCTGCAGGGACCTTCAAGGCGGTTACGTGCCTTTATTCAAGGATGCTCAATGAAGGGCTAGCGCCACTGGACAACTTACGACAAAATGGGAGACAGGCATCGGGAAGTCCATACCGGAGACTACATGGGGGCATATCCTAAGCAGGGCTTGGAAGGGTACCAGGAACACCCGGTTCCAACTGGTGGATTTTTGTATACTGCACAGGGCGTACCCAACACCGGGTAAAATCCGAAAATATTTTTAGGCCGAGGACGCGTGTCCTAGACGCGCAAGAAGAGGGGTGGATCTGGAACACATGCTACAGGAGTGTCAAGGACTAGGGGACTATTGGGAAGCGGTGGGCAACCTGCTGAATGCGGTCACTGAGCGACACTTGGATTTTGATATAGCTACATGCATACTACACTGGTTCCCTCACACGTCCAAAACGAAGGTGACTAGTAAATATGTAGATATGGGGTTATTATTAGAAAAAAAGAGAAAAATAACGATGCACTGGAAGTCGAAGGAAGGTCCCAACAGCAAGAGATGGAAGGTCGAGCTAAGTAAATGGGCTAGCAGTGAGAGTGTTGCCAGATTCCAGCAGGCGAGACGCTCAAATAATGAGAAAGTATTAAAATCAGCGTCTGCATGGGAGGTGCTGGTACAATCCTTGGCTGATCAGCAAACAGAGGAGGGTTAGATGGAGTGCGTTACTTAATAGAGGCTCCCCACGAGGACATCATGGCTATAATTGTACTGCAGTTAGATTATGAAATGTGTTTATCTTTGCGCTCAATGTGATACACACCAGTGGAGAGGGAGGGGGTGGGCATTAGTTGGGCTTAGAAATAGATTAGTAAGTAGTTTGAAGTATGTATCTAGGTATGGGTAAGGGTCACAAATAGGTCATACTGCCACTGTTGAAGGAGAGAACTGATGCATTAGTTGATTACTGCTGTACTGATGTAAAGAAAAGTTCCAGAATATGACTCAGATAAATATGGCTGTGACCTGTACTGTATTTTGCACCTTTAACAACATGCAACCAATAAAATAGGTTTATAAATTTTTTTTTTTTTTAAATGGAGGTATTAACATGAACTTTGATCATCCATTTATGGGTGGCCAATTGTCTCCCCCTCTTTTCGACATTTATTTAGAGCTGCTGGAAGAGCTGATAGGATTCCAAGTTTCTCTTCTCACCATTATGTTTACATCCCCCTACTCCACCTGAGTATAATTCGCGTGTAAGTCTGCCATATCTCCATGCCATTCAAAATTTAAAGTCTTCTTGCTTTGTGAACGTCAGTCCTACGAAGAAGGATTCTTTTTCTGAACCCTTACTCTATTTTCTATGACACAAATGCTCCATTGTGGAATGTTCTTTTACATTGTTAATTTCTATTTGAATTTTAAATCTCACATTTCATCTTTATCTAAATAGTGTTTCTTGCAAAATAGAAAAGTCTCGCTTTGACTTATTGACTTCTAGACTCCCACTCATATGTTAATTCTTTCCAGACTACGGAGGAAAGCCATAGTAGCCAACTTGATTGTTTCTTTACTGCTGCTTCTAAATGGTGGTTATTAAATAGGAAGGAAAAGCTTTAATTATTGACGAGTAACTGCATATCTGAAATCCCAGATACCAATATAGAATCACAGACTCCATTACATAGTAACCATAACCAAAATACCTTTTATTGAGTAAATCATTTTTTCCTTGAAAATGTTTTAAAAATACCAAAGTCTGGAATTAACTGGAAATGAACTAAAGCTATTTTTGCCTTAAATATCCATACCAACAAAAAAGATAATTTTTTTGCAATAACTAAAATCTATTTTTTTAAGTTTACATACATTCATGCATTAACTTGCCAAAAATGGACCCAAGGTTCAAACTTGTTCATACCCCAAGATGATCATATTGACAGCTAGTCAATACAAGTTGATATTTTCAGAAAAAAAGAAAAGAATGGGAACATATTTTTTTGATACATGTTTTAAGCCAGAGCTTATGTGAGCAGCTCCTAATGCCACTGACTAGTGCACAATGTGGATTGACAAATCAGTAAATACTACATCCTTGG
Organism: Lissotriton helveticus; assembly: GCF_964261635.1. Taxonomy (NCBI): domain Eukaryota; kingdom Metazoa; phylum Chordata; class Amphibia; order Caudata; family Salamandridae; genus Lissotriton; species Lissotriton helveticus. The sequence continues at coordinate 1,226,216,448 of NC_136070.1, read as the reverse complement.
AAAAGACATTTACATTTCTACAAACATCCGGTATAAGTCAAATACTATCCTTGTTTTGTCCAGCTGGTGAGAGACAAGCATTCCTGACAGGTACAATACATGCATGCACAAAGGCTCCTTGGAATTTTAAGATGGTCTACTATTCTGAGTCCGGGATCTACGGCAAAATATATATGGTCTGTTGTAGTAGGATGGCAAAAGCTTATCTCAGGTAGTTCTTGTATAGATACAGTTTGATGTTTTATAAAAAGTCCCTTTATGTTATAAATACATTACTAAACTATTCACATACTACATTTTTCTCTTAAAAGAAAGACTAGAAAAATATGGAAAGTCTGGAAAGTCCCAGCTCTTTTTTGTGGCCTGAAATGTTAAATGTTTTTGTTTAACTAAAACAGAAGCCTCTTGTAAAAACAAACTTTCCGTATTATAAAATATATTTACACCATATTCATAAATTATTATTCAAGCGATTTTACAATGCTTTTGGACTATAACAGACGACAGCAAAAGAAAAGTATTTCTATTTCTCGCTATGAACTATCCAAAGACAGATTAGAAAGGACAAACTGACATCTAAAAGACAGTGCTGATGTAGGAAAATACATGGAACATGTGGCCAACAGGCATTGTGGTTATTTGAGCTTGATGGCACAGTAGGTGATGTAGAATGGAAGAAGATGGCATTGAAGAGGTTTCCATATCCTCTCGCCAGTGGAGTTTTATGTGGAGTCGAAAGCAATCTTTGCAAAAACCTGGAGAAAGAGAGACAGTTTAATTTGTCTCCACAATGTTAAATAATATAAATGGAAGTTTTTTTGTTTATGTATGCCACCACTCTAGCAACTAACTTTGTTCCCTCGGCATTCTGATACAGTTTTGATATCTAAATATACACATTTAAAGAATGGGCGTAAGATTTTTTTGTGGTGTGTGACAATTAGATCAGGATGCATATCTTCCAACGTAGATTTGGATTTGTCATGAGATTGGCGGAGGCATTTTTTGTAAATATTTTCCAGCTCAAAGAGGAGGTATATGTATTTCTCCATAGTACTGCATTACCACCAGTGTGATCCACCTCTTTACATGATAGAATGAATACCCCAAGTGAGGGAAGAGGCAGGGAAACGCAATTCCATGGAGGATTAAAGCCATTGATTTAAAATAGTAAAACTGCAACAGAATGTTAAAAACCAAAGACACGCAACACATTCCATCACAATTCATGGCAAAATCTAGGATCTATGCATATTCTTATTAATATGCATATAATGTGGAAAATGGGCTAGATAGCCTTTTTTACATTATCAATTAACATCTCATCCACAAGGTCATATTTTTTCTGTTTAACCAGGACTGACACAGTTCAAGTTCTGTGACGTAAGTGCAGCAGGGTGCTCATTCAAGCCACCTTAAAGACAGATGATTTTGGACTTCAGAAGAGCTTTGGTGTTCAATGAATACAATTGTTGTGCCTGAGTCTGATAGCACCAAATCGCCCCACTCTCACTGTGGGGCAACGCCCTCCCAAAAAATACGAAGGAATCCGCTCCTTGTCCTTTAATCTACAGTTTCTCAAAGGGGAATAAATGTGTGGCTTCTGCCTTCTTCGCACGTGTTGTTTTTTGCTTCTGCTTCCCTTTGCTCTGCTTCTCCGCTTGTCGGTTTTGAGGCCAAGAAACTGTTGCATCCTCAGCAGGTGTTTCAGAAGTGGGTTTCTGGGAGCTAGGCGTCTCCTCTTCATCTGATGAAAATCCAGCTCCTCCATGGAGGTTGGAACCAGATTCCTCTTCCTATGAAAGAAATCACAGCACACTGATCAGGCCTGTACCAAATTATATAGAATAGACAGAACCATCTGCGGCCTGTGAAAGTAAGTGCGGTGGGTCAGTAGGGCGGGGGGATTTTGTCGGACGATGACGAGGGAAAATGAATATTAAAAAAAATAATTTCCCCCCGTCATCTGTCAAAACCCCCTCCACTCCGCCCCACCGCCCTTACCTGCACGGGCCGCAACTGGACAGAACGTTGGTGCATTGCAATACACCTGGACACTGAAATCTTTTTAGACAAGTGCATTTGGAGTTCTGTTTTGTCAGTCTTACATTTCCTTCCGAATCTCTATCACACAAATTCAGAATTTTGAAAATCTAAATGAATACACTGTTTCAACATTAACCCACCTCTGACAAGGGTCTACTGTGGCATTAGTGCACCAACAAAACCTTCACTTTGCTGCAGCTCTACCTTTCCATCAGTCGCCAATGGTGAATAATAGGATGGCATGGGCACCACATAAAGAAAATTCAAGCAATTGTTTCGAGTGCTGTAATTCGAATCCCTAGGCCATCCCCTAAATAGGGTTTTCCAAAGTCGCGGAGACGGAAAACTGCCATATAAAACCTCTGGACAAGTGCCTGGGCACCACCATACTGGAAGAAGAGGATTCCTGTATCATGCGGCACATGCACAAATGTATAACTTCAGTTTGCTCTTGCTCATAACATGTATGGGAGAGCTCGGTAATGCGAGTAGTTCCTCAATTGTACATCCTGGTGCCCTAGAATCAAAATGCTTTTACATGGAGAGTAGCGAGGAGCAAGGACAGTGCATTGCAATCTTAGTAACAGTGGCATTTTCCCTTTGCTCCTTCTCACATTGAGAGGCCAGGCTGCTCCAATCGATGTTTTTGGTGTCTCTTATCCAATGTTTGTGCTTGCATTGTTGCGGGAAGATTTTCTTGAGTGCGGAAGGGATTTGGAAAGTGATAATGTTGTGGACTGACCATTTGCAAGGCATAACCGAGAGTGAGTCAATATTATTTTGATTAGATATGATCCAGTCTATTTTATTATTTATTTATTTAAAGCATTTATAGAGCGCGGCTGTCGCCTTGCAGGCATCCTGGCGCTAAAACAGAAAATAGCTCCACAGGGGGAAAGATAGAGCGGTAAGAACGAGTGGACTAAAACAATGGTTTAGACGAGGATAAGGGGAGGAGGTCAAGTGAACAAGGTTAGGGTAAAAGCAAAGTCTTGATGCGTTTTCTGAAGGGAAGGAGTTGCGGTGTTTGGCGGATATCCAGGGGCAAACTATTCCATAGTTTTGCCGCTGCAACTCCAAAGGATCTCCCCCCAGTCCTAACCTTGTTAAATTTAGGGACTGATACAAGGTAGGCGGAGGCTGAACGGAGGGCTCTTGTAGGAGTGTACCAAGTGAACATAGCTTGCAAGGGTATGGGTCCGACTCCGTGCAAAGCCTTGAACACAAGACAAAGTGCCTTAAAAGCCACTCGTTGCTTCAGGGGGAGCCAGTGCAGTTCGGCTAAGGCTGCAGTGGCCGATGATCTCCTTGTCCAGCCAAGAGCTAGTTTGGCGGCGGCCGTCTGAACCCTTTGGAGTAGGTCTAACAAAACAGCTGGTGACTCAAGTAGCAAAGCGTTCCAGTAGTCCAGGCGACTAAGAATGGTACACCTGACTACCAACGCTCGGGCTTGTACCGGAAGGAGTGGCAAAATCTTGCGAAGTGAGCGTAATAGGCCCGAGCAGGTGGACACTGTTCTCGCAACCTGAGTCTCCATGCTGAGCCTGTTGTTTATCATAACCCCCAGGTTGCGGACAGTAGTCACCGGCTGTGGTTTTTCTGAAGCCTCTGGGGGCCAGAAATCAGTTGGGAGCGGGCGGGGAATCTTACTTCCTGCACTAGTCTACAGTGGCACCCTTTGGGATAACTTGGGTCAAGGAGTGGTCTGCTAGGAAAGTTTTAAGGGCGTTAACCTGCTTGTCCAGGGTGTTATCCCAGTGTAGATTAAAGTCACCCAAGAATATGTCTTTGGAGTGGGGGGGAAACGTTTGACAAAATAATTTCCATAAGCTGTTCAGTGAATTCAGCATTCAGCCCTGGGGGATGGTAAAGAATGTGTAGTTTGTAAGAGTGGGTACTTGGAGAATTGACAGAGATCCCTAAATATTCACACAAGACAAGATGTTCTGAGTGAAATTTCAAGATGGCGAAGTCAGCCCGATGTATGCAGGCTAAGCCTCCTCCTGTCTTGTGCGTTGTGTCTAATCTAATGATGTTGTAATCGGGTGGGACAAGAAGATCTAGGCAAGGGGAGGATGCCTCATTAAGCCAGGTTTCTGGGAGGATGATTATATAAATTTTCCTGTTGAGGACAAGGTCGGCGATGTCTGATGCGTGTTTTGATGCAGATCTGCAGTTCAGTAAAAGACAAGAGAGCACGTTACCGACGCTCTTTGCAACAGTCTCGGGGTTCTCAATGCGTGCGGTTAACGATTGAAGATTATGGGGATCAGGCTGGGTTTATTCCAACTAGGAACACAGCTACAAACGTGCGGAGGCTGCTGAGGATTTTAGGGGAAGCCCACCAGGGATCGCCTGTGCCAGCGATTCTATCAGTGGACATAGAGAAGGCCTTTGATAGCCTGGAATGGCCGTACTTAAATAAGACAATGGGGCGATTTGGACTGGGTGAGGCATTTGTGTGCAGGACTAGGGTGTTATATACCTCTGCAGTGGCTAGAGTGCGACTGGGGGCACTGATTTCATCCCGGTACCGGATGGCTCGAGGGACGAGGCAGACTGTTCCATTTCCCCACTATTGTTCGCCCTAGCAATAGAGCCTTTGGTGGCAAGGGCTAGATTGAGGTGGAGTTTTGAGGGCCTGAAGTTCAGGGAAGATCTGCAGTAAATTTCACTCTATGCGGACGACCTATTGATGTTCCTGGCGGACACGGGAGGAGCACTAAAAGAAGCCGCAGATTTGCTATCAAAATTTGGGGACATTTCAGGGCTGCGTGTAAATTGGAATAAGATGTGCCTGTTTCCGCTACAACCTGTCGGATTAACGCCTGGGCTGTCTCGGGATTTAAGCTGGGAGCTAACCTGCTTGACATATCTAGGGGTCCGTATTTACCATGAAGTCAATGATATGTTGGAAGGGAACATCGGGAGATGTGTGCGAGCCCTGAAGGGCAGCATGGCATTTTGGTCGACGCTTCCAGTGTCGGTGATGGGACGGATAGCATTATTGAAAATGGTGGCTTTGCCCAGGCTGTTGTATTTCTTTAGAACGCTGCCATTTGGATCCCGAGCTCGATGTTCAAATTGCTGAAGTCGATGGTTGTGGGGTTCCTATGGGGATCTGGCAAGTGGAGGGTGGCATACACGACACTGGTGAGGCCAAAGGCGGAAGGGGGGCTGGCGGTAACTGATTTCGAGCTATATTACTTAGCAGCCCAACTCCAGGTATTGACACAAGCAGTTGTAGTAGAGCTTAGAGGCCCTGAACATCTGAGAGTTAAGGGAATCCCAAGACACGTACTATCATTTATAATCCTGCAGCAAAAACTTCACCTTAGAGATCTCTTATTAGAAGAGAAAACGTTGAGAGCATGCTGGAACCGTAGTCAACGTAGAGCCGGAGTACTACATCCCTATGTGTTGGACCTGGCCTCGTGGCGTGGTTCATCCCAACCCTTAGCGACCCGACAGTTACCCCTGCGCAGCGAAGACCCCCGGTCGTCCCGTGCCCTGTCCGCCCAACTCCCTACCTGACCCTACCAAACGGACGACCACCCCCGCATCCGGCCATCTATCCTCCCGGTACCGGACGCCCAGAACCCACATCACCCTAGAGGGCCTACGGTAGCCATTACCCTTCCCTACAGATCCCTGACTCCATGGGCCCCTGCATGACCCCGGCCCCAGCGAAACCTAAGCTCCAGGCGCGCCATGCCCGGCTGGGGGGGTAGAGGGCCTCCTCTGAGTGAGATAGGGCAGGTACTTTCGATTACACCTCCGGCCTCCCCCGGGAGACTGGTTTCCCTCACACCTCTGGCCTTCCCTTGAGGACTGGTTTCGATGGCACCTCCGGCCTCCCCAAGAGCTGGCTCCAGGCCCTGCTGGGTGTCTGGAAAACCCTGGACGCATCTTCAAAGGATCAAAGGGCCGGCCGCAGGAAACCCCAACAATCAGCCCCAAGGCATCAGATACCCGCCTGCGAGGGCCCAGACTTCAAAGGGAGAAAGGGCTACAACAAGGGGGTCCCGAGAACTAGCGGGCAGTTGAATCCTGGACTACGAGAGCCCTGCTGACCTGGCCGCGGCTCAACCAGCTAGAAGAAGAACGCTACCCGAACTTTGGAATCTTTGCCTGAGCCCTGCTGACGAGGTCGCGGCTCCTTGAACCATCTTTGCTTGAGCCCTGCTGACGAGGTCGCGGCTCCTTGGACCATCTTTGCTTGAGCCCTGCTGACGAGGTAAAGCCCTTACCCGAATGTAAATATATGACCTTTTAACCTGCAACGACCGTAATAACTGCTGCTTGATAAAGAACTCGTTATCAGTACTCAATTGTGTGGTGTCCATTTATAACACAGTAGAAGTCCTGCATGTACGATCTTGAAGGTGAAGGCCCCTCCTGCGAGGGTTTCACGCCTGTGCTTGGCAGCGCTCCTGGGAGAGGTGGGTCCCTGGGTGGTCCAGAGAACGCTCTCGGTCCCCCCTGAGATCGCCCCTTTTAACACTATGCCTCTGAAATCCCACTGGGGATGATAACAGCGCTACCCCATGGTGGAGACTGGAGGCCTTTGATGGAATGGGAACAGGCGGGAATTCAGGTACTAAGAGACTTATACTAGGGGGGTGAGTTACTGTCATATTTGTCATATGTATTTGTTTATTTGCCAAATTTTCACCCTTGAGGCGGAAGCCGGGGGTTCTCTGCGCTACCTGCGCGCTTTTAAATTCATGTAGCAGAGCCTCGTTATTGATTTAAAAATAACGATTTTTAATGCATTAGTTTATTTTAAATACCTAAATTAGCTTGCAGTAGCCCACACCTTGGCGCGAGACTAGCGTCGCCCAAGGCTCCTCCATTATCGCCCTCTGAACATCGCCACGCCGATTTCAGGCGCATTTCAGGCGCCATCTTGGACTGGGGAAGGCTGGCGGTCTAGCTGCTCGCTGGTACCGCCCTCTCTCCTTCCAATCTAATGGCGGATATAAACAACAGGTTCACCCGTCCGCGCAGCGGGCGCGCCGGCGGCGCGCCGAAGGCGCGCCAAAGGCGGGCCCGTCTGCGCCTGGCCCGGGCCGAGGGCCAGTCCCCCTGGTCTTCTTGACCCGAGTGTCCCAGATTGCCCTGGCTCATATACGCCAAATACGCTCAAGGGTCTACGGCCTTTAAAACAACAGTCCTGCATCCTATTAGACCCGATACTTTTTGAAGGTTTGGCTTCTCCCCAAACCTGCCCCTGTTGTCAACTTCAGATACCTATCCTTCATAAATCCTATCCAACTAAACCTAAGACTCGTCCCTCTAAACCTTTTCAATTGGCACTTATAAATGTCCGTTCGTTGGGCAAACATCGCCAGGATATAACTGACCTAATAGAAGACAACAACCTAGATATGCTGTTCATGACAGAAACATGGATGGATAACTCATCCGACCCAGACATTGTCATTGCGGTCCCTAAGGGATTCTCTATCCACAGATTGGATAGACCACGAGGGAGAGGTGGGGGGATTGCTTTCATTGTACGTGACTCATACATTGTCAGAACCAACACCATCCCCTTGCCTTCATGTGAAGCTTTGCAATTCTCTGTCAAATTGACCCCCTCTGATAATTTCAAAGGAGTCCTTTTGTACCGTCCCCCGGGATTAAGAACAGGATTTATCACCGATCTTAGATCCATCTTGGAATCATGCGCTCTTGACAATTCCTTCACTGTCCTTGGAGATTTTAATTTCCATTTTGATAAACCTGAAGATAAGGACACTGCTATGTTCCTAGGGGATATGACTACTTTTGGTTTATCTTTTATGGTCAAATCTCCTACGCATGATAGGGGCCATACTTTGGATGGCATCTTTTCCAATTCCAATGACCTCCATGTAACACAAACCTTTCCGGTCACCTGGTCTGACCATTATGTCATCATGGCATCACTTAACCCTCACCAATTAGTTGCTCCTCCGAAACCTGGCAACACTAATCAAACTTTCAAGGCATGGGACGATATAGACAGCTCCAATTTGAAAACCTCTCTAGTAGCCTCCATGCCTCCCTTCTCACAAGACCCAATCATAGCCACCTCTCAATTTTATAACTGGGTTGATGCAGCTGCATCCTCACTGGTTCCTATTAAGCAAGTATCCCGCAATAGATCTACTCCCTCAGCCCCCTGGTATTCAGCTGCCTTAAGACAGCAGAAACAACAATGCAGGCAGAAAGAAAGGCTTTGGCGCAAAGATTACGCCGAAGAGGCCAAAACTAAATATAAGGAAATGATAGCCAAATATAAACAAATGATTGATGAAGCCAAGAAATCATTTTTTAGTCACAAAATAGAAACTGCAAAAAACTTGTATAAACTTTTGTATGACACCGCAAAACAGCTAGCTGGTCATTCTCCTAACTTGACCCCTCCTCCATCCCAATTCCTGTGTGACACATTGGCCAACTTTTTCTTTAGTAAAGTTAATGATATATATTCTGCATTTACCACCAATATTAAAAATTCCTCTGAAAGCACACCGAACACACTTATTGGCCCCACGTTCACTCAATTTGCTGAAATTACAGAAGCCCAGGTTATGGACATAACTGCCATCATTAGATCAGGCTCAGCACTTGATCCTTGCCCTTTTAAAGTTTTACAGCCAGTTTTGGAAGAGATTACCCCGGCCATATCCTTCATATGTAACGCCATGTTTAAAACAGGTATCTACCCAAAAAGTCTAAAACAAACTATCATAAAACCTCTGTTAAAGAAGGCACATTTGGACAAGGATGAACCCAAAAGCTATCGGCCAATAGCCAACCTACCAGTCCTGGCCAAGATAGCCGAAAAGGCTATGAACAAACAACTCTCTGCTTTTTTGGAACAACACCAGCTACTTGACGAAACTCAGTTTGGGTTCCGCCAGTGTCACGGGACGGAGACAGCTCTGATTAAAGCAGCTGACGACATCGGACTCATCCGTGACACTGGGGGTACAGCAATTTTGATACTACTGGATCTATCTGCAGCCTTCGACACGGTCGATCATACCATCTTGATTGACCGTGTCGAGGGTCTGGGGGTACAGGGGACTGCTAGCAGACTCCTGGCCTCCTTTTTGGCTGATAGAACCCAGGTAGTTACAACGGGACCATTCCAATCGTCCACCATGTCACTGCCATGTGGTGTACCTCAGGGCTCATCCCTAAGCCCGACACTTTTTAACATCTACGTGTCGGGCTTAGCCAATGTCATTCGGGCCTTTGGGATGAGCCTTACATCCTACGCAGATGACACCCAGCTGGTCTTAGCCATCAAGAACAATGGCTATAAAGTGGCAGATGATCTCAGGGCCGGTATGATGGCAATAGGGAGTTGGATGGCCTCCAATTGCCTAAAATTAAACTCAGAAAAAACTGAGGTAGTTGTCTTTGGACAATTAACACCTGAGTGGTCATCCAATTGGTGGCCCTCCTCGATGGGCTCTCCCCCCGAGCCTGTTAGCAAAGTGAGGAATCTGGGAGTCATCTTTGATGAGCGTCTCACGTTCCATCCACACGCTAACCAGATCACCTCTTCAGCTTTTTATAAACTGAAACTTATTAAAAAAGTTCTCCCTTTTTTACCTGATAAAGCGGGCAAAACCCTTGTCACTTCTCTTGTGCTATCCACCTTGGATTACTGCAATGCCCTGTTCCTCAATGCACAGGAGGGTGTCTTAAATAAACTACAAACAATACAAAACTCTGCCGCGAGGCTTTTGGGAAAAATCCCTAAACATCACTCTGCCTCCAAAACCATCAAAGAGTTGCACTGGTTATCCATTAAAAACAGGATAAAATTCAAGACCCTGTGCATTGTGCATAAAGCGTTGCATAACCAAGGATCAGCTCATCTCATCCGCAATTTGACTCCTTATCGACCACCCAGAACATTACGTTCATCCTGTTCAGGAGATCTTGTTATACCCCGAACAAAAACGGTCTTATGGGGTGATAGAAGATTCCTGGTATCAGCCCCCAAGTTGTGGAACACTTTGCCATCTGCGATTAAAGCCAGTCCATCTTTATGGTCTTTTCGTAAACAACTCAAGACCTGGCTGTTTAATCAATAGACCACCTTTAGTTTCTTCAGGGTAAATATTCAGATACTCAGCGCCGAGACGCCCATGGGCCTTTGCATGCGCTCTATAAATCTCAAAAAATAAATAAATAAATAAATAAATATCAGGTGCTGCAGGAAAGATATGATTTGCCTGGGGGAGGATTTTTGATACATGCCGCTTTGACATCAGCGATTCGGAGACATTGGAAGGAGGGGTCAGTGGAACCCAAAGTGACAATGGCGTGTCAATATGTGGTGATGGCTGCAGGGACCTTCAAGGCGGTTACGTGCCTTTATTCAACGATGCTCAATGAAGGGCTTGCACCACTGGACAACTTACGACAAAAATGGGAGACAGGCATTGTGAAGCCAATACCGGAGACTACATGGGGGCATATCCTACGCAGGGCTTGGAAGGGTACCAGGAACGCCCGGTTCCAACTGGTGCATTTTTTTTATACTGCACAGGGTATACCTAACACCGGGTAAGATCCGAAAATATTTTCAGGCCGAGGACGCAGCGTGTCCTAGATGCGCGAGAAGAGGTCCAGGACTAGGGGACTATTGGGAAGAGGTGGGCGACCTGCTGAATGCGGTCCAGGACTAGGGGACTATTGGGAAGAGGTGGGCGACCTGCTGAATGCGGTCACTGAGCGACACTTGGATTTTGATATAGCTACATGCATACTACACTGGTTCCCTCACACGTCCAAAACGAAGGTGAAGAGTAAATTTGTAGATATGGGGTTATTATTAGCAAAGAGAGAAATAACGATGCACTGGAAGTCGAAGGAAGGTCCCAACAGCAAGAGATGGAAGGCCGAGCTAAGTAAATGGGCTAGCAGTGAGAATGTTGCCAGATTCCAGCAGGCGAGACGCTCAAATAATGAGAAAGTATTCGAATCAGCGACTGCATGGAGGCGCTGGTACAATCCTTGGCTGATCAGCAAACAGGCGAGGGTTAGATGGAGTGCGTTACTTATTAGTGGCTACCCACGAGGACATCATGGCTATAATTGTACTGCAGTTAGATCATGAAATGTGTTTATCTTTGCGCTCAATGTGATACACACCAGTGGAGAGGGAGGGGGGTGGGCATTAGTTGGGCTTAGAAATAGATTAGCAAGTAGTTTGAAGTATGTATCAAGGTATGGCTAAGGGTCACAGATAGGTCATACTGCCACTGTTGAAGGAGAGAACTGATGCATTAGTTGATTACTGCTGTACTGATGTAAAGAAAAGTTCCAGAATACGACTCTGATAAATATGGCTGTGACCTGTACTGTATTTTGCACCTTTATCAACATGCAACCAATAAAATATGTTTTAAAAAAAATGAGGTATTAACATGAACTTTGATCATCCGTTTATGGGTGGCCATTTGTCTCTCCCTCTTTTCGCCATTTATTTAGAGCTGCTGGAAGAGCTGATAGGATTCCAAGTTTCTCTTCTCACCAGTATGTTTACATCCCCCTACTCCACCCGAGTATAATTCGCGTGTAAGTCTGCCATATCTCCATGCCTTTCAGAATTTAAAGTCTTCTTGCTTTGTGAACGTCAGTCCTACGAAGAATGATTCTTTTTCTAAACCCTTACTCTATTTTCTATGACACAAATGCTCCATTGTGGTATCTTCTATTACATTGTTAATTTCTATTTGAATTTTAAATCTCACATTTCATCTTTATCTAAATAGTGTTTCTTTCAAAATAGAAAAGTCTTGCTTTGACTTGTTGACTTATTGACTTCTAGACTCCCACTCATATGTTAATTCTTTCCAGACTACGGAGGAAACCATAGTAGCCAACTTGATTGTTTCTTTACTGCTGCTTCTAAATGGTGGTTATTAAATAGTAAGGAAAAGCTTTAATTATTGACGAGTAATTGCATATCTGAGATCCCAGATACCAACATAGAATCACAGACTCCATTACATAGTAATCGTAACCAAAATACCTTTTATTGAGTAAATAATTCTTTTCCTTGAAAATGTTTTAAAAATACCAAAGTCTGAAATTCCCTGGAAATGAACTAAAGCTATTTTTGCCTTAAATATCCATACCAACAAAAAAGATACATTTTTTGCAATAACTAAAATCTATTATCTTAAGTTTACATACATTCATGCATTAACTTGCCAAAATGGACCCAAGGTTCAAACTTGTTCATACCCCAAGATGATCATATTGATAGCTAGTCAATACAAGTTGATATTTTCAGAAAAAAAGAAAAGAATGGGAACATATTTTTTTTATACATGTTTTAAGCCAGAGCTTATGTGAGCATCTCCTAATGCCAGTGACTAGTTCACAATGAAAGACATTTACATTTCTACAAACATCCGGTATAAGTCAAATACTATTCTTGTTTTGTCCAGCTGGTGAGAGACAAGCATTCCTGTCAGGTACAATACATGCATGCACAAAGCCTCCTTGGAATTTTAAGATGGTCTACTATTCTGAGTCCGGGATCCACCGGAGGCAAAATATATATGGTCTGTTGTAGTAGGATGGCAAAAGCTTATCTCAGGTAGTTCTTGTATAGATACAGTTTGATGTCTTATAAAAAGTCCTTTTATGTTATAAATACATTACTAAACTATTCACATACTACATTTTTCTCTTAAAAGAAAGACTAGAAAAATATGGAAAGTCTGGAAAGTCCCAGCTCTTTTTTGTGGCCTGAAATGTTAAATGTTTTTGTTTAACTAAAACAGAAGCCTCTTGGCCACTGTAAAAACAAACTTTCCGTATTATAAAATATATTTACACCATATTCATAAATTATTATTCAAGTGATTTTACAATGCTTTTGGAATATAACAGACGACAGCAAAAGAAAAGTATTTCTATTTCTCGCTATGAAATATCCGAAGACAGATTAGAAAGGACAAACTGACATCTAAAAGACAGTGCTGATGTAGGAAAATACATGGAACATGTGGCCAACAGGCATTGTGGTTATTTAAGCTTGATGGCACAGTAGGTGATGTAGAATGGAAGAAGATGGCATTGAAGAGGTTTCCATATCCTCTCGCCAGTGGAGTTTTATGTGGAGTCGAAAGCAATCTTTTCAAAAACCTGGCGAAAGAGAGACAGTTTAATTTGTCTCCACAATGTTAAATAATATAAATGGAAGTTTTTTTGTTTATGTATGCCACCACTCTAGCAACTAACTTTGTTCCCTCGGCATTCTGATACAGTTTTGATATCTAAATATACACATTTAAAGAATGGGCGTAAGATTGTTTTGTGGTGTGTGACAATTAGATCAGGATGCATATCTTCCAACGTAGTTTTGGATTTGTCATGAGATTGGCGGAGGCATTTTTTGTAAATATTTTCCAGCTCAAAGAGGAGGTATATGTATTTCTCCATAGTACTGCATTAACACCAGTGTGATCCACCTCTTTACATGATAGAATGAATACCCCAAGTGAGGGAAGAGGCAGGGTAACGCAGTTCCATGGAGGATTAAAGCCATTGATTTAAAATAGTAAAACTGCAACAGAATGTTAAAAACCAAAGACACGCAACACATTCCATCACAATTCATGGCAAAATCTAGGATCTATGCATATTCTGATTAATATGCATATAATGTGGAAAATGGGCTAGATAACATCTCATCCACAAGGTCATATTTTTTCTGTTTAACCAGGACTGACACAGTTCAAGTTCTGTGACGTAAGTGCAGCAGGGTGCTCATTCAAGCCACCTTAAAGACAGATGATTTTGGACTTCAGAAGAGCTTTGGTGTTCAATGAATACAATTGTTGTGCCTGAGTCTGATAGCACCAAATCGCCCCACTCTCACTGTGGGGCAACCCCCTCCCAAAAAATACGAAGGAATCCGCTCCTTGTCCTTTAATCTACAGTTTCTCAAAGGGGAATAAATGTGTGGCTTCTGCCTTCTTCGCACGTGTTGTTTTTTGCTTCTGCTTCCCTTTGCTCTGCTTCTCCGCTTGTCGGTTTTGAGGCCAAGAAACTGTTGCATCTTCAGCAGGTGTTTCAGAAGTGGGTTTCTGGGAGCTAGGCGTCTCCTCTTCATCTGATGAAAATCCAGCTCCTCCATGGAGGTTGGAACCAGATTCCTCTTCCTATGAAAGAAATCACAGCACACTGATCAGGCCTGTACCAAATTATATAGAATAGACAGAACCATCTGCGGCCTGTGCAAGTAAGAGCGGTGGGTCAGTAGGGCGGGGGGATTTTGTCAGACGATGACGAGGGAAAATGAATATTAAAAAAATTAATTTTCCCCCGTCGTCTGTCAAAACCCCCTCCACTCCGCCCCACCGCCCTTACCTGCACGGGCCGCAACTGGACAGAACGTTGGTGCATTGCAATACACCTGGACACTGAAATCTTTTTAGACAAGTGCATTTGGAGTTCTGTTTGGTCAGTCTTACATTTCCTTCCGAATCTCTATCACACAAATTCAGAATTTTGAAAATCTAAATGAATACACTGTTTCAACATTAACCCACCTCTGACAAGGGTCTACTGTGGCATTAGTGCACCAACAAAACCTTCACTTTGCTGCAGCTCTACCTTTCCATCAGTCGCCAATGATGAATAATATGATGGCATGGGCACCACATAAAGAAAATTCTCGCAATCGTTTCGAGTGCTGGAATTCGAATCCCTAGGCCATCCCCTAAATAGGGTTTTCCAAAGTCGCGGAGACGGGAAACTGCCATACAAAACCTCTGGACAAGTGCCTGGGCACCACCATACTGGATGAAGAGGATTCCTGTATCATGCGGCAGATGCACAAATTTATAACTTCAGTTTGCTCTGTCTCGGAACATGTATGGGAGAGCTCGGTAATGCGAGTAGTTCCTCATTTGTACATCCTGGTGCCCTAGAATCAAAATGCTTTTACATGGAGAGTAGTGAAAAGAAAGGACAGTGCATTGCAATCTTAGTAACAGTGGCTTTTTCCTTTGCTTCTCTGCTGGGTTCAGAAGCAGACCATCACAGCATCTGTGAATCTCATTTGGCCGTAACTTATGAGACGCCTTTAGAGATTCCAGCACTTTAAATTAAGACCTGCTCAATAACTTGTTTGTGCAACCACTTAACTGCCTTATTTTGTAGGTGAACCTAGTTCCAAGATGGTAGGATCCTCCCTTCAGACGCAAAGGAGGAACAAGCATGCAGTTCCTCCATAAATGGCATGAAAGGCGCCATTTCAAGTTTGATGGGCAAATGACATGCCGAAAGCAGTCCTCAGATAAACAAAATTACAATGAAAATATTAAGGTCGCAATAATGTCAAAGTCTTTTAAACAAGGATATTTGGAAGACACAAGCCCGACACTCCAACTTCACTTTGCTGAAGGGGTGGTTGCTAATCACATATGATTAAATGGATGCACTTTTTCAACATCCTTTAGGAGAAGCATGTTTAAAAAAGGATTAACCAATTTGAGTTCAGAGTAATTGTCATTTCAATATAGGGAGAGGAAGGGATAAGGAAAATGCAAAGCCTTGCAACAATATTTCAGGAGAGATGCAGTCTTAAATGAAGGCAGATGAGTGACTACTACAGAGACATAACCAGTTAATCTGAATGTCTTCCACACATCAGCTAATGGGGAAGTATTGGTACACCACTCCTGTATAAAACTGCATGTACACTTACATTAATCGGTGTACTTTTCACTCTTTATCTACCCATTGCTACCCTTCAACTGCTTCTCCTGAAGAGTTGTGTTAAGCTTAGACAGCTGAGCACAACTGATAGTATTGAATGTAAAATGAAAACATCTTTGCAAAGTTCTGTGTATTGGAGTGCTTTTAAAACAGACTAAAACAAAGACCATGTGCTGATGTAACAATATGCATCAATGCAAGTTTTAATTTAAAAAGATGTAGAACAAAAATGGAAGTTTGTCATCTATAGTACATTACAGAAACCTTTAAAATAAAATGTTCTGGCATTGCTGCACAAATGAGGATCCCACCAGTATTGGGTACTGGGCCTAATGGTCAAAATATCAGAGTGCTCTCTCAATGCACAGATTACACAAAGAGTTGTTGATATGAAAGGCTATTATGTCACCTAATTCTACACGAAGGGGCGCGTTTACGAAGTAGTCACAAAGTGCAGCGCAGCAAGTCTCCTTGCTGCGCTGCACTGAATGACCGGGAAAGAGCAGGAATGCACTATATTTAAGGCAATATGGCGCATTCCTGTCCTTTCCCTTGTGCAGGCCCCCTTTTGGCAGCCTAGCGCCAATGCAATGGCGCAAGGGTGCCTGCAGGATTATTTCTGTGCAGGAAGGGACACCTTCCAGCACAAACACAATCCTGGGAGGCATATTCCTCTTTCTATGTGTGCTGCAGAAGAAACATGGAGAAAAAGATATTTTTCCTCATTACGCCTCCCTCAGGTTTACAAGTGCTTATAAACCTGGGGATGCCTCAAAATCCATAGGAGTTGTGTGGGAACAAACACCCAACGCCCATGGAACGCCTTCCCAGGGCAGAGTAACGCAATGCAGTGATTTGGGCTGCATCGCTCCAGATTTTTTAAACCAAAGTTGCTTGACTTAAAAAATGTGACTTGGAGGTTTGCATATACCACGTTATGTGGAGCAAACGTGACACAACCCTCTCATATATAAGCCTTTAAGTTCTTTAAGACCTGAGGTGGGAGTGTCACTGTGGCAAAAGCATTGGCACCACAAACTGATTTTTAAAACCACCTTTTTTAAGTTGAATTTTAGACAGACTTTGCTCACTTAAAAAACGGTCTCACCGGGCACATTCGGAACAAACTATTTTTTTTTTCCTCATATTTGTAGAGCACAGAGCTACTCAGTAGAGTGTCCCGGCGCTAGCGGAAACAGAGCGATAGTAGGAAAGCGAGCACAAGGAGGCAAAAAAGAGGACCTAGGCCATTTTGTACAACTTGCATTGAGTTTGCTGAAGTATTTTCTTGAACAATGCAGAAAAGTTATTGTTATACAAATGCACTGAACTCATAACACATATTGCTTCCTGGCCCCTCCAGACAATCACATGAGTATACCAAACCCACCGCTTCTTAAGGCTTCAAAAGTGGTTATTAAATTACCTTGGCTCCGTATCGCTGCTTCAACCTCTCTCGGATCAGAAGTCCTTTTATTAGTAGTTTCCAGTTTCCATAAACCCTTTTCTCACGTTTCTATGCCAAAAGATGTAAAACTCATTAAAAAATAAATATAGAAAAAGCATGCACTGGCTTAGACAACAAAACTGTCTTCTTTCTCATGGTTATAGTATAAAACATGCTCCAGAGGCAAAATTTTGTAGGCACAGGCAATATTTTAGGTGCATGCAGTAGAGGGTTAACTAGCTTTTGGAAAAATGTATTACCAGGGGTTCCATTAATGAACGTTTACTTTCACATTTAGATCAGGAAATATGGAGTTTTGTTTCATTTTTTAAAATAAAAATACGTTATTATTTACCCCACAGATGTTTTTCATATTATCTGGATTGCCATAAATGAGGCGAGTAAATTCTGGCAATTAGAAGAAAATTCAAGTTGAGGCATCTTGTGCCTTATATCAAGTACACACTAGATGATCAGAGTAAAGTTCTTAAGCTAAGAGAATAAAACCACAGCAGACTGGCCCCAAACACAATCAATAATATGCATTTGAACAGTCACCCTTAAAAAACACAATTGTTTCTTTTGGGAGCAAAATTAATAAAAATATCAAATTATTACTGCCACACTTGATTCTCAAACAGTCAATAGGTGAGGCTTCTGATCGTCTAATGGCTTAACTTACATAGTCTTTTTGTCTACCATGTAAGAATGTGCTGCTGGTATTGTGACTGTGCACACTTTATTTTGAGCATATCTCAGGTAGTCCTCTGCTGACACGCGCTCCATTAAGTCTTACTTGATGTTGTGAAGGAGCCTTTGTCTATATTCTGAGGTTGTAGAATCTAGAGCGGCCTAACTCCACCCGATTCCCCAAATACCCTATCCCTTCTGCCTATGACTGAACACATTCACAGAAAGAGGTACTCTCACAAAAAGAGGCGCTCTAATACTGAGACACAAAAAAGTTGCTTTTGCCTCAACACCACACTCTGTGTAGGAGGACTAGCCAGTTGTGTCTCAAAGGGAAGTGTGACTCTTCTTCTTAGAACATATATATTTTTTCCTGAATTGAAACTGTCCGCCTCTCCATATGTCGATATTGTATGTGTTACCCTCCTTCCATCCTTTTTGTAAAGCGCTCCGATATCATTCGGGATCTTGTTCGCGCTATAGAAAACTTTAAAAATAAAAAAATAAATAAATAGCAACGACCCAACACATCAGCCGGCGAACATCGGAGGTCCTTCCTTCTCCCACCTGGCGGCTACGACCTGGAAACCCCTCCCCCTGCGCTTCAGAGCATCACCGTCACTCTGAGAGGTCAGGAAGGCCCTCAAGACCTGTATGTTAAACCAACAGGAACAGGCAGTGTGATCCCGCAGCAGGACCCCACAGCGCCTTGAGACCCTCATGGGTGAAGCAGCCGCGCTATATTAATCCTCATTGCTTGACCGTTAATATGGGGCACGATTTAAACTCTGACAAACAGGACACTAAACTAGAGGCTTTATCAAACTCAACAATAACTTCTACACAGATCATGGATGAAATAAACATGCAGTGAGCTTGCTGGGGGAGGGAGAAGGTGGATTTTAGGGCTAATGTAAGTTAATCAATTTAGAAAAAAACAGAAGTGCCATTCAGTTCCAGGACGTGGGAAGGGGGTTGAATTGAAAAATGATCTTTGTACATTTTGCAGATAATAGAAGAGAAAAAACCTTTTTCCATGAAATAAACTTATTTGGATCTTTTAAAGCAGCTTGCTTGTAAAGACAATGTAAAAATTACAAAAAGGCTATGAACTAGTTTCTAACGAACGGTAAAGGACCTTCATGTCGCTGACTTAATACAGACATCGAAGGAACAAAATTATTTCATCCCAAATTTTGGGGACACTATGATAACAGATCTCTAGTATGCGGATGACACTGCTCCTACCAAACTGGATGGTAGGTGGGCTTAAAAGATCAATTTCTGCTTCAAACAAATACTGTTTGCTAAAATAACTGCAAATTAATTTTGAAAAAAAACTAAAAAAGGTACTAATCTGTGGTTGCAGAGCGATAAAACAGTGTGATGTTTGGAAAGAGTTTCTTCTTAAAGATACCTGGACTGATTAAAGAGGAAGCCATAGTAATCATTCAGCATACCTTGGGTTAAAGGCTGCATTTTCAAACACAGCTTTCTTTTTGCTTACCTAGAAACGTTTTAGGGCCAAAATTGCTTCTGATTTAGTAGGTTATTTCAGCCAAGTCTGTGTCCATTGTGACATTTAGTTCACAAACCTTTTCTGTGATATTTTGTTTCTTCTGGGCTTGCTTGATAGTTAATGTATTCAAAGGAATTTATCTTTGCTTCTTGGCACGCTCCTTCTAAGGATACGCCCAATCAGCCAGTAATTACCGCCATGAGCACTGGATGCCAAAAATATAACAAAATTACCACCAAACTGCTAGAGTGAAAATTATGATATGATTTGACATGGTGGAGCAAAGGATGCACACAAAATACAGAGAATTAACACTATCATGCTGTAGGGTTGGCACGTTGTCCCAAGAATGACCACCTTTCAGTCAGAGCGAGCAGGATGCTAGAGACAGGCACAGTCATACACTGGCTGCCCACACCATGCCAGGAACTGGAATCATCATGCCATACGAAAGGGAGCCCTATGCTCAGGATGTCCAGAAGATGCTAGGAATTACCACATTATGTAAAGACCACCATTTTCCAGTGACTGAGCAATAGACATCATCCAATGGAAACCATACATAGCCAAGAATGACAACTATTATGCAAGGGCCACCATGGTGTGCCAATGGGCATCATCCAAAGGATGCTCACAAGTAGCCAAAAATATTCATCATTTTACCAAGGAGGCCAATAGCCCCTAGTCATACACCTTCTCATGCATGCACTCCACACCTAGCTACCTCTCCTCACTTGACCATCTCTAGGACACTGGACCCTCATCCAGCGCTCCAAGGAAAAGTGAGGTCTGGATTGGGCCACGTCCAGCAGTAAGGGGAGGTGGAAGGAAGGTGGGCAAGCACAGTCTGATGGTGGGAGGGGCCGAAAGGAATGGCTCATACAGATGGGAGGGAGGGGACGTGCTGGGCACATATGCGGGGACATGGTAGTTCAGCACAGTCAGGGTCATTTACCCTTCGCCATGTGTCCAGTGCAGTTGCACAGTCAACAGAGGCTATTGGGGCATTGCCTGCACAGAGGACTCCTTCATTGTTGGTATTTTACCCGTACCTAGTTATGGGGTGTACGGTGCTACGTAGCAATGTGTCACTTAGCTATCCAATATCATCCACATAAAGCTTTGCCTCAATTCCGTGCTACACTGCATCTCTGAGACGAAACCGAAGAGTTTCACAAGTGAAACTCAATGAGCACCGGAAATTACCAGGACTTTTGCATTTGTTATGTTAATGGAAGTCGTAAAGCGCAGGGCACCAGTTAGTTTTATGCTGCTGAGGAGGGAAACAAAAGGGGATACAGGTGGATAGAAAATAAGATGTAGGGTAGTCAGAGAAGGAAAAAACAGGTGAGTTATGAATTAGTTGTAGGCTTGTCTGAAAAGCCAGGTTTTTAATGCTTTCATGAATTTTAAATAACAGGGTGATGATCTTATTTCAGTGGGGAAAGAATTCCATAGCTTGGGGGACAATGACCGAAAATCTAGCGCCGCCCAACCTCTTCAACTTGGGAATTGACATATAGTTCAAGTGGGCAGAACGTAACGAGCGCTTGGAGGTGTACTTGTGGAGTCAGGAAGTGGTAAAAGAGGGGCTTTTATTATGGAGTAATTTGAAAACGATGCATCCGGCTTTAAAGGTTGCTCTTTGTTCTACAGGCCAGTGGATGTTTTTCATGAGAGGGGTAATGTGGCCTTGCCTTGCTTTGGTTGATAATAGATTAGACGGGCTGCCAGGTTCTGAACAATTTGGAGCCTTGTAGTAAGGCACTTGGGAAGGCCAACATATAGAGAGCAGGCATAGTCGATCCTTGAAATGACAAGGGCAATGACCACTTGGCTAAGGGCTGTGGAGGCAGTTCCCATGAGTGGGGTGGCGGGGGAAGAACAGTGGAAGTGTGCGTGCAAAATGTTATATAAAAAAAAGAAATACGTATCTAACGTGACGTCCTCACTCTTGACCGTTTCTTTGCAGGAAGCGGACGCTGGAACTTTATTGCCCAATCCTGGCGCTGCTCAGATGCTCAGATGATTGGAGGGAGCGGGCTCACTTGGTGTTCCACAGCGCTCTGGAGGCCTGCACTTACTCTCAACCCAGCTGTCCTAAGACAGCGGAGCTAAGAGGTTCAAAGTGTGCATGTGTGGCTGGCCATCTCAAAACGGCCGGCCAAGAAGACATGCGCACTTTAAACAGTGATTTAGACGGCTCCTTCCTGATTCTGTCAGTCAGTCAGCAGCAGCCCCGCCCCGTCCTAACGCTTGGCCTCTAGAACTTTAGCTAGATAAAGCAGGAGGGAAATTGGGCAGTAGTTTTTCAAGGGGAGAGTGTCTTCTCCTTGCTTTTTCTGCAGGAGGACTACTATTGCTCTATTGCTTCCTTAAATGTGCCAGGTACTATTTACTGCCAGGCATATACAATCAAAAGTGATTTAGAATAAAAGTACTACTTAACAGTTGCTCGCAGAACAGCTAATGTGGGCAGTAATGTACCTCATTTTCCTTCTTTTCCAGTTCAGTTTGCTCAATGTTCCAGGCATCAAGGAGCACCTCCTGGAATTCTTCACAGACGATATACCCTTCCGTGCTGGAAAAAAAAGAGATATAGAAGTAGATGCATTCACACAAAACTGATGAGACATCAAAACATGGCCAGTAAATGGAACAAACGTGTAGACTATTTTTAAATCTCTCAAAACAAGGCAAATGCTGGCACTGATAAAAGTTACTTACAGCAGGAAACATTTCCCCACACTACCCACAAATGCCCATCAAAAGTATTCAGTGCTTGACTAATAGTTGTATGTCCTTTCCACTTTCCCATGGTAAGATGGTCAAAAGCAAGGGTTCATTGTAGCTGTAATGGTAGGGTATTATTTAAGTGCATAATCATCTGTTAAAGAATATCAACTCATACTACAACAGGAATCACATAACGTATTGGTTATTTGCCAAAATGTGATCTTAACTCTGAGATGAAAGCTATTCCTGCCATAAACTAGCCCACATTTTTATTTGTAACTCAAAGGTAAAAGACTGTGCCACCTTTGGTTAAGCCAGCCAATCAATGTGAGTCACTAAATTAGTGTGAGGTATGAGCCAGGAACATGCACTTCCATAGCCACTTTGAAAATTTAAATGTATGCACCAATTAAAACTACAAAAGACCACTTCCCACAATCCTACCACCCTTAGCCACAATGTGGAGAATGTTTAACCAGGGTTACCTCAGCAGTTATGGTTATTATGGTCTATGTAGATTTCAACAGTGCTGTGGGCTAAGCTGCAGAAAATATTAACTGTATTTAGTGCCGGATGTGGCTAATCAATGTTTTTGCAGATTTGATATACCCTGGTGTTATCCTTTTTTTTTTCTTCTTTTACCAGTATTTCTTTATTAACTTTTTCCAACTGCATGTCACATGGCCATTATACGTGTTCACAAGAGATACAACACACTGTGAAAGACTATTACCAATATTCTACACAGTGCCATATGCAATCAATCTTCTCAAATGTACTAGAACACTAGAATTGGGATTCAATTTACAGTTTCTCTTGTTTTAAACCAAAGTCCCTATGCCTGTCCGATAGATGAGTGTCTAAAGCCTTATGTCACAAAGTATTCCCAATGTGCAGAGAAGGTGAATGAACAGAGGCCAAGTACTGTCCAAGAACTTTAAGCTGCCCTGTGTGTGAACAAAGTATTACCAGTGGTGAACTGGCCTATGGTGCATGGCATTGTTCATGGTGGTGTGTCATCCGAACTTAAACACAGCAATAATGCTACCCATGAAAATATTAAGGCTCCCATACAGCTTATAGTGGGCGAGTACTAGCAGTTGAACAAGAGGATGGGTGGCAACACAGAGTGAGCGGGATTCACTGTGGAGATTGTGTTTAAGAGGTTGAACCTTGGCCTATCATGGGTACTAAGCTGAAGATTGGTCCAAAGCTTATGATAGAGGTTTCCCACCCTATTCTGAATAGGGAAAGACTGAGATTAAAAGAGAGCTGTCCATTTAGTTTTGAACTAGCTATGGAGGGAGAAAGATTAATCCCTACAACTTGCATTATTCTTTCACAGTTACGTGGGCTTGATTCTTGTAAATTAATGAAACAGGATGTGCTAACGGGGCAATGCACTTGGTTAGTAGGTAAGGACCAGCAGCTTTTCCACAGGGAGAATCATCATGGGTTTATTGGTTCAGCCAATTTAAAGTTAGGTGTGATGAAGAGAATATAAATACATTAAACAGCCATACAGCCCCTATTACCCTGAATGTCCAGTACCCCTAATCGCTCTCTTGACTGGATCACAAATGTAAAATAATTTAAGGTAACAGCATTAGGTCGAGAGTGTCTCCAAGTAAGCGCAAAAGCAAGTCGACTAAAAAGCATTGCAAACGCAGGGCCTTTCAGGGGCCAACAAAAGCGTGAAATGCAAAAATGCTCAAGTGGCACTACTATTAGAAGATATCCTTGCCCATAACTGTACTTCAGAGACTGCTGCTTCTTCTGTCACTGACACTCTGGGAGAGGTCTTGTCTCCGTTGCGGATGTTAGGTTCTGACTTTAGGCGTTCAACTGAGCCATTGCCCTCACAACTGCAGAGGCAGTGCTTACATCAAGTAGAAAGTAAGTTTAAGAAAAAAGCACAGCAATAATTGCAACGTACACTGGGTGTGAAAAGCCGCAATGAAAGTCAAATCCTGTGACGGCGGGCACGCAGTCGATGTTCAGCTTTCGGGCCACTCGATGCAAATTTGGAACATGGAGGTGGGAACAGCCTATCGGTAACATACTGGGCTTAAATAGGTACACGTTTCCATATTCGTTGCGAGGAACCTGTATTTGAAGAGACAATAAAATTACTGAGCATGGAGTGTATATTCCAAACTGACACACATGCATAATAAAAACTAGCTTGTTTTTAAACTTTATAAAAAGGGAAACTGTATAAAAAGCCCCTGTAAATGTCTGGAGGTACTGTTAATTAATGTTATGCCTTCTCTCATCGTGGGCCTTCGGACTTATGACAAAGTCATACCTACCCTCCGAGAAATCTCTCATCTTCGTCCGTAAGCCCCACCACACTCATGACCTACGAAGTCAACTGTACAAAAACAGTCACCTCAGCCCCCCTACTAATAAACCTAGCAACAATGATTAAGGTCTCACACCACCTGCTTGAGGTTCATCGCCATGGTTGAGACTAGAAAGATTAGGAGAGAACAGGCCGTTTTGCTATTGTGTCTCGATTTGTGTCCATATTCAGCAAGCGGCTTCCCTTGTACGTTTCGGAAGGAGCTGAAGACCAATCTCTTGAAACACTACCTTGCTGCATTGTGTTTGCCACTGTGATGGACTCAGTCTGACAGAAGCACCCCTGCCCACCCTTATCTCATATATTCTATTGCTTTTTTGGTCCCCTCTTCCCTGTGTTCTCCAATTCTTTACTATGAACTTCAGTTATCTACCCCAGCAATGTAACCCCTACACACCTGCTTATCTTCTGTAATGCACCTGTTTTGTACAAATTCTTTATTGCAAACCCTCACCCCTTGTACATTCTTGTTGTGTAACTAGGTTCACGCAACATTAAGGACATTTATTCAATATTGAAAAATGGGGAATTACTAAAGGTGAAAAAACAGACAAGACACTACGGTATAGTATCTGCACTGTCATGTGTAGAGACATTGGTCATTTAAATGAACTAGAATTCCAAACCTTGCCACCAACAGCCACAGGAGGCTGGTACTCCTCCGTCTGCCAGAGACCATATATTGGCAGGTCATCACGATCTTGATTTTCAGGGTCAGCCAACCTCGCCTTCCTTGCCCGGTTGGACTGTCCTTTCACCATCTGTTCAAACAGAGATAATGCCACTTAGTAATTAACCACATTGCATAATCAGTAAAGCCATAAAACTGGGTCTGGAGGGCGTTGCCACACAACAGTGCATGAGGTTGATGATGTTACCGGACATATACATCTCCTACAACCTGTAAATGATTGCTCGTTTAGCAAAGGTGAGAGACTACATTTTTACAGGAACAGATTGGTGTTGGTGTGTAGTACAGATGATACAAGACTTTATAATGTTGGGACTGTAATCAGGCTTAGCACAGCAGTTTCTGACCCATATCTAATGATAAATAAAACTGATCTCGACCTATATCTAAACCAGTTGCCCATTTATCCGCCCATTTCTCCAAGTCATCTTTCTTCGAGTTTAACAGTTCTGAGTAAAACCTCTTAATTGTACAGTCCATACCTGCTTGTATAACCTCCATTATTGGATTTTTTGCAAATCTCGCAGCACCACCCTTTTTTTATTTATTAATAAAGCTTCTGACTTGGAGATATTTAAAAAATTGTCTCGTCTCTAAGCCATAACTTGCCTGTATCTCTGAAAATTGCATCATACCGTGCGGACTTAAAATATCACCCAGTTTCCGAATTCCTTGCCTCCCCCACTCATTGAAGACTGCATCGGAAAAAACCTCGCTCGGGAGAGTAGGGTTACCATCGCTTCTTGTATAGGTATTATACTTCCCTATTCCAAACCTCTTGGCGAATGCTTTCCAAATGTTATATGCTGCTAGAATGGTCTTAAATCTTGTCCTTTTGAAATAGCTTGCATCTGTATATTTCAAAAGCAAATTTTCTGCCTCCAACCCCATAACTAATCCATAAATAGCTAGTGTACCAAATTCATCCTGCCCTTCTGCCTCTGCGCCTCCCAGCAAGCCCACCATGTATTGTAATGCTGATGCCCAGTAATATAACTTTATATCTGGTAACGCCCATCCTCCTTTTTCTCGTGGAAGTGCCATGTACCTGAGCGCTCTCCTTGTTTTCCCCTTGGCCCAGATGAATCGGTTAATAATATGTTCACAGATCTTAAACCACTTATTTTCAAAGAATAACGGAATGGCTCTAAATATGTACAAAATTTTTGGAAGAACCATCATTTTACAATACTAGTTGGTCCCACAATTGAGAGGTGTAGATTATCAAGTCCGTCTAGTTCCTTTCTTACTTTAGTGATTATTGGAGCAATATTCTTTTCCACTAAAGTATCGAGATCAGCAGTGATAATCACTCCTGCTTGAACCACTCGGGTATCGTTACAGTATGCATGGGGATTTTTAATTATTTGCGTCTTGTATCATCTGTACTACACACCAGCCAAACTTGCCCAATGGGGAGCGTTATCAGGTACCAGATGTTTTAGATGTGATAATCCAGAGGCTGATCTAGAACACATTTTTTCATTATGCCCTCATTTGGAGTCAACAAAGAAAGATATAGAGAATTTTTTAAATAATGCATTAGGAATTTAAATTGTATTAACCTCATCAATAATATTACTAGGAGTCGAAGAGGAGGGGCAGATACGGAGCGGAAGCTTTATATTTCTGGCAATGGCAGTTTTAAGATTATGCATAGCTTCGGCATGGCTAGATCCCCTCCCCCGGACCCACCATCAGTGGTTAGCTAAATTACTGTCAATTTATAAGTTAGAATCTGCTATATATGCTAGGAAAGGGAAGAAGGGAAGAATGTTGGGAATACAAATATGGGATCCGATTAAACGATGGAAAGAAGGGAATGTTAGTTAATAGACACTTTACTGGCTTAGTGCTTTTCTTTTATATTTCCCTTTTTTCTCTCTTTTTGTTCTCTCTCTTGACTGTTCTTTTTGTACCGGTGTGTTTTTTTTTTCATAGTATGATGATTATGTTTTCTAGTCAGTAGGACCTAATTTAAGAATGTAATTTTATGTAGATATCCTTCTTTATGTAATAACTAGTGCTATATATGTATTATGTATACATTTTTACTGTCTATGTGTCCTGTACATGCTATAAAAAAGGGGAAAATTCAATAAAAAAAATAAAATTAAAAAAAAAGGAACAGATTGGTGTTAATGTGAAAGGCTAGACAAAACATCTGCAACAAGAGAATGTGAGGCTTCCCTGGGAAAAGAAAAAAAAATTGAGAAAACTTGATCATCAATTGTGCGGTTTCACAGCACAAATTTTAATTCTGTGTAGCTGCAGATTGTACTTCATCTTTTCGGTGAGGAGCCTGAGCGAGATGTAAGTGAGAGCACATAGTAAATCTCTGCTGGTGGAAGCTGAAATTTAGGCTGGACAGTCTGGACCAAATAACTAGCCACCTTCCAGGGTAAAGCAATGACCAAGTACCTGCTCTTGAGCTTAATGGAAAAAAGAGGCACAAGCGACACCTTTGCTGGCCCAGAACATAAATGTCTAACTAGAGGTTACAGGCAGGCTGGTGAGATGGTTGCAGCATCCTGATGCGTCAAGACTGAAAGAACACCAATGGATACTGCTCTCGATAAACACAAGCCTTTCCTTAAACTAGAGACTGGAATGCAGACGGTATAGAGCAAAATCACGATTCATCAGATACTTTAACAAAGTGTGAATCGTTGAAGATATCTGAACAGTCAACCTGATTAGGAAGTATGTACTGAAGAGCAACATTAAACAAAATTGACAATCAAATGAGAATATCTAATGTGAGAGTGGTAGCACTAAACCTTTGATAATGAGCAGCAATCAGGCGCCTAATAATTCTCAGAGAGTGGTTAAATACTACACAATATAAATAAGGAAGGAGCCACTATCGAGGCATTGGGAATGTAGTGACCAACGCTAATGGTGAAAACAGAGGAAAGAAGGTGTCGAGCTTTCAACAGTAAACAATACTTTTACAGAGCCTCTTCATCCTTCCATTTCCAAATGTTAAGCAGCACATAAGTAAGAAAGTTGAGTTACAGGAAAATAATTTCAGTCTAATCCAGAAGGCCTGGCTGTTTTACAAAATACAACTCAGTGCGTTCTAAGGCAGCTCAGGTATGCTAATAGTTGTCCATCAAGGGGCTCCCAACAATACTGAGACACATTATACAAAATAAAATACCCAATACAATGCGGTAGAAAGAAGGAGTTGCATGCATCCAGTGTTGCTAAGAGATGCCAGGAACTCAACTATCCTCAACCACCCGACAAACAGCACATTATCAATGTAAAAGTTGTGCCTCTGGCCTCATTTCAATTTCTCTTACGTCAAATTTCATACTCCTATTAGCCAAGGATTTCAGATTGCCTCCACATTGTCCATCAGGACAATAGACAAACCCCTAGATACCCTACTGTTCAACCTCACACCATGGCATGGATGAGAACATCCAAAATATGTTATAGAAACTTTCAAGCTGTGGTCTGCAGTGAAAACAGTGGTCACTACAGAATGGCACGGCAAAGAACCAGACAGCACACACTCTCTGGGATACGGATTCACCCTGCAGTTTTCTTACTTCAGGCAGGGAGAACAAAATTTCATTACAAGACCGGAGGCTACCATTATGCATTATTCCTTTAATGCAACTTAAAGTAGCCATTTTAAAGTTAATACATCACTAAGCAAAGCTCTAGGATACTCATAGGTATGACAACAAGGCTAGCTAGATCTGCCTCTTTTAAATGTGGCTTCAAGCAGATAAGTTCTGTTTTTCATTGTTCTCTATACTTTGTCAATGTTGCATTGTATTGCGTTTAATCTTGATTATACCTTAGATTATAGCTATAGCATTTACTGCTATCATTGTTTTCCGTTTAACCTTTTTACTTTGCTGTTTATTAATATTTCGGGCTTCTGCTGCTCCCAACACACCCTTTCGGAAGAGAGACACCACTCTCCCTTTCCGATTTCTGCTTTTCTTTCACTTTTTTCCCTGACCGCAAGACTTTACAAATCGTTGCGGTCTGGGCACAGCCCTCATGCTCCAATTTACGGAGCGTGGGCCACACCAGGACACCTTTGTTCTCCGGTTTCATCCCGGTTCCTCCTTTTGGCCCGTACGGGCTTCTCCGCTTTTCAGGCCTTCATAAAGCCAGGGTCTCTCCTATTTTAGAAGAGAGACCCTTAGCGAGCACAGAGTGACATGCTACGCTTCCTTGACAAAGCGTGCGTAGGGGCGGTGCCCTGAAGGCATCGTCCTTCAATATTAACATTGTGTTGCCTAGCAACGCATATTGCATACAGCTGATCGCTCGCGCGGTCTCTTGACGGTTGAGACGCTAGCGATCAGTTAAATCAGATTTTATTCTTTGGAAAGAGATTAAGCATGAAACAACTAATATTACTACATTAATAGATTTAATCCTGCTGTTTTACTAGAATTACTTTAATACTATTTTGAGGACTTCTATTTTGAAGACTGCTTTAACAGAATTACCTATTAACCAGTCTATATTATCTAATCACGCGACTAAACGCTTGGAGCATACATTTTATTCAAAATATTACCCAATACCTACAATAATAATAATAAGTGTTAACACCCTTTTCAAGGACTTAACCCCCTGTGATTACATTTTTTACTATGTCTGACGTTGATTCAGACGATTCACAAGCCCAGGCCCCTACTTCCAACCCTAATGAGGAAATTATTAAAATAATTGTACAAAAAGAAATGCGCTCATGCATGAGGGAGATTATAAGTCAAATTGCTGCCGGAAATAGACCCTTACCTGAATCTACCAACCTCTCCATGGAGTGCACATTGACGATTTAACTAAATGCGGGAGTAAAAGATCAAGGAAAAGCAACAATTTAGATAGGGAGAGCACATTGAGCACACTGGGAGGTCCAAACACCTCAAAATTATTGGGAGGCTTATGCACCTCACACCCTAAAGGAGGACTAAGCGCCTCAAACACTAAGGGAGGCCTAAGTGCCCCAAAAATATCTGGTGTCCATAGCGGCACAACCTATCCAGACACCCTAAGCGGCTCACTTTATCCAAGTGCCCAATCTAACCCCCACTTAATTGATGATGATCAAGGAACAACAGAATCCCGGGACAAATACATCCTTGACCTGGACCAGGATGATAATGACCCCGATTTTGCTCTCTCAGACGACGAACTCCCCTCTTCCTCTAAGGAAATAGTCAATGATCCCTTGGGTGAGGAAATGTTCTCCCCTTATAACATTCAACACCCTAAGAGTTCCCAATGGGGGCCTAAATAAAACATCGCCAAGTTTATCAAGAGGTGGAGAAGAAACCCCCTTGAAAGAGACCCAAGGAATATCCTTAAAGCCGAATGCCCAAGACCTATAGTCCAAGATAACATTTGTCTCACTCCAAACCTGGACCCAGAACTTATTAGGACAGGGACCCTAGGAAGGGGATGAAGTGCTCCCTCAAAACCTGCCAAGACCGCATGCTCGATATGCTAGGTCCCTTGTGCAGAATGATTGATTTAATTGAAGAGAGCCATAATAATGGCCCTTCATCAAACATCGATTTGTTGAAGGGTTAGAACCAGAGGACAATAATCCTCCTCGGCAAAGCTTTTGCAACAATCAACACCGAAAGAAGGAAAGTTGTTTTATTAAACATTGACCCTAAACTCTGTGACATGGCCAAAAAGGAACCCTCTGTCAACCCAAGCAGACTTCTTTTTGGGGAGGAGATGATCAAGGGACTAGGCAAATACATGGCAACATTCACTGCACTGGATAAGGCGCAAATTAACATGCGCAGAGTTTTTAACCCGTGTTTTTGCCAGGGCCGGCAGAAGGGGTCGCTCTACCAGCTGTCCCTACCAAAGACCCTTTTACAGACAACTGTGTTTTGATCATCCCTACCAGTCCCATCCCAGCTTCTACCCTCCGAGAGGAAGACCCTTCCATTCAAGAGGCTTCAGAATCAGAGGTCAGAACTCCTCCAATACTCCAAGTAAGTACCTTTGCACCTCATCCTTCCTTTTCAACGAGGAAAGTGGTTGGTCGCCTAAAACACTTTTTACACCTGCAAATAAATTGCACAACACCCTTGGGTTCTACAGACAGTCCAAGGTTTCAAAATAGATTTTATAGAAAAACCCCAAACAAGTTACAACACCAAAAGTGTTAAATCTAACCCAAAAACACTGTTCTATTGTAGCAGAGATAATAAACTCAATGTTGGTGAAGGGAGCAATTTTAGAGGTCCCCTGGGAAAGCCGGAGTTTCCTGAGAAATATTTTCCTGGTGGAGAAGGACAAAGGGTGGAGACCGGTAATAAATGTCAGAGAACTGAACAAATCTCTCACCTACAGACATTTCAAGATGGAAGATATCCATTTCCTCAGGGACATGCTTTAAGAAAAAGACTGGTTAGTCAAACTAGACCTAAAGGACGCCAACTTTACAATTCCAATGGCGCGAGAATCCCAGTCCCTTCTCCAATTTACCTGGAACAATCACCTATACCAGTTCCAAACTATTCCCTTCGGTCTATCCTCTGCCCCGTGGTGCTTCACCAAAGTTATGAAGCCCATTACCTCAGTTCTGAGGGAAAGAATTATCCGCCTTATAATCTTTCTAGACGACATTCTCCTCATGTCTCAAGACCATTTTAAAATTCTAAAAGACTACCGTAAACTTAATAGATAGTACAGGTTTTATTGTAAACAAAGAAAAAACAATCATGACTTCCTCAAGGTCTCTAGAGATCCTGGGCTTTACAGTGGACACCGTGATGACTATGCTGCTACTTTCCCAGAAAAAGATATCCAAGATTCAAAAGGAGATACGTCATGTCCTGAAACTCGATCTGTTAACCTTAAGAGAACTAGCCAGACTCCTGTGCCTCCTCTCATCGTCAATCCAATCACTTTTCCCGGGTCCTTTACACTATCGGGCCCTTCAAAGGCTAAAAGGCAGAGCTCTCCGGTCTGGCCTTTGGTATGGAGACAAAATTTGCCTAGATTTGGAAGCCAAGACAGAACTGACCTGGTGGTTACAAAATCTGGACGCATGGAATGGCAAAGCCATATTTGGCATTTCCTCAGAATTTGTCCTGGAATCAGACGCCTGCCTTCATGGCTGGGGTGCTTGCTTTCAGAATCAGAACACTGGAGGATCATGGTCCTATTTGAAGAGTACAAACCACATCAATTTTTAGGAGTTAACCGCCGGGTTTTATGCCTTTATGACTTTCAAGCAATCCCTTCAAGGGAGGTAAGTCATTCTCAAGATGCACAACATGTCAGTCGTAGCCTACATAAATCGCCAAGAAGGCACCAAGTCACCAGACCTCTCCAAACTAGCAAAAAAGCTATGGATGTTCTGCCTAGAACACAAAATATCATTAAGAGCAGAATACCTTCAATGTTTGTGCGGACTGGAATTCCAGATTCCTAGTTGATCACACCGACTGGAAACTAAACACAAACGTGTTAAAAAAACGACATTACCTTTGGGGTCCCTTAGAAGTAGACCTCTTTGTGAGCAGACTGATGTCCCAACTATGCAAATACTTCAGCTGGATACCAAACCCGGGAGCTATGGCAGTGAATGCCTTCCTTCAACCTTGGAAAGGAATTCAGGGATATGCTTTCCCCCCTTTGCAATGATCCAACGCGCCCTGCCTAATTGAGAATGAAACAATGTTCAATAATCCTAATAACACCCTTTTGGCTGTCCCAACCTTGATTTCCAATGACCTTGGAATTAACTTACGAAATACCCTTTTTTCTCCTAGCTTCACCAGGCCTCCTAAAAGACATAGATGGTTTAGAACATCTTCTTCAGAACGGGACTTTGAACCTTCTTGCCTGGAAAGTGTCAGGTGAGCCAATGAAATTTGACTTTTGGGCGCAGGCTTCTTCTCTCCTACAAGAATGCTGGGACCCCGGTACACACTATAGATACAATGGTATCTGAAAAAGATGGGTTTGTTGGTGCTTGGAAAGGAACCTGGATACCGTGGAGTCTCCTATCGTACATGTAGCCAACTTTCTTGTCGAACATTCTGAAAGAGGTCTTACTTATAGATCAATTAACTACTATAGATCTGCCATTTCTGCAGGTCACTCCCTTTTAAATGGTAGCTCTATTGGTAAGAATTCTGAAAACCATCAGCCTTAAAAGACCTCCTAAACACAAAACACTATGGGACGTAAAGTTATTACTTGACCTATTTTGTAACTGGCCCAACAGGGCTCGAAAAATTATATAAAATGCACTAGACCTGCAGGTCTAGTATCCCACAAAATCTCCTCAGCCTAAATGAAATGCACTTGACCTCCGACTCTGAAAGCTGAGCAAATGTGACAAGTTAACGAGATTTAAATGCATTTTTATTGCTAATTTACTTTGTGAGCAATAAAGATGCCTTTAAATCTTGCTATCGTGTCACATATCCTCTGGTTTCAGAGGCAGAGGTCAAGTGTCAGTTTGTATTCCTACTCGCCAGAAAGGGCAAGTAGGACCTAAAAATAGCTCGCCCTGAACTAATCTGACTCGAGTACATTTTTCGAGCCCTGACCAATAATAATCTGCTAGATAATAAAAAAAACTTTCTATTAAACTAGCTTTTCTCCTACGTCTAACATCCTGTCATAGGGTTTCAGATGTCAAAGCACTGGAAATAACCAATAGATCATATGACGCCTTCGGTGTCAGATTTAAAATTATCAAAAGAACTAAAACCATGTCGGACGTGATTTTTTACCCTAGGTTTGATGGTTGCCCAAAGTTATGCGTTGTAGACTGTATGAAGGAGTATGATGCAAGGATGAACAAACATTGCACTGCTGGTGTAAACGAGCTTCTTATTTCCTTTGTCAAACCCTTCAAACCCATCTCTTCTTCCTCCATAGCTAGATGGGTTAAACTAGCTATGCAAATGGCAGGTGTTGACCTCCAAAGATTTCAAGCACATTCTTTAAGAGGCGCTATGGCTAGCCAATCTTTTTGGAAAGGAGGTAAATTAGAGTATATCCTTAAGGCGGCCGACTGGTCTAGTTCCTATACCTTTACAAAACATTACTGAAAAACCTGTAGAACATATGTCTGATGTAGTTTTACTAGACTATCAACATGCAGAATGGTAGCCTCTGGTCTTGTAATGAAATTGTAATTCTCCTAATACATGACCGGAGAATCTGGATTTCAATAAAGACATGGAGGCTAACATTATCCCAATCCGTGGACCCGTGGAAATTGAGGCGGCCCCCAACTGCCCGCTTCTGCACAGGCGAGCTGGGCAGGGGATCTGCAGGAAAGGGGAACAGGCAATCGAGAAACAGAAACACACAACAACGCCTATCGAGGCGGGTGGGGATGCAGCTCAGCTGCTCTGGCTATGCACGAGCATCAACCTGCTTTAAATCGATGCACAATGCAGCGGTGTACATCCTAACTAGACCATCGATAAAGGCTAAATGCTGCTGTCAACATAGACGTTCTTGCTGAGCAGAATCTACAACAAGGTATTTATTTTTACTCCACTCGCCTGCACACACTTTAAAAAACGTCCTTTGTTCAAAATGGCTGGGGTCATAAAACTGTAGCAATAAATCCCCTCCTGTACCTCCGATGCCCACGAGGCTCCTCAACTTAACTCCTCCACACAAGACCAACAAAATAGAGATAAGACTCCCTCCAAGCAAGCTAGGAGCTGGGCCTGCTCAAATGGAAACTGAAACTATCCTTCCCTGCTCTCAAAGCAACAACAACAAACAAAGGACTACCAGCTCTATCTCCACTATTTGGCGGCCATTTTAGACTGTTCTCTTTCTCTCTTTGGCGGCCATCATGGACTAGTCTTTGTCACTATATGTCCATATCCTAAGAACTAGCCTCTTCAGACTAATCTCAACTACCGAGTGTCTGCCTTTTACTGCAGTATTATACTTCTACTTATACTTAATGCACAGATCGCTACCTCATATATTTCTGGCTGCTTACTAGTGTCATTTTTGACCCATGTAGCTTTTTGCTTGCACCTGTATTCTGTTCTAGTATTTCGTTATTACTATACTTCTACTTGTATACTGTACATTTTTGTGGGCTGCACTCATCTCACTTTTATTATTGTGTTGCACTGATTGCTACCTCATATATCTTGTTTGCACCTGTATTTTGTTCCACTATATCATTATTACTATACTTCTACTTTTATACTGTGCATTTTTATAAGCTACACTCATCTCACTTTTTATTCTTGTATTGGACTGATTGCTACCTCATATATCTGTGAACATTTTTTGTAAGCTGCACCCATTTCACTTTGTACTCCTGGATTGCACCAATTGCTACCTCTTTATGTTGGTTATGATGGTTGCTCACTAGTGTCACTTTTGGTACATGTAACTTACTGTTTGCATTTGTCTTTTGCACAAGTGTATCACGATAGTTCATCCTCCCATACCCACCTAAACCGCCACCCCAACATGGATCCCATCGGCAAGCACACATATAAAATCAACTACCCATCCACGCTCACCAAGAAAGCTGCTAAATGCTTTAAACACAACTTCCTGAGGTCCCACCCTGAAACCCCCTTTGCCGACACCTACTTCTCACCGGTCAATGGATCCCTGAACACCGATATCATCTTCCACACCACACGCAAAGCTCAATGGAGAAAAGCGTTCCTCACCTTACTCACCGTCTCCACCACCAGGAAATCCGCACATGGCCTAACTCTCTCCATCACAACTCTTCCCAGGTAGAGCCACCATTACAATCTACAATATTGGGATTGTCCTATCTCAATCCACAGACAGGAACCTGGAACTATTAGACAACCTGTTCCCCACTTTCAAAGAGCACCTCTCCAATCCGCGGACCGACACTCTTATCTCCCCCAGTCCTTCCACCCCGGGCCTCACAGCCCCCATCACCCACAACCCTTCTAACCTAGCTCAGCACCAGGTAACTACTACACACTCCTCACTTAGAGACACACCTACCACCCCTGACTTTTCAGCTCCCACCCACAACCCTTCTATCCCAGTTCAGCACCGGGTAGCTACCACACACGCCTCAAACACAGACACAGATCTCTCCCCCTCATACAACACTCGCACCAACCCACGGACCTCCACGCATACCATTAACACTCCTCTCACCCCTGACATCACAGCTGGCATTAACACTCCTCTCTCCCTTGACATCACAGCTCTCACCCACAACACATCTAACCTAGCTCAGCGCCAGAACGACACGCACAACGACAAATGCCACCCTTTATCCCCTCCCATTCTTAGTCCCCACTACCCTCTAACTAACTACGCAAAACACACCTCCCCTCTTAACTTAACTCCCCCTCCCCACAACAGGACCATCTCCATTCCCATCTCCCCCCCCCACTCTCAGCCCCCATTACCCTTCCTGCACCCCCACCACCACTAACATACACACATCCTCCACTCATATCACCAACCCCCTCCCTACCTCAGCCACACCCCTGCCACCCAAGCACTCTCTCCTCCCTAACACCATCCCGTACACTAACACAACGGAGCCCTGCATGAACACCAGCTCACTCCCCCACCTGCACGCTAATTCCCTGGTCAGTCATTCACCTCTGATTTCCACCCTCGACTCCAACACCTACCCCACGCTGGATAAGATTATGGCCTCCCTCATCCAGATCAAAGAAGACATGCACATCATCAAAGAACTACTCTCCACACACCCCATACACCCCTCACCCACCTCCACCTCCCCTCCCAACATGTCCCCTACCCTTCCTGCTGACTATCACTCAACACTCCCCACACCGGATGTCAATCCCTGTTCGCAATCGCAACAACCACCCTCGTCGCCCCTGCAACCCCTCAACCACATCCATCTCCCCTCTCAACATGTCCCCCACCCTTCTAGGGGACTCTCTCACTCAACACTCCCCACACTGGACTTCAATCCCTGCTCGCAATCGCAACAACCGTCCTCGTCGCCCTTGCAACCCTCCTTCGGACCTCGACACACACACCCTCCTCCGCTCCTACGACCCATCTCCCCAAAATAACACCTCTACCACACACCTCGCCATCCCCACGATACACTCAAATCCCCTCAGACCCCCCACACTAAACAGCGAAATCTCCATCCCCAATAACCTTAGAAAAGTCCCTCTCTCTCTAGAACCCTCTGCCACCCTCAACACACCCCGTCTCAAATGCACTCTCCTCAACTGCAGATCGGCCTCGAAACACTCCGCCGCCATAGCTGATCTCCTCTTAACGCTGGACCTTGACCTTATCATCCTGACTGAAACCTGGTTAACTGAATCCTCGTCACCTATAATGGACATTCTAGTTCCTCCCAGGTACCACATCATTAGACTCGACAGGTCAGGCAAAATAGGTGGTGGAATCGCATGCATCTACAGGAACAACCTCTCTGTCCTGAAAGTCAATTCCTCCTCCCTAGCATCCCCTACATCTTGTGAATACATCTGCCTCGACATTATTAGTGAGGGCAAACCAATATGCTCTCTTCACAGCATCTACCACCCACCCAGGGACAACCTCACCTTTTCCCAACAAATCATGGATTTGATCTCAACCAATTCAGGACGGCAGTCCACCCAAATATACCTTGGCGACTTCAACCTCCACTGGAACGATCGCAATGACACGGTGGTAAATAGTCTTAAAAATTTCCTCAATGCCCTTGACCTCACTCAAATGTGCAACAGCCCGACCCACGAGAAAGGCTCTATCCTCGACCTTATCATCTCCAAAGAGGACTCTATCCAACTTGAGTCCATCCAACCCTGTGACTGGTCAGATCACCATATTGTCACATTCTTCATCAATGAGAAAGTTAAATTTAACCCGGTTCAACCCTCCAAGCCCAAAGTCTGGAAAAGAGACCTGAAGAAACTCAACGCAAGCTCTCTGCCCCCTAACAGCTGCAACCTTCTACTCCCACCGACCGGCGCTACGGACGTTCAATCCCTGACTGACCACTATCTCAACACTATGACCTCAATAATTAATGAGGCCGCCCCTATGCAGCTAAAAAGAGTCTCTACTAAAATCTCCAATCCATGGTACGACGGGAGTCTCAATGAGGATAAACGAGACATGCGAATGGCGGAGCGCACCTGGAGATCAGCTCCCTCTGCACTGCACCTAAAAACTCTGAAGAAAAAGAGAAACGCCTATTTCAGGAAAATAAAACGCACA
Organism: Lissotriton helveticus; assembly: GCF_964261635.1. Taxonomy (NCBI): domain Eukaryota; kingdom Metazoa; phylum Chordata; class Amphibia; order Caudata; family Salamandridae; genus Lissotriton; species Lissotriton helveticus. Next base: position 1,226,177,981 of record NC_136070.1, on the reverse strand, counting down.
AAATCAAATTTCTTCAGCCGCCAGCTCGACCAAGCAAAAAACCGTCCGAGAAAACTGTTTGAGCTTATCAGAACACAATCCAAGGAACAACCCCCACCACTCAGCACTGTGCGCGAAGCACCCTCCTGTGAAGACTTCTCCGCTTTCTTTATCCAAAAAACTGATAGCATAAAGAACGATCTCCTCACTGACGCAAGCCTCTACTCCAGACCCCACGGCATAACACCCACTGAACCAAAAAACAGTGCTACATGGTCAACCTTTAGCACCTACTCTGTAGAAGAAATTGGCAAACTGCTCAGCACCTTGAAACCATCCAACCACCTCACGGACCCCCTTCCTGCCAACGCTGTAAAAGACTTTACCCCTTTGCTTCTCCCACTCTGGACTAAAATTATCAACAGCTCTCTTCAACAAGGAACCATACCTGACTCCCTCAAAGTTGGACAGGTCACTCCCTTACTAAAGAAACCTACAGCCGACCCTTCTGATCTATACAATTACCGCCCCATTACCAATATTCCTACTCTCGCCAAACTGCTGGAAAAATGCGCACAACTACAATTGACTAAACACATTGAACAATTCGATCTCCTCAACCCTCATCAATCAGGCTTCCGAGCAGGTCACAGCACAGAAACTGCTATGACTCACATAATTGACGACGCACTTCAAATTCTAGACCAAAATGACACCTGCCTCCTCATCCTTCTTGATCTCTCATCAGCATTCGACACCGTTAAACATGAGAATCTACTCGAACTACTAAACACAAGAATGGGTTTATCGGGAACTGTTCTCAAGTGGTTCACTTCCTTTCTACACAACAGGTCACAGAAATTCAAGAGCAACAACCTGATGTCCTCGCCAGTACCTGTAACGCTAGGCGTCCCCCAAGAATCCTCCCTATCCCCGACTCTGTTCAACCTAGTTATGGAACCTCTCACCACCTTACTACAAGCATCCAATGTACAATTTCACATGTACGCCGATGAAACCCAACTTTATCTCAAAGTACAATCCCCCAAAGACATTCTGCTCCTGAACTCAACAATCAGAAGCACCCAATCCTGGCTTGCCGATAATCATCTCAAACTCAATGCGCTGAAAACAGAGTTCCTGCTGATCTCACCTCCAGCGAAGATATCCACTACTCAAAGTTGGCTTAAACACCTAACCACACTCAATGTCCAACCCACCATCGTGGACTCAGCAAAATCTTTAGGTATAACACTCGACACCAATCTCAACATGCAGCAACATATCAGCATGGCAACTAAGGGAGTGAACTTCCAAATCAATACCCTGAGAAAACTTAAACCCTTCCTCCCTGCCAAAGACTTCCAAAGAGCAGTACAAGCACTAGTCATCCCTCGAATTGAATATGGCAGCATCGCCCTCTACGGACTCCCCCTAACCACTACCGAACCCCTAAGAGCTTCTCTAAACGCTGCAGCGAGACTCATCACTGGGTCAAGAAAGCACTCTCACATTTCCCCTGACTTGAAATCCCTGAACTGGCTGCCTTTTGAAGCCAGAATACATCTGAAAATCGCCTGCTTGACACACAAGGCGGTACACCTGAACACACCCGGCTACCTCACTCAGAAGCTGACAATATCTGGCGGCGCTAGAAACACCAGAGGCACAAACAATCTTCTATTGAAACCACGAAGATTCCGGAAGGAAAAAACCTATAAACGCTCCTTCTCAGGAATGGCACCCAGGATCTGGAATTCACTCCCTCCCGAAACAAGGCGCATCTCTTCCACTACACTCTTTAAGAAAGAAGTAAAAGCTATCCTCATGGCTAAATACACCTGAACTATCATTTCGGTCTCTTTAAAGACTCTGCACCGATCAGTTTTACTTGTTTGACCCCATTGCTTATTTGTATTACTTGTATTTTTGATTTACATGTCTGGCTTTGCCCCCACCTTTTGTACTACTAGCTTTAATGACTTACCTATTCGACTTACCTGTTCGACCTTTCGTACTACTAGGTTTAATGACTTACCTGTTCGACTATGCTCCCTCATATACCCCTTCCTTTGTAAAGCGCTCTGATATCTGCAAAGATCTTGTCCGCGCTATATAAAACTTTCAAAATAAAAATAAATAAAAAATAAATCCTCCCATCCCGGGAGAGGTCTCCTATTATAGCACGTTATTAATTTATTGTAATTTACTTTATTGCTTTTTTTTAACATTAGAATGTAAAAAATGTTGTAAAAAAGGGATGTATAATGAGGAAACATCACAGTTATGTAATACCCTTAATTTCCTCCTTTTCATAGGGCTTATTAGTGCAATTTCTAATAATGTATCCTTTTTCAGAAAATTCAACGCAATTGGTTCCTCCACAAGATGCAGGATCTCTCACCTGGAGTTCTAAGATTTCCTCATCTTCCCTCCAAGCAAGACTCGGCATCGTACCTTTTGTTCCTTTGGATTTCATCAGTTCCTAAAGAAGAAGCTTATCTTTTTCATAATACTTGAACTCTGACTTTCATTGCATTTTAAAAGAGGCAGATCTAGCTAGCCTTGTTGCCACTGTAACCTATGAGTATTCTAGAGCTTTGCTTTGTGATGTATTAACTTTAAAATGGCTGCTTGAAGTTGCATTAAAGGAATAATGCATAATGGTAGCCCCTTGTCTTTAAGGAAATCCATTCTCTGGTTATGGTAATAGGAGAATCGCAATTAAAGATCATCAGAAGGCCTTAGAAAGGCTGAATCGGTGCAGAAAAAAAAAAAAAAAAAAAAAAAAAAGAGAAGGAAGCCCCCCCCCCCCCCCACACACACACATCCTGAACCGACGCTCATAATTTAAGTGACGCTGGAAATAGCTCTGCCTTCTCTGAACAAGTTTTCAGAGAGGTCTAGTTCATCATGGCAATTCTTGCTTTTGTAGTGGCTACTTTGGTGCGGTTCTCAGTTTCTGCTGCTGAGGCACAGCTGACAGGTCCTGGGCCGGTCGGCATGAAATAAATCTGGAAAGCTTAGACTAAGTGACAATACATTTTATACCTTTTCACACCACCTTCCACTTTCTAACTACCAAGGGTAACTATATGCAAATACATAGTTTCACTTACATTATTTGTACTGCCTCTTGGCACATTTATTGTGTTTACTTGATATTTAAAATACTTTTAATCAAAAACAAAAGTTGCACTGTGCATACATATCCCAATATGAACAGAGGAAAAAAGAAAATTTGGGAAACCTATCACAAAACACAGATAAGAAGTATGCTACAAAATACTGAGATATGAAAAGACACGGTAGCTTCCTCAATCCAGGGCTGACCAAAAAAAATTGAGTAAATCTATTCCACAAGTGGTCCTGTGACAACCAAATTCTAAACACGGTCACATTATTTTACAAAGGTATTTTATTTCACTTTGTGAAGTCATTATAGGACCATTTCACCCTTTGTTCTAAAGGGGGTAAACTATATAGGTTTGTTTACTTACTCCAAAACAGGCCAAGTACAAAAAACGCGGCGCTGACCCCAATAAGAGCATTCCGCTTCTCAAAGCAGTCAGTTATCATTTTTGTAGTGTTTGTTTAAAATGAAAAGGTAAGCCGAAGGGGAACAATTTATAAACCATCAGGTTTAGATAATTATCGTGTCCTTACCTTATAGGGCACTTCCCCAAGTGCCACGACTCGGGCTTCCTTCAACCAGGTGTCTTTTGAATGCAGCGTGTGGACACAATCTCTGTACATACCAGGAGAAAGACGTACATATTCAGCCCAAGAGCCACTTCAAAAACATTTTACAAGCAACCACTAAAAACTATAACCAGGATTTAAATCTTCATAAGTTAACCAGTTTCTTTGTGCCTTTTGTTACAATCAGTCTTTTTTGTATGTGTTCTGCCTTCAATTCTTAAACCCATCAAGTTTTCTTGTCTGCAAATTTACGGGGGTGGGAGACTACGATGTGACATGAGTATAATCTCAAAGGATCTTTAATTGGATGCAGTGCACCATTACATGACTCATTCATTCATTTTTTATTTCAAATTTGGAGTGGCTTTACTGTTTCTACAATTTAGAACCTAAGGGCTACGTAAAGCTACATCACCAGGTATGGAGAAAAAAAAACGCCCTCCCTACCCCATCTGTTGTGTCACTGATATACCTCAGTTAGTCATGTAAGTTTTCCTTTTTCTATCTCTACAATTGCATCCAACAGTGATTCAAATTGTGCAGATAGTTGTTAGTGAAGTGAGCACCGGCTCATCCAGAAGTACTCCGATGCTGGCAACTACATTTATACACAGTGAAGAATTTTAAACCGGATTCTCTTCTGGGTGTCAGCCACTGAATGTTGGTAATTCCTAGCTATAGCAAAACGCAGTCCAGACCTGCAAAAATGTCTTTCATTTTCCAATGAATCTGGAACTATCAGCTTGACACACTTTCTCAGGTTCAGAAAAGTCACTATGGCTCAGATTCCCCTGTACAAATATACTGAATACCAGGGAATTAGGGGACTTCATGTAGCTGTCTCCACTATTGGGGGTGTCCACCTTGAACTAACTGGAGCAAACAACACTAGCAGATATTTAAAATTATAGGCCTTTGCATTGGATGTATGACGTTACAACGCAACTTTTACAACGCACTACCATTACAACAAAATTTTTACAACGCAAAAACTATTACAACGCATACATTTACAACGCATGTTTTTACAACGTAGATACCTTTACAACGCATACCATTACAACGTAAGTATTGGTAAGTATATAATAATTTTTTTTTTGGTAAATAAATTAAAATTAATATAATATAATTTAATTTAAATTTATTTTTACACTGTACCCCTGTACCCCAAAAAACCAAAACTGACCCTGAACCCTAAAAATACCCCTTTACCCAAAAACTAAAAACTGACCCTGAACCCTAAAAATACCCCTTTACCCAAAAACTAAAAACTGACCCTGAACCCTAAAAATACTCCTTTACCCAAAACCTAAAAACTGACCCTGAACCCTAAAAATACCCCTTTACCCAAAAACTAAAAACTGACCCTGAACCCTAAAAATACCCCTTTACCCAAAAACCCAAAACTATAACATTTTAAATATAATTATATACTTACCAATACTTACGTTGTAATGGTATGCGTTGTAAAGGTATCTGCGTTGTAAAAACATGCGTTGTAAAAACATGCGTTGTAATAGTTTTTGTGTTGTAAAAGTTTCGTTGTAATGGTAGTGCGTTGTAAAAGTTGCGTTGTAAAGGATATTTCCCCTTTGCATTCCCATTGTCTGCTGGCTCTTCACTGCAGTACGGTTGTGTGTCCTTCTGAAGCGCTTTAGTCAAATACATTGCAAAAGCAAGCACTAGCTTCTATTGCGTAGATCTCAGAGCGCTAACATGCTAGGGAGTAGCTGAGAGCATGGTCAGTGTTGGAGAAGTGTGGCTCAATGGTTAGAGCGGCAGACCCTGATGCAGAGGTGTGGCCCGGGACCAGGGTTCAATTCCTGCCTTGGCTGGTCTCAGCGGATCTTGAGCTCATAATTCCTCGGACCGGATTTCTCGCCTCGGTGCCTACTATAAGCATGGGTCCCACGCTGCAACTCTGGGCAATAGCTTGCTTAGTCTCCACAACGTCCCCCTACAGCGCTAGGGATGCCTGGTTGCACCCTGGGGATGCCCAGGAGTGGACATTTCACGGGGAAAAACCAGGAAGGGTTCCCTAGCGGTATGAGTACAGCGCCAGGACACTCAGGAGTATCAGTGCGCTTTACAAGTACGGCTACATTTGCTGGAGGAAAAATCTGTAGTAGTTGTTGCAAAATGGCTGCTGAAGATTGTGACATTTTAAATTCTCAATATTGTCCAAGAAGAGAGTTCAATCTTCAGTATCGACTTCAGGATCAAGCCTCAGTCAATTACTGCATAAGAGTTCCCTCTCCTACTAGAGTCATTGTTTGCTAATGTGATGCATTAATTAAAACAGGAAATGTATAACCAAAACTTGCAGACTTTGAAAAACGGAATAGTGCTGCACAATGCAGCTCTCTGCTTTCTTACCTGGAGTACACAGCCTCTCCTTTGCAGTAGCCTAAAATAGTAGCGCTTTCGGGGTAAATGGCCTCATACTTCAACAGATGCCTCTTTAAGACATAAAGAGGGTGACTCTTGAACTGCGAGATGGACGTAGGCAATGGTTTCTCTAGAAGAGTCGCTTGAAGCTGCAAGTGAAACAGCAAATTAGACGCTATGCACATTAGAAACAGACCAAACACAAAAGACCCTATCCCCTCAACTACCTTAATTCTGACCAAAGGTGGCAGCTGAGAAGGATTTAAAAAAAACATCCTCAGGATTTCCGAAAGCATAGACCACATATCGTAACATTGTCAGAAATGCAGCCGATAAAAAAATAAAAAAAGTAAAAAACAGAAACACAAGATCAAACCCACAATCCTTCCCTCAGAGGTATTAGCATTAGCTTGTGGACCTGCACTTATTTATGTACTGGGCATCTGTCGCCCCACTGGCAACTACAGCTGCAGCCCTTTCAACAAGACTCTGGATATTGCCTCTGTCAAGGGTCTGTGGCCACTTCTCGTGCATACAATTTTTCCTTGTCTGCTCACGATCAGACAGGTCCATTAGTTCAACTGAAGCAATTTTGCTAACCAAAGCTTAAATTAGCAACACGAAATGTGTAGTGGACCTTTATGGGCAAGTCTGTGGTAATGCGTTAAAACTACTTGTTTTTTTGATAGGGAGATATCCTTTCTTCCACTCCACAAAGTGGAAGGAGCGCACACTTGGAAGGTTTTGCCTCCGGAGCGTGCTTTGTTGAATTCGGGGATAGTGAGGAGGTTTTGTGAGGTAGAGCGGAGGAGCCTGGCGTTACTGTAGGGGCGGAGAGGTAGGCGGAACCCTTTCCCTTAACTGCACGGTGGGCCAGAATGAGCGCTTTAAATTCTGCCCTTCTTTGTATTGTCAGCCAGTGTAGTTTGCGGCGGTGTGGCGAGATGTGCTCGCGGAGGGAAATGCCACCGACCAGCCGTACTGCAGCATTCTGGACTGTCTGGAGTCGGTGGTAGAGGCCAGAAGTCAGTCCAATGTACAGGCCATTGGCGTAATCCAGGTGGGAGGTAATCAGTGCATGAACAATGGTCTTCCTGGTGTTACAAGGTAGGAAGTAGATACATCTTTTCACCATCCTGATCTTAGAGAAACAGGCAGCTGACACCGTGTGGACTTGTTGATGAAATGAGAGATTAGAATCCCATCTAACCCCTAGATTTCTTACTGATTCTTTTGGCTGGGGGGGGGGGGGGCACTCAGATCAAGGGGCCACCAGAGATTGGAGTCCAGTGGGGAGGGTTGGTGAAAAAAAGAGGACATCGGTTTTCCCGGCGTTAAGCCGGAGAAAGTTGTTGTCCATCCATTGGGCTATATTGCGGAGGCAGTTTTTTAATGGGTCAAAGGTGGATTGGGTGGGGCTTTCATAAGAGAACAGGAGCTGAATATCATCCGCATAGGATCCGCATAGGATCCGCATAGGATGTTGCCTTTATTCCTGATTGGGCAATGATTTCAGCTAGGGGTGAGAAATAAACATTGAATAGAAGAGGGCTCAGTGAGGAGCCCTGAGGGACTCCCCACCTAAGCGGTCGACTGTCCGAGGTGTAGGGGGGGGTGAACACTGCCTGCGTCCGATTAGACAGTAAAGAGGCAATCCAATCCAAAGCCTTGCCCTGGATGCCTTTTGACCGGAGGCGGTCGAGAAGGAGGGAGAAGGTGTCGAATGCTGCCGACAAGTCAAGCAGCACGAACACCGCTCTTGATCCGTCATCCATCTTCCACCGAACGGCATCTGCCATCTCTATCAGTGCTGACTCGGTACTATATCCCAGTCTGAACCCATGTTGTGAATCATGAAAAGCACCATGAGCTTCAAAAAAGCCAGCTAGTTGCTCCTGTAGAAGCTTTTCAAGTACTTTAGCAGGGGCAGATAGTAAGGAGATGGGCCTGTAGTTGGCAGGTTCATTAGGGTCAGCATTGGGTTTCTTGAGTATGGGGACTAGACGGGCGTGCTTCCAGGAATCCGGGAAGGTGCCTGTCTGCAAAGAATCATTCCATATACCGTTTAACACGGGGTTCAGGAGAGGGGCAAGGGATTTGTATTGTTTGGCCGGCCAGGGGTCCGTGGGTGAGCCAGATCTACATTTTAATAGTTCTGCCAAGGAGTGGTCTAAGGTGATCTCTTCAAAATTAGAGAAGATATAGTCAGATTCAGTGCTTATTTCATGACTGTCTGAGCTGGTATTGCAGGGGAAGGAGTCGTATATGGTGGCGATTTTGTCCTCGAAATAATCAGAGAGACGATTACAGAGTGTCTGAGACACCGGGGATTGTCGTTTGAGGGCCAGTGGGTCTGTGAACGTTCTGACAGTATTAAATATTTCCCTGGACGATCCCTGTGCTCGATTTATTTTCTCCTCCAGATAGATTCTTTTATGCTCAGTGATCCTTTTCCTGTAATCTTTAAGGGCAGATTTGTAGTCTCTTTAGGTTCAATTAGAACCAAGCAACCCCATGTTTACAGTGTGTTATTGTCTCCCGATCGTCGCCAAATGTCGCAAGAGCAATAATCCACGAAAGTAGGTGAGATTTAAGATGAAGTTTATTTTGTATATAACTCCACCTCAGCGTGATGCATCCAGACAGCGAAGAGCCCAACGGTGACTGAAAGACGTTAAGGCTCTTCCATGAACAGACACGCCGCACGGGGACATTGCATTTAAACAATAATAACATAACATGCTGGGCATCGTGCAGCGCCCCACGCGAAGCTAGGAAGCATCGCGTGGCACCTCGCGCGATTAACAATAAGCACGCCACTACAGTTATATATGTGTTTTTTATAACATATCAAGAATACACGGCGCACAGCATCTGAGCTAAGTTGTGGGCTCGCCATCTTCCCCAAAACCTGCAGTGCAGCTTTCTACAGCAAGTTGTAGGATCTTGGTATAGGGTATGACCTTCAGTCACGCCATTCGCCCGACCTTGTGCCGGCTGGCACAAGCTATGGTGTTCCCAAAGCCCATGCAGACCACTTTATCTCCCTCTCCTATGAGCCCTTCAGGGCATGAATGTACTGACAAAACAGTACCTCTGTGGCTATTAATTTAAACACTTGTGGGGTACACATGGATAGGTCATGTGTTTTGTCCGTACTTTCGTCAGAGAAAATCATTCAATTCTCATAGTCATTCAAAATGTTCAGAAATGAGTATTAAATAATTGTGTTATATTGATTATCACATAGATCATTGCATTTTATGTTTAGCAAATGACTTCGTGCATTACATAAACATTTGTTCTCAACAGATCAATTTATCAAATACAAGACGATGCCGCAATTTCACCAATTTATCCAGTAAATTCTGTGATCTTCAGAAACACGATCTTCACATCAAAGTGTACAGAAATGTTTGTACAAACTTTAAAGCACTGTGCCTTTGTCATAAACTCATTCAGAACAGTGGATAAGATGCTTATATGTCCTCAATGTTTTCCTGTTACTCCCTCCCTTATACTTTGTGTTCGAGCTCACAATATCTCATAGCAGTCCCTAAACACAAAAAAAAAAACAGGACTGTAAGCTGCTCTTTGTCAGCTATGACATCTAATGCATGGAATGCTAAGTCTCTGCTTCTACAAACTCAATCTAAATAAAACAACAGAAGTCCTAGTAGCTAAATGGCGGAGAGGTGTGGACTGGTGTGCCGCCCAGGAGAAAACCTTGTTTGAGGCCAGGGGATGCCCAACCAAACACAAAAGGATCTGGGGCAAATGGATACACCAACTGAGATGATTGGGTTTTACGTCGGTCTATTCACTTTGAACGTACTGTTTATGCATCGTAGATCTGGGTCGATATGCATGTATGCGCACAACCACTGCTGGCACACTCTGAAATGCCAATGGCTAGTGAGCAAATGTGCTGTACTGTTTTTTTTTGTACCTCCAAAAATCAAGAAAGATTATAAAAAAAAAAAAAAAAAAAAAACACAACAAACAACAGAAGGTCTACCTGTTTAACATTACAATCTACTCAGTCTCTAGTTCCGGCTATCCAATCAATTTGCCGATCAGCGCCAGGATACTTCTTTTGAGGCTTCAGTATGCTTAATAAATATATTTTCATTCATTCAATCCTCAAGTCAGTCTGCCAGTAATGTATTCTATACCTTATAACTGGACTCCTGGAGCTGGGGGATGCAAGATCTCGGATCGTGGGAGGACTCAGGATGAGAGGAGTTGCTTTACTCAGAATGTTTAGGATACTAGCAGGAATTGTGCATTATGATGCGGAAAGGCTTCGCTGGTTCAAGAGACTCTGCCATCTGCCTGCACTTGGGAGTCCTAATTTTATGTTTAGACTTCTTCAGTCTGTCGCTCAACACCATCATCCCTACAGAATCATCTTTTAATGGAGCAGGTCAGAAATTATAGATTGCATTCCATTTCAACCTAGAGATATAATGCAAATAAGTATGTATCCCAATACAGCTCTCCTGTAAAGTAAATCCAAACTAAACGGTCCAAATATTAACAAAATGAAACATTAACTGTCCTTATGGACAAGTCTGTTCATATGTAAACCTCTCCAATATTCATGGGGTATAGTTTGTGCTCTATGAAACTGCACATAAATAAAGAATTTACCTCCTCCCACCGTCTCCAGTGTAACTCAAATTATATGCATGAATGTCGGGTGCACAACTTTGCATCATTTTGCTGAAGTCGCAACGCATGCCACCAAAAAAAAAAAAAGACATAGCACTGCAAACATCTCTACTTCACCACTTACTCTTCTGTTAGGTTCCTACATAATTATATATCTATAAAACAGACAGTACACATTTCTAATCTAGATGCACATGAAACTGGTGTGCCAATTTCATACTTTTAAATGCAGCAATACAAGACAAAACCATTTGCGTTGTTTCACTAATCATGAAATACAAGCATGAATGCTTAACGGCACTTGTGGCCAGATATTTGTTACTACTCAGCGCAGGAGGATTACATTTTTCTGTTACGTATACATTATTTTTACCCAGCTGAAGTAGTGTATAATACGTTCCCCAGTAGTAGGCCTTTGCCAAGTACCTAAGCTTATCTACTTGCATTGCAATGTGGTAATATTTGGCTGAATTGTATCAAATTGATGTGAATGTTGCACTACTTAAGAAAGCCAAGAAATCGATATTTTGATCAACATTACTAAGAGTACAATTTGTAAAAATATACAGCACCTCTTGGTTTTCCTTCTTTTCCCTTTCGGAGAGTGGACTTCTATAGGCTGCTAATGTTTCCTCCCACCATTCCGCATCAACACGCCGTTTCCTTGTTGACGTCATCCAAATTGCATCATATCTCTGCGTTACATCCTTCACACATCCATCGTTGTCGATTCCAACAACATACGTCATTGGCTTGGTGGCTGCCTTGTAGCACAGTTGTGGCTTGTTGATGGTGTTGTGTATACAGTCTACACAAATCCACCTGTTTTCCCGCTCTAAGAACACCTCCACCCACTGATCCATGCCGCTGGAGTCTACGGTGACTTCCATTTCCTCCTCATCACTGGAAATTATTTTGCTCCTCTTCTTGGAATCCTTGGAAGTGTCCTCTTGTGGCACCTTGATCTCAGAAGGTTTGGGTTTTTCTAAACTCTTGGTAACTAAATTGCTCTCAGTGTTACCCTCATCACTTGGCCTTGCTTTATGCACCTTAAGACTTTGTGACCCAGAGGATCTCCGTTTCTTCTGAAATGAGCATCCATAATCAGTCTCAGAAGAAGTGCTGTCCTCACTGTCCGAGAGAAGGAAGTCTGAATCGCTGGACTCCTCACTCAAGCTTCCTTCTTTGTAAGAGACCTTGGAGGCCACAGTCCGCCGACGCTGATTTTTGGGCATCGGCATTCCCTCTTTAATGCCCACCTTGCTCTCTCCATCTGAAAGACCCTTCAGCCTTTTCACACCTTTGCTCATTTTAATTTCGTCTGCAGTTCTTTTGGATCCAGGGGAGCTCAACTTTTCAGATTTCGTGTCCCCTTCTTCCTCTGCACTGTCTTCTTCTGAAAGAGTCTTCGTCTTCTTCCCCCGCTGCCGCCCTGCACCTTTTTTTGATGCTGCTTTGTTTGCTTTTGCAGCACTTCCTTTCCCTCCTGAAGTGCGGCGTGATGATTTAGAACTGGAAGCTTTTTTATCCTACAAAAGTAGAAAAATATATATTTAGATCAATATAATTCCAAAACTATTTAAGAGAGGATAGCAAACTTCAGTATAAGTGGATCTCAAAAAGGAAGGTGCTTAACACCAAAGAGGAATCTGGTTCATTACCAACAGGCCCCCTAATTCAGACAGTAAACGTGTCTTTCACAAATGGATGCTGCGTTGCGCAAAGAGGGACTTGCAACTCAAACAGAAATCCAGCAACTAACAAAGGGGGGGGGGGGGTCCCACAGCACACAAAAGGGGTGCAGCAATTCAAAGGGGAGGTGTCTCACTAAATAATTGCAACTATGGGATGCAGTTAAGAAGAATGTGGTACTTGATGACAGGATCTAATCAATCATGGTGTAACCTAATGCATAAGGTCACACCGCATGCCACAACTCAAAAGAGGAGCTAGATACTTTTTGCTATGGTGTTTTATTTCCTTCAAGGATCTAGCATATCTTGGCAGAATCCAGTGCTAGGTGTCATATCATGGCAAGGTCAGACTGAAGGCAGATAACTCTGTCGATAATCATTTTCCCGTGTATCCAAATTAGACGCAATGTGCAAATGACACATTTTGTCCTAACACACCAGATTCACCTTTCACCCCTCTTTTTGAAAGAGTTCTGCAGTTGCCTCAACTTTGGGGGTTCAATGTTAACTAGTTTCCAAAAGATTGATGCATTTTCCTGTTGTTGTATCTCATACCTTCGCCGATGGTTGCTTCAATGGAATGGGCTGCAAAGACAACACCAGCCGACAGAGTAGCTGTAATGATCTTAAAATAATTAAAAATACCTGTGAGAAAAAGAAAAAAACACAACTATCAATAACAAAATTTAAATCAGTCTTGGGTGTGTATGTAATGGAAGGTCAGATTTTACAGTTGGGTAAGGAGCAATGCTACCTTTCCTCTTCAGCAAGGACAAGAAATAACCTAATGTAATAACAGACATATATGACAACACTCAACGCCGTCATCAGGAACAGAATCACCACACTGAGCAGGAAACAGCCTCACAACCAGGAACTCGCCATTCACTCCAGAGGAAATATTCATATTTGGAGTTAGAGACTTGAAGCCCTTCGTAGTGAGTCTCTGCTCATGTTACAATGGACCTAGCCAAGATGCACTGCCAGGTTACTTGTGCTGAAAGGAGTCCCCTTCAAATAGTCCACCGCTTTTTTCTTACCCTGCAATATCAGAATACCAAATACACCTAATGTCCCAGCCCTTTGCAGAATTTGTTCACTTTTACCATTACCAGAGCCAACAATGATACATTAGTGGGTTAGGCTTTTAATGTGCTAGCTTCCAGGCTTTATCTCAGTAGCCAAGTTAAAATCAGAGCCCACTGACCTTTACAGATCTGCTAAAAGTACATATTTAGTTTAAAACCAGTGATCAAACTTCATGCATTTTAACTATTTCCAGATTGTATGTGCTTTCCACCAAACTGAGAGGCTTATAAAGATGTACACCAAACCGTAAGGGCACATCTGTTCCTGAATTTAAGTCAATGCAATTTTCACAAGAGACAGATGAAGTTGTAGCATGTTAAGCGAAGTAGTGCAGTTGAGGTTTGGGCAATCTAATATCTAGAGCAAGGAGGTTTAGAAAGGGCAAGATTACAGTTTGGTGGATATTACTGACTGGAACACAGTGTAAAGTTTACATGGTGGGGGAGCAAAAGGATCTTACTGAATGTATATAGGAAAACTAGTAAGGGTGTTTTTACCTACTTTAGATTTGACCTCCTAAAGGTTCATATTGGCATAGACAATAAACTCTACACTTTGAATACACACAACAACAAAGGAGTGGAGCTTAGATTGTTAGGCTTGCAACCAGCATGCAAGAAAAAACACCCACAACCAAAACTCTAGTTTTGTCCAAATGAAGTTTCAATGCATTCACAGTTATCCAGTCACGAATAATGCGCGCAGTATAGCAACAGAGTGATTACGGATGGTAGAATTGCGAACAATGACTGAGTGGGGAAACATAGGTGTAGAAAAATGCTGAACTAATTAAAGAAGTTTATTCCAGCCCACCGGATAAGGCATTGTAAGACGTATTAAAAGGACAGAAAGCAATTATATGGGTAGACAAAATTCTATAAAAGAGCTCTGCACTGACTGTGGAGTCTAGAAAGTAAAGGTGAACGGGTAAAGGTGAACGGTCAAAGGTAGTGAAAGGTGCTGAGAGGTCAAGAATTTTAAGAGAATCAATACCGTCTAGATACAAGGATTCACACATACATCATCCAATACAGCTCCTAGAAAAGACCACTGGTTCCTAATTCTATGGAGTAATCTGCAGATAACTGTTAAAGCGCCAGTGAACCTAAAATAATGGCGCCACGAACTCTTAAGCATATCATTCAAAGCTTAGCCATTCGGATCATCAACAATAAAATCTCGGCCAGCCCCTGATGTAATGTACCTTACTGAACTGCAATACAGAAATTATTTCCTTCATCTGACTTGTGTCAATAAGTACAGAAGAAATACTTAAATCATGGATATACATACATGAACCATTTCTTCCTCATTTCTGGCACAGAAGATCCCCAACCTACTCTCCAAGGTTGACTGCAACGGTTCTCGGCCATCAGCAGACAGCTCAGGAGTGAATGTGAATGCCGCGATGAACCTGCAAGAATAAGACTTTCATTCGTAATGGGCTCTGGTGCAGCAGGACAAGCGTTTAGTAGTAGGAAGAGTCTTTAAATCTTTTACCACGTCACAGAGATGCACATGGACTCACTGTGGCTATATCTGAGCAAAGCCTTCATTGCAGAAACAGGCAGGCAAGAACAGTATTTTACAATCTCGGTTTATCATAATGAAACCAAAGATATTGGAAAGTCAACTCTCCCTTGAGTTAAGAGACAAACAACCAAGGCTCTGAAATACTTAGAATTAAAGAGCTGTTACTTTGTGCTGTAATTCTTGAGCTTGTTATCTGGGATGGTACTGGGCAAGGCAAATGCAGACAGAAACCTATGGTTCCAGCAGCATGGGTGATAACAGGAGACATAAGAGAGTTTAGGAGAGCAACAAACTTTTTACAGGTGCTAAGTTTGAGTATTATCCTTGCAATAATCATGCCATCCAATAAACATTAAAGATGTACAATACACAATAAACAAACATTCAATGTAGTCCATATGACTCTTAACTGGCACAGTGGGCTGTTTCTAGCAGCATATACACAGCCATAGCTATTCCCCTCCAGGGGCGCACATTGCTCAAAAGCCTATCCCAAAGACACTCGCTCGCTCATGCACAGCAGATATTCAAGCCTATTCTCTAGCTTACCACTTCACCAGATTGGACAGAAATAAGAGATCCACGCGGGGTTGTTTTATATATTGGGCAGGGATAATCGACAGGGCAACAGCTTGAAGATCGGGTAGACTGCACACCCGATTGCGGTAGATACCATTTGCCAGCAAGCACAGCAAGTGCACCTGTAAGTGGAGGGAAGGGAGAAAAGCAGTCAAACTGTGAAAAATAGGCACTTTTTATTCATTGGCCCTACCTATACCTGGACCCAACCTACAGTGTTAGGTCGGAGGAGAATAGGAGGCTTTTAACCTACTTACAAAAACAAATCTCCTTTTATCATTGGTAAGAGTACACAGAGTGGATACAGAAGGCACCAGGCAAGGTTTTATACTCCCTAATTTGGGAGATCAAATAATTTACGAGACAGAAAAGAAACTTCATTCTTGGTGAAAATATTTTGTAAAGAAATGGTACAAAAATAGAAAATTTCAATTTTAACCACATGTATTCGTTTGCTATACTGCATGTGGGAAGAGGTGTGGCGCCGCGGCCAGGGCGACTGACGCTGGGATCTGGGGATCACGGTTCGATCCCCGGCACCGGCGGCAGGTTAGCCCAGCACCTTGTGACTCTGGGCAATAGCTCGCTTAATCTTCCCGACGGCCCCCAGCGCCTAGAGACCCTTGCGGGTGATTGTGCGCTTTACAAATGTGGATTATTATTATTATTATTATTCATAAAGATTAGAAGTTCACAATAAATAATCTGTATTTATTAACTCTTCAAATCAGGCAGCAACAATTGTAGAGCACCATCCTACTATGGACACAACTTTTATAAACACATCACCAAGCCACTGAAAGTTTGCGTACAAGCATACTCTGTATATCCACTACTCCCCGGTTTTGTCCATTGGTAGTACTTGCTCAGACACAGAGTTAAACAAGCAAGTATGTCACATATCCAGTTTCCCAGAACTCACATCTTATGCCTTAAAACATCTTCTTTTACAATGAAGTAAATCCATTTTTAATCTAGTCGCACCCTCTCTCCCACAACTTGGGAAAGGGGTATAAATGTCCCTTTCCAATAAATACATAAACGTAGAAACTAGATAGATCTGACCGTTTCTTAGGACTTTTCTCCGTTTGGGACATTGCCAAGGCTGTTTGGATTTGTCATAATTGTTCGCTGAGGCTTCATATGTAGGGTTTCTCTCGTTTAGCGTTTTCACAGGACTATACTATTTGGTTTTATTGTGTATTTACAGGTTCCTATGAAGCTCTAATGTTGATTTGAGGCCCCCAAGGGTTTATAAAAAACGACTAAAGAGGTCTTTCCAATTGAAACACTGACCTAAACCATAACTACAGAGTTATCCACTGTATTCAATTTAAAAAAAGGTAGATTAATTATATATATGAAAATCTACTGTTTGTTAAAATGTGTGAATGATACTTTTAGCGAAGCTTACAAAGGGTACAGAAATGAAAGACCAACTAGAAAAGAGCTAGACAAGAGCAGGAACCTATGTTCTTGAAAGTGGTTTGTCCATTCTCGATTAAATTAATTTATTTTCTCGCCACATCATGTATGCACCTCTTCTTGCTTTTCCACATAATCAAAAGTGCTTGTCTACAGTGGCGGTCTCTGTTAAAAATTGCTTGTATTCAGGGAAGAGTTTTGACCCGCTGCTTCCAGAGAAATGGTTTTCTATTTTTACCAGAATATACAGTGGGATACTTTCAAAGATAGCACTCTCTCCACTCTTTGCTTCTGTGCATTTTATTAAATTCAACATTGGTCATTTTAGACTGCAGGATTATCTGCAATTGTTTTTACAGGATTGGTTCAGTTATCAGAAAAATATAAATTATTGCTGAAATGACAGCAGACACAGACAGGTCTTTCATTCCACTGGTAGGATCCCTATAATAATCATTATAATAACAACCTACAACTACTTCCTATTCATAGCCCACGTTCAAGTCTACTTCAAATCTTTCCCCTTCAAACTGTGGCCTTTCCGTTAAGAAATATTTGCTCATTTCACAATCTGTATAACCCCAAAGTAGATCATATATGTTTTTTTTAAAAAACACATTGCATTCAAACTGGTGCTTTATAAGTAACTGAGTTCTAAGATAACCATAGCCTCGCCCTCACCACAGTCCCCCGCTTCCGAAGAACGACTGCCGGCGGCAGATCCTTCTCTCACCTCGCCGCCAAGACCTGGAACACCCTCCCCACCAACCTACGGCAGACCCAAGACCTACTCGCCTTCAGAAGACTCCTCAAGACCTGGCTCTTCGATCAGTAGCAGCACCCCGCCCCCGCCCCCTCACCCAGCGCCTTGAGACCCTCACAGGTATGTAGTGCGCTTTATAAGTGTCCCGATTGATTGATATGAAACTCCTGCTGCTAGGAAGACCGCTTGTTGTAATAAAATAACTATGGCACTGAAAGTATTTGTATGGTGAGTGAAAAGGGGTTGAATAGGATCTGCATCTCCACAGCCATTGGGGAGTGGAACTGTTTTTGGAGAGAGAGGGTAGGAGACTTGCAATTGCTTGTGCGTGTCAGACTGTAAAACAGGGAAGTACGCCGTATACCTTGCGAGTTGGGAGCACCCATCATTTCTTTTTACAACAACTGTAATCAGCACCTAAACATTGCTCTTCTGCTATTACTGCATGCCTCTACTTGAGCCCCATTACCATGCCTAGGCTGGGATTCCTACCTTATGCGTGTCCTCTCGCACGTCTTTGTTGAACCGATTCATCATTCTTCTCAGATAGGCTTCAAACTCGGCTTTCTTTTTTTCTCTGGAAGTTACATAAATTATACAGAGGTAGTTCAATATTCGTTGCTCGGATCACAGATCCTGGAATTTATTTTCTTACAGGCACATGCATCAAAGCTATTTGCGATTGTAAACGGTGCGAATCGCAAAAATCGGCCGTTTGCGATCGCAAAATTCGTTTTTGCGAAGCAAGAACCAACTTGCCACTCGCACTTTAAAAAAAAATATCACAATTATTTGCGAGTTTCCAAATTGAGATTGCATTTACGATGCAGGAACCACTTGAGAATAGCGATTTTGCTAATGGGGGCGCAAATTACCATGAAGTTGAACTTCATGGTAATTTGCATAAACTCTGAAAAATGCACTTTAGTGCATTTTTCAAAGTTTCATGTTGCACACACACATGCCTTTCGGCCCCTAGGAATGAATGGAAAGCCATTCCTTATTTGCGACTCGCAATTTGCGACTCGCAAATAAGGAATGTGTAGGAATCGCTATTTTTACAGCGATTCCTACATGCAGAGGCTTTTGCGAGACCTTAATTGCGATTCCTTAATTGCCGCAATTAAAGACTTTCAAAATCCTACCTTGATGCACGTGCCTGAAAGACATTTGCATGTTTTGGAATAGAGCACAAACAGTTTATTAGCACCACCTTGACAGTGGTCTTCTTCAGTGGTCAAAACTGAGTTCAGTAGTGTGTATCGATAAAGAACCACAGAACTTCAGTAACTTATCCCAGATAACAGCAGGATCGCCAACTCTACCCATCTATTCAAATTAACTGCACATAAAGGACAGCTGAGATGCTCTTGATGCATCTTGTGTCTGAGACAGAACATTAACTGAGGTCTTCTGCTCAAATCTGTTCTGCAGAAGTGTATTGAAAGCAAGGACCATGCACCCTGCCTGCATATTTCCTAAATTAAAAATGCAGATTCCTAACTGTTGTCTGCATTTATTTAGGTTCGGTCATAAAGTGGAATCAACATTAATTCAGGTATGGATGTATTCATGAGCGCATAACTCCAAAATGTTAGCAGTACACAGGTATGTAACCCTCCTCTCCAAGCTCAACTTCCTTCTTCCCCCACCCTCTTCAAAAATTTTAAGAAAAGAGATCATAGTCCTATCCTTGGACAGGATTCTAAATGTTACCATGGTACTAAGTGGAGTGGTGTGACTCACTGGTTAGAGGTGGCAGACCCGGAAGCAGAGAACGGCCCAGGACCAGGGTTCAATTCCCGACGCGGCAGGGTAGTGGACCAGGGTCAGAGGACTCGACAATTCTCGCCTCGGTGCCTACTCTAACCAGGGATCACACTCGGCAACTCTGGGCATTAAGCTTGCCTCATCTCTGCAACGGCCCCCCACAGACGCCGGGGAAGCCTGGTTTCACCTTGGAGATACCCAAAAGGGACCATCTCACAGGGAAAGCCAGGACGGGTTCCCCAGCGGTCTCCAGCGCCGGGACGCTTACAGGCAGCTGTGCGCTTTACAAGTCCAACACATTTACATTACATTTACATTTACAGCAACAATTCTAATTTAAACAAATAAAGAGAGCTGCCCAATTCAGAACAAATATACTGGAGGCCTTTTGATTGATCCTCCAGGTGCCTCTCACGGATCTCCTTTCCGCCCCCCCACACCATTATTGGGTACATTTCCCTTCCTTTTGGTAGACTGGTGTATAGTATGCAGGGAATATTCTTCATACGTATCTCAACTCCACCGCAGTTGTTTCGGGAGTCAATGTTAACCTGTAGTGAATCTTCAAGCTGCATGCATTTGCATTTTGGAGGAGCTTTTCTGAAGATTCCAAATCAATACATCAACACAACTGGCCAGCATGACCACAAAAAGAGCTGGGCAGTGACCTTACCGCCGCTCGCGCTTCTTCATCAGCTCTGGGGTTTCGATCTCAATCTCCACTGGTTTTGAGGGAAGGGGCAGTTCTGGAAGAGTCGGCACGCCACAGGCATCCAGAGCAGGCTCATTGATTTCTGCAAACAGAAACATATATCCAAAGTAGGCTTTACAAATATATGATCCACATGCAGTGCTCATGGGTCAGTCTGTTCCTGGATGTAGTGATAGGCAAATGACAACAAACCAACCCAGGTGTATACTTGTAATGGAGAGATCAAGAAGTATGGGCTGGAGGGAGACCAGAGAAAGATGGAGACTAGAATCACTCAGCACAGCAGGATATCAAACTAGGGATTTCACACTCTCCATATTAAAGCCAATGCGGACACTCCGAATGACTGGCCGAACTGGAAGTTCAGATGTTTCTAGATCAACTGGAGCATCTAGACCCTTGCGAAAGCATAAACTTTCGGCTCCAGTGAGAAAGCAAAAAATAACTTAAAGGGGACAGGCTGGATCGGGTACAGACCTACATACCCAGGTTGGTGTGAAGCAAACATCCACATGAGGAAGGGGAGGAGGGGTACGTGTGTGGAATGGTACAGATTGGCTAGTCACAATTTCCAAGGCAAGTGAAGGGAGTTTCCTGTAGAGGGATTAGGATTGATTAGCAAGCACTGCTGCCACCAAAGCTATTCCCCAAATAACCGTTTCTTGCACTTGGTGAATGCCCTTTGGTAATTAAGTGTAATTTGTGTGATGTAAATTGTGTAAGCACATAGACTTTTGTCAATGAAGCTTACTATTTAATTTTTTTAAATAATAAAAAAAAAAAAACTCATTACCAGCTACTTCTTCCCAATCCTCATCGCTGCTTTCGCTATCACTCTCTTCTTTGACAGAGACATCCTTCTCTTGGGGAGCATCATCTGTGAGCATTTTTCGTTGCTTACTTTGGAAACAACCAAAAAAGATTAATTATTGATTTAACTTTTGATCTTTACAGTTGGGTACACAAGACATAAACAATGCTATAACATAAGCATTTTTTTAATTTTTTTATAACAAGACGTTTATTAAGTTCTTTCAGCTATACACAGCGTCATGCCCACAACCCTGAGGCTGGCCGCTATTTACCATATGTACATATCACAGTATTAACGCAATGTTAACGACCATCCTCGGCCAGTCATAAATCGTGTATACATTAGCTTATTACAGTCGTACAGTATTATCTACAGACCTAGTCCGTCTTATTTTATATTTTATAACCATAACTCGTCTCAATCAAAAACAGGACTAAACCAGTCATTATCGATATTCCATAGGGTTACATATTACAAGCATTTTGATATGGGTCATAAGTACAACTATCTCACTATGTAAACATTCCTAACTCAAGCTATACCACTACTCTTGCTTGGCACAAGCTACGTCTCCCATCGGCTAGCATGATATACCTAGTTACTGTGATTACTTACCCCCCCTGTGTGCATTCCATGTCATGTAAGATATATCTCGTTTCTCTTCACTACTCATTAGCATACTTATTCCAAGTACATTCCCCCTGTGTTCCAAAACATAGAAAAGGCCATAACAAAGCAAAGTTACCGTCACACCCTCACCACGGGTCATCATCAGGTTCCGGCAGTTCCTCCGGGGGCTCACATAAGTTCCCTCGGTATTCGTTCCATTTAGTCCATATTCTCGACCATTTCCCAGGACACCCTCTATGCACATATACTGCCTTTTCCGCCACCATTGCTGAGTCCATATCATTACACCACCTTGTACATGAAGGTTTCATACCAGATCCCCATCTCCTAGCAATGTTACGCTTTGCAATTGCCATACCCAGCGTCGCCCAGGTTTGCAATCCCCTGTTCATATCGGTAGGTGACCAAATATTCAGTATACAACACTTAGGTTCGTTCTGCAATTCAATCCCTGTTGCCTCCGAAATCTCAAACAAAACCTCCTCCCAATACGATTGTATTTTGGGGCAATCCCATAGGATATGAAAGAAAGTCCCCGGGGACCCACAACCTCTCAGGCAAGTAGGTTCCGGGGTGCGCCCTAGCTTGTGCAGTAGAGTACGTGAATAGTATACTCTATGTAGTATTTTTAATTGTACCAGTTTCAGTCGTGAAGGTATGGTGGTCTCTCTTGGAGATGCCAGTGCATGTAACCAATCCTCATCCGCTATGTCTCCCAGATCCACCTCCCATCGACTGCGTAAGACTACCGTGGGGTCAGGGAGATTATTGACGAGCTTCCGATACGTAAGGGAGATCGCTTTCTTATCTAAGTGTTCAGTGAGGAGTCTATCCTCCAGGGGGGAGGATTCGGCAAGAGTCGCACCTGATGGGATGGCCCCCTGCAAGGCATGTTTGATTTGTGCATAGCGATAACGTTCATTTCCCCCCCATTCCATACTGCTCCTGTAGGGCTGGGAATAAAATAATCTCTCCCCTTATCCATAGGTCCCCAATTGTGGAAATGCCAATTAGATCCCATTGCCTGAAACCTTTCGAATTCCCCAGCGTGCCAAGTTTGCGTGTATCCCAGAGCGGTGTGGCTAGCGTAAGGACTCCCTCCCACCCTAGAGCTCTCTGTGCAGTGTGCCAGATCTTGATTGTGTGAGCCGTAGGGCCTGTGAGAGTGTGCCGACGTTTGTCGGAGTATAGCGCCTTCATAAGTTTGTCTGGGGGGAGGACGGCCCTGTCAAGAGCGTAGGCCGGATCCTGTTGCGGGGCATGTATCCATTGATTCACCACCATTAGTTGTGCGGCCCAGTAGTATAATTTGACGTTTGGCAAGGCAATCCCCCCATCGTACCAACTACGGGTCAATTTAGAATGCGCTATCCGGGCTGGTTTACCGTCCCATAAGAGCGCGGCGATCTCCGCATCAATCGACTTTAGGTATGTGAGAGGGACCGGAAATGGGGTGTTTTGTAATGCATACAGGAATCTAGGAAGTGAGAGCATTTTAAAGAGCGCCGCTCTGCCCAGTAAAGTCAAAGGAAGGGAATGCCAGTGCTTCACATCCGACTTCAGCCTCTGTAGAGGTTTCAGTAGGTTTTCTTCCATAAAGACTGTGTCCTGTGGGGTGACGTATATTCCGAGATATTTAAACCCTCCGGTCACCGTTTGTAGGGTGCAGTCATGGGGTAGCATGGGCGTTGAACCGCGTAAGACATATAAGAGCGATTTGGACCAGTTAATTGTATACCCCGATACTTCTCCATAGGTCTTAAGTATGGCCATTAGTGTTGTTAGGGACTGGGTAGGAGACATTAAATACAGCAGCACGTCTTCAGAGTAAAGGGAGATGCGGTCCTCCCAGCCCGCTCCCCACGAGATGCCTCGGATCTGTGGATCCATACGGATTTTCACCGCCAGTGGCTCCAGTATAAGGGCGAATAATAGTGGGGACAGGGGGCATCCCTGCCGGGTACCGCGACCCAATGTGATCACGCGTGACGTGTGCCCATTCGCAATGATCTGTGCCAGGGGTGCTGTATAAAGGAGTCTAACCCAGCCACAGAACTTATGGCCAAAGCCCAGTTTCCTGAGCACCGCGAAGAGGAACGGCGATTCCACAAGATCGAACGCCATGGTCGCGTCTAAGGAGAGAATTGCGGCATCTTCCCGGAGTGAGGGAATGCGGTGTAGTATTCCGTTTAGTCGCCTCAAATTAAGGGAGGTGTTTCGCCCAGGCATAAAGGCCGATTGGTCCAGGTGTACCAGTGTTGTGAGGTGGGGCTGTAAACGTAGAGCCAGCAGTTTCGCAAGCACTTTAGCATCTGCATTCATTAGTGAGATCGGCCGGTATGAGGACGTCTGGTCAGGCGGTTTACCTGGCTTGTGTATAGTAACAATAGTGGCTAACCGCTGATCCGGCGAGAGAGAGCCCCGTTCCAAGCAGTCATTATACATGGGAAGCATATGGTGGGTAAGGTGTTGAGACATTGACTTATATAGTTCGATCGGTAGGCCGTTGGGTCCCATTGCCTTTCCAGTGTTTAGGGCTGCCAGGGCCACCCCCAATTCCTCCCCCGTTAAGTCATCTTCTAGTGTCTGTGCATCCTCCTGCGAGAGTGTGGTGAGAGGTATGTCATGTAGGAATTGTGTACATTCATCTTCTGTCACTCCATCACGTGCTGTATACACCGATTCATAGTAAGAAGCCAATTTCTCTACTATTTTAGGGGGAGAGGTTGTGCGTGTACCGTCTGAGAGTGTTAATGTGGCTATCCATCTACTCGCCCTTTCCTTCCTTTCAATCCATGCAAGCATTTTCCCAGTCTTATCTCCTAATTCATAGACCCTGTGTAACGTACCAGTTAACCTTGTCTTTGTCATGTCTTCCGCGCACGCCCTGAATTCTTGAGATGCCAACGTAAGTGTATGTGCTGTGTCCTCTGTGGGGTCAGAGGCGTGTGTCAACTCCGCGGTCTGAACCGCTGTTTCGAGCGACTCTATGGTTGCCCTCTGCGCTTTTTTATGCCTAGTGATAGTGGAGATGCTTGTCCCCTGATCACTGTTTTGTAGGCCTCCCAAAGGACCGACGGTGAGTCGACCGAGCCCACATTTTCTTCGAAGTAATTCGCGGTAGCTGTTTTTAGCGCTTTAGCAATGGCATGATTCTTTAGATATCCAGGATAGACCGGATAAATCCTTTGTCGTCTGGTGGGGTGCACTGTGTAGGTGAGTAGCACTGGGGAATGGTCTGATATTCCCCATGGTAGGTGTTCTATGGATGCAATCTTTTCTGGGGGAACGGCTAGTGTTAGTAAGTAGTCTATTCGGGAGAGACTATGATGGACTCCCGAAAGAAAAATGTGTAGTGGCGATCCCGTGGATGTTTGAGTCTCCACATATCTACCAGTCCCAACGCATCCATGAATTCTCGGAACAGGTGGTCTGATCTGGTAGCCTCTCGAGGAGGCTGTCTATCCATGGATGCGTCTAGTACCGCATTAAAGTCGCCTCCAATAATTAATTCCCCTCCTGGGAATTCAAGCAGTAAGTTACCCAGGTCTCGGAAGGCACCTTGATGCAACGCCGGGGGGATGTATACTGTTAGTATATTGTAGGGCCGGCCCTCCCATTGGCAGCTGATCGCCGCAAAACGTCCCTGGTCGTCAGTCCATGTGTGCTTGATAAGTAGGGGTGCATTTTTTGATACCAGGATACCTACCCCACGTGAACCAGAGGAGAATTCTGCGTGTGTGACCATTTTAAACCCCCAACGGTTAAGGGCCTTACAGGCTGTTCCCACCAGATGCAGCTCCTGAAGCAATACTATCGTCGGTGCCTTTCTTTTGAGAAACTGGAGGACCAGACCCCGTTTAATTTTGTGGCCCAGCCCATTCACATTCCATGAGATGATAGTAAGTGGGGTAGAAACCAGTGACTGTGGGTGGGGATGAGGCATTAAAAGGTCTTGGTCAGCCATGTCTGCAGGTGCTCCGGTGTGTCAGTGTCTCCGAATATGGTACTCGGATCGGAGTCCGACAACTTCGAGTATGGGAAGCCTTGTCTTTGTCGATGTAGAGTGCCTGGCCTTGTGTAGAAGTAACACAGAGAGTGTCTTGTGCCTGTGTGTATAGCTAACCCACATAGGAACCTGAGACTATTGCAATATCGGGACCTAACTGATGAATAATCAAGGCTCACTAATTGCCGGGGCGTTAGTGTCTCCGAATGTGAAATTCGGACCAGGGTCCTACACCATCTCCCGTATTGAGTACCTCCCAGAGTGTTTACAAAACCGTCCCCCGGTCGAGCGAAGTGTTCCATAGATGATGATAGGCTTTCTAGGAAGCCTCGTCTGTGCCGGCGTAGGAGACCCAGTAGTGTGTACAGGCACCAGAAAAAGTGTCCCGTGGTCGTGTGTACATTCAACCCAAGGAAAAACATGAGACTTAAATGATAACAATAAAACTTGGCAAACGATCCCCCCTTCCCGCCCCCCCTCCCTGCCTCCCTGCTATACGGACATAGAACCGCCCGCTTCCCCAACTTAGCAGAGTGCCTGCTCCCATTCCCCCCCAATGTACTTGCTTGCGGGGTAAGTGGTTCCGTGGTACTAGTGACCCCATCGGTCACAGTCTGCTCTTCCCGTTCCGAGTCCAGCAGCAGCCTTTTCACCTGTCGTGGCGACCTGTGGATCTAGCTATGCCATTCAGGAACTCATGATTCAGGTCATTATTCGTCGGCTTCCGGTCCCCCTTCTAGCTCCTTGTCCTGATTTTCTCTGGCCGATGCTGGTGAAGCTTCAGTACTCTCGATCTGTTGGTTTCTCTGGCCTCTGCTCGTGCGTCTAGTCTCCTCCACCCGTCGCCATCCGTCCAGCCAGTCCCACGCCGCCTCCGGGGTATCAAAAAACCAAGATTTATGATTATCCACGACCCTTAGTTTCGCCGGGAACAGCATTGAGTAAGGCAATTCCTTTGCTCGCAAGGCCTTTTTCACATCCATGAAGGTTTTGCGGCGTCGGGCCACCTCGCCGTATAGTCGGGAAAGAAGGCCAACGTAGAGTTTTGTATTTTGATGGGCAGGGCATTCCGAGCCGCTTGAAGTAGGACATCCCTGTCCCGGAAATTGAATAGCCTGGCCAGTACAGGTCTTGGTGCCGCACCCGGTTTCGGTATTCCACCTGGGACCCTGTGTGCTCTCTCCACGTAGAAGAAATGTGATAGACCTTTTGGTTGCAGTTTGGTCTTGATAAGGTCTTCTATGTAAAGGTCCATCGCCCGCTTGCCTTCCGATTCTGGTAGTCCTAGGATTCGGACGTTGTTACGTCTTGCCCGCCCTTCCTGATCGTTCAGCTTGTCCTGCAGTTTCTTAGTGACTGCTTCCATCCGTTCCATGGCCAACTGCAGTTCGGAGGTGTCCTCAACCAGGGATTTCGTGACCACTTCCACCTGCGCCACTCTCTCGGTCATCTTGTGAAGGTCCGCCCTCAATTAGCCCACATCCGAGGAGATGGCCCCTACTGTAGTTTGGACATTGGTGAGCGTTTTCATTAAGTCCTCGAGTGTCACCCTTTTCCCTCCGTCACCCTCGGGGCTTTTGCCCGTGGACGTGCGCCCGTCCGGGTTTTGCGATGGGGTCTTCTCGAACGCGTATTTGTCCAGCCTTGACTGAGCTGCGTTGTTCCGCGTTCCTTTCCCCGCCATGCTTCCTCCCTTCAGGGGGCCGTTAGGCGTATCAACTCCGGCTACCGCCCCGATAGCGACCTGGCCCCTGGAGACTCGGGGGTGCAATTATGATGGTCCGTCGAGGAGGCAGGCCCGTTCCAGCGCCAGGGGTAGGCTTCTTAGTATGTCACAAGGGGGGGATACCTCTATCCCGAGACCGGCTAAAGTAGCGTATATGTCCTTCGTCAACAGAGATGATTAGGGTTAATATGAGGCTCGGGTCAGGTGTGCTTCCTAGTACAGAGCTTCTCGTGGCTCTCTGGCCTCTATGCCACCACAATCTCAATGTCACTTTGAGCGAATTATGTCCTAGGGAGACGAGTGTGCCCACAGTGGTTGGTATCCGCAGTGCGCTATCCGCGCTGTGGGGGAGCAGCTCAGGATCAATGTACCCCCTCCAAGCTATATTATGGCAACAGTGGGGGAGGGCGATCGTGCCACAGAGCCGATGTGCCGGAGGCCCTTGTCTAGGGTTGGTTGACTCTTGTTCGTCCCCGGATGAGGAGCAATTCAGGCGAGGTCGGCGCTGCAGGAGCTGATATGCCTGGTACTCAACAGGCACAATGTTCCCTGGTTCGCCCCGTCACCGCCGGTAGAACAGGGGACGGCAGGAACGGCGAGGGGCGGATTGGGTGCAGGCTCCAAGCCTCGGCATCAGTCTTACCCGTCTCCGAAGACGTCCGCGACTCCCTTGCCTCCGGGGGTCCACCACCCCTCCGATCCCAAATAAGTCAAGGGAGGGGGGATGTGGGGGGAGTCGTCGACCCACCACAGGAGCGCGCCGCAACAGGCTCTCTCGTCAGTCCGATGAAGGATCTTTCATCCGGGCGAAGGTCCAAGTCGCGATGCGGGGACTTCCGGTCCGGTCTCCCGGCCGTCGTTCACTTCCGGCAGGATAGTGCTTCAGGCCAGCCCGGTGCAGCCACGATGTCAGTAGGCCGCAGTCTGACACTTCACCTTGAGGCTGATGCTGGTATCGGATCCTCGCCGGGGTTCGGTGGGGGATGCCGCTTGGTGTCCTCTCGCGGAGCCAATCTCCTTGACAGCAGAGATAACGGATTTATGGAAGGATATACTGATGGGGTCTCGTTGACCACGGAGCTCCTCTGCTAGGCAGCCATTCCGGTCGGCTGC
Source organism: Lissotriton helveticus (assembly GCF_964261635.1). Taxonomy (NCBI): domain Eukaryota; kingdom Metazoa; phylum Chordata; class Amphibia; order Caudata; family Salamandridae; genus Lissotriton; species Lissotriton helveticus. Next base: position 1,226,149,381 of record NC_136070.1, on the reverse strand, counting down.
TAGCCACGCCCCCGTCACATAAGCATTTTTAACGCACATTACTTCTTAAAGGATGCATCTACTGATGTACTAAACATTTTTATGGTTGCAAACTGTCTAATTTGCAACTGCAAAAATGTTTTTTAGAATGTACTAAATCCATCTTGCAGTCTACAACTATTACAGACTCCTGAATTGGGTTTGTCGAATCAATACAGATTTGCAGCTTGGAAGGGGAGAGTTGTAAGCGGCCATTCCAAACTGCCAGTTAGATTGTAACATTTCAATGTTTTGTGACAGAAATCTTGTCGCAAAAAAATGGCGAAAATGACTATCACCTGAGTTAGGGTTGGTAAGCCATATGCAAAAGAAAAGTTGTCCCTTTGTAACCCTGCTCTTTTGTAAATGTGTAAAAATAAAAATCCTAAAACAAGTTTGCTGGAGAATAGACAGTGGTCCTGAGACAAATTCCCAAAGAAACAACTATAGATCACACACACACACCATCAAACGGTTCTCCTCCACAGACCACTCACGGAGCGGCACAATGAACAGGCGGCATCCAAGTTTCTTTTTCAATTTTTTTCTTTCCATTTTCTTTGGTGAATGCCACATATAAACAACGGCCAACACGTTTCGGCTGATTCCTTCAACTAAAACGGGCTATTAAATTTTTTTTTTTTAACTTATTTAAAAGGTGATCTGATGAACAACCCTGTGGTGGCCACCAATTGTAAGGAGTTGCAATTTGTGACCCACCTTATTAATATTCATTAAGTAAGTCAGGTTGTGACCACCTCCAAATCAGAATTTAGTGAACCAACCGTTTGGGAAACAGCCGAATTCTTTACTGTTGGCAAAGAAACGGTTCACAAACAGCAGCCAATTTTTTGAGACCACTAATTAGTAAATCTGCCCTTCTGTTTGTTAACTTTTTTATGTTTAGTTTCTTTTTGGAGGTCCTATGCACTGGTTCCAAAAATTCAGGGAAAAGGCAGTAGCGCATTATAAGAATTTTTTTTAAAAAGGAAGAAAAAACAAAAAATAAAATAAAAAACATGAAAATAGAAGTAAAGCCATCCTGACACAAGAAATCCAGAGTGCCTAGATAAAAGATATTTAACCCATTCGGCGTTGTGCGGAAGAATGAATGAGCGGGCAGGGTTTGGACGGCCCCCGGCTGTCCTCCGCACACGCCCACTGTGACGTCGGACGGCCGGGGGCTGTCCTGAGCACCGAAGAGGCTAAGAAAAAAACACAGAAAAAAAAGCTCCTTATCAGTAACCTTATTTCTGATGGACATATAATTGTCCAGCAGTATCCTCATCTTAAAAATATCCTTCCAGCTATCAAACTGGTCCCGAAAAGTTTTCTCCAACAATAGCTCTTCCAATACCGCCAGGTCGAGGCATGCAGCTTCCGTCAGAAGTGCGACAGGCAAAAACAACGACAGAGGAGTATATACAGCACCAACCGGTGTGGTAGTGTCAGTTTCTGAAACTTTTCCCCACCCAATAAGGCATGCAGAGATAACCCAAGACAGTAACTATTACAGCATATAACATGACTGCATAACTTGGGATCTTATTAACCATGGCTCATACCCTACAGAGAGGCCAGAGGGTGTTGAGAAATTTGCATGAAGATTTTATATCCACCACAAATGGTTACTTAAGAGAAGTAACGGTCTTCTAATGGATACATTTTAAGCTACTCTCCAAGATATTGCAGCAGAGTATGTGAAATTTTGCGACACTTTATTGAACTTCTAGTGGCATTTGTATGCCACTTTATTTAATTTCTGTTCATTAGTTTTGCATAGTTTTGGAGGATGTTACGTTTAAATTATGAGTCACCTTAGAAGAAGATTTTAAGTGCTCTCCATTCTATCTTCAGGTCTGTGGAAATGCGGTTTCCACACATTTATATATACACACACATGTAAATCTTTCCCTTCTGAAGCCTTTGCAATAAAGAATAGTGGGTGCCCTCAGTAGCCAACTGGCTTAATTATGTAGTACCACACTTCTTTAATGTGGTCAAACACAATACAAGCACTTTGCAATAGGTGGTACTACACAATGAAAGCAGTTTGTATTCTGTCTGGACAATGAAAGCAGTTAGTATTCTGTCTGGAAGTGTGCACTGTTCTTTCTTGCAAAGGGTAGCTGCCCAGTATCAGCCCTGATGGGGCAACCGTACGGGACAGCAGGTTTGGAGCATATATATATATATTTATTTCAATACACACACCTACTCACACACACAATATAACGCATAGGGGGGGAGGGGGCAGAAAAGTTACCACATCACCTTACGACTGAAAACTTTATTTGTATGAACACAGAGAGTAGACCTACTTGAGTAACAAAAAGTGATCAAAACCTTAGGATGCAATCTTGCGGACAGCCTGAGGAGGTTTTAAAAGGGCGATTAGCATTCATGAGTGCACACATTTCTAGACACCCCAAGGAACCAGACTCATGATAAACTTCTTGCCTCAGACATCGACTACTACTACTTGTTTCTTTAGACAATAGGCCTGATCCTACCGGATCTGATCACTTTTTCACTTTTTATTTTCCTCAAGTAAGCCTTATCTATGTTGATACTGAAAATATATATAGATAGTTAGATAGAATTAATAATGAGAGACAAGCAAGGGTTCAGGCATATCTTTAGGAACTTGTGCACGAACTGTGCCATGGACATTTTTCACATGTATATAATGCAGTAAACATGTACAAATAGGATAAAGATTGTGATCGATGTAATAGGAAACAGCACTTCTGGGATCCACCAAAGGTAGCCACTCCTCCACTTTGATGGGGAAAGATGATAGAAGAATAAAAGGTAAATAGACTGGTCCATCTGAAACAGACCCTGCCTTGGGTAGAAAAACTTGCAGGAACGAAGGACTAACCTAGTTGGTGAAAAACTATGAAAGGTGGCCGAAATGAGAACACCTGAAGTGTTCTTATCATATGGACTAAAGTTGTTGCCAACAGTAATACTATTTTTTATGATGATACATCAAAACAAGACAGCTGCACATTGGTTTGAATGTAGAAAAAAGTCAACATAAAATTCAAATCCCATTGACAAGCAATAAAAGAAGTGGGGTGAGACAAGCAAACTAAAGCCATAGGAAAATGTGCCACCTCAGGCATTCTAAACAGGGATGGCAGGAAAACACAAGGGTGGGACCAACACAGCTAAATAGACCTCGACTGTAGCCCCCAGCAGGTCCTGCTGTACAAGAGACAATATGAATTTCAAAACAACGATACTGTGTTATTTGAAAGGAACTTGGACTCCCACTATTGAACTATTTTACTTCAGCAGCTGGTGGGTTTCGGGCCGCCAAGTGGACGTCTGCATCCTGGCAATAGAACAGTAGCTAGAAAGTCTCAATTTCCAGATGGGTGACGTACTGCTTCTTTGAAGATGAACCTCTGCGCTGAAGTGTGGTGATACGTTTGAGCATGGTGAGCAAGCTCTAGCTTCCTTTTCTTCAAAGCATTCCAGGGAGGAGTTGGCCTTCACTCTGAATAGCCGTTTGCCATCCAAGAGTATGACCACGAGTATTCTCTGGAAATCTCCAGAGAAGCCAGTGGAATGCTTGCAAATGTGGCGGCACACGGCGACAGCTGGGCCCACAGATTGATCCACGGTGTCCACAGAATCTGGAACACACAAAAGGATCTGTTTAGGTGTCCAAACAGTGGTTTATCAAATCGGTCATGAGATGCTGTAGGCTAATTGCTGTGTGTTTTGCCAGTTCCCACGGGTTGAAAGCAGATCGGTCCAAGAACCAGACGGCATTGGCCGAGTGGGACAAAAAGTACCAGAAGCAAAGACTTCATGCACCCAGAGTCAACATTTTACAACTCTGTCAGGATGTGCCAAGGTAGAGGCATTATGGTTTCGTTTTGAGGAAAAAACCTGGACTACAATGCTTTTCAGTGAATGGAAAGAGGACAAAAAGGGAGGGTCGAATGTTGCATGCCTATGGAATCTATCTATTAGTCTAAAGACTGCTGGGCATGAAAATAGCCTCATTAAATTGGAGCAAGGACTCCACCACAGAGGAGAAGGGTTGCTAGATTTAAGTCAACATCTTAGACTTCGCCTCTGTAGATGGCAAGATAATTCCAAGGCGTAAGCAGCATTTGATACTACAAAGGTAAATTTAAAGGATTCCTCTGAAGCTCGGCCTGAGGGGAAATGGGTAGCTCTTTTGATCGAGGTTTCCAGATCACTAGCATTTTTTAACTCTGCCTAGAAGCCAGCATCAAATTTATAATGTTGAATGAAGTTATCAGCCTCCAAAACATCATATTTTGTGTGCCTATCGGTTTTGAATTCTTACGCGGCAATTAGAGGCGTAAAAAACGTTAAGGCATTAATTAATGTCCTGATGATGGTCCCCATGATCTAAATAGTGGGACCGAAACGCCGTCACCTGCCTCGCACCTTATACATAACTTGATTTATATGTAATGTATTTGTAAATGGTGCATTTTGATTTTTCTGTACATATGAATTTCTGAAACAGAAAACGTTACTTTTGCCTTAAAAGCCTTTTTCCTGTCTGCATGGGATCTAGGAGTGTCTGGGTACAGGCTTGTGCCCTACACTGGTGAATGTTGAAGGTATTGTTTCTGGTTGTAATTTATTACTTACTGAGTAAACTTGAAGACCTCTGTCCGGCTGGACATGTCACTCCAAATATAGAATCGATTCTGTCTATATTTATTATTGCACATTATTCTGTACGCATGGGACCGTTGTTGTTCTTAATAGTATGCTCCCCGAGGTCCTATGCTGACTGATTTGGGGCCCCTTGTTGTTTCTAACTCATCTGTAATAGTGCAGCACTAACAGCTGGAAGACCGCAACCTAAGCAGAGCAAGCTGATGGAGCTGGAAACTCTTAGGGAGCAGGAACGTTTCCTTAAAGAAAAAGACGACTTCTCCTTTCCCTGGTGCATTGTGTGTTTTTTGTGGGCAGATCTGTTGCAAGATCATTCCTAGCATGTGACTTAACTGAAGGTGACAGAGGTCATTTGGGCTTTTGCCTGTGTGCTTTGGCCAAAAAATAGTTTGACCTCCTGCTCCTTGATGGCATTCCTGTGCAGTGAAGCACAGGAGTCGCAGCCTACTGCGTTGTGTTCTGGGCCTTAACACCACATGCAGAGGTCATGTTGGTCCTATGAGGACATCTTCTTTGATGTTTGACACAGGGTTTAAACCGAAGAAACATCTGAACTAGTTGCGTCTAACTGCAGGTTGTCACCGGAAAGCCTTTGCTGGGGAAAAGTTATTCAGATTAGTCTGGAGGGATATTTTTAAAATGAAGAATGAATATATCTTGTTCCTCCGCCGTGCACGGCTTTCTGGCCTCACATTTTACATCACTCATGACATGTTCTATGACATCACTCATGACATCTCAAATGAAATCATAGATTACATCATCCAATCTTCATTTTTGCACATATTACTCTCTAAATTAGTATGGCATTAGAGGCCTGAAAGTAAGTACAAAATATCTCAGAAGAGTAGGAGGCATCATTAATTCCATCACATATACAACTACCTTAGCAGAAGGAAGCATGGGTTATGTGTAGCACTGACCCTATACCATGCACTTTATGGGTAGCGTAGTTCACATTAACAATCAACCACAGCTGTATGGAAAACCCTCAATGTATTCCGTGTTTACTCTGAATACAACTGTTCACAGACAGCCAAGTTCCTAAAAATACTGAATGTCTGTTCCAAAACTAATGCCCTGCTACAGACAGCTTTTACATGCATTGAACCCTTGACAGTCACCAAATCTACATTGCGAATGAAGTTGATACGAGTAGAAAAGTGGGTACCGTCAACAGTATTCACTCTAAGGAGAGTGTTTACTCTTTACCTCACAGTGAAACTCTCAAAAGAAATACACTGCAGAGTATTAAAACGTATCTACTAAGAGCAGTGTACACTATGCAACGCTTGGCAAAAAAGACATTATTCGCTTAAAATAAGCTAAACATTTTACTATCTGCAGCCTTCAAACTGTGGTGAAACATTTACAGGTAAACCAACTTCTTAAGAAAAACAAGCGCATGTACTTAGATTAATACCTGGTGCACACAGTCTTCTATGTTACATAGAAATGGTCATGCTGAGAGAAGTCCATCTAATAACCCTAGGCTTACAGCGCTTAGTACGTGGTATGTAGAATCTTTGCCCTGTTGCAAATATTTTCTATAGAGCCTAAAAAATGTGTAGAATATGCTGAACAAAAGTTGTTAACCATCACTTGCACACAGGGTTACTTACTCTCCAATGCAAACTTTTATATTGTGTTTATTACCTGTACACAGCCACAGTGTATTAGGAGCAAATTAGTTTTGTAAACATGTACACCCATTAGCGGGACACAGGCTGTACACTAGCTAAAGAAGTACGATGGTAGTTAAGCTCCACTTCGTAAAAATCAAACTAATACACTCATTTAAAGAGGTCATCAGTGTGTCATCTGAGAGGTCATCAGTGAGGTCATAGAACATATCATGATAATGTAATACGTGGGGTCATAAGCAGCGAGTAAGATCTTCTAACTATAACTGGTGGATTTCTGCATTACGCTACTTTAACCGTTATTTTGTTCAGTGAATTTCTAGGTTTTTAAAAAGAAATTTTGTTACATATAGTAATATTTTATTACAAAACAGAACCCCAACCTCCTGCTGCGCACAGCCTGAGGCCTTTTTTTTTTTTTTTTTTTTTTTACGGGCCCCCCTCCCCAAGCCTTCCTAGTCCCAGATGAAATTAAATAGGAGGGGGTCGCTTGGTCTTCCTGTCCTAGACTTGTAAGGCCCTAGAGTTTCCATTCCCCTGCATACACTCCATAAAATAAAGGGGAGGTACGCTACTCGGCCCCCTCTTCCCAAGCCAGTATTGCCTTGGGGATTTCATTCCCCAGTTTCTGGATTATTAAAGGTGGGTGCCCTGGTACCCACCATACTTTTGTTGGGGAGCCCGGAAAAACCACGGCCTCCTCGGCCAGTGAGCAAGGCGTTTTGTTATGCTGAAACCATTTGGGTATTTTACTCCATGGTTCATGCTGTTTGGAAACTATATGTGAAATTTAATTAAATCTACATTTATCATCATCTGCAACCCATTGTGAGTGCACTTCATCTTAGCCAAAAGTTGAGGTTTTGATGTGGTGCAGGGAAGCCTCCCATGGACATTCCCCTTTGCTGTAAGGACTCAAGGGATATCGAGGCTATATATATATATATATATATATATATATATATATATATATATATATATATATATATGTGATCAAGGGCTTCAGGGCCCGAAACGCGTCATGGCGGACGGAGTGGTGCACACGATGTAATAAATACAGCAACTCTACCTCTTTGGGTCCGTTTCGTTTTTCTGCGCCAAAACATCGGAGAAAGCTAAGAAAACGAATTTCCAGTAACATTATATATATTATATATATATATATATATATATATATATATATATATATATATATTCCTCCTATCCTGCTCCGTTTAAAGACAGGTCTGACACATGCTGGGGATGTCAAACACAGATTTATTGCCACCAAAATGCACTTAAGCAAACTTCGCGATCTTCACACTGTCAGCCCCTGGCAGATGCGTTTCGGCGTGTGCCTTTCTCAATGCCTGGTGTCTGCTGTGTGTGCCAAGATAAAATTTTTCGCGGGGTTTGACTTAAAGGTCCTGCCGAGGGTTTTCATTGGCTGCATGTTGTAATAGTAGAACGCGGACAGGGAAAGTTCTTTCCGATGGTATCCGCCGCTTTCCTAACCAACAACCCTCGGCTGCAGTGCACAAAGTCCCTATATATTCACTGAAAAAACCATAGGTTTCAGGCCTTATATAGTTAGGAATTAGCATTTAAAAAACCTTTAAAATTCACTCAAAAAACTATAAGTTTTAGGGGTATTATAGTTAGCTGGACATTTCACTCATACAAAACCATTGAAATTGCTCCTATATAGTTAGTTGTACTAACTATATTTCGCGCACCCGCAATCCACTGCTGATGATGCCACATATTACATCATTCATGACATGGTCAGTGACATCACTGATGACATCTCAAATGACATCACTGATGACATCATCCACGTGACAATCACATACACCTTTCATACACTAGTAAAATCTTTCACCACTCTTTGTGAGTATCATATTTGAATCCATTGTTACAGCAATACAAATATCTAAAAACCCACTCAGTGATTCATAGATGTATACACACATCTAATCACTTACCTGTAGATTCACTCATACATGCTGTCAATGAACAATAGAACACTATCAAAAATACTTATACACCTAAATCGACATTACACACCAGCACACATTCTATTCACATATGAAGTCATCCTACTCACTTATGCAAACAATGGATCATATTTACATATATACTTAGCTACACACTTATAAAAACACAACTTCATCTATTCATTTAGATAGTAAGTCATACTTAGTGAATTATAAAATCATTATTACAAGTATAAAGTTATCCATACAGTCACGGCCCACAAATACGGCCACTCCACAGTATCAAAAGCCATTGTGGCGTCCAAGGAAGCCAAGATGGCCGGCTCACGCAGTGACGCAGTCCTCGCGAGGACACGATGCAATCGTCGTAGATTCAGGGCTGTATTCCGATGCGGTATAAAACCGGATTGATCCGGATGAATCAAGTCACTAATCACCTTTATTACACGGTTAGCCAATAATTTAGCAAGAATCTTGGGTTCTGCATTAAGGAGTGATATCGGCCTATAAGAGGCACAGCGGTCTCTTGGCTTCCCTTCCTTATGAATCACCACAATGGTCGCAAGACGCTGATCACGAGGAAGGGAGCCCCTATCTCGCGATTCTAGGAACATGTCACGAATATACGGCGCCATTTTGTCGGGGCGCAATTTATAAAGTTCAATGGGGAGACCATTAGGACCCATCGCCTTCCCGGAACGAATAGAACGGATAGCAAGAGCCACCTCATCAGCGGTTATTACTGCGTCCATTAACTCTTTATCGGAATCAGACAAACAGGGCAATGCGACGTTGCGTAATTATAAATGTGAGTCTTCTTCCGGCCTCACAGATACGGGGGAGTACACTTCCTGGAAATGCTCCGCAAAACTCTGTACAGTCTCCTCGGGTTCAGTCACACGCATACCATTCACTTTCTCAATCACAGGAACCAAACGACTCGCCCTCTCTTTCCTGTCTAACCAAGCAATCAGTTTACCCGCTTTATCCCCGACATCATACAATCGACCCTGCTGCTCCCTGCTCATAACTTTCGCAGCATCCGTAACCAAAGCCTTGTATTCAAGTTGTTTAAGACGCAAAACGTGCATCTTCCCACGAGTGACTCCCAGTTCCAGCTCACGCTCCAGTTCAACAATCTCTGCCTCTAGCCTAACCACTTCCTCATTTTTACTCTTTTTAGCGCCAGCAATCAATGACAAAGCCTGACCTCGGATGACAGTCTTAAAGGCCTCCCAGAGCGATACTGCCGAAGACACTGATCCCTCATTCTCAACAAAATACTGGTCAAGGGATTTGACCAGCGCAGCGCGGGTCTTAGGGTTACGGAAATACCATGGATTGATCGGGGCTATTCGTCCCTCTGCACCTACACTCGACTCCATATGAAGCCACAGCGGAGAGTGATCGGATATTCCCCGAGCCAGATGTCGAACCTCAGTAACGGAGGGGGCCTGCGCAGCTGGCATCAAGAGGTAATCAATCCTGGAAAGGCTACCGTGTGCACCCGAGTGGATATTATATTGGTTCTGGGCAGGATGGAGCAATCTCCAACAGTCCACTAACCCCAGTGTGTCTATAAAACCGCTAAGCCAATTCTGTGATCCTGCGAGGTCCCTGGGCGGGTGTCGATCCTCCCTACCAGAGACAACAGAGTTAAAATCTCCGCCCATGACCAGAGTCCCTTCAGGAAGTCCCAATTCTACTCACCCCAAGTCCGCAAAAGTTGTCGATTGCAGACCCGGGGGGACGTAAACAGAAAGAAAGGATACAATTCTACCCTCCCATCGTCCAGTGAGAGCTACGTAACGCCCCCTATCATCCAGGACTGTTGCATCTATTTCCAAGGGGAGAGAACTCCTGACTAGGATGCCCACCCCTCTGGACCCAGAGGAGAACCCGGCATGGGCAACCAGACGATATCCTCTCCGGTTCATGGCATGACAAGTGTTACCGATCAAATGTGTTTCCTGCAATAATACCACGTCAGGGGAAAGCCGTTTCAATAACTAACACAACCCCTCGGTTTATCCTGTCCCCCAACCCATTCACATTCCAACTCATTAGTCTCAATCCCCTACCCCCCATCCCAAAAGTGAAAGTAGATCCAACCCCCCTCGGAGCTCAGCATCCAAATCAAATGATAGAATACGTTGCCTTGTACGGAAACAAAACACACCCATATGAACACCCCCTCACCCCCGAACCAAAAACCCGTTACAGACCCCCCCCACCCTGCACCCCTACGTAAGACTAAATAGCCACCCCAACTTGCAGTGTGCCTGTCGCCCTGACATCAAACTAATCTACAAAAAGAACCCCAGAGGAGGAAAGAGTCCCATCAATCGCCCCGCCACCCCTGGTATGACACATCAATGCACACAATAAAAAGTCATCGAACCACAGTCTGGGCTATCAGCAGAGTTCAGAGACCGGACAAATGCTCCTATTCCTGCTCCGTCGGTCCGCCTTCCGCTCCTCCAGAATGTTCATCACGGCCACGTTGGTGAGGCAAAGTGTCGAGCCAGTCACCCACCATCTCAGACGATCAAAGAAATGTGTCCGTTCCTCGAATTCAATGCGTAACTTGGCTGGAAAAAGCATTGCGTATTTCAGTCCCATCTCTCTCAGTCGTCTTTTAACACCTAGAAATCCTAGTCTTTGCTTCTGGACTGTCTGTGTAAAATCCGGGTAGAAACTTACAGTGGTGTTTTCGTAGTTCATGGGTCCACCAACCCGCCAAGCCTGCAGGATAGCGTCTCTATCTCTAAAATTAAAGATTCTAGCGATAATGGGCCGCGGCGGGGCACCCAACTTCGGTTTACCACCCGGCACTCTGTGGGCGCGTTCAACAGCAAAGAACTTGCTCAGTCCTTTAGGTGCAAGGTGTTTTATTATAAGATATTCAACAAAGAGATCGGCTGCAGGATCCTCCGACTTCTCCGGAACACCAATAATGCGTACATTATTACGCCGGGCCCTACTTTCAAAGTCATCCAACCGGCGGGCAAAAAGATCGGTGGAGGTCCGCAGGTTGCAAGCCTCCATCTGCAAGTCGGACACATAGCCGGTCAGGCTGGAAGTCTTCAGATCTAAAGATTTGACCTTCTCATTAGTCTTAAGATAAATCCGTGCGGATCAAGTTGACATCGATCGAAACAGTGTCCAGCTTGTGGGCAAGAGTCTCAAATTGTTTGCAGATGGAGGCCTTCATTCCGTCAAGGGCGCCCATGACGGCTTGCAGAGTCAATTCCGCCGATGAGACCGGGTCCTCCCCAATACCCTCAAGTTATCTTCTCGGTCCACTGGGGGATCCTTTAGATTGGGCATACCGATCCATGTTGTTTGCTTGGGTATAGCCACCTCGCCGAGTGATCTTGGACTTTTGCTTGTCTCCATCAAGTCTGGCCGCCATCATGGATTAGGACACCCCCAGAAGCAGTGGGCAACAAGAGAAGATGGCAGTACCGGGAACCGCAACCAAACTATCTGCAGCAACCAGAGGGCACAGCTCGTCCAGGCCCAGTGTTCAAATTCAGGAGAGCACCTATGAACGCCACGCAGTCCAATAGCTTTCGGCTCACATAGGGACGCTCTCAGACAGGATCAGACTGGAGCCTCAAAAGCGAAAGTGAAAGTCCAAATCAGTACGATAGTCCGTATCCCCTGAGGCTGCTGTTGTTCGACTTCTGCCCGGGCACCATGCCAACTCGAGCTCCGGGCAACTCCCGAGGGGCAGGCCGCAATATTCAGATCGTTGTTATTCCAGTTCCGAAGGTCCGATTCAAATTTGGACAACGGTTATCGGCTCAGCTGTGGCTCATCTTCAATAACCCGTCAACCTAATCAGGATAATAGTCAGAATAGATGCGGGAGGTTGCGAGGGTCTCGGGAGCCCTGTGCTCACGCGGCCATCTTGGTTGCGCGCGAAGCTCCTCCCCCCTAATTTTTCTTTCTGAAGCACTAATCATACTTTCTATGGCAAAATGAACCCCCTCATTTTGTTCCTTTTTAAGTTAAATGTTTTCAGACTTACCACTTCATTCCAATCAAGATGGCTTCTGGTGTACCATACTTTTGTCATAAGTAAGACTGTTAGCGCTCTAGTTGTTCTTTAGAACACTCTGGGGCATGCTGTCATTGGGCTATACTTGGGCTACATTTGGGTGATATTTGGGCTACATTTGGGCTCTTTTGTCTCTGGTGGCCATCTTGGGAGACTGCATGTCAGAATTTTTTAATGAAATAGAAGAGGATTTGAGAAGTCACTCAAAATGTGGCCTAATTTTTCTTTCTGCAGCACTAATCATACTTTCTATGGCAAAATATACCCCCTCATTTTGTTCCTTTTTAAAATTAAATGTTTTAAGAGTTACCACTTTATTCCAATCAAGATGGCTTCAGGTGTACCATACCTTTGTAATAAGTAGGACTGTTAGCGCTTTAGTTGTTCTTTAGAACACTCTAGGAGGCTGCAGTAGAACACAAAGGAATCAACTGACAGTCTCTGTCCTTGTTGTATGTACATGTTTTACTGAGAATGTCAGACTTCATTCTCACATGACTGAGAAAGATAATGTGAATTTACAGAAAATATGCTTTCAGTTTAGCTTATAGATCTCCTTCCAAACCACTGTGGGAAAAGCATGAGATAGTCTTCTTTCAAACATGATCCATGATATCCCAGCAGAAGGCTTTTTCACATGGTAAAATCACCTTAGAACACACCACAATTCCTAAAATGAGTATGGTATCATCAACAAATGATTTATAATGTAACTATTAACTACAATGCTTTTTAATGAGGTGCTATCATGTATATTGGTCCCAAGATGGCTGCCAACACTTCTTGGATGAAGTGCTGACAAGCCAACCGATCTCACGATGAGATGTGTGGTTAGGCTCTGCCCAGATATATATGTGTTTTTGAAGTTAATTTTCATAAAAACCACGAGAGCAATTTTCACAAAATATAGAAAAGGCACTTCTGCGTACCAGTCCCTACAATTTTGCAAAGTTTGGTGTAATTCCATTCAGCGGTTCGGGCTGTAGCCTGGTCTATTCGTTCTATGGAAATTAACATGGGGAAAACATGTTTTGGGACCCCCCCTTTTTTCTCGGCCCCCGCATGACGAATCCCCCCGAAACTTCCATGGAAGAAGCGGCGCGGAGCTGGCCTAAATTTTGGAAAATTACACGCAAATTCCTCAACCGGCGCCAAAGTTATTTTCAATAGAATGTTGCGGATTTCCTATGGTAGCTAGGTCCTAACTATATATACCTACTGGCTATCGCCAGTAGGTAATATATATATATATATATATATATATATATATATATATATATATATATATATATATATATATATATATATATATATATATATATATATATAATGAAAGGCCAACATCGAGCAGTGAAGGGAGGAAGACTCCTTTTCACCTGAAATTCGACCTCATCCGCCGTACCTGGCTGAGAGGGGGCAAAACTCAAGCCACCCGAAAACGACGAAGAACTCGACGAGGTGGCTGGCAGAGGAAGGGGCAAAGCAGCAGCCCAAAACACTCGCAAGAAGAGAGGGAAGAAATGGTAGATTCCAGTCCCACGATCGTTAACCTGACTGATCAGGTTTTAACACGAGATGAAGAGGACACCTTACAATTGGGTCTCAGCTTCTGCCCGAATAATGGACTGGAATATACCCAAACCCGTATCGACTTGTTCAAACTGACCCGCAAAATCAAATTACACAAGTTTCACAAAATGAAACCCCAGTCTGATGGCACAAAGAGAACTGAAAAGAAAACCACAGTGCGTCCAACAGACGTTCTGTCCATCAGGGATCTTCATACGGCACAAGCCTTGGAGGATCTGAGAACTGAACAATTGGTTGAGAGTGTCGAAGATATCATCGAGACACCAGGTGCGCAAAGCATTCAGCAACAATCACCAACCACAGATTTCAAGGCTCCATCGCAGTTTAATCCGCAGATGCCATATGATGCAATAGACACTTTTGCAGACGCTGTGACACAGGATCTCATGAATTACAGACTCTCGAACAACAAGAGGATCAAGACAAGGAATAATCTAACTATGGCACAAACCAACGCCCTTGCAAATTTGAGTAAAAATAAAGAGATTATTGTGAAACCCTCAGACAAGGGGGGGGAATGTTGTCCTGCTAACACGAGACCAGTATTGTCAGGAGTCATTGAGACAGCTTCAAGACCTAAGAAATTATCAAAAGATCAATAAAGATGAATATGCGGCAAGTATTAAGGCTTATCATGATCTCTTGACTAAATGGCGTAACAAACTGATGTTAGATATGAACAAATTCCTTTTCCTTAGAAATCCAGAACCTGTGATCCCGACCTTTTACCAATTACCTAAGGTCCACAAAGATATTCAGTGTCCACCGGGACGACCTATTGTGTCCTCCAAGGGTAGTCTCACGGAAAACTTGTCGATTTATATTGATTCTTTTCTTTCTGGTTTTGTATTTGATTTGAAATCATATGTGAAAGACACTAAGGACTTTATTGGACAGATTGAACAGATTGTCTGGGATCCATCTTATGTATTAATTACCCTGGATATTGCCAGCCTCTATACTAGTATACAACACGAGCAAGGTATAGAGGCTATCAGGTACTTTCTGGACAAAAGATCGGCCAAATATATGGAGCATGGGAAGATGTTAATAGACTGTCTGAATTTCTGCCTTAGAAATAACATCTTCCTTTTTGAGAATGACCTGTACAGGCAAACCAGTGGGACTGCGATGGGAACCTGCTTCGCCCCCAGCTATGCGAACCTTTTTGTAGGCTGGTGGGAGGAGCAGGTTGCCCTAGCTGGCGAAAACCAGCGATGGGCTAAACACATCGTGGTCGTGCTATGGCGTCGATATATCGACGACCTCTTCCTGGTGTGGAGGGGCTCCACCACACAGGCAGAGGAATTCATTGAGGATCTTAACCAGAATCAGTTACATTTAAAGTTTACATCTGACATAAGTGAGACGGAGGTACATTACCATGACCTAAGGGTATTTGTCAACAAAGGTGGGCTGGAAACTGCTCTATATAGAAAGCCGACAGCCGGCAACAGTATACTACATGCTGGAAGTAGCCACCCCCCCAGTCTGATTCGCAGCATCCCCTATGGAGAACTGCTGAGACTGAGACGCAACTGCTCTCTTGAAACAGACTTTATCTCAGCAGCTAAGGGATGTATTGCCAGATTTCTAACCAGGGGGTATGACCAAACTATGTTGGATGATACTTTCAACAAGGTATTGAAAATACCCAGGAAACATCTCCTTGAACAAATTCCTAAGATCAGGGAGCACTCAGATTTGAACAGCAAATTCCGCATGATCACAACCTACTCTGCTGAGGCCAACAAACGGAGACAAATGCTCACAAGGAACTGGCATATCTTACGTACGGATCCCATCATTGGGAG
This sequence comes from Lissotriton helveticus, assembly GCF_964261635.1. Classification (NCBI taxonomy): domain Eukaryota; kingdom Metazoa; phylum Chordata; class Amphibia; order Caudata; family Salamandridae; genus Lissotriton; species Lissotriton helveticus. Next base: position 1,226,133,597 of record NC_136070.1, on the reverse strand, counting down.
TGATGTTCCAGTCAAACCCTTGCTTACTTTCAGGAAATCGAAATCAATAAGAGATAATCTGGTACAGAGCCATCTTATGCCAGTTCAACCTAAGGCTAGCGGTACTCTGAAAGACATGAGGGGGTTCTATCCATGTGGGAAATGTCGAGCATGTGATAACAGTAGACGGACACTAATGTATAGTGTTCCAGGTTTGAGTAAACCTAGAATGATCAACAAATTTATCACCTGCACGACACCGTATGTAGTGTACTGTTTGGTCTGCCCATGCGGACTACAATATACTGGGAGTACGATTAACAACGTTAAACTCCGAATATTAGAACATCAAAGAGCAATCACAAATAAGGATGTGACCTACCCTGTGGCTCGACACTTTGCCAAAGTACACGGTAGCAACAGGGAACTGCTACGATACTATGGCATTGATCATGTGCCCGTGCACCCCAGAGGGGGTGATAGACTATTGAGTCTTCGTAGACTGGAGTCTAGATTCATCATAGACTTGCAGACTAAAAGTCCCTCAGGGCTTAATACAGGGGAAGAACTCACAGTCCACCTAGGTAGATGATCCCCCATCTCATGAAAGATGTCCCCAAACATACTGTAAATATTTCTTCATGAACATGATTGTGTATTAAACCCAAGAGGTGAATAGGGAGGAATAGACAGATATGAATATCTGAAACTGTATTGCAGTAATTCATGAAATTAGACACCAACATGAACTATTTCTCCAAAAAGATCTCTTGAATACATTACCTTTATCGATCAATCTTTTAATGAATGAAAATAGGAATTTATTACACTGCAATCTCCATGATGTCCGAAATTTTCAAACTATGTATTTAATAAGTTGTATATAATGACTTGTCTTCGCATGTTTATGTTCTCGACCGTAGCCTTGATAGACATGGCTTTTTCAATATCTCATTTCATATTCCATTTTCAATTGCATTCGCATTTTATATATGGTTTATTTAGAAAACAGTATTATGACTGATGTCAAATTGCTGTATGTGAATACATCATATCCCTTTCCTACCTCATTTCTCTGGGACACAGTATATATTGTGATGCCGGAGTTGCGCCGATACACGGCTTGATTGTAATTTATCTCTGTTTTGGGTTATGTTGCAAAAAGGTTAAATTTCTGGTGTTTGTAACTTTCGTTTGGTAATTTGGCCAGAATAATGCCGATCCACGGCGAAATTCAATTCATTTTGCATTACTTTGCATCTGGCAGTGGTTGTTAGTCCATATCGTTTATATAATCCTCAAGCACAGAGGCTATATACCTGCTATGAAAAATGTTACTTACATTCGATTATATATGCAATGGCCGCCACTTTTTACCTAGCGTTTCTAAACGAACATCACTGTACATAAATCAAGTCCGCCCTCACTCTCTATGAGGGAGTTTACAAAAATGAGCCGCGAGCGGCACACTGCTGACACTGAGGAAGGACTTTGTTTGAAACGCGTCTGTCATCTTACTTTTGCTGTAGGCGCTAATAAAATCCTGTCGCCTTACCCGGAGTGCTTGAGTCTTCTTTTTGGATCATTGAGGGGACCACAGAGCTTCAATATATATATATATATATATATATATATATATATATATATATATATTTATTCTACATACAAAAAGTTCCCTTCTCAACCTTACCAGGGTATGTCATTTTCTTCAGCTTCCATCTTTTGCTTTCCTTTAGGTTTGGCCTTCCTCTTCACGGTCTCTCCCAGTACTGGTGCTGCATTTCCAGGCTCGCTTTCTACTTTGACGTTTTTTCTGCAGGGAGCTTTTCTATTGCTTTTCTTCATTGGTGGCTTTTTATCTTCGAAGACATCTGGAATGCCATTTGATATAGCATAAATAAAAATGAAAAAATATGTAATAAGTAAAAAAAAAAATAATTCTTTTTAACTGTCCTCTTTCTTTAGGTGCTCAGTAAACTGTTCCAGTTAACAAAGCAAAATTAGTTAGACATATTTAAAAAGAGCAAACTACGGTTTAATTCAAAGACACTGGACTGGATCAACTCCTTCCTGATCGGCCTAACACGCCTATTACCCTCAGAACCTACATGGATCAGCTGCGGAGAGCCCCAGGGCTCCTCCCAGAGCCCCGCCCTCTTCAACATCTACATAGCTCCCCTCACAGCCATCGTCAGAAGCCACAGACTCAACATCGTATCCTGTGCTGACGACAACCAGCTGATCATCTCCCTCACCAACGAACCCACAGCCGCCAGAATCAACCTTCACAACAGAATTAATGCAGATGCTACCTGGATACAAGACAATTGCCTCAAGAGCAACTTGGACAAAACAGAAGTACTCCTCCTGGGACACACCCCCTTGCCCTGGGACGACTCCTAGTGGCCCACCACACTAGGAACCCCTCCCACCCCTATGGACAACACATACAACCTTGGCATCATACTGGAGTACTCACTCTAAATGAATCGCCAAATCAACACAGTACCTCATCCTGTTTCTACATTCTCTGCTTGCTCCGAAAGACATTCACATGACTCCCCATAGAATCCAGAAAGACGGTCACCCACGCACTCATCACCAGTAGACTGGACTAAAGCAACGCACTAGACTCCGGTGTCACCCAGAAACAGCTCAGGAAACTCAAGGACGTTTAGAACGCCGCAGCCAAACTGGTCCTCGACATCCCCCGCCGTCGCCACATGACAACACCTCTGACAACTCCACTGGCTCCCTATCAACAAGAGAATCACCTTCAAGCTCCTCACTCATGCCTACAAGGCCCTCCATGATGCAGGACCAGAATATATGAACCACCGCCTCGCTTTCCACACACCCACCAGACAACTCCGCTCTACCCACCAGACAACTCCGCTCTACCCAACTTGCCCTGGTCTCCGACCCACGGATCCACAAGACCAGACCAGACCGGAGGAAGATCCTTTGTCAACCTCGCCACCAAGACCTGGAACACCCTGCCCCTCCACCACAGGCAATCTGCATCATGGACCCAGTTCAGGAAGGACCTCAAGACCTGGCTCTTTGCCTGAACCTCTTCACCCAGAAGGGTTAGCAATCTCCCCCCTCTCCCCATTCGACCCCAGTGTTTTGAGACCCTCACGGGGAAGTAGCTGCGCTTTTAAAAAAAAAAAACGATTGATTGATTGAAAGGTGCTTCTTTATAGTTTTTCACAACCTTTTCATTCGCTTCTGCAGCTCCTTTAAGCCATAGTCAATCTAACGAAAATAGAAGAAAGACCAACAACTGTGTTACTGAAACCGTAAACTGACAGTTGACTTATACACTCTTTTCCAGCATCAACTACATTTCCAAGAGAAAATGTGCACAGACCAATTCATCGCAAATGTCTACAAAAACTACTGAGTAAATGACACGTGGAAACTGCTCTCTTTCCAACGTGCTAAAAGGCATGAATAAACACACATTTGAAAAAAACATATTAAAGAAAGACATATTGTACATACAAATTTTGTCAGCAAAAAATTGAGGACATCTTAATCACATCAAAGTATATGCTAGGAACACAAACGGAGGCATGACACAACATATATAGAATAAATCACATCCACACCGATTTACCGAACAATGCAGAATTAGTCGAAAGGACACGCCAACATCAACCACACTGCTGTGCCCACCCTCTTGTGTTGTAAAAGGTAGTCGGTGAGGAGCACCTGGATGTTTATTTAGTATTTTTTTTTTTATTGCTACACTTGACAAAAGCAAATCGTCACACTACACTTGTTTTCTTAACAGAACAACCTCTCTCATTCCAATTCACTGCTTTTGCCACCTTTAATTGCACTTTCCTAATTGACAGTTTTGTTGTAAACTAGATCAAGTAAAACATTAACAAAATTGGCGTGGCTTTATTTGAAATGTGTGCCAGGACACTGAGCCAGTGAAGTTAGACACAATGGCGAAGGTCACTATGATTGGACACAGCGTGTCTCTGTTTTGTACAAAGGTAAAGAAAAAGGCAAATTACTGTTATTGAACAGCGGTGCCAGCTGCTTTGCATAAACCAGACAAGTGCGATGAACTGCACCAGCTCTGAGACAGGGCTGCAGGTGCGGGGTGACAGTTAACCCCTCTGAAGCCTTATCTCGCTGGCAGCAGGTGGCACAAAAGACTTCCTGAATTCTTGCACAGAGCTTTATGCATTCTTGGCCTGCATCTGAAGGGACCAAATCAACAATCACTATCCACGGCATGGTCTTGATTTAGAAGAAATCAATCTCTAATGGACTATTTGTACTGCGACTGTGAACCATTTGCAAGAGTAGAAGCAGCTCACATGTATCAATATCACTGCAATAGATACACAACACAAAATACACATGGTCATTGTTAATGGGAGCAGACAGATGATGAATGGGCCTGGAAGGGGACCACAGCAGTGTGTCACAGGGTTATGGCATTGATGCCCAAGACATGGAGGGGGGGGGGGGGGACAAGACCGCTGCAGGAAGCTGCAGGGTGATATCCTGAATTCCTGAAAGAAGGCACGTGAGTGCCCTGGGCTTTGTCTCTATGTAGAAGGTGCAGCTTACATGCATGCACTGGAGCCCCAATATTTGAAAATGTTGAATCAACAGGTCTTTGAAAGTGAAACAGTAACGTCTGGGACAATAGCAGGTAAGAGCTGGGACAGAAGAAGGGTCCTTTCAATTTATTTTCTATTTCAGCTATCTTTAGTTTCCGTTGAATTACGTCATTTAAACTAAACCTTGAGAGTGCAGTACGTGAAGGGAATTCAAAACAAAGCATAAAGTGAAGTGGAACATAAGTGTACACATGACACATTATCTCAGGCCCCCGCATACGTTTTTATTGGGCATGGATGGATAGAAGCTGTATTGCAAAGTAATTACGGTTTAGTAAAGAAACCATTCATTGCTTGTAGATAACTCCTACGTTGTAAATGACAGCTCGAGGCAGTCCTGGCTTTTTAGCCAGACCAAGTTCGATTCTGAGACATGCAGTTTCACCATTGTAAGTAGGAAAGCAAGAGTTCTAGAATTCACATTGCTATTGGCTAAAACGCCAATACTGCCAAAATGTTTCTCATAAACCTTAGATAGCAGGGGCTACTGGGAGTCTAAGCTCTTAGTCCCAACTGCGACTAGTCTCACACATCCAGAAGGTGCAGGTCAACTGTCTTGTTAAAATGCTAAAAGTGGAGCAGCGGCATGTGTGGTGGCATCAGACAATATTTGTATGAAGGAAAGCGAACAGCCTGCGACACACGGCTTTGTCGAATGCAAAAGCCGTCTCTAGAAAAACTTGAATTGGAGATGATCCCAGTAGTCCTCCATAGAAGAGTAACACAATTACAATACCATGTGGAACCTTGCCCGTTATCTCCAGAAAAGATAGCACAGTTGATACCCCTGTGGCAAGTGTGTGTGTGTATGTATGTGAGCGCGCAAAGCACGCATTGTGTTGATGTGTGCAAAGGAAGCTTGCACCCTGTGCTCCTGGCTTCATCTTATGTCTCTTGCACCTTAAAAATTGTGCACCCCACTTTGCATGCTGCAATCCCGGTGCTCCTTGCCTTGGAACTACAATTGCCCCCTTTGTGTGTGTGCGCATCTTAATTCCACCTCTTGCCACCTGACGGTGTGAAATATTGTGACTTCTAAAGCATGAAAACATGCTCCCCAAGCTTCCCTCACATCTAACAGATGAAACATGGTAATGGCAGTGCAAGCTTCTATAATAAATAGCTGTTAAAGGACAGATGGTAGAAAGTATGATTCGTCACACAAACACACTATCCAACGTGTGCAGCAGCAGTGCACAATTCTATATGTGTGGGAAATATACATCATTGCTTCTTATGTGCTACCTCTTCATTGCCAATGCTTATTTTTATCGTCAGTCACAACGGCATTGAATGTCATCACCATCATGCAATGGAATAAAGCGAAATCCTAACGCCACTGTAGCATAAGCCATTGCTGTGCGGTAGATAGGTTTGGCCATTCCATCTAGAGTCAGGGGAGATATACTTTCCTGCTCAACGAACAATGCGTTCATGAAAGTGTAATTGGTGAGGTCCTTTTCACCCATACATGGCATTGAATGGTACACAACAGGAAGGCCGATTTTCACCTTACTAGCTTCAGCAGATAAAGCTAGTTTTTCCACCGTTCTTGCCTTATGGTGCATTTACGAACTAGTACCAGGAATGGACTGATCGTATAAAATAATCTTTGCTTATATTCTGGACTGTATGAATCCGGCATTACATTTTGTCGCTGAAGAGGACTTGCCTTTGAAGATCCCTGTGCAGGTTACAGATATGTACCTTCCAGCTGCCATCTCCATGTATAATTTCAGCTGCCATTCTCAGAGGCATAACTCTTCGGATAGCTCTATCAACTGTACATATTTCACATACCTTTAAACTTCTCCATTGGAGGAGTTGGAACACAGTTTACGCATACCTCTCAACTTTAGCATTTCAAATCCCTTGGCTGATCTGCTCCTCCTTAGCTTCACCGTGCTCAACTATACAAGAGATTATTCTTTAAAACCTCTTATGCGACCAACCATTGAAATAGGCTACCAATACCGGTCTACTGTCCCGCCATATAACAGTGAGACCCTCATATTTACATTCTACTGTCTCATTACGGAGGTAGCATCACATTTCTCTTGCATATCACATAAAGGGACAGATCCACCACACTTACATATCCTTTTCATGTTTTCTACAAATTCATATCCTCTGCAACCTTATACACTTAACAACTTCATAACTTCTGCTATCTAGACCCCGATTACTGCACTAATATGAAACAAGCTGCATGTCTGCAACAACCTCCATATACATGTACCGCCCCACTCAAGAAAAAGAATAATAAAGTGCTCAGTGTTGCAAGTTATATCCCCCTCAGTCTTCTCAGATCCATGAAACTGAACAGGATGGCTCACTGCTCACTGTACAGAGACCCTCATTCGAGTATCAAAATATCTATATGGCCTAATGCACCCTCAACCACCTTGAACAGACCATCTCCTTTGGCATTGGTCTTCACTCACTTCAAACCAACGTCTCACCACTACCGCCAAACTCAGCTGCTTTCCTCCCTTTTCATTAAACTAAGAGTCACTACCTCCATGGACACCTACCCAAACACTATAAAACTATCTTTCCACTAAATATGATACTGCCTCCACTAAAGGTAAATATATGAAGTGTAGAATGTTACTTCAACGCAGCTGATCACTCATCTTTCTCTAGGTTGGTACAGGTTATGCAGCTGTCGTGGGACCAATACTTCAAGAGTGAACTTTGGTACTGAAGATGGAGAGGAGAAGAGTCTACTATGGACAGACCGGGAATGACAGATGAAAGACATTTGGAATGGTGGGAAATCACACACACATCAGACCAAGCCATCTTACATCTGCAACTACTAACTAGCACAAACGACGCATCATTGAATCACCCACACAGGACAAGGGAGATGAAACGCATTACCAAAACCATGTAAGCAATATATTTTAATGTGCCTGCACTGCCCATGAGTCTCCCACTGAATTAGCTAGCACAGACCAGAACATTATACATATACATGCATTAAAACAGAACAGTTATTCTATGTAGTCTGGTATTACTGTGTTAAAAAAAATAACAAAAACACACACCCACCATTTGCCACAAAGGCGCACCACGTCCACTCATATTCAATAAAGAATGTCAGACAGAACACTACTCATACGTTCAACATACTGTGGTATGGGAACAAAAGAACCAGGAACAGGATTCCATTGGTTCTGGAAATTCCAAAAGATTTTTTAAAAATTCCAAGACCCACAAACAGGTCTTCAGGTGCCTGTCCCCTAGATTCTGGAACAGCCTACCTGAAGACCTGATGACCAAATACAGCCTGCTCCATGTTATAAAGAACCTAAAAAACGTACTCATTCAGAACTTATCAATATACTTTTTAGGTTGAAGCCTACTAGACAGTACAGCTGTCTGGTTTCCTAAGACCATTTTGGGGACATTCGGAATGTTTCCCTGGGAATACTTCCACCCATTTCTTACCATTGGCTTTGTGTTTTGTAACTCACAATTGTTTGCAATTTGCTGGCTTTAATTGATATAGACTGCCCCTCTTGCGTTCGGCCCCCATGGAGCATAGCCTTTTTCCTATATTGTTCTACAAGTGCTCGGTTTCCGTGAGCAGGCCTTTCAACCTTCTTATTTCGTCACTTTTGCTTTGCATTATAAGACAGGTCAAATGTTTGGCTGTCTCCAGAGGGAGCTTGGTGTTTACTTTTCTTTCTCTGACTTCCAAGTGAGAGGATATATGTCACAGTCATGCTGTGAAAGGAAAAGCGTTTTCTAGCACATAACAAAATTTAAACGTCTGTAAATGAACTGTGCAGATATTTCAGAATAAATCAAAATTAGGAAAGCAGGCTTTTTTGTAATTCTGAAGTGTGGTGTAAATAAACATTTTCATACAATCAAAGCACTAAGTGATGACATTTCCATATATTAACGTTTGTGTGCTGTATATTTTCTCAGTAAAACTGCCTGTGCAAATGCAGTGGTCTTTTCATTTGGAAAATGTGTTGTCTGAAATGGCAGTGCTCTATCACACCATGCATACTCCACACTACGCCACTCCACAACACTCTACTCTATGGCCCTCCACTCTATGAACCTACACTCCATTCTATGACCCGACACACCACTCTACGACACGCAACTCCCCGTCACTCTACCCTATGCCCCGACACTCCATTCTACAAGACCCTACTCTCACCTATGCCACTAACACTTAGTCATGCTGAACAGAAGCCATGCTGGTGTACATCATGGCTGAAACACATTGGCTAAGCCAAAGGTTCTAGCATAGGCGACTCCTATTGGCTTTGCCAATGCTTGTTCCTGGACAGTCTCTGCTACTTTTTAATGCCATGGTGACGATGCTTCTAATAAGTAAACATTCTGCCTTAGTTTATTTTATCATAATCCGCTTTTCTGTAAGGTGTTCCGCTGCTCATATGGGTAATTCCGTGCTTCATAAATACTATAAACCAAACTTTTTTCAACTACGACCCAATTTTTGAATGACACACTTTCACAACCCATTTAGCTTTGGAGGGGGTGGTCAGAGACTCAGAGGGCCGTTTTCTTTCATTTGGTGTGTGCATGTGTACACTAGCCTCTTCACTCCCATCCGCCTTGGTTCTTGGCCGCCTCACTTGACAGCGTGGGTAGTTTCATTTCCTGCTCCCTCAGAAGGAGTTATTGGTGCAGGTTGATGGGCCACATTGTCTCAAGATATGAGTAAGTATATTTGTAGTTAGGATACATGCTGTTATTTTTACTGCAAGCATAATAATTACACATATGCTTACAGAACGTCGTTAATTGGCGGCACAGTTAAAGTTGTCCACTTCATGATGTACTTTCCATATTTCACAAACTTTTCGCGGTCAACAGAAAATCAGTTCACAACCCACCAGTGGGTCATGACCACGGTTTGGAAAATGCTGCAATAAACAAATAGAAATGTCCCACCGACATGCAATGTAGCAGGGATTCACCGTGCTCACAAATACACTAATGACTAAAACACCACATGCAACTAAATGTACTGCAAGGCAATGTGTACATCGAACACAGCACAGACCGGCCATGTAATTCGATACCACTGTTCTCAAAGCAGCACTCAGCTTCTCCACATAGAAATCTACATCACATTAGATAGTACCCATCATCCACAATTCAGATAGGCCTGTAGCTGACCATTACGATTTCAGCAGCAGAAGGTACATCCATAACGGTCATTGTTTTTGCTTTATATAGCATTTACTACCCCTGACAAGGCGCTGAAGCACTTTATGCTGGGCAGCAGCAGGCCGCGCTGGAGACCCAAGGTTGGGATTAGTGGCTATTGTTTGCTACTGAGATTAGTTGTGTATGCCCAAGCAAACCATTCCATGCATTCACTCGAGTTTCTTTATGGTGGATCAAATTAATGAAAGTTATTTGTGATCATTAGTTGCCAGAGTGGGTGGAGGGGGTGTGGTAGGGGTGCAAAACATGCTCATGTTTGGTGGGATTAATAGATGACCTAGAGAGGATTAGGTACTGTTAGATTGCAGGAGTATAACGTTCAGAGGAGGAGAGGTGATGAACATGTAAATGAGTTGTGACCAGTTTGCAGAAATAGAATAATAGAGTTTATGGCAAATATACATTTGAGAGAATAGATGGAGTTTAAAAACAAGAGGGATGGAAGGGAAGTAAAGGGCAATTTTAAAGAAAATAAGAGGTTTGGAGTAAAGGTCAGTTTTTCATGCCAGATTTAAGGGATATGGAGGATCTTTTTTTAGACTGCATGCATGGATGCAAGACAATAGGTAAAAAAGAAGCGTATTAAGGTAGTGCTGGATTGGGTATTTCTGAATGGCACTAGAATCACGCAAACAGTATGCTCCGTACTATGCAACTGCTAGACCACCTCTCCAGCCAGATCAACTGATGGGCTCAAGGGTTGAAAGAGAAAAGTATCGGCTGGATGCATATGTAGTAAATATTGAGAGTTTAGGCTGTGCTCAAAGGAAGCAGTGAACTCAAAAACAATAGTGGAGGAAAATACATGTTAACAAATGCAAACACTGAAAATGTTGGAGCAAATCTCAATTCTTATAACTCTATGCCATACAAAGCTGATAACATCAGATGAACTTGGAAAGAAACACCCCAACATCACACACCAAAACTCGCTGATATACCGATGACTAAGCTACAATTGTATTTTTCAAAAACACATGTACAGAAAACAAGTCTGTCTCTCAATTCTTAAGCGTTCTAGATTACTAACTCGTATAACAACTGCTTGAAACCCAAAATAGAAATGCTAAATGTATTACTGTACTACTTTTTCACAGCACACTTCGCTGTTTTCTCACCATCATCGTTGTATTACTACAAGTGAAGATTCAGGTAATCGGCACAGCCTTTCTGATTGAGATGTAGGTAACACAAATATTACAACAGCACCGTAGAGGTGTCATCAAGTGACCCTTTCACAACGGTTATTCCTCCTCTGAAAAGGACATCCTCCATGGGCAGCTGTTTTCAAGATCTTAATGTCCATAAGTTAAGTATTTAATCAAGTCACGTTTTTTCTTTGAATCTTTGTTTTCTGGGGCTTTAAATCCTGACCTCAAAGGGCTGAAGCACGGACTTGGGGTCCTGGAAAGCTTGCAAGAGTGTCCTCGAGTAAGAAAGCCTGTTTCTCATTATTTTACAGATCCCCCTTGTCCCCCAACAATCTAACAATAATCCCTGATCCTTTGATTCTCCTCCATTGCTTCTTTTTAAGATAACTGCACCTATGAGTTAATTAAATTGACATGCATGGTACCCAGGACACAGGCCTCGAGGATTTGTAATTGTGAAACTATGCAAAGTTGTGAAGTGAAGATATGGAGCCTTTCAGATGGAGAAAAAAAAAAGGTCACTCACCTTTCACTTCCATTAGTTCATTTTCTACCTTCCACTGAACATCCGCAGGATCATCAGGTGCCATTGCCTTCTCAACACACCTGCTAGGATCCTTTAGTGCCTGTTTTGCAGGGCCCTTGGTCGCCTGCCCTTTGACCACAGACCTCCTTGGGACCTTGGGTGTCACTTCTTTCATATTTGTGGGGCCATTGGATGCTGCTCCTTTGCCTATAGAACACTTTGGTGCCTTAGCACCTTTGGGAGCCCTGGGTCTTTTGATTGTCCCTCCAGGAGAGGGCACGGGTGCTTTGGGCACATCCCCCTTGTACATGGCCCCCTTGGGTGGCTCTCCTTTTCCAGCTCCTCTGGGACCCCTGGCAGTCTCACCCTTGGGCCGCTTATGCTCTATTTTGGCAGCAGTCTCCACAGAACCCCTTCGCTTCAGCATCCTGCTCCCGGGGTGTAATCACTGCTCTCCAGTGGGTTTACACAACAAAAGGCAGCATGAACAGAGGAACACACCCAGGACCCTGTGCAGCAGGCAGGTTGTATAACTCTCACACATGCAGCTCATTAACAATGCACCGCAGAGCGCAGCCATTGGAGCAGCAGCAGGCAGGGGAGCCCGGAGCTCTGCTATTGGAGGACAGAGCAGATGTCACAACGAAGGCATCCTATTGGAGGGAAGAGCGGCTGCCACCACTATGGCCAAACTCTGAACTCCAGGGGTAAGAGAAGAGCAGGGTGCTATCAAACCTTGAAGCGGGAGAGGGTGTGGGTGCATGATATAGTGTTGAAATTAGACAATATAAATAGCATCGGTTAGCCGCACCTCATCATGATTTGGATAAACTCTGTGCTTTTCGAGCGAACCAAGAATGGTACAGTCCGCCCTACATTCAAGCAACAGTGGCGGCCATCTTGGAAATATTTTTCCCAGCTTGGAGCCCATGATGAAAATCATATTAACACTGATAATAGGGGGAAATTACTTAGGCACGGGATATTTCTACATGTCGAGGAGTTTTCACCAAAATATCACACGATTTACATTATAAACGTTAATTCTTTAATGAGAAACATAGAAAGAATAGGAAGCCATGTAGATTAGCTTTCGTTATTTATAACCTTTCTTGGCAAGTGTAGTCTTTGTATTCTTTTAGTCTTGATTTCTTAGAGGCCCAACAAAAAAAGCTCTTTTACAAAATGGCCGCTTCCTTTTACTACCAAGTATGCAGTATCCCGCTTCATCTTTGTCCTTCGTCTGTTTCCACGATTCGGCAGAGAAGACACTCTTGCACTTCTCCGCTAGCATAGCGTTGCTGGTTCGAGTCCTGCGTTGGTGAAAGCGCTGCTTTTGAAAGATGGCTGACGAAATAGACCAGGTGAGGGGTGCCGCGGCGGAATGTGGGGGCAACTAAAGTGAGAGGCCATTCGATAGTATAAAATTAGAGTAACGTCTCTTGGTGCTTTATTTGGTAGCGGAGTAGAGCATGGTTGGCCTTTTTATCCAGCTTACTGTGCTTCTTGTTGGTGGCTGGACATGGAGTGTAGAAAGTGAGTTGTGTGTTTATGCAGAGTAACTCTCACTGCGACCACCGTGTTGCCCTTACATTGCATGAGAATAAGTTGCAGTTTCTGTATTCAAATGAATAGTGGCTGATATCGGAGGCACAAGTCCTATAACACGCATCTGCAATGCAATTGGTCTCGCAATTGTCAAAAAGACAATGTCTTTTACTTATGTTTATGGTGTGCATGTATGTGGTGTGGAGTTGAATGATGTGAGTTTGATTGAAATTATTAGTTGTGGAATTGTGTGTCGTAGAATAATGTGGTGTGTAGCGGATTTGTGTAGTGGAATTATGTGGTGTGCAGCGGAATTAGATGGATAGTGATGTGGTATTGAGTGTACTGGAATTATGTAGAGTGGGATTGAGTGTAATGGAGTGTAAATATGTGGATTTGTATTTTGTGGTGTGGTATGTCATGGAGTTTAATTATGTGGTGTGCTGTTGAATTGTTGCTATGTGACAGTGATTTTATGGTGGCATTGATGAATGCGTGTGTGTGTAAAGGCTATCTTGAATGTATTTTATTATCCTTTAAGAATAGAAGTTAGAAGCAGTTGCAAGGGGCACTGTGAAAAGACTGATCTGGTTTTGAGAGTTTCGTTACAGGTTTGTAAAGAAGAAGACAATGTCAGTGCTATGAGGCCATAGCAATGGCAACACACACACTATAAGAGTACTAGCAACATAACAACTCTTATAACACAGATAGTAGACAGGGTCCACACACCAATCACAGTCCAGACAGTGAAACTGAGAGCACGCGGACTTCTACGAATGGAGATGCCAGTAACACTGCGAAATTATTAAATGAAATGAGTGCAGAGTACTTTTTAGGTTTTGCTTGGCAATGCGTACGAAGTACGCATGCGCTAGCAAAATCTAATGATATTTCTATGTGGGGTCGGGTATCCGCCCCCTCCTCCCATTGGCTAGCTCCATAAATGGAGGCCATTGGTAGACGGCTCTGTCCGTCAATCCCGGACGAGATTCGGGGGCGTTCCCGAGAATTTTTCCACTTTGGCTACGTCACGCTAAGTCAGCCAAAAGCCGGGAACGCCCCCGAATCTGGTCCGGCATTAGAAACACCGGAAGAAGATGTCCGGCCTGCCGCCTGGTTGTGGGCGGGGCCGGGGGGACGTGGTTTCGCTTCCCCCTTCCTTGGGGAAGCCATTTCCTGCCTTGCCGGTCTCCCGTGTTGTGAGGGAGACCGGAGATGCTGCCCGCAGCGACATCCGGCCCGAAGGAAGCAGCCGTGTGCCTCCAGCCAGGGCCGCGCTGGGATTGGCCCAGCCGGCCGAGCCTCCGCCACGTCATCCGGTTAGGATTAGGTCAGCCGTTGTTTTCTTTCCCTGCCGTGGTCTTTTTCCCGCCCCCCTCCCACTGTCCGTGTTTGTTCCCGCCCCCCTCCCGCTGATTAGGTCGGCCGTTGTTTTCTTTCCCTGCTGTGGTCTTTTTCCCGCCCCCCCCCCGCACCCCCCCAAGCGACACCACGCTCAGAATAGCTAATATCCAAGCGGAAGTAATGGCGTTCGTCTGACCGCAAAAGCACGGACATTGTAGCACATTAATTTTAGTACTATATTATGTTCAGTTATTAGCGCTTCAAATCCTGCTCCAGGTGCTCCAACGCGCTTTACATAGCAACTTTTACGCGGCACCAATATAGCTAACTCTAACCTCATGTTACTATTGTCCAATGCAATGTGGTCTCTCACTTTACCGTCATTGGAGGGATGGAAGGCTGAGTGTGCCTTGCATCAGTCACTGCAGAGGACAGCGGCGCACTGCAGCAGGTGGGTGTTCAGAGTGAAGTAACAGTGACAGCGTTGTCTATGCAGCACTGCTAAAGCCGCACATAATAGGAGCAGGCGAAGCGTGATAGCGTTACCTGGTTGAGGCTGAAGTCCAGGTTGTTCGGCTGCCCCAGCAGCCGTGGGAATGCCAGTCTCTGCTGCATGTCCTCCAGGGCCACGCTCTGCCCCAGGGCCAGTAAAAGCAAAAGACATCCCGCGTAGATCCTGACGTGCACCGGCCTTGGGATCCCCATCCTCACCTCTGACAGCTTGAATATTCTCAAACCTCGTCCCTGCGCCCCGAGCCCCGCTCTTATACAGGTGCCCCTGACTCAGAGGGGGCCGCCGGCTCCGCTGGGCTCTGCGCCCTTCCCGCCTCACGCTGAGTCAGACCGCCTCACTGAACCAGGCACGGCCGGAGTGATAGCGCTCGCTGTAATCCAGTGTGCCGAAGGTAGGGCATCCGAGGTGTGACTGGCAGGCATCCCTCACCCCACCCTGGAAGCCAGACGGCCCGAGGAGTAAATCACAGACTGAGTAATGCGGCGAGTGCGTTCAGTCTGTTAGAGGTGCGACGGCTTCCTTCCTCTCCGCCGCATATTTGCATCTGAGAGCCGGGGCCGGCTCCCTGCAAGCTCTTGCACGCGGCCACCGAGGGCTGCTCAGTCAGAATTGTGGTTATAGGAGAGTAGGTTCACCGCCTCGGCGCCTCCTGAGAAGTACCCAAGGCCCTTGCCTCGGAGCGGTGCCCATGCGAGGGGCCGCTATCTCAGTGGGTTTCCACCACTTCGCTGGTTGCGAGGCATTGAATGACCGCTCTCTCGGCATGACCGGGAGAAGGCAGCCATCCCATGGATGCTGATTGCTACCCCCATGTAATTTTTCCAAGGTGTTAACTGCCTTTACAGTACTGGCACACTGCGTTTACACAGGCAGGTATGTGGTCCCTTGCAGGCCCCATCACTGCGTTTGCAGTTAGTCACACAAGAAATCCTAGTTGGATTAATGCACAGAAACAAACGGGCGAGTTGTACAACACACGCAGTCCAAAGACAGCCCTGCATTACAACCTGACTAATCTGTAGTGATATGGAGTGCAGCTGGTTCACTACCCCTCGAAGTATCTGTGCCTTCTGAACCGGCTGTAGTATTGTGCGTTTGTGTAAGTGTCTGTGTTCCCGTGTATGTGAATGTTCGTAATTGTGTGTGTTTGCGTAGTTGTATAGGTGTATGTATGTTGATTCAAGTGTGTGGGTTTTGATTCCCGTGTGTAGTTTTGTGCATGCGTACTTGCGTAGTTGTGTGTGTATAGTTGTGTAGGTGCATGTATGTTGATTCCGCGTGTGGTTTTCGTGTCTTCGTAGTTGTGTGTATATAGTTGTGCGTGTGTGTATAGGTGCATGTATGTATGTTGACTTGATTCCCGTGTGTAGGTTTTGCACCTACGTAGTTGTGTTCGTATAGTTCTGTAGGTGCATGTATGTTGATTCGGCGAGTAGTTTTTGTGTCTGCGTAGTTGTGTATATGTGGCTGGTTTTTTAAAACTTTTTTCCAAGCGGTGGTAAGCACAGAAGGCAGCTTCATGGCCCCTTCAGTACCCACGGAAATGAGGGCATTCCCGCTGTCCGTGTTTGTTCCCGCCCTCCTCCCGCTGATTAGGTCGGCCGGAGACTGGTTACTGGAGGACGTCAGGAGAGGTTGTGTGTACATTTATGGTGTGGATCCGGTGCCATCAACCTCCTCAGACTTGTGTCTGGTTCTTTGCACTGTGGATACCTCTGCTTCGGAGATCTGTGCGGGTGAAGGCAAGGAAAGCATCTACATGCAGCAACATGGAGGCCTGGTCAGGTAAGCCCTCGGTCACTCTTTTGAGCAGTGCTTTGGGTGACCTGCAAGGAATCCTATCCAAGAGGCATGGCCTATGTAATTAAGGGTGGCTTAAAACATGTAAACTAATATTGTAGGCCTCACCCATCATGTGACATGACCTGACCAGTATTTAGGTACCTGTGTGCGTTTTCTGTTATTCCTTCCAGACATAGAACACAACAATAGGAGTCTGCCTAAAGCCGAATCTCTATGCTTTGACAAGGTACCTGCATGGGTCGTGATACACATATCACCAGAATGACATGTCAGTCGTGTCATCACACTTATTGTTTTGTAACCATATTGCACAGCATTGAGGGGAAATTACCCCACTGTACGGCATTACAAAAAGCCAGTGACCAAGCTGATGGATCTCAGTCACAGAGCCGAGGCATATTGATTTTGCCAGTGCTTAAGAGCTGCAAATACACATTATGTACTAGCTTAAGTGATTGGCAAGAGTTAAAAATACAATAGATGCTGCAAATATGGTGATCTTTGAGTTGCATTGAATATATTGTTGCACAAAAGTAAACAGTTATTTGTACATTCCAATAGTGGGTGATTCAAGTATTGAGATTTTTTTAACTTCAAGAAATTCAGTTGACTCCGGGTCAGGGCCACTTGGACTACGTGATAATTGTAGTGAATGTGCGCAGACCTGCGGATCCTACTGTACAATAGTAGTTTGTAAAGCAAATTCTTTGACCCACCGCTTGATCTGATGTCTGTCTAAAACGAAGTTTTTGTTTATTTATTTGTTGCATCCATACTGCCAAAATCTTTCATTAAAATGTTTGTAATTAGTGACAATAAGCCCTTTGTGTTTGAGGCACACATGTTCCTGTGGCTGCTCTGGTGCATTGTTTTAGAGGCTACTCGTGTTCCTCTGGCTGCTCTGCTGTCTTGTAAGACTGCTGCATTGTTTTTTGATGCCACACATGCTGCTCTGCCGTCTTATAAGCCTGGTGCATTGTTTTTTGAGTCTACACATGTTCCTCTGGCTTCTCTGTCCTCTCCCTGCCTGTTGTCGTGTCCCGGTGGCAGCAGGCAGCAGGCAAGAGCGTGCACTGCGTCCCCGAAGTAACAGCCCTAAAGCAAGCAAGAAGTACGCCCCCCTCCCACCAATCCCTGTTAGGTAGTGGAAACTGTCCAAACTGGGGTGCAGACAGCCCCTCTCACCTTTCGGCCTGGTACCACTGCACCAGCCGCACTACTTCCCTACTGACCGTTCTCCACTTCAGCCCCGTCTACATTACAATTCCTGCTTGTGACCCTTTTGCCTGCTTGTGCTTGTTTTCGTGACCCTGTTGCCTGCTTGTGCCTCCGTGTGCCCCTGTTGCCTGCTTGTGCCTCCGTTTTCGTGCCCCTGTTGCCTGCTTGTGCCTCCGTTTTCGTGCCCCTGTTGCCTGCTTGTGCCTCCGTTTTCGTGCCCCTGTCGCCTGCTTGTGCCTCAGTTTTCGTGCCCCTGTCGCCTGCTTGTGCCTCAGTTTTCGTGCCCCTGTTGCCTGCTTGTGCCTCAGTTTTCGTGCCCCTGTTGCCTGCTTGTGCCTCAGTTTTCGTGCCCCTGTTACCTGCTTGTGCCTCAGTTTTCGTGCCCCTGTTGCCTGCTTGTGCTTCCGTGTGCCCCTGTTGCCTGCTTGTGCCTCCGTGTGCCCCTGTTGCCTGCTTGTACCTCTGTGTGCCCCTGTTGCCTGCTTGTACCTCTGTGTGCCCCTGTTGCCTGCTTGTACCTCTGTGTGCCCCTGTTGCCTGCTTGTACCTCTGTGTGCCCCTGTTGCCTGCTTGTACCTCCGTGTGCCCCTGTTGCCTGCTTGTACCTCCGTGTGCCCCTGTTGCCTGCTTGTGCCTCCGTGTGCCCCTGTTGCCTGCTTGTGCCTCAGTTTTCGTGCCCCTGTTGCCTGCTTGTGCCTCCGTGTGCCCCTGTTGCCTGCTTGTACCTCCGTGTGCCCCTGTTGCCTGCTTGTACCTCCGTGTGCCCCTGTTGCCTGCTTGTGCCTCCGTGTGCCCCTGTTGCCTGCTTGTGCCTCAGTTTTCGTGCCCCTGTTGCCTGCTTGTGCTTCCGTGTGCCCCTGTTGCCTGCTTGTGCCTCAGTGTGCCCCTGTTGCCTGCTTGTGCCTCCGTGTGCCCCTGTTGCCTGCTTGTGCTGTGTGGGTGTGTGTGGAAGGCTCTGTGTGGGGGGCTTTGTGTGGCTGTGTGTGTGGGGGGCTTTGTGTGGCTCTTTGTGGCTGTGTGTGTGGGGGGCTGTGTGTGGGGGGGGCTCGGTGTGTGTGTGTGGGGGCTCTGTGTGTGTTTGTGTGTGTCATTTGCGAGAGATCAAGCTAGTGGCATTGTAAATGACAATGCCATTTATTTATGTTAAAAAAAACATAAATAAAAATAATGTCAAGAGCAATGCCAATAGCTCTAACTTTAACAAAGGCAAAACCATTGCATTGTAAATGCTTGTTTTTACATACTACACTTTCAATGTACCATCACATTCACAGCCAGTCACTTTCACTGCCTATGTACCAACAATTTCTTGTGACGAGTTATAACGTACCATCATGTTAGAGGGCACAGTGTTTCCAGTAGAGATTCTTCATTAATAAATACATAAAAACATATACAACAAATACACAAATACACTCAGGGTGCACAGCAGACACAAAGAGCACAAACAAATTGACACATAGCCTGTATAAAATGATAGGATCCCACAGAGTACAGCAGACACATAGAAAGTACAACATAGTAACATAACGCAGACAGTGACACACAACATGCACAACTGACACACAACAATAAAATACAAAAAAACACTAATTAAGAAGATAATGAAACAGAAAGCGGACAGTGACACTCAGGCTGCATGCAGTGACACGCAAAGGATGCAAAGATTGTCTTACACCAAGACTGCAGAAGATGCACGCTCTCAGTTGAGACTGGAAACAGAGAAACTGAAAAGGAACACTGACACACTGGCTAGTGATTGTGACACACAGGGTGAAAATAGTAACACACAGAGAATAAAGACAATGACACGCAAATGGGAGCATACATTAAAACTACATTTATAACAAGTAACACACGGTGTATATAATGATATACAAAACATCTCACTGATTGAAGAATAGCAAAGCCATAAACTGCACAGCAATTACACATACGGCTAAACAATATGTGCAGAGAGCCTCAGTTTGCATGCCCATACTGCCAAAGACATGGTACGATATCAAGATTTGGCAGACCAGAAGAATCGATGCCACCTGAACGAAAGGTTTTCAGTACAGTGATTTATTTAATCAGATTGGTGCATTGTGGCTGGGAGATTGTTTTTGACCCGAATACCCCAACTAAGGTAACATACCTGAAATAAATTGATGGTTAAAGGAAAATACATGATTGGAGAACTTGTTGCAAACATAGCCATTATAATGACACACAGAAGGTATTGACAGTGCCACACAAAAGGTGATGATAGTGACACACGCACGTGGCGCATACACAGAGTGCACAGTATTCTCATTATGTACACGTACGATGAACACTAACGCATTCAATGTAAGATGGTAACACCTAGGGAACATACACATAAGAGTCCAATACAAAGAAACGCTGGTTGCACGCACAGCATGGAGACAAAATGCACATGCTTTTACAAACACATCGGATGCACACACTGAAACATCCAAATTTAACACCATCCACGCACTTTGTCGAAAATCAAAATGGCTGCAGCTGACGTTATATATTAGGACAACTGTCTGCAAAAGCAAGTTAAATGTACATGAACGCAGTCTCAGATTTTACACAAAAAAGATGCACATGCGAAAATATACTATCGGTTTCATGCGATGTTACAGATTTTTAACTTGTGCCAAAGAACTGACAAGCCCAGGTTTTTAACAACACAATGTCACAAAACCCAATTTAGCCATCCTTTAAAACTGGTGACCCGGTGTGAGCACAGTAAATGAAACAATCTTAAATATTTTTTCTTTAAAATCACAGATGTTGCCTATTAGAATTAGAGAGTACCTCTCATTACGTTATAGCAAAAGCAGTAATTGGCTCCCGAATGGAGGTGAAGGGCCAGGCAAGAGGCAGTCATGGACAGCATAGAAGATATTCAGGGAAAGAGGAGAGGCCCCGACCCTTCACAACATAAACACCATATGTAAACAGGACAGTTAGCCTTGGAGGTGTGGTGTTGTGGGAGAGGTGAGGGGGGTGCACGGGAGATTAAGGAAGGCAAGGGGCTTGCAAGCAGTGTTGTGGGAAGGGCAGGGCACAAGTCCTAAACAAGCATTGGCATAGCCAATAGGTCTCGGTTTTGGGACCTTATAAGTTATGAGTTATGCAGCACAATATCCTTGGTGCCACAACACCAACTGTTGCTTGGCTAAACACTTATAAGGTCCCAAAATAGAGACCTATTGGCTATGCCAATGCTTGTTTAATGTTGTGGCGAGCTGCAGGGAGCACAGCTGTCACGAAGCAGCAATAAAAAATAAAGAAAAGTCTCCTGGGTCACTGAACCAATCACACAATAATCAACATCCGAGGGATAAACAAAGTTTAATTGTGGTATTTGAATCCTCTACCTTTAGGAAATATTTCGAAAATATGGTTCATGACTGAGGTTCTTTAGCTTGACCTTAATGAAGACTGTCAATGCACGTATTGGACGCGTGTAGATCACCTCTGAGGTGACAGCCATGCCCTCTCATCAGGCTGGAAGTATGTCTACCTTAGCACAATGTAGGAACTACAAGCAAAACTACTTTTTCGTAGGATTAAGACCCTTTGTGTGGAGCTGCCAGTCAAAGACGTGCCGGAAGAAAGGTCTCTTTAAATTTTTAATAGGCAAGGGGTGACGCTTCCATGGCCAACAGAAGTGAAACTTAATCAGAAAGAGGGCGCAGACTGCTTTAAAGAGTTGTTGAATAAACGGTGAAGGGACCGTGGACCGTAGTAAAGCGGGAATCTGAGAAATGCACAATAAAAACACAGAAAGATTAGAGAGGAGACAAGTGTTGAACGTGACAGCAGGCGCACACAACAGCACAGTGAGGATTGAGATTGTACAGGGTGAAAACGTCAGGTGAGACGCACAATAAGTACGCAAAAATAAGCAGAAGAGACTGGCTCAATGGTAGCCGCTCAGCAAGTGCGATGCTTGCTAGGAACTGGAGAGACGGTATGATAAAGAGAGCAAAATGAGGGAGGACACAGGATAGAGGCGCGTGGGATAGGGACTGCCATCGAATTAAGTGCATCAAGAGCAGCCTTCATTAACGCGTAAATAGTGTGGGGTGAGAGAAGAACTGAGCCGAGTGAGTGTACCGAGCTCGCTGTATTGCGCTTCATGTCCTGCTTTTACTTTACTGGCGGCTGTGCGCCATTCTTAAGAAGAGCTGCATGTAAAAGGAGCGTGGCAGCCATTAAAATAAAAGTTCGGCATGTGGCACTTTTACAAGAAAAAGCACCACATGTGCGCTTATACTTAAATGGCGGCCACGCCCCTTTCTTTACATGTAGTTCGGCTAAAGAACGGGGCACGGCCACTGGTAAAGTAATAGCAGGACATGGAGCGCAATACAGCGAGGTGGCCTATAGATAGGCTCAAGGCGGCCGGAAGGCAGGCTGCAGGCGCCATTGTTGACTGTTTGCTTATATTAATGTAAAAGCGGGTGATGTGCTGAAGCCTAAAGCGTGGCGCCTGGGGGTGGGCGGGGTCGCGGGCACCAGTGTTGACTGTGCACTACTTCTGTTAATTTAAAAGGGAGAAAACGCAGAGGTCTGCATGCATAAATAAGTTATAGCGCGACATCCATTAAGCGGCGCCGCACTGAGTTGCTAATACACGACAAAGCAGCAAGGATTTTGCAAGCTGCGCATACCCGTGCGGCAGCTATTGTTACTTAGTGTTCTGCTGGGGCGGGATGTTGGGGCTCTGAAAGGGACGGCGCGCGCATACTAGCGAGTGGCAAATGGCAGCTGTGCATGTCACACGCGCTCTTGTGCGCATGATAGCAAGCTGGTCGCCGCTTTGGTAGCACTTTTCAAGCAGCTACTAAATGTCTCGCCATCCAGCGCAGGTGCTGGATCATGTCACGACCTAAACAAGCATTGAAAATGCAATAGGTCTCGCAATAACGCGAGTCTGAACTATTAGCATTGTAAATGATTATGCCCTTTATTTTTGCGTTCTGGTTTTTGGAACATAAATAAAAGGCTTAGCCATTTACAAGGCCTATAGCTTAAATTTGCGTTAAAACGAGACCTATTGCATTGCAATGGTGGTGGTGCTGCTGAGTTTTCTCTGAATCTGCACCCACAATCTGCACCCGTGTGTGAGTGGCGTTGCGTGTGTGAGTGGCGTTGCGTGTGTGAGTGGCGTTGCGTGTGTGAGTGGCGTTGCGTGTGTGAGTGGCGTTGCGCGTGTGAGTGGCGTTGCGCGTGTGAGTGGCGTTGCGCGTGTGAGTGGCGTTGCGCGTGTGAGTGGCGTTGCGCGTGTGAGTGGCGTTGCGCGTGTGAGTGGCGTTGCGCGTGTGAGTGGCGTTGCGTGGGTGAGTGGCGTTGCGTGGATGAGTGGGGTTGCGTGGATGAGTATGAGTGGGGTTGCGTGGATGAGTGGCGTTGCGTGTGTGAGTGGTGTTGCTTGGGTGAGTGGCGTTGCGTGGGTGAGTGTGGTGTTGCGTGGATGATAGTGGGTTTGCGTGGGTGTGAGTGGCGTTGTGTGTCTGTAAGTGTTGCTGTGTGGGTGAAAGTGGCACAGAGCCTTTGATGTGACATTTCAGGTGCAGAGCATGAGATTGATTCAAGGAGCAGGCATGGGAAACAAAACCTTCCTGATGTGAGAGACGATAACGGGTGCATATGCATAGGAGGAGAATACAGGTATATGGCATGTGAAGATATCAGGTGGAAAGATTGGGTAGGGAAGATAATTAGTTCAGGGCTTGCAAGGCATGAGTAGAGTAAAGCATGACAAAATGGTGCAAGGCATGAAAAGAAACTAATGCCAGGTGTGGAAATTGAGGAGTAAAAATAACGATACGGCATGAGATGTCCAGCAAGAGAATATAAAATGTGTGCCAAATTCAGGTGGCATGGGTAGGTAATCTAGTTCAAGCAACTGTGATATAAGTGACATCACAGCCTTTGGTGTGCAAGGCTAGCGAAGGGCCGTCACTGATGTAAGGCTTAGGAAGAGAACATAAAACGTCGAAAACAAGGACAGCGAACAAGATAGCTGTCTGACCGTAGCTGATCCGAAAGTTGCCTTGTTTGCTATGATTACAAGTGCAAAGAATGTCCCGAGAAGGTAGGGAGTGCAAGGCATGATACAGGAAATTATGTGTGCCTTAAACCATGGTAATGTAAGCAAACTGATACAAGTTGATCGGCCGGGAAGCGGCCAGGAAACACAAGTACGGCCGGCCACATAATTAGGAGAGGAGAAGCCGCACAGCACACGCTGGGAGAAGCCCTTTGATGTGCTGTGCGGCCGCGATGCGCGCTCTGTGCTGGGGAGGGCCATTAGGAACAGGAACAGATGGCCATGAAAGTGTATGGGCCAAATGCGCGTGCCTGTACGTGCACTCGAAGAAAACGCCACGGAAAAAAGCGGTGGTTTGACTATCCGATGGAGCACTTGAATTCTCCCCCATTTCCCATTGCTTCGCAATGGAAAAGGACGAGACCTAAAAAGAAGTGGGGGGGACGCTGACGTCACGACAGGTGGCTGGCACCATCGGACTCATTGCCTCCCCTCGCTCACCCCTTAGATATGATTGCATCACAGAAGCCAGCGCGTGAGCAGCATTCTGAATTAGCTCCGATCTCGCCCCAGAGAGGCCAAAGAGTGACAGTGTGGCTCCATTTCCTCCAGTTATTGAGCTCCCGGTAAAATAAGTAGGGGGACGTCGTCCACCCGCATGGTACCCCGACTCGAACCCTGAGGAAAGGTGAAGGGGAGCCACAGGAAGATAAATCGACAGACGAAGTTTCAGCTAATAAGTACCTGTAAAAAAATATAGTGTTGGTGGGACTTAACGCAGTAACAGTGTGAAAGAAAACATGCGCTGTTGCAGGCTGGAGTAAACCGGATATGAAAGTTGTAAAACAGGCACTCTCAAAGAGTGCTTAGCGTTGATAGACACAAGATGAAATAAAAGTTGTAAAACACACACTCTAAACACGAACAGCAAACAAAGAAACCAGAGCAGAATGGAATAGCAGCAGCGGTGGCAGAAGTTACGCAGTTGTTAACACCTCTCTAAATAGGAACGTTTTAAAATGTTCCCTAAAGGTGAGAAGAACCAGTTCCCTGTGTAGGTGCTTGGGTAAATCATTCCAGATTTGCAGGAGGGAAACTGAGAACGCTCTACCCTCTTTAGATTTAGAGATGTACCTGGGTAAGCTAAACGGCAGGCCCCAGATGAGCGCAGAGTCCGGTGCGTGTGTGTGTGTGTGTGTGCGCGCGCGTGTGTGTGTGTGTGTGTGTGCGCGCGTGTGTGTGTGTGTGTGTGTGATATTCACATGTATCTCTGTCAGAGGAACTGTCATGGGTTTTTGGCGGAATTTTATAAATAGGGGAACATCTCCCTGTGATCACACAGTCGTCATGGAAAGGTTTTACATATGCCCATTGCGCCTTCATTTCTCTCCATTGTTGTGTATATGTTTGTATGTTCATCCATGTATTTGACTGACTTAAAGTAGGGACAGGACCTCATGCAGGGATCTCAAAGTTCTGACGAAGGTCGCTGACCTTAGGTTGAGCATCCACAATTGCTCGAAACATATTGACAGTCTAATGCTGATGGATTGAGAGTCGATGTAACCATAGTACAATCCTACTACATAATCTTGCCCGGGCATCCGACAGTGAACTCATTTATTTGGCTAATGCCCCAGGCAGTTTTAATCTCATTTTGTGTCTTCAAAGAAAACTGATCCCCAATTATAAATCCTGAGCTCCCCCTTTGCGGTTGTGTCCACTTTAAAGTAATGGCACTTCGAGGATAAAGGAAAGGCCTCATAATGAAGCTAGCCTCAAAATGTGGGCGAGGGCTTCTTTTTCCAAAAAGGAGCTCCTTTACAAAGATAAAGCAGCCTAAAATTATTAGCTACTGTTATTTCACTACTCGTGTTTGTGATTTGTATGTTATCTTTTAGGAGGAAGGAACAGAGTCTGGCATCTCACTCCTTGTTGTGAATATGATAATTGGAATGCTGTCATAACTAGGTTAATCTCTGTATGACACCAAAATGGAGAAGTGTTTTATTTTTATTTTACAGGACAAATAGATTCCTTGAATGTTATGAAATTCAACACCCCTGCTCTTATTTCTTCCTATTTGGTTACTATGCTTCTGTATCCTCCCCTTGTTTGGTGATACTGTGTTGTCCTCTCTTCTTTCCAGCTTTACCTTTTTTTTATTGTTGGCTGTGAACACAGAAAGTTGCCTCTGTATTATACTGAATGAGTGAAGCAAGTGAGCCTGCCTTTCAGGAGTTGATGTGGAGGTTCACCCCCATAAAACTCTAAAGCAAGTACTGACAAAGTCAACTCTGATGTACTGCTGTATGCACATAATGGCATGTGCAAAACATGTTTGTGCCATATGCATCCTGCCTCTTTCTGTGCCTCTTATTTACTTTGCCCTAATTTTTTCCTGTTCCTCTGCTTAAATGCATTAGAACTTTAAAGCAAGGCCAGTTTCTTTGCCAATGCTTGTTATAATTTATCAATCTAAAATGGCAATCTTTCATATTTGAACGTTATATTAAAAATGCCAAAAATGGCTTTATGTGCATTATGACGTATGCACATGCATCTGCACCATTCTCATTTGCTTTTCTTTATTCAAAAGCCCATTTCAAAATGGCTGCCCATGTACCTGCGTACATTATCACATACCAGTGGCCATTTTTTGAATTTTCGCCAGTGCTTGTTAATTAAATCGGCTTACTTAGAGCTTGAGCAGGTGTTTTCTTTTCTTCAAAAATTCCTGATTCCAGCCCTGCTTTTGATGTCAGAACACTCTCTTATGATCGAGTGTAAATTATACCCAAACTGTTACAAATGATATCTATACTGCACATAGTCTTGGTTTCCATTCCTGTCAAGATTGTCTATAGAACATGGATCTCTTTGGAACATGGGATCACCCTGGCTGTATACCTTTCTTTATTTTCTACCAAAGCAGTTTAGCTTATATTAATCTTCAGTATTTCTTACCCTTATGAAGACTACTTGAAAAAGTATATCTTGTGTCTGCTCCATCAATCGATTTGTAAATATGTGAAGCCTATCTGTGTGACTATTATAAACCTATGAAGTGTTGAAAAGTGCTGCCATGTTTTTCTCTTTCTGAAAGTGGTTTATTCATTCCAAGCATGTTGATTGCAGTGGGGCTAGTTCTCTACCAGTTGGACTAAACATCTGGTAGGTAACTAGTTCCATTGGCTGATATCAAACTTTGCCAACCAGAATTACCAGATCAAAAAAATGAACAAAACAAAGCTCAGGCTGGTAAATTATTTGAATTTGCCCGAGCTGTATAAAATGTCTTTTTTGTTGTATGTTCTTTGTACTTGAA
This sequence comes from Lissotriton helveticus, assembly GCF_964261635.1. NCBI lineage: Eukaryota > Metazoa > Chordata > Amphibia > Caudata > Salamandridae > Lissotriton > Lissotriton helveticus. Next base: position 1,226,106,256 of record NC_136070.1, on the reverse strand, counting down.
ATCATGCAGTTTCTTTTATAATTAGATGTCTTTTTATTTTTTTAGCAACAAGCAACAAATACAGTAGAAGAGCCTCTTGATCTTATCAGGCTCAGTTTAGATGAGCGAATCTACGTGAAAATGAGAAATGACAGAGAACTTCGGGGCAGATTAAATGTAAGTGACAAGTGATACCATAACTCTACAATCATCTGCCTTATCGGTAGAACTGGGCGTTCAAGCATGTTTGGTATTGTCGCACGTCCTTAGTGGGGTTTTCTTTGCTCACTCTTCTGTGTTACCTGAGCCCTAGCATGGACTACTGTTTTGTGTCATATCATGTGTGATGGTTATAGGAAGCCATAGTGGGATGGTTGGTGTTTTGCCTTGGGCCTGCATGTGAATAGGGATGCATACTATGTATGTGCAGATGTCTGCATGTATTAGTGTTAGAAGATTATTCGTGTGTATGTCAGCCCATGTGTGTCTGTTGGTAAAAGTGTGTTTCCACTTGCAGTATGTTAATCTGTGTATGATTATGGACACCTACTTTTGACAATTACACTTGATAATGCCAACCTTGCCTTGCCATTTCCCTGACACTGACTAGCTCACAGACTCCATGAAAAGGCTTGCAGTGTAAATACCTCTCTTGCATCTTGTTGTGTAGGTTAGCTTACTCCTAAGAATTATTTTTTATTAACCCATGTTGAGTACAGGTTTGAGAATGCAATAGTATATAAATTACAGCCCTTTGTGCATCAAGTCTTAAGCTGCTGTATGTCTTGAATGTTTGTTTTTTCTTTCATCTGAATCAAGAGCTTTTGGCTTTGTCAATATTTTTAGCCTTGATGTACACCAGTGTGGCTGCTGTTCAGCATGTCTAAAAGTTAGCGGAGTGTCATGTTGTGTCGTGGACTGGCATAGAGTATAGTAAATTTGGTTGGCATTACGAATAATAGAATTGGGTGGCATAGAGTATTGTGTCGTGGAGGAGAATGCCATGGAGTGGCCTAGAATGGAGTGTAGTGGCCTAGGATACAGCGGTGCAGATTGGCATGGAGTATGCGTGGTGTGGTAGTGCACTGCCATTACAGATAACACATTTTCAATTGAAATGACCATTACATTTGCACAGACAGTTTTACTGATAAAACTATATAAAGCACAAACGATAATGTGTGGAAATGGTGTCACCTAGCGTATTGACTTTGTTTTGATCAAAATACATTATTTGTTTCCACCACACTTCTGAATTACAAAAACATTTGCTTCATTTGGGCTTTCTATTTCAAATATATTCTGAAATATTTGCACAGTTAATTTACAGACATTTAAATTGTGTTGTGTGCTACAAACAAGCCATAGCTTTCACATACCCAGATTATCAGATTAATCCTCTCACTTTGAAGTCCGACAAAGAAAAGTAAACATTAAGCTGCCCCGAAAGACAGAGCCTGACATTTGACCTCTGTCTTTGAATGCACAGCAAGTGTGGCACGATAAGAACAAACTTGAAAGGCCTTCTTACAAAAGTGAGCACTTGTGGAAGAATACAGTAAACCGGCTTTGTTCCACGGAAGGGACATGCTGGCAGCCTAAAACAAATAAAGCCAGTAAATAAAAGCCAATCACATATGAGTTACAAACCACAAAGACAATAGTAAGCAATGGGCGGAATGCATTCTTTGTTCAGTTTTTAGAATGTCCCCAAGAAACCTTTAACAACAAGACATCTGTGTCCCGTAGGGTAGGCTTTGACCTAAAAATACCAGTATGCAAAGTGCTACAGGCTCAAACACCACAGCTAGCTAAAATTGTCACTCAGGACATGATGGTTCCATTTGACTAGTATGCATGTTCCACCTCCTATGCCACCGCAATATGCTGTACTCCGTTAAACATTTTGATATGCTTCTCCATCTTTTACAATGTAACTTTCATCCGAATAAACCTCAATTAACTATTGTATATACCTTGTGTTGCCCATGGTAGGCAAGAATATTCCGTCCAGTCCATGTGTTCCCTGTCCATTCTCGCATTTGTAGTCTTGCATTTATATTATGAAAAGCTATACCTGAATGTAAATTAAAAACTCAAATTAAATGAGCTACTCATATTCGACAAGTGGCAAGTTGAGAGCACTAAGCAGGTGAATTTGTTTCTAAATTGAACTCAAGCCCATAACTACTGAATTACCTTCCCTTATTAAAGTTATTAGAAAAGTGTGGGGGGGGGAGGGAATACAGCAGAGCCCCACTCCGTGTACTATCAACATTGAAAATAGTTAAAATGAGCAAACTAAACTTAGGTTAATAGTTAAGACGAAGTTAAACAGCCCTTAATTAAACATAATTAAATGTTTTAAAAAAAACAGCTTGATTAATGTTGGGAAAAGAGAAGGCCTTTATGGAATATAAATCGCAGCACCTATTGATGAATCTGGTGCATCCACAAAATATGCAATCTGGTCCCTCGAGGGTGAATATAAAGACAAAGTATTGGCAAGGCCAATAGGTTGCGCCTATGCAAGAACTTTTGGCTTTGCCAATATGTTTTAGCCATGTTGTTCACCAGTGTGGCTCCTGTTCAGCATGGCTAAAAGTTCATGGGGTAAAGGGAGTACCGTGAAGTGTTGTGGAGTGGCATAGTTGCATGGAGTGGTGTTGAGTGAAGTGTTATGGAGTAGCGTAGAGCGGAGGGGTGTAAAGTGTTGTGGAAGGAGTGAAATGTCCTAGAGTGGTAGGGTGTAGAGTTAAGTGGCAGAGTTGAGTAGAGTGTCATAGAGTGGAGTGGAATGTAGTTTCATTGAGTGATGTAGAACAGAGTGGCATAGAGGGTGATACGTAGAGTTGAGTAGATTGCCGTAGAGTGGAGTAGTGTAGGAGAGTGGAATGGCGTAGAGTGCTGTAGAGTATAGAGTGTAGTGCCACAGAGTACTATGGTGCACAGTAGATAAGTGTGACATAGAGTGTAGTGACATAGAGAGCATACAGTAGAGTTGTGAAGTGGCAAAGAATAGAGGGCTTGAGTGGCGCAGGATGGAGTGGAATGGCGCAGAGTGGTGTAGAGTGCAGTGGTTCAGATAGATTACAGTGGTTTATAATAGATTGACGTAGAGTTCAGTGACGTAGAATGGCGTGGTATGTAGTGGTGTACAGCACATTGACGTAGAGTGGCACAGAGTAAAGGGGAGTGGCGCCGAGTGGAGTGCATTGGCAGAGTAGACTGTTGTGCGGTTGTGTAGAGTGGCGTACAGTGCGGTGGCGTAGAGTGGTACAAAATGGGGTGGTGATGGACGGAGCATCTGAACCAATCAAACACTCACACCCAGTCAACAGATCTGGGTTTAATCCATCACAGTTCTTTAGCCTACTCTGCCACCCCAGTTCGGACATGGCCATATGCAAATCAGTCTGACCCTGTGCGTCATGGGAACAGTCCAGCCCGTGGCGTAGAGTGGCATACGGTGCGGTGGCGTATGGTGCAGTGCCGTACGGTGCAGTGGTGTAGAGTAGATTGTTTTGTAGTAGAGTGGAGCAGTGCACGTAGAGTCCAGGTCACTGGTGCAGAGTAGATTATTAGGGTGCACTGGTGTAGAGTGGAGTGGTACAGAGTAGAGTGCAGTGGCATAGTAGAGTGGCGTAGAGTGGAGTGTAACAGAATTGAGTGGCGAAGAGTGCAGTGGTGCATAGTATGGTATATAGTGCATTCACATAGAGTAGATTACTGAAGAGTAGAGAGGCATGGAATGGCGCAGAGTAGAGTACCCACAACTCGTCTTTAATTGAAATTAATATTACATTTGCTCAGAGATACAGTTTTACTGATAAAAGTATACAGGGCACAAACGATAATGTTTAGAAATGTTATCACTTAGTCTATTGATTTTGTTTTGATTGTATTAACCCCTTCGATGCTGATGACGAGCTCAGCTCGTCATCCGCGTTACCTGCCGTGAGCTGATGACGAGCTGAGCTCGTCATGTAACGGGGTATTTACGAAAATGCCGCATACCGCGGGAAAAGCCGCCGCAGCGAAGCGGTTAAATATTTGTCTCCACCTGACTTCAGAATTACCAAAACATGTGCTGCATTTGTGCTGTCCTAATTCTGATATTTTCTGAAGTATCTGCATAGTTCATTTACAGACATTTACATTTTGTTGTGCACTAGAAAAAATAAATAAATCGTACAGCCTTCCTCAAGCGTTACGCTCAGCATTAGCCAGCATGATTGTCACAAAAATCCCCTCAGAGGACGAAAAGTAAATACCAAGCTCTCTGGAAGACAGATCATGACATCTAACCTCTGTCTTGGAACGCACAGTAGATTTGACCAAATAAGAACAAGATTTAAAGGCCCGTTTATAGAAATCCAGTACTGGGGCAAGAATACAGAAAGTGGGTTTGGGCAACGAAAGGGACGAGCTCAAGCTGGACAGCCTTAAACAAATAAAGCCAGCAAATGGAAAGATGGAAAATATGAGTTACAAAACACAAAGCCGATGGTAAGCAATGCATTCCCAGGAAGCTTTTTTAAATGTCCCCAAGATGTCTGTAGGAACCCAGACAGCTGCTCTTTCTGGTAGGCTTAGACCTAAAACCACCAGCTTGGAAGCATAATTCGTATATGAAAAGCAGGCATTGCCTTAATTTAATTCTCTAATAACACAAATATACTTTGCAATCCAGCCTGCATGTGTTGTGTGACTTATTTGGTTGTTAAAAATCAGAATTGTAAAATATTATTCAATTTTAGAAACCTACCCAAAGGCACTAGTCTTTTTGTTTACCGTAAGCTTTCCATATGTAAATATTTACAAAATAATAAGTTGTACTTTTTAAATATATTTCTTAAGTTAAGAAAGTTTAAATGAGTAACAGCTTTCTAGGAAATTTATGGGACACAATAGAGTATAGCAATTGAGATTGTTCATTATAGTTTCCTTCCTTCTAATGAATGGGAGATTTCTTCGCACTTAATGCAGCTTACTTTAATATTGAGTGTAATAATTTAAAACTTCATTTTTTTCTTTCTTATATTTTTATATCCCCAAATTTGGTTAATAAAACGCTCCACTAGTACTTATCTCTATATTACTGGTTACCTAATAATCATTTTTTAAGAATAAGTTTCTATTCAGATCACTTAAAATACAAGCATTGTTTAGTTGCTGCTTTATTATTCACATCTGGAAAAATAGAAGTCTGCATTTCCAGCACACTTGCAATCCCCTTAGACAAAAAGTTGGTTTTCTCACTGTAGGGAACTTGGCTTTTGTTGCAGTTAACCCCCCTCTCCCCACATTTTTTTCCCTTTTAAGCGACTAGGTGCTGATTTTTGACAGACCGCGCACTGACGCCTGCTAACTAGACCTCAGTGCTCATTCCCTGAAACAAAGTGAAGTCTATTTGTACTACATTAAGTTAAGGACTTTAGCACCCCTGTAAGTCCCTAGTAGATGGTTCTCCAGGTACCTATGGCAGGGGTGCAAAAGAGGGTCCATAAGGGCTGCAGCATATCCTATGCCACCCTAAAGGACCCACATACAAATTCCACACAGTCTGCGTGACTTGGTGCAAACCATGAGTGGAAACACGACATGAGACAGCTGTGTGTGTCATGCCAAAGTCACTTCATCTAATATATGTAAGTCACCTCTACAGCAGGCCTCGAGCCCAAAGGTAGGGTGCATTATATTTTATGTGCAGACATAATCTGCATGAGAAGATATGGCCCGGTCATGTCTCTTGGTAGGTATTGCAAGTGAGCAGGGAAGCCTTCTTAAGGTATGTACTGTGCACTGATCAAAACTATTTCCCGAGCTGCATAATAGCTTCACTGAAACATATGGTGTTTGGTATCGGACACCTCATGTTAATAAACCCACACTGATTCCAGTGATGGATTTATTAAGAGGGTACCCCCTGAAACCTACTAGCCCTCTAGTGTGCCAGCTGACTGCTTCAGTCCAGCCTGCTGCCACAGACGAGTTTCTGACCCCCAAGGGGTGAGAATCTTCGCGCTCAGGAGGTTGGGAACAATACCTGCTCAAAGGCTGGTAAAGTAGCATTTCAAGGGAGGGGTCTTCAAAGAGCCCACCGCCTTTTAAATACAAAAATTGCTTCTCTCACAGGAGACCCCTGTTGTCCAGAACCCTGTGGCACTTGGACAGGCAGGAAAAATAACTATGCAGGAAGTGTATTGCACTGCCAGGTTGAGCCACCTCTACGGTGACTCAGTCTGACATGAACACAACTTTAGAAACTTCCACCATATTGGCCTGGGTGGAATTAGGATTTATGGCACAGGGTGATGCCCACTCTCCACTTATAGTGGTCCTCTATGGGGTGTAGTGACCCTAGGTTAAGTAACCCATTGGCTGCTGCTCCTCACTCCCTTAAATTGAGTTTTTAGGGGGCCCCAGATACCAAAACATCAGATTCCGATGAGAGGAGGAGTGGACAAGGAAGAGTTCTGTCACAAGAACTGAGGCGAAACAACTGACTTAGCGCGAACTCTGCCAGCCTGACTGCTGTCCCCAACAGTCGTGAAAAAAGTAAGCTTGTCCTGCCACTGTGCAGTCTCCAAGAAGCCCAAAGGGCTGCCACTGCTTTGCTAATTGCCTGAAGAAACTCCCTTAGAGTAGAGGAGCTAGTCTGCTGCAGCCTCAGGCACCAAAGACCCAAGGTGCTGTCCCCCAAGTTGTCACTCCCAGGTCAGCCCAACGCAGCAGCTCCCCAGGAAAAGGACCCTGTGCTCCTGAAGGTAAGGTCTGTCTCCCCACTGAGTGGGAGGACACCAGAACCAACTCAGGATCAATACCAGATGACCGGACCCTTGCAGCAGCAAAGGCTTGTTGTGTCCAGTCTGGACACAGATTCTGAGGAAGACCGACCTGCATGTCGAAGGACTGACTGAGACCCACATTGTGAGCGTCTCAGCTGTCCTGTTTGCTCCTCCTGCCGGAGACAAAGAAGTGAGTCTGTGATCGCTGATGCTTTAACGCACCTATGTATCCATGTGTCCGCGTCTAAGGGAGGTGACGGTGTCACGGCACCCGAGCCCCACAGCCTGAGGAGAAGTGGACTGAGGATGTCCCTGTGTGCCCGAGGATCACAAGGGTCGATCACCCTTGTGGGTTCCCACGGACTGGTCCCCCATTTCCAGCTAGCAGCTTCTTTGAACCGGGTCAGTCTGCAATTGAAGTGAATGGGACACCCAAGGCCGTGATATACCTCTGCACCTGGATGCACCAGAGCCTCCCGAGGCGACCTGTTGATGTGGCCTTGGACCTTGCCCCAAACTCACATTTAAGCCCAGAAGATCAGTCCCGTAAGTCGCTGACAAGTGCCCGGATGTAATACTTGTTTTTCTTCCTTAGAATAACCGTACCAATCAGAAAATGCACTGCGTCCACTTTTGAAAACTGTAAAAATTAATATCTCAAAGTCCTTGCCCGATTCCGATGATCTTGGTATTTAAATTTATATAAAAGTACTTGCTATTTTCATAAATTTGTGTCTGGTTTCTTTGAGTGTGGTCTCACTTACTGCCTTTGTGTGTGTAATAAATGCTTAGCACTATCCTCTGATATGTCTAACTGCTCGCCTACACTACCACATAAGAGAGCATTTGGAGTGTGATTTTTGCCTCCGTAATTCCTCTGGGGTGTGCTTGGACTCTTTACACAGTGTACCTCCTTTTTGGTCTGGTATATAAAGAGCCAGCTTCCTTCACTTGCCATATTAATTTTTTTTGAACAACCAACGTCTCAATCTTCATTGTGTGTTAGCACTCTGGTGTGCTTAATACTTCTCCCCTAAAGTTTAGAACTAGGCTCCATTTTGAATTTCTGCAGTCCCATTTCGAGATGATTGCAGGCTTGTAGCCCACATTATTTTATGTGATGCAATATAAACGTTTACGTTATACGGCAATATACAACTTTCTATCTTGCAAGAATCCAAAATATGTTTAACAATTTCCTCAGTCTATGCAGTTAACAGCAACAATTATTTTCTCAAGTGTATTGAGTGTAGATTGAACCCCCAGAGCACTAGAATAATTTAAATGTTTGACAGTGTCATCACTCTAACCGTACACTATTTGATTACCATATTAAAGCAAGTTGATTGTGTTCTATATAGATTTGAGTATATAATTTAACAAACATCTGTGTTCTGTTCTACGTATAGAAATACTCTGACAATTAATTTATCAATAGAATATGTTTCAAATATTGATACAGAGGTCCTGTACTTTATAAGAAATTAGGATATTCATTTTCAACATTGAAACCATGAGTGATACTTTGGAGTCTGCCTAGCCCAACCTTTGTTTTAACATCACAATCTCTCTCCTTCTTTGAAGTGGTATATATTAAATTCCTACACATTTTAGCTATTAATATTCCCTAATAGGCGAGTCTCATTAACATGAACTACTAAGAGGTATCTTTTATCCTTAATTGTTATCGCTTTGTGATTCTACTGTGATTATTTTTAGCAATGTAATGGAAGAATCACCATATTTGCTCACATACACATCCGATAGTATATACACAATACATGATTTTACAAATAAGCTGTGAAATTTAGTATTCTTAAAAATAAGATCTCTAAAGCTGGTAGTTGTGTTATAAAAACTAAGCACAATTACCACATTTATAGAAATCTTTTGGTTTACTAGGTATTAATGATGGTGGTTCTTTTACATTTTGGCAACTCACAGCATCACTCATACCCAATATATTCTTAAGAGTTTGAATTTTCTGAGGTTATAGTAGGTTAATCTGAGATTGGGGCAGAAATATCTGGATCTAGTTTAGGGAGATGCCAATGTCTGTTTAATATTTAAAAGGTCACATTACTTCCCGGATTGTAATTGGTTATTAATCATGTTTCATATTATTTATTCAGAGGTCTAGTGATTGTTTTATTTAACATTTTCCTTGTGAGACCTTGCAATAGAAATTGTTTTGTCTAATGGTCTAGAATTATATCCGGTTTCGTCTAATTTGTTTTTCATTTTTTATAATTCCTGCTCAAAGTCAGATTCCCTACAACATAGTCTCCTAGCTCTCCGCATTTTCCCAAAAGCCATATTTTATTTTCGTTTGTAAGGATGATTAGACATAACATGAAAGGTACAGTCAGTAGAGGGCAGTTTTCTGCACAGGCTGCTTTTCTGTTTCCCTCCATGTATAAAGATATCTACATCCAAAAATATTATCTTATTACTTTATTCTGTAGTAAGACTAATATTGGTCATTTTGATTCAAAAGAATATCGAATTCTATCAAGCTTTAATAAATGCCTTTCCAGGTTACCATTATATAATCTATGAAGCAACAAGACATAGGTTTATATTCCTAAGGATATCGTGTTCAAAGGCACCAAAGAAGAGATTTGGATATGAAGGTATGCTATTTTAAACCCTTTGCGTTGCTTGTATAACTGATACTGAAATAGAAAAAATACTGTACATGTTATAGTTGATCATTCCCAGAATCATATTAGTATGATTCAAATAGGTAGCTGGTATTGTCTCTAGATATTTTCTCATCATCTGCTAACCTTGCTCGTGATCTATTATAGTATATAAATTAAGTACACCCATGGTAACTAAAATATAAGGCCTACAGCACAAAATTTAGTAGACCCCACAAAATCAGATATGTTTTCAGTTAGTGAATTAATCCCTGATATAATGGAGCAGCAGCAAGTAAGTGGTCTATTTTCATGAATTTGGAATGATCAGACTGTATTGAAGAATCTAGCCACGTTTTGCACCAGCTCTCTTCAATCTAAAGAATGCAGGTGCTCCTATCACTTAGTTGGCTTGTTCTCATAATCCTTAATTACAGTCATGCTACCACCTTTTATAGAGTTGCAAATATAGATATATCCACTTCTAAAGCCTCAAATGCCTCCAATTTGTACTATATTCATATTTAAACACTTATCATTTATTTTCAAATCATCTAAATAAAGTTATGCATTCACAGAATTTCAATAACTCAATTAGATGCAGTTGAATGAAAGGTTGAGTTTTTTTTTGGGGGGGGTTGAAATTACAAGCTGGCGCTTCATGAGAGTCAATATTTCAAAGTAGTGCGGTATCTTCGATGTCGAAATGCTTATCTCGGTTGCTTATCAAAATTTGAAACACACAAGTCAGAAATGGATTTATAACTAAAAACTTCAAGTGACCGGTGTTCCAGTTGAACATATTTACTTCTTGAATGTTTAAGTGTTACGCTCAACTCTAAATACAATATTATCTGTATGCTTTACTATAGTAAGGAAATAGTGGTTAGTGTTAACATTTTCAAACATCCAGTTATACTAGTGCTTCCGAGTTCCAGCCACACACAACACTCTTGAGGAAATACATTTTTACAATTAACTGCATAGGTTGCACAAATAGTTTTTATAAACCTATGTTGAATTCTTAAAACATAAAATTGATGTATAGCATACTGTGTGTATATTGCATCACATAAAAGGTGTATGCTACAAGCTTGTGCTCATTACAAATTGGAATAGTGGAAATCCAGCGTGTCTTCAAGTGTTAGACCTTAGGGGAGAAGTATTGAGTCCACCTGTCTGACGATGCACAATGGAAATAAAAGTACATGTATTTAAAAGTAACACCAAGGTTTTTTTCTGAGTTTCTGGTAAAATAAGTGAATACTGGGCTGGAAATCGCCGCTACAACAGGTTTTTGGTTTTTCCCTGGAGTAGTGTCACTGCACCATTAAGTTCCTTAGATTGGAATGGGGATAATGTAGTGGTGCTTCATTTCTTTGTTGAATACTGAGGTGCAAATCTCAGAATGTTGTATTTTTTCCAGCTCACAATGTTTCCCCAGGTTTTACCTAGTGAAAATACTACCAGGTCTACAAAGTGTGGGCACACCTAGTTAAGTGTTTTGGGGTATAACCTACTGTTTATATCGGAATCTGGATTAGGGCTGCCTTGTGAATGATGGCAATACTATTAGGCTTATTGTTATGGATAAAATTAGATACGCTTATTTAATTAATGTAAAATACAATCACACACACCAATATTTAACAAACTAAAGAGTTTAGTAGTAAGAGGTTAGTAAAGAATTACATAACCTTACTTTAAAATTAATCTCTAAAAAATGTAAGGCATTAAGCGGTGTACAAGACAAAATGACAAAAATAAAGGTATGCCTCCTTGATGAAGTGGCAGACAAGGAGACACCTAGAAAGACTTTGCAGTCGAGAAAATGGGAGGCAAATGAATTATATATCTCCCTTAAAAGCACCTCAACAAAAACTTGTATCCTCACTAATACTCCCTAATACTTTTCGGCAAGTTTGTCTTCCTAGTAGCATACATTCTTAATAAATGCACTGAAGGAACAGTCAACTGAGGGTTTTTGATGATCGCCTTTCATTGACAAATATTCATATACTTGAATATTGTTGATTTGTATTTTTGATTATTCTTTTTGTTTATTTCATGTACCGACCTCAGTAGTTGAGGTTGGCATGTATTTTCTTGTTTTCAAAAACTCACTTGCGTTTTTATGTTTATCCTCTCTAAATTTAGAAATGCATTGATTTTAAACAGTGCATGTCTGTGTGTAAACAGGCATTGTGGTATATGAGTTTTGCTGTGTTCTTTAGATGTGCTCTTTTTTTCTTCTATATAGTTATATTTGTAGAATTTAATAGAGTAAATCTTACTCAGATGAGTGCACTCCTTGTGTCATTGAGAAATAATTCCATTCATTTGCTGTAACCTTTTTGTCTTTAAGGCCTGCCCCTTCGACATAACTTTATTCAGCAGTATTGTTAATGGGCTAGGTCAAGCATTGTCTTTGAAAATCTGACCAGATTCAATTTCGTCTCCAACAGTGGATCAGAGCCTATACTGTTGAATCATGTTTTTTCCTTTTTCCTTTCTATTATACAATGAACACATATTCCTGCAGCAGTGTGTGCTTTCAAGGTGCACATGAGTATGATAATGTCAGTCACATTACAGACTCACTTTTGCATCCCGGGACAATAATATGTGCATTACATTTTTGCATGCCAAATAGTCCAGCTTCTGCTGAGGTGCACAAACGACTCTCCCAGCAACAAGACATTCAAAGTTTTTTTCTCGTTCTGACAAAATTCATATAATCAACCATATTCATATAACGGCATGAAGGTTAAAGTTGTAATCTTTTGGGGAGGTGACGTACTCTACCTTTTCTGGAATATTGCTTACTTACTTTAGAACACTCCTGCAATCTCTTCTCTCTGCCATGTTTGTAACTGTCAGTTAAATGTAAAGTTGACACACATTGCCTTGCTATGCTATAGATTTTCTACCAAGGTTTAATTAGTCCACTGAATGAAGCTCAGCTTTTCTTGACTAAGTTACATGGCAGATACAGTTGGGCTTTGTGCAACATTTAAACAAACGTGGGGTTACGTAATAAAGAACAGTTGGTATAGACAACTTCAGCTAGTTCGTAAGACCTTCTTAATGGTTCTTGCATATTTCACATTGTTGAAAATGAACTGTTTTTTGCTTATTCGTAGGCTTATGATCAGCATTTGAACATGATTTTGGGAGATGTTGAGGAGACCGTAACCACAATAGAGATCGATGAAGAAACCTATGAAGAGATATATAAGGTAAGATCCTCATTATTTTATGTTTCTATTTGTCAGAGGAAAGTCTTGTAAAATCTCTTCATACATCTTTTTTCATTAACACATTGAATACATGGTAAAACCAGATTATCAGTATTTAAGTGTTTCACCTTCTTAAGGAATGCTTATGAAAGTCGTCCAATGTATTACACTCGAACTACACACGGGAGACATTCTTGGTATATGTTGAATTTCCATTGCTTCTAAAGTTTGCATGTTCAGTTATTTTTGTCACAAACGTTCAATAAACCTGTTCATGTGAGACAAGCGATAAACCTTACAGTGTGCAAATGGACGTCCACTTTTGACAGATGTGGGGAAGAGCGAGATCAACATATAGATATGTCTTTAGAGTCATTGTTTTTTTTGTTGTTTTTTTATTTTAAATTGACACAAGCTTGAGTTAAGCATATGTCCATTAAATAATGAAATGTGATTTGGGTTATTTGATGGATCTTTACCTCATTGTGTATTAGTGAATGTCGGTTTATGATTTATAGGATTTTTTAAAAATGGATGTACGGATTAAAGTGTAGTATTTAAAACTGAAAATAAGCTACATTTGATGATACTTAAAGGTAAAGGTGCTTAATGTGAAATGTATTCCCTTTATTCTGAAAGTTTTTTCCTTTCAGCATTTCTTCACCTCTTTCTCCATCCCATCCATATCTTGCAAACACCTCAACCATAGCTGTAACAAATCTTTTAATTAGCAGTGCGCCTCCATTTGAAATAATTCCTCTTAATTTATAATTTTGCACGACTCATTGCAGAGTGCACATTTTAGACGCCCCTAAAGAATGCTGTTTGTAAATTATTTGTTTCCCTGGATGTCAATGGAATTTTTCTAAGTTTTCCCTTTGTTTTCTTTCAGTCTACAAAGCGCAACATACCCATGTTATTTGTACGAGGTGATGGTGTTGTACTCGTTGCTCCACCTCTGAGGGTCGGCTGATGCTTCAATGTACTGTCTTCTATAAATGATCCAGTTTACTCTTATGTTCAAGTATACTGCTCTTATTTTTATAGGTCTTCATGAATCCAAATGGGCTGGTTGCTTTGTTTTGGGTTTATTTGTTTTTTAAATTTGGAATTTGTTCAAATGTGCTTGCATTGTAGTATGGAGAAAGATAGAAACCAAATAGGAGAGCTTTTTTTTTTTTTTATTCCTATCGATAATTCTGAAAGGTCTGTCATGTTTTAATTTAAATAAGCCAGCCCTTGCTAAATGTAAATAAAACTATTGGCTTTCACTTATTTTCCAGTCTCTTTTTTCTTCCTCTTTGTTCATATTAAATCGTAAAGTATGTTCAAATTTAGTTCTGAAACTTCCTTGTAGTGTAGTTCCTATCATCCCAATAGGCTCTGCGCATTGGAATAATACCTACAGCAGTAAAGGCCTAGACCAGACGTTAACTAGGTCTACTACTGTCGATACTAGACTTAAAGTTTTGGGTTTGCCAGCGTAGCTCATTGTTCACTAGAAACTTTCTCGAATGTTCAAGGAGGACTTAACTTCCCTGATTAGACAAGAAGGGATTTAGTTTCTGACAACCATAGAACATGACAACTTTGCTCTCCCCTAATCAAGAGTATATCTCGAGAGTCGTGTGAACAAAAGGCAATTTATTTTACTCAGTCAGTACGTGCATTCTTAGTCTCATCAGATTGTAGAGAAAAGGAAGAGACGGGCGTGTTCAATAAAAAGGTGTTATTTATTGATCAGTCTCTTTTCTCATACAAGAGAAATGGATCGATATTATTGCAATACTTATAGTTAAGTAAAGTGCATACATTAAAAGCAATAGTATAAAATAATACTGTAAAAACATTGATATGGTTTCTAAGCCATAAGATGTTTAAAATGAATAAAATATATTACATACACATATACATTTGACTAAACGTACTCAACTGGTGTTTCTAAATACGCCTACCCCGTGTACCTGACCTAAGTCTAATACGTGGGCGGGAATAGAAAGTTACAGTTTAAGTTAAGTTTGTTTTTGCCAAGTGAATAACTAAAGAATTCTCTGTGAGGGGTTATTCAGTTCTGTACCTGGAATCTAGGTTGAATGAGGGATGGTATCTCTCTCTCTCTGGTCTCGATATTCCAGGCTGCCTGCGAGGGCTACCCGAAAGCGCCGGTGCTGGATCTCTCGGCAGGAGAAATCAGCGCGTCTCGTTCTCAGCGCGTCAGGAAGGCGGGGCTGCGCCAGCGGGGTCTGCTCTGCTCTTCGCTTCGGCAAGTATGGCTGCTCCGTCTCGTCACCACGCGTGTGTTTGCATAGGGCAATATCGGTAATATTTATACCTTTACGGTGCCGAGATTGACGTAAGGATGGACATAGATACGTCAATAAGGATGTCATACGACTTGCTCGTTAGCACATTCTTTTACTGAAGTTCTCGGTGAAATCAAAACAATGGCCGCAGGGTTTTGCCCAGGTTGTCATAGGTTTGATTTGTTATGAGAACTCCGTATGCCTTATCAGGGGCTGGAGGAATATCGCTTGTCTAATTAGATCGCAAGCGTTATGACCTAATCAGATAACACGTTCCTGTGCCGTAGTGTGACTGCGTCAGATAACGGTATCTGCATCATGGGGGTTTTCTGCCTCATGGGCTGACTGCTAGTTAACTTGTTGGTTTGTTTAACCAGAATAGGGTCAGGAATAGGGGGATCGATTCAGAACCTATAGGAATACATCACACCCACTCCACGCTAACTATGGTCATATTTACTAATCTATGCATAGTATAACATAGTACAACATACTATAGAGTATAGTGTATACCTTACCACCCCAAAATACATAAATGCATTTTGAAATTTTCAAATATACGGAAAAATTGCAGTCATATGTATTGTATGCACTCAAGCTGTAGAAAAATGCCAAAGTAATCGCATTTGTATACATTATTGCTATTTCGTATATGAGAATTACACATGAAATGGCTCTTAATACAGAAAAAAAGTTCGAGACCATTCCATCACAGAATAAAATATTTATGAACATACCAGCGGGCAGCTCATGTCTATAAGCTATGTCTATAAGCTATCTAAAATTTAGAAACCTTAGTTCTTTAAGAATAGTTCTTACTTTAAGCAGAAGATAGTGTCCCGAAAAATATGCAAAAATATTTTGGGGCTGCTGAAAAATTGCTGTCCGTGAACTGGAGGGAAAATTGTTCATGTGACTTTATTTTTAAAGTTGAAGGCCGAATTCAGGGAACGCCGTGTGCGAGCTTGTTCAAAAGTCTCTTTCTGTTCTGGCGAGAACATCATATCATTTAGGCTTTCGAAAAAACTGTCAACAGCTTCCTGGGAAAGTTCCACTAACTCGGAAATAGGTGTAATCATGCATTCGTGCGCATGATTGTCTCCATTGACATTCTGATTCGCATTGCTGACAGAAGGTCGTACCTGATCGATGCTGCTTTCATCTTGAACTTCACTACCCATCAATCGTAGTGGTGAAGCTTCCACGAATGCCGTCATCAGGATTGGTAGCCTTTGAGGGCAGCACAAAGCATGAACCTTGATCGGGCTCAACAATGTTTCTGCATCCATTGGCGCATCCGATTGTAGCGTCAGACAGGTGTCTAACACGCATTCTTCTCCGCATAGCAGACACCTTAATACAGGTAAAACACATCTTTGCCACATTGGTCGAAATGATAGAAACCAAGTCATGTTCAGGTCTCTAAGCCGGGAGAGTCCCAGGATTTTTGATATCCGGTCCCGGTATCCAATGGCTAGGATTGTTTCTTCCCTTGTCGCAAGAGTTTTGTCTGTGACATGGGTTGCCATAACGAAAAATAAGGACTAAGAATAGGATTCCTGCAATTAGTCCCAAGATCAGGGGAAGTCCGCCAAAAATCGAATGGACGAAATCTGGAAAAATACCCAGTATGGCTTTGAATGGTGTTAATGCCATCGAAAATACTGTCTTAAATACCTTTGAGACCCCATTGGTATCAGAAATATTTAAGATTTCGTTCAGAATTTCCGCGAAATGTATGGGGGAATTAGTTGATAACAATGAATGTATCTCTGCAGTCGTCCTTGCGACTTGTAGATCATACGTTTCTTTTGATGACGTGAGCCTTGTAGGCGTCTGAAGAAGCACTGTTTTCATTCTGCTTAAAGTATCTATTCGAATAGAAGTAATTTTGAAATTGGGCCATGCCCTTGCCTCCCTGTCTGGAAAGGAGCTGGGGAACAATGAGCGTCCACAGCACTTGACCTTCGCAGTCGTAGTTACTAGATAAGGAGTCCCGGGCATAAGACTACAACATCTGCGATCTACAATTAGAATGTAACTCCCATTATAGAGTCTTTGAAAGAATGGTTCTATTTCTGTTGCAGGTGTGCCTTGCTGGTGACATGAAAGGTTGTATGAATTCCCTTCACAGGTTCCATGCAAACTAATTCCGTTACACAGAAGTGTGCCACTTAGTGACATCGCACAATTGTTGCCACTAAGAAACACTTTCTGTCCTTTATTACTGACACATGCATGTGAATAGGGCAGGTTCCATGTTGTTTTAAGGTACCCCTTTCCCAATTTCTCGTACATGCCAGCCTGTATATATTTTTGGCAGTATTGAAACCTGAAGGTTGAGATTGGAATATTTATTATCCCATGTATTATCCATTCACTGACAGGTCGTTCTGACATTGTCACTGGTAATCTTTCGAGTTTTTCAATGCTCAAGATTGTATAATCCGCACCCTTTTGCGCCATACTGATTTGTCTATCAGTAAGGTTAAAGATTTGGAATAGTGACGTTGTGTTGATTAAACGCCAAGGCACATAGCCTGAACGTAGATTTTGTAACGTCCAGCCAAGCTGTACAATAGAGCGCAATTGTGACTGACCGTGTTGTAATAACAGTAAGTCTTGCGACAATATGTCGATTGCTGAAGACACAATGCTGTCCAAAGAAAAAATTCTGGAGGACAGAGTCATTAACCCATTGTCCACTACAGAAAGTGATTTTTCCAAATTAATACGGTCAATTTCCCGTATTCTCTCTGCTGTTTCAATTTGAGTAACCTTCCAGGCCTCATTGTATGCTGCATATACAGAGGCTGCTATGAAACGTTTTTGACGCTGTTTGCGCGGTCCCATAATGAAATCACGCAAGTCAGCACCATCAGTAAGTAAAGTCAGGTGTTGTTTAATTTCTGCCAGTGTGGAAGTTTGTAGCCATTGAAGGCATAATTTGCCCACACTGTAGGTTGTTATTATCCCTGGGTGATGTCTTTGGGGATATCTAGGGTCTGGCCTGGTCATTTTGAACCCCTGTGTTTTGTTCAGGAATCTGTCTTGACAGTTATTAGTATCTGTGGGCCAGATCAACCATTGTTTCCAATCAGGATGTGTTCTGTTTTGGTTTAATACATAATTTACGTCTATCTCTTCATCTGTAGAGCTATTGCTGAGCATTGTTGGCTTTGGAATAGACGGTTTATTTAAGTCTTTGATTTTGGCTAGGCCAAGACAGGTAGTTTGTTGAACAGTGTCATTTAAAAATATCATTTGTTCTGGGATCATGCAGGCTCTAAACAAAGATTCTATACCCTGCATTTGCCATTCTTTTGTACCCCAAACACTTTTCAATTCAACATTTTTGTCCCAATAATCAAAACCAAAAGTATTCATTTGTTCAAAAAATGAGTCTGAATATATCAATTTTGTGTTGGTTATCATGGTCTTTGTCCCTGTCTTGTTTGACAATTTAAAATAGAATGCTTCAGCATTACTTGTGTTAAAACCTGAAAAGTATGAATATTTGTCATAGAAGGTCCTTGAGCTTCCTTTTGGAGGGGTTGCACAATGTTCCCATTGATTATAATTTAAAACATTTCTAGGTTGTGCAGATCTATGTAAAAAATGGTTACCATAGTGGTTATAACAGTACATACTATCATTTGTAGAACCCTGCAAATAATCATGTTTGGTAAATTTAGCAGACATTACTAAGTCAGACATCATATTATTAATGCTTTCGAAGTCCCAATCATCAGCAAATGAGCTTGGTTTTGCAAAGTCACTCAAGGAGATCTTAATTTGGTGTGGATATTTCAGGATTTCGACCGGACCATAAATTTAATAGTCAGTGTTGTCCCAGGCTACCCCACCCGGTATCGGATTGGCTGTGAAGTTGACTGAAGAAAGTTCTCTTTTCTCGATGTGTGAAGATGTGTGTGGTTTGAGGATCAAGTTGATTTTCTGACTTGCTGTGTCCATTTTTGCATATTTTCCCTCAATGAAGCTTCCCAAAGTTAGTATCATGATGAGCCAAAGTATGAGGATAAATGCACCAAAACCCACCCAAAATTCAATCCATGGGGAAATCAGATATGTTTCTTTCAGTTGTTTCAAAAGTTCTTTAGCTTTATCTTTAAAGCTTTTTGATGATGGCTGTGTCTTTGATTCACTGAAGCCTTCAGAGGAATCATCGAAGTTTATGAAGTAGCCAGATGCTGTTCTGTCAATTGTTCCAATTGCTTCAGGATTACTGTTTCTTGCATTTTCACTTGGTACTTCATTATAGATTGGTGTGTCTCTGCTAAATGTTTTTATTTGGGTTTTCAGAGGTCTGAGTTCTATTGCATTGTTGCATAGTCCTTGTTGTTCTTCTGTAGGCGTTTCGAATGTGATGAGCCTCTTCGTTAGGACCTCTGTACTGGTAGCAAACCTTGGTGTTCTGCTACTTATTGGGAGTCCACTTGGCCTACTGTTTGTTATCGGCCACATGTTGTGGTTTTACCAGGTGTATGGATACAACTCGGTTCTCCTTTTTTCCAGCAAGTGGCGGTAGTACAACTGATCTTGTCCCGTTGACAGACAAGACAGGAACTGCTTTTCTGTAAGAAGGCCCAAATGCCTTCTTTACCGCGATCTTTTCCCTGACTAGATCCCCGACTTTTGGAATCCAGACAGGTCTTGCTGGGACAGGTGGTGGTTCTTCAGTGGTTGTTGGCTGTTGTTTCAACTTTATGTTGCTCAGGTCTTTTCTTGTTTTGTTTAAGTCCTGCAAAATAGCCAAACGGTCTTTGATATCAAAGCTTTTTTCTTTCACCACTGAAGTCTGACTATCAATGTCAGAGATCAACATCCTAGTTCCAAATAATAATTCGTACGCACTGAATCCCTTCAGAGAATTTCTTGGCAAGTTATTTAGACTACGTTGGACACTTATTAGATGTTTGACCCACCCAGCTCCCGAACCTAATATCCTTTCCGCTATAGATTGCTTTATGCCTTGGTTTTTTCTTTACACCATCCCGTACCCTCAGTAAGGAAGTGAGAAGATTCCCGCTGGGCTATGCTCATTTGGTCATGTTTCCCCTCAGGCTGTTGGGCTAGAGTGAAGACAATGGTCAAACGTAGCATGCTCTTAGCGTATATGCCATTTAGACTCGCAAATCTTTGTATAACAGTCCAGACGTCAGCCGAGTGCTGGTGATCTACATTATAAGTGGAACTAGCCTGTATATGTTAATCGCAACCCTTCCTTTTACTCCTGATTTTTCCTGGAGTAAACCGACGAGGTATTAAACTGTTTTTCTCCCCACTGCGATCTCTGTTGCAGTTTGGGCAGTTTTTTACAAACATGGTGTGACGCAGGCTCATGCCTGGCCACCAGTACCGTGATTGTAATTCTTCCAGAGAATCTTTTAGTTTGAGGTGTCTGAGACCCTCGCCCATATGTGCGTCTGCGATTAACAAGTTTCTCCTGTCCATGTTTGGAATCACCCTATCCCCCACTCCAGGGATTCGAGCAAAAGGGACGGAGTTTGCATCGATTATGTATGTATAATTGAGTGGATAGTTGATCGGTAACGCTGAGCAGTCGCCTTTTGATGACGTTTTCACTGCCAGCACTGTTTCACCGTCAATGTATTTTAATGTACGCTTTTTTCGAACTACGGGAGCCGATTTTGTGGCTGCCGCTGTGGCTGTTTCAGCCAATGAATTCCCTGCAGCGTGAACGCCATCCCGCTGATGACTCAGCGTATGTATCACGTGAGTCTTTGGTAGTTCTTTTTGTAAAAGAACTACTTGTTCCCAGAGCATTTTCTGCTTTATTGGTGCATCTGTGTCATCTTTGTAACCGTTTCGAATCCATGTCTGCAAATCCTTGTTATATGATTTGACGCAGTAATATGAATCTGACACTATAAGTGTCGGGAATTCGCGATCCGCATTATCTAGCGCCATTTTCAAACCTAATATTTCAGTTTGTTGTTCTGAATTAGTTTCTACTGAGTGTGTTTTTTTTAATAGAGGTTTTAGTTTACCTCCGCGCCACACTTCTTTTGTAATCCCACATGTGGGGTTGTATGCCTGTTCGCCCCAAACGGGGGGTTGAGCATGCCCGTCTGTATAAATTACACAGGCGTAATGTCGTAAAGGCAGAATGTCGATTGGCAGAGGATATGTTTTTTCATATTCTAGATTTTTTAATTCTTCTAGTTCTGGATCAAAGTAGTAGTACACTTTGTCCGTTGTGATTGAATTCACCCATTGTATCCATTCCGGATTCAATGTTGTTGTTGGTAAATTACACGGTGTTGTTAGTGCCTCAAAGGCTGATTCTGCTGTTCTGACTGTGATATGTCTTCCGTCAGCTTGATCTTTTTCTCTAGCTATTGCGGTTTGAACTGCATGAACAATTTTTTCTTTGTTGCTGAATTTCTGTTCAGCTTCTGTGTACAAGTGTGATTTGAATGCAATTGGTAGCTTTTCTCCCTCATTAGAGGTCAGGTATGTGAATCCGCATCTCCCAGGGATGACTCGAATCACAAGATTGCGTGTGTTATCACGTGTTTCTAATTTTGTGTTAATTAGCATGTCTGTTTGTAGGGATCTCAAAATTTCTGTGTGTATTTGAGTCCAATTGGATCTTTTAAAATCTGGTTTTATCAGATCATAAAGGGGTTTGACCCTTTCTGCGTAATTTGCAATGCATGTTCTTCCGAAATTTAGGAAGCCTAGAATTGACTGTAAGTTTTTTAGTGTTCTAGGTGCTTGGATTACGGCACATTTCTCTAGGAAATTGTCAGCCAGGCTTTTGCCTTCACTTGATAATTCATATCCTAAGAACAGGACTGTCAGATGGGCGATTCTGGATTTTTTAAAGTTGAATTTGTAACCCTCTGCAGCGAACCCAAGTATTATGGTGTTCACTCTTTTCATGTGAGTCTCCAAGTCATCATCTGTTAAGTAAATGTCATCGACATAAGATAATGCTTCATCATCATATAGTTGTAGTAATTCTGTTACTCTCGCTGAGAATACTCCCGGGCTGTTCTTGTACCCCTGGGCTAACCGACAGAATTGTTTTTGAGTGCCATTTATTGAAAATGCAGTTAAATATCTGCCCTCTGGTGCTATGTTTTGACAAAAGAATCCATTAGAGATGTCTAATGTTGTTTTATATTTTTTGCGCACTATGTTATTCATTAGTGCAGCACTATGTGAGTTTTGCACTGCAAAAGTTTTGCAACATGTGTTAAGGTGTCGGTAATCCAAAACTAGACGATATGAATTGTCTGGTTTGGAGACCGGAAACAAAGGGTTGTTCATTTGTGAGGTGCAAGTTTCAATCACCCCCTGGTATTCTAGCTGATCTAGTATTTCATTTACCTGTTTTTTAACTTCTTGCTTAATTGGGTACTGCCTTTGTGCAGTAGGTTGTGATTTTAACTGGATTTTGTGAGGAGGAGAGTCCTCATCCCATCCCACGTGATTTTTATATAAAGCAGGAGCTAGAGCTACTGCCCACTTTCTGGCAAGTGTGTATTTTTTATGAATTGGGATATGATTTGAGAAGGCAGGCATAATTACTTCTTCGCCATGAGGGCACTCCCTGACAAACTCTGGTGGCCAGTCTTTTTCAGCTAGAAGGATATCATAGCCCTTGGAGAGATTATCCCAAAATAGTCCCCTTATTTTCCTAGTCTTATCTCCCTCTATACGCAATGTTATTTCGTATATTTTGTGAGGTTTGCTAATTCTGGTGTCCGCAGTTTCCACTTGAAGATATTCATTCGTGTCCACTGTCTCCAGATGATTCATAAGGACTTTGCGAGCTATGCTCACTTCTGCTGCGCTGTCTAGCATTGTCTGAGCCCATTCTCCGTTTTTCAGTTGTGTCCTCAGTATTCTCGGCATTGTTAACTACCTTGATACTGGCTACCTTCTTTTTTGGAAATTGTAATTTCTTTTTTAGCTGAGCAGGTTCCTTGTCTTTGGACTTGGTGTGCTCTTCTCTTTGTTCTGATCGTCCTCTTCTTTCCGATTTCTGCGAGGAAGTCTGAAAAGATTGAGAGGGACGTGTATCAATGTCTTGATATCTATCAGGCTTTTTAATATTATCCCTATTTCTAAGGTTATATCTTTTCCCAGAGGGGTCACTCTGAGTTGACCTGTGTCTTTGGTTCGGAGATTTTTCTCTTCGCCTAGGAGACCTTCCTCGGGACTGGAATTTCTTTTCTTTAGGATTGGATTGTTTGTTTCCATCCCAGTTCTTTTTTGGTGATGTAGAATTATTATTAAAAAATATTTTTTCAGGACTTTCAATTAGTTGCGGTTTTACTGGTATTCCACCTAAACTATCTCTACCTAGTTCCTCATAGGATTTTTCTATGATTCTGGCAATTTCAGCTGGTTGGTCTGCTATATCTGTCTCTTTTAACCTCTGGCGGATCGCCACGTTTGCTGCTTCTCCTTTTATGTTGGCTAATAGTATAGCCGAGACCTGCTTGAAGTCTTTTAGTAATTTCATACCAAGAGTTAAAGCGGGTTCAGGACCGTATTCGTCTTGAATTTGTTTTAGCACATCTGGTATTACCGAAATGGATGGAACACCGTGCGTTTTTGTGTAGATGGAAGCAAAGACTGTACCCCAAGTGTCACAGTCCTCAATGTGTGGTGCGATTCCCATTGGAAGACAGATAGTCAGAATCCTGTGCTTTTCTAGCAGGGTGGTGTCTGGAAACACCGCCTCTATTTGGGTGATTTTCTGCGCTAGCCAGAATGGTATTTGTTCCCGTTTAGCCGGTACTTTACCTAGGCAGGACTGGATGTTCTGTGGTGTCATTTTATTTGTGTTCCCCTGGTGAGGGGTCAGCTGTGGGAGTTTAATCGCTGGCTGAATTGTTGAAGTCCGCATCACATATTGGACTAATTGTCTGTGTATTTTTATTAGTTGTTTTAGCTGTGTTAACAGCTCTGCTGCAGACATCCCATAGATGTCTGGATGTGGTGTGTATCCGGCTAGGACCGGCCACGTTGCTCCTGGTCTACCTAAAGGACCGAGCCTGGTGATGTGATTGTTATGTTTTAGGGCGCCATCAAATAAGAGCAAATGCTCTTGAAATTTGAGTGGTACTTCCACCTCCTCGAAAAGAGTGTAATTTTCAGGACGTTCCTCTATTTTGTAATAGTGGAAGTACTTTGTTACAGTATTTGCTGCTGGAAAATTTATCCATGAATAGTATACCTCTGTCTGCCGATATTCGTGTGCCTCAATTACGAATATGACTGTACCGCCTCTAGGTGTCAGTCCATTTTCTATAAGTTTTATGGTTATAGATTTCCTTTTGATGACCGGGATGAGTATTATATCCGGGTCTGCGTCTTGCATGGTAGCATCAGCTGCTGCGAGTTCAGTTGCTAATCTAACTGCCTCTTTCATCCTCATTGTCTGACATTTTACTGTCCAAAAGGTTATTTTGTTTGTTTGCAGATCAGGTTTCTTATGGAAACAAAGATTAGATGCACAATATTTTGGAACCGTGTATCCTTCAACGTTGACTTGTACCAAGAACCATACATAGGAGTTCCCTCCTGCGAGGTCTGGCGGATATAACCTTTCACCCACTCCAGACGTCTTTGGAGTATTTGGGAAAAGGGGTCTGAATGAGAAAGCACGACTGAGTTACTCTAAATGTCTTACGTTAGTTTTATTGCCCTTTCCAAACGCGTTGGGCGCCATGTAGTGTAGTTCCTATCATCCCAATAGGCTCTGCGCATTGGAATAATACCTACAGCAGTAAAGGGCTAGACCAGACGTTAACTAGGTCTACTACTGTCGATACTAGACTTAAAGTTTTGGGTTTGCCAGCGTAGCTCAGAGTTCACTAGAAACTTTCTCGAATGTTCAAGGAGGACTTAACTTCCCTGATTAGACAAGAAGGGATTTAGTTTCTGACAACCATAGAACATGACAACTTTGCTCTCCCCTAATCAAGAGTATATCTCGAGAGTCGTGTGAACAAAAGGCAATTTATTTTACTCAGTCAGTACGTGCATTCTTAGTCTCATCAGATTGTAGAGAAAAGGAAGAGACGGGCGTGTTCAATAAAAAGGTGTTATTTATTGATCAGTCTCTTTTCTCATACAAGAGAAATGGATCGATATTATTGCAATACTTATAGTTAAGTAAAGTGCATACATTAAAAGCAATAGTATAAAATAATACTGTAAAAACATTGATATGGTTTCTAAGCCATAAGATGTTTAAAATGAATAAAATATATTACATACACATATACATTTGACTAAACGTACTCAACTGGTGTTTCTAAATACGCCTACCCCGTGTACCTGACCTAAGTCTAATACGTGGGCGGGAATAGAAAGTTACAGTTTAAGTTAAGTTTGTTTTTGCCAAGTGAATAACTAAAGAATT
Source organism: Lissotriton helveticus (assembly GCF_964261635.1). Lineage (NCBI taxonomy): Eukaryota > Metazoa > Chordata > Amphibia > Caudata > Salamandridae > Lissotriton > Lissotriton helveticus. The sequence goes on along the minus strand of NC_136070.1, from coordinate 1,226,080,873 downwards.
CTCTGTGAGGGGTTATTCAGTTCTGTACCTGGAATCTAGGTTGAATGAGGGATGGTATCTCTCTTCCAGGCTGCCTGCGAGGGCTACCCGAAAGCGCCGGTGCTGGATCTCTCGGCAGGAGAAATCAGCGCGTCTCGTTCTCAGCGCGTCAGGAAGGCGGGGCTGCGCCAGCGGGGTCTGCTCTGCTCTTCGCTTCGGCAAGTATGGCTGCTCCGTCTCGTCACCACGCGTGTGTTTGCATAGGGCAATATCGGTAATATTTATACCTTTACGGTGCCGAGATTGACGTAAGGATGGACATAGATACGTCAATAAGGATGTCATACGACTTGCTCGTTAGCACATTCTTTTACTGAAGTTCTCGGTGAAATCAAAACAATGGCCGCAGGGTTTTGCCCAGGTTGTCATAGGTTTGATTTGTTATGAGAACTCCGTATGCCTTATCAGGGGCTGGAGGAATATCGCTTGTCTAATTAGATCGCAAGCGTTATGACCTAATCAGATAACACGTTCCTTTGCCGTAGTGTGACTGCGTCAGATAACGGTATCTGCATCATGGGGGTTTTCTGCCTCATGGGCTGACTGCTAGTTAACTTGTTGGTTTGTTTAACCAGAATAGGGTCAGGAATAGGGGGATCGATTCAGAACCTATAGGAATACATCACATCCTGACTCCTAAGAAATGTTTTTATGGAAGAGTTTGTAAAATCATCTAATGGATTTCTGTGGTGTATTTTAGTACAGCGAGTCTCAACCCGGGGTCCCTGAACCACTAAGTTTCCGCAACACCTGCTCAGGGGGTCCGCAACTGTTTAAAATTGAAAATTATAAGTTGTATTATAACTGAAAGAATTTAAAATTGAGAGCAAAAAGTAAGGTGTGTTGCCCTTACCTTGATATAAGGGAGCAGCACAGGTGCTGCAAGCAAAAATAGTCGATTAGTGACCTCAATTGAATCACAGGTATATGTCGATTTAAAAAATAATAACTTTATTTTGTTTAAAAAAATGTGTATGCTAGCTAGGAGAAAAAGAAAATGCAGGGATTAACTAGAGTCTAGCAAATCACTTGGTCTTTTAGAACTAGAGCTTCAACCTTCCCTTTTAAAAATTTTGATTTATGTATATCTGTTTGTGAATTAAATACAGTATTTAAAAATGTGCTGCTTCTCACACCATGTGTCCAACCAAGCACAGCTGGAAAAGACAGAAGAATCTATCTTTCACCATGGTCCCTCATGCAAAGTATACCCCCCTATTCCATACTTTCGTCCATGCTCTTTAATCTTTCTCTAAAACCTATTTATGACATGGCCGATTGGGTGTCTCATATTTCCTATATACAGACTAAACGCTGCGGCACTCGACAGGCTCCTCAATAGTTGGCAAATCCACTTTTTAGTAACACACCACCTGAAAGTGAACAGACTCCTGCCTCATTCGTCTAGCACAGAAACTGGACGTCTATTGATATATTACGGCGCTTACGGACACTTTAGAGATGCTCAGCAATATGAAGAAAAACATGCAACACAATCTTTCTCAGGTTGCACTTGGAGAATCCGGCGAAAACCTACGTCTCTGCCACACTCCTAGATTTCTGGTTAGCCACTTTCTAGTTCTGCATTATCAAAAAAGATTTGACATTCCTCCCCACTTCTCAACTATGTCCTCTTAATTTCATTACCCTATTGCTGTTTTGACAAGAGGGTTGTCTGATGGGTTCCACTGTTCCTCTTTCTGTCTTATGTTTATTTTTTTGATAATCAATTTTATTAAAATTTTTCACATCGGACAATTTCATTGGTTGCAGTTCAATATTCATCAGGGAAGCATGACAGTACATACAGTTGACAGAAAAGGACGATCTATCGGGGTATACTGCGGCAGTCAATACGATAGGCAGAGGTACATATATGAGAGAAGAAAAGACAGGCAGCACATCAGGGTGGAAGCATATTGAACCATTTACCCCTCACTTTACTGAAAAAATCAGGGCACCCCCGTGGTTCGAATAGGGCCTCCTCCTGGGTCCCACACCAGTCCACTCCTCTCCTCCAACCTTTTACAGTAGGCGCCTTAACCTGGGACCAGTCCACCGCTATATCTCTCTTGGCCACCTCCAAGGCTGTCCCCAACAGGCGTTTGTCCACCCTGGAGCCATCCAGGCCATCAAACACCCCCAGCAGCAAACGTAGCAGATCATGTGGAACTTCCCATCCCAGGGCCTGTGTGAGTTGATTCTGTAGTTGAGGTATTTTGGCCCGGGAGAAGTTACATCCCAGCGCACACCTCTGGATCAAATTTTGTACTCGGTCTCAGTTTAGATGAAATTCTGTGGGAATTCATAAATTCTCTCCTTTATTTGTTCAGGTGTATCTATTCACAATCCCCTCTAGTTTCTACATGCACCATTGATGCTAGCTCCTTGCTATATTCTAGTTCATTCATCCAGTTGCATTTTGAAAGTTTTGCAATCCTTATCGGAGCTGGCCTAAAAGTAGGGCTCCCCATTTTTTGGAAATTTCCGTCTGTATTTGTCTAGACTTCTTTTTTTGTTGTTGCTAATTTTATCTGTGTTTATCCACATTTAGTTTGTGCTTATTGCTTAAAAAAAAGAAAAAGAAACATTTCCACGTACATTTAACCGAGAAAGGTTTACTCATGTTTGAACGCCCAGTGTGTCTTAGCCAATTACCGTACAGTAGTCATCTGATATCAGTTGCATTGTAGAACACCTTAAACGGGGGTACTGCTGCAGTTATTTAAACTTTATTAGGAAATCTTTTTCCTGTTTTGTGTCCCACCTGTGTCTCTGCACAGCTATTGACCCATCACGCATGATTGACATTAATGAGAATCGTCCAAAAGAAAACCTATTTTCTGTATTTTTCATGTTTAAAAATAAAAAGTCAGGAAAACAGCTTGTGTCTTTTTGGCTAAACGCACCTTTAAAATCAGTAAAAACTGAAAACTGGGAGTCTTATGTATAAGTTAAGAGCCTCCCAGAAAACATCATAATACCAGTACCAGGGCACAAGTCCTGAAAAAAGAAGTAGGGGGACTGTCCTAGTTTGACAGTACGCAAGTGACATCATGACGCGGCGCACAACATCACAACGCACAAAATCACACATAGCATCACAGGAATTGACATCATAGAAAGTGGCATCACAAGCCACGACTTTACAGGCAGTGGCATCACAAGAAGTGCCATCAGATCCAAAGCCCTCACATATATGTTTAGCAGGTCTATCATGTGTACATTGGAACGCATTGCGAGGATAATAGCACAGTGCGCTATAGAAGATGGTACGTGACTTCTATACCTTGCAATCCCCCCGTTTTATGTAACACATTCTGTACATTCATTTACAAACTTATATCATTTATTGTACGGGTAATATGCACATGTTGATGAAAAGCGCTCCGACACCCTGCATTGGAATGAGTAGGGCTATACAAGATAAAATAGTGGTACGTAAATTATTTCAACGCCTCCTCAGGGGAAGTAAGCTCTATATCAATGCAATTTGCTTTGTGTAAATACTGGGTAAGACAAACACATCTGATATTCTTACAGTGCATGCATATCTCCTAAGCGGGGACTGAACAAAGTGAAAAGCTGTCTCTCTTAATTATGTGTGAAGTGCTAACCAGGTGTGAGCTTTTGTTTCCCCTCTGCTTCATTTGCATCAGGTATGAGGCTCCTGACTGCTCCCAGCCAAGAGACTCGAACAAAAGGAGGCCTGATGTTATGTTATATATATGTTATGTTATAAGCTGTTTTGTAACGCGCTCAATTACTACCGGAGTATCCTGGCGCGGTATACCGCTGGGGAACCCGTCCTGGCTTTCCCTGTGGGATGGTCCCTACTGGGAGTCCCCAAGGTGAAGCCAGGCATCCCCGGCATTGATGGGGCCGTTGTGGAGATTAGGCAAGCTAATGCCCAGAGTTGCCGAGTGGGACCCCTGGTTAGAGTACGCACCGAGACGAGAATTATCGAGTCCGCTGACCCTGGTCCACGACCCTGCCGCGTCGGGAATTGAACCCTGGTCCCGGGCCGACTCCTGCTTCCGGGTCTGCCGCCTCTAACCAGTGAGCCACACCACTCCACCACTGATGACCCCTGATATTCGGCCTTTGTTATGGTCCAAGTAGGAGTCTTAAATAACAAAGCCCCCTCCCCCTGCACGTTGTTGCTTGTTGCAGATGGAAAGCATACAACGTGCAGTCGCTGCTAAAAGTGTCTCAGTGTTTGGAAGTTACACCGGGACGAGTTCAGCACATTATTCAGTGGGGCCCAAATTCTTGGCAGGGTGGACGGCTTACACCCTGTGAAAAAAGTGGGTGGACACCGTCCACCCGCACGGATCCCGACTCGTGCCCTGACCATTACCATGTTTTATTGAGTAAATGAGTGCAAACAACTCTACAGCTATTTAGGGGAACTGTGCTCTGAAGCATCCCCTTCAGATAATGTTCACTGGCTGGTGAATGGTGTAGCAAACTGGCCCCTAACACAGGTTTCCAGTTCTCCCATCTGCTTTGAGTGGAAAACACTTCATCTCCTTTTATTTTTATGGGACTGTTTTTAGCATACACCTGTGTATGTAAGCCCAGACTAATCTTTTAAAATATGTCCACGTGTTAATGTTATTTTGCAATTGAATAGTGCCCAGTCTACAATTCGTGTGGAGAAAGACCCCACGGTAGTCCACGATATGACGTTCTAGCACCTCTGTATGGCCTGAGTCTGATTCTGAGTTTGTGGAGGTGTCTAGTAAGTTGGGCGAGTAACTAACTTTACTGTGACTTTCAACAAGATAAAATCAATATCTGCATCGACTCCCTTGACTATAATTTAGTCCAGTAGACTCTATCAATTGCTGGGTCTAGATGAATGAAACAGAGCCCACCAGCCTTCATTGCCATTTTGCATGCCAGGCAGCATAAAGGTACACAGGGAACCATTGCAAAGAAACACTTCCAGATCCATGCTTGATCTGAGGGTAGAAGCCTGTGCCAAATTCATAGTCTTTAAGGGCTAGATGTGCAAAGGTTGTTTGTGTTTGCAAAAGATTCAGGGCCATATGTATCATTGAAATTCGCATTCGCAAAGGCCGAAATTCGCAGAATTTTGGCTTTTGTGAATGCAAATTCGCGAAATGATATGTATGAAGGAAATCCCGATCCAAAATAAGGAATCGCAAAATTTGCGATTCCTTATTTTGCGATTGCATTTAAAGAATCGCAAATTTTGCGATTCCTTAAATGCAATGTAAGAAGCCAAAAAAATTTGCTAAATGGCCTTAAGGAATCGCAAATTACCACCAACTTCTAGTTGATGGTAAGTTGCAAATTCCTTGAAAAATTGACATTTTTGCATTTTTCAAAGTGCCATGTGACGCACATACATGCCCTTAGGGCATGTATGTGCACCACATGTGCACCTATGCTTATTTCAGGGGTGCAACAGGGTGTCCTGTGGACACCCCTGCACCCTTGAAATTATTCTCAATTTGCGATTAGCAAATTGCGAATCGCAAATTGAGAGAAAATTCCCATTCCTTCCTATGGGCCTCCTGGCCCATAGAAATGAATGGGAAAGTATTCCTTAATTGCGAATTCGCAATTTGCAAATTCGCAATTAAGGAATATCAAGAAATCGCTAAAAAATTGTGTTTTTCTTGATACATACCATTTTGCGATTCTGAAATAGCGATTTCTTATAAATCGCTATTACAGAATCGCAAAATGGTTCCTTGATACATATGGCCCTCAGTTTCCAGAATTGGGAGGTTTGAGACCGCAAAAAGGCTTCTTGTTATGTATGAAACCCAAATTGCAATTTTGTAACACTTAACTAATTGAAATTTGGGTTTGACTACATACCAAATCTGTATTTGGAGCTTATGTGTAGGGCCTTCCTTCCAACTACAGATTTGGATTGGGGTGTATTAATGTTTTGTAAATCATTAATATTTTACCAACTACACATGTGGTAGCCCATTTACAAAAAAAAGTAGTCTCTGGGTTACTGAAACTTTTCCTTTTTTTGTTGTTGTTGTTAAATTCCTGTTTTCCTTTAAGGAAATCCGGTTGCATTAAAACAAAATGCCTTATTTAAAAGCAATTAAACACATGGTAGTCTGCTAACCTCCGCAGACCACCTTCCCTTTGATGGCTGCAAATCAAAGTGGTCGCAGTTTGCGACCTACATTATTATTATTCATGAGGTAGGTTGAATTGCGACCCACTACGAATCAGGTTTTTGAGAACTGACCTATTGGTAAATAAGTTGGTGCACAAAAAACAGAATGGCTTTGTAGTATTGGGGTTTTATTGTTGTTGTGTATCTTTGAGAATTGTCCTGATTCTGTGGAATTAAGATTCTGAACAATTAGAATGTTCTCTGTATTTATTTATTGGTATTAGCATGTTGTGAGATTCGCTGGTGCTGGTTGCCTGGGCCTTGCTCGGGGTTGCCAATTAAAGAAGAAATGTAGAACTACTTTGCGACTCCTGGATTATTTACTAAGAAAATTTGGACAATGAGCTTGGCAACCTCGTGAACCCACTGAGTGGCCATTTGTATTTTCATGCACTTTGTTGTTGGTGCATCAACACTGTGAACACCTGTTCGAAATTGTGCCTTTATTGCTGAAACAGTTTAAGCTAGACAACATACTACGCTGTTACGAGGTACCCCGTGAATCCTGCGACAACCTGGTGCGTTTCTACATGTTCATCTATTTCAAGGATCAGACATGAGGACTGTTGAGATAAGTTATTTAAACTTTCCTGCTCGCGCCATGCTGTCAACGCTCACCCGCGAGGATTCCTCAGAATCATCCTCGTGGAGCTGCATTCGACGTTCCTGGTGAGCCCCTACGCACACATACGGAACACTGATTCCTCTCGTCATTCCGCATCAACGGCTGCACGTATACGTAGGCAAGCAGAGCGTGACTTCGATGTGTCGCCATCTTGGATCTCCACGGTCAATTTTCACCAACGCTCTCAGCAATTGGCAAGTTTGTTCGTTTGAGATAATTTTTAATAAAATAAAACAATTGTAAATCTTAGCGATGACGATTGCTTCCGGCATCAAACTAGTACTAGGAAGATATAGATTCTGGGTGATAACGATCGTTTCCGGATACAACACAGTGCTCTTACATGATATTGTGTAAGTTCTATATTTATTCATTAATAATTTTTGTTTGCGTTGTATTGAAAATATCCCAATAACAATATGTCCACACCGGAAGAACCACACAGAAATAATTCAGCATTCAATCTTAACTCACCCAAAGAATTTTTTTCATCACCTAGTAATCCCAATATAGCTTGAATGGAAAGAGTATTTTTTAAATTACACTTGCTAACCTGGAGGATTGCAGTGGTTCTTTTTCACCAGAAATGAAAAAAGGGATTTTAATGTAGTGCTTGGGCCCAGAAGGTTTAAGAATTTGCAATCCACTTCAGAAACGTGATAGACCTGGTGATTTGGATGTATTTAAATTCACTTTAATGGACTTGGATGAGTGTTTTTCTCCTACTGTTTGTGAAGCTGTTATAAGATATGCTTTATTTCAAAGGAAGCAAGAAAAACATGAATCCATTGAAGATTATATCTCCGCACAAAATTTGCCATTACTTGTACATTTAAAAAAAAAAGAAAAATCTTTTTATTGTAAAAACATGCTCTAGAAAATCGCACAGTGGTCAGCAGCAGTAAGACATTGATACATAAAAGACACCACAATTTACGTTTACATGTCAACAATACGGCCTGCATAGAAATATCAAACCCCCTGTATACCTCCCAACGCTAACAATGATACCTCTGGGTTCTTCGCCGGTGAGACTTTATTGAATGGATATCCTGGCGAGCAGATTTACAACACCCCACCCATACCTGTCCTCCCCCCACCGCACAGCCCATCAATCCCCCCTCCCCCTCAAGTAGAGAACATGTATCCGGGCATATTTCAACTGCTAATCTAACTCAGACACTGCCAGGGTGTCCACTGATTCCCCTCTGTACTGTCTCCATGCAGGGCACCCTCTACTCTTATAAATGACTCTCTCAGCCCTTTGGCACCAATCAAGGTCCCGTTCCCATTCCTCCACTGTGGGCACAACCTCACTCCCCCAGAGTCTTGCTATATTTCGTTTTGCAACCATGCTTGCTAGTGCCAACCAAATCTTATCACCTTTCGGCCATGTAATATCACTCGTAACCCCTAGGATATGCCATCGAGCATCTAGCGGGACCCCTGCCCACACCACCTCCGCCATGATATCAGACAATCTGGACCAATAGGCCCTAATCATGGTGCAATCCCACAATATGTGGAAAAACGAGCCCTCTTCCCCACACCCCCTCAAGCAAAATTTTGAATCTACGTAACCTATCCGATATTGTGTTGTGCGCGGGGTGTAAGAGCGATGTAAAATGTGAAGTTGGATTAGCCTGAACCTAGCTCGAATCGCCACCTCCTGTGGGCCTTGCAGTGCCTCCCTCCAGTCATCGTCTCCCATTTCTCCCTTAGAGGACCCAGGGGATCAGTCAGATTATTGATAAGTTTTTTGTACGTGAGGGAGATTGCTTTATCTATCATTGGGTCCATCAACAACCTGTCCTCAAGTGGGGCATAGTCCGGTAGTTGTTCCCCCGTCTTCAAATGTTCATAGATGGCATGACGAAGCTGTCGATAGTGTAGGAACGCTCCGTTCCTCATCTGAAATTCCGCCTGTAGGGATGCGAATTCCACCATGTCTCCTCTCTTCCAGAGGTCCCCCAGTCTATCTATACCTATAAGGTTCCATGCACGAAGGCCTTGCAACTTGGCCACCGCCGGAAGAAAGTTCCCGGCCCATAAGGGGGTCTGGGCTGTGAACTTCGTCCCCCATCCCAGCAATTTCGTTGCTCTTTTCCACACCCCCACCACTACAGTCGTTTGAGGCGTCTGCCTCTGTTGTAGAGGGCAGCCAGGTAGGTCTCATCCCCGAAGACCATGCGGTCCACCCGGTACGCCGGCTCCTCCACAGGAGCGAACACCCACCCATTAACATTGACTAGCTGGGTCGCCCAATAATACAGGCGAACATCCGGGACTGCGAGCCCGCCCTCGTACACCCCTCTCTGTAGCTTCTTGAGCTATCCTCGGACAACCCCCACTCCATAACAAAGAGATCTGCTCCGATTCAACCGCTCGAAAGAACTGCTCCGGTATCATGAATGGCGCGCTTTGCAGCGCATAAAGCAGACGGGGGAGGGCCATCATCTTAAATAAGACCGCATGGCCCATTAGGGAAAGTGGGAGGGTCTCCAGTGTACGACATCGCCAAGCAGTCGCTCCAACTGAACCGTTACGTTCAGACGCATATACTCTGTCTTAGTTATCCAGATCCCCAGGTACCGAAAGAACTCCTCCGCACTCATTCGCCAAGCTCGGCGTTGTGCCTGCCAACACATGGCCCAGGGACTTATCCCAGTTGATTCGATAACCTGAGAAGGTGCCAAACCTATGGAGAATCTCCAACAATCTCTGGATGGAAGCCTCTGGTTGTTGGACGTACAGTAGAACATCGTCAGCATATAATGAAAAACGCTCCTCCCAGCTTCCCCCAGATCTATGCCACACACTAGTGGGTCCGTTCGCACCCATGTTGCCAATGGCTCCAGGGCCAAGGCGAAGAGGGTTGGGGAGAGTGGGAAGCCCTGCCTCGTTCCTCGCTCTAGTTGAAACTCCCTGGACAAGGCACCGTTAACTCTGACCCTCACCAGTGGTTCGGTGTATAGCAGTCTTACCCATGCTCGGAATTTGTCTCCAAACCCCATCCTGGCCAAGACTGCGTTGATGTAATGCCATTCCATGCTATCGAAGGCCATATGGGCATCTAGCGATAGTAGGGCCGCCGGTTTGTTTGGTCTGGCCGATGTCATCTGTATCACCCCATACAGACATCACAAATTGAGCCGCGTGCTTCTGTGTGGCATAAAGCCCGACTGGTCCGGGTGAATCAGGGATTGTACCACCGCCCCCAGCCTGGTGGCTAGAATCTTGCCCAGGAGTTTCGTTTCAAAATTGAGCAGAGATATGGGCCTGTAAGAGCTGCACAAGTCCTGTGGCTTACCGGATTTGTGGATCACTACAATTGTAGCTGATCTGAGATCCTTTGTCAGCCGTCCCTCCTGTTGGGCTTCATTATATATGCACAGCATATGGGGCGCGATTTTGCTAGAAACACATTTAAACGCCTCCGCCTGTAAGTCACCCATGGCATTTTCTATTTCTGCCACTGTGATGTCGGAGTCTAGAATGTCCCTGTCTGCTGGCTCCAATGTGGGCATCTGCAAGGGGGCCAGAAAATCCTCACATTCCCGTTCAGTCCGCTGAATGTGGGACCGATAGAGTGTTTAGTAATAGCAAGCGAACTCTTCCGCTATGCCCACACTCGTGGACTGTATCCTCCCAGTTTGTGTTCGAATGCCAGGTACCCAGTTTCGCTCCCTGTCACTCCTCTCCAGCCAGGCTATCATTTTATTGGCCTTGTCCCCTAGATCATACACCCGCCGCTGGGTAGCTAGTGCTCGCGATCTCGCCTGATCAGCCAGCACATCATTTTTTCTTTCTCCAGGAGTCACAATTTATGTCGCCTATCCTGCTGTTACTCTCGCGTTTCCTCCCTTTCCTTCTCTAATTCCTGATACTCCAAATCCAGTCTATCGATCTGCGCACTTTTCTCCTTCCACCGTTTGCACGAAGTCCCTGACTACAGTCTTGTAGGCCTCCCAGACTATGCTGTGCGACTGAACTGAGCCGACGTTGTCCGTAAAGTATTGGTCCACCCGCTCGCGGAACTGTGCCTGAAACTCTTGGTCTCTGAACAAGAAAGTATCCAGTCTGAGGGGAGCACTCCAATTTCTCCCAGGGCCATGTAACTGCACTGAATGGTCCGAGATGCCTCTAGCCTTATGGCACCCACCGTAGAAGGAGTTCATGCCCCCTACCTGTTTGAATAAATAATCTAGTCTGGATCCCGACCCTTGTGCCGCAGATATGTGTATATTGTAGAGTGTGGGGGTTGTGTGCCCTCCAGAGGTCTACCAAACCCATCGCCTGCACAAAATCTCTGAGGTGGCTCACCCTCCCCCTGGGTGACGGACCCGGTTACCTATCGATGTCCTCTACCATAACATCATTCATGTCACCCCATAGGAGCAGGATACCAGTCGGTATATCTAGGAGCAGTTTCCCAATATCAGGAAGGGTGGTGCCATGTAACCTCGGTGGAACATAGAGTGAACAAATATTTAGGGTCAGACCCTCCCATACCTGCGTGTTCAGATGCAAACATGATACAATATGCAGTTCCCACCAACGGAAGCCCCTCCCCACCACACCCCCAGCACTTTACCACATAGCCGCCATGGGCATGGCGCCCCCCCCTCTCAGTCCATGATCGCGGCAAGTCCCTGCATGTCCATTGTGTAGCAGCTATCAGTCCCGTATAGGAGTCCATCAAACAGGCGTGTTGACCTACTATACTCTCTCGTTAGGCCTCACCCATCCGAATCAACCCATGTCCGGCGAGCCCGACAAGCTGCGTGTTCCATCCCTGTCCGGCGTTCGGGGAACACCATGCGCCCGAAGTTCGCCTCCCACTGAAACCAGCGGCGATGCTGGGGACTGAGCCCCCGTGTTTCTCCATCCTCCCTCCTGCCGCGGGCCATTCGAGGGTTGCTCAGTTTCTTCGATTCATGTCATGGCTTCCTCCGGGGATGTAAAGAAGAAGGATTTGCCATTGGCCAAGATCTTGAGGCATGCTGGGAAGAACATCATGTATTTGAGGCCACGTGCTCGGAGCTCCTTTTTAACTCCTGCAAACGAGCGGCGCTCCTGCTGGACCTTGAAAGTGAAATCAGGAAAGAACCGGATCACTGCATTATCGATCTGAAGGTCTCCATGTTGGCGTGCCGCCTGCAAAATGGCGTCCCTATCTCGGAAGTTGAGGATCCGGGCGATGATAGTCCTTGGGGGGGAGGGGGGGGGGGTTGGACCGGTGCTCGGTGCGCACGCTCGATGACAAAGAACTTGGAGAGTCGCTTTGGTTGAAGATGTTTTAGGATGAGGTACTCCAAGAATAGATCCACGCTTGGCCCTTCCATTTTCTCTGGGACGCCTACCACCCGCATATTGTTCCTTCGGGCCCTTCCTTCCTGGTCCTCCAGCCGAGCCGTTGTCAGCTTCTGCTGGTGGGTCAGATGCTGGACCTGCTGCTGCAGCTGTTTGGTGGTGCAATGTCTGTGGCATTCCGAGTGGCTTTCTCCGACGTCATATTTAGGTCCGCCTGCTGTAGTTCCAACTCGATGGCCACCTTGTCAATTTTGGACTCCAGCATTGTGCCCAAAGTCTGTATGGCCTGCATAATAGCGGTCAAGGACAGCTCCGACCCCTCAGCTACCTTCCCGGCAAGGGTGTCACCCCCTCCGCCCGTCGGGGCCGTACCTCCTTCGGGAGTGGATTCTAGCGCGATACAAGCCCATAAATAAATAAATACTTGTCAATGGTGTTGCCCTGGGTGGCGGTGGAGGATTTGGATTTGACGAAGTTTTTGAATTTGGGCCCAGGGGCGTCAGCTGTGCAGCCCCGTATTCCGGAGCCCTCGATCTTGCTTCCACTAATCCGGCTCCACGCTCCCGGTGCCAAGGTTCCGGGGCCCTGCCGCTGATTTGTAGCACCACACTGGGAGTTCTGCTGCGTATCACTCCTAGGGCCCTACAGCCCTATCTGTCGCAGCCATCTGCCCGTGGGGCCCCGTGTCCTCCCCCGTTCCAACGTCCACTGACTTCTGTTCCAGGATCTAAGCAGCTCCGGCAGGTCCCAGCACCAGGATCCAGTCCCCTCAGCCGGCCGGTACCTCTTCCAGGATTATGTCGGGCCCTCAGGGTGCTCGCCGCCCTCTCTCACCGTCTCCACCGGCCAAGGTCCACCCATGTGCTCTCTTCCACTTGTGTGCTAGGCGCGGGGGGCCGCCACCAGCGTCATCGAGGGGGGCCTCACCAAGGATCAATCTCTCACCTTCCCCCACCGTTCCCCCACTGCAGACCGCCACCTGTACCTTTAGGCTGTCACACGCTGCTCCCCGCCCCCGGGGGCCCAGCCGGGACCCACCGGTTCCTCGAGCCGCTCTTTCTCCGCTTCACACACAGCGGGATCCCCCACGATGTCAGGTGATTCACCAGGGCCCCAGCGGGAGGCGGCGGGCCCGGACCCAGGGGGGCCTCCTTTCTGCGTTTCTCTCGGGCCGCCGGCTATCTCTTCTGCGCGTCGCCGACGCGCTCGCCTCTGACCCGGTCCCGCCGACACGCAAGGCCGGGGCTGTTCTCGTGTTTCCGGCCGGTTCTACGCCCCTGCAAGGCCCCGTCCGCCGGGCCTCGTCGCTACGGTATTCCGGGGCGGAGGGAGACTTGAGTGGTCTCTACTGGCTCCAGAGCTCCTCCGCCGTTGGGACCTGCGAAGAGGAAGGAGAGGTAGCAGGATAATAGCTGGATTTCTGGGGCCTTTTGTCGACCCTCGGACGAGCTTCGGGACTACGCGGCCATCTTAGCCGCCGTCAGGCCACGCCCCCCTACTTTTACATTTTTTAACCTTCATGAAGGTTTTGTGTTAAACCAAATTATAATGTATACCAAGAACAGGTATATCCAAGACCGGTCATGGGTAGGTGGTGATTCAAGTCAAAAAGACATTATGGCTATCGTGAAAAAAGCAAAGTTGTCTGAACTTTGTGCCAAGGTTAGGTCATGAAAAAACTGAGATGCGTATTCTGTCAATAAAATTTCTGAAGAAAAAAAAAGAATTTGTTATACTTACAAGTGCTTCTTATGGTTTTACCTAGAACCCCATGTGTTGCTATAGTACTGGTGTGTGGGGGTTTCTATTCATGTCAGTTGGTGCCTCTTGCCCGTTGTGAGAGGAGCGGTGGCTCGTTGTTCCCACAAATAAATACTTGGACTTATCTCTGGTGTCGTGATACAATTCTACATTCGGGTCACAACAGAATTCCTTTAACCCTGTGCAACGTAACAGCAAGAAGGATTTTAAAAAGTCTGTTCACATGGACCACGCCAGGAACCCAAACTATGCATGTTAAAGATGTGGGAGCTCTGCTCATTCTGCTCATTTCGACAAATACCCTGCTACGTATGCCAAATGTATTGAATGCGGTCTAATAGGGCATTTTGCTAGAGCATGCATGCGCAAAGGGAAAAAGAAACGTAAAGGCAAAGTTGCATGCATTAACCCCTTCAGCGCTAATGACAAGGGTAACTCGTCATGGACTTTCCATTGATTTCAATGGAAAGTCAATGGAGCTCATCGAACACCCTTAGCAGCCAAGTGGTTAAAGAGAGTGATGATGAGCATTCTAGTTCTGAAGAAAGTATTGATGAGAGCAACACTAAGTATAACAAGAAAAAGACAATTTTAAACATCGCTAGTCAAAGTAGAAGCAAACCTTTTCGTTGAGTCTCCTTCGGTGGTGTTTCTCTACAGGTGGCTGCAGATTCTGGCTCTCCCTACACAATATTTGCAGAGATGATTTGGCTTAAACATTTTGTGGATGTGGTGAGGGATCAGTTAGAACTTCCAGACATTGCCCAGAGAAAATCACTGGGAAGAAGATTGATGTCATTGGTTTTGGGCAACTTGTTTTTAGATTTAAGGGAAGACATGCTTTATGTAAGTTGTATGTAGCTAAAGAAGGACCCTCAGTTTTGGGATGGAAGGATCAGAAAAAGCTTAAGGATATCCTAGACCCCAACAGCACAGAGCAAGTTTTTTAGTAGCTTGTGAAGTAGAAAATACTAAGAACTGGATTTACAAAAAGTCCCAGATGTCTTCAATGGTAAAATCGGTAAATTGAAGGGGTTTGCCCATGTTATTAGGGTAAAACAGGTCATCACTCCAAAAATTCACAAAGCACGCAACATTCCCTTCATTGTCAGAGATGAAGTTAAGTTAGAATTAAACAAATTGTTGGAAGCTGGTATTATTGAGCCCCTAGAAGCCTCTGAATGGGTTTTTCCTTTAGTGGTGGCTAGACGTGCCAATGGCAAGGTGCGTCTGTGTGGATTTCAGAGGTCCTAATGAAAACATCATCGTAGATCAATTTCCTCTTCCACGCATCAACGAGATGCTTACTTTGACTAGAAACGCAAAATGGTTCTCCATCTTAGACTTGTTTGCTGCTTATCATCCGGTTGTGTTGATTAAAAAAATGTAAACATCTTACGGCCTTTTGCACACCTTTTGGTTGCTTCCAGTTCAAGCCTATGCTGCATGGTTTAGCTTCTGCCGCTGTCGTCTTCCAAAGGCTTTTGTTTGATTTATTTGGTGACTTAAGTGGTAACATTTCTTCAAGATAACATCTTGATTATGGGTAAAACTAAACATCACAATGAAATTTTGAGGGAGGTTCTTAACATTCTTTGTACAAAGTGTTTAACTGCTGAAATGACTAATTGTAAGTTTGCTGTAAAAAAGTTACTTACCTGGATCATGAGATCAGTGAGGAAGGTATAAAATCCAAGGAGAAACTTGTTGAAGCAATCAACAAGGCTCTTTCTCCCAGGTATGAGCTATGCTTATTCCTTGGCTTGGTAGAATTTAACTAGAAATTTGTTGATAATTTTTCAGAACGAACTTATGAAATGCGTTCTTTGTTAAAGAACAAGTCCAAGTTTGAATGTTTTAACTTATATCAAAATGCTTTTCTCAACATTGAGTGCCATTAGTGAAGCTCCTACGTTACAAGCTTTTAATCCTTCTGCAACAATCTTTACCACCACTGATGCAAGTGGCAAGGGTTTGGGCAATGTACTCACTCAAATTGATGACCATGGCGGCGAAATTGTCATAGCGTTTATCTCTAGGTCACTTTCTCCCACTGAACAGAAGTACTCTGGTATTGAAAGAGAAACATTGGCCTGTGTTTGGGCTTTAGAACACTTTTGGAAGTCTTGTGGGAAAGGAGGTTTACTGTTCGTACTGATCATAAACCGTTAGCCAATTTACTTACTACTGATGGGTTATCAAGGGCGTCTGCTAGAATTGCTAGACTCTCTATGCACTTAAAATATTTTATTTACAATGTACAGTATGTTTCAGGGAAAAAGAATGTCACTGTTGATTTTTTAAGTAAAATGTCTCTTCCCCTGACACAAGTAGGTGCCAGTCCTTAGAATGATGTTTGTATCACGAGTATTTTTTCGAATAATGATAAACAGTTTAAAAAAAGAGGAGTGGGAAAAGGCTCACGAGTAAGATAAAATTCTTAACTTGGTCAAAGACAAAATTCTGTGTGATTGGAGTTGTATTAAATCTAAACTGCTTGGTGAGTTAAATGCATTTTGGGAAGTTAGAAATGAGCTAGGTGCGGATGGTTCCTCCAGGTTGCTTGAGCAGTATAATTATTTCTCTTTGTCAATAGGGCTACATAGGTATCGCATGTACTAAGAAGAACATTAACTCATTGTATTGGTGGCCTAAAATGGATATTGAAATAAAGATTTGTGAGATTGTGCATGGAATGTGAGAGTTCTGATAAATCTCAGAAAACCTTCAACCCTTCTTTGTGTCTTAGGTTGCCCTTCTCTACCTTGGGATGATGTTGCTTTGGACATTATGGGTCCTATCATATGGTCTGATGAGTCTCAAAAAAGTATATTCTGGAGGGGGAGGAGCCAAGCTCGCGTCCGAGATGGCCGCGCTTTAGCTCGGCTCCGTCAACTTTCCTGTTCGAAACATAAATCCTGCCTTTATCCTGCCCCGGGAAGACAATTTCTGCTACGCTGTGGATCTACGGCGATTTATAGACACTTACCGTCTGTTCCGGTTGTCTCAGGGTGCCGTGGTTCCGGAACTGTGCCTTCGCTCGCTTCGGGACCTCCGGAGCGGACTGGCCTGAGTCTCCTTGGCGGCGCCCGGACGGGGCGCTACGCTATGGCCTGCCCTTGATGGCGCAGTGGACTCGACCGACGAGGCGGTTGTGCAGAGAGGCCGGTCGCGGCTTTCTGGTTTGATCAGGCGGTCCCGCGGCCTGGGGTGGAGGCGCTGCCTTCTGTTGACGGGACTGACCGTAATTGTGGCTTGTCCCCCCCTTTGTTCTCCGGTCCGGCCATTTTGAGTGCCTCCGCCCGGACTCGGAGAACGGGGCCGGCGGCATTGGGGGGGCCGCGATCCTCCTTCTTCTGGTGGCCCCCCTTCCTGCCCTGGACGTGCCTCTGCTGGTGGTTGACTGAATTCCGCTTGCCTTGCTGTGGCCCGGTCGGGGGTCGGGGATCGCTGCGACCCCGCCGGGCTTCCAAGATGGCGGCCGACCCTGTATATCTCAGCCGGGCCGAGATGGGCGGCGGTGGTCCACGATGTGGCACAGAAACCGGATACTGTAAAGGTGTTCCTACACTTGCGTACATCCTCGCCGCCCTGCGCTCCTGGGGTACTCCTGTGGCCGCACCCGCTGTTAACCTGGAGGAGGCTCGTTTCGCTGGACCGTTTGAGCCCCCCCTGGCGTGTGCGGCTACGTCGCTGCTAGGTGCGGCTGGTTCTATCCTGGAAATTATGGACCCGGTGGCTGCCGTTTCTGCTGATGTGCGGAGTTCCGCTGCCCTCCATCGTGATGTGTCCTCTCCTGTGCTGTGGGTCGGTGGGCCGGGTCCTGTCCGGGCCGGTCTTGGTGGTTCTTCCTGTTCTTCATCTCCTCGAATGGCCGATCGTAGATCCTGTGCTGACTCCGCTGGGTCGACTTTCCTCAGATCATCTTCGGAACTGTGCCTGCCTTGTGTACAATGGTTTCTGACTGCTCCGGATCATTCGAGTGGTGCACGGAACATCTTATGCGGATTGAAGTTTGACCTCCCTGTTCTCTGCCTCCTGTTCCTTGTGGTCTGGTTCTTCGTGAGGCGGACTGCTACAGATTTGGAAAGAAAAGGACAGGGATGAGACGATCTTGCATTTGTGGACTGGTGTCTTGCAATGGTTTGATGATCGATTAGTACGGTATGACCATGTCGGATTTTTGTCGTATTCCTGGTCTGTATCCTTCAATTCTTCGTCTTCCCGTGGACACTGATGTTTCGGACGGGAGGGTGGGAGCCGATGATTCTGTTATATGGCCCTCTCCCGTGTTCTTTTCTCCCTTATTCCTTCTTTTCCCCCCCTTGTTTTGTCTTTATCGTTCTATCTTGCTTTAGCTCTTCTATATTTCGGGTTCTGATTAGGGCGACAGGCACGCTGCTGGGGGGTGGGCCATAGCCTTCTGCAGGGGTGCAGGGTGGGCTTGCGGGGTGGGGGGGGGTCTGTCATTTCTTTGGGGGTTTTTTCTCCCCTCCTTTTTCTTATTTTTTGGTTCTATGGCTCTTGTGTGTCCTCTTTTTCGGGACGCGGTCTCAGCATGTGTCCCCCTGGGTGGGTTGTTATTGATGCGCTGGCCATTTGGTCTTACTGTGACTTTGGCTCACTATTTAATTTTGCTCTGGTTACTACCGGTTCTGTATACCGATTTGTGGTTTCTGGCCTCGTTTGCCATGGGGCGCGTGCTTGAGGTGGCGTTCTTCCTTTCGCTTTTTGTCCCCTTTTCCCTCTTTTTCCTCCCTTCCTCCCCCCTCTCGTGGGGGGGTTTTTTCCTTATTCCCTGGGTTGTGTGACGGAGGGCTTTATTTGATAAACTTTTTTCGACTCAGTTTGATATGATACGTTCTTATTGTGGTGGGTGGCGTTGAACGGCGGTTGTCACTGTTTTTCTGGTGCGACTCATATTCTGCCCTTACCGATAGGTGTTTGTCATTATGGAGTTCTCCTGTATCTTTTACCGTGGCTGTTCGCGGCCCACCACGGCCCTCCGAGACTTCCTACCTGTTTATTATCCTGTTGTACCCGTTTCTATATATTAGAAAATCAACCTTCTCGTATCCTGTCTCTGCTGGTTGCTATATGGCTTTTAGCCCTTATTTCCTGTATGATTTGTTGTGATATTCTGTATGCGTTTCTGTATTGTTGACTATGTTCCTTATTTGTGGTGGCCGGCCCGCTGGGTTGTAGGCCCGTATTTGTGAGCCTTCTCTGTACAATAAAGGTTTTTAAAAAAAAAAAAAAAAAAGTATATTCTGGTGTTTGTGGATTTATTTTCTAGGTGGATTGAACTTATGGTTGTCAATAAAGTTGACACTAGCTGTGTCATCACATTTCTAGACAGTGTATTTCTGTGTGAAAGTATCCCCAAAACTATTCTTACAGACAACGGGGTTAATTCAAGTCTGTTGAAATTAAGGAATTCCTAGAGGTTGCAGGGATTTCACATAAATTCACTGGACTTTATCACTCTTGGGGTAATGGTGCTGTGGAAAGGGTGAACCGCATTATTAAGGGTGTGTTGCAAATGGCTAATCGAAACAGGAAAAATATTGATGGCGAACGTAAGAAAATGTTATGGTCCTGAAGTAATCAAAATCCTTCTCAGAGGTCTCACTGATACTTAGTCCTTTTAAACCAACAAAGAAGAAATTGGCGCAGAAGCGGAAATATAAAAGATCATTTTTATTAAACTCAAATGAGTTGAGACTACGTCACACAGAAGCCTTAGCAACTGAATGAGGCAGTCTAAAGAGTACAGAAAACTGGGGCTTTATATATGCTTTAGAGTTACATAGTAAGCATAAATGCAAGGGGCAGTCCAGCTCATGTAAGCATGCAAAATGACTAAGTTGGGCATACAAGATCTACTTGCTCAACAAAGTGGGAGGAGAGTTACTTCTCCATGCAGCAGCAAAAATAGCCTGGCAGTTATACTAGAGAAGCAGGTGCATTCTACTAGCTAGGCCCTTCTGGGCATGAGCGAAGTGGAGGATGCTGAATATAGTTTATCTCTAGGCAGACTACAAGAGCAGTTAACAGAAAGGTAGGACAGAGCACATGGCAGACAAAATGGCTGCCAGAAATACAAAATGGCTTTCAACAAAGCGGATAAGATAACTTCTAAATACAAGATGGCTTTAGCTAAATGCTAACCCATTGCTGTCAATTTACGCCAGACAACCGTTTTAGCATTAGCTGAAGACATTCCCATGATCCAGTAGGAACATAGAAAATATTTGTACATTAATTTTTCATACAATTATCAATTTCCTAATTCATTGCTAGGTGGGCATTTTCCATTCTAAACATTTAATTAAGCTTGTATGAGCAGGAATACAAGGGGAACAGAGCATTTAGTCATCATTAACATTCAGATAGCAGTAGAAAGTAATGACCACTATAGAATTATCATTTTCCTAGTCCTAAGCAAAAGCAAATCCTAAAATTATCTAGTAAACACCTTCAGGGCTCCTATGCATTTCAGTGACTATTATATACTCAGGTGAGACAGTGGCGATCCTTATCAATGCTCTCAGGCGAAATGGGAATACCCTTTATCAGAGTACAGACAGAACATTACTTTAAAACGATGCCAGCAGGACAGTAAGAACAGTCACACAAATTTACTTATGGTGGACCATTTTTGGATGCTAGGGGAGGAGCCACTAGAGGCTATTCCTCTTCCATTACAGTTAAGTCAAATGGGAACACCCACTTTATACAGTGGCACTGGAAACACTTATGCAACTATGCCAAAGTCCATTTTAAGCCTCTTTGGTAGGCGTCTATCGTCCATCAAATCTGCTTCCGTTGTCTTCTTCCGCGTTGGGCCTCTTGATTCAGGCCTTCCATGAAAATAGTGCTTCTCAGTATCTGTTGGAGTGCCCTCCTGGCAAACACTCACAGCTCACTTGAAAATCTCAATGCAGTGCACCAGTGTCTCTCTCTGCGGCTGGCACTATAGATATTGTGCTCTTTGTTAGTCGTGGGCACAGATCATCTGGTGCAGACCCGGGTCTACATTCTCAGGCTCCAACACTCATTATTCAGTGTCAAAGGATGCTCGGGCTGCACTTTCATTTTATTTTTCCTTTCATCATGGGTACCACTATGTAGTGCCTTTTGCCAATCTTGGATCCTCCGGTGCACTGCCCTTCCGTTGGAGCAAAGAAAAGGGAGTTGACCAAAACTCAGGCCAAGGGGCTCAAGGGACCGCGCACTGTCAGAGGTTACCAGCACATGACAGGTAGAAAACTGAAGCCTCAAACCAGCCCTGTCATTATTATTAAGGCTTTTATATCGCGCTCTATTACTAAAAAAATAGTATCCTGGCGCGTTGAAGGCAGAACAGTAGGGAGAGAGCCAAAGACTAATAACTGAACATAGGAAAAAACAGTTTAAACTATTGTATTAAAAAGGTGGGTTTTTAGTCCTTTCTTAAAAACATTGAGAGTCGAAGCAGTTTTTAGGTGAAGGGGAAGGGTGTTCCAGGATTTTGCTGCTCTTACCGAAATAGATTGGCCGCCAAGTCTGCAGTATTTGAATTTGGGAACGGACATTTGGCACAGGTTGGCCGATCGCAGGAGGCGATTAGGGACATACAAGCGGAACCTTTTCCACAAGTAGATAGGGCCAATTTGATGAATAGCTCGGTAGGCCATCACTAAGATTTTGAACTGAATCCTGAGGGCAACAGGAAGCCAATGGAGAGCACACAGCAAAGGGTGTGCACTAGAACGCCTAGGAACATTGAATAGGAGCCTGGCAGCAGCGTTCTGAATGACCTGGAGGCGGTGAATCAGGTATGCTGGTAGTCCGCCAAACAGACCATTCGCGTAATCCAACCTAGAGAGTATCAAGGCGCGAATAACGGTCTCTTTAGCTTCTTTCGGCAGGAGAGGGAAGAACCTACGTAGAGTTTTTAGGGTAGCAAAACAGACCCCCGTGAGTTTCTTAATGTGATCCTCAAACTTAAGGTTCTTACTGAACCAGACTCCTAGGTTTTTTACTGGGCCAGATGTGGCTTTTGGAGGGGGTAGGTCAGCAGGCCAGAGACGTTCATTAAAGTCCTCAGGAAAAGAGCCATACAACAAGATCTCAGATTTACTTTCGTTGCATTTCAGCTGGGCACGTGCTAACCATTGGAAGACCGAGGACAAACAGTGTTGGGCCCCCGACGTATCTAAATTACCTCTGGGCCAGGTAAACAAAAGCTGCGTGTCGTCGGCGTATGCCATAATTTTTGCACCCAACTGTTCAGCAAGGTAAATCAAAGGGGTAAGATAAACATTAAAAAGTAGAGGGCTTAGGATGGACCCCTGGGGAACACCTGTAGAAAGTATTTTAGGGGTGGAGGCAAAAGGAGGCAGCCAAATTTGTTGTGTGCGGTTATCTAAGAATGAAGTTAGCCAATCAAGTGCAGGGCCGGTAACACCTATATCAGCTAGTCTGGCGAGTAGGAGGGAGTGAGGCACCGTATCGAAGGCAGCAGAGAGGTCTAATAAGATCAGAGCCGCTCTGCCGCCCTCGTCAAGACACTCCCGAATGGCCTCCGAGATTTCAACTAAGGCCGTCTCGGTGCTATAAGTAGCCCTGAAGCCAGACTGAGCTGGATGTAGAGCCTCTGTTGATTCGACAAATTTATCCAGCTGCTTGAAGACGGTCTTTTCACAGATTTTTGCAAGAGCTGGGAGCAGAGATATAGGCCGAAAATTGGACGGCGTGGTCGGGTCTAGACCATTTTTTTAAGCAATGGGAGCAATTTTGCTTGCTTCCAACAAGCGGGGACAGTAGCTGTAAGGAATGAGAGGTTAATAAGCTGGGTAACCTCATTTCCCACTGTTTCTGCTAAGCCCGCAAATACTCTAGCCGGGCAAGGGTCAGAAGGAGATCCTGATTTTAAGGCAGTAATAGTAGAGCTGATATCAGAATTTAATTGGAGGGTGAATTCAGCCAACTGCTCAGTGCGTGGGGGCATTGAGGGAAGCAGAGTAGTTAAAGGTAATGTAGAGCCATTACAAACCTTTTGCAGGTCCTCCTGGATTTTAACAATTTTTTCAATGAAGAACTCAGATAGTTCTTCACACCATTCCTTTGATGCAGGTAACATAGGTTGAGAAGCACAGGGAGATGTAAAGCTTTTTACAATAGTAAAGATTTCCTTACTGTTGTTGTTCGCTTTGTTAATACGTCCTGTAAAATAGCTACGCTTGGCAGATCTGATGGCTGCATAATACTTTTTTTGTGCGGCCCGCAGATCTTTTTTCGCCTCGGGGAGATAAGCTTGTCTCCACGCCCTCTCAAGTTTTTTGCAGCCTGATTTGAGGTCACGGAGGGCATGGGAAAACCAAGGTTTGGAGGGGGTAGAGCGGAGCCTGCAAACCCGGCTGCTATTAGTTGATGTAGCAGTCGCACATTCCATCCATGAATTAAATGTGCTGACAGCAGCCTCAATATCCGGGGGAAGCAGAGGACGAGACGCATCAAGTCCCTCAGAGAGGGTATTCAAGTTAATCTTCTGTGTGTGGGCAGTTTGGGGTTGAGCCGCAACAGAAGTCAAAAGAGGCCAGGAAAATCTGACAAGCTTATGGTCAGACCAGATTACTGGCTCAGGTTGAGCCATGGTAATGTCGAAATTTGAACATACCAGATCCAAGATATGTCCTCCTAGATGGGTTGGAGCATCCACCCATTGTCTTAACTGGGCCATAGAAAGAGCTTCTGTAAGGCGAACTGCCTCTGGCAGGTCCGGGCAGTCAACATGAATATTAAAGTCCCCCAGGAGGAGATACCGGGAATGGCGTAAGATCCGAGGGACTATTAGCTCTTCTAGGGCTTGAACAAAATTACCCACGTGGCCAGGAGGGCGATAGACCAATGTACCACCGATGGAGGAATGAGCATTGAATTTTAGGGAGAAGTGGAGCATCTCGGCTTCAGGCAGTTGTTGTTGGGAGTCATAAGAGAAAGTCCACTGTTCCCTAAAGACAACCGCAATCCCACCACCTCTACCTAGGGGTCGGTCTGATCTAGAAATCTTGAAACCGCGTGGAATGGCCAATTCAACAGAGGGGGCACAGGTTTCATTAAGCCAGGTTTTCGTTATAAAAAGTAGATCTAGTTGACTTTCACTCAGCAGCTCATAGATATCTGCGGCATGTTTAACCAATGACCTGGCATTGATCAATCCCGCTTGAACCAGTGAAGAATCAGAGGGTCGGAGATGTACATAGTTGAGCATAGGCTGAAAGCAGAAGTTACAAACCTGGCAGACTCGAGATGCACTGTTTCCCACATCCCAAGGGGTGTTACATGGGCAGGGGCTAGGTTTCAGCATCATGAGGTACCCGCGTGAGTACCGCATAGAATTGTTAGAGGGGCGCCTGTGGGCGTTAATAGAGATGTTGGCCCTGGGCCCGTCCGAGGCACGGACGGGCACAGACGGGCTTGCCTTTGGCGCGCCTTCGGCGCGCCACCGGCGCGCCCGCTGCGCCCGCCCGCTGCGCCGTCGGGAGATGTTACACATTTATAGTCAGAGGAGGAGGGTGGGAGGCAGCCAGCAACTAGAGCGCTCGGCCTGCCTTCCCCCCCAAGATGGCGCCCGCTCCTGACTCGCAGCAGCCCTAAGATCGGCTCGGCGAGGATAAACAGGGAGAGGTAGGGCGAGCTACAGTGCAAATGTGCAAACACAACAGGACACAGAAAATTTCATTAAAGATTAAAATGAGCATTCACATAATAAAAGTCTTGATATGATTTTTAAAATTCTTGAGAAAGAAAGCAAGTAAGTCTGCTTAGGTCGCGTTTCACAATTCAAGTAAACAGTCCCGGTTTTCGCTACCCAGGCTGCCTTCACACACACACAATTCAATCTGTGTGCGCGCGAAAAAGGAAGCTCCTAAATAGTGTGGGAGGGCGGGAGGCAGCCAGCAACTAGAGCGCTCGGCCTGCCTTCCCCCCCAAGATGGCGCCCGCTCCTGACTCGCAGCAGCCCTAAGATCGGCTCGGCGAGGATAAACAGGGAGAGGTAGGGCGCGAGCTACAGTGCAAATGTGCAAACACAACAGGACACAGAAAATTTCATTAAAGATTAAAATGAGCATTCACATAATAAAAGTCTTGATATGATTTTTAAAATTCTTGAGAAAGAAAGCAAGTAAGTCTGCTTAGGTCGCGTTTCACAATTCAAGTAAACAGTCCCGGTTTTCGCTACCCAGGCTGCCTTCACACACACACAATTCAATCTGTGTGCGCGCGAAAAAGGAAGCTCCTAAATAGTGTGGGAGGGCGGGAGGCAGCCAGCAACTAGAGCGCTCGGCCTGCCTTCCCCCCCAAGATGGCGCCCGCTCCTGACTCGCAGCAGCCCTAAGATCGGCTCGGCGAGGATAAACAGGGAGAGGTAGGGCGAGCTACAGTGCAAATGTGCAAACACAACAGGACACAGAAAATTTCATTAAAGATTAAAATGAGCATTCACATAATAAAAGTCTTGATATGATTTTTAAAATTCTTGAGAAAGAAAGCAAGTAAGTCTGCTTAGGTCGCGTTTCACAATTCAAGTAAACAGTCCCGGTTTTCGCTACCCAGGCTGCCTTCACACACACACAATTCAATCTGTGTGCGCGCGAAAAAGGAAGCTCCTAAATAGTGTGGGAGGGCGGGAGGCAGCCAGCAACTAGAGCGCTCGGCCTGCCTTCCCCCCCAAGATGGCGCCCGCTCCTGACTCGCAGCAGCCCTAAGATCGGCTCGGCGAGGATAAACAGGGAGAGGTAGGGCGAGCTACAGTGCAAATGTGCAAACACAACAGGACACAGAAAATTTCATTAAAGATTAAAATGAGCATTCACATAATAAAAGTCTTGATATGATTTTTAAAATTCTTGAGAAAGAAAGCAAGTAAGTCTGCTTAGGTCGCGTTTCACAATTCAAGTAAACAGTCCCGGTTTTCGCTACCCAGGCTGCCTTCACACACACACAATTCAATCTGTGTGCGCGCGAAAAAGGAAGCTCCTAAATAGTGTGGGAGGGCGGGAGGCAGCCAGCAACTAGAGCGCTCGGCCTGCCTTCCCCCCCAAGATGGCGCCCGCTCCTGACTCGCAGCAGCCCTAAGATCGGCTCGGCGAGGATAAACAGGGAGAGGTAGGGCGAGCTACAGTGCAAATGTGCAAACACAACAGGACACAGAAAATTTCATTAAAGATTAAAATGAGCATTCACATAATAAAAGTCTTGATATGATTTTTAAAATTCTTGAGAAAGAAAGCAAGTAAGTCTGCTTAGGTCGCGTTTCACAATTCAAGTAAACAGTCCCGGTTTTCGCTACCCAGGCTGCCTTCACACACACACAATTCATCAACAACAGGGATCCTTCTCCTTCGCTCTTTTGCACTGAAACTCAGTTCTGTGGCAAACAGGGAGCCAGCTCCTCCTTCTTGTCTGATATCCAACACCGTCTGATGGAGCAAGCACGATGCTTTGGAGATGCCATTGATGAAGCGCTGGCGATCACTGTCCAGCCTTGCTACTTTCTGGGTGCTGGGACTGTAGGTCCAAGTTGTCTGCCATTCATCTGTAGCTGTCACTGATAGGAATTAGGCTTAAATCAGTTTTCTGCAGGTTAATATGTCTCTTCCTTTTACTCTGGTAGATCCCGCAGAACCTAGTGATGTAGGAAATGTGACACAGTTGTTAGTTTCCTTCAAATTAGCGCAAAAACAGTTCATTGCATTTAACAATGGGACTGCGGGCAGATGGCCTGCAATCTTCAAAGGAGTGGCCAGAACCCATGGGACAAGAATTCTATCTAAATGTATGTCCTCACACATAGTGGCATTGTCTAATGGGGTAAACATTTTTTTTTTTAATGATTTTGTCTAGGTGTTCCTAAATTACTTATCTAGAACACCTCAAAAGGGAAATCGCATGATACAGATTATCAGGGACATGTAGATACCTCCCTTTAATAATTGTGCATCAGGTGCACTATGCAATACACAGGCTAATGATCAAAATGTGGAAACAAAAGACAAGAACTAGAGAGTCCTGGTATTTCCATGTTTAGAACACATCAGATCCCACCAAAAATGAAAGCAGCAGGAACAAAAGGGAAAAAAAAAAATTATAATAGGCATTGAAAATTTGTCATGTTAAAAAAAAAAACGTAAGGTATCTCCTATTGAGGTGGAAAACTTGTCTTACTATCGTATTGAGTCAGTTAACCAGTCCATCACTACCCTGACAGTCAGACTGGAAAACAATGAAGTAGGCCTAAAGAAAACTCTTGAAAACCAGTCTGGTCATATAAAAGGGAATTATACATAATATGGGGGTCCCTGGTACATCACTGCAGTCTGGAAATGTGAACTTGAACAATACACCAACAATAATAAAAGGGCTGACTGGTGAAAGGAATACAGAAAAGGGAAATGGGACTAGGACACAGCTAAAATCCCCAATAACTAGACACAATGCGACATCGATCAGGGGAGAAGCGGCAAAAGAAAAATCTATAGGAAGAACAAGAAATTACTAGGGTGATAGTCAGGCATGTGACACAACACCAAGAGAACGGGTGATACACAAAAGACCAAAGTAGAACACAAATTTTAACTCTAGCACTGGCCGCTACACCATATACTGTAATCTCGGCTACTGTTCCAGTTCCTTCCCCGGGGGAAATTAAACTTGGTTTCCTTTAAGGAACAAAAATCCGTTCACTACCTAGGAAGCAGAACAGGATTAACTAGTGCAATATCATGAGAAAGGTTTAGGTCACCTTTAGCAAGAGCCGCAGATTTATAGTTCCTCCTTAGGGTCCAATCAGGGAACATTTAATCAAAGGCTGCCCATCCCTTAAGGGAAGGGGCAGTAACATGGCTAACTGCAGGTGACACACTTTTAATCCTGTATATCTTTTTCTTTTCTTCAATGCCATTATAGCCAAATACGTTCCAAAGGCAAAAGTGAAAGTGCACACCATGTAATCACCATTTCACTTAATTTATCATTTTTAGTTAATTGATACGCAGTCCGCCCTACGACCACGTGAGTAAGAATCCATCACAAAATTTAGGGAGCGTCACTTCACTCCCAAACCGGACGCACAGCTTGACGCTACGTTGCAATGAGAGTACTGTTATTTAATCCATTTCATCTTTTTTTATTCAGAGTATTCCAATGATCTGTTCCTTTATTCATTTTTCTCTGTCACATGAGAGCCAGTATCAATCAATCAATCAATCACGGCATTTGTAAAGCGCGCTACTCACCCGGGAGGGTCTCAAGGCGCTGGGGGAGGGGGGTAAGTTACTGCTCGAACAGCCAGGTCTTGAGTTGCTTCCTGAAGGAGAGGTGGTCCTGGGTCAGCCGTAGGTGGGTGGGGAGGGAGTTCCATGTCTTGGCCGCCAGGTAGGAGAAGGATCTTCCTCTGGCGGTGGCTCTGCGGATGCGTGGTATGGTGGCGAGGGCGTGGCTGGTCGATCGTAGCTGGCGGGTGGGCGTGTAGAAGGTCAGGCGGTCGTTGAGGTACTTGGGGCCCAGGTCGGGGAGAGCCTTGTGTGCGTGGGTGAGGAGTCTGAACGTGATTCTCTTGCTGACGGGGAGCCAGTACAGGTATCTCAGGTGTCCGGTGATGTGGCTGTGTCGGGGGATGTCCAGGATCAGTCGTGCGGAGGCGTTCTGGATGCGTTGGAGTCTTTTTTGAAGTTTGGCTGTGGTTCCGGCGTAGAGGGTGTTCCCGTAGTCCAGTCGGCTGGTGACGAGTGCCTGGGTGACGGTCTTCCTGGTTTCAGTGGGGATCCATCTGAAGATCTTGCGGAGCATGCGCAGGGTGTTGAAGCATGAAGATGAGACGGCGTTGGCTTGTCTGGTCATCGACAGGGAGGAGTCCAGGATGAAGCCCAGGTTGCGTGCGTGGTCCGTTGGTTTGGGAGCGGTGCCCAGGGCCGGGGGCCACCAGGAGTCGTCCCAGGCGGAGGGTGATGATCCCAGGATGAGGACTTCCGTCTTGTCTGAGTTCAGTTTAAGGCGGCTGTTCCTCATCCAGTCGGCGACGTCTTTCATCCCTTCGTGTAGGTTGGCTCTGGTGGTGGTGGGGTCGTTGGTGAGGGAGAGGATCAGCTGGGTGTCGTCGGCGTAGGAGATGATGTTGAGGTTGTGTTGGCGTGCGATGGCTGCGAGAGGGCTTATGTACACGTTGAAGAGGGTGGGGCTGAGTGATGATCCTTGTGGTACGCCGCAGATGACTTCGGTGGCCTCGGATCTGAACGGAGGGAGGCGGACTCTCTGGGTTCTTCCGTCGAGGAACGAGATGATCCACTCCAGTGCTTTCTCTCGGATTCCGATGTTGCTGAGGCGCTTCACTAGGGTGCGGTGGCAGACAGTGTCGAACGCTGCAGAGAGGTCCAGGAGGATAAGGGCCGCTGTTTCTCCGTTGTCGATCAGGGTTCTGATGTCGTCGGTGGCTGCGATTAGGGCGGTCTCGGTGCTGTGGTTGGCCCGGAACCCGGACTGCGAGGGGTCGAGGGATCCGTTCGTCTCGAGGAAGGCGGCAAGCTGTCTTTTGACGGTCTTCTTGATGACTTTGGCCGGAAAAGGAGGGAGCGAGATGGGACGGTAATTCTTGAGGTCAGTATATGTATTACATTTCTGATTCTGCAGATATGTCCATCCGACCTTTTTCGGGAGCAGGAAAAATACATAAGTCATCCTCTGTAGTATAATTTTCCCAATGCATTTCGGGCACATTTCCTCACCCTTCGTCAGGGGTTCATTACAAATGTTAAACATCACCTTTAGATTCTGTATCAAGGTACATATTATGCCACATGTTTTAAACGATATGTTACTCAATTCATGTTATCTTTGATGCCGTGATTAACGTTTCCCTCTAATTACGTAATCGATTCCTGTGGGGCTTCCCACCTCTCTTCATTCCTTGTTAATCGTGAATTCCACGCTCTAATGAAAATACACTTACGAAGCTTAACTCTACTCCAATACAACCATTCCAATAAACCAAAGTTTCACTAAAATTCCCCCGTACCTGCAGAGCATATCCACGTCATTTCCTCCCAGTTCTATCCTTTCACCAAACATTCAACAACTCGTTCACCCTCACTGTCCACTTGGACAAAGATGGTGAGAGGAGAGGTGAGGGAGGGACAGACTCCAGCTTCAGAGCTCCTCATGGTGAGAAGTCTCCCCTGACGGCCATCTTAAGGTCAGGTAAGGAGTGAAAAGGTGTTCACTGCAAGACAGACTGGCAGTGCTTGAAAAGTCACGCACTCCCCCTGAAGCTGTCCCTCAGCTCTTCTCGGTGACTCACTGTTGTGCCCCTCGCCCGCTGCCTCATTCAGGCTCCAGTGCAGGCCCCCGATGTGCGACACCTGCTGCTGCCCTCCAAGGCAGGCGTGGTGTGATGTATCCTGGTTCCATTCTATGTATTCTAACATGGAACTTAGTATATGGAAGTTCCATGGATTGCCAGTTGGTGACTGCAAGCTGATGAATGAGGTTGTATAATAAATACCTCCTACTTAACTCACCAAATGTGTTCCTGTCACTTTGTCACACTGGCGACGATCATGTGTGAACACAAGAGGTGAACACCTGAAGATAAGGATTTGAAGAAAAGATACAGCCTCAACATCACAGTGAATATGGTGAATAAGAAGAGGAAAATGTTGGATTCTAAATGAAATTTCCAGAGGTACCTGCAACGGGCGAAAGAAGATCGTCGGAACCCCAATGAAATCTTGGGAGACGATCGCAGAAAAATTCAGTGGTAGTGAAGGTCACTGGTAGGTGGAATTCGAGCGGTGAAACGCAAGGCCAATATGCGTCTCACGCCTCTATTTGGTGTCAATTAAGGGCAACTTCCCTTAGAAAATACACTGACAGTGGCAAATCTTTTATGGGAAAAATCAAGCCCAACTATTCAATGAAAAAGATCCAAATGTTGGATAAGCTCTATTTCCTCTAGAAAACTGACTGATTGTTTACGTGATGTACGTCGGCGGCCATTTTAGAGATGCAATTTCGGTCTGAGCATTTTCTGATGATTGAAAAAACAGGAGAAATGACATATTAGCTGTTTTTTGGAAACGTGTATTCACAAGAAATCAATATTTCGAAGAGGTTTGTTCACGAAGGAGGTAATATGAGCAAATTGGAGCAGGTGATACTTACGGAGTGGAACATCAAGTAAGAATAACTTGTTCTTTCTAGTGACTGATATTGAGGAGTTACCTTGTGCTTGATGCTACTGTGGCAAACACACCACTTTT
Organism: Lissotriton helveticus; assembly: GCF_964261635.1. Taxonomy (NCBI): domain Eukaryota; kingdom Metazoa; phylum Chordata; class Amphibia; order Caudata; family Salamandridae; genus Lissotriton; species Lissotriton helveticus. Next base: position 1,226,049,657 of record NC_136070.1, on the reverse strand, counting down.
TATATTGTTGAGAGTGCTTGATGCAACCATGACAAACACACCACGTTTTACATTGTTGACAGTCATCCAGTGCTTGTTGAGAGTCATCCAGTGCTTGTTGTTACGATGATAAGCACACCATGTACTGTGTTGTTGAAGAGTATTCCAGTGTTTACTACAACGGTGACAAGCACACCACAGTCAAGGTCTACAACGGGGTCAAGTACACCACAGTAAAGAGCTGCATTTATGTGAAGAATTTAATAAGTGCGTACTTGCGGTCACGGTGACAAGCACACCAGTTATTAGTTGACTTTAATTGAAGTAGCTCTATCCTACTTTTTTAAAAAAAATTAAGTTTTGGTCTTTCTCTTATATGATTATCGACATGTTTTTCCTTTAAGTTAAAATTTATTTTGTCGATAGGTGTATTTTAGTAACAGCTGTAAAGTTTTTTTTATTATTAAAACTTTAGGGTGAGAAATGCAGATTGTAACATCTCCTCCGTTTTTTCTTTCTGATCTTGGAGATCCTCCAGTCAGATGGAAAAAGTGGAGGAAAATATTTGAGAACTATGCGAGGGTATGTGGCAAAAATTTGAGTGCCGAGGGAAAACATGCACTATTAATGCATTGTCTAGGAGGTGAAGGACAGGAAGTTCTAGAAAATTTACCACAACTAAGCCAAGCAGAGCAGAGAGGCTTAAATGAATATAAAATTTTCATAAGACAGTTAGACTTGCATTATTTACCAAAGGTGAGTACGATCATAGAGATATTACTTTGGGTTACGAGAGCAAGGAAAAGATGAAACTGTTGAACAATTTGTTACTTCATTACGCAAATTAGCTTCTAGTTGTAAATTTGGTGAGTTGGTGGAAGAAAGGATAAGAGATCAATTTGTATTAAGGTGTTTGAATGATAAAATAAGAGAAGAACTTTGGCTCAAAGATGAACCACCTTTAGATGAAGTTATGGTTATTGCAAAGCGTGTGGAACACATGGTTAAGTGTGTAGGAGAATTGAGTAAAGTTGGTCAACCAAGCTCTCTTTGTGACAAAGTAGAAGAAGTTCAGTGTCAAGTTGTAAAAAATGTTAAATCTAAGAAAAAAAATAAGTTGGTTCATGACAAGAGTAGTGAAAATGAAAACAAAACAAACAAGCTACAAATTGAGAAAAAGAATTTAAGGACATTTCAAGGTAATTGTTTTCAGTGTGGAAGGTTTGGTCATTTGGCAAATGCAAAAGAATGTCCTGCTATGAAGGTGAATTGCAATGTGTGTGGTAGAAGAGGTCATTATGGAAAAAATTGTCGTTTCCGTAATAGAAGAGACAATAGGAATGAGACAAAAGAAGTTACATTTGAAATAAATGAGTGTAGTGTGGAACATCCATCAGAGTGGGTTACTGTGGGTGATGTAAAGATTAAGATGAAATTTGATTCTTGTTCCCATCTCACTTTCATTTCTAAACAAGAGTTTCATAAGAATTGTTCGGGAAAAATTAATTTAAGAAAGTCAGATGCCAGACCTACAGGCTATGGTGGAACCCCTATTAAAATGTTAAGTTACTTCATCGATTGTATTGAATACAATGGGAGATTTGTGGATGCTAAGATCTATGTAGCTGAGAAAGGGGACAGTTTGTTAAGTGGGTCTCATCAAGCTCGTTTAGGTGTAATACTCAATCTCAAGGCTAAGCCTTCATTACAAATACAAACAGTAGAAGGTCTTGAGGGAAAATTTGTGACAGATTTTAAAGAATTGTTTAGTGACACTTTAGGATGTTTGAAAGGATATAAGCATCACATTAAACTTAAGTGTGGTGCAAAGCCAGTTGCTGCTAAAGTGAGACAGATTCCAATTAGTATGCAAGAAGCTGTTAAAAAAATAAATTGATAAATTATTGACTGCTGGAGTGATAGAGCCTGTAGAAGCAACTGAATGGTTAGCTCCCATAGTCGTAGCGCACAAGGACAATAACGAGATTTGTTTATGTGTGGATCTTCGAGCTTTAAAGAAGGAGGTAGTAGTGGACAAATTCCCTTTACCCAATATTGAGGAGTTAGTTTCGACGTTAGATGGAGCGTGTTATTTCACGACATTAGATAAGGCATCAGCATATCATCAAGTACCCCTCAGTAAAGACTCACAAGAATTGACTGCTTTTATTACACCCATAGGTGCATTTAAGTTTTTGAGGATGCCCTTCGGGTTAGTATCTGCTGCCTCTGTGTTTCAGAGAATCATGCATGATCTATTCAAGGACATTCCAGGTGTGAAATGTTATCAGGATGACGTCCTGATCTGTGGCAAAACTGTGTAAGAACATGATGAGAGGGTAACACAGGTACTTGGGAAAATGCTTAAAGCAGGTTTATCACTACGACGTGAGAAATGTAAGTTTGGTGTTACTGAGCTTGATTATCTTGGTCACCATATTTCAAGACATGGTGTAAGATCCAAAGAAGAACTGTTGAAGGAGCCATGTTCAAAGAAGAACTTTCTTCATTTTTAGGTATGGCAGAATTTTATAATAAATTCATTGAGAATTTTGCAGACAAGACTGAGAAACTCAGAAGTTTAATGTGTAAAAACGTTGAATTTCTGTGGAGTGGTGAATGCAACAAGGAGTTTGGTCAGATTAAGGAAGATCTTAAAAATGCACCAAATTTACAAGCATTCAAACCAGGTGATCCAACGTTTATTGTATCAGATGCAAGTAAGCAAGGTCTGGGTGCTTTACTTTTCCAGTTGAGAAATGGTCATGAGAAGTTGATTGCTTGTGCTACAAGATGTTTAAAGGGTGCCAAGCAAAATTATTCTGTTATTGAGAAAAAGGCTCTTGCCATTTATTGGACAATAAATACATTTAAAAAGTTTGTGTGGGGTATTCCCTTTGTAGTGAGATCAGATCACAAACCCCTTAAGGAAATTTTAGGAAAAAAAGGACTAGATTCAATTTCCTCCAGAATTAGAAGATGGGTCATTTCTTTACAGGAGTATAATTTTAAATTTGAATATGTATTCCTGGGAGTAGAAATATATCTGCAGATTGTCTATCACGTTTGGTAGGAAATGTAGAAACAATGGAGTCTTTAAGAGAAGATGACGAGTTTAGAGCTGAGTTTGAAGTGAGGGTTGTGATATTACTTTAGGAGCTATAAAGGAAGAGGAATGGAAGGAAGAATTGTGTAAGGACAGTGAGCTGTTGCAAGTGATGGATTTGTTGTCGCAGAATATGAACAACAGTCTTTGTAAACCTTGGTCCTTAGTGTCTAATGAATTGGCTATTGCTGATGGGGTTCTTGCCAGAGGCACACGATTGATTCCACCAGAAAGTTTAAGGAACATCATTGTAAATATGGTACATGAAGGACATAAGGGTATTTCTAAAACAAAGGAACGTATCAGACAGAATTTGTGGTGGCCTGGTCAAGATTTAATGGTGGAACGTGCAGTTTTTGATTGATTACCTTGGCAATTGAGTGATAAAGTACTTAAACCTAGACATTTACCAATTGTCTGCCAAAATGTCCTTGGGATGAGGTGGCCATTGACATTGTGGGTCCTTTACATGGGGAACAACAAACTCCTTATTTAATTGTTTTGATGGATTTATATTCACGTTGGGTTGAAGTCAGCTCTGTGAGAGAGATTACTTCTCGGTGTATTATTACGTTTTTAGAATCAATTTTTAAACGAGAAAGTTTCCCTAACTCTTTACTATCTGACAATGGTCCTCAATTTTGTTCAGGTGAAATGGAAAAGTTTCTGTCTGTAAGTGGTATTGTACATAAAATAATTTCTTTGTATCATCCGGAATCTAATGGTTTACTGGAGAGATTCAACAAAACTTTGAAAGAGAGCATTCAATTAGCAAGAGTAAATAATCTTGATTGGAGGAAGGAGTTACAAAATCGGATTTCAGCTTACCGATTTACTCGACATTCTACTACGGGAAAGACTCCTTTTGAATTATTCGGAGGAAGGTCTTCTAATACTAGTTTATGTCCAAGTTGGATGATCTTGGATAAAAGTATAAAGAACAATGACATTGGTAAGTGGAGAGACAAAGAGTTATTTCTTCAGAAGAAGAGGAAGATCTATGTTGACACTCGTAGATCTTCACAGTCGCCCAGTTCAAAGTTGGTGACAAAGTTAAAATTAAGGCTCCTGTGGGGTGTCAGAACTGGTCTGAATTTAGAAGTGTAAAAACTGTTATTAAACTTTTCAAAAATGTTGTAAAAACTGATGATGGACGTATTTGGAAGTATAGTCGTGTGGTTCATACAAAATATGATTTCTCTGGCAGAAGTCATAGAGTTCGCAAAATTCCCAGTTTTCTACAAGATTATGTTAGAGGAGATGTTTGTTTTACTTTTTTTAGTATCTTTATAGTATCTAAAAGTTCACATGTTTATTTTAATATAAGAAGGGAGATGTGTTTGCTTGAGAAGTCACGCGCTCCCCCTGAGGGTGTCCCTCAGCGACCCACTGTTGTGCCCCTCGCCCGCTGCCTCCTTCAGGCTCCAGTGCAGGCCCCCGGGTGCGACACCCGCTGCTGTCCCCCCGAGGCAGGCGTGGTGTGATGTATCCTGGTTCCATTCTATGTATTCTAACATGGAATTTAGTATATGGAAGTTCCATGGCTTGACAGTTGGTGACTGCAAGCTGATGGATGAGGTTGTATAATAAATACCTCCTACTTAACTCACCAAATGTGTTCCTGTCACTTTGTCACAAGTGTCTCCTGCTGCCCTGAGAGCCGCAGACAGTGCGGAAGGTGCGGGGCAGCTCTGTTACTGACTCGGTGCATGGTGGGCTCTGGCTCCTGTCGCCAGCCCTCCTCGAGGTGCGGAGGACTTCTTTCGGCAGTGGACAGCTCACGGTACCTGGCCCGCAGGGCGGCCCCTCCTGCCTCACCACAGCCACAGAGTTGACATAGCGCTTGAAGCACTCACGGTGCTGCAGACGCAGCTCCGGGGGCAGCGCAGGGTCCCGCAGGAAGCGCTAGCCTGCCCCCCGGCTCGACACAGAAAGTCCAGCACCTCCTCCGGCTGAGCTCCCGAGCCATCATAGCACATCACGGGGCATGGCACAGTGGTCCTGTGCAAATTGTTAAGGTCATGAACAACACTGTTAACTGATGCAGTGTATGCCATATGAGTCGCTCATCCTTAGTTAAGAATGTTCCTGGTCACATGTTTAATGTTGCACAACCTCAAGGACGCAAGCAGAACTATTGGTGGTTTGATGTCGACACCAAGGGTTTGTTTTCTGCCAGTCTTATTGATGCTGATATTTGTGTTCAGAGTGGAGATGGTCTGAGGAATGATGCTTGCTCTGAGCCATGTCTTAGTTCTGGGCAAGATGATTTGGGTGGAAAGAAAGTTAGCACTTTTGGTAGAACCATTGTGAAGCCCAAGCGTTTTGAAGATTACGTATGTAATTCTTAATTTCTCTTTTTATCTTGTGTAGCTCCTTCAGCTTATTTTTGTTTCCTTTATTTTTTTTTAGTTCTGTAAGAAGTGGGATGTGTAGTATTGGGGTTTTATTATTGTTATGTTTCTTTGAGAATTGTCCTGGTTCTGTGGAATTAAGAATCAGAACAATTAGAATGTTCTCTGTATTTATTTAGTGGTATTAGAATGTTGTCAGATTCACTGGAGCTGTTGCTGATGCTGGTTGCCTGGGCCTTGCTCGGGGTTGCCAATTGAAGAAGAAACTTACACCTACTTTACAACTCCTGGATCATTTGTAAGGCTCCCGGTTTTCCGTTTAAACGGATAATTACATATAAATGCAGAAAGAAAACTTTTTTTTCTTTGTCTGCATTTATAAATATAAAACAGAAAAATACTGACAAACCACTCCTGCCTGGGTTGCCTAATCCGGTGCGTAGAGGAATGCAGCTGCCCTCTGCGCATGAAAGGCGCCTTACTAATGGGGCAGACTCTAAGAGCTGCCTTTGGTACAATCTCCCTGCATGTCATTCATCAGGAGTGGAACCCCGTGGGGGGCCTGATATAGTCATTCTCACCCTTCGCACTCTCCCAGTGGGGAGTGCATTGCTTTATAGGGTGTGCATTTTCGCAGCCCCGTTGTTCTTCTGGTCCCGGGGAGGGATTGGGGGGGTTATTGTTGCATGTTAACTTTAATTGGCGTTCACAATGTGGTGCTGTTGTGACTTTGATGGCCATGAGGATGAGGGTGGATGGCAGTATCAGGAATGGTTTTCAGTGCCACTAAAAAGCACACCAACATTTACATTAAGGTCGCTGCATCGGCAAAGCATCATGTGATTGTCGGCATATCACTTCGTTTCTATATGCTGCTAAACAATGCAAATGACCAGATAAAATTCAGCTGGCGCTCAGGTAAAGGACTCCAAGACCTTTAGGTCGAGTTCCATTGTTCTGTGTGTTCGCTCCGAGGGAAAATGTTTCCTATGTTGAAATAATACGTATCGCACCCTCCTCCTCCCCTCAAAAATATGAACACTCAATTTGCGTTTTAGCAATTTATAAACAGATTTATCATAGTGTATGATGGAAAATAATGATCTCCGTTTAAAAAAATATAAGAAAGAAGTTGTTCTGCAATGAGAAAACAGAATGGTTTGCTCCCTCGAAGACACAGCTTGTTGGCATTTGACCTCTGTCTTTGAATGCACAGAAAATGTGACTAGATAAGAAAATAATTTAGAAGCCCGTTTACAAAAAGGGAGTTATATCCTCCCCTCTGGTGCCTGGGGTGTACAGCCCCACGGTAAAGATTTCTTAAGGAAAGTTTCTCAAGTTCTGTTTAGGCCTACGTCCACATAAAATTATTTTGGCAAAGTTTTCAGATGAATGTATTGTGTTTACCTAATTTGGCATATTTATAAATATATCTAAACCTATAACACCTGAGTGCAAGTGCGCATTGTGCATTTCAATAAATGTGAAAAAATACAAGCTGCAGCGTTGTCTTTTGCTTGCGACAAAAATAAATGTGGATAAATACAGATAAAATTACCCAAAAATAAATATAGATGAATGCAGACGGAAATGTTAAAACAAGCATTTACAATGCAATGGTCTCGGCATTATTAAAGGTAGAGCTATTGGCATTGCTCATGACATTTTTTTTTCATTGTTTTTAAAAAAAACATAAATAAATGGTATTGTCATTTACAATGGCAATAGGTGAGCATTAGAGAGTAGTAGAGAGTATTTGCGGACACAGAGCACACACACACAGACAGTCGCGCATCCAAACAGGATTCACGAAAAGAAATGACCAATGGAGGTGACTACTGAGACCAGGATGCATTGTGCTATTTGAGACAATGTTAAATGCTCCTCGGGGCTGCGTGGGGAGCAATGGTTGGACATATTACACGGCACAGCCCAGTGCCGGCAGAAGCGGTATCACCTCTACACAGACATTAGAGGGCCCGGCTGAGCTTCAAAATTCATGCTCAGGGCGGGACAAAACTGAACTCTGTGATTGTTTTTTGTTTTTTGCATCCAAACAGGATTCACGAAAAGAAATGACCAATGGAGGTGACTACTGAGACCAGGATGCATTGTGCTATTTGAGACAATGTTAATTGAACTTACCTGTGGGATTCTCAGCAGTCGTGATTATGTAATGCCCGTGATCAAGACGTAAAGTTGAAACGCGTTGGGCTGTATATGTGAAACCCTGGCTGCAAATCGGATTAAAAGGAGATTTCTTCAGTTTTGGGTGTGCCGCTTAAATGCTCCTCGGGGCTGCGTGGGGAGCAATGGTTGGACATATATATATATATATATATGTATATATATGTATATATATATATATATATCCAAAAAGCCTCAGAGCAAAGGAGCAATACACCCTACAGGGCGGCGAATAAAGCACTGAATATCTGGCACCGGAAATGGGTTTTGCTCATCGTCATTTTTTTGCAACCGGAGACGGGTTGGAAGCGCGCTGGCGTTTGGCGAGGATTTGTTCAATATATATATATATATATTGAACAAATCCTCACCAAACGCCAGCGCGTTTCCAACCCGTCTCCGGTTGCAAAAAAATGACGATGAGCAAAACCCGTTTCTGGTGCCAGATATTCAGTGCTTTATTAGTGCAATAAATCACCCAGCATGCCCGCTATGACGCGTTTCGCCTCTGTCCAGAGGCTTGATCACATGGCCTGTTGCTAAACACTAGAGAGGGTACTTATAGTTTAAAAAAAGGCGGGGATTAATGGCCACGTCCGATGGACTACAATCTAATAGGTTGGCTCGAATCTGAGTTGGTCACAAACGGAACTATCTCATTAATATTAATTAGATAGTTTACAAATTGCAGCTCACTCTGATTGGCCACAATTACAGGTATGGAGGCCTGCAAGAATCTGCAGACCATTTTGTCAGTGTTTACTTTTAATAAACATTTTTTAAGCAAACCCATTTACTTTATAGAAACAGGGCTGGTTTAAAAAAAAAAAAAGGATTAAAAAAAAAAAACTTTCTGGAAGAGTTGACAGTGGTCTCTTGGGACCCTGCCTATTCCCCTTGAAAGTTTTGCACAATTCACAAAGGAAATGGGTACAAAGGAGACCCCATCCCTTTTGTGAATAAGTTAGTGCCCTAACTTTGTAGTCAATAACTGTTCAATAGTTTACACGAGGAATTCCGGTTGCAAACCACTGATTCTGCTACCGATTCAGTATTTTTTAGGGACGGCCACAACCTAAATTTTCAAAATACGCAATGCTATTTTATCAGTTGGCAAACCTTTATCGACTCCTACAATTGGATGGGTACATGGCCCAAACCTTTTTTTTGCGATCACAAACGCCGAATTTGAGCTTTTGTGACCCCAAAAGCTTTATAGATCTAACCCTTGATTCTGAAACAGGACGGCTCAATATACAGATATATATATATTTTTCAGATTGAAGAAATAGGACTTCGAAGATAGACCCTCCTTCCCACACAGAACACTGACCTGGAAGCAGCCCAAATAATCAGACATGAAGGGTAATGATCAGCTGACCACTGAAGAAACGAAGCATAGAAGTACATGCCACAGAAGTGAAGGCGAAACAGGGACACTTCTTGCTTCATTAATAAATTACATTCCCCCTATCCACCCCTGTGATGGAATTACCTAAAGAGGAGGTTACTGGCACCTTACCTCCGCTCAATGGCACATTTCTTGGTTACTTCCAAGTGTGCACATAAAACAGAGTTGAAGCTGGGGTCAAATCATCCATCCCTTCAGATCTGGTGGACAACGTGGAGGTCCAGCTCTGTTACATCTAGAAACAAAAAAGGGCGTGTGTGGACATTCCAAAATGTAAGCAAAAAATACTCGACCAGTCCCTTTCCTTTTAGGCATAGAATGTGGAACATCTCTCAGATGTTTAGGAATGCCCCATCGTACACATATTTTACTTGAAAAATGAATGAATTAAGTAATAAAATATTTACCTAAATAGCTGCTCCCTTAAAGCTCCATAAACACAGGCCAATACTTCTCAAAATCCATAGTGTTTTATTATGCTATTACGAAGTACAAATGCTCACGTCTCTGAATCCTTAGACGTCTATTACGCTAGCATGGAGTGTCAATGTCTACGTATGTTAATCTATAGAACTCCATTACGCCGGTACTGAGTACCAATGCTTACCTCCCAAAATACATTAGCCTCTATGACGTTAGCATGGAGTACGAAGCTTACTCCTTTAAATCTATAGGCCTCTGTTAACAAAAGTTAACTTCTCTAAATACATCAGCCTCTACTACGCATGCTTACCCTTCTAAATCCATAGGCTTCTATTACGCTTGCAAGAAGCAGAAACACCTACATCTCTAAGTGCACTCCATACGCCTGTATTACTCTAGCAAAAAGTACAGATGCTTACTCTACTGAATACATAGACCTCTATTACTCTAGCAGGGAATAGCAATTCTTACCTGTCTATAAAAACCTTTATTGTGCTAAAAGCAAATTCTAACTCAATTTATTGAATTACATTTCACTTTTTTGGGACGCTCAACCAGAAACAACATTGTAACCACGATGGAAGTGTAGGCGTTTCTGATTCAAAGCTAACATACACTCTTATTATGAATTGCAAACGCATGCGCTTTATTATTTAATGATTGCATTTTCTACCATCACAAAATGTAAATATTCATGAAAACTCTTTGGATGTTTATCCACAATATTTGTCTAGCTATGCCTAATGTAAACCACTCTGTTGTTAAGTCTGCTCGGTGCCACACAAACGTAAAATAAGTGAAACATTAAAGATAACATTTGATCTCTGCTGAATCCCAAACACACCTGGGTCACATCTCTGGCTCCCATGTAACAGGGCAGCCAACGATTCTATCATAGGACATGCTCAAACCATGCATCTTTCCACTCACGCAAACCCTCAGATAAAGTGGCAGTGCTGCAAGACTACATACGTGGGCTGTTAGGCACTACAGAAATGTCAATGACAATTTAAACAAGTGGTGAAGCGCAAAGAGACTGACAATGAAAATATTAGAAACAGATTTTGGAAATCACAGCAGTGAGCCTAAAACAGAAACGCTGTTTTTTAATCTACATTGTGTATTTTGCACACTGAGTTCACCCTTTTGAGCACACCTTTCAAACAATGATAATAACAAGGGTCAAAATATTGAGGTGGCGACAGTAATAACAATGTTGTCAGGACAAACAAGGTTTGTGCAGAAAATGCCCCCGGAATTCTGCCGCGGCCCCACCGGAAGTCAGGCAAGGTCGCCTGTGACGGGGGCGGGGCCGCGTCCGGACCGGAAGAGAAGGCAGGCAGAGTCAATGCGTCTCGCGACCCGGGGCTCCTGTGAGCGGTGGAGAGCCCCGGGGCCGCCAGCAGGAGGTTGCGCGCCGCGTGCTGAGAGCGGAGTCCCCCGAGATTGGCCCGGTAAGTTCGGGGGGGGGGGGCTTGGTGCACTTGCGTGTGTGTGTGTGTATGCTCGTGTGTGTATGTATGTGTGCGACGGTGGCGGGCGGTGTCTCTGTATGTATGTATGTGCGTGCGTGCATGGGCGCTCGTGTGTGTGTGTGCGTGTGTCTGTGTGAATGCTCGACAGCAGCTGGCCACAGTGAGGGCGTTCGCGTGCGCGTGCCAGTTTCGAATCGCCTCAAAGGAGATGCGCGCGGCCAGGATTGTCTCCTGGAAAGCAGACACGCCGACAAAAGGTCTTCGGCGAACGCGCTTCCGCGCGCTTAGCCGAGACCTAAAAATATATACCATAAAACCGGTAGCCCTAATTATTTACTACAGGCTTCAGTAAAAGTCAGTGTGCAATATGCAACCAATGTTCTCGAATCCGTTCTTTGTACATCTGGCCCTCAGTTCCTTCAGTAAAGTCCTTGGCAACAACTTTACTTCTGCTCTCAAGCACCGATTTCGCTCTGATGGAGATCAGTTGATTTGGTACTGTGGTGGGACTGCGTCAGGTCTCAAGTAATTGATTGCTTTATATTATTCAATGACTTAGACTTCATTGAATATTTAAACTCCATTTTTTCATTGAATTAATATCCATAGAATTCTTACCTTTTTGACTGTTACATACTTGTACCACACAACTTTTTGCAGACTTTTCTTGTCTAAAATGGGCTGCGACTATTAGAACAGATCAAAACACTTTTTTATGTGCTCTGGTCACAACGGTCGTATTGTAAATCTTGAAAATGTTTCTTTTTTTATATAAAAAAAAACCTTTTAAACATATGCATGGCTGATTCATCCAGGCCTAGTTTTTCACTCAACAGCACTAAGCGTGCTGCGACTTGTAGTTTAATTTTTGTCACTGTCGATAAACAAGTTCCCACTTTCTGCTGTATATAGAATCCAGGACTAGCTCAAAGTCACCCTCCTGACTCGACAAAAGTAGAGCGGCCTGCCTTATCCACGAGATTCTTTAGTTTTCTTTCCTGATGCTTCTCTGACAAGAAATTATAGACCCCTTTACATATTGCTGTTTGCCATTTACTACTTGTTTTGACATGGACATTATGTGGAATTGTTTGAGCTTGAATGTTATCTTCTGGTTAGACACTAGATGGCAGTGCTGTATTCCTTTGTAACCCAATGGCAAATCTGCCACTCATTAAACCGATGCCTTGAATGACCGGGAAAGGCATTTAACCATGTAGGAGTTTAGAAGCATTTTACTATACTATTACAGACTATATCAAGATATGGGTAAAAGTATTTGCACATATTTTGATAAATCTGCCAACTCTGCAGCTGGCAAGTGCATTCATGGCATATATGGCCACTTTATGCTAGATCACGTGGCTCCTTCACTCCCCCTCCTTCAAATGCAGTAACAAAGGGAAAATTGCAAGTGCTCCCTACAAATCATAGCACTGGGAACTCAGTCTGCAACTGAAAGTTGGCGTCCAAAGCCTACTTGACTCACTGGGGTGTCGCGGTCGAGTAGTCTGATGTGAAGGCTGAGACTAGTCAGAGTATAACAGTTCTCACTTATGCAATAAAGATAAAATGGCAAGCATATTTGTTATTTTATCTAAAGTATTAACAGTATATATATATATATATTGCACAATCACGTTTTGCACTTTTCATGGTTTTAGCAGGCATTGTGACAGGCCCACTTGGGCTCTATTCAGATTTTTTCAAACTTTGTCTCATGAATTTGGATTAACGCTGTTGTATTGAATATGAGCATATTATTTGAGTTTTTTGCACAAACTGGATATTTAGATTACACATTAACAATGGGCTGACGCTCTTGTACATAGATAACATTATTTGTCATGTATATACATCGCTTTTATCAGTTTGTGTCTTGTAAATATGCTTATCTATTTATAAACTATACAATAGGTTTTAATGATTGTGAAACATTGTTGAGCAAAACATTTTAGATGTTTCAATTGGGCTTTCTTCATTGATTGCACAATCTCAGCGTTAAAATTTATAGTATTTCTACCATTTTCATGATTCAACTGTATGCACTGTCACTTTAAATGTTCTGCTCAATGACGAGCAGTTTGTCATGTGATCAAGCCTTCTCAAAGGCGAAACGAGTCATGGCGGCAGCGCTGGCTTTACCTGAATAAATAACCTTTGCACCAGCACCATTTGGGTCGACTCTTTGTCGCTTCGTATCCGGCAGTTCCCTGTCTTCTGAGTGACAAGCCTCGTGAATGAATATATATATATATATATATATATATATTCACTGAAAAAACCATAGGTTATAGACCATATATAGTTAGGAATTAGCATTTAAAAAACCTTATTTTACTCACACAAAACCATTGAAATTCCATATATAGTTAGTTGCACTAACTATATATCGCGCACCCGCAATCCACTGCTGATGATGTCACATATTACATCATTCATGACATGGTCAGTGACATCACTGATGACATCACTGATGACATCTCAAATGACATCACTGATGACATCACTGATGACATCTCAAATGACATCACTGATGACTACATCCAGTGACTGTATAATTCTGTAAAGTTAAAATATGTCTTACATATTGAAGAATGAGTGGATGTATAAGTGTCTGGACGAAGAATTTAGTAGGTGCATGACTGAATGTATGAGTGAGTGATTAAATGTGTCTCACTGAGTGCATGGGTTAGTGACTAAACTGTCTTAATTTGTGCATCATTATGTCTGTTGTTCTGTAAACTGCTGCATGTGTTGATCAGTAGCTATATGAGTAACTATATGGGTTATTGATTGATTGCCCAAGTATTTGTATGGGAGACTGAGTGTGTGTGTGGCTAGCTGGGAGGTGTGTGACTCTGTGCAGATCAATCTGTACTTGTATCAATGATTGTATAAGAAAGTAAGTATGTGTTAGTACATGTTTGAAAATGTAAGGTGCTCTATGTTTAACTGTATAGACAAGAAAATGGAAGTCTCATTGATTCTTTACAGGACTGACTAGGTGTGTAAGTAACTCCATGGATGAGTGGCAGACTGTGAGTGTCTGTATAGGTGTATGAGTGCATATGATAGTGTTGTAAAGATGAGTGATTGTATGTATGAATGATTGTATGGGTGAATGAGTGAAGGTGTATGTAGACGTAGCAATCAGTGAGTGCGTATGTAGTAACTAGTATTGGTGTGTCAATGGTTTCAAAAATTATACTCTTTTTAACACTGGGTGAAACAGAGGTTATATTAAAATGTGAGGAGATGCATTGTATTGTCACATGAATGATATCATCAGTGATGTGGTCATTGATGTCAAATGAGATGTCATCAGTGATGTCATCAGTGATGTCATTTGAGATGTCATCAGTGATGTCATCAGTGATGTCACTGACCATGTCATGAATGATGTAATGTGTGACATCATCAGCAGTGGATTGCGGGTGCGCGATATATAGTTAGTGCAACTAACTATATATGGAATTTCAATGGTTTTGTGTGAGTAAAATAAGGTTTTTTAAATGCTAATTCCTAACTATATATGGTCTATAACCTATGGTTTTTTCAGTGAATTTCAATGGTTTTTTAATAGCAAATATCATAAGCTGTCGAATGTCAAGTACGTGGTAAGTAAAAACATTTTCGTGTTTATGCACACTGATCTGCTTTGAATGCTGCCCCCCACCCCTCATTTCTATTAGGAGTACTCTCTCTTTGCAGATAGTGAAGGGTAGTTAACGCAGCCCTTTGCCCCCTTTGTAATCCGTCGTGCCTGCTTCTCTCTCCATTTGATTGATTGTTCTCTTTGGTTCATTCTCTATTTACAAACAAGCACAGAGTCAAAATACTCTGTTTAGTCTTTGCAGATAGCGAAAAACCGTGTAAAAAAACAAAAGGAATCGAGCAAAATCAGTAGGCCACTAATGGGATCTCTTTTTGACCTCGCTAAAATAGAAACATTAGGAACAACCTGTTGAAAATAGCAATGCGTATGTACATAAGCGGCGTTCATTTGTGTTCACAGTACCCCTTGTTGATTGTTTGAATCGAGCATTGAATTGTTCGAAGTTGGTTCTCTTAAGGATCTTCTCTGCCTGCAAACGAGGAAGAATAGGAATATTCTCTCTCCCTTTGCAGATAGTGAAGGGTAGGTAACGCAAGCCTTTAACACGTCGTACCTATTTCATTCCTCATTGATTGATTGATTGTCCGAATATTGACTGTTTGGGAATTAGTTCTTTTTGGAGGTATTCCCTGTTTGCAAATAAACGTAGGAAAATCTTTGCAAGTAGTGAAAGGGTACGTAATGCGGACCTTTCTCCCCCGTTGTAATCTGTCATGCCTATCTACTCCCCACTGATTGATGCACCTGTTTCACCCGGACCATTTACTAGACATACGTCATCTGGCCCGACCAGAGAGCACCCCTAGTGAAAAGGACATATGCAATAATAACGAAGTGATCACTGTATCCTGTTAACAGAAACTTTAGCATGAAACAACCTGGAAAGAAAAGAATAGGAAAACGAAAATCAGTAGGCCACTGATGAACATGAACTTTTATTAAACAACGAACAAAGAAACGATAACATAACGTAATGATAAAACCTATTAATGTCCTAGAAACAAGAAAACTTTAAAATATGCCAGTGGTGAGAGACCAGAAAAACAGTAAGAGAAACCAAATCACCCCTCGCTGTCCCACCGCCTGCCACGCCAAAAAAATCGATAGACTAGGGAAAATGCAAGTCAGTAGAACATCCGCCCCCACTCTGGAAACTTCCAAGGTGGGGCAGGGTTCCGGCTACGCCCAGCCGGGAGCAGCCCATATAAAGCAGGTCCTGCTGCCACGCCTCGGCCAGGAGATCCTAACGTAGGGTGTAGCCGGAGGAGAGGCCGAGACCAGCGGGACCCGGCCAGGGGATTGCCTTTACAACGCTGAACAGTTGCAGGGGGGGGGAATGTCTCCTCGACCCTCCCCTCTCTCTCCCAGTCCGGCCGCGGTGGCCCTTGAGAGTTGCAGGTAGTCCCGCCACATGCTCTTCCTGTCCGGCCACCAACGGTCGGGGGGCCGAGGCCGACGGGATCCGGCTGCAGCCGATAAACCAAGAAACCCGTTCATGGGGCCAGAGCCAGGGGCGTCCGGCCGACATCTACCGGAAGCCCGGCCCGAAGACGGACGGGACACTTCTTCTTTCTTGTATAATTGCTGCAACAACCCTGGGGGGGGATGTCTTGCACATGCCTCCGACCCCCCCCCCCCTCGTCCTCATCGCCTGGTCCGGCCATAACAAATCTCAAGCGAGACGCCGTGGGGTGCACTGGGAGGGAGAGACGGTGCGAACAGGCCTCTCCCGCCTCCCCAGTGGAGGCTTCCCAGCTGCACCCTCAGCGCTCCAGGCGCCCAGAAAAGAGTTCTTCCACTGTGGCCATGCTGCAACGTCTCACCCGGCAGGGTGGAGCCCGTCCGCTCATTTGACCCCGCGATCGCCAGTAGCTACCGAACTCTCAAAATGGCGGTCGACCTGGCAAGAGCGGGCCCAGCATAAAGAAATGGCCCGGTCACTGGTTGACTCCACCACCGTAGTCCTCCACGACCTTGAAGATTCTAGAGGAGCCGCGGGAGTCTCCGACCCCCGATGGGGAATGACTGCCATGATCACCCGTGGAGTGACGAAACTGTATCCGCGGGACGTCGGCGCCAGCCTCACTTTGAATTACTAGAATCCTGCAGACCTCACTTCCGGTGAAAGCACAGTGTGACCCGGTAGGAAAAATTGTTGCACCCCCTCCCCTTTTTGACTGATAGTTCAAACCACCGATCCTTTCCTTTGCCCTTTTAACGGAACTTTGGACTGCCTCCCCCTCTTTTACATTTTCTAGAGAAAACAAAACATTAACCACTACATTAGCATAGCAGTTGACACCAGAACTGTTTTCAAATTGAAAACCAACAACATCTTCAACAGAATCCTTTTTGTTTCTGCTGTGACCCTGCTACAGCACAGGCATTGTCCCCAGCAGTAATTCTGCAATGCCGGTAAGAATAGCTGTGGTGCCTACTGGACTCACTCACCCCCGCGGCGCCCCACGCCGTTATTTGCTGGGCGGCAACTTGCTAGACATCACTTTCGTGCCATCTAGATTTCAGCGCGTTCTGCTGCCTTGGAACTATTCGCACAACAGACCGCTACTGACAAGAATATTTCATTATTGGTGCTGTCAATTTCAATAAATCTATTGGATAATTCAAAAGAAATTGCCACGGTCTCTTCGTTGTTTAAATGTTTTTACTGTTTTTGTTTTGTTGTATATATTTATATGTTATTAAAGTTTTATATTCCTACTACTTTGTTGGAGTGCTATATATTTTTAATGTGACACATAATTGTAAAAACTTTGATGTACAAAGAGTCATTCCTGGAATCTTCCGCTTCAGGCTCGGTCCCCTCCCCAATCACAATACAGGATAGTTTTCAGATAGTAGGAACACGTGTGGTGTGACGGATCTCATCGGGTGTGGGCCTTGATCTACTATAACTCCTTTGAAGAGGGGTGATTCTTTACAGCTGGGGCCATAAACTACATCTGCAGGGCTAGCTGATAGCCTGGACAATCGGACACAGAGGAAGAGGAGTGTCAGAGGGTGCGGTAGTGAATAGGGCGAAAGGGAGGTGTCGGGCGGGCACAGAGTGTGATTCTCAGGGAAGAGCAGCGCAGATGGGGGGAGGTTTATTGCCCATGCATAAGACAGAGAGCGGGGGTGACCAGTGCCTGGGGAAGATGCTTGCGAGGGTGAGGAGCCATGCTACGAATCGACAGCGTGCAGAGAGTGGGTCTGGTCAAGACATCTAAAATGGCTGCCGTGCACGACAAAAGTGTGGCATTTCAAAAAAGGCAAGATGGCGCAGACAATGTTTTTCAACACTTCCTCATTTCCTTCGAATCGAACGTTAACAGACGTTGGGGCATATTACCAAAGTTAAGCGATATTTATCGCTAACGATGCTTACCAACGAATTTTTTACCGCTAAGCATCGTCAGAAATTATCGAAGATAAACCTTGCTATTATCAAGGTTTATCACAAATGCGATAATAAACGGCCGCAATGCATGAATATCGCTAAAAACTCAGCGATATTCATACATTACCGAGCTAATGCTCTTAGCCATGTTATCCACCTCCCATTGGATAACATGGCTAAGAACTGCTCAGGGCAGGTGTTACTTTTTGGAGATATTCGCGCTTAGCGCGAATATCTCCAAAAGTTGGTAATAGGAGATAGATATCTTGCATGTTGTAATGCAAGTTATTGTGGTATATGGAACTCATACCATAATCTCTCGGGAAAGCAGAAACTGATCCTTTTGGGACCGCCTAAAAAGGCCTAGGGGGTGAGGAGTACTCTACTTTGCCCCCTTTTCACGTTCCGAACTATTTTATTTTACTCTCTTCTGTAATTACACAAAATAGCAGCGATAAGATGCATCGGAGACACACAGTGAGAGAAAGGAGGCCGGAGATGAAGAAGAGATGTCAAATACACATTGGAGATAATATAGTGGCAGAAGGGAAGTAAATATGAGTAAACTTACCATGTAACATAAAAATGTTGCACTCTATACTATAAGTCTCATTTTATACTACAATCACTTCGCTACAACCTCATAAATTAAAAATAAAAATGAATAATGTCTCAAACAATTTTTGATTTCTAAATATAAATTTATTCTTCAGAATTTTCTAAATTTGAAAGAACTAGTAACATGTCCTCATCAGCAATGTCCTCATGAAAAGTCTGCAATAATGATTCTTGTAACTCTATGGTCTCCAAACACTCGATAAATTCGCCATCAAGAGATTGATCAAAAAAATCATTCAAGTCATCTCCTCCTTCTGACAATATTTCATTATTGGTGCTGTCAATTTCAATCAATGTAGTGGAATCATTCAAGTCATCTCCTCGTGACAATATTTCATTATTGGTGCTCTCAATTTCAATCAATGTAGTGGAATCATTCAAGTCATCTCCTCCTTGTGACAATATTTCATTATTGGTGCTGTCCATTTCAATCAATCTAATGGAATCATACAAGTCATCTCCTCCTTGTGACAATATTTCATTATTGCTGCTCTCAATTTCAATCAACGTAGTGGAATCATTCAAGTCATCTCCTTGTGACAATATTTCATTCTTGGTGCTGTCCATTTCAATCAATCTAATGGAATCATACAAGTCATGTCCTCCTTGTGACAATATTTCATTATTGGTGCTCTCAATTTCAATCAATGTAGTGGACAATTCAAAAGAAATTGCCACGGTCTCTTCATTGTGAGCCATTTTATTTTGAAATTGCTTGCTGTAAATTGCAGAAAAAAATAATCACTTTCATTTATCGTTTTTAGTAATACATAATATAAAACTAACTTTATCAAGTATTTAGTATAACAGAAGGACTGCAAATAAATAACAGAAAACATTTTTCAAATTATCTTCAAGTGTACAACATAGTTCCCCTTACAAATTAACAACTCACCTTTTTAAAAGTAGGAAAAGTGTTAGTACTGTGTAAATCAAACACCAGAAATTCACCACCAAAAATTCCTCACAAATGTACCTCAGACAGTAGTATCACAAAATGGCTGTGGTTTCCTCTCATTTGACATATATACATAACCAATTAACTTTCATCACACACAAATACAAAACCAAAGTAACATTTTAATTGGTTCTAAATTTCAACACTTTCAAATGTGTTTTCCCCATGCAATTTTCCATAGGACATTTACATACGTCTACAGCCTGAATGGCTGAACGGAATTACACCAAACTTGGCAAAATGGTACATCAAACCTAAGAGGTCAGGAAGGATCTACTATGCCCCCTTATGGTCATTTCCCCCTTCGCTTTGGCCTCCTCTTGTCTCTCAATCCTACCGAGAGACAAGATGGCGGCCGCTACGGACTGTTTGGAATGTTGACAGACGCCGGAGAACCAATCAGCTTCGCAAAGCTCCGTAACGCGAAAAGTACGCGAAGCGGAGCGCTGTTACAGATATATATCTTTTTTTGAACGTTAATTTCTCAAAATCCACTGGAGCACATATATTGAGACCTAGCAAAGGCACATCGGGCTACCAGTCCCTAATATTTTACCAAGTTTCGTGCAAATCCATTCAGCCGTTCGATTATTATTATTATTTTTTTTTTTTGCCCCGCGGGGCCCTTTTAAAACCTCCACATCAAACCTAGGGGGTCAGCGAGGATCTACTATTCCCCCTTATGGTCATTTGCCCCTTCGCTTTCGCCTCCTCTTGTCTCTCGATCCTACCGAGAGACAAGATGGCGGCCGCTACGGACTGTTTGGAATGTTGACAGACGCCGGAGAACCAATCAGCTTCGCTTCACAAAGCTCCGTTGCGCGAAAAGTACGCGTCCTGGGACGCTGCCCGGTCCGCTGTTACAGATATATATCTTTTTTTAAACGTTAATTTCTCAAAATCCACTGGAGCACATATATTGAGACCTACAAAAGGCACATCGGGCTACCAGTCCCTACAATTTTGCCAAGTTTCGTGCAAATCCATTCAGCCGTTCGGGCTAAAAGTGAGGCCAACCGCCCTATGGAAAACTCAATGTTAAAAACACGTTTTGGGACCCCCCTTTTTTCTCGGCCCCCCCTTGACGAACCCCCCCCAAATTTTCAAGGGCTGCTCAGAAACAAAATGTGCCATTTTCCTGAAAATTTCAGCCAATTCCGTCCACAAACGCCAAAGTTATTAGACATAGAATTTTCAAAAATCCCATAGAGAAAAAATCCTAACTATATATACCTACTGGCGACCGCCAGTAGGTAATATATATATATATATATATATATATATATATATATATATAACGCTCCAAGATCCCCTCTCTCCCAGCCGGGAAGGAAGGAAAACGGCACTCACGGGATGGCTTTATCAGAATTCACTTTATTTTTCCTTGCACAGACGCGTTTCGGGAAACCCCTTTGTCAATGTCCAATATATATATATATATATAGAGATAGATAGATAAAATGGTACATACTAATGACCCATTGTTGAAGCAGTAAAATATTTCAAATGCAATAGCAACTCTCAGCACCTTTTTTACATTCATACTGAGTGTGATCACAAGTTTATCATGAATGTTGTGCTATACAGTCATTTGAGGACACAATCACAATGCTTCCCCACTAAAGAGATTCTACTATACCGTTCAGAGTCACCAGTCTGTCTCTACGAACATTACAACTAAGTAATACATAATATGAAGAATGCAACCTGTGGGGAAATATTACCAGATTCTAGCCTCTAGTCTTGTAAAATCCAGTGTCTCTGTGTTCACAGTAAAAACGGGTCTGCCTGGGAATACAGCTGTCCCCCAGGTTTACTTTTAGGGGTCAACAGTGCCTTTGAAGTTTGGTATCTTAAAATCACCCAGTGCTAGTGACGCCACGTTACAAGCTTTACTGTCAGTGGGACAGACCTTGGTACTGAAGGCAGACTGGGGCCTAAACCTCTGAGGACATGTTTGGCCAACAGCCCGGAGGGGCTTTCACTAGGGCCATGGAGGACATCTTCAGGCTTCGGCTTGGTGCTACCAAGCAAGTCGGTCTTTGGTGTGTAGATCTGTGAAACTGGTGGCACGCCTTTGCTCAATGCCAGACTGAAGAAGGGTCGCGGCTATTGAAGAAATGCGAAAGCGAGGTGAGTCAATGAGTAACCAAAACTTTGGCAAGCGTAGGGCGTATTTTAGGCAGTCACCGCTCATCTCACTTGTAGTTTGTTTTTGTTCTTGGGTTGCTCTCTTCTAGTCTCTGGTGAGGAGTCAAGAGGCCACTTGTTGCTCCATGTCCTTGTCTTATGGCTCCTTTGGCTGGCCTGCTTCCACAAAGGCATGGTCTGCAGATTGGCATGCCAGATGAGGTTCTGTACAGCATCGACTTAAGTCCTGGTCATGAGCAAAGGACAGCACTCAACTTTCAAGAAGCACCAGCAGGGACCATGCAGGTCATTGTGGTTCTTCACCATGCCTGAAAGAGGCTATTGCTTATATGCTCGGTCTTAAACAGTTAGGGCCCGATTCACAGAATGAATTTAAGACTTAATCCTAAACTTACTACTATTTTGGTATTCACTGAATCCACTTACTACTTTTGGCATTCACAGAATGCACTTACTACTTTTGGTATTCACAGAATGAATTTACTACTTTTGGTATTCACAGAAGTTAGGATTTTGTCTTAAGTTTGTCTTAAGACAAACCTAAAACAGACTTAAGACAAACTTAAGACAGACTTAAGTTAGGATTTTGTCTTAAGTCTGTCTTATGTCTGTCTTAAGTTTGGCTTAAGTCTTTCTTAAGTCTGTCTTAAGTTTGTCTTGCTAAGCAAACAGGAGGATCCAGCACCCCTCCATTTCTCGGCCCCGGATTTAAATCTATACACATTGTGCATTTTCTCAAAACTCCAGACGTCTGCATAGGATACCAATTTGGCACAAGAGAAATTGGGCAATCTGTGGTGGTACAGCATTCCGGTAGGGGCAATAGCTCCACCGACCACAGAAAGCTTGTAAAGAGGTACTCCCCTGGAAGCATGGCCAGGGTTTTCAGTGGAATGAAAAAACTATAGGTTCTCTCAAAGGGGCGTGGCCCTTGTAATTAAGGGAGTAGATTAATACACAAGCTAATAATCTGTGCTTAGCATAGTGTGCCGCTCAACTGGTATGCTTTTGTCGGTGCATGTAGATATATAATACAGCAAGTAACATTACACCGACAAAAAGTCAGGGCTATTGGCTTTGCCAATGGTTGTTAGTTGTGTAAGCTAAATAAGCAACAACTATGGCTTCCTTGCATAGAGTATTGAATGATGAGACTGTGAAAGAACTATACCAAGTCTCTTTGAAGTTACCTCAAAGGCAGTGAATGATGGTACTGCTACAGATTTAAGATTTTTTTTCCACCCTCGGGGCAAAAATGGAGAGCCCGATAGAGACCCGTCTCAGCACCTGCTTTTAAAAACTGCCAGTGCTGAGCACCAACAGGACCCGGCCCACTTAAAGCCCTGAGCACGACCATATAACTGTCAGCACACACAATCAATCAATCAACCATGGCATTTGTATAGCGCGCTACTCACCCGGGAGAGTCTCAAGGCGCTGGGGGGGGGGGGGGGGGGGGGGGGGGGGGGGGGATACGTTACTGCACGAACAGCCAGGTCTTGAGTTGCTTCCTGAAGGAAAGGTGGTCCTGGGTCAGCCGAAGGTGGATGGGGAGGGAGTTCCAGGTCTTGGCTGCCAGGTAGGAGAAGGATCTTCCTCCGGCAGTGGCTTTGCGGATGCGTGGGACGGCGGCGAGGGCGAGGCTGGTCGATCGCAGCTGGCGGGTGGGCGTGTAGAAGGTCAGGCGGTCGTTGAGGTACTTGGGGCCCAGGTCGTGGAGAGCCTTGTGTGCGTGGGTGAGGAGCCTGAACGTGATCCTCTTGCTGACGGGAAGCCAGTGCAGGTCTCTCAGGTGGCAGGAGATGTGGCTGTGTCGGGGGATGTCCAGGACGAGTTGTGCGGAGGTGTTCTGGATGCGTTGGAGTCTTTTCTGCAGTTTGGCTGTGGTTCCGGCGTAGAGGGTGTTCCCGTAGTCCAGTCGGCTGGTGACGAGTGCCTGGGTGACCGTCTTCCTGGTCTCGGTGGGGATCCAGCAGAAGATCTTACGAAGCATGCGCAGGGTGCTGAAACACGATGAGGAGACGACGTTGACTTGTCTGGTCATCGAGAGGGAGGAGTCCAGGATGAAGCCCTGGTTGCGTGCGTGGTCCGTCGGCTTGGGAGTGGAACCCAGGGCAAGGGGCCACCAGGAGTCGTCCCAGGCGGAGGGCGATGATCCCAGGATGAGGACTTCCGTCTTGTCTGAGTTCAGTTTCAGGCGGCTGTTCTTCATCCATTCGACGACGTCTTTCATCCCTTCGTGTAGGCTCGTTCTGGCGGTGGCGGGGTCGTTGGTGAGGGAGAGGATCAGCTGCGTGTCGTCGGCGTAGGAGATGATGTTGAGGTTGTGTTGGCGTGTGATGGCTGCGAGAGGGCTCATGTAGACGTTGAAGAGGGTTGGGCTGAGTGATGATCATTGTGGTACGCCGCAAATGACTTCGGTGGCCTCGGATCTGAACGGGGGGAAGAGGACTCTCTGGGTTCTTCCGGCGAGGAATGAGATGATCCCCTCCAGTGCCTTCTCTTGGATTCCTATGTCGCTGAGGCGCTGTAATAGGGTGCGGTGGCAGACAGTGTCGAACGCTGCGGAGGGGTCCAGGAGGATGAGGGCTGCTGTTTCCCCGTTGTCCAGCAGGGATCTGATGTCATCGGTGGCTGCGATCAGGGCGGTCTCGGTGCTGTGGTTGGCTCGGAAACCGGACTGCGAGGGCTTCGAGGGATCCATTTGTCTCGAGGAAGGCGGCGAGCTGTCTGTTGACGGTCTTCTCGATGACTTTGGCAGGAAAAGGGAGGAGCGAGATGGGGCGGAAGTTCTTGAGGTCGGTGGAGTCCGCTGTTGGTTTCTTCAGGAGGGCGCTGAGCTCGGCGTGCTTCCAGCTCTCCGGGAAGGTGGCGGTGTGGAAGGAGGTGTTGATGATGTCCCGTAGATGGGGTGCGATGATGGAGTCGGCCTTGTTGAAGACGTGGTGGGGGCAAGGTTCGGTAGGTGATCCAGAGTGGATAGTGTTCATCGTGCGGGGGGGGTGTCTTCGAGGCTGACTGGGGTCCAGTTGCAGAGGGTGGTGTTGGGGGGCGTTGGTTCGATGGTTGGGTGCGTGGTTGGTGCGCCGAAGCTGTTGTGTATGTTGATGATCTTGCGGTGGAAGAACGAGGCGAGTGAGTCGCAGAGGTCTTGCGAGGGAGTGATGTCGTTGTTTCCGGCGCTGGGGTTGGAGAGCTCTTTGACGATGCTGAAGAGTTCCTTGCTGTCGTGGGCGTTGTTGTCCAGTCGTTCTTTCAATGCTGTCTTCTTGGTGGTGCGGATCAGCTGGTGGTGCTTGCGGGTGGTGTGCTTGAGGGCGGTCATGTTGTCTGTGGTCTGGTCGTGGCGCCAGGCTTTCTCGAGGGTGCGGCAATTCTTCTTGGAGTCCTTGAGTTCGTCGGTGAACCAGGGGGTTTTCTTGATGCCGGGTCTGTTGGGAGGATTCTTTAGTGGTGCGAGGTCATCGGCGCAGGCGGTCAGCCACTGTGGGAGGTTGCTGGCTGCTTCACAGGATGTTCTGCAGCCCAGAGACTGCTGGGGCACTTCTTAGATAGAAACTATAAGAGCAGGTGCTGATGGTCAGGTTGAGCTGGTAAAGAATTGATTACCAATGGGGAAGTACAACAAGGTTATATTTATTAGCTACAATTACACAGTGGTGGATGACTTAAATTGTAAGCTGTTTCATCGTAGTCCTTTATACTGGCACATTTGCTGCTGATCAGTCGAGATAAGTAAAATTAGAGGAGGTGGTGGCCCCAGGGCAGTGGAAGTAGCAGAAAGGAGCAGAATGAGAGGAGTTCCAGGCATGACAACAGGTTCTATCATCTGAGATTCATCTGTCAAAGGGTTGGGCAAAGTGCAGCGGGAGGAGAGTGGGTGGGGGGCGGACTTTGGGAATCAACAGTTACTGTAGCTGTATTCTCCTTCTCTTCTCGTTATGTATCACTTGTATTTGATTTTTGGTGACTACAACTGTTTGGCATTCTTTTTGTTATCGATACTGGAGTAGTACTCTACCTTCATCATTTTGTAAAGCGCTCTGATATCCCTTGGGATCTGGTTTGCGCTATATAAAACTTTATAATATAAAAGTAAAAAACAGACAGCGAACAAAAGTAAAAAGGAGCAGTAACGGCGGGAGGAATGCGGGGGTGAAGAAGAGGGATTACAGCAGGTCACAAGTCCTATAAAAAGAAGTGGGGGGACTGACAATATGCAAATGACCTCATGACGTCACGTGCTGAACGTGTCCCGGTGTCTGAAAATTACACCGGGACACGTTCAGCTTATTTCTGTGGGACCCAGCTTCTTGGCAGGGGGGGACGTCGTTCACCCTGTGAAAAGAGTGGGGGGATGCCGTGTACTGGCGTGTACCCCCGACTTGAGCCCTGGATTACAGAGACATGCACTCTTGCAGAGTGCATGTCTCAAAGTAAAATAAAAAAAAAAGAGTATCAGCAGGAGTCTGCAGCCAGTGGAAGGACACTGACCCCAGTCAGGAAACTGTACTTGGTCCATGTTCGCGGCAGGCATGACGCTGGAGCCCTAGGAGGAAGCAGGAAGCTCTGAGCATTAAGCATATTTTAAGATTTCTTTTTTTGCAATAGATTTCGCAAGCGATGTGCAGGCGAAACCAAAAAACTATGTGGTGTACTCCCTAATGTGACCATCCGTCAACATGTCAGTTTGCAGTCTCCATAACAGAATTTTGGGTCTGGTCCTCCCTGCTAGTATAGTAAGTAGCAGTTGGCAAGTAGTCGTATACGTATCGATTTAAGAATGCTGAAGGTTTAATTATGTCAATGTCTTCCCTCCTACACAGTACGTAATCTAAAAGGCTGTGCACTGGTAAATACTAGGAGTATGTTTTTTTCTAGTGGATGGTGGTGCTTCCAACTATCCAGTAACTGTACGGCAGCAATTCCCACCCCCTCCCCCCTCCCTCCATGTCATCTTCATGTTGGGTTTAAGGCCCTCTGTAGGGTCAAATTTGTCCATGTGCCAATCTTGAATACAGTTAAAGTTCCCCGCCAGTATAATCTGCATGCCCAAGTATGGGGCAGTGAGTTTCATTACTTCCATATTTGCTGTATAGGTGTTAACCAGGCAGTTGGAGAACCCATCCAGTACTCCAACCACAATCAGGTATCTACCTTTGGGGTCTGAATGTATCATCATCTCAGCGAAGGGGACCACAGCCGCCATTTAAGTCACCAACCTATTACATAATTAGAGTATGTGGTACAAGCATGTTTCCCCTCCACCTCTTTACCACTTTCCCGTCTTCTACTTTTAGCGGATGGGTTTCATGCAACATTGCAATATGTTCTTTGTATCTGCGAAGATGGGAATAGACTCTGTGATGTTTTAAGCAGCTATTGAGGCCTCTGACATTCCAGGTTATTAACACCCTAGCCATGATCACAATACATGTTTAAGGAGAGCCCCTGTCGAGGTCAGGCCCAGCTTACAGCTCAGCTGTCCAGACTCAATATCTCCCCACAAACATAACGAGAAGTTGTAATGTAGGCTTGACAATTCCATTACCTCTTCTCCAGTCGTACTGTCGGGCATTACTGGGGAGGTTGGTCACCCCTCGGCACCAGGCGCCTCCAAGAATGTTCTCAAGTTATTAACATTAAGGTGCAGTCCCAGCTCGTGCTTCAGTCTCAGACCCTTGTTTCTATACAAAAAACACAAAACTGTCAACTTGAAACATACACTTTACAAGTTGGCTGTTTTGCTGTCATGTTTCTATTCCTGAAATAGTTTCCAAATCTTCAGAACCGAGCTATAGATAGAAGTTAGGTAAGTAGTATATCTTTTACAAGACTCAAAAAATGTGAAAAATGTTGCCAGACGTGCAGGTCTAGTGACTTCAGTAATAATATACTCAACCTAACTGTAATGCCCTTGACCGATAAACTCGTATTAAACTGTATGAAGCTAGGCAAATATTTCATTTCACTGAGATGCCTTTTTCTTCATTCTCATATCGGGACACCTTTAAATATGTGAATTCAGCATGTCTGCTTTGCAAAAATACTGTTTTGTTTGGTTTTGCTCCATGTATAATAAAAATCTAGCCCACATATAGTGTACACATGACTAACAGCATTGTCATCAGAGCAGGGGCATGATTGTTTCTCAGTTCATAATTAAAAATTCAAAGTACATTACTAAAGCATGATGTGGTAGTGCACTGTCATTTACAGACAGACAATTTTAATTGAAATGGGTACAAACTTTCCCACCGAGATGCAGGTTTACTAATAAAACTATATAGCGTACAAAAGAAGTATGTGAAAATCGGCTTTCAACAAATATGTATCATTTGCATATCACCAAGTAAAGTAATCTGATATGTTTTGATTCTATTACATTAAAATATTTGTTTCCATCTCACTTCAAAATTTTAAAAAGTGTTTTCCTAACTATTGAAATACATTTTGAAATATATGTACATTTCATTTACAAGCTATTTAAATGCTGTGAGGCCAGCACAATTGACAGGCACTTTACGAAATCCTCTAACTTTGCAGTCAGAGAAAGAAAAGTAAAGACCAATCTCCAGTATAAAGTAAACAGCAATTTGTAAGAAGACATAAGATGACATTTGACCTCTGTCTTTGAACACATAGCAAATGTGACAAGATAAAAACATGATTTAAAGGCATATTTATTGCTCATTCACTTTCTCAATGAATAGAACACCTGTTCTTTGCCAGCTCTCTCCCCAGAGTGGACCAGTGGGCCCTAAAAGTAGCTTTCCCTGATAAAATCTGACTCGCCATAGCGAGTGGACGAGAAGATTTCTTGAAGTCTGCTTCATGTCTACTGTAGAATCTCTATTCTGTATTAAATGTGGTTAGTATGTTGGAATCTGCAGGTCATATTTGTTGAAGACTGGGAGTTGAAAGGTGAGAAAGTAGTCAACAGCTTGGACAAACTTGGAATTGATACTAAATTAGACCATTGTGGGAGGTAAGAGATGCCCTGTGTATGAATGGACATTTTCTGTTGAGGGGGGATACAGTTATTCCTTGTTGTTATAAAGAATGAAAACTATCAGTTTATGCTGTGAAGGACACTTTGGCATTGCTTGCACCAAGAGCTCTGCTAAAGATTTATATTGGTGGCCAAAAAATTATTTAGAAACTGAAAGTTTTGTCAGGTCTTGTATTGAGTGTGTGAAAGCAGATAAATCACAGATCACAGTGACCCCACTTTGAGTTTTTTTTAGTGTCCACATTTCCTTGGGAGCATGTCACATTGGACCTTATGTGGCGTGGCATGTGAGGAGATAGATCTAGCAAATATATAATAATTTTGATTGATATGTTCTCAACATGGATTGAATTCAAATTAGTAGACAAGAAGGATACTAGAAATGTGATTCAATTTCTGGATGAAGTATTTTTGAGAGAAGGTTTTATGGCATAAATTCTAACTGGCATTGGGTTCCAATTAGAATCAGTTCAAATTATTATTCAAATGTTTAGGAATTGGATACTAAGCATTGTACCGCCCTGATGGGAATTGTGTTGTATAGAGAACCAACTACATTATTAAAGGTATTTCGTAATTGGCAAATTATATTAACAAAAGATGGTGGGCTGAACCCCCCATACAGATGAGTCAACTGGAGAAAGTCAATTTTCAATAATGAGAGGTTGTGTACCACATTCAGAATTAACCCTGGAAGGATGGGTGTATGCATGTTAGCCATGAGGGATCCAGAAAAGGTTAAAGACCGCATTTAGTTATCCCAGTTTAAAAACAAATCGTATAATGATGTCAAACATGATGTGCAAGAGGTAAATGTCAAGGTTGGACAATAGGTGCATGTGAAAGGTGACAGAGAGGCTCCCAAAGGCAAAAGCAAGTTTAATGAACCAAAAAAAAGTTATTAAAGTAATGACCAGCATCGTTACATTATAGGTTAAATTAGAGGGTGGCAGTATATGACATATGAGTCAAATTGCTGTTGCAAGAGGTGGAGACATGAATGTTTATTTGAATTTGTGTTCAAAAGATAACTATTGGTGATTGGATGAGACAGGTACTGGCTGCAAAGACTTTGTGGAATGTGGATTTAAGGAAACTGAGGGTTATTGGATACAGACATGTGGTGGAACATGGAGGTGAGAAGGGGATGATCAAGATTGTCTTTCGTCTAATGATGAATCCAACGTGAATTCTGATGCACCCAGCATGCTGAATGAGGCACCATATGAAAACTTGGAAGAGGGACAAAAGTGAGTACCTTTGATAGAAAGACCAAAACACCGAAACATCTTGAAATTGATTGTCAGCTCTTTGCACCAATAAAACACTAAAGGTCTGATACACTGGGCTGAAGCGTGTGAGTACCAAAGGACAAGGGTCAAAGGCAAATAAAGAAATTCTGTGCAGAACAACATGCAAAGCCAAAAGCTTGAAGGTTTCTTTTAAATTAAGAATCATTATAGAAGTCAAAAGGTACTTAGTATAAATCTGAGATGTTTTGAAATATTGTCGAGCTCCCGTGATAAATCAATAGGTAGAACGCAAAAATATTCTATGCATAGAATAACATATAAGTCTGGCATAGAGACTGCTTGCTATGAAAGCAAGGGAAGTTCTGTAGTATATTTAAGTACAAATTCAGGAAGACATTTGATATTAAGTCTGCCTCTAGAAAATAGACAAAAGCTCTGTCCTAACATACTTCCCTGACCAGGCACTTTTTATAGTTTCAGAGGAGTGAAAAACAATGCCCTAGACATAACGTGAGGTGGTATCATAGGGCTGAACTAATAAAGTTACATGACATAAACCACCCAACATTTCAGAATTTGTGTGACATAAAACAGGCTACTCTAAAGACAACCTAAATTATGAAGATTCTAGTGCCTAATTTAACCTATATACAGAGGGAACTTACTTTGCACTACTAAACAATAAAGCATTTAAATGAATAAACAAACAGTTGTGTATGCCAGCAGCAACAGCCTTGGTTATGTGCAGCATAACAAGAACATCCCTGGCATAACCTCCATGAAACCACAAGTCAGAAATAGTCCAAGAAGCTGCACCACAAAACAGATCCTATTTAAACTATTCTTGTTAATGGAAAAAGAGCTCCATCAGGCCTGAAGAATAAAACAGCATTTCTTTTACAGGCAGTCTGAGACCCAGTTGTATCAACTTGGGGTCTGGTTATACTAACTTAAACGCACAAGAATGAACATTAAACTTTTAATTCATAAACCTGCTCCAACAAAATTCACGATTGTACTGAGTATCTTCAATGAAAGTGTATTGTTATTAATAATATTTTTTTAATCTACCATTGTTTTTTACATTAATATAATTGTATTTATTTAGATTTTATTAAGGGTCCTGAATTCTAGATTATGTCTGGTTGTGAGGTTGGAACTTGGGGGTAAAGATGGAAGATTGGATAAAGAGTAGGAGGAAGGATGAGTTCTGCTGTTGCTCTCCTGCACAGAGGTTGGTGGAAATAAAGATTATAATTGCTCAACATACAAGTGTAGCTGGTCACTACACTAGCCAATCAGAGGATTGTGAAATTCCATCATGAGTCGGTGCATCTGAAAGTCAATCAGATTTGAGGCTGCTTAGCGACTGAAGACCCCAGCCTGGAAGGCCTCTTTGATACACTGGTGTATTAGGAATTCCGATGGGAACCTTGCAGGCCAACCCTTTTCTGCCAATCTTGAATTGAAAGTGAGGTACATGATGATATGGTATACCTCCACTGCTCATCAACATTGCACCCAAACCAATCCTGTAGTGTCCCATTATTGGCAGATTCAAAGCTCTTCACCTGATGACATTGTACAATACTCCATGCCCATTATTCACAGGAACAAGCCCAGCAGATACCAACGTGTCAGAAAGTCCAAGAGCACAATAATAACTAAATCAGAACAAACATGGCACCAGCGCTTTGCATCTTTAGTGCCATTTGTGGTGGCAGCCATTTATCTAAAGTATTTGTATTCTACATTACCTCCTAAAAAGATTTGTAATTGGAGGGCATTATGATGCATCAAGAGGATCAGGGTATGCAGCATTCTCCCAGCAATGCACTGTACTCTCCTTTGGAAAAAGCCTCAGTAAGTAACCACACCATAGAGAAGCCAGAGGAAAGGCAACACTTTCTTGTTTGCTTACCTGCAATGTTGTGATGCATGTTGGCATTTGGACATAAGCAGACACCACCAATAGATTAGGAGGGGATTAATTGTGATTGAATGGATACATAAATGACCCCACCAACTTGTTTCACTACTGCATTTAACACTCCCACCACTGGGACTGAATCTAAAAATAATTTTCAGAACAGCCTAATCATACCTTCGCTGCTAGATGTGTCTCCAGCCCCAAAGGACAACACGCGGAGGCTGGTGAATGCACAAAAGGCTCTTTATATACTCTGCCGGCACAGTGTACGGATGCGCCTCTTTCCTCCTCGTGGGTGTAGGTAGCAATGCCTAGTGTCTCCACTTTAGCAGGAAGTGGTGTTCAGTGTCCAGTCACCTCCCCATCTGCCCTGTGTATGTTCCTACTGCCTGCCTACACATATTGTTCCGACAGTAACAAAGTTTATGAAAATGTAACTTTATGAGCTAGCAATTGGAAGCAATTAGCTGCTGTTCTGCCATCACTGTTTTTAGTGGACTGTGTTAACACTACAGTGGTGTCTGTGGTTATCCTTGGATGCACCAATGGCAATCATGGATGTTCGCTGTACGCATGTCAAAGTACCAATTTGCGGAAGTTGGTAGTTCGCTGTGATATGTTTGGATCACACATACGAGACTCTTGCACAACACTGAAATTCATCCTTGAAGGATCGCTTATTACAAACCACAATCTTCCAAAGATGCATACAGGAAGAAGCTACTTTTCCCATGATTTGAAAAGCACTTTGGTCCCTCATAAAAAGTGGGGAAGTCCATTGAATTCTAAATCAGGCCCATAGTGTCACCAGCATAGTTAAACATAAAGGTAAAATCACTTGAGCGGATAAGCTTGATTAAGGGAATGATAAAAGTAAGATCACTTGAGCGGATAAGCTTGATTAAGGGAATGATAAAAGTAAAATCACTTGAGGAGATAAGCTTGATTAAGGGAATGATACAAGTAAAATCACTTGAGCAGATAAGCTTGATTAAGGGAATGATAAAAGTAAAATCACTTGAGCAGATAAGCTTGATTAAGGGAATGATGTAAACTTGAATAATGTGGGTCTCAGGAAAGAGCATCTGAAACTCCACAGTTCAGTGTGAGGGCAGGTGACTGAAAGGGGGACTATACATCACTTGTAGGAAATCCTGAAGAAAGGATTTTAGCCATTTAAGGGCTTGAAAACGAGTACCAACCGATGATAACTGGTTGGATACCATGATCCGTGGTGTCATAGGTTGGAGGGAGTGCCATCCAGATCCAATATAGCCTGTCATGAACAAAAGGAACATCACTATTGAAGCAATAGAAAACAATCAGCAGGCTATATATGACAGGCAACAGCAGCTCAGAAAGCATTCAGTAAATGATTACAGTGATCTATTGTCTGCAAGCGAAAAGCAACTGTGCCTGACTATGATGTCAACGATGATAAGAGTTGTTCGGTCGCCAATTCTATTGACTGCTTTTTGGTTTTCACTGGTGTGACAATTGATTGTAAGACTAAAGAAGCCAAAAGTGAGTTCATGCATCCTCATGACTACTAACAACTTATATTCATTCATAAAACACTCTAGTCGTTCTGCAACACAAAACCACCCTGGCTAGTGTTAACATCACCTTGAATTCTTGAGTGATTACAAATGATTTAACTACTGATAGAGCAAAGAGGTTATCTATCTCTACAATTTCACTAGGGAAAAATGATTTGTGTCATTATTTTACGATAATGACAAATGTGTGATAGGTTACCGAATTTAAAGAAACACACGAATGAAGCCTGATTTAGATACTGCATCGTAAAAGCATGCAGAATGGTTAGATGTATGTTTGTGATGACACTTAACCACCAATAAGGTAATGTAAAGTTTAACAAACATATTGATAGATGTTTTTTTATGCATAGATGAACGTAGTAAACAAATGATAACATAGAAATGTATGTGTTAGAAAAACGGTTAATAGCACAAGAATGTGTAATGTGGACACTGACATTGATGAGAGAAATTGATGCTATTCAAGAGATGTTATAATTTGTGCTATGTAAAGGTCTATATAAATGTGCTTTTCAAAGCCTGAATGATGTATTAACCTATAACGTGCAAGGAGCTTGCAAACTATATGCGAAATGATAATTAACTGTAAAACATTTTTTGGGGGGTACCTTGTACTTACATGATATAATTGCAAATCATTCATCTGTCTAATTGAAGAAGTAATGCACTGTTTGAATAATGTAAGATTCATATTTTAGCACAAATTCATCATGCATAAGCTGTGTTTCATGAAGGCCTCAAAAACATGCTTTTCTTTTCTAGTATGAACTTATGAACTGAATAGTCTGAAGCCTATGGGAACCTTTTGTAAAGTTTCTACTTGTGCGCTAACACTTAATGATTCTTTTCATGTTTGTAGTTTACTTGACTAGACTTGCAACAAAATTGTTACTAACTAGAGCACTTGCTTGGAAGAGGACTGACAAAGGATGAGAACATAAACTTGTCTATTTCCTAAATGTCACAACCAATCATATGACTAAAGTACAGTGGACCTAAGGAAAATTCAAAATAATGGATTACTTAATTCTTCCGGATGTGTTTCCTTTTACCTACTACACCATCTCATCCTACTGAAAATGACCAATGGGACAGAGTGGTCCAACAAATTTGGTGATGTCAAGGAGTGTAAACTAGAAATCAACCAAGTATTCTGAAAAGGGGCGGTCTCCATCTTGTCCATCTACCCATCTTGTGGTACATAGACTGATGATTTGGACTTCCAGATACAAAGCGAACTGTGAAGAAATACTGCATTGCTGCCAGCTGGTATGTTTGTGTAAGAAACCGCTGTGGCATTGACGCTGCAGCACAGACAGGGACAGACAATCATGTCCATGAAGTGGAACTTGTCATTCAGAAATGTACTGAACTTTCAGTGATGGGGTTTGTATTAAGAGACAAACTGATTTTCCTATAATATTTACTTTCTGAGGACAAAATCTCCCTCTGCTGAGGAAGGTAGCTCCCTTAAAAATTGGATTTCACAGCTTGTTAAATGCTTATTAAATCTGTTCAATTTAAACTAGATTATATGCTTATCATTTGAAATTATATTAAACAAATTAAGATAAAATACTTTGCTGATACTGCTTCATTATCTGCTGAGGTTACATTAACTGATCTATGATCAACTCATTGATTGGTAGAGAAAACATAGGAGGTTACTTTGACTTTTCTAAATACTCACAATTATCTTATTCCAGCTCCTCATATGATAATTGTTTATCTCCTAAGTATACTGGTCCTTTTTAGCACAGAACAAGATCCATCTGAGGACCTAATGGAATTGGTGCGGTAGCTGGAGTTATTCTGAGAAAAAATAAATTGGATCAACTAAAATAATTATGAGGCCCAAAATGTTTATGCTACAACACTACTGAGTCTGAGACTCATCAGGGTGCAGAAGAGCTCTTATACCCTGACTTTTGGGGCATCCCATTGCCTGCTAAAACCAAGACTACATTATGTAAAGAACTGTAATTCTTGGAGTGATTCAAGAACGGTTGGTCTTCCTTCTTATTCCTCCCTCACTTGATTGACATTCTGGGTCTGTATCCCGAATACAGCGCACTTGCATTGTTTGCGCCATGCTGCACTTTTCAAAAGGTGCACCATTCACAAACAAGATAAGTGTGCTCTATTAGAATGAATGTGCTGTCCCCAGGGTAGCGAAAGAGTGAGCAGCTATTTAAAAGCTGCACCATGTTTCACTGTCAGGCGGCAACCCACCTGCACTTTTAAGGGGGATTGGAGATTCCCCTTACAGATGTATTTATTTGTATTTATTTTGAAGGTTTTATAGAGCGCGAACAAGATCCTTGCGGATATCAGAGCGCTTTACAGTGATCAAAGCTGATTATACATAATGAATAGTGACTGCACCCGCCTACAAGGGATGTCTGAGGGGTCCATGGGACCTGTTCCACCCGCGCCAAGAGAGCTGCCTTTAGGAGGCACTTTGAAAGTGGCACCTCTTAAAGGCATGTTTGTCTCTGTGCTCACATCGTTATTAAGGCGCAGGGGCAAAGTGATTCCCTCATTTGCATGTGGCCAAAACACTATGAAAATGAGGAAACGCCCCCTAATGATAGTGCTGGCGCAACATGTGCACCAACGCTATAATATTACAGAAGGCGATGCACAAGAGTCTGCGGCCCCTTCTGTAGAACCATTGTGCCTCGGGGCGCTCAAAGTGGGCGCACATGCCTGTTGCGCTCTTTGAGTACAATGTATAATATGGGCCCTGGTAACCAACTTGCAGACTTTAATTGAGCCCATCGCACTAGAATTCACAATTGACTCTCGGCGATTCAAGTTGCAGTTTCCACCCTAATAAAACCCGCAAATCAAGATAATATGCTTTGAGTGCCTCCTTGCCCACAGCCACAACCCAATAAGGGCAATATCTGTGTTCTCACAACACGAGTGAAGAACTTGCTGTTCTTGTTCAATGAAATGAATGTGGTTAGGGATGTTTCTTGGATTGAACCGTCACAGAAAATGGACTTTGTTGATTGCGGGGGGATCAGTTTTAGGAACCCATGCACATGGGTATAATAGTCTTTTATAAAGCTCCTTTTGTTTATTCTGGTGAGCTGCAGGTTGCATTTTTGACAATGTCCTAATTAATGAGACTGTATCTCGATAATTGGATGAATTTTTTGTAAACATTTCAACATTATTGTTCTGTCAACAGGAGCAATTTTGGATCAAGATTGAGACAGTTACTCAACTTTCATTGCTCCAGAATCCACGCCAGTGTTCTCTGCAGAGCCAAAGGAGGCTTCTTTACTGGGTATCTGTTTTGCTAGATTGCATTATCAGTGCTATCCAACAGTGCATTCAAATCTCCAGGCATTGATCCTTTCAAAGAAGAATGATTTAAGCATACTGTTGATACATTTTTATAATGGTATTTGTGATCTTGGAAATTTTGCTAAATTTGCAGGATTATTTTTATATACTTAGATTTTTGCAGTGGTCCAACATATTTGATGGTGGTTGAAGTTTCTTTATTATTTCAGCTGGAGATTAAAATGATAAATAGCACACTGAACAAACTATTTACCCTTTTACTGTGAAGATATTTACAATAAGTTGGCCTTGCCTGTTACGAAATGTGACCAACAGTGCAAGGCACTTTTAGATTTGATTTTACACAATAATTTAAAGAATGTTTATGAAGCAGGTGATATTGAAGCGACTAGGATCCCAATGTTTACTCTTGGAGGCTCTTATAGTGGTATCGATTGTATCTACTGATTTGTTAATTTTTTTTTGTCACACTCTGTATTCCTGAGTGGATTTTGTAAACATTATCCCCTGGCAATTTCTTTCATTCCCAATTTCTTGATAAAATCCCATAATTGGCTTCCCCTGGGATGAATCAATAAAAGATGAGGGGAGAAAACATAGATGGGCCCTGATTAACCTGCACATTTTTGTTACATAAAACTCAGAAGGACATTTTTTTTTTACTTTGAAGGACAATTGTGATCCTGTTGCCATTATTTTCTCCTATTTAAATATTTGTGGCACTGTTAGTAAACTAATGATGGCAAAAAACAACAAGTGATGGACTGAATGTGGATCAATGTCACACACTCCCCCAGTCAAAAGATCTGGGCCCAAATCCATCGTTTTTTTGCACTCCACACCACCCTGGGTCAGATAATGGCTTTATGCAAATCAGCTCTGACCCTGTTGCCCCATGGGAACAGTCCAGTCCGAACTACAACAGCCATATCTTTCCCAGACCGGAATCAAGCATCCGAGGACCGGACCGGTTTCGAGGTAACACCTCTCTTCAGCCCGGCTAGCTTGACTCCAAGTGGTGTGGAGTGCCTGGGACCCACGTCTGGGCATCCCCAGCGCACTTAGGGCGGCAATTGCAAAAAACAACAAGTGATGGACTGAATGTGGATCAATGTCACACACTCCCCCAGTCAAAAGATCTGGGCCCAAATCCATCGGTTTTTTTGCACTCCACACCACCCTGGGTCAGATAATGGCTTTATGCAAATCAGCTCTGACCCTGTTGCCCCATGGGAACAGTCCAGTCCGAACTACAACAGCCATATCTTTCCCAGACCGGAATCAAGCATCCGAGGACCGGACCGGTTTCGAGGTAACACCTCTCTTCAGCCCGGCTA
Organism: Lissotriton helveticus; assembly: GCF_964261635.1. Lineage (NCBI taxonomy): Eukaryota > Metazoa > Chordata > Amphibia > Caudata > Salamandridae > Lissotriton > Lissotriton helveticus. The sequence continues at coordinate 1,226,011,564 of NC_136070.1, read as the reverse complement.
GCTTGACTCCAAGTGGTGTGGAGTGCCTGGGACCCACGTCTGGGCATCCCCAGCGCACTTAGGGCGGCAATTGCAAAAAACAACAAGTGATGGACTGAATGTGGATCAATGTCACACACTCCCCCAGTCAAAAGATCTGGGCCCAAATCCATCGTTTTTTTGCACTCCACACCACCCTGGGTCAGATAATGGCTTTATGCAAATCAGCTCTGACCCTGTTGCCCCATGGGAACAGTCCAGTCCGAACTACAACAGCCATATCTTTCCCAGACCGGAATCAAGCATCCGAGGACCGGACCGGTTTCGAGGTAACACCTCTCTTCAGCCCGGCTAGCTTGACTCCAAGTGGTGTGGAGTGCCTGGGACCCACGTCTGGGCATCCCCAGCGCACTTAGGGCGGCAATTGCAAAAAACAACAAGTGATGGACTGAATGTGGATCAATGTCACACACTCCCCCAGTCAAAAGATCTGGGCCCAAATCCATTGTTTTTTTGCACTCCACACCACCCTGGGTCAGATAATGGCTTTATGCAAATCAGCTCTGACCCTGTTGCCCCATGGGAACAGTCCAGTCCGAACTACAACAGCCATATCTTTCCCAGACCGGAATCAAGCATCCGAGGACCGGACCGGTTTCGAGGTAACACCTCTCTTCAGCCCGGCTAGCTTGACTCCAAGTGGTGTGGAGTGCCTGGGACCCACGTCTGGGCATCCCCAGCGCACTTAGGGCGGCAATTGCAAAAAACAACAAGTGATGGACTGAATGTGGATCAATGTCACACACTCCCCCAGTCAAAAGATCTGGGCCCAAATCCATCGTTTTTTTGCACTCCACACCACCCTGGGTCAGATAATGGCTTTATGCAAATCAGCTCTGACCCTGTTGCCCCATGGGAACAGTCCAGTCCGAACTACAACAGCCATATCTTTCCCAGACCGGAATCAAGCATCCGAGGACCGGACCGGTTTCGAGGTAACACCTCTCTTCAGCCCGGCTAGCTTGACTCCAAGTGGTGTGGAGTGCCTGGGACCCACGTCTGGGCATCCCCAGCGCACTTAGGGCGGCAATTGCAAAAAACAACAAGTGATGGACTGAATGTGGATCAATGTCACACACTCCCCCAGTCAAAAGATCTGGGCCCAAATCCATCGTTTTTTTGCACTCCACACCACCCTGGGTCAGATAATGGCTTTATGCAAATCAGCTCTGACCCTGTTGCCCCATGGGAACAGTCCAGTCCGAACTACAACAGCCATATCTTTCCCAGACCGGAATCAAGCATCCGAGGACCGGACCGGTTTCGAGGTAACACCTCTCTTCAGCCCGGCTAGCTTGACTCCAAGTGGTGTGGAGTGCCTGGGACCCACGTCTGGGCATCCCCAGCGCACTTAGGGCGGCAATTGCAAAAAACAACAAGTGATGGACTGAATGTGGATCAATGTCACACACTCCCCCAGTCAAAAGATCTGGGCCCAAATCCATTGTTTTTTTGCACTCCACACCACCCTGGGTCAGATAATGGCTTTATGCAAATCAGCTCTGACCCTGTTGCCCCATGGGAACAGTCCAGTCCGAACTACAACAGCCATATCTTTCCCAGACCGGAATCAAGCATCCGAGGACCGGACCGGTTTCGAGGTAACACCTCTCTTCAGCCCGGCTAGCTTGACTCCAAGTGGTGTGGAGTGCCTGGGACCCACGTCTGGGCATCCCCAGCGCACTTAGGGCGGCAATTGCAAAAAAACAACAAGTGATGGACTGAATGTGGATCAATGTCACACACTCCCCCAGTCAAAAGATCTGGGCCCAAATCCATCGTTTTTTTGCACTCCACACCACCCTGGGTCAGATAATGGCTTTATGCAAATCAGCTCTGACCCTGTTGCCCCATGGGAACAGTCCAGTCCGAACTACAACAGCCATATCTTTCCCAGACCGGAATCAAGCATCCGAGGAGGTGTTACCTCGAAACCGGTCCGGTCCTCGGATGCTTGATTCCGGTCTGGGAAAGATATGGCTGTTGTAGTTCGGACTGGACTGTTCCCATGGGGCAACAGGGTCAGAGCTGATTTGCATAAAGCCATTATCTGACCCAGGGTGGTGTGGAGTGCAAAAAAACGATGGATTTGGGCCCAGATCTTTTGACTGGGGGAGTGTGTGACATTGATCCACATTCAGTCCATCACTTGTTGTTTTTTGCAATTGCCGCCCTAAGTGCGCTGGGGATGCCCAGACGTGGGTCCCAGGCACTCCACACCACTTGGAGTCAAGCTAGCCGGGCTGAAGAGAGGTGTTACCTCGAAACCGGTCCGGTCCTCGGATGCTTGATTCCGGTCTGGGAAAGATATGGCTGTTGTAGTTCGGACTGGACTGTTCCCATGGGGCAACAGGGTCAGAGCTGATTTGCATAAAGCCATTATCTGACCCAGGGTGGTGTGGAGTGCAAAAAAACGATGGATTTGGGCCCAGATCTTTTGACTGGGGGAGTGTGTGACATTGATCCACATTCAGTCCATCACTTGTTGTTTTTTGCAATTGCCGCCCTAAGTGCGCTGGGGATGCCCAGACGTGGGTCCCAGGCACTCCACACCACTTGGAGTCAAGCTAGCCGGGCTGAAGAGAGGTGTTACCTCGATACCGGTCCGGTCCTCGGATGCTTGATTCCGGTCTGGGAAAGATATGGCTGTTGTAGTTCGGACTGGACTGTTCCCATGGGGCAACAGGGTCAGAGCTGATTTGCATAAAGCCATTATCTGACCCAGGGTGGTGTGGAGTGCAAAAAAACGATGGATTTGGGCCCAGATCTTTTGACTGGGGGAGTGTGTGACATTGATCCACATTCAGTCCATCACTTGTTGTTTTTTGCAATTGCCGCCCTAAGTGCGCTGGGGATGCCCAGACGTGGGTCCCAGGCACTCCACACCACTTGGAGTCAAGCTAGCCGGGCTGAAGAGAGGTGTTACCTCGAAACCGGTCCGGTCCTCGGATGCTTGATTCCGGTCTGGGAAAGATATGGCTGTTGTAGTTCGGACTGGACTGTTCCCATGGGGCAACAGGGTCAGAGCTGATTTGCATAAAGCCATTATCTGACCCAGGGTGGTGTGGAGTGCAAAAAAACGATGGATTTGGGCCCAGATCTTTTGACTGGGGGAGTGTGTGACATTGATCCACATTCAGTCCATCACTTGTTGTTTTTTGCAATTGCCGCCCTAAGTGCGCTGGGGATGCCCAGACGTGGGTCCCAGGCACTCCACACCACTTGGAGTCAAGCTAGCCGGGCTGAAGAGAGGTGTTACCTCGAAACCGGTCCGGTCCTCGGATGCTTGATTCCGGTCTGGGAAAGATATGGCTGTTGTAGTTCGGACTGGACTGTTCCCATGGGGCAACAGGGTCAGAGCTGATTTGCATAAAGCCATTATCTGACCCAGGGTGGTGTGGAGTGCAAAAAAACGATGGATTTGGGCCCAGATCTTTTGACTGGGGGAGTGTGTGACATTGATCCACATTCAGTCCATCACTTGTTGTTTTTTGCAGTAAACTAATGATGTCCACTGCTGGAAAACCCAATATAAATCCCACACGTGGTTTGACAGTACTTGCCGAAGGCTAGCTGGGATTTAGATGACGCTTTAAAGAAGTTGCCAAGAGCTCGTGTGAAGATAGCCCACTTGAGAATAGTTTACAAAAAAGTTTTATTATCGAGGAAGGCAACTCTTAGGAAAGATGCATGGGTTAAATTGGTGCATGCGAATGCAAGTAAGGGTGCCTATTCTTTTTGGAAAATAGTGAATAGCCCCTTTAAGGAAAATCCATAATTTCTGCTTAAATGTACACTTAAATCCTGAATCATTGGTGTCTCATTGTAGGAGAGTATATGATGATCGTTTTTAGTTCAAGAGACAGGATACTCATATAATATTCACTTGACTAACAGCTTGCATCCACTTTGCAGGAGGTTATAGAGCCCATCAAGGTTAGTCCAGCTGCAAAAGCTTCAGGTCCAGATGGAGTTCCAATTGATCTTTATAGGAATTCCATCGATCTATAGGCTAGTTAGCTTGTTCTTAAATGCTGTATGTTGTTTGATTATTCCAACTTCTTGGGTTTTGTCAGGCATTATACCAATCTTTAAAAAGATTCCATTCATAGACCCGCATAATTCACAAAACCGCTGCTAAATTGTGGAATGTGAAATGGACAAATAAGAAGTGGATAGTTGGAGATATCCAGTAAGACTGTAGACAGCTGTAGGGGCCATTGATCAAAGCGTAAACTTGCATCTTATTATTAATAAATATATGGTGACCAATCAGGACACACTTAAGTTCACATAGCCTTTACAGACTTAAGTACTACCTTCTACTGGATTAACAGAACCAAATTATGGCCTTTGCTTATCTTAATGGGGTATGATGAAGGTATTTTACATTATCTGCTCACAGGCTTCACTGAACGGACCTAATTGTAAATGCCCCAAACTATTTAGTCTGGGCAAGAGGCTTTACGTCCTTCAAGGTTGAGAGAAACTAAGAACACCTTTTTTAGAACTTTTTTCATGACAGCGGTTCAGAAGGCTCTTAAGTCTAGAATCTACGCAATAAAAACTAAAGTTGTTGAAAAAGTTGAGACCCTTTCATATTTGGGTACAGCAGCAGCGTGATTGGTCTGAGTGCTGTGGTTCAGCACAAAGACAGGCAGTGGGAGCCTCGACATGTTCTCCACCCAGGCTCATCATTACAGCCCGGTGGAGAACATGCTAAGTGTACATGAATGTTTGGCTGGCTCAAGACGGCTGGCCAAACCGTCATGTGCTCTCAGGTGCATGAAACACTCTTCCGGCTGCTGGCTGTGAGACAGCCCAGTCCCGCTCTTCCCGTAAAACTGCCTTAGTAAGGAAAAATAAAATGATAACAATGTGGGATTATAATTTGTTTTGTCGACTGCTGAAAAGCAGTGGGGTGGCGCTCCTCCACCTTAGCAGAGGAACCACCACTGGAGCCATGGCAATTCGGGTTTACCGCAGCGGAGGGCCAACCGGGCCGTATGCCTCCTCAGAGTCTGGACCTGGCCGCTGCATCGGTCACTCCCTCGGTAATTTGCGGTGGGGTCCTCATTGTGATTTTAAATGTATTGCAGCCAGGAGGTACGTGGGGGTTCGAGCAGCGGCGCGCTGCCATGATTTGCTGCAGTCACCTACCTCGAAGTGACTCCGCCAGTCAGAGCCGTGCGGCAGGCAGGAATCTCCTTCTATATTGATACATTGTAGCAGCCAGCTGCTACTAGCCAAGCCTGCGGGAGCAGCATGTGCACGCCACAGTACGCTGCCAGCCATTCCAGCTTTAGTTTAGCTGTAGGCAGCGCTAATGGCTGGACAGCTGAGGCGCTATGCCTATAATGACAATGCATTTCAGTGCAGTGATACAGAGCACCACACTGAAATGCGTTAGACTAAGGCCTGATGTGTGGTACTCGGCAGGACTGGTGACTCAAGGAGTTCTAAATGTGATTTGCTTAGGGTAGTTACAGCGGTGCTCCCATTCCCTGTACCTGGTACAATACTAAGCAGCACCCAAGATAATCAGTCACCATAATGACTGTCACATCCTGGACATCACAATGCTCGGGGCATCAAACAACTGAAAACAGAGAGACTACTTTTTTTGCAGTTTTTATATAGTGCGACCCTGACTGAAAGGTATTGGAGCGCTTTACATTAGCACCAGTTACATTACACAAGGACACATTCATTTGGTAGGCAAGGGTATTAAGGTATTTGCCCAGAATCACAGGATTTTAAATCGACCCCAATGATCGAACCAGACTCCCAAAAACCAAAGTCGCCAGCTCTGGCCGTTACACCACATCATCTCCCCTTTGACTTTGAGAAAGATTCACAGGATGCACGTTATGACTTTTTCCGTAAGTACGTCACACTTGCACTTGATTTGCAGCACAAGTCAGACAAGACACTGTGATTTAATACACTACAGCCTCTGATATAGGTATGGTTTTTATGGGCAGGCAAGGCATCTCAGATTTGCTGGGATAGTGTTTGTTTTTGGATGTTTGTGCCAACACACTTCACTCAGTCAAATACATGCCACATTTTGATCTTGCGCGCCCAAATACAAATGGGGCTCAGGCTCAAATTTCCAGTGGCCATTTTATTTTATATTCTTTACTGGCAAGGTAGGCAACTCTTTATTAGAGTTTCATCGTTCGCTCACCATCGCTGCCACCTATCACATAATTGATGAAGCTGGTATCTTGTGATTAAGCTGTAAAAGTAAAGTCGTATTTAATCATTTATTTGAAGCTCTGTGTTATTATACTATGTCGGAGAGTGCTGGCAGCTGGCCTGGTATTCCTGTGCTCATAGGTGCTGTTAACTTATTGTCCTACTTCAATGTCTGTGGGCTGTCCTAATTTTTGTTTTGAAAATCTGGTTCCCCTTGTTTTACGATCCCAGTTTTTGGTTTCGAACATCTGGTCACCTTAGTTTTATTGTCCCAGTTTTTGGTTTGAAAATTCTGGTACCCCTATTTTTAGGGTCCCAGTTTTTGGCTTTGAAAATCTGGTTCCCCTGTTTTAGAGTCCCAGTTTTTGGTTTTGAACATCTGGTCACCTTAGTTTTATTGTCCCAGTTTTTGGTTTGAAAATTCTGGTACCCCTATTTTAAGGTTCACAGTTTTTGGCCTTGAAAATCTGGTCCCCCTCTTTTTAGGGTCCTGCTTTTTGGTCTTGAAAATCCGTTGACCTTAATTTTATTGTCCCAGCATTTGGGTTTGAAAATCTGATGCCCCTAGTTTTAGGGTCCCAATTTTTGGTTTGGAAAATCTGGTCCCCCTATTTTTAGTCGAACACACAGCTATTGTTGTTTGTGTCTTGAGATATTCTTTTTGCAATCAAATGTGTAATAATAAGACAAAACTGCTCCTGCTCCCCTCCCCTCTGAAAAGTCATGATATGAACTCTTCAATTATTGCCATGCTCTGCAGACACAAGGGAGCGTTCAATATCAGTGCTTTTGTTATCAGATTTTAAAAGTTCCCTTCATCGGATCCCAGTTCCCGTTATTCCATCACCAGCGACAATTTTGTTAAAGGACACTGTGTTGGCTGTCTTTCAAACAGTATCCAACAAACACATGTACACAACGTCCAACCCACACAGTGACAGCTGCAAACAGGAGCGCCATCTTACAGAGACTATTCCAAAGATGTCTGGGGGAATCTGCTTACTAAACAGCTCTAAGAGCTGGAAACCACAAGTTCCAAAAACATGAATCAGGCTATGATTTTAAAAAAGTGCATTGTGATGGGAGCAGGGAGAGGCCACCCACACTGCCTACTCCCACGCCTCTATACTCTGCCAGAAGAACCATTTGCTTCTCATGCACATACACTAACATTTAGATACCAAACAGCTAGACACACACAAACAGTGCACATGTTTGCCTCTACTTAATAAGGGATGATTCAAGTCAACATATCATAAATACTTGGGGGTCTGTAGTGTTAATCTGTAATATAAATATGCAAAAAAACAACTGTACTGTGTGCTCTCAAGTAGTGTCCAATGTACTATCTTCCCTGTAAGAGGATGCTCCTATGCTCTTATGACAGAGCACACAGAGAAAGTAGTCTTCCTCAATAGCCTTTACTCTTTGGTAGGAAGTTAGCAACAACCACATATACTCTGGTAGGGGACACACTGAGAGCTATGATGATACCATGTCCACTCTTGCCGGCACCAACTAACAACTGTACAACACACACCAAAGAGAAAACTTTAACACAGAGACATCATCCATAGCGCATGACATCATCCATACCTAGTGCCATCTGAGCCCCTTGCCTTGTACTGAATAATGTACACACATCTTTTGAGATGCTACTCCACCAAGCAACATTTTTTGCAAAGTAAGACGCTGCTTCCTGGCGCGTGTTCCACAGTTTTTGAAGGAGGTAGGCACCTACAGTGTTGTGCCCACTGATCTGGTGGTTTTCCTCTCCACAGTTCTGCTGGGAGTACCAGTGTTGCATGGCATCAAAAGCCCAGCCACCATGAGTATCTTGGCTCAGATGTATCCAATTGGCCTCTCACTTTTGGAGTCACTACTTGGGTCTATCTGATGAGCAGTCAAGGCAGTGCAATCAAAAGGCTCACCTCATGCACACTGTTCTGCATGTTTGTGACAACCATCATTATGTTTGAGCCTCAGATTTCTCTACACGAGGTAAGCTTGCAACTTTTGCCTTCTCCTTCAACTGAGCCCACATCTAACTGATCGACAGCCATTTAAAGCATGACGACTCACCCGTAAGGGTCTCAAGGCGCTGGGGGGAGAGGGGGAGGGAGAGTCTGCAGTTCATTCAAAGAGCAGATCTTGAGGTCCTTCCTGAATTGAGGCAGTGACGGTGACTGCCTGAGATGCAGAGGTAGGGAGTTCCAGGTCTTCACAGCGAGGTAGGAAAAGGATCTTCTTCCAGCCGTTGTTTTTGGATCCGTGGCATAATGGCCAGGGCCAGATGGGTGGAGCAGAGGTGTCTCGTGGGTGTATAGAAGGTGAGGTGGTGGTTGAGGTATTCATGTCCGGTGTTGTGCAGGGCTTTGTAGGCATGCGTGATGAGTTTGAAGGTGATTCTTTTGTTGACCACAAGCTAGTGGAGTTTTCTCAGGTGACCGGAGATGTGGTTTCAGCAGTGGATGTCCAGGATAGGTCTGGCATAGGTGTTCTGGATGAGCTGAGTTTCTGGGTCATGCCAGCATACAGTGCATTGCCGTAGTCGAACTTGCTGCTGCCGAGCGCCTGGGGGACCATTCTCCTGGACTTGCTGGGGATCCAGTTCAAGGTCTTTTGGAGCAGATGGAGTGTGTGTAAGCAGAAGGATGAAATGGCATTGATTTGGTAATTCATAGAGAGCGAGGAGTCATGGATGATGCGGAGGTTGATGTATCGGGGTTCCGAGTACCGCTGGCCACCAGGAGTCATCCCAGAGGGGGTGGAGCTCAGCATGAGGACCTCAGTTTTGTCAGAACTGAGTTTAAGGCAGGTCTCCTTCATCCAGGAGGCTACTGCTTTCATCCCATCGTGGAAGTTGCTCTTAGCACCTTTGGGTTCATTGGTGAGGGAGAGGATCAGCTGTGTGTTGTTGGCATAGGAGACAATGTTGAGTCCGTGGTTTCTGACAATGGCTGCGAGTGAGGCCATGTAGATGTTGAAAAGGGTGGGTCTCAGAGAAGAGCCCTGGGTGTCTCTGCAGCTGATCTCTGTAGGATTTGAGGAAAACAGTGGGAGCCTGAATCTCTGGGTACGGCTGGTGAGGAAGGAGCAGATCCACTCTCGCGCTTGCCATAGATGCCGGCATTGTGGAGTTGTGTGCAGAGAGTGTCTAAGGAGGCAGAGAGTTCTAGAGGGATGAGGGCTGCAGTTTCACCTTAGTCGAAGAGAGTGTGGATGTCATCAGTTGCGACAAGGAGTGCAGTTTTGGTGCTGTGGTTGCTCCTGAAGCCAGATTGGGAGGAGTCCAGGGGGTGGTTTGTCTCAATGAATTCTGTGAGTTGGACGTTGATGGTCTACTCTATGACTTTGGCTAAGAAGGGGAGCAGAGGGTCGGTAGTTCTTGAGGTTCGTCGGGTCCGCTGAGGATTTCTTTAGAAGGGGGTTGATCTCTGCATATTTCCAGTCTTCAGGGAAGGTGTCGGATTTGATGGAGCAGTTGATGGAACAGCAGAGTTGGGGGGCGATGGCAATGCCTATTAGGTTGAAAATGTGGGGGCAGGCGTACGAGGGGGCGCCGGAGTGGATGGTTTTCATGATCCTTAGGGTGTCATCAGCGGTGATGGTGGTTCAGTTCAGAAGTGTCGGCTGAGATCTTCATCATTTGGGTGCAGTGGTTGCGGTGGGTCCTGGAATGCAAAGCTGTCGTAGATGTCGGAGATCTTGTGGTGGAAAATGGTGGCGAGGTTGTCGCATATATTATGGGAGAGGGGATGTCTGTGGTGTCCGTTCAGGGTTTGGCAAATTCTTTGACCACTGTGAAGAGTTCTCTGCTGTTATGTGCATTGGCCTTAATGCTTTCCTGTATGGCAGTTTTCCTGGTGAATATGATGATGTGGTGGTGTGCGATGACGGCGGTCTTAAGGGTTGCGTGGTCCGCGGAGGTCTTGCTGCTCCTCCATCTAATTTTGAGCCGTCTGCAGGTGTGCTTGGACTCTTGGAGGGCGGGGGAGAACCAGCTGACTTTCCCGGAGAGCTGCTTACCGGAGGGTTTCCTAAGGACGGCCAGTGTGTCTGCGCAGTTGGAGATATTTTGGTGGAGGTTGCATGCTGAGGTGTTAGTGTCCCTGGTGGTCGTGTTGTGGCTTTACTGAGGGAGATGGTGAGTTGATCTTCGGATATCTCGTTCCAGCTTCTGCGCCGGTCATGGTGATGTTCGGTGGGATTTCTATGAAGTAGAAGTGGACGCAGTGGTGGTTTGTCCTATGTAGTTCAGAGATGTGACTGACGGAGAGGTTGTTACCTGCACCGCCTCTAAATCAGTCTAGACCCAAGGAGGTTGCTTAGTCTCTATCAATACCAGATTGTTTTCATTCATTGATCCAGGGTCTTCAGTCTACACATGAACATGTTTGTCCTGTAGCTGGTCTTATAGATGATAACACACAACAAGACCGAAACATCGATAATTGTACCCATTTTCATATACAAAGAAACTTCATGGAAATGTTCATTGTTTAACCAATGATGTTCTCCTTATTTGAAAATGTTTGAAATGGGCAATTACAAGAGTGTTGATGAGAAATCAGCTGTTGTATGGACAATATATCTCAATCACTTTTGTATTCGTGTGACTTGCATTCTGTACCCTTATTTATTAATGGATTTTTTCTAAATAAATTTGCATTTTAAAAAAGTATACACCCTGTTTGTTTTTGTTTTTTGTTCTTTGATTGATACATATGTTTTGAATGAATATCATTGACTTTGTTAACTAGTTCCTTTGGAGTCACTAATTAGGGCTCCTTAAATATAACTATTCAAATTGACAAAAATCCTTTTGCAAAAGAATCCCTTGTTGGTACATTTACTTTTTTCTGATGCAGGCACACTAGTAGCATTTAATTTACAGGCCCTGGGTACAGGTAGTGCCACATTACTATGGATTTACAAGTAAATTAAATATGCCAATTGGTTATAAGCCAATTCTGCAGTGATTTAAAGAGAGAGCACAAGTACTTTAGCACTGGTTAGCAGTGGTAAAGTTCACAGAGTCCTAAAACCAGCAAAAACAAAGTCAGCAAAACTGGAGGTCTGAAGGCAAATAAGTTAGTAGGAAAACCACACCTAGGATGCCAGGTCTAACAGTACCATTCGGGAAACCCCAACGCGTTCACGTTAGACTTGAGTAAAGTCTCAAACTATTTGAAATTAAAGTAGGCATAAAAGATATTCATTGTGAAAACTTCCGCTCTGGAGCACATACAGTTTCAGGTGCTCCAGCTTCACTCAGTTCATCCTGTTTGTCTTCGTCCATTTCTATGGATTACCTGTAATTTCATCAGGTCGGTAGAACATTACCTGCAACATGAAGTACAACCTGAGTGCTGCTGACAAACCTGTGAAAAAGAAGAAGGCTGTCTCTCCGAAGTCAAGTGTTGCTTTTCCACTCTGTGTGGGCTGACTTCCCTTCTCAATCGCCTCCTTTATCGCTTCATGCTGTATTTACATTCTGCATTTATATGTATCTATATTATAAAAATAAACAATCTTTATTCGGCAGTGAACACAGCCATAAAAGATATCATACATTAAAAACAATAGCAAATCCATTAAAAACATATTTCATCATACATTGAATCATACAAAAGTTTCTGTCAAACTCATGCTTTCTACAGTATCTTGTTCTTAAAATTGCTCTCAGGAGTTCATAAAATCAGCACTCTACTTACATAGGTGTCATGAAGCATAAACACCACCATAAAAACTTTCCTTTCCATTTAAGCCTTCTAACATCATAGCAAGGTTCACAAATATTCCTCAACTCAATCATATCTGGATTTCCTTGATCTAATCATTGCTCTTAAAAAATGTATTACATCAAACAATTTACGAACACTCTGCAAACGTTGCAAGTGCAAAAGTGTAACACAAGCCTGCCTGAATCCCATTTATTTTATCTCATTCGGTGCTCATGACGGCTCCCGGCCGTCAAGAGTCACAGTAGACATGTGCTCATGACGGTCGGGAGACGTCAGAACGTTGCCGCTCCGCCCATGCGCGGTTAATTCCCCACCTGTGCGGGAGAATTAATCAGTGGGCGGAGTCCTGGCCGTCATGAGCATATGCCCACAGTGATTTATGCTGGTCGGGAGCCGTCATAAGTACCGGAGCACCACGCCCAACCCCGCCCCCCCCTTCCCCTTGTACCGCGGCAAAATTTGCACTGCGGCGAAGGTGTTATATAAGGTTTAAGAAACTGTTGTCTGGGATACGTAATATATCTACATAAAAAGGCAAAATGTAAAGTATCCTGTGGAGACCTATTGTTGCAGCCACAGGGCCCTCTATTCTCGGTTCATACTACAAAACCAGGAGGAGAGGCAACTGTGTGATGAAACATATCAAATCTAAAACAAGTAATTAAAAAACGATCATGGGGACTGGTTAAAAGGGTAAGATAAGAGTCCATACCCGGCAGTGTTTTTTTTTTTTTTCAGGGGAAAGCGCGAAGGCAGTCCCCCACTACCAAAAATTATGCAGTCGAGTATCCCGCATTTGGGGTCATCGCAGGGGTCAGCACATCCGAAGTGCAATGGATGAGCCTCACCCTGGGAGAACCACCTTCGTGATCATGGTGTCTCCCCTGCCAGGTAAGTATATATACCCGGCAGTGTTTTAACTAGAGCGTGTGCTCTAACCCTAGGCTTATTAAGCTACTTTCCTATATCTATATTGCACATCTATATTTCACATATCTTCTGTACATAGAATAGCACAGTTCATCTATGACTTTCAACAGTATGGAAAACATGGACAATTCTTTTCTTGGTATGCTAGTAAAGAAATTGTAACTTAATCTCCCACAGTCACATCTGCTACACAAAGCTAGGCGCACAACAAAATGCAATCTCTTTTGCAACACTGTTTTTCATCTCGTATTTCTCTACTTACGCATAGCTTGTATACTTCAACTAGCAAGGGACATGTGTGTCCAGTGTTCTCCACATCAGCAGTTCAAATGGTAGCCTTTTTAGTGCACAATAGGATGACACCCCCTAACTCCCACTCAATGTTTTTTTTGCTTCCTTCAGTTTGTGATATGGAACCTGCAAAAAAACATCAGAAGCCCTTAAAGACATCCAACGACCTTGAATCAACACCCGCCACTGTGGGATGCCCTCTCTGACTTGGAGTTTGTCTACTGTGGCCTTCACACTTACCAAAAGGATGTATGACGTTACCACGCATACATTTACAACGCCTACCTTTACCACGCAATTTTGACAACGCAGGAACCATTACAACAAACTACCATTACAACGCATTTTTTTACAATGCAATAACTTTACAACGCATACCATTACAACGTAAGTATTGGTAAGTATATAATATTTTTTAAAATGTAATTAATTAAAATTAATTTAATTTATTTTAATTTAATATTATTTTTAATTTATTTTTACCCTGTACCCCTGTACCCCAAAATGGTAAGTATATATTATTTTTTTAATGTAATTAATTAAAATTAATTTAATTTATTTTAATTTAATATTATTTTTAATTTATTTTTACCCTGTACCCCTGTACCCCAAAACCCAAACATAGCCCTGAACCCTAAAAATACCCCTTTACCCAAAAACCCAAACCTAGCCCTGAACCCTAAAAATACCCCTTTACCCAAAAACCCAAACCTGGCCCTGAACCCTAAAAATACCCCTTTACCCAAAAACCCAAACCTAGCCCTGAACCCTAAAAATACCCCTTTACCCAAAAACCCAAACCTAGCCCTGAACCCTAAAAATACCCCTTCACCCAAAAACCCAAACCTAGCCCTGAACCCTAAAAATACCCCTTTACCCAAAAACCCAAACCTGGCCCTGAACCCTAAAAATACCCCTTTACCCAAAAACCCAAACCTAGCCCTGAACCCTAAAAATACCCCTTTACCCAAAAACCCAAACCTGGCCCTGAACCCTAAAAATACCCCTTTACCCAAAAACCCAAACCTAGCCCTGAACCCTAAAAATACCCCTTTACCCAAACCTGGCCCTGAACCCTAAAAATACCCATTTACCCAAAAACCCAAACCTAGCCCTGAACCCTAAAAATGCCCCTTTACCCAAAAACCCAAACCTAGCCCTGAACCCTAAAAATACCCCTTTACCCAAAAACCCAAACCTAGCCCTGAACCCTAAAAATACCCCTTTACCCAAAAACCCAAACCTAGCCCTGAACCCTAAAAATACCCCTTTACCCAAAAACCCAAACCTAACCCTGAACCCTAAAAATATCCCTTTACCCAAAAACCCAAACCTAGCCCTGAACCCTAAAAATACCCCTTTACCCAAAAACCCAAACCTAGCCCTGAACCCTAAAAATACCCCTTTACCCAAAAACCCAAACCTAACCCTGAACCCTAAAAATACCCCTTTACCCAAAAACCCAAAAATAATTTTTTTTTACTATAATTATATACTTACCAATACTTACGTTGTAATGGTATGCGTTGTAAAGGTATTGCGTTGTAAAAAATGCGTTGTAATGGTAGTTCGTTGTAATGGATCCTGCGTTGTAAAAGTAGTCCGTTGTAAAAGTTGCGTTGTAACGGTTGTTTACCTTACCAAAAGGACCAAACAACATATACGAGCAAATGGCACCCTCGTCGAATGCAATCTATCCTTCTAGTGAGGCTTTTACACAAGGAAAGATAATCAGAGCTGTCTGGCCCCTATCTGGACCTACTTGTGCTTGGTCCTCCGAGCATGTCCTCCACTTGCAGAGCCCGCTTCTGTGGTTCTGGGGCTTCCTGACACCTGCTGCTGCTTCTCTCCACTATTGCTCTCTCTCGCCCTCTAACTCTTGCTCCACTCTCTTTCCACATCAGGTTGCCTGTTTTCTTGCTTCTTATTTGCTGATTTGCCTCTTGTTCAGGCTGTTATCTTGTGCTGAACTCGAGGTTTTGCCTCTGTCTCTATCGTGCCAGTATCGCTGTTTCCACTCTTTTGTTGTGATCATTTTCTACTCTTTTCTATGCTCATTTCTCTTTGTGTCTGCTCTTTTTATGCTTGTTGTGTTCTTTTTCAAATTTTTTATTTTGCTATGCTCATTTTTCTCTTTCTCCACTCTTTTGTGTGCTCATCTCACCTTTACCACTGCCCCCTGCTCTCAGTCCCCTCTCTTGGACCTACTTATTGGTGCAAAAAAAAAATCCAATCTGCACCCCATCGGCACCCCATCGGCACCAAGCACCATGTCCCCTTGTCGTCTGTCCTCCCATCTCTACACGCCAGTACCCTGCTGAGCTCTGCATGCTGCTCTGAGCGCTCCTGCCACATTGCACCTCATAACACTGAATGGACATTGTCCTGCTCTATAATCAAGTTCACTTGCACCCTCCTGCATCCACCTCTCTCCATACCTGCACTGCAAAAAGCTCCCAACTCTCCCTACACTCTAAGCCACACCCATCTGACACCTACCGTACCACTCTTCTCCCTATCCTGCATACTCCTTAACACCTGGTCTTTTACCAAACACGCACCCCTGGCTAACCCCCGCATCGACCCCCGACATCAATACGGTTATCCCAAGATTACCAGACAGGCCAAATGACACAAAACCGGAGGCAGAATCACCATCATCCTCAAGGAAGTCATCTGATCCACCATCACCTCATAAAACGACACCCTTCAGCATGGAGCACTTGTCCTTCAAGTTCCACATCACCGCCAACTACACCCTGAGTGGCACCCTTATCTGCCCTCAAAGTGCGATGCACCAATTTCAACACCATCATCACAGATTTCATTGCATCCATGATCCTAGACACTAGCACCTTCACCCTCCTCAGTGACCTTAACTTCCACCTGGAAGACCACACTGATTCCAACATGACCTTCCTCCTCAAGGAGCTGTCCAACCTTGTCCAACCTCTCCCAGCATATGGAGGTCCCACACAAGCTGACGGACACCGACTGGACCCCATATTCACCAGCTCCAGCCACATCACTGTATACAAACCCACACTGATCATCTGGTCCGACCATGCCATGTCAACGTCAGTATTCCTATCCTGCACCACCATCCAGACATCACCATCAAACCCTCATGTCGAGATTGGAACAAGGTCTAGGAAGCATCCTGGTTTTCCACACTCCTATAACATCAGCACAACAACTGCTTCCAGAACTCCATCTCCAGCTTCAACGACTGGATCAATACCTGTGCTACCCCTTTATCCCCAAAGTCCAGGAGAACCAGACATGCAAGACAGGTAGTACATTGAGGAGCTCAAAGTGACCACGCGCCGCTGCAAGCAACTTGGTTATACAAGCAAAAATTGGTATCAAAAGAATAAATACAACAAACTATGCGTGAGTCAAGTACATTTAATTACTCTCTCTGGGATGACTATTGTTCATCATGAATATATCTTAATTAAACACAAAGGCACTAGTGCCCATCAGCTGTGGAAAAGGACCACTCAATACAATTATTCGCACATACATAAGACCAATACAAAAATCCAACACATAACATAACCCACAAAAAAACACATGTGAGTGTCCCCTTATAAAATCCAGGAGAACCACTCAGAGGAAATCTGACCAATGTGCCTTAATATGGCTGTACAATAAGTAGATCTAACTCTAATATGGCACATAACAATTCAATGTATTTGTAAATTACGCAGATCCCTCCAATTGACTGTCGACGCGACCACGTTTCAGCCTTATCCTCTTTGGCCTCTTCAGGACAGGGTTATACACATAACTGTAGATAAAAACATCATTACATAATTACTTCTACCCCTAGATGGAGGCTTAGCAAGGACGACACAGACAGAAGCACCTACAAATCCACCCTCAGACACTAACACTAGCAGATCCATGCCACCAAATGCTCAGTGCTCACAGCACCAAGAACGCTGAAGAAATCTTCATCATCATGAAAAATGTCCCCTCCCCGCAGCTTGCTACACCAGCATCACCTAACAGGACCTCTGCACCGAGCGATCCCTGTTCTTTATTAACAAGATCACCAGCATCTATGAAAACTTCGAACCCCAACCAGATCTCTTAGTTCTCATAGCACTCCTGCCAATCTCAACCAACACCCAAGGAACCACACTGACCACCTAGTCCATCATCACCACAGAAGAAACTGCGACCACTATGAGGTCCTTCCTTTCCATGGCTCCTTTGCACACCTGCCCTCACCACATCTTCATCAAAGGACTGGAACACATCAGCAAGCCCGCATCCAAATCATTAATGCTTCCATCAGCACAACCACCTATCCGGATACCTGGAAACACACGACAGTAATCCCCCTCCTCAAAAATACAACAGCAGACCTGACAATGGTAGCCAACTACTACCAGCCAAAAGCCTAGTTACCTACCTCAACCATCTCCTCAAAACCACCCAATCCAGAATCAGGCCCAACCTTAGCATGGAAACAGCACTCCTCGCTGGCACAGATGACATCTGAATGATTATGGGCAGAAGAGACATCACAGCCCTCATCTTTCTGGACTCTTCTGTAGTTTTCAACACCATCTACTACCCCATCCTCATCCAACGTCTACTCGAATTTGAATTTGAATTTACAAGAATTTATATAGCGCACTTATACCAGGCGGTTTCATGGCGCTAGAGGATGCTTAACCCAGAGGCTAGAACGGAGAAGTTACTGAGGTGGAAAGGCATGTGAAAAGAGAAAAGTCTTAAGAGCCCTGCGGAATTCAAAGTAGGAGGGAATCGATCTGATGTGCAAGGGGAGGGAATTCCAGAAAGTAGGGGCTAGGACAGCAAATTTCAAACCCCCAGATCTGCTTTTTTTAAATCGGGGAACAGAAAGAAGTAATTTAGTAGAGGAACGAAGTTCTCTATTTGGACGATAAACGTCGATGGCGGATGAAATGAACGCTGGGGCAGTTCCCACCATGGCCAGAAAGGTGGTGCAACTCAACTTAAAGAGGGCCCGTTCTTTAATTGGCAACCAGTGTAGAGATTTAAGTAGGGGGGTGGTATGGTGAAATCTAGGCAGCCCATAAATCAGGCGGGCAGCCTGATTTTGGACTAGCTGAAGGCGGCGGAGGGCATATGCGGGAGCGCCATTATACACTATATTCCCGTAGTTCAGCCGGGAAAGGACCATTGCCATTATGATCAGTTTTAGTGCGGGGAGAGAAAAGAACCGGGAGATTTTCCTTATAGTGCGGAGGGCAAAAAAGCAGGAAGAAACAACTGAGCTGATCTGGGAATGGGGAGTGAGATGCTTATTAAGTGAGATCCCAAGTGTTTTGACTGAAGAGGAGGGCGTGGGGGGAGTGTCCAGGGAAGGAGGCCAAAAGTAGGGGGACCGAGGGCTGGGAGGGCTACCAGTGACGACAAGTTCAGTCTTGTCCGGATTTAATTAACGATGGTTGCAGTTCATCCAATCACTGATGAACAGCATGACAGATTGAAAGTTGTGAATACTTACAGGGGAGTGTGAAAGATGGAAGATAAGTTGGAGGTCATCGGCATAGTTATACACGGTGACCTCCATTTGCTGTAGTGCAAGAATAAGTGGAAAGATATAGAGATTAAATAATAAAGGAGAAAGAGAAGAACCCTGAGGGACACCACAGTGGACCGGGTGAGGAAGAGCAGAGAATTCGGCGAGGTGAACGGCCTGGGTACGATCTCCTAAAAAGGAGCTGATCCAGGTCATGGCTGGGCCCTCAATGCCCGCCGCCTTGACACAGGTGAGAAGGATGGAGTGATCAACCGTGTCAAAGGCGGCGGAAAGATCTAAAAGGACGAGGGCCTGGGGGGTATTGGTATCTAACCCTCGAAGTAGTCATCCAAGGACCCACATTTTGATGGATATGCTCTTTCCTGACATGCCACACTCACTCGGACACCATCCCCCTTTCAACTAGAACACCAGGGCACAAGTCGCAAAAAAAGAAGTGGGGGGACGCTGTCACCGGAAGTGACGTCATGACCGGAAGTGACATCACGAAAGGTGCCGAGCTCCTCGTCCCAGAGAGGCCAAAGAGTGAAGTCCAACTGTTTGGCAGGGGGGATGGCGTCCCCCCGGTAAAATAAGGGGGGGACGCCGTCCACCCACGTGGTACCCCGACTCGAGCCCTGTAGAACACCCCCATCTCACTCTATGACAAATCGCCGAACACCTGAATGACCTCCACCTGCATGACCTAAGTTGCAGATGGATGAAACCCAACTGCCAGAAACTAAACATTGACAAGACAGAAGTTGTGTTGTTTGACAGACACCCCTTGCATTGGCACTCCACCTGGTGGCCCGCAGAACTGGGACCCACACCCCTCCTTACAATCCATGCCAACAACTTTGGGATACTCATAAACCAGCTCACCACGACCAACAAGTAAACCTAGTCTCCGCCTCCTGCTTCCATTCACTAAAGATGCTAAAGAACATCTTCAAATGACTCCCCACCGACATCCGCAGCACTGTAACCCAAACCCTCATCACCAGCAAATTGAACCAGAGTAACACCCTCTACGCCAGAACCAACACTCAACTACCCAGACATCTCCACATCTGACATCTATTTTACGCTGGAATGCAGTAGTTAAAAAAACAACCACTATACAAATGCAATAACATACGATACAATACTTAACATTTGTGCTCCACCAACATTTTTTGATTCTTTTAAGGTGTTTGTTTCCATCACATTTCAGAATTATTAAAACAAAATGTGCTTCCTTTTTGCTTGCATAAATGCTATGTATTAAAATACTTGTACAGTTCATTTTCAGGTATTTATATTTATTGGGTATTGGAAACAAATTGACATCCTACAGTATTTCGTGTTGCACTCTTTGTATGCAGGGCTACTCGAATTATATGATACTGCAGCCACAGCATTCCCCACATAATTATGAAGTTGCTGCATTTATCACATAATCCATCATCATGCAGAATTAAAAAAAAGAAATTGTTTCTAGCTGAAACAGATTAACAGTTTCTAAAATGCTCCATTATGTGCTGCCGCCCAGTGGAAGGTCCTTCGCTACCGTTGACTGGTCACTTTTCAGTTATTTCTAGCTGTGTTTGGAAGTAGAACTGGTACTAATTCAATCAATCAATCATGTCACTTGTAAAGTGCACTACATACCTGTGAGGTTCTCAAGGCACTGGACGGGGGGAGGAGGGTGCTGCTACTGATCGAAGAGCCAGGTCTTGAGGAGTCTTCTGAAGGCCAGTAGGTCTTGGGTCTGCCATAGGTGGGTGGGGAGGGTGTTCCAGGTCTTGGAGGCGAGGTGGGAGAAAGATCTGCCGCCGGCAGTCGTTCTTTGGATGCGGGGGACTGCGGAGCGGGCGTGGCCGGCACAGCGAAGCTGGCGGGTGGGGGTGTAGAAGCTGAGACGTCTGTTGAGGTATGCTGGTCCGGTGTTGTGGAGTGCTTTGTGTGCGTGGATGAGGAGCTTGAAGGTTATCCTCTTGTTGACGGGGAGCCAGTGTAGGTCTCTTAGGTGGGGTGTGATGTGGCTGCGGTGGGGATGTCGAGGATCAGATGTGCAGAGGCGTTCTTGATGCGCTGCAGCCGTCTCAGGAGTTTGGTCAAAGTTCCTGCATATAGGGCTTTTCCGAAGTCCAACCTGCTGGTGATGAGGGCCTGGGTGACCGTTCTTCTCGTTTCGGTGGGGATCCACTTGTAGATCCTGCGGAGCATGCAGAGGGTGTTGAAGCAGGAGGAGGAGATGGCGTTGACCTGCTTGGTCATGGAGAGGGTGGAGTCGAGGATGACCCCAAGGTTGCGTGCGTGGTCGGTGGGTGTTGGGGCAGTTCCCAGTTTGGTCAACCATCAGGAGTCGTCCCAAGCTGAAGGGGTGGGTCCGAGGATGAGGACCTCCTTCTTGTCCGAGTTCAGCTTCAGGCGGCTATTCGTCATCCATTCGGCGACGGCCTTCATTCCTTCGTGGAGGTTGGTCTTGGTGGTGTGAGGGTCTTTGGTGAGGGAGAGGATCAGTTGGGTGTCATCAGCGTAGGAGATGATGTTGAGGTTGTGCTGTCGCGCAATGTAGGCATGGGTTGAAACCTTTGCCAAGACAGTGCTAGCACGTGGAAAAATTACTAAGTAATGAAGTAATACTCTCACAAAGTGTTTCGCATTAAGTCACTTCATTTGTGTTTTCTTGTCCCATAATTTAGTCAACTTTGCAGCATAATTTGGTCCTCCCCTGCCGCATAATACCAGTGGCCCTTTCTGTACCCCATCACGTTTGTAACAGTTCATTTTACAAAATCCCCTCCCTTTGAAGTCAGAAAAAGAAAAAACATTTCCATGTTAAAATAATAAGCAGCAATTTGTCACAAGTCACAGGCTGACATTTAACCTGTCTTAGAACACCTGTAAATGTACCAAGATAAAAATACATTTTTATTTCTTGTTCACCTTCTTGAACTCCACCCAGCATGTTGTTTTTCGGGTTACACTTCATGCATTCAATCGTGAATGCAATTTGTTTGGATAAACTGAGCTTTTCCATAAATACTGTCAGCTGCCTTGGTCATTTGGGGAGTGTGGACGTGAAGGGGGGGGGGGGGGGCAGTATGGTCTGGTCTGCCCCTCAAATGACCCCCATCCTCTCTGGCTTGGGCGCTGTCTGCAGAGCGTCCCAGGAACACGACACAGGGCCCAAGTCTCGTGTTACCCCTTCAAATGTCAATATGAGTTCTTAGAAAACCACAGACAGTGTCAACACTTCAAACGTGGCACGAGACACCCCGAGGACTGCTGCGAGCGGGCCAGCAGGCAGCTAGCCAAGGCGCGGCCCGCTGCTGAGAGGAGTGAAGGGCCAGGGCGGGCCTTAAGTGCGACAGCTGCTTTGCCACGTCATGCGGGGTTCTAAGATACTTAGGGACACAGCACAAGCAGATCTGGGAATTAGGTCACCCTGCGATCATGGACTGGGTCCAGGAAAGCACGGAGGTCGAGGAAAAACACCGCAGCCGTGCGCGGGAGGGCGCCCGCAACAGGCATGGCACTCTTCCTGTGTTTGCAAGCAGTGCGCAATTCGGAAAATATGTAAACTTTGCAGTCTGTTTATTCCATCTATTTGTGAGCAGGCCCCGGCTGCTGTTTTCAGAACTGACTCGGTGTATTGTGGGACACCGGCAGCCCACTCTGGCTTTTCCAAAGAATCGTATGATGGCTCAGTGGACTGATTACCTAGTTGTAGTTGTCTTGCTGAAATTTATTAGAACCACGTGTTAATACTCCCAGGGCTGCAATTTGACTTACTTCTGCAACTATTATGATCAATTAAGTAACATAATAAAGTCTATCGGTTATGCACCTCAATCATTGCTTGATCAGCTGTATTATGTTCTTGATTGGGACTTACTCTGTATAGCGTTCTGAAACCCGTGGGTGGGATTGGCACTTTATGAGACAGCAAATAAAATTGTAATTATAAATTCCAACTAATAAATCTCAGAAATGCAAAGTTAAGGCAGGACTGTCAGGCATGACATGTCGTGGGGTGTCTGCACATTTTCCTTGAGAAATCATCTTCCATATGATACATTTAGATCACCAAAACGCTAATTAGTGTGAAACAGCCTTCCTCTTTTGATGTTTAAAAGTATGCTGGAAAGGCAAAGCGCCAAGACACTGTGTATCAGATTTTAACAAGCAAATGGAAAAATAAAATCATTCTATCATCCATTTACACAGCAGCCTCAACAAATGAAAGTAGTTGCAAGTCATGCACAGGTATGTGTGCAGAAAAAGTTAAATGCACAGAGCAACATTTCTGGTCGTTCTTCCTGTGTCACACAACGGCATGCGAAAGTTTTGCTGAGAAACACCGTTTACACCAAGTTTGCTGAATAATTAAGAAATTATGTTGGAGAGATGCTAGTTTGCACTAACTGTGCTTTGTTGGTCACCAAAAAATACGAGTTTGTTTTTATATAGCGCTTCTTAGAGCACTTATGTTTCTTCTATGCACTGTAAATCAGGTGCTATTATTATCCAATATAGTGGTGGTCAGGGTACCGATCATGAAGAGATTTCAACTCGTGACCTAGAGCAGAAAATTTAAATGCACAGATCCACATTTCTGGTCTTTCTTCCTGTGACACGCTATGGGGCTGATTATGATGATGGTGAGACTGACACCGTCAGCCCCGTCGGTGGCGGTCCCACTGCCATTGGACCTTGCACAACAGCCCGCTGCATTATGCTGGTGGGCAGCTGCAGGAATGGCAGCGAGACCGACCACCATGCATCGGACTGTTGGAGGGACTGCAATCCCTACAATAGTGGCGGTGCCTGGTCAGGTACAGCTGTAGGGCTTACAATGTCCCTTTCCGCTAGCCGTTTAATGGTGGTTAACCTGCCATGAAAAGGCAGGAGGAAAGTGAATTTGGGGACCCCTAGAGGGCCCCCTTACTTCCTGGACCTCCGGTACGGGACCTGGGACATCCCCTCACCCTGTGCAGACACGGTATGGTGCCTGCCACATGGTGCAGGGATGTTCACAAACTTGCCTCTTAGCAGTGAGGCTTGTGCCGCAGCCGTTTTTCGGGCCACAGCACAAGCCTCACTGCTAAGAGACATGTTTCCGACCATCTCCGCGGCGGTCGGATCGTAATTTTCCTGGCGGGACCGCCGACTCCCTGTCGGACGGTCCCCTTCCCAACAGGATGCTCGTCCGACCGCCATCATAATCAGCCTCTAAGATCTGTTTTTACAATCTCGAATTGCACAGGTTACATTTTGGATGCATTTTTTTTAACCTTTTTGGCTTAGTGATTTATGAGTGGTTTTTAGGTCGAGCCTAGAGCAGCGCATTCGCTGCTTGCTCGACTTTTAGTAAGGGGTTTTTTAAAGTGCTACCCACAACCTTTTCCTGGCCTCAAGCTTGCATGCAAGCTCGTGGCACACGCGCTGCCACCATCTGCCTTTCTTATCTCTTCCTCCGCATCGCTGGACATTACTTTCACTTTCGACGTGTGGCAGCCTGGGCTGAGGCGCTTCCCTTTCTTCCATGGCGGCACGTCTTGCTTGTTGCATGGCCAATGCTTGTTAACTATGGCACCCGCTGGCACTGCTTTAATCACTGTCAGGCACGTGTTTCATATACATAGGTGCTGCGCTTTGTTTCACACCACACTCATTATCGCCGCTCCTATCCTTGATCCTCCACCCCTCTACCCCCCCACAACCCCCAGGCTGCATGACACCTTACGCTCGTTATCGCGCACATCTCTGAAAAGTAAGTTTTCACTGCTCCTCTTCTTGCATTTCAAATGCTTGTTTTTCTTTGCCATTCTTTATTTATTATGATGATTTGTTTGACACTGCCATTCACATGTGTTTGATATACGTAGGTGCCGCGCTTTCTTTCAAGCATGGCACCTCACGCTAGTTATCGCGCTCCTCTTCTTGCTCCTGCACCACTCCCCCTCCCCCAGGCTGCCACGGAGTGTGCATGTAGGACAGCCACGATGTGAATCCACCATATGGCCCACGGCCTCCCAGTGCCCTGCTGTGTTTTTATGGCGACCACGCACATCTCAGAAAGTAAGTTTTCACCGCTATTCTTCTTGCATTTCAAATGCTTGTTTTTTAAGCGGTGGAGCAAGCCACATGCTAAATGCGGCCGCCCTGCCATTTCTTTTCTATTTCTTTACTTTTGCTACAATCTCGGCACCCACACGGGTGCCATGATTTCATCAAAAGTAAACAAAAAGGAAAACATGATGCCGCGATTGCATCAAAAGTAAAGAAATAGAAAGCATTTTATTTTCTATTTCTTTACATTTGATGCAGCCAGTAGTAGAAGTGGGCGGGAACGTAAGGGGACTGCGTGCCCCTACTTAAATAAATTATTTCAGTCCGTTCCCCTACTTCTTTATTTCAAAAAATCGTCCCGGGACGGCAAGAATAGTCGTACTTAAAAAGTGATAACTTTTTCTTTCAGCTTCCAGGGGCTGCTCGCACTTCACTGTGAACTCCAGAGTCTGCAGCAGCCCCTCCCTGACCTCACACAGACTGCGGGCAGGCCCATTGTCATTCCGATTGAGGCAGATTATTCCCTTTCGAATGACAATGCGCCCACCCTCTGCCTTTAGCATATCAAGTGCCAGTGAGATCGGAGTCAGTGGCATTACTAGGGGGTTGCGGTGGGTGGGGACCGCACCGGGTGACACTGGGGAGGGGTAGGAAGGGGGTGGCAGGCTCAGGAGGGCAGGGGCCGGTTAGGCGACAGACGACGAGCGAGAATACTTTTTTTTAAAGGTACCTTGGGCAAGTTGCACTTCCGGACGCCCCCACAGCTACGCCACTGTTTCCTCTGGCTTTCAATGAAACTGAACAGGACTCTTTTCAAATTTTTGAAGTACTGAGCCCCTCCCCCTGCCCAGAGAGCATTTTCACCAGGGCTCGAGTCGGGGTACCACGCGGGTGGACGGCATCCCCCCACTTATTTTACCGGGGGGACTCCATCCCCCCTGCCAAACAGCTGAGCTTCACTCTTTGGCCTCTCTGGGACGAGGAGCTCGGCACCTTTCGTGATGTCACTTCCTGTCGTGACGTAACTTCCGGTGACAGCGTCCACCCACTTCTTTTTTTGCGACTTGTGCCCTGATTTTCACCCTCATCCATCATATCTATTGTCATCACCCCTTAAACAATCCTGATAGTTTACAGGAAATCCTGTTCCAACAGCACCCACCTCGCACTTCAGCATACTGACACGCATTTGTCAGAGAGGGGTGGCATGGTGGATGTGCCATTCGCAAAACGTTTTCAGATGAAAAAACAAGATGTCAAAGTGACTGACTTGCAGAGCACACTTTGCGACCCACATAACATATGAAAGGAAACGGAACATGTAATGGACGTCTCCCTTTATTTCACTAGCATGTTTACAATTTATCAATGCTTTGCGACAGAATGTGTCACCTGCTATGCAAATGTAAAAATAAAGACTATCCTGAGCTCCATACCTTATTTTGTGCAACAGTCGATATTGCATTTGTAGATTGTGCAGTAAGTGGATTTTTTTAAAACAAATACATTCATAGTGATAATCTGGCAGCATTTATTGAGTGGCATACAATTACCAGAAGTTTGCACAAGACAAACCCACATTTGTACACCTCATGTTTTTTAGTGTAGTAAAGAGCAGGGGGTGACACCATGAGTTACCGCACTGGGTGACACCAAAGGAGAGGTACTAGGGCAGGAGAGGTGCCCGGGCAGGAGTCGTAACGGGCAGGAGAAGTGACAGGCAGGAGAAGTGACGTGCAGGAGAAGTAACGGATAGGAGAAGTGACGGGGCAGGAAAGTTGACGTGTCAGAAGAGGTGACAGGAAAGGAGAGGTGACCGGGCAGGAGAAGTAACGGGCAGGAGAAGTGACAGGTCAGAAGAAGTGACAGGCAGGAGAAGTGACGTGCAGGAGAAGTAACGGATAGGAGAAGTGACGGGGCAGGAGATATGACGTGTCAGGAGAGGTGACAGGAAAGGAGAGGTGACGGGGCAGGAGAAGTGATGGGGCAGTAGAAGTGAAGGGGCAGGAGCGGTGATTAGGCATGGGCAGAAGCGGTAACCGGCAGGGGCAGTGAACGGATAGGGGCAGTGAATGGATAAGAGCAGTGAACGGGGCAGGAGAAGTGATGAGACAGGAGAAGTGATGGCGCTGGAGTGGTGATCGGGCAGGAGTGCTGACCGGACAGGAGCAGTGAACGGGCAGGAGCAGTGAACGGGCAGGAGCAGTGAACGGGCAGAGCGGTGACAGGGCAGGAAAAGTGACAGGGTAAGAAATGTGACGAGGCAGGAAAAGTGACGGGCCAGTAGCAGTGACGGGGCAGGAGAGGCAACAGGAAAGGAGAGGTAACTGGGCAGGAGAGGTGACCGGGCAGGAGAAGTGACCGGGCAGGAGAAGTGACAGGACATGAGAAGTGACAGGACAGGATAAGGTACAGGGCAGGAGAGGCGACAGGGCAGGAGAGGCGCCAGGGAAGGAGAGGCGCCAGGGAAGGAGAGGTTCCAGGGAAGGAGAGGTGCCAGGGAAGGAGAGGCGACAGGGAAGGAGAAGTGATGGGCAGGAGTGGTGATGGGGCAGGAGTGGTGATGGGGCAGGAGTGGTGATGGGGCAAGAGTGGTGACGGGGCAGGAGTGGTGACAGGGCAGGAGAGGTGACGGGGCAGGAGAGGTGACGGGGCAGGAGAGGTGATGGGGCAGAAGCAGTGATTAGGCATGAGCAGAGACTGGGCATGAGCGGGGAACGGGCAGGAGCGGGTAACAACGGCAGGAGCAGTGAACACGGGCAGGAGCAGTGAACAGGGCAAGAGCAGTGAACAGGGCAGGAGCAGTGACGGGCCAGGAGAAGTGACGGGCCAGGAGAAGGGAGCGGGCAGGGGAATTGACGAAGCAGGAGTGTTGGTCGAGCATGAGCAGGAGTACTGACTGGACAGGAGCAGTGAAAGGGCAGGAGCAGGTGTTTCCCAGGGCGACTGAAAGGGTAGGGCGCCAGTTTAGTTTGGGGGGACCGGTTTTGTACAAGTGCAGGAGTTTTAAAAACACTGCAAAGTTCTTTGTTTATTCAGCAGGTTTCGGTCAACAATACAAGTGCCAAGATAACTTTGGTGATCAATGTACCTGCTGGAGAGAGATGGGAGCATGTTTTGTCTTGTGGCTGTTTTACTCATCTAAGGTAGTGCAGAGGGGTAATATGCCTGCTGCAAAGAACATGTACCATGCATATCAAAGAGCAATATGTTATGTGTATAGTTCAGTGGGTACTGCTTTGTGTTCACTTCCCGAATGAAAGGACACTTGAATTCATATGGCCTGGCAGTTCTGACTGGACAGTTCACATTGGGCGCAGGATGAAGACTGATTTGCATATGTCTGGGTCCAAACTGGAATGGCATGGTGAGCAAAAAACAATGGATTTAAGCCCAGATCTCTTAACTGGGGTGAATGTATGATATTGTTCTGCATTCTGTCCATCAATTGTTCTTTTTGCATTTGTCACCAAAGTGGGACAGGTATGCCCAGGCGTTGGTCCCGTGCTCTCCATGCCACTGGAGTCAAGCTATCCTGGCTGATGAAGGCTGAAAGCCCGAAACCGGTCCTAGGATGCTTGTTTCCAGTCCAGGGAGGACCTGGCCTTGCAGTTCGGGCTGGACTGTTCCCATTGGGTGCAGGATCAAGACTGATTTGCATATGGCTGGGTCCAAACTGGAATGGCATGGTGAGCAAAGAAACAATTGATTTAGGCCCAGATCTATGTACTGGGGTGAATGTATGATATTGTTCTGCATTCTGTCCAGCAGTTGTTCTTTTTGCTATATTATGAGTGAGCAGCTATCTGGCTGACATGAATATGAAGCAGCCTTTGTGGGTTTCAGTGAGTCTAGATTCTCCTGAAGAGTCCCTTTCCCTTCTGAGCCCTGCTTAACACATGTGTACAGGAGGAGCCCCGTATTCATGACCTCAATGTTTGAGACATAAAATAATCATGGATTTCTGAACAATGAGAGTAAAAGCATTAAGGTAACATGTTGTTCCTGCTTATATTTCACACACTTTACATAAACCTGTATTCCCTATGAGTGTTTGCTTTTTCTTGAATTAAACCTCAAATAAACATGTTTATCCATTGTTTTAATTAAATAACGTTCTAAGCTGTAACTGGTCAGTGAAATGCTAAACGTACTAAAAATTGATATGTTTTACTATTTCTAGCCACACCCCTGACTCCGCCCACTGATTCAATCTTCGGTTATTCCCACTCCCTGATTCTCCACCCACAGTTCCCCTACTTTTTTTCCCACTTCGACCACTGGATGCAGTAATAGGTCTTGCATTTGCAATGTGACAGAATGGAATATTTTCTCCTCCTCTCTCTCTGTGCACATCCAGCCTTGCTGCCAGGAGCAGATCACGGTCACGGTGTTAGCCAGGTGGGGTTTAAGACATATTTCTTAATGGAGCTATAGAAGCTATGACAATGGATCAATTAGTTAAACTCTCACCGCTGCTATTGGCATTTATCCATATGTCACCAGCTCTAATCCCAGCAAGACCACTGTTCCTCTATTCGTTCTGGATGAGAGAAAGGGATACATATAAATTGGTAAATGTGCCTCCTGATTTTTACAGCCCTTAAAAAAGGCAGGCTCAGTATGAAGCGCTACTTACAAAACAAGCTGTGATTAAGAAGTAACATTTCACTGGACTGTATTCAGTGTGGGCAATGAATGACCACACATTTAAAACATTTTTTTTAGATGTGTGTAATGTCGTCTGTTTGACATTTTTCTATTTGGAAGTGCAGCCTTGGGACAGAAAGAAAAAAAGATTTACAATACTAAAAATCAACAATGAATTAAATAAAGCAAGACAGAGTGGTCGGAAAGTGTCCTGATTTGTTTTATTCTCATCCAAACACATTAGCGCCACTTGGGTTTGAGACTGAAGCGCTAGATTAGTTTTTCGTTTTCCTTCAAAACGGTGATTTCAATAAACTTGTTTTTCCTCTCCTTTTCTTCGCTCCAATGTGAAATGGATTTAAAAAAAACGCTTTTGCTGGAAATGCCATATTTGTAAGAATTGTTTTCTGTTACAAAATGCAGTCTTACGACAGAGAGACAAAAAAGGTTCACAGTACAAAAAATATATAACTAAATACAGCAAAACAAATAGGTCGCAAAGTGGCCACAAATCTTTTATTTACACCCAAACACATTGGCTCCAAAATCCCAGCTCTGCCACTGGCTTGTTGTTTCCTCTGGCACACTGCAGAGCCCAGCTCTGGGACCAATTGAGCCTTTCATCCTTCCTGAGTGCCAACTAAACTGCGCCTAATAATCAGCGAGGCTTAATTTACGCACACACTGTCGAACTGTCTGGGCACACCGCTGAAGCAGCGCAGTTTTCGTTCTGTTAGTAAGACACAGATGTTAAATTCTGCTTCAATGGCGTCACACGCACTTAAACTACCAGTACGAGACACGCGCAATTCAATAGCCACAGAACAACCCACAGAAATTGGTCTACAGTTCTTAGCACTCTTTTGTCTCTTTTCCGTCTATCTGCCCCTTCACTGTCTCCACACCAGCCCCTTCACTCTCTCCCCCCCTTCCATCTTAAGAATCCATAAAAATGCTGCAGTTTTCTTTATCAATAACAACAACCAAGAATGCCAATACTGATACACACTTAGAACACCTTTAAGTGGCACACGAGTCGCTAAAGTGGAGAAGTGTGGCTCAATGGTTAGAGTGGCAGACCCTGATGCAGAGGTCTAGCCCAGGACCAGCGTTCAATTCCTTGGGCTCAATTTCCTCGGACCTGATAATTCTCGCCTCGGTGCCTATTCTAATCATGGGTCCCACTCTGCAACTCCGGGCAATAGCTTGCTTAATCTCCACAACGGCCCCAACAGCGCTGGGATGCCTGGCTTCACCTTGGGGGTTCCCAGGAGTGAACACTTCACAGGGAAAGGCCAGGAAGGGTTCCTCAGCGGTATTTGTACAAGCGCCGAGATGTCTCAGGGTAGTCGTGCGCTATACAAGTACCTCTACATTTAATCAAACATGTGCCAAGTTTAATCAATAAACTCTTTATTTTTTCAAAGTTAAATTCTTCTCATCTTTTTAGACACTTTTCTTGAAACATCGCCACAGGTTAATACAAACAGTACAACAACACAATATTCAAAAATTGATTTATATACACCCATCACACAAAATCTGTCCAAAACAGTCAAACGCTTTCAATCCACTTGACCCACAAAACTACACTTCTACTACACAATCACACTCATACTCAAAACAGTCCCTTTACTTCCATACATCAAGGATTCATGTACATAGAATGGAGAAAAGGGACCCAATATCACAAACAATGCAATAGATGAACACTATCCTTGGATATGTCAACCTCAAAAATGAGCAGGGCAGAATGCACAACCAATTGTTTTAAACTGCACAACCAGCCTTGACTGTCTAGCAGAAATGCATTTGTTTGTTAATAAAAACGAAAAAAGGTCTACGCGTTTCGAACCCTGCCACTCATAGGGTTCTCCTCAGGACCACCACCAACTGTATTATGGATCCAACAGTGATCAATAAAGTTGTCAGGAAGAAGTCGATTAGAAACTAGGAAGAGGGAGCCCCGGGACGCCGCATGTCAGGTAAGTCGTTTTAATTAATTTTAAAATGTTTTAAATCATTTGGACGGCATTTACAAGAGGGTGGGAGGGAGGCAGGTGGCAGGCAACTTCGCTCCGCCATGGCATGTGCGTAGTGTTGCCTACTACGCCTACTTTGCTAATCGCGAAGTAGGCAACACTTCACACACTCCGTGGATGGAGCGGAGTACTACGCCCACCCTTAATCATAATGCGGTGGTCGGATCAGATGGGCTGGATGGCGGTTGGACCGTCACTTAAGGCCTGATGGTGACGGTCCCACCGCCATCGTAATCAGGCCCTAAGTTCGGGATGGGTTGCTGAAAAATAAAATGGTAATTAATAAACGTTATTACCATTTTATTTTTCAACTCGGCGATTGTGGGGGCATCGTTCCTCTGCTCAAATTGGAGGAGCTGCCCCTGCTGGGTCCTCAGCAATCTAAAGAAAATTGGCTAAAAGCGAACGCAAAAAATTTGAGGGTTTCAAAAAACACATTACGATAGTCATCCTTGGCAGTGAAGAAAACTACTTTGTGAGAGGATATGCTCATTGTGACAAACATACTGAAGTCTGACTTCAGAACGCTGTCAGTCACAGTCAAGTTAGCTAATGACTGAAGAAGGATGACCCACTGCCCCATGTTGTATGCTGTAATGGGCGGAAGCAAAACATGTGAATGACACTACAGAAAACCAATGGATGAAGATGGCTTGGCTGAAACTCCTGTAAGTAAGTATATTATGCATATGATTATAGTAAAATCAAAAGATCTTGGCCAAAGCCAGACCTAGCAAAAAATAAGTTTTGTTATTGCCTTAGGTCTGTTACTGTATTACCTGACAGTCAGTGACCTTATATGCTGATTATCTATGTACAGGCTTTAAAATGCTACCATCCCTTGAATCATGAAGAATTATTTTTAAAACTAAACAGATGAAGCATCACCATAATTACTACTTCATACTCAGAGTCTGCAGGACAGGCAGTGACATATTACCTGCATAGTGTTGTGAACACTGAGACTGTTCCAATTCCAATTTTTCCTTTCCTTATTATCTGATAGAGACGTCTAGCCGCAGATTCCTTAACTTAGAATATCCCCAGGTGTCAGACTGGTCCGGAAAAGTTTGCGCAGCAGCACCTCTGTGCGCCAGGGGCGGCGCCGCATGGCTCCACCCTGACGTAGTCCATCGACGCGACGTCAGCGGAGCCATATGTGCCCGGCGCGCGGACATCAGTTTTCTTCTTTTCCACGTCACGACGCTGATCCTGGAAACAGCAGTTCCTGGCTGTATTTTGGGCCTTCTCGACACCGTTGGTGTCGTACCAGAACAGTGTGCAATGCCCTCCGGGTTCAAAGCCTGTGAGGCCTGTGCACATCAGATGGCCGGCACTGACCCACACCTTATTTGCATGTGGTGCCTTGGTGTGCACCACGATTCTAAGCAATGCAGCGACTGTCAACAGATGAAGCCGATGTCCCTTTGGGAACGTCGTATGAAGCTGTTGGCCACGCGGCTGTCTGGCTCAGCAGAGGGGGCTTGCTCCCGAAGCCGCGCCCGTGCCCGGCGCCCTAAAAAAGGTAAGCGGAGACACAAGCATCCACTGAGGTCCACCTCTCGTAGGCGTGCCGCTGGCACCCACTCCTCTCGTACGGGGTCAGCTACGGGTGCCTGGAGGTTACCTCCTCCTTACCGTCCTTTTCCAGGAGTTGGAGCGTCACGCGTCCAAATGGAGGCCTACTCCTGGGCTCTTCAGGCCTACTTTGAGCCCCCCTCTCTCCCATGGCGCCTTCGGGCTCACAGAGGCGGAGGTGCTCAGGCCGGGCCCTCGTCAGTGGATCCTTCACCGATCAGGGTTGTGTGCAGCGACTCCGGAGCCGAGGCGACGACGTTGGGGCGTGGCCCAGACCGTCCTGGTCACTCTTGCACACTCCACCAGTCCATGTATAGCCCTGTGCGGCTTCCTGCATGGACGGTGGATGCGGCGTCAGCGATGCTGGTGATGCCGGGTTCGAAGCCAGGCTCTCACTGCCAGTCAACGCATAGCCCTGTGCGGCTTCCTGCGTGGATGGCAGGGGCGGCGTCGGTGATGCCGAGCTTGGAGCTGGGCTCCACGTCATACAAGCCCACACCCAGCTCCAAGCCTGAACCCATGTCTGGGGCAATGCTTCACTCAACGCCGGTCGACGTTGATGCTGCGTCCCTCGTTGAGGCCGTCGACGTCCGGTCGACTCTGACACGACGCCCACTGACGCCACTGACGACACTTCCATTACCGCCGGTGTCCATCCATTCATCCACACCAGTGCCGATGCATGGGGTTGACCTTCCTCTGGATTCCTCATTTCTGTCCCCTCAGCCGGGTCGAGCGACACCGGTATCCACTACATCCTTTTCGGATGCTGCTGCTTCCCCTGGTCGAGAGCCACTGGTGCAGGTCCCTAGTGTGGCATGGCCTTCAGGTAGTTCCTCAGCCCCGCTCTTTATGGCGACTGGGAGAATTAGTCTCCAACCATCTCCTACGGATGGCCTCTTGCCCCGTCCTAGGGTGACGACGGAGCTAGGGGCCGCCTATGCGCAGACTATCAACCGGGCAGCTGCTATCCTCGGCTTTCAGCCTCCTGTGGTAGCCCTCATTCCTGATCCCTTAATGGATTTGCTCCATCTCGAGCCCATTACCGTGGAGGCCTTGCTACCCCTTGGGGGTGCTTTGTTAGAGGTCCTGCGTGGCACATGGGCACAGCCCTCTTCCGGGGCCCCAGTTGATCAGCCCATTGCCGTTAGGCACCACCCTGTCCCGAGGGATCCTCTTTGTCTATCCATCCACCCTACTGCTTAGCTGGCCTTTGGGTTACAGGACTCCTTCACTTTGCCCTTGTGCCTCCCACCTGGGAATCCAGGTGGCTGGATGCATGTGGAGGACAGCTTTTTGCTTCTTCTAGAGCAGCCATCCGCGCTTTAAACACCATATGCGTGTTTGCACGTGCGTCCTCCACACTCTGGGACTCCATGGCTAACCTTAATCCTTCCTTTCCGGAGGAATTGCGCTCAGAGCTTCTCTGTCATGTTCTTCACGGCAAGGAGATGGCACATTTTTCAATCAGCTCCTCCTTGGATACCACAGACTCTGTGGGACGTGCTCTTGCACGTCGGTGGCTTTGCGCCACCATGCCTGGATGCGTGACAGTCGGTTCCCTGATAATATTCAGGAAAGCCTCCAAGACATGCCGTTTAACGTATAGATCTTTTTGGGTCCCATGCCTACTCAGCGATTTCCAGGCTTCTGTCAGGGCTGCCGTGATTCTGCCTTGTCACTAGCTGACTACTTATTGGTTGCGGGTCTTTCCTCATGACTCGGTTTTTATCAGAGACGGGTTGGTGTCTCTGTGTTGTCTGTACAGCCGTATGACTGGTTGGTTTTGTTTTCAGTCCTCTGACTATCTGTTTTGCCAAGAGGACGCCCCCCCTTCTTTACAGGGGTTAACCCTTGCCCTATGTGGGGTATTGGCTGGTGGCAGATGTCTGCATTCGCCTTTGTTCGCTCCTGTGGAGTTTTCATTGTGGGTGTCCCTCTGGGATTCATATACCTCCTTACTGTGTCCCGTAAGGTAGTATTGCTCTGTTGTCTGTGGTGCTTCCACTCCTGGTCTGGGTCTCTGCGGTGTAGTATCTCCCTCACATGCCCTGCCTTCATGCTTTTTATCACATGGTCCGTTCTTTAAAGCCAGCCACTTCTGGGTTGTTCTTGCCGATGTGGATTTGCCATGGGCCTCTCTGTTTTACAATTGTTATGGCCCTTTGGCTTAGTCCCAAGCAGCTTTATCCACATCCCAGCTGCTTCCACACAGGGATTTCTGCATCTTGCTGCCATTCTTAATGTGGCGGATTCTCCCTGAACTCCGCTCTGCCTGGCGTCTAGGACCCGTGAGTTGGTTCTGAGTACTCCCTTGTAGGCTTGTCTTTTATTCTGAAGTGTCCTGCGAGGGTGCTGCTCTATCTCTTCCGGGCTGGCAAACGCTGCTTATAGCCTGGACTAGTCCCACCTTCTGTATAATGCGGGTACTTTTGAGCGTACCCTAGCCCCTGGGTTTGGCCGTGTTTCGGCATCCCCTTAAGTTGCTTTTGCTCCATGCTCTCTCTAGTGGCTTGTTCGGGCTTTCCTGCCTAGGTATTGCCCTGTCCTCTTCAATCACAAGATCTCCTCTGGTGTTGGTGGCTGTTGCCTCCTTGTTATTGTGCGCACCTCAGTTGTTCCTGCTGTCTTGCCTCCTGGTGTTCCTTCTGGCCGCGTATGAGCGTCCTTCTGACTGTATACGGGCATCCTTTCAATGCTCTCACACATGTCTGGTTGGCGAGGGTCTCCGCAGTACTCTTCATCCGTGGTACATGTGGGGGCAGTCTGCGTTCACTCCACCATACCACTTAACAGTCTTTTGGGTTGGCTTGTAGACTGCTGCATTTTGCAGTTCTTCCACGCCATAGGTTTAGTTCTACTTCCTGTGAGGTGCTGAACTGCTTTTTTCAAGCCAGTTTTTTTACTAGGTGTTTTTTTGTTCTATATCGGCCCTTACTGGGCAGGGGTCGGTATCCTGCTGCCTTCGTATCTTTACAGGAGCAGGTTCAACAGTGTTTTACGCTGTTCGGGTTGTTTAGCTGGGGCTGGCTCTGGCTTCTTGTCGACACCTTAGATCCTGTGGAATCTTCATGCCTCTTGCTCGTCTTCTTTCAAGTCAGCATTTTTCAATGAGGCAAAAGTGGTCTGGCTTGGTGTTTTCCTTCTCTCATTCCCTCTACAATGGGATTTTTTCGTGCTATTCTGGATGGGCTTTGGTACCCTAGCCTCCCCTTGATTCCCGTTCGCTTCATGGCGTAAGGGTCTGGTGGTTGGCTGCGCTGTCATTTCTGTCCCCACTGTGTTTCGTCCTTTGGTTGATGACACTCTTTTGGTCATGTTTTTGACGGCTAGGTTCTCTCTGAACCTTATTGGGGTTTAGTCGCAGTCCCACCTCCTCTATGGGTATGGCTTTGGTATCTATTCTAAGTTAAGGAATTTGCGGCTAGACATCTCTATCAGATGAACAAGTTACTTACTTTTGGTAACGGTGTATCTGGTAGAGACATAGTCTAGACGCAGATTCCTTAACGCCCGCCCGTCCTCCCCGTCCTGCAACAACATTTTCAGGTTGGGCTTCTTGCCTTCGCCTCGTTATGGGTGGCTTTATTTCTCTGCGTGCTGACGTCTTCTTTTCTCTCTGACTCACGATGCTACATTCTGTTTCGTGGCTCTGCTCTACCCATCCTTGTTTTGAACGGTAGGCCCATATGCCGTGTGTCCTTTACAAACCTTACCCTGGGTTGCCGTTGTGAGTCTAAATCCTTTCTTCTACCGCTTGAGGTTTCTTGCTTCCCCTGCACTCTAGTGGTTACAGTCTCTGGCAATGCTACATTCGGTAAGCCCCTTATCCGGATCCGACGTCTCCTTTTGGGTGACTCCTTATGGTAGTTTGTCCTTGGGTTCTGGACTGGTTGTCCTTCACTGTCTTATATTGTGGTCGCAGCCTTTATGCTGGCTGCTGTGATGGTTCATCAAGGAGCTATGGCTCAAGGGTAAATGGTGTGCCTCTGGTGGCACAAGCTCACACAGGCCAAGGGTTCAAATCCTGCCTATGCTCTGCATCTTCTTCTGCCTCAAGATGGAGGTTTTGGTCTTGACAATTGCAGAGGTCCTTCCCAGAGTGGTGCGGATGGGTTGCAGTCCAAATGGATTTCTAATCTGTATTGGTGTATTGACGCATCTCTAACCCCCTTGTGCCAGGGGTTTAAAGATGAAACACTTCTGGTTCTTGGAGGGCAGGGACGTGGGGGGCCAAATCGTAGTATATTGGTGTTCTGAATATCTGAATCTTTGAGCAGTTTATAATGACGCACTAGAAAAAGAATTGCTACAAATATACAAAGATGTCCATTTAAGTATTGGTTACCTACTTTAGGTAAAATAGGAAACCCATGTCATCTGTAGGTTTGTCAAGCTTGACGTTTAAAAGGTTATGCCCCATTCCTTGGTTGGTCTTCATTTTGGAATTCCTGTTTATTGAATCTATTCGTTAAGAGTGGCAGCTCCTGTTGTGATAGGAGTAAATTACAGGGCAGCAGTTACACATATTTTATAGACAGAGGTGTCCCTAACACACGGGGTGCAGTAACATGTGCAGTACATGTACATGCTGCATATGCCTTTGAAATATTTTTCTCATGGGTGGTGTTAGATGCTGTAGATGCCACCACTGGGTATTTTCATACATATACACTGGTAGCGTGCCTCAACAATACCGGGCTTTTGTGACTTGGAGTTCCCTTTGACTTACCAAGAATATCAAAATCAGTTTGGTGATTAGTTACTCATACACCACTGAATGTCAGATTGGGTCCCCTAAGTAATGATGGGGTCACCTGGCCTTTACTGGGGGGGTTACACCATATCTTACTCCAGTAAATTTGCCTCCAGTGGACATAGTAAGATTATTACACGAGATAGTAGATAACTGTAGGCAAGTTAGACAATATATGCTACATACAGTTGCCAAAAGGCCTCCAATAGGTCATGCACCCCAAGTGCAGGTTGTCAAAATCTGGCAGAGGTGGGAAGATTATAGGGGCTTGACCCTTAAACCTTACTTTACGTTAGATCTATACATTGATGCCGAAATCCAATCGTATGGTTGTGATGCATGTAACACTTCATAATTCAGAGGTTGAGCACCGGTGGGGTAGCTAGGGGAAGGGGAAGGGGAAGAGGTTACACAGACAGGTCACAGTATGTTAAGCTGTTTTTGTTTTGTATTTTTCTTCTTGTCCTTGCCAACATGTGTAGTACAGGATGCGAACAACAAAGCTCTGTTGATGCATGAATATCTATCTGTATGTATAAGTGGTCCATGTGGGGCCTATTGTGGCAAGAAATCTAATACAATAAGTTGTAAAAGAAATTGCGCTTACATAGTTAAAAAGAGGAATTTCTCATATTGGGCAAAAAAAGTCATGAGGCATAAAATACATATGTGAAAAAGTCATGAAATCAAAAAATACCTATGGCTTCATTCCATTGCTTAACAAAATGTGGGCTCTGCTTGGCAAAATCTAGATATCCAATCCTACTACATGAATTCAATACAGTATAACCATCATAGGTGTAAAAGTTCATAATGTTTTCTACTGGAACAGGAGCAAGGTTACAGACGAGCAACTCAATTCCACCCTCACCCGAGACAACCACACCTGCGCATCCGACGCAAACATTGCAGCCAGAGAACTCCACACTTGAATCTCCAACTGCGCAGACGAGCTCCCCCACTACACAACCCCGACATACAGTGCCCCAGGAAAGCCGCCTGGTTCACCACCGATCTCCTAGAAGCCAGACGCACCTGCAGATGCCTGGAGATGAACTGGAGAAACACCAAGACAACCGAAAACGACTCCACCTACAAGAACGCCATGATGGACTACCACAGCCAAATCAGAACAACCAGGAGAATCTTCATCCACAACAAAATCCTCGCCAACTCCACCAACCCTAAGAAACTTTTCAGTATCATTCAGGAATTCACCAACCCACGCAGAGTAGCCACAGACATCACCCCATCCCAAGACCTCTGCGACAAGCTTGGAACCTGCTTCCTCCTCAAGATCAAAAACCTCTACGACAACTTCGTCGACCATCCACCACACGCCACAGCTGCCCCCCCCCCCGCCATCCAGAGACACCGGCCAGCCCACCATCTCCAACTGGACACCGATCACGACTGAAGATACTGCCTCAACCATGAAAGGCATCCACTCGGGGGCCTCCACCGACCCCTGCCTTCCGCACATCTACCACAGAGCTGCGCCAGCCCTCGTACCCGAAATACAACGCACCATCAACACCACCTTCAAAACAGGCACCTTCCCAGATGACTGCAAGCTCGCAGAAGTCAGGTCCCTGCTGAAGAAACCCACAGCTCACCCCTCCGACCTAAAGAACTACCGGCCCATCTTGCTCCTCCCCTCCGCAGCCAAAGTTGCAGAGAAAACAGTCAACGGGGAACTGACTCACTTCGTCAAAGAAAACGCCATCCTCAACCCATCCCAGTCCGGATTCCGAAGAAACCACAGCACCAAGACGACCCTACTTGCCGCTACAGATGACATCCGCACCCTCCAAGGCCACTCCATTGCCCTCATCCTACTAGACCTATCAGTGGTTTTCCTCACCATCTCCCACTGCACACTAGTCACCAGACTACACAATGCCGGCATACAAGGAACAGTCCTGCAGTGGCTCAAATCATTCCTCATCGTAAGAAGCCAGAGGATCAGACTGCCACACTTCCTCTCCGATCCCATGAATATCACCTGCGTAGTCCCACAGGGGTCATCACTGAGCCCGGCCCTCTTCAACATCTACATGACCCCCCTCACAGCCATCGTCTGACAACACGGCCTCAGCATCGTATCCTACGCCGACGACACTCCTCTCCCTCACCAAAGACCCCACCACCGCCAAACTCTACTTCCAGAAAGGAATGCAAGGCGTCGCAGTCTGGATGACCAACAGCTGTCTGAAGTTCAATGCAGAGAACACAGAAGTCCTCATCCTAGGAACCACCCCTTCAGCATGGGACAACACCTGGTGGCTGACCGTCCTTGGAAGCCCACCACCCCCTCAGACCATGCCAAAAACCTCGGCATTGTACTCGACTCAACACTCACCATGAACCGACAGGTCAAAGCCATCACCTCTAGCTGATTCAACACGCTCCGGATTCTTCGCAAGACCTTCAAATGGATCCCTCTTGAGTCAAGGAAGGGAGTCACCCATGCACTCATCACCAGCAGACTGGACTACGGAAACGCACTCTACGCCGATATCAACAAAGTGCCTACTCCGCAAACTCCAGATGCTACAGAACTCCGCCGCCAGACTCGTCCTCTGCATCCCCAGCATGAAAACATCAGCCAACACCTACGAAGACTCCACTGGCTCCCTGTGGAGAAAAGAATCACCTTCAAAATCATCACTCACGCCTACAAATGGCTACACAACAACGGACCCAAATACCTCAATGACAGAATCAACTTCCACATACCCAAAAGAAACCTCCGATCCTCCAACCTCGCACTGGCTGAAACTCCTCGAATCCACAGAGCCAAAGCAGGCAGAAGATCCTTCTCTCACATCGCAGTGAGTTAGAACGAGCTACCAACAAACATCAGACGCACCGCCTCCCTGAACACCTTCAGGAAGACCCTCAAGACCTGGCTCTTTGGTTAAACAGATTGGCGTACCCCCCACCCCCAATAGCGCGCTTACAATTCCCTGATTGATTGATTAATAATTAATGCATTCTTAATACAATTTTACACTGCATGACAGACCTCTAAAGAAGACAGTTTGTGAAAAAATGCCAGGCCTAACTGGAAATGTCTAATATTTGCCTTGCATAACTAAAGTATTAACAAGGAAGACCTATAGGCTGAGTATAATGGACAGAACAGTATAAAGTGACAAGTGCCCTGTTCCACAATGTTATCACAATGCCAAGGGCATACATCGTATTGCCAAACACATGGAGATGGAAAAGCAACCTTAAAATTCATTAAATGTAATCTAAAAAACGTGATGTAGGACCGGTAAATAGGGTTGTGAACCCACAATAAATAAGGTTCTATTGACACCTGTAGATAATTCTCAACGGTCTGCATTCTCTGGACTCTCTATAGTCATTCGAGGCGTAACTCGGACTACTTTACAATTCATACAGTTTGCGGCAAGATTTTGAGGTTTAGAAAACCTTTCCCTTAGACCCAATTTTTGAAAGGTACTTGTTAAATTTGCAAACCAAGGTACCCCATTAGCCTTATCAAAAGATAGGCAATCAGGCAATCACTGATACATGTCCCTGCCAGTCCTGTCAACTGTCAGAAATATACAGCTAGATTCATCATAGTCCCGTTTTGCGAGTCCTTAATAGCGATTATTAAGGAATCGCTATTAAGGACTTGCAAAACGGGATTCGTGTAGTGAGGAAGTTGAAATTTTACATGACCAATATGTCCCCTGCGTGTACCCTATGTTTAATGTATGTGCATGTCATACATGCATTTTCCCGTAGTGGCCTGAATCACAAGGCCTCTGCATTTACGTCCTGCATTAGGATGCCAGTCTTCAAGTCTCCCATGTAAGAAATATTAAGTTAGCATTTAAGGCCCATGTATTTGCATTGTGCACTTTTAAATAAGTCACGATGAACCCGTTTGGTGGCTCAGCCTGAGCCTGTTTCTGAATTAGGGCTCCAGGTCTCCAGACACTCTGAGAGCTGCAGTTACGTATCCCTGACCTTGCATACCTCTGGCTCAGCCGAGGCCCAGCACGGGGTGCCAAGACAGTGTTTTGCAAAATAGTTATCTGCTTGTTGTACAGAATCACATTCCTGCCCAGTGAAGAAGGTAAACAGAACCCGTCTGCAGAGAAAGAGCCTAGCCTTTCTGTCTCCGTTTAAGTAAATTACAGAGCTTGCATCCGTAGAAAGCCCACGGCCCCCATGCAATGCACGAAGAAATATATGCCCTCTCTGGCTCTTAGTGATGAGCGACCTTTGCTTCAGATAAAACATCCCGGACTCAAGATATCAGATAATACCAGACGTGCTGGTCGCCCTGACACTGAAGGCCTCTCTACTAGACTGAATGTCAGCTTTCCCCCCAGTCACACGTCAGTTGCACGTCATGATCAAGTTGCACGCACAAGTAGGGCAAAGTTCCAGACTGCCATGCAACCCCCCCTCCATGTATCCACCCACCTATGACTCACCTATGACTCATCAAGTGTACACCCTCATGCACGCCCACATGCTCTTATCTTCTTTTCTCTCCTATGTACAAGATTGCACGTATAAATATGTAATCAGAAAATAATGTTTAGAAGACCCTTCCTGAACCTTAGAGGTGATGGAACAGATTCTCCCTTAACTCGAGTTATTGGAATAAAGCCCTTTGACTCGGATACCACGGACTCTGCCTCTCATTTAATGCATGACACTTTGTTTATTATAGAAATTATGACAGGGTAATATTTTATTTACCACTCTTCCCTTAACAACACCGTAGAGCATACATTCAGTGAACTGCCACCTCATGAACTGTCATATCGACTTGCCCTGCGTAACAATACTTTCATCCGAATGTTACACCGTTCTCATCAGACCAGCAATGCGACTGATTGCTGGGTATGTGGCCAACTGCCACCTTATCAAAAGACGAAGGGAGTTCTGCCCTTCTTCCCTTTACCGTTCTCCCACAATGGTTCGTGCGGAGCATGGTTTGCCTTAATGACCTCACTAGACAGAAAGTCCATAGTTTACCAAGATGAATGGATATATGGAAACCTGAATAAAGTAATGAATAGGGCATGTTTTCCAGACAAAGATGGATTTCCCCAAAGGAAGGGAACAGATCTAGAAAATGAAGAGTACGAGCAAGGAAATGCATCTGTTAGTTTTATAATGCTGAACGCTCAGCCCATGCAAAATATAGGTCCACCATTTATTTCAGTCCTACCGGTAAAAGGTGATTTGTGCGTTAGAAAGAAAGGCTCAGTACATATGGGACACAGCAAGTGTAAAGCTGTAGTAGAGTTTATCGATAAAGGACAGTCTTCATTCAAAACATCACGCCATACCTATTTCATTTGCGGTCAGACAGCCTATGTACAACTGCCCCAGACTGGGGTGGGACATGTTATATAGCGCTCCTGCTGCCACCAGTCTTTCTAGCCCCATCCCATTATCATCGAGATTCACGACTAGAGCATGTTAGACAAAGGAGAGAGACCGATGCCTCAGAGATAGATCAGGCTGAAACAGCTTGGGAGCAATATACAGATTTCAACAAAGGATTCTTTTTCTTCATAGGTCCCGTCCAAAACAGTAAACTGATACGCAGGTTAACAAGGACTCTGGAAGCAGTAGTGAATGTGACTGCTTCTGCTCTGGCGAATTTGACCCAGGAGCAGTCTGCCATGAGACTTGTTGTTCTTCAGAACCACCTTGTTCTTGACGTCATCCTGGCGGATAGGGGCGGGGCTTGTAGAGTGATCGGCTCTAGTTGCTGCATTTTCATCCCTAATAACGCGCCATCTGTGTACGCAGCAATAACAAGACTCCACAAGATTGCTCATGATATACATCAAGACCCAGGCACATGGACTTGGTCCAGTTGGCTCTGGGGTGTAATAGCGGCTTGGGGATGGAAAGTGTTGTCGTTCCTAGGAATGATACTGCTTATGATATTCGGCTGCTGTCTCTGTCTGCAGTGTGGCCCGGCCATTTGCGGCCTGTGTGCGACTGCCTGTGTACCACATCCACGTGTACAAAGGATCAAAGATGAACAAATGATGCTGTATGATCAACTATACGGTCTCATGAATATAGATGTGTCCTGAAGGGTAACGTAGGGGACAAGGAGGGAATGAGGAAGATGAAATTTTACATGACCAATATGTCCCCTGCGTGTACCCTATGTTTAATGTATGTGCATGTCATACATGCATTTTCCCGTAGTGGCCTGAATCACAAGGCCTCTGCATTTACGTCCTGCATTAGGATGCCAGTCTTCAAGTCTCCCATGTAAGAAATATTAAGTTAGCATTTAAGGCCCATGTATTTGCATTGTGCACTTTTAAATAAGTCACGATGAACCCGTTTGGTGGCTCAGCCTGAGCCTGTTTCTGAATTAGGGCTCCAGGTCTCCAGACACTCTGAGAGCTGCAGTTACGTATCCCTGACCTTGCATACCTCTGGCTCAGCCGAGGCCCAGCACGGGGTGCCAAGACAGTGTTTTGCAAAATAGTTATCTGCTTGTTGTACAGAATCACATTCCTGCCCAGTGAAGAAGGTAAACAGAACCCGTCTGCAGAGATAGGGCCTAGCCTTTCTGTCTCAGTTTAAGTAAATTACAGAGCTTGCATCTGTAGAAAGCCCACGGCCCCCATGCAATGCACGAAGAAATATATGCCCTCTCT
This sequence comes from Lissotriton helveticus, assembly GCF_964261635.1. Classification (NCBI taxonomy): domain Eukaryota; kingdom Metazoa; phylum Chordata; class Amphibia; order Caudata; family Salamandridae; genus Lissotriton; species Lissotriton helveticus. Next base: position 1,225,967,072 of record NC_136070.1, on the reverse strand, counting down.
GGCTCTTAGTGATGAGCGACCTTTGCTTCAGATAAAACATCCCCGGACTCAAGATATCAGATAATACCAGACGTGCTGGTCGCCCTGACACTGAAGGCCTCTCTACTAGACTGAATGTCAGCTTTTCCCCCAGTCACACGTCAGTTGCACGTCATGATCAAGTTGCACGCACAAGTAGGGCAAAGTTCCAGACTGCCATGCAACCCCCCCCCTCCATGTATCCACCCACCTATGACTCACCTATGACTCATCAAGTGTACACCCTCATGCACGCCCACATGCTCTTATCTTCTTTTCTCTCCTATGTACAAGATTGCACGTATAAATATGTAATCAGAAAATAATGTTTAGAAGACCCTTCCTGAACCTTAGAAGTGATGGAACAGATTCTCCCTTAACTCGAGTTATTGGAATAAAGCCCTTTGACTCGGATACCACGGACTCTGCCTCTCATTTAATGCATGACACTTTGTTTATTATAGAAATTATGACAGGGTAATATTTTATTTACCACAGTAGGAATAGCAAAAAATATTGCGATTAATACATCATCCTTATTTGCGATTAGCAAATTGCTAATCGCAAATAAGGAATAACTTCCCATTCATTCCTATGGGCCTACAGGCCCATAGGAATGAATGGGGAGTTATTCCTTATTTGCGATTAGCAATTTGCTAATCGCAAATAAGGAGGCGATTTCAAGGGTGGCAGAGGTGTCCAAAGGACACCCTTTAGCACCCCTGAAATGGAAATGTAGCCTGATGTTGCGCACACACATGTCCAAAGGACATGTGTGTGTGTAACATACCACTTAGAAAAATGCACTAAAGTGCATTTTACTAGGTTTCCGCTATTTACTTTGTGGTAAATAGCGGCAGGAAATTGTGAATTCGCATATTTTACAAGTCTCATGAATTGCATTTAAGGAATCTCAAATAGAGATTCCTTAAATGCAATTCCTCGCAAATATGCGATTTCGCAAATAGCGATTTTTGCATTTGGGATGATGAATCCCAAATGCAAAAATTGCGCTCGCAAAGGGCCAGATTCTGAGAATCTGGCCCTTTGCGAGCCGATTTTTCCTTCATGAATCTAGCTGATAGAACCTTATTTATTGTGGGTTGACAACCCTATTTACCGGTCCTACATCACGTTTTTTAGCTTTAGTACAGACGACGCAGTGCTCAAGTGAGTGTGTATAGATACCTAAAACATAACACACTGTACAACCCTGATTCAATACATGATTTAGAAGAAGATCAGATTGTGGGTTATTTCACATTCATACTGACCACATTGAATCTGAGAACCAAGGGGAAGGACACTAGTGGTCAGGGGTGGGAGTGCTGCCGGGCAGTGACTTGGGGCGGGGGAGTGGCAGGGTGGGGGGGGGGGGGTAGTAAAAAACGGAATAAATAAAACGAATTTCGTTGCGGCAACTGCGATGCAATGTGCACAACAAAATTCGTTGTATTTATTTATATGTTTACTTACCTGCATTTGGCCGTATTCCGTAGTTTACTACCTCCCACCCTGCCCCTCCCCTGCCCCACGTCACCGCCCGGCAGCACTCCCACCACCGACCGCTACTGACCTGGAAGGATGATTGAAGGGGTCTTTTCAGGACCACATCATCTGGCTCAGAACCTACATAAGACTGGAGAGTGAAACCCAGGATAGATTGTCCTTCACTGTGTATTCCCACCCAGGGAATCACAAGGGCGCAATACTTCGAAGCTCAGAAACACTCACCAACTGAGAGTGTTACTAGACGTGCCAGGTACATGACATAACTATAATGATAACTGGTGAATTTCTATGTTTTTTTCTAGTTTAAAATGTTACGTTGTAACTGAACATGTCACCTTACTATAAAGTTACATTAACCTTTGGTTTCTTTTCAATGAATTTTTAGGGTTTTTGTAACACAAAGTATTATTTATTTGTCATACATAAATTCAAAACTCTGCCCCCAGAAGGCCATGCGTGGCGAGAGATTGGCTGCAAGGCCTGTCTTATGAGCAGGGTCCTGTGGCCAACAACCCGCTTGCAGCCAACCCCATGCTGAGCACAGCCTTTGTCCGTGCACAGTGGGAGTTTGGCCACAAGACCTGGTCTGTGGCCAACCTCCAGTAAAGGCAGGGCTCCCTAAAAAGCGCAGGGCCTTCGGTGATGCATGGCAGGAGGTTGGAAACAGGGCCTGGACTATGGCCAGGCTCTGTGGCCAACCCCCCGCATGCAGCCATGCGCTGTGGGGGATTGGCCACAATGCCTGGCCTGCGACCAGACCCTATTCCAACCCGCAAAGGCAGCTAACCCCACAATGCACACGGCCTTCGACCATGAATGGCTGTGGGTTGGCCATAGGGCCTGACCCTAGGACCCCATCCTACTGGGCCACATATATTTTAAAGGGGAGGGGACTACGTGGCTCCACTTTCAAGCCACATTAGGCCCCGGGGCCCACATCCCCCAGGCAGCAGGCCAGACCTTGTGGCAACACCCCATTGTGTATGGCCAAAGGCCATTTGCAGCCTGGGATTGGCTGCATTTGGCTGGAGGCCCTGTGCAGTGTGGGATTGGCTGACTTTATAGGGGTTGCCCACAAGTCAGGCCTTGTGGTCAACCCCGACTGCGGAAGGCCAAAAGCTGTGTGCAGCGAGGGGTTGGTTGCATGTTGGATGGGGGTTGGCTGCAAGGCCTGGCCAGAGGACAGGACTCCACAATACTCAATGCCACTCTACTCTACAACACTCTACTCCATTCTGACACTCTACTCCTTTCACCTTTACTCCACTCTTGGCCCTCCCACTCTATGACACTACTCCATTCACAACACTCCCAACACTCTACACCACTCTATGCCACTCCATGTCTATCCACTTCACGTCACGCCACTCAACTCTACTCTACACCACTCTATGCCCTCCACGTCACTCTACACCACTCCATAACACTCCACTTTACGACACTCCACTCCACTCTCCTTTACCCCACTAACTTTTAGCCACGCTGAACGGCAGTCAGCTGGTGTACAACATGACTAAAACATATTGGCAAAGCCAAAAGCTCTTGTGTATGCGAAACCTTCCGCATACACAGGAGGACTGGTCCTGCTTTCTTCCTCAGGAGAGCTGTTACTTATTGGACGTCACACCAATGTGTGACAGGCTGTGTAACAGCAACCCGCAGCCCACCAGCTAATCTTTTACAATCTTAGAGTAAATTCAAGGATGCTGATGTGTAAAATCCCTACGACTGCAGTACGCTGATGTTTGACATTTCACTTTAATACATTTGATTATAGAAATTGCTTCTACAAATGGAGAAAAACGTATTGATTTTTTGACACTTACTTTGAAATAATATCGCACTTTCAGTACTTGAATGACCTCTGTTGAATTCTATGAGGTATAACAATTTTAAATAGGCTAAGGCTACGTAATTAACATGAATAAGGCATCGCCCTGTAAGAAAAGAAGCAACGGTACCATGCTCACATGGATGTGTGCCCCCAATAAGACAAGCAGCTCCGTGGGCACAAAACTGGCTCCCACCCTGCCTGCCTACTGGGGAAATGCCCTGCCTAAACTGCACTCTATCTACACACAGGGCTTTCTTCAGTACACCGAAGCAAGAACTATAAGTAAGGTTGGGGTGCTGACAGCACTGTATTCAAATTTTTCACGTGCTAATGATATCATCGCTCATGCATACACTAGGGGCCATATTTACAAGATTTTGCCGTAGGGCAGCGTCACAGGCCTTCCTGCTGCGCTGCCCCACGGCAAAAGAAAAGGGCAATATTGCACCGTATTTATAAGATACGGCGCATTCCTGTCTTTTTCCACAGCGCTGACACCAAATGGGCTGCCATGCTCCAGTGCAGGCACCTTTGCGGCATGGTGCAAGGGAGCATGCGTTGCAGGGATGGTTGTTTTTGTAATATGAAGCAGTGGGTAGGTCCTTGGACACATTGCTTACTACGCAAACTATATGGGTAAGTTCCTCATATCTTGACCTGCCGAGGATTGATGAAGCAGTAGTATATCCCAATTAGGGTAGAACCAGTACTACCAGCCATTAGACAGAGTAAGTCATGGTGGCTTAAATCCCAACCATTAATTCATTATTGTTTTCCAGTCCACCTTAGTGTAGATCGTTTTTTAACTTTAGGCCCTGATGAATCACCTCTAGACTTGTAGAATTGCAAAGAAACATGTTGACCAACCACACGGGAGAGCGCCACACCTAAGACATTAACTTAGCATTGAGCCTTGCCTCTTTATTTTAATCAGGGTAGGAGACCCCACAATTAAGTTATTTTTGCTGGTACTCTCAATCCTGTTTTAACTCACATAAACATCACACACCACTTATTCATCTACACTCTCTAAATCTCTCACCCCTACGGCACCAAACGGCTATTTGGAAAACGATCCCTGCCAAAGTGCCCCTCATCGGGAGCCTATCAGGCATTGCACCGCCGGCCAGATGAGGAGCAGCCCGATGATGAAGCATGACACCCAACTGGGTGTGTGAGGACATTACATTCCAAAGGAATGGATTCCCATCTCTTTGACTCTGTAGCCTACTCCTCTGTATATTGCTCAATTCTCGATCATTCAGGAACAGCACAACTTTAATTTTCATATTGCATTTTGGGCAACTATGCTGGTCCTTATGTATAAAAGCCCTTTGTCCCCCTATTTGTGAATAATGATTGTTTTTGTGCAGGATGGGATACCTTCCTGCACAAAAACAATCACAAGAGGCATTTTCCTCTTTCTAAGTGTTCTTGTTTGCCTCCCTTATGCCTTTCTCATAAATCTGGAGCAGTGTCAAAAAGCCATGGGTGTTGCTGGGAATGCAAGCAGCAACACCCATTGCACAACACCCCTTTAATGCAGAAAACTGCGTCAAATGGAATGATATTTACAAGCCTACATTAAGCCAAGCAAAATGGCTTAGTGCTGCCTTGTGAATATGGAGCAGACCCCTGCACCACCAGAGCATCGCAAAAAGTGACGCTTCGGTGGCGCAGCCTCATTGTAAATGAGGCCCAAAGGGACTTATTTACAATCCCCTTGCACTGCCTTGTGCCGCCATTGTGTCATGTTTTTTGATGCAACAGCAGCTCTTCATTTGCTTCATATTTACGTGGATACAGATGCATCACTTTTTTTCAGGTTGCGTCAGGTTTTTACCTGTGCCGAAATCGGCTGCACCAGATTTTAATTTATGCAAGGTAGGCTTTCTGTCGGAAACCCCTACCATAACTGCTGCAGTGGTATATACCACTTTTTTGTTGCCAGTTCGGGCTACTGCACTGCCAATGAGTCACAATCCCTGCCCCTGCTAAACCCAGGCGTAGGGATGATGTATTGGCTTTGCCCAAGAGACCCACTAGCTGCAGTGACTTGACTGCAAAAACCAATCAAGTCACGAGGTAAGTGGGGCACAGAAGGTAGGTATGTGTTCACGTAATGTCACAATTTGTGATATTATGTGTTGATGGCACACATACAAGTAGGCACTATGCCCACGTGCATGCTTCACATCCAGGACCAATATGTTTGAGCGCAAGATCAATTTGTTGCCTTTTCACGCTCTAACACATTGTCCCCATTCAATAGGTGATGGGTTAGCGAAAACTGACGCATTGCCTCTGAATTGAGACGCATTGCTGGAGTTGCACCAGTTTTGCTACCAACTCCAGCAATGAGCCATAAAACCCTGCGCCATGGTATGCTGTATTGTAAATGCGCAACATCCATGGTGGCGCAAGGGTTTCTGCCGCAGAACCCATTGCAGACCCAGTGCTGCTTTAACGAAGCGATGCATCAGTTTCTTGCAAATGAGCCCCTAACAATACTATGTTTGCATGATTCTAAAATTAGCTTTGCATGATGGTGCAAAGGCAAGCACAGGTCTTGTGTGAGATTGGTATGCATGTCCTGTGTGAGATTGGTACACACATTTGTTTCTGCAGATGACTTCTCTAAAGTCCTTACATGTAATACATATAATTTTTACTAAGATTTCAGGTATTAAGCCTGGATCGATCGCTTTGTATTTGTTTATGCCTTCATTTGGTTCTAGTATTCCAAGCACAACCAGGTTATATAACTTTGCATAACTTTAGTTGGGCTTGTTGTGTGGTTTGGAATCCATGAGTTTTCTTGTGTTGTGACGCCTAGCGATGTTTGCACCACAAAATGATTGGTAACTCTGCGCCTTAAATTGTACCTCACACAAAAGTGAACATAGTACCTTGATTCTTTTCTCAAGCAGCAAGATGCGGGATGCAGACAAGCGATGCGTCAATGCCAGGTCAACAGTTGAGGTGATATGTCGATTTTCTTCATGCAATGGCGGTGATGAGCTGGGTCCGTGGAGAGAAGCACCTGTTCCGAGTGCGGCGGTTCCGAAGATGATTTTCTGATTTCACCCACACTGGAGGAACGATACATCCATCTTCTCCATGCAGTAGCTGCAATGCGTTAGTTCCGATGGAGTGGTTCCGGATGGGATACGGCGGCTCAGAGTGCGATATGCTGAGTTCTACTCCTGCAACTGGGTCGATGCGTCGCTTCTGCTACACGCAGACAGGAGATGCGTCAATTTCTCTGGTGCAAGTATCTTGGTCCTCTTCCAGTGACTGAGACACAGGAGCAGGGGTAGAGACTTTGATATCTCTGAGTCTCAAGCAAAAGGAGGCAAGCCAACAAGCCCTTGGAGATCACTTCAGTTGCAAGGCAGAGTCCAGGTCTTCTCAGCAGTGTGTGTCCGAGAGCAGCAGGCAGTAAAGCAGAAAAGCAAGTCTTCCAGGTCATTAGTTTAGCAGAGCATCAGTCTTTGAGGCAGCACAGCATCTCTTCTGACAGAGTCTAATGTCCAGAAGTGTCTGATCTGGTCAGGTAAGAGACCCAGTACTTATTTCCAGCTGTGTCTTTGAAATGGGGGTGACTTTACAATCAGCAGGGATTAATTAGCCCTTTGTGTGGGGACAGGGCACTGCATTTTCAGGTATAAGTGTCAGCCCCACCCTCCATTCCGGCCCAGAAAGAGCCATCAGAATGCAGATGAGTGCTCAGACACACCTAATCTTCCGGTGTTGTGGCTGTCTAGAGGAACTACATAAAGTATAGCTGTCTGTCACCTTCCCCAGACGTATGGGAGACAAGATGCAGGCACACAGAGCTGTAAGAGCGGAGAAATGTCCACGTTCTAAAAGTGGCATGTATAAAATAGTAATATAAAATTCAACTTTACCAGTAAAGAGGATTTATCATAACCATTCCAAAGATATACAACGTGACACAGTTTCTTATTTCTAATCAGAAATTACAGCTTAAAGCAGTCCGGCACCCCTGATAATGATACGACCGCCACTGTGGCGGTCGCATCTGGCAATTTAACATTGCGGCGGGTGCTGCTGGCTGCAGCACCCGCTGCAATGTCAAATGGCCATGTTGTGTGTTTCCATGCACAACGTGGCAGGCACCGCGCGGTGCCTGCCACTTTGTGTATGGAAATGGAGGAGGGTAACACAGGCCCCCAAATCCAATCCCCGCCAGCCTTTTCATGGCGGCGAAAAGCCTATCCAATACCCTGATCCTAATATGGCGGACGGTGCCTGCTAGGCACCACCACCATATTAGTGGCCCTGCTCTGCCCGGTAGGCAATTGTAACGATTGCCACCGGCGGAAAAACGGCAGACGGACTTTGCATCTGCCACGATACCCACCGTCATCCTAATTTGGCGGTGGGTAAATCTCATTGTGATGGCGGTGGCGATCCTCCCGCCATCATAATGAGCCCTAAAGTTATTTTTCCTCATTATGCCTGGATCACAAACAGAATATTGACAACACTAATATCTACATAAATATTGTTGTCAAAAATATCGACCTCCTATCTTTACAATGGTAGGTACAAAAATATCCACAACAAAAAATATTGTTGTTAAAAATATCGAAGTACAAAATATTGTTTCCTTTATATGCATAAAAAATAATGTAAAATAAATTAACTAATATATTTAACTTATAGAAAAATAATGAGTAATAAATGTAATTTATAAATAAATTAAACATACATATATAAAATGTAATATATATTTACTTAAAAATAATTAAGAAATATTAATTAATTATACAATGTTAGAAATATATTAAACATTATAAATAAATATATATATATATATACATACACCTGTAATATAAAAATTTAAACACTATGGGCCCCATTAGGATGGCGGGCGGATCGCCCCCGCCAGGCCGGTGGTAGTCACCGCTGGCCTGGCGGGGGCGATCCGCCCGCCATCCGTGCAGAAATGACTCCCTGCCATATTACTATGGCTGTTGGGTCCGCGGCGGATGGAAAGACCGTCCGCCGCTTTTCCTCCCAGTCGACAAACTAATATATTTTACTTATATATATATATTTTTTTTGTGTAAATGTTAACATTTATAAGTAATACATGCAATTAATGACTAAATGAAACATACATATATAAAATGTAATATGTATATTTACTTAATACTAATCAAGAAATAATAATGAATTATAAAATGTTATAAATACATTAAAAATTATAAATAAATAAATATATACATACACCTGTAACATAAATATTAATATATATATATATATATATATATATATATGACGTACCAGTTGCCTCAAAAAGAAGAACTCAGAGGCCAGAGGGAGTTCAGGGAAAACAGTTTGTTTAATAATCAGGTACCCAGTGGCGACGAATGCATTTTGGCTCAGTTAGCCTTCTTCAGCGCCCAAACACTGTGGCATGGCCTCCCCCGAGTGTCTCCTCCTGCTGAAATGCTTAGCAGCACCTGGATCTCCTCCCCCTTAAGTAGTCGACACACCCTATGTAGTTCATGTAAATAAAGGAACCACAAGTCCCAGAATGCCCAGTACCGGTCAATCAAGGCGGGTGGCGTGGAGGAGTGAGTAGAACAGTAGGTTCGTGTTGCAGAGCAGGTAGGTGGAGGCAGGCGCGCAGTCATGGAACCCAAGAATGTCCACTGCCGTTTCCCTTGGTCCCTCGTACCGCTACAGCCGGAAGCAACACACAAACGATCCGCTGGGCAGGGGCAGTCAATGCGGACTGGGCTTTATAAAATGTTATAAATACATTAAAAATTATAAATAAATAAATATATACATACACCTGTAACATAAATATAACTCCATCCCTAAAAGAGAAACGGCGGAGGCCAGAGGGGGTTTCTGAAGTGCACTTTATTTCAAGGATGCATCGGTAAGTGGCGGCGGATGCATTTCAGCTAACTCTTTGCCTTCTTCAGCGCCCTGCACTCACGAAAGTCCAGCATTCAATCCGGTAGCTCTGCTCCACCTGATATATTGGTGATGACACTTAGCTCCTCCCCTAGCAATCAGCTCACCTGTCGGGGATTGTCACACATACACAAACTCCAACTCCCAGCATGCATCATGATTATGCATCTGGGTCGGTGGTGTGGGGGGCAAAAACCTTCGATAGTACTGGCTGAAGTGTCAATATGCAGGGTGGGATGGCATGACTTGATCCCACACACCCAGAAACTAAAGCGCCTCCTCAGGTCCCCTCGGACTGCTACTGCCGTGCAGACATGGTAGACAAATGTGCGGGGACAGCATGCTGCACATAACGTCCTAACGGAGGTGGAATATCTCACTCCGTACGTGTCATCAAATCCTCACGGCGGACACCGGAGCTCCTGATCCCTTGAGCTTTGTGAGCACTGTGAAACAGTGCGGTGCCAGATAAGGGTCACTTTTGTAGCAGGGCCATCCGAACCGCGCTTCTGGCTTAGCGCGGTAAATATGCAAAAATATTATAATAAATTAAAATATTAAATATTTAATATTTTTTAATCCTACATTTTACACAAATTTTGTGCAACAGTAGGGAAGGTGTTGGATAGCGGAGGGGAATAAATTACCATTCCCACTCCAGCGAGTGCAACAGTAGGGAAAGTGTAGGATAGCAGAGGGGATAAATGTACTATTCCCACTCCAGGGAGTACAACCGTAGGGAAAGTGTTGGATAGCGGAGGGGTAAAAATTACTATTCCCACTCCAGTCAGGGCAACTGTAGGGAAAGTGTTGGATAGTGGAGGGGATACAATTACTATTCCCACTCCTGTGAGTGCAACAGTAGGGAAAGTGTTGAATAGCAGAGGTGTAAAAATTACCATTCCCAGTCTAGCGAGTGCAACAGTAGAGAAAGTGTTGGATAGCGGAGGGGTAAAAACTACTATTCCCACTCCAGCGAGTGCAACAGTAGGAAAAGTGTTAAATAGTGTAGGGGTATTAATTACTATTTGCACTGAAGACAATTTAAATTTAAAAACAAACAAACTATCAACTACAATACAAAATATAATAAAAAACCCAAAGTACAAAATATTGGTTTCTTTATATGTATAAAAAAATAATGTAAAATAAATAATCTAATATATTTTACATATATTTCTTTTAGATTGTTGTGTAAATGTTAACAATTATAAATAATACATTCAAATAATGAATAAATGACACATACATATATAAAATGTAATATGTATATTTACTTAATAAAAATTAAGAAATAATAACGAATTATAAAATGTTATAAATACATTAAAAATGATAAATAAATAAATATATACATACACCTGTAACATACATAGTTATATATATATATATATATATATATATATATATATATATATAATTAAAATATAAAAATATTTAATATTTTTTAATAGCGGAGGGGAATCATTTACTATTCCCACTCTAGCGAGTGCAACGGTAGGGAAGTGTTGGATAGCTGAGAGGTATAAATTACTATTCCCACACTAGCGAGTGCAACAGTAGGGAATGGGGAAAGTGTTAATGGAGAGGTAAAAATTACTATTCCCACTCCAGCTAGTGCAACAGTAGGAACAGTGTTGAATAGTGTAGGGGTATAAATTACTATTCCCACTGAAGAAAATTCAAATTTAAAAACAAACAAAATACCAACTACAATACAAAATATAATAAAAAACCCAAAAACAAAATAGATATAAAATATAAAAATTTGCAAAACATAGAAACATATTCTAATGTATAAAAAATAAAATAATACATACAAATATTACTTTTTGATTTAACAAAACATTTACAAACAAATAAATATTTTGTAATACAAAATAATGTAATCTAAAAAAATAATTAAGTAAATGTAAAAAAAATTCATATCCCATAACACCACACAATTTCAACACACATCTAAATTAAATAAATAAATTAACACAATTATTTATCAATTAACCAAATAATAATAATTAAAAAACACATTTAAAAATGTAAGAATTAATGTACTAACCAAACGTTACAGCTATAGAGCCTAAATCCCCAAACAAAATAAAAAATAAACAGTTACCAAAAATATTTATCAATTAATACATGAATATTAATATTTACACAATTTTCATAACTAATTTTACATTAATACATTAATATCAATTAACAACAAATCATTCAAAGCCTCAGCTTATTCAACACAATGATTGACTATGCTTTTTCACAACGTGCCTGGTCTCACAGAATGTCCTTTACTTTAAATTGTACGTGAGGTGAGAATTACCTTTCTTTTTGTTAATTTCCAATCTAAAGTGTCATTTGGCTTTCCTGGAAATGAGGAAACTGTGTGTTTTTAGCCAAAATTTGAAATTTGCAAGGGTAAGAAAACCTTGTACGATCCATGCAAGTGACCCCACCCTGAACTTTAGATGGTGGCTTATTTTCAGAAAAGATTGGGCTTAGTAAGGTTCCCTGGGTGGCAGGCAAGCCCATGCTCAAAATCCACAGCCACTCACATTGAAAAAAGGGTCGGTTTTCAGAGTAAAAATGCCATGTTGTGTTTTAGGCCCTCTCCTGTCATAGGCACCAGGCTCACCCACACAAGTGAGGTACCTTTTATATCAGAAGACCAGTGGCGGCTCTTCTGCTAAGGTGGAGGAGAGTCTCCCCACTGCTCTCAGAGCAGAGCAGCAAAAATGTGTGTTTTTAGTCAAAGTTTGAGATTTGCAAGGGCTTTCAGACAGGTTTGAAAGGCTACTTGTGTGGGTGGCACAATCAGTTGTGCAGGCCTACTAGTAGCATTTAATTTACCCTGGGTATATGGCGTACCATTTTACAAGGGACTTAGAAGTTAATTAAATATGCCAATTGTGTAGACACCAATTTCACCATGTTCAGGGGAAACGCTCATGCCCTTCTGCACTGGTTAGCTGTAGTGAAGTGCTCAGAGTCCTAAAGTCAACATTAAGCTTTCAGTATTGTAAAAGATAAACAAAGGGGCCCATTAGAATGTCCGGCGGATCGCCATCGCCATGTGGGGTGTGGCGATCCGCCCGACATCCTTGCCTGCCCGCCACCCATTTCCCCTCCCCCACCATATTACTCTAGAGGGGGGGACCGCGGCGGACAGAAACACCATCCGCCGCTTTTCAACCGGGGCGGAAAAGGGTTTATATAGTGGCGGTGTCTGCTAGACACCGCCATCCATATTAGGATGCAGGCGGGAGGGTGCCTTTCAGTGGCGGCATAGGATGGCGGGCGGACAAAGTCCGCCCGTAATCCTAATGGCCCCCAAAGAGTAGAATTGAAACTGGGAAAAATGAAGGAGTACTGTGAGAATACATTTAGGGCCTCATTTATGGGGTTGTGACGTAAGGCAGTGCAGCAAGTTACCTTGCTGCACTAACCTGCATCAAAGTGAAAGGGCAGGAATGCACCTTATGTATCTAATACAGTGCATTCCTATCCTTTCCCCCAGTGCTGGCGCAGTTTTGGCAGTCTTTCGTCAGCGCAGGCACCCATGCACCATGGCACAAGGGTGTCTGTGTAGTTGGCAGGATTGCTTTTGTGCAGGAAGGGGAACCTTCCTGCACAAAAGTAATCCTGCTAGACATTTTACTCTTTCTATTTGTACTGCAGATTGCAGCACACATGGAAGGAGGAATATAAGAGGAGAAATAAAGTTATTTCTCCTTGTTATGCCTCACCTCGGGAGGTGTAAGGTTTTGGTGCTTCCCCAGGTCTACATGCACTTGTAAATCTGAGGAAGCGTCAAAATCCATGGGTGTTGCTTAGGAACATGCACCGCAACACCCATGGAACGCCTTCCGAGTGCAGAGTAAGGCAACACAGCATTGGTTTTCTCCATATATGAGGCCATTCAAAGCCTCTGCCTATTCTACACAATGATTTACAATGCTTTTTCACAATGTACCTGGTCTCACATAATGTCCTTTACTTTGAATTGTACATGAGGTGAGAGTTACCTTTTTTTTGGTTAATTTCCAATCTAAAGTGTCATTTGGCTTTCCTGGAAATGTAAGGGTACTGTGTATTTGTAGCCAAAGTTTGAAATTTGCAAGGGTTAAGAAAACCTTGTGAGATTCATGCAAGTGACCCCACCCTGAACATTATATGGTGTCCAATTTTCTGAAATGATTGGGCTTAGTAAGTTTACCTGGGTGGCAGCCAAGCCCATGATCAAAATTCACAGCCACCTAAATTGAAAAAAAGGGTCTGTTTCCAGAGTAAAAATGACATGTTGTGTTTTGGGCCCTCTCCTGTCACAGGCACCAGGCTCACCCACACAAGTGAGGTACCGTTTATATCAGGAGACCAGTGGCGGCTCTTCCGCTAAGGTGGAGGAGGGTCGCCCCACTGCTCTCAGAGCAGAGCAGCAAAAATAAAATGATAATAACGTCATTAGTATAATTTTATTTTTTTGTAGCTGCGGGCTGGGTTAGCACGGGCGGGGCTGATTGCACAAGGGGAGCAGTGGTTTGCACACTCATTAAGTGCACATGACTGTTTTGCCGGCCTTCTTGGGCCGACCAAACAGTCATGCCACCATTGCATGTTCCCCATCAGGCTGCATTGCACAGCACGGTGAGGAACATGCATAGCATCCCTGTCCTTGAACCACAGCGCTCAGACCAATCACAACACTGTATTGTAGCATTGTGATTGACTCAGGGGAGCCTTGGAGCTGGGTGCTTCCTGCTGTCAGGACTGCAGGAAGAAGGAAACAGAACATGCTGGGGGAAAGGCGGCGTTCAGCAAAAAGGTGTGATTTTTAAAAATATTTTTTTCTCTCCCCGCCACCCTCACCCCTACACTGCCATTCCCTGCCAGCTGCCACTGCAGCAGACATCTGAAAGCACTCGACAATTGGAAATTTGTGAACCCCTATGGATGCTAGAACTTTTTTGCTCTGAAATGTGTGTTTTTAGTCAAAGTTTGATATTTGCAAGGGCTTTCAGACAGGTTTGAAAGGCTACTTGTGTGGGTGGCACAATCAGTGGTGCAGGCCTACTAGTAGCATTCAATTTACCGTCCCTGGGTATATGGCGTACCATTTTACAAGGGACTTAAAACTAAATTAAATATGTCAATTGTGTATACACCAATTTCACCATGTTTAGGGGAGAAGCTCATGCCCTTCTGCACTGGTTAGCAGTAGTGAAGTGCTCAGAGTCCTAAAGTCAACATTAAGAATCAGCAAAAACAGGAGGTAAGCAGGCAAAACGTTTTGGAGAAGACCACCCTAAGGATGACAGGTCTAACATTGATCAAAAGCTTTCAGTATTGCAAAAGATAAACAAAGTATAGAATTGAAAGTGGGGAAAATGAATGAGTGCTGTGATAATACATTCAAGGTCAAAAAGCATTTAGGGCCTCATTTATGGGGTTTTGACGTAGGGCAGTGCAGAAAGTTACCTTGCTGCTGCCCTGCATCACAGTGAAATGGCAGGAATGCACCGTACTCATAAAATACAGTGCATTCCTGTCCTTTCGCCAGTGCTGGTGCAGTTTTGCCTGTCTATCACCAATGCAGGCACCCATGCACCATGGCACATGGGTGCCTATGTAGTTGGCAGGATTGCTTTTGTGCAGGAAGGGTTACCTTCCTGTATAAAAGCAAACCCTGAGAGACGTTTTACTCTTTCTATGTGTGCTGCAGAATGCAGTACAAATGGAAAGAGGAATATACGAGGAGAAATAAAGTTATTTCTCCTTGTTATGCCTCACCTCGGGCGGTGTAAGGTTTTGATGCTTCTCCAGGTCTACATGCACTTGTAAATCTGAGGAAGCGTCAAACTCCATGGGTGTTGCTTGGGAACATGCACCACAACACCCATGGAACGCCTTCCGAGTGCAGAGTAAGGCAACAGAGCGATTTGCGCTGCATTGCTTTTCTCCATATCTATGAGGCCCTTCAAAGCCTCTGCTTATTCTACACAATGATTGACTATGCTTTTTCACAATGTACCTGGTCTCACAAAATGTCCTTTACTTTGAATTGTACATGAGGTGAGAATTATCTTTTGTTTTGGTTAATTTCCAATCTAAAGTGTCATTTGACTTACCTGGAAATGTGAGGAAACTGTGTGTTTTTAGCTGAAGTTTGAAATTTGCAAGGATAAGGAAACCTTGTGAGATCCATGCAAGTGACCCCACCCTGAACGTTATATGGTGTCTAATTTTCAGAAACGATTGGGCTTAGTAAGTTACCGAGGGTGGCAGGCAAGCCCAGGATCAAAATCCACAGCCACCTAAATTGAAAAAAAGGTTCTGTTTCCAGAGTAAAAATGAAATGTTGTGTTTTTGGCCCTCTCCTGTCACTGGCACCAGGCTCACCCACACAAGTGAGGTGCCTTTTATATCAGGAGACCAGTGGCGGCTCTTCCGCTAAGGTGGAGGAGAGTCGCCCCACTGCTCTCAGAGCAGAGCAGCAAAAATAAAATGATAATAACGCCATTATTATCATTTTATTTTTTGTAGCTGCGGGCTGGGTTAGTGCAGTCGGGACTGATTGCACAGGGGGAGGAGGGGTTTGCACACTCCCTGAGTGCACATGACTGTTTTGCCCGCCCTCTTGGGCTGACCAGTCATGCGCACTTTGCATGGTCCCCATCATGATGCATTAAACAGCCTGGTGAGGAACATGCAAAGCATCCCTGTCCCTGAACCACGGCACTCAGACCAATCACAACACTGCATTATAGTATTTTGATTGGCTCAGGGGAGCCTGGGAGCTGGGTACTTCCTGCTGCCGGGACTGCAGGAAGAAGGAAGCAGAACACGACGGGCAGCGGCCGGCAAAAAGGTAAGTGTCACTTTTTAAAAAATATTTTTTATTTTCTCTCCCTGCCACCCTTGCCCCTACACCGCCATTCCTTTCCAGACGCTACTGAAGGAGACATAAAGAAGCACTGGACAACTGGACATTTGTGGATCCCTACGGAATCTAGAACTTTCTCGCTCTGAAATGTGTGTTTTTAGTCAAAGTTTGAGATGTGCAAGGGCTTCTTAGTGCAAAAATCTCATGAGATCTAAGCAGTGACCCCACCATGGACTCCCCCAGGTGTCTAGTTTTGAGAACTCATCAAATACACAAAAGGTAATGGGAGGAATCTTGCAATAGATCTAACCACTGGCAATCGCTTTGTAAGGCATTCCAACCCATCATTCTTTTGCCCACCATGCCACCTCAGATTAGATCAAGCTATATGCAAATAATTCTTGGTCCTGCTCTAAAGGGAACATTTGAGCCTGAACTGCCAAGTCAGGTCCTCTCTGAACCGGAACACCAGCACTTCAAGACCGGTTTTGTCCTGTTTGGGGCTCTTCAGTCTGGTCTAGCTTGGTCCCAGAGACATATTGAGCATAGGACCCACATCTGAGCCTACCCTTGGTCACACGTGTGTACCCTTAGTATGATATTATCTGTTATTGCAGCATGTTGTTTGCCTGCAGATGAAGGAGGGGAACATCCTTTAAAACGCAACTTTTACAACGCACTACCATTACAACGCAACTTTTACAACACAAGTTATTACAACGCATTGCGCTGGGGGGCGCTCTAGGATAGGGAATAGGTTAATTACTATCCAACACCTTCCCTACTATCCACGGGGACTGGAGTTGGAATAGTAAATTAAACTATTCACTATCCAGCGCCCCCCAATGCAAGTCGTTGTAACGACTTGCGTTATAAAACCTGCGTCGTAAAGGCATGCGTTGTAAAAGCATGCGTTGAAACGTCATACATCCGATGAAGGAATATGTTGTTGATAAAATCAACTGCATCATTATTCGGGCTATCTTGAAGTGTTTATTGCACATTATGCAGCATGGGCTGCCGCAAGTTTAGCAGTGGAATGGTTTGACACATGGCAACATCTTCCCTAATGATTGTGTGAAAACGTCCAAGAGTGCAAGTATTGTGAGGATGCACTCCATTGGCCTCTGTTGCGCCCATTTGTCAACAGATGGTAGACCTTTATTTTGCATTGATTACACATTATCAGATCGTACTGAATAAAATGGCGCAGGAAATAGCATGTGGAAGGTGGATTTCCAGTGGGTCAGAATGTCCTGTATAAGTGCTAGTTTGAGGACTTAATTTGCTCACTGAAGGAGCCTCCAGCTCCAGATAAACCAATGGCTAAAATTAATGCAGATCCTGTGACAATTGACAAATATAGGTACAGACAATGTTAGTGCCCCTGACAGGGGCAGCAAATCCAGTCCTGAGACCCCATGGTCTTTGCCATTGAAATATTTCAGGATCTTGGAGCTGTATGTGCTTTCGCCATGGAGGACACTGACATGGTTGCATGCTGATTGCCTTGACTGTTGGTATTCATCTGCAGCAAAGGGAGCCGCAACATTTCTGGGCTGAAAAAGGTTTGACCACTACAGGTTAATCTGCATGCGTTCATTCTGTTTTGGGAGTTCATAATGTGGAAATGTGAAGATGGTCTTGCATAAAAATTTGGGGGCAGACTTACAAGCCCGTTGCGTCACTTTTGCATCACTTTTCCCATGTTGAAAGTGACGCAAAAGTGGCGCAAGGGGCTTGTAAATCTGCCCCTTGGAATCTAAGGGCTCAGGTGTAGCCACATCACAATTCCTAGTATCCTTTGTAAGGAACTGTTGCTTCTGCCACATCTGGAGTACCAGAAATGTGGGAATCAGGGAGACCTTAAATAAAAACCAATGCCCTGTAGCAAGACACTTGCCAATCTGTTCCAAGATCTCCTCTGCAATATAACCGCTTGGTGTGCTTGTTTTTGTTCCCACCTGTCGGATGAAGGATTTTCTGCCTGACATCTGTTAGTAAGTGCTAGTTAGGGATATTTAGTTTAGTTAGATGAGCTTGTTACTTATTTAACCCTGTTATTTGTTGTGAATACTTTTAAAGTTAAATGATGCTGAATGCAGACTATGAGCAGTGTGCTTGGTGTGCTGATGACATCTGTAGATGAACAACCTCATACACCACTATTTCAATCGCTTTCTTCACCATCTCCTTCGGCCACTTTGGCTTCCCTGTTGCTCTACCAATAGCTGCCTTTATGGTGCACTACAGAATTATTTGCATGTTTGACTCACCGCGGAGCCAATGGGCCCCATGGAGCCAAGATGTCAGTCCTTCTTTTCACTAGCTTGTCACTGTAGCAAATTGTGCAGTCTAGTGTGTGTTCATTTTGTCTTCCTAATTCTGAAGAAATCCCAAACCTGGAAGTAATAATGTGCAAAACTCGGTACATGTTTTGGAGGTAGACTCAGAAGGCTTATGATGGGCTTTGACAATGAAGGGGAATGTTGCTTCTGTGCTTTTTTTTAATTCAAGAAGTCGAAGGCAGTTGAAAGAGGTGATTTCCACTTTCGCAGTGGCACTTTCAACAATTGTAACAAGCATTTACAATGCAATAGGTCTCGCATTATGAGTTTGAGCTTTTGGTCTTGTAAATGACAATTTTTTTATTCATGTGTTTGTTTTGAAAATAGCTAAATTAATAGCTTTGTGATTTACAATGCCAATAGTTATAACTTTCGCAAATGTGACACCTGTAGCATTTGTAATGCAACATGTTTTGTATTTACGTGACTTAGATGTATTGATATTACAAATAACAATGACTTTTAATTTTTTAAAATAATTAATACTTAAATAAAAGTGATTGTAATTTATAATGGCATTAGCTTAAACTTTTGTAAGTAACTTTTGTGAAGATTATGTTCAGTGTATTTTATTGTGATGAAAATCCAAGAACAGAAGTGAAATATTAACATCTTTTTGTGACATTTGTAATAAAGCTTGAAACATTGAGAGAACATATTTGGACCAGTTGTTGTTGAATGGTTGCAGAGATTGATACTGTGATGGCGCGGAGTGATGCAGGGGTTGCGCTGAGTGATGCAGGTGGTTGCGCTGAGTGATGCAGGGGTTGCGCTGAGTGATGCAGGGGTTGTGCTGAGTGATGCAGGGGTTGCGCTGAGTGGTGCAGGGGTTGCTCTGAGTGATGCACGGGTTGCGCTGAGTGATGCAGGGGTTGCGCTGAATGATTATGGGGTTGCGCTGAGTGATGCTGGGGTTGCGCTGAGTGCTGCAGGGGTTGCGCTGAGTGATGGTTGCGCTGAGTGATGCCGGGGTTGCGCTGAGTGTTGCAGGGGTTGCGCTGAGTGATGGTTGCGCTGAGTGATGGTTGCGCAGAGTGATGCAGGGGTTGCGCTGAGTGATGCTGGGGTTGCGCTGAGTGATGCTGGGGTTGCGCTGAGTGATGCTAGGGTTGCGCTGAGTGATGCAGGGGTTGCGCTTAGTGATGCAGGGGTTGCGCTGAGTGATGCAGGGGTTGCGCTGAGCGATTGCAGGGGTTGCGCTGAGTGATGCAGGGGTTGCGCTGAGTGATGGTTGCGCTGAGTGATGGTTGCGCTGAGTGATGCAGGGGTTGCGCTGGGTGATGCTGAGGTTGCCCTGAGTGATGCTGGGGTTGCACTGAGTGATGCTGGGGTTGCGCTGAGTGATGCTGGGGTTGCGCTGAGTGATGCAGGGGTTGTGCTGAGTGATGCAGGGGTTGCGCTGACTGATGCAGGGGTTGCGCTGAGTGATGCAGGGGTTGCGCTGAGTGATGCAGGGGTTGCGCTGAGTGATGCTGGGGTTGCGCTGAGTGATGCAGGGGTTGCGCTGAGTGATGCAGGGGTTGCGCTGACTGATGCTGGGGTTGCGCTGAGTGATGCTGGGGTTGCGCTGAGTGATGCTGAGGTTGCGCTGAGTGATGCAGGGGTTGCGCTAAGTGATGCAGGGGTTGCGCTGAGTGATGCTGGGGTTGCAAGGGAAAACGAGTCTAACAGAGGGCAGAAGGGCACAAAAGGCGAGTCTAACAAAGGGCAGAAGGGCAGAAAAACAAGGGAAAAACGAGTCTAACAGAGGGCAGAAGGGCACAAAAAACGAGTCTAACAGAGGGCAGAAGGGCAGAAAAACAAGGGAAAAACTAGTCTAACAGAGGGCAGAAGGGCACAAAAAACTAGTCTAACAGGGGGCAGAACGGCACAAAAAACGAGTCTAACAGAGGGCATAAGGGCAGAAAAACAAGGGAAAAACGAGTCTAACAGAGGGCAGAAGGGCACAAAAAACGAGTCTAACAGGGGCAGAAGGGCACAAAAAACGAGACTAACAGGGGCAGAAGGGCACAAAAAACGCTATGAATAAATGTATGGTGCAAGCACATTACAAAGCGATGGTGTGTTTAAAATAGCCTAAGGCCTTTACAATACAGAGTCGACCTGGTAAGCACCTTTAGAAACATTGTAATCATTGAACAAAAGTAAATTAGCAAAGGAAGAAGTCTGTACTGCTGAGACGGAAGAATCCTTTGTAGCTGCGTGTAGCTGGAAAGATTATCACAGTATTAAGCAGCATATGTTTTTTATTGGCACATTTGTCTGTAAAGGTTCCCAACAGCAAAGCACATGCGACGGGACGGTGGGGCTGTGTATGTGGGTGTATGCAGGCTCGGTCTCACCAGTAGCGTAACTGACATAAGGACAATGCTCTGGGTGCTGCATGTTTAACATGCCGTGATTAACACATGGCGTGCAACAAGCGCTACATTTTTCACACAAGGAGACTGCCTTGGGTGCTTGATGTGTAACACTACGTAATGGTGAGCAGTCCAAAAAGCATACAAATATTGCTATATTTTTATGGATGCACTGAATGCGGCATGGTTAGCACACAACGTGCACCAAGTGCTGCGTGTTTGAACAAACGAAGAGTGTTCTGGGCGCTACATGTTTAGCACTGGGTAAAAGGTGAGCAGTACTAAAGCACATAAAAATAGCAATATCTAAAAAAAGCAAAACATTACAAACAAACACACAGGCAAACTGAATGTGGCATGGTTAACACATGGTGTGCACCAAGCGTTGCATGTTTGACAC
Source organism: Lissotriton helveticus (assembly GCF_964261635.1). Lineage (NCBI taxonomy): Eukaryota > Metazoa > Chordata > Amphibia > Caudata > Salamandridae > Lissotriton > Lissotriton helveticus. The sequence goes on along the minus strand of NC_136070.1, from coordinate 1,225,945,765 downwards.
AAGGAGTGCTCTAGGCACTGTATATTTCACGCGGCCTGGTTAACTCACAGCTTGAACCAAGCACTGCATGATTGACACAAGGAGATTGCTCTTGTTGGCTTCAACTTGTTACAGCTGACTAAGATTACACAAATGAGATTAGCAGGCGGAAAGGCGACTCTGATAAGAAAAGGTGACACAGCGCCCCAAAACTCCATGTCAGAATGAGCGCTATTTAAGGAAATTAGAAAGATAGTTTTAAATAACTGTATGATAAAGAGTTTGACGAAGGTTAAATCAGAAATAACGTACACACATGCATAGAAGGGGGGTGGGGGAGAATGAAAAAGCACGTTTGGCCATGTTGTCAGCGGCCTCGCTGCTTGGAAGCGGTGGTGTGCATGATGCCCCCTCACCTTGCATGCCGCCTGCTGTGAATGCCCCCAGGGCTGTTATGCTCTAAGTTGCTGTCTCCGCTCTGGGCTCTGCTGCCCGACGTATTTCTGTTGTGATGCTTAGTTAGCAAGTAAACAGAAAACAGTACTGCTTCCGCTGTCTGCCATGTCTGCAGCGGCTCTAGGGATCTCAGAGCTAAGTCCAGGCAACACAACTGCGCCAATGTGGTCACGTAGGCAAAGCCGGCAAAATTATTAGAAGCAGCCGAACTGCTGAAGATAGGCGCAATTGTTAAAGTGAAAGCATGGCATTTTGCTGCAGTTATAAAAACAAGGGAAAATAACAGAGGGCAGAAGGGCGAAATGAAATTAAATAAACGCGGCAGCGAAATGAAATTAAAAGCTGCCGGGAAATGCGCATTCCTTTGTACAAGCAGGGGGCGGGGAGCGGATCCCTTTGATGTGAAGCTCACGGCCAGGCGGCCGTGAAAGTGAAAGCAGGGATGTAAGGGATGTAATTAGGGGGGAGGAGAAGTGAGGCAGAGCGTGCGCTGGGGTGAATGCCTGAGGCCGAGCTGCCTGTGGGAGGGAGGCTGATGGCTTTGATGTAGACGCACGTTCCGCACCATTGCACCACACAAACTGTTCGAAATCCGCAATGGTTTCAGTCCTTGGTTTGCCCTCAATACTCTCGTCAATTAACCCTTGCGAGATGAATAGGCGAGACCTAAAAAGGGAGAACCTGGTCTGACTGTTCAGGCTGAACTGTTCCCATGAGGAGCAGGGTCAAGACTGATTTGCATATGTCTCCAAACTGGGGTGGAGTGGTGAGCAAAAAGAAATGGATTAAACCAAGTTCACTGACTGGCTGTGAGTGTTTGCAAAGTTTAAGTACTTCGTCCATTATCTTGTGTTTGCCGCTTTCAACAATAACAGATTTCTCTGCCGCATTGTAATAACTGAAAACTGTGCTTTCTATACTGGAAAGCTTTATTTAGCCATGCCACACACGACGGCTCTCAGAGGTCCAGTCTTTGTCAACTTGTCTGAAGGACTACATGGTGAAACAGAGGGAGTTGGCTATATCTTTCTCGTAGCATAAGATAATGACGCTCACCATGTTGATGATGATGATGCAAGCACAACATTCTGCTCTTTTCCTTCTCCAGGTGTGTTGGATTCCTGTTGCTGGGCCTATCCCGTATCATGCCTAGCCATTACTGTTTCCATTGCCTTTAGAGGAAGATGAAAGGACTTTTCTCTTTGACAGATCAGTTAAATTGGGAGTATTGGATCCAACGGCACTTCTAATGTCTTGCTGCCCAGAGGAGGGGGGCAGGTACACTGCAAAGATAACTTGTCATTCATTAGATGCGGTCTGGATTCAGGAAATTCACAAGGAAGGAAGGACGGCACTCTCTTTGAGCTCTAACTTGTCTATGTTTAGGGAAGAAGGGGGGCTCCCTGGGTACCCCCTCGGACCACAGCTGTAGGCCGTAAGGTGAAGGGGGCCCTTCTAGGTCCCCCCAAAGTCGCTTTATGGCAGCCTTTCCGGGTCGGATAGGCTGACTCGGAAAGGCTGTCAGAAACCAACATCGTAATCCTGACTGAAAATATGCTGTCCATAGGTGATTACAGTGTGGTTCTAACTGGCCAGAATGCTCCGAGAGCCACGTCGGAGTGACCGATCAGTTTACGCTCCAACTGCCGACATGGTAATCGGGCGGTCGAAAAGCAAAGCGACTGTGTCAGTCGGAAAGCCTCCGACTGTGTCAGTCAGCTTCCGACCAGTGGTCAGAGGCAATTCCGACCGACATCGTAATCAGGCCCAGAAGGAAAGAGTTCAGGAAGATCTGAACAATCCGCAAGCAGCCACCAGAGTGGTATATCTATCTTTGTACAGAATTACAGTCAACCTCCTTCCCCTTTTTTATTGCAGGGAAGGGGAAGAGGCCGGAATCGATATCAAAGACAAGACAGAAGGGGGGTATTATCAGCAGGACCCTCAACATCAATATCTCAAGATGAGGATCCAACAATATTGGAGACCGTAAATACTAGCAGTACAGATTAAGCCATTCCCATATTCAATTTGACATCCATAGAAATGTGCGTAGAGGCGGCTAAATTGTTAGCAAGAGGACTGTTATTTGTCCTGAGTACATGGGTTAAGATGTACAAATTGAACAAAGATGTCCGTTCCTTCTTTAGGAAGACATGTTTAAAGAAATGTTTCATGCACCCTACATTATAATATGTAGTCATCAATCAGTCAGGGTGCAAACCTCGATTGAAGTTTACTCCTGACTCTGGATATGGTGGGACCAGAAGTTGCAATATTTGAAAAGGCCATACTTAGAGATCTTGAGAAGGCTACAAGATATATACCCCCATTGAAGCCCAACCTACAGAGAGAGGAAAATCAAGCCCTTCAGGGACTGCAAAACAACTCACATGTCTCAATCAAGCCCTGTGACACAGGAGGAGGCATTGTACCACAACACACAATAATCTGACAGATCCTCCTTTGGAGACTCTGAAGAAACCAATATCTAAGTTTGTAGACACATACCTCTGCCCAATGGTCAAAACCTTTCCATGTTACATCAGGGATACGGGTGACCTAATTAGTAAGATAGAGAACACCCCATATGACAACAACAGAGAAATTCTAGTAACTCTTGACTTAGAGGCACTTTCTAACAATGTGCCCAAAAAGAAGCCATGGGAATGGCCGAGTTGTTACTAAAAAGAAGTCTGTGTAATAAACCCGGTAGTTTCTTTTTGGAATGCTTGGAAGTGGTCCTTCTTAATAACTATATTGTATTTAATGATGACATTTACCATCAAGTTAAAGGGATCAGCATGGGGTCCTCTTATGCCCCCAGTATAGCGAATATTTACATGAGCATATATGAGGAAAAACACATATTTAATGAACTCACGCCCTTCTTTGAGAACGTTAAAAATTGGGTGAAATTCATTGACTATATCTTTTTTATTTGGTCAGGAGAAGAAGAAGAATTGTGGGAAATCATTTTATGGTTAAATGCCAGCAATAAGCATCTCAAGTTCTCTGAGACATGTAGCAGACAATGTGTGAAATTCCTAGATATATGGATTGTGGGAGCACAAGACAATATAGAAGTGGCACTCTATAGGAAACCCACGGCCAAAAAATACTCTCTTAGTATTTGGAAGTTACCACCCTATCTGTCAGAAGGACTCTGTCCCCTTTGGAGAATTTCTAAGGATTCGTAGGAATTGTACCAAAATGGAGGACTATGTTCAGAATAGAAAACATTTGAAAAAGAGATCAATACAATGTGATTACCCAAAAAGACTTGTCAGACAAGCCTTCAGAGAGCCAAGTTTTACAACCGTGAAGCTCTTTTTGAGAAACAGGATAAAAGAGATGATGAGTCGAAATTGGTGTGCACCATCAACCACTGTAATTTCAATTTCAAAATAAAAATGATTTTCAACAAGAATCGAGACATAAACCAAATGAAGAAGATCAGGCATTGGAGAAGCCTATGTTTGCGTACAGGAGGAATGTGAATCTGAGAGACAAACTAGTCTATTCCCGTATGAAACAAAAACTGAAAACACGACAGAGCACTATAATAGGTGCTGCCTCTGGGAAAGGCAATCACCGTTGTGGCACCTGCCATGCCTGTGCCACAACTATAACAAATGGGAGGTGGAACACAACTACGGGCCCGATTAATAGAACTAACTTAAGACAAAATCCTAAACTTACTACCATTTTGGTATTCACAGAAGGCACTTACTCATTTTGATGTTCACAGAAGGCACTTATTCATTTCGGTATTCACAGAAGTTAGGAGTCCTAACTTTAGGACTCCTAAATGCCTTCTGTGAATACCGAAAGTCTTAGAGTTAGGATTTTTCTCAGTTTAGGAGTAGTAAAGTTAGGACTCCTAACTTTAAGACTCCTAAAGTGTTCAATCTAGTATGGAGTGTGATCCTTCTAAGTGCATATGTAGTAGTAGAAGGCTTCTAATTTTGAGGGCCCATGAACCCCTTATCCTCATTTTGGTTTTTGTCTTGTTTTCAGTAGGCCTCCAGAGTCACTGAAATGCTTCTTTCCCCTGAAATATATGGGATACTATAGCACTCTCTGATGAAATATAGGAGAGAGCAAGCACTTTTTCTCCTGACTCCGACATCAGTCTTGACCCTGTTACTCATGGGAACAGTCCAGCCCAAACTGCCAAGCCAGGTTTTCCCTGGACTGGAAAAAAGCATCCTGGGACCGGTGTCAGGGGTAACACCCTCATCAGCCAGGCTAGCTTGAATCCATTGGGAAAATGAGCAAGGGACCCACGTCTGGGCATACCCTGCGAATTTAGGGTGAACAAAGCAAACACAAGGAGATAATAGACGGAGTGCTGAAACTTTTCAGACAGTGACAGATCTGGGTAGAATCCATCATAGTTTTTTAGCTCACTTCGCCACTCCATGTCAGACCCAGCCATATGCAAATCAGTCCTGACTCTGTTTTTCATGTGAACAGTCCAGCCCGAACTGCCAAGCCAAGTCTTCCCTGGATCGGAAACAAGCATCCTGGGATCAATTTCAGGGTAAAACCCTTCATCAGCCAAACTAGCTTGAATCCAGTGGCAAAGTGAGCAATGGACCCATGTCTGGACAAACCCTGCCACCTTAGGGCGAACAAAGCAAACACAAGGAGATGATGGACGGAGCACTAAAACTTTTCACACACTCACCCCAGTCACTATTAGATCTGAGTTGAATCCATCAACGTTCTTTAGCTCACTACGCTACCCCAGTTCAGTAACACCCCTCACCACTTTTTGTATTCCTACAAGGTGAATATAGGAGTGCTTTACTCAGGTTCTTTCTGAATGGCAGTCACCAATTGCTTGCTTTTTAGTATTTACACTCTGTGGTATTTTTTTCAAAAGGGTTTTAACATTTTAAAAGTTTTGCATATACTTTAGTATTGTTTGGCATCATGAAGGCTTGAATTAGCAGGAGAAGGATAACAAAATTCACATTTGTTCTATTCAGAGGCCCCCCAAAATATGTCTTGCCCAGTGCCCTTAAAATCCCTAGGATGAATCTGGGTTACTAAGACTCTACAAAGTGGGCAGTATGCAACTAAACGATTAACTGACATTGCTCCACCTGTTCAGCCAGTGAATACCAAAATGAACCCCTTGACATCCGGTGTGTATGCGCAGCCCTGTGTCAAATACTTTCTTCCATTGTCTATATAAACCTTTTACGAATACTGGAGCTGCAATTCCCCAAACATAACAAAAGCTTATTGGCATTAGCGGGTGCTACAGGGCAGCAGTGGTGGGGCGGGGAGGGGAGGCCGCCTCTCCTCCGTCCTTCTTGCCACTTTGCAGGAACAGGAAACACCCAGGCTTCCAAACTCCTTTAGCCAATCACGACGCTGTTGATAGCAGGGGACTGAGGGCCTACGCATGTTCTCCACCCAGGGTGTGCATTACAGTCAGTGGAGAACATGCAAAGTGTGCATGACTGTTTGGCTGGCCCAAGACGGCTGGGCATGGGCACTTGGAGAGTGCCTACCACTTCTCCCCTGCTCTGTGGGCAGCCCAGCCCCACCCGCACCTATTGAGCCACTCAGGAAAAATAAAATGATAATATCATGGCGTTATTATCATTTTTATATTTTTGCGTGTGACGCTTCTCTGCCTTAGCGGAGGGGCCACCCCTGCTTACTGGGAACATCTTATTATGACATACATGTAGGTATAGCAGTCTAGGAACATATATTTTTTCTTGTGAAAGATGAGTAAGATCCATCAAAGTGACAGTAATACAAGCAAGGCTAGAACAATCCACACCTTCTGCGGTCATTGCGCCAGTAATAGCATTGTATGACATCAGGCCTGCTTGAGGCTTCAAGGGGCCCCTTTGTGCCCGGAAGCATAAGTTGCCCACCTATGGTGTGACAAGAGGCGCACATTTTAACACAATGTTTACTGATTTAGCACCGTATGCGATCAGCGGCGGCTGGCACAGGTAAGCGTGGTGAGGCGGGGCAGGGTGCAGCAGGGGGGAAAGCCGACAGAAGATGGAATAGGTGTTATTTATTTATTTAAATATACCTATATTTACGTCTGTCGACTTCCCCCGGCTCCCACCCCGCCTCACCGCTCACCTTGTTTACGTGTGCCGGCCGCCACTGTATAGGATTTCCATTTATGAAGAAACTCAACATTTGGCAGTATTGTACTGCGGTGAGCAAGGCTAAGTTGTATATTCGCATCACTGTTAGTGAGGAAGGACATCATGCAGTTGAAATTCGGACTGCCTCTCACAAGCAATGAGTTGTGAAAATAAAAATATCTGCATGTTAAAGATCATATATTTGTCCTCTCCTACAGAATTACAAGATACACTACGTACACTAAGTACACAAATAAATCACAGGTCCATTTTAGACCTCAACCTTATATATAATGAGATATCTCAGTGCACTACAACTCAACTTCAACTGAACTATTTTTTGCCAAGAAATCAAGCCTTTCAAAAACTGCCTTTACATTTTACATTCTCTTTTTAACACTATTAATTTCGAAATGATATAAAGCCAGCTGATGTACTGGTAGTGCCACATTAAATGCAATAAACATCTATATACCTAGCATAGGTACATAGAGCAAATGCTAGGGTGCCCAAAATTTGGAGGGGCAAAGGAATGGCATGATCTTAATTAACTAGTGTGCGCTCAGTAAGGTAATAACACAAATTGAAGTTCGGTCTGGGATAAGTCCATTTGAATAATTTACTCCAGAAATCGAAGTTCATTTCAGGTCCAATCTTTTATTAACCGTATTCATCCCAAACAGGAGGGTTATCAATTTAAACTATTATTATTCTGAGAGCTGACACGTTTAGTTCCAAATAGAACTTCCCCAGGGCTGACTGATCAAAGTAATCATATTGTGTATACAGAACTAGTCTGAGACAAAATGTTTAGCATCTAGTCCAACATTAACCTATTGATAGGACACATTTATTAATGGTTCAACCTTCAAGTCTGTCGTGAGAGGCATTACAATGTCAATGCGTGATTTGACTAACTAGGGTTGATCACAATCCAAAAGCTTGAAGAAAATCTGAAGAAAAACCCATTGTGTTTGTTTCAAGGTTGGCACCTTCATATATTCTTTCAGCTGATCTGCAGCAAAAAGCGCTAAAGACCAGATCTACGACCATTTGGAATTGTGACTCGCAAATTGCCAAAAATAGCGAGTCACAATTTGCGAGTCGCAATTCCAAATGTACAACAGCGTCAGAGACACTGTTAGCGATTCCCAATGGGGTCGCAAAATGCGAGGCTCATCAATATTCATGAGGTACTCGCATTTTACGACCCCATTGATGGGATGGTGCCCTGCTGGGCTCAGCAGACCACGATGTCTGAGACTGCTTTTAAATAAAGCAGCTTTTTTTTAAAAATGCGTCCCGTTTGCCTTAAAGAAAAACGGGATACATTTAAAAAATATACAAACATTTTCGTTTCGGTCCCTGGGACCACTGTCTTCCCTTAAAAAATATTTTTGCATGCATTTGCAAAGGGGAAGGGGTTCCCTGGGAACCTCTTCCCATTTGCGACTGCATTACCACCTACTTGAAGTACGTGGTGCAACTGTTTTGTGACCGCTATTGCGGCCGCAAAACAGTCTTACATAGGGCTCAGCGTTGCAATTAGGAAGGAACGCCCTTGAAACTCCCCTTCCTAATTACGATTGCAAACGCTATTTAGCGAGTTGCAAATGAATTGTGACTCGCTAAACAGCATTTGTACATGGCCCTGTAGGATTTTTGCATGCATAAACAGGTCGCAGACCCGTTTGCGCATGCAAAAAAGGGTTGTACATCTGGCCCTAAATGCTGTGGTAGTCACACCAAGTAGCAGTCAATGAATGCTTCAACAGAAAGCAGTGGTGACACTTAGCTGCAGTCAGTAATGGAGCACAGATATCTAAACCTCAATCTCTTGGTGAAATCATCAATCAAACTCCACCACTGGTCGTAGGACCTTTGATAGTCGACTTGAAGCGTTGTGAGGGAGTGAGCATCAGAAATACATTTCAATCTTACTAAAACCAAACCTACTTCACAATGAAGACCAAGAATCAGGTATCTCAAACAAGAATATTTATTTTAAAACATTTTTCCAACCAGTATATATGCAAAGCTGCAAATCAGGAAAAGATTTAAAATATACAGTAACACAGTCTGGAAACCGAAATATTCCAGTGAGTTAAATCGTAATAAAATGAGATACAAAATAGTAACAGCCACAATGCAGAGGAAACGGATTGACTCAATCAGGTGTGCAATAAAGAAACTCTCCCTTTATAATTTGAACCTAAATTAAGACTGAGGATTTATACATGATTTCTACAGGGAAGCATAGTAGGTGCCAGCATGGTTTGAACTTAAGTAGAAGTTCAAGAAAATGAAAGAGGGGCCGATTCACAGAACTAACTTAAGACACAATCCTAAACTTACTACTTTTGGTATTCACAGAAGTTAGGATTTTGTCTTAAATTTGTCTTAAAACAGACTTAATCCAAAATCCTAACTTAAATCTGTCTTAAGTTTGTCTGAAGACAAACTTAAGACAAAATCCTAACTTCTGTGAATACCAAAAGTAGTACGTTTAGGATTTTGTCTTAAGTTAGTTCTGTGAATCGGGCCCAGAGTGCTCAGCATGAAGCCCTACACTTGAGGAAAACCTAGCAGATAGAGATATGCTTTCTCTCAAAGTCAGGATTAATCCAATCGACAGTTTTCACAACGTCCATATTTTGTTCCCACCACTGAGAGCCAATCCCAGGACTGTATTTGAGGGAGTATACATACCCCTAAATTCCAACCTCCTCACAATTAGGTACACATCTATTGCCCTTGAGTGTTGCATCCTCTGGTATACCGTGAACAAGAGGCTGTCTCTCAGCATCATCGCTCCATGTTCTTGCCAACTTTTCTCTCTCAGGCCTCACTAGCAGCAGTCTAACACAGAACAATAAGCCTTTCTTTCTCTAGCTAATGAGAAGCATGACATCACACCTGCAAAGAGAAAACAGCATATTGGAAGAAGTAAAGTAACAATTTCAGCTAAGGCCCAATGTCAAGCTAAGTTAAGTTGAAAATAAAATGGATGCGTGTTACAGTATTATAAATTAACTAGCAGCCCGTCCCGACCTTGTCCGGGTGCAACAGGCTTCCCCGACCCCCGCCCGCCCCGACATTGTGCAGCAGCCAGGGCCCGTCCCCCGCCTGCCCCGACCCCCGCCTGCCCCGACATGGGTCCCCTTACCTGAGCCGCCGCTCCTCCCGCCTGTCCGCTGCTCGCACCGCCGCTGGCCTGTCTGCTGCTCCTCACGTCACCGCTCCTCCCCCGCGCCATGTCCGCCGCTCCCTTACCTCAGCCACCGCTCCTCCAGCCTGTCCGCTGCTCGCACCGCCGCTGGCCTGTCCGCTGCTCCTCACGTCACCGCTCCTCCCCGGTGCCATGTCCGCCGCTCCTCGTCGCGCTCCTGGACGCCGCTCCTCCCCGTGCTCCTGACGTGAGCACGCACGTCGCGGCCGGCGCTACTTCGGAGGGACTACTTTTTTTTTACTGTAAATTTTTTAAATCACGTTTAACATTTTTTTTAAATAGCCTATACCCATCTACACACCCTGACGATTCCAACGGTGTATCAGGTGTGTGGATTGGCGCTGTGGTTCCCGAGTTTACCCGCCTCAAAGGCTGAAAGTTCTTCCTTTATTATAGTAGTATAGATGGAAGGCAAACAATCATAACCAAACATGAATATATAATGAATATGGTTACATCAGACTATTGATCAACCTAATACACATATCTGTGATCTCTACGGGGCATATTTAGTAGCCCCTGTGCAACACTCTTGCAGCTCGCAACATAGTACAAAAGCAACACAAATTAATTATGAGATTTATGAAGAAATGCAACGCCACCATGTGTGACCCGGAAAGGCTTTAATAAATCTTGAGTAATACAGAGCAGCGTTGCATTACTCTGCGCTAGGGAGTTGTTTCCATGGGCGTAGCATGGGTTTGCCCACACAACATCCATGGATTTTGACGCATTCCCAGATTTACTAGAAGTGGTAGACCTGAGAATGAGCCAAAAACCTACTGCTCCCCAGGTGAGGCGCAACTAGGAAAAATATATTTATTTCTCCTTGTTATTTTCTCTTTCTATGGTTGTTTCATTCTGCAGCACACAAAGAATGAAGAAAAATCTCAGGGGATTTTTTTGTGCAGAGAGGTGTCCCTTCCTGCACAAAAACATTCCTCCTTACACCTCAGGCTCCTTTGCAATATGGTGCAAAGGTGCCTGCATTGGTGCAAGGCAGCCAAAAAGGCGCCAGCGTAGGGGAAATGGCAGGAATGCACCCTGTTGACTTAAATATAGAGCATATATACAACTTTTAAATTCAAAGTGTGTTTTAACTTCATTAACAGGTGTGGTACATTTAAATGAATTAATAGTATGTAATCCTTTCATCCACTACGGGTAATATATATAAATGTATATAGGTGACATGTATGCTGGAGCCAAAATTATGCTGTTCCATCAGTTTATGCTTGAAAAGAGGGCAGTGACATCTAGTAACAGTCAGTGAATGATTTGACAACTATTATAGCCTTATAGCCCGCCGTAGCGGGCTATACCGGCTATTAAAGGCCCGCTGAATCGTTAAAGGCCCGAGCCGAAGGCGAGGGACTTTAACGAAACAGCGGGACTTTAATAGCCATATAGCCCTGCTACAAAGGGCTATAAGGCTATTAGAACATTCTGCCACTAGAGGGCAGAATGTTGTAACAAATTAAACAAAGGGTTCTCGAAGTTCGAGGGGATATAAATCCCCTCGAACTTCGAGAAGCCTTTGTAGAACATTGGAATGTTGCTCTGCGGGCCTTTACCGGCCCGTAGAAGCAGGGAGCACTCCATTGTCTGCAATGGAGCTCCCAACATTCCAATGTTCTAATAGCTATTAGAGTATGCTTCGACAAAGGACAGTGGCAACTGGTAACAGTCAGTACATGAGTCTTCACGGGCCAGTGGAATCAGTAACAGTGTAGGCTTAGTGGGCAGTGACATCTGTTAGCAGTTAGTGTATGTTTTCCAAGGTGGGCAGTGACACCTTGTGGTAGTCAGTGGATATTTTGACAGAGGGCAGTGACTTCAAACAACAGCTGGTGACTGCTTCAGCAGAGGGCTGTGGCAACTGTTAACCATTAGTGAATGCTGCAGCAGAGGGCAGTGACACATAGTAAGTTAGGGGCCGATTCACAGAACTAATCTGAGACAAAATCCTAAACTTACTACTTTTGGTATTCACAGAAGGCATTTAGTAGTAGTAAAGTTAGGATTTTGTCTTAAGTTTGACTTAAGACAGACTTAAGACAGACTTAGGACAGACTTAAGACAAACTTAAGACAAACTTAGGACAGACTTAAGAAAGACTTAAGACAAAATCCTAACTTTACTACTACTAAATGCCTTCTGTGAATTCCAAAAGTAGTAAGTTTAGGATTTTGTCTCAGATTTCTTCTGTGAATCGGGCCCTCAGTGAATAATTCGACTGGTCAGTGACTCCTAGTAGAAGCCCGTGTATGCTTCGTCAGGTAAATGACAGCTAGTATCAGTAAGTGTATGCGTCAACGGAAGACAGTGGAACCTAGCAGTAGTCAGTGTATGCTTTGACAGAGGGCAGTGGCACACAGTGGCGGCCGGCACAGGTAAGCGTGGTGGGAGGGGGGAGAGTTGATAGACGACGGAATAGGTATAATTAAATAAATAAATAACACCTATTCTGTCATATGACGACTTCCCCACCGCGGCACCCAGCCCCGCTCTCACCGCGCTTACCTGTGCCAGCCGCTGCTTGTGGCACATGGCAAGTCTCAGCCTGGGCATCGACAGAGGACAGTAATGCCTAAAAGTAGTCAGTGAATGCTTTCACAGAGCATAGTATTTACAACAAGGGGTGGTGATGGACAGAGTCTCTGAATTAAGCAGAATACTCTCACCCAGTCAAGAGATCAGGGCTAGATCCAACACCGTTTTTTAACTCATTGCACCATCCCAGTTTCAGAACCTGGCTGTATGCAAATTAGTCTGTCCCTGGCCCAGTGCATCATGGGAACAGGGCAGACCAGACTACAAAAGCCAATTCTTACACTGGGAAGGAAACAAGCTTCCGGGGACCGGTTTCTGGCATTACAGCCGTCTTCGGCCCGGCTTGCTTGAATCCTGATGGTGCAATGAGCAAGGGACTCACATCTGAGTATACCCTTCCACGCTTAGGGTGGACAAAAATATTTACAACAAGGGGTGGTGATGGACAGAGTCTCTGAATTAAGCAGAATACTCTCACCCAGTCAAGAGATCAGGGCTAGATCCAACACCGTTTTTTAGCTCATTGCACCATCCCAGTTTCAGAACCTGGCTGTATGCAAATTAGTCTGTCCCTGGCCCAGTGCATCATGGGAACAGGGCAGACCAGACTACAAAAGCCAATTCTTACACTGGGAAGGAAACAAGCTTCCGGGGACCGGTTTCTGGCATTACAGCCGTCTTCGGCCCGGCTTGCTTGAATCCTGATGGTGCACAGAGCATAGTGGCACTCATAACAGTCAGTGTTTTCGATCGGGCAGTGACACCTAATAGCAGTCAGTGTATTCTTTGATACAGGTTAATGACATCTAGTAATAGTTAATGAATGCTTCAGCAAAGGGCAGTAACACGTTGTAATAGTCAGTGAATGATTAGATAGTGCATTGATGCCAAGTAACAGTCCATGGGGCATATTTGCAAATAAAATGTCAGAGCGCGGAGCTGCGCCAAATTTGGCAGCACTGTGCTCCAGCATTTTGAAAATGCAGAAATGCACCCACAAGAATACGGCGCACCCCTGTATTTCCCCTAGCGCTGGTGCATAAAAAGCTGCCTAGTGCCAGTGCAGGCACCCTGCCGCCATGTTGCAAGGGTGCCTGAACTGTAGCGACAATTGTTTATGTACAGGAAGGTATCCCTTCCTGCACATAATCAATAATAGCGATTTGCGCTTTCTATGTGTACTGCAGAATGGGGTCCTCGGAGGGAGCAGAAGCGATAGCGTTTCTCCCCCCGAGGATTTTCGCCCGAGTGGGACAGGCCGGAGGCGCAGATTGGCGGGTTGGTTAGCGGCGCGAGGGGGTGGTGATGTCATTAGAAAAACGAAGGAGCAATTTAGGAGTGTGACGTGAGGAGAGTTGTTAAGCCTTTTTGTGAGGCCCACCCACCCACCCTAAAAAAAAAAATATATATATATATATATATAATACATAAATGAAATACATCTATATAATTATATATGCATACTTATATGAGATGGACAAAACAAACTTTCCAGTAGATTGCCACGATAGGACAGGCAATTGCGCTACTCCATGACTTTGAGGCGAAAAGGGGAGGTCAATGTCTAGAGCGGACATTGATCGTCCTTCATGAGAGAGGGTGGGGAAGATCAGAATGGGGGAAAAAGAAAAGAAAGAAAGTGACATGTTTTGAAATTTTGGGTGAATTAATAAAATGAAATATATGAAGGGTTTTGGATATAAACAGTTATATAAAAATATGTTCAAAATGAAATTGTTGGTTTCGGCCTGAGTTTCTAAATTCTATGGTTTCGGAAAAAAGTTATAAATGTGATATTTTGTGTTATGGAAAGTGAAATATAATTGTCTGATCTTATTTAATAAAGATGGTCTTTTTTGCTACAGTGGTGTTGTTGTTTTCTCTTGGCGTGGGCTATCTTGGGTGATGCAGTACACATGGAAAGAGTAAAAAACAGAGGAGAAATTATTAATTTCTCTTCTTATTGCCATTCTAACGCTTGGTATTCCATGGCATTAGTTCTTGGCGCTGCCTCAACCTTGTATATCTGCTGCAGAGTCAAAAAGCAATGGGTGTTGCGTGGAAGGCCCACACCAACACCCATTGCATGCCCCTTTTCCACAGAGGACTGGGCATAGCTACAAAGTGCTGTTAAGTGACGCTAAGTGGCTTAGCGCCACCTTGCAAATATGGAAAAACGCACTACACCAACGGAGCTTCAAATAAAAGTGATGCTCCGGTGGCGATAGGGGCTTGTAAATATGCCCCCATGAATGGTTCAACAAAGGGCAGTGATACCTTGCAAAAGTTAGTGAATACTTTAACAAAGGGCAGAATCTCGTCATAATTGTCAATGAATGCTTCAACAGAATCCATGACACCTCAAAATAGTCATTGAATGCTACGTAATAGTCAGTAAATGCTACAGAAAAGGGCAGTTACACCTTGTAAAAGTCACTGAGGGGCTTATTTATGGGGGTTTGGCGTAGGGCAGTGCAGTAAGGCACCTTGCTGGACTGCCCTACACCAAAGTGAAAGGGCAGGAATGCGCCATATTTATCCAATATGGTGCATTCCTGTCCTTTCTACTTACGCCGGCTCTATATCGGCAGCCTAGAGCCAATGTAGGCACCCTTGCACCATGGTGCAAGGGTGGCTCAGTTGAATGCAGCACTGTTTATGTGTGGGAAGGGGCACATTCTTGCACAAAACCTCATAGGAGGTGTTTTCCTCTTTCCATGAGTGCTGGAGAATGCAGCACACATGCAAAGAGGAAAAAACGAGGATTAATAAACATATTTCTCCTCGTTACGCCTCACCTCGGGAGGCGTATGGATTTGACACTTCCCCACGTTTACATCATTTTGTATATCTGGAGCAGCATCAAATTCCATGGGTATTGCATGGGAAACCCCACCGCAATGCCCATAGAACGCCTCCCGGGTGCAGAGTAAGGCGACACATCGATTTGTGCTGCGTCAACTTACTCATGATTTATGAGGCCACGTAGGGCATAAATCAAATTGAAAGCCCTGTGTCAGGCTTGTACCACTTTACATGAGGCAGGGCTCTCATAAATAAGTCCCTGAATGCTTTGGCCAATTGCAGTGATGTCGAACAACAGTCTGTGAATATTTCAATGGATGTCAGAGACACATTGTAAAAGTAAATGATCCGATAGAGGACAGGGACACCTTTTAATAGTCTATGTTTGGAGAGAGGTGAGGGACATTTTGTAATAGTGGCGACAGAGGTCAATGCAAGCAGGGGGCCTCATTTATGAGGCGATTCGATAAGTTTTGCCCCTCCGATGCATCACTTTTTGTGACGCATTGGCGGCGTAAAACATGCCTCCTGTTGTGCACTATTTACAAAGTGACGCATCTAAGCAGATGCGTCACTTTGTAAACCCCTGCGCTACATTATACCTGCGTCAAAAAGCTTCGTAGAAGTGAAGAGATTTCACTGCGTCACTTCTAGGACGCCGTTGCGTCAAAATCTTGCGCCTTCCTCACAGCAGGTGTAAGACTGACGCAGGTCCTTTCACATGGGGCTTGCCCCATGAGAAAGGATGCATTGCTGGAGTTGCGTCACTTTTGTGACACACTCCAGTAATGCGTCACTTTTGCGCTTACAGATACATCAGAAATACTGATGTATCTGTAACTCCTTGCGACATGATGTGTCATACATTAAAATTGACGCATCGCTGCTTTCACGCAGCGATGCGTCATTTCTCATAAATGAGGCCCAGGGTATCCTTACCCGGCTACACTTCTCACACCTCTTATGTGTGTTTGGATGGTGAAAGAGTTCAACCACCTGCTAATGTAATCCTGAGCTCTTCTACTGGTGGCGCGAACAGGCAAAGCAATTTTTCTGTATTGCAATTATAGTTTGTGGTTAGATAGGTTGGGAACTGTACGGAATCCATGGACTTCTTTCAAGTGAACCATCAAAGCTACCCAATGATCATTGTTTGGAAGCACTGCTGCTGATTTCAATAAGTTTCCGGACTTCTTTATATGCTGTAAATATCTTTGATCATCAACACCCACTACCTTAGAAGCAAAAAACTATTTTAACTTTGAAATATACAGAGAGGTTCCATACTCCTTAGCCCTCAATGCCATCAAACATACATATCCGACAAAGACCTTACTTTATTTTTTAAATAATGCATGGGATGATGCATACAAAGCTTGAGTGATGCCTCTGTATCTGAATGCAGAACCTGAAACCAAGCTATATCTGGCTTTTGAGCCTAATAAAGGTTAAACCAGTCCTGAGTTGCTTGTGTTCTGGTTCTGGGAGGTCCTGGCTAGACTGTTCCCACTGGAATGGGATCAAGACTAATTTGCATATGGCTGGGTCCAAACTGAGGTGCGTGGTGTAATGATGGATTGGGATGTAGCCCGAGTGATTACCACTGGCTGAGAATAATTCAAACATTCCATCCATCACTCCTTTGTATATTACTCTGATTGCAGAATAACCAGGGAGTCAACAAACAACAGGCAGGGTCTGGAGTGCTACAAGGAGAAAGTTGCTATGTATGCATTCTTTGGCACTTCCACTTTTAAAAACATGTGATTAGAATGTTTGTAATGAAGTTTCCTGATCAGCAGCTTTAGGTTTAAAATTACCTCAAAATTTTTTTTTGATGAATAGTATAGTCGCAATGGGACAAAAAAATGTACATCTATATTCCCGGTCTGTAAGTCAAGTAGTGACTGTTGCTAGCGCAACACATGCTGCGCCCATACAATTGGATGATTTTGCAAGAATTTGCTTTTCCTTGGTATGACCTCATAAGTGGGTAATGTCCCCCCATACAAAGATATCCACACAACTTTGCATCAAAAACAATGAAACTTCCCATTATTCTAGAACCACATCATAGTTCAGGCTTGCTATTTCGAATAAAGTTCTGGGCAAGCTCAGAGACTGCATCAAAAATGCTCTGTTTGAGGCCTGCCCACAGGCAGCCTACTAACCTGCTTCAGAGGAAGCACATCTCCTGGCATGGTAGAATTTGTTAACCCAGATCAGTTGACTGGGGGTGAGTGTTTGTATTGTCAACGCTCTGTCCATCACCACCTTTGGTTTTTCAGAATTTGTTAACACTCCTGACTCCTCAGCCTCAGCCAAGGATGACCAGATGTCCCCATACCATCTCTTGGGTGGGAGACGGTACTGGACCTCATTGGCGAGCTCCCAGGGGCTGGACCTCCTGGTCCCAGAAATGTTTCTTGTTGCCTCGTCTTCACCCTACCAGGCAGTCACCCCAAGACCCTGTATGCACATCCACTTCCACTGGTAAATGAAAACTTCAAAAGGTAAAAAAAACATAATACCGCGGTGTCAACCTCGAACCGTACTACATCCCCCACATTCTAATCGGAGACCTTGGCAGTGCAGCGATGGTTAGAGCTGTGTTCTCTTTCTTGTTTTCCAGCACCAGTTCATCATCTGCAGGGATTGGGTCCCAGATGGAGTAATGGGGAATGGCATCAGTGATGACCTGACCCATGCATAGATGTCTTCTAGACTGGTGTGATGTCACATGCGGCGTTTGCTGCTGCTCCCCTACAAAAGAGCATAGAGTTCACTTTACATAATGGTGGTGAGCATGTAAAAATTCCTATGGCTTTAGATGAGGTTAATATGAAGCATTTAACCTCGTTGGTGGCTTGCAGCCAGGGGAGGTAATCATACTGTGCTTTATCCGCGAGGATTTTTAAAAAATCCACCCACTCTTTCTCCTGTATGGAGGCTGCCGTCTCTCCTTAATTCCTGTACCAAACCATAAGTGGCCATTATTTTTCCATGTTTCCATGTGACCTCATCGGCTGATCAACGGATAACAATCTCCATCTCAGGGTACATTGAATAATCATACACTACTACTAACCCAAGGGGGATGTAAGGGAGACAGACAAAACCATGTGTACCCAGGGCACCCAAGGAAAGGCTTCTGTGATGATAGGAGCTGGGGGATTAGGGCTTCTGGAAGCCTAGCACATCAAGCAGGTCTTGCCCACCTGGTCAACCATTGCATCCATCTGAGGAAACCAGACCATGCTCCTAATTCGACTTTTTATGTTGACTATCACCTGATGCACCCGGGATCCAAGCCGAATCGCTTTTTAATTGGCTCCTCTCACTGTCCTTTGTAAATGGTGGCTTTTCGTTGGTCAATGTCTTAGTAGTCCCTCCTTAGTACCACCTTTTCTCTTTTGTAACCTCCCATGAGGGCACCCCTGTTACAAGTGTTGTTACTCGATAAGGTTTAATTACAGCCTCAGATGACTATTTTGTTAAATGTCTTTCTCCTGCCTGCTGTTGCAGGACACGCTCTACCACAATGCTTTTTTTTTCTCATGAAACCAGTGCGCACGCCTCACCTTATATAATGGCATTGTGCCTTTCTTTTGTTATTTGCGGCGCCGAACGTGGCCCCATTATTTTTTCTTCTATTTATTAACTATTGTGATAATGGCAGCACCTGAGCTTTTGCTTTTAACATCTTAAACTAGAGCACGGGTGCCACAATTGCTTCAAAAGTAAAGAAATTGAAAAAAATGCTAACATTTTTCTATTTCTTTACTTTTGCTTTAGCTTAAGGGGGCAGATTTATGAAGGCCTTGCGCCGCCGGTGCGTCATTTTTAACATGGGAAAAAGTGACGCACCGGCGGCGCAAGGCATTCATAAATCTGCCCCAAGATGTTTAACACTAAAGTGTGGGTGCCGCCATTGTAACAAAAGTAAATAAGTGGGAAAAAAAGAGATTGGCCTCCATTTTTTCCTATTTGTTTGCTTTTGCTGCAATCGTGGAACCCGCACTTTAGTGTTAAACATCTTAAGCTAAAGCACTTTCACCGCAATTGCTTCAAAAGTAAAGAAATAGAAAAAAATGCAAACATTTTTCTATTTCTTTACTTTTGCTTTAGTTTAAGATGTTTAACGCTAAAGTGTGGGTGCCGCCATTGTAACAAAAGTAAATAAATGGGAAAAAAAGAGATTGGCCTCCATTTTTTCCTATTTGTTTGCTTTTGCTGCAATCGTGGCACCCGCACTTTAGTGCTAATCATCTTAAGCTAAAGCACTTTCACCACGATTGCTTTAAAAGTAAAGAAATAGAAAAAAAAAAGAAATAGAAAACCATTTGCATTTATTTCCTATTTCTTTACTTTTGAATCAATCGCGGCACCCTGCTAAAGACTGAGTGCCACAATCCATTTGCAGTGCAATTGCACGCACATTACTGAAAGTTTGAGCTACTGGCATCGCATCAATATAAGCAACGCCAACAGCTTAGACTTTCAGTAATGCGAAACCTGTTGCATTGCAACTGCTTTTTTGAGCTCTCTGAGACGAGCAGTAAGGGATGTGAGGTTCTTTACAAAGTGTCTGCAGTAGTTAATGATCCACAAGAGGTTTCACAATTCATTTACAGAGGACAGGGACAGAACCAGCATGACATCCCTCACTTTAGTAGGGTCTGGTGCCACTCCCTCTGCTGAGCATCAGTAGTCAAGGAAACTGATGTGTGACTGGATAAATTCGCACATATCATTGTGCAGTGTGAGGTCACATTCTTAGGGCCTGATTCACAGAGCTAACTTAAGACAAAATCCTAAACTTACAACTTTTGGTATTCACAGAAGTTAGGATTTTGTCTTACGTTTGTCATAAGACAGAATTAAGATAGACTTAAGACAACATCCTAACTTAAATCTGTCTTAAGTCTGTCTTAAGTCTGTCTTAAGTCTCTCTTAAAACAAACTTACAACAAAATCCTAACTTCTGTGAATACCAAAAGTAGTAAGTTTAGGATTTTGTCTTAAGTTAGTTCTGTGAATCGGCCCCTTAGAGCCTAAGCAATTACATTACGGAGCCGGGCGTCCTGCTTGTCCAGTGATGGGGCACACATGAGGTTATCATCACTGAACTCCTTGATGGTGTTTTGAAAGACCTCTGCTGCCCTCAAGATCACAAATTACAAACTTTTGCATTAGCAAAGGCTAATGTGGGTAGAAAACGTCATGAGGTATCAGGATTCGGTGACTAATGAGATTCAATAGTACTCTGACCGAAGGTCCATCTTGGAAAGCCAACAGAATCCATTCAGATGCTCATAATATTGTCAACGAATAGCATCTGTTACCGTGCCTGCCAAAACTACGCGTGGCTTAACAATGCAGTCAATTCCACGACTGTGTCATTACCACGAGTTCTATTACAACACAAGTCATTACAGCGACTTGATTTAGGGATGCGCTGGACTTTGGAATACTTTAAATTACTATTCCATCTCCAGTTGGTGTATCAGTAGGGAAGGTGTTGGACTTAAAAGCCCTAAAGTAAGTTGTTGTAAAGACTTGCCTTGTAATGGAACTGGTGGTAATGTTGCAGTTGTGGTACTGACTTCGTTGTAAAGGCAGCACGATGTAATGCCTGCATTGTAATAGATGTTTCCCATTGTCAACTGTTTATGTAATATGTCTTTCCTGTTTGATTGCTAGGTTCTAGAGTCATGTGTCTATGGAAAGTGTCACCTCACAGGTTGTTTGAGTTTCAGAGACACCGCAATTGGTGATACACAGGAGGTGGGCCCTTCAGCATTTTCAATTATATTTGCCACTTCTAGATTCTGCAGCGGTTCGTTGATGTTTTCCAAAGGTAAATACCACTTTGGCTGTACGACACAGCAGTGGGTTGGATGGTGTGGTCAATGTGCTGTTGCACCATATTTCCCTTTAAGCATCCTATCCCTTGGAATAATTAATTAAACTCTTGAAGGAGTCCATCAGGTTCTGTAGCATGTACTCTAAATGCAAACTGGATGAGCTGAAGCCTTGCTGTCTGACAACCCCGAAGCAAGGCTAGGCCTCCTCTTTTGATGTACACCTTGGCTTAGGTGGTGATGTTGACATCAGGAGTGAACATGCCAACCAGCAGCAAAGGGTTGAAGTAACCATATGCAAAGTCCTTTACTATCATAGACTTGGGTGCTGACAGACAGATGAGGGTGTCATATGTCTCGTTGGTACTCACATTTATGAGTGCACCAGTACTGACGATAGCAAGTGCCAACCTGTCACCGACTAGTACCCCGCCCCTAGATGGGCAGCCGGCTTTAGAGTGTCGCCGGTCGATCGCACACATTACACTACACAGAAGTGTGGCTCAATGGTTAGAGCGGCAGACCATGATGCAGAGGTCTAGCCCGGGACCAGGGTTCAATTCCCGCCTCGGCGGGTCTTGAGCTCAATTTCCTCGGACGTGATATTTCACGCCTCGGTGCCTATTCTAATCATGGGTCCCACTCTGCACCTCTGGGCAATAGCTTGCTTAATCTCCACAACGCTAGGATGCCTGGCTTCACCTTGGGGGTGCCCAGGAGTGGGCACTTCACAGGGAAAAGCCAGGAAGGGTTCCACAGCGGTATTCGTACAAGTGCCGAGATACCCCAGCTGGGGTTGATTCGTGCGCTATACAAGTACACTACATTTACATGTACTATCTCTTCATGCTCGTCATCATCCATGTCTCACTCTGTGATCTTCAAGTTGCCGTGCTACTGTGCTCACTCTCTTTTTTCTGGAGTACCTTTTCTAGGAGGAATGACCTGCACACTTTAGTGAAGTGGTTTACTTTTTCACACACTGCTAGTTCCTTTCCGCTGGCTGGGCACTCCCTTGCATGGGGAAACGGTTGACCATAATTTCGAGAGTCAGCATTACTATGACAACCTTCTCACCTCATCGCAGGATTTGCCCTCACAATTTGATTTATTGGTTCTGTTTTTGAAGTGTGGCCTCCATGTGAGAGCATCTCACTTTTGACAGTTTTTTGAGTGCCCTAGAGCGCCCTATAGTCAAGCTATCTTGCAGGCTTGCTTGTCTCTTGGAATATATGTTCCCTCAACTTGGCCAATGCAGAGCCTTTTATGAACTGCTCCCTGATCTCTTCTGTTTCATCTTGTTGGATGTAGAAAGCATCAAAAGATGCATCCAGGCCCTGCTGAGCCTGGCGTAGTAGGAACTGCTCATAACTGGGTTTGGCCATTGGTTTGCAGTGGCCGTTGTGAGCTGCTACAATGGCGGTGTGGGTGAATGGGAGACCTTATACACACCAAAAGGAGTAGGGAGTGAAAATCGTGGTGTAGTGGTGGCATGAGCTGTGTGTCCCAATACTGACCTCACTCACACTAGGGTGTGACACGCTTCATTGTAGGGCTGCTTACAATAAACCCCGGCGCAGCCAACACCTGGGGTGGAGCAATAGGGTAGGGGAAGACAAACACAACATAAAAGAGAGAAAACAATGCTTTCAATAGTGCCTGGGAACGCCAGAAGTGAAAGTGCAGTGTGATGTGGGTTTAAAACTAGCACTGAATTAACAACATTAGTGGAATTGCCTTTGGAGATAGGACTGTAAAACTCGCAGCTTATGCGGATGACATATTGATAGTCACTGAACGTCCAGAGACCTCTATAGCTGTGCTGATGGTCTCTATAGAATCCTATTCAAATCACTCGGGTTACAAGCTGAACCGTTATAAATCGGAGGTGAAACCTCTCAACATTTTCACTCACAAAGAATCTTTAGGCACATCAGGATTAGTCTGGCAAACCAAATACATCAAGTACTTAGGAATTGAGTTTGGCGGCTCCATCATTGAGACCCTACAGCACAACGAGACCTTGACTCTCGAAAAAATTTAAAAACATCTAGAAGGCTGGTCACCCCGCTTCATCACTTGGTGGGGCAGACTCGAGACAGTCAAGACGATGGTTACTCCGCTAGTAAATTACCTAGTCACCATGCTCCCCTTGCTGTTGTCCCAGGAGTTCCACAATAAACTAGACAAGACTCTTAATAATTTCATCTGGAAGGGTAAAAAAGTGCGTATCAGTCTTCAGAACCTGAGACTAGAAAAATCCATAGGTGGAGTTAATCTCCCCGACTTTAAAAGATATCAAACAGCCTTATTAGCTAAACAGGGCTCCTACTGGCTGTCCCCCCCTCCTCCCGTGAACTACTCACCGGTGTGGCTAGATATTGAAAAAGCTCTCCTAGACGGAATCCATCCCATATCGATCCTCTCAATGAAAGCGAACCAAATCCCCTGCTCGAAACCCATATTTCTTAACACCAAGCTAGCCTTACTCAAAGTAGACAAATTGCTAGATGCGACAATAAGAAAATCTAGATGGGAATCGATCTGGAGAAACCCTATAATCACATATAAAGATAAACCACTATTTAACCTATCCTGGATTCAAAAGGGAATCCTTTTACCCCACCAACTCTATGACGGCGGTTACCCTCTGTCCTTCGCAGAAATCCAATCAAAATTCAGGATCAATAAGTCTGAGTTCTAAAATTTCCTAAATATAAAATCAGCCATTACAAAAGCAGGTTTAGCTCCCTCACCCCCGGCCCTTCCAACATTTCTCGCCACATTAAATAGACTAGGACACCAGGTCTCAAGGTTATATAAATTCCTGAGTCCACTGTCCTCCAGGTTGACTGACAAGTCTACGCAGTTTTGGTCATCTCTCGCATCATTCACCATCTCTGAACCGGAGTGGTCTTTAACGTGGAGATCCTGCATGAGCCATAAAATAAGCCCTACGTTATCACAAACCAAGTTCTGGCTCATGCACAGAGTCTTCTGGAAGCCTGCTCGACTGTATGCCCACAAACTCTGCCCTGACGCATTTTGCTGGAATTGCAAGCGTGCGGAAGGGCATCTGGACCATCTCATCCTCCAGTGTGACTGCGTCTCAGCCTATTGGGACAGGGTATTTGATTTTATCCACAAAGTATTCAATATAACACCTACTAAGGAACTTCCCTATCTTGTTTTTGGCTTTACTAAGGAAACCCAAATTCCTGAATTGGACAGAGCCCTACTAGATCTTCTCCTCACGGCGGCTGTTAAGGTCGTCCTAAGCAATTGGAAAGACACCAAAAAGGCAAGCTATGCATGCTGGTTGAACTGGGTGATTAACCTCCGAGGGGCAGACAACATTACTCTCCAAAGCACTCCATGGCGAACCGCGCAAAGAAAATTGTGGAACACCTTAGATATCTACTTCAAAACCCATAAACCTCCGTGAACTTACCAACCCTTCGAATCTCAACAGCTCCCGGGGCCCCGTATAGCACATATACCATATAGCACATATACTACATACCACATAGAACACGTACTCCATGGTCTGAAGTGCTCCGGTCAGTGCTGAGTTGCCGCATCGTGGTGCACCACCTTCTCTTCTCTACTCTAGCCTTTTTCCTTCTCTTTTCTGCTTTCTCTCTTCTTCTCCCTAGCTTTACCTATCCTCTCTTCCTCTCCTCTACTTCTCTATCCCCTTAGAAATATAGCTCAATGAGATGTATCAGGATGGTAGAATACATGTTTTGTTCTCTATGCAATGTATGCACGCATACATTGATACTATGTTCATAGCATCTCTGACCTGATTGTTCTGATACACTGAAATTTCCAATAAAAACTCTTGAAATAAAAAAACTTTTAAAAAAAACTAGCACTGAATTATCTCTATACCTATACTTTATTTCTAGATCGTTCGGCCAGGATTAAAAACATGAAGGCTGAACATTATGGCTCCAGTACTGCATGACAGTCTGGAACGGGCAACACGACTTGGCTACTTCCGTTGCTAGGGGCAATTGTGAAGGCGGTCTCTCCTCGGCCATGGCAGGCTGGATAATCACGTCATGCGCCCAGCGGGTGGCCCACTGTGCAGCCTTTCTGTGCACAATTGACTTTCACCGTGTTCTTTGGCAGACAACACAGCTGCAGGCTGGGCGTGGCTCACCCACCCACATGAATGATTGCGGGAGAGGGCCCTGTTTGGCAGGGAATCTCCACCTGCTGGCTCCTCCTCCTCACTGGCAAGGAAACGGATACAATATATCGAAAGAACTTTACATGAGACATTTAGAGTGACATGGTAGTAGGTGACAATAGGTGTAGCTACTACGGTTACTCATGATGAGAGTTACGTATTTACAAATTACATATTCATTACAGATTACATATTTTGAAAAGTTAAAGTGATAAGGGTTACATAAGTACATATTACATATTTACAGAGTTGAAGCGGAAAGGTCGTTATAGCTCATGAGGGTGTCATGTCACAGGGTCACGCCATTAAATGTGAGGGTGTAAGCCTGGTGGGGAGCGTGGTGAGAAGTGTTTGTCAGAAAAATGTCTTTGTAAGAGAAGAGTTTTAGGGCCATATGTATCAAGCCCAAATGGGTTCGCAAATGCCGGAATTTTCCGGCATTTGCGAACCCATTTTCGGTAAATGGTATGTATGAAACAATTTTTGTGCAAAATAAGGAATCGTAAAATTTGCCATTCCTTATAATGCGATTGCATTTAAGGAATTGCAAATTTTGCGATTCCTTAAATGCAATGTATCAAGGAAAAAAATACCAAAATGCCCTTAAGGAATCGCAAATTACCACCAACTTCTAGGTGCAATGAGCAAGGGGCTCACATCTGAGTATACCCTTCCACGCTTATGGTGGACAAAATGATTCAGAAAAGGGGGTGGTGATGAACAGAGTGCCTGAATTAAGCAGACCACTCTTACCCAGTCCAAAGATCAGGGCTTGATCCATCACGTATGTATACCCTTCCACGCTTATGGTGGACAAAATGATTCAGAAAAGGGGGATTAAGATTTATAAAGCCTTTCAGGGTCACACAAGGTGGCGATGCATTTCTTCATAAATCTCATTTTTAATTTGTGTCGCTCTTGTACTACGTTGCATGCTGAAAGAGTGCTGCAAAGGGGCTCCTAAATATGCCCCGTAGAGTTTACAGATATGTGTATTAGGTTGATCAATAGTCTGATGTAACCATATTCATTATATATTCATGTTTGGTTATGACTGTTTGATTTCCATTAATTTATAATACTGTAACATGCATCCATTTTATTTTCGACTTAATTTAGCTTGACATTGGGCCTTAGCTGAAAGTGTTACTTTACTTCTTCCAGTATGCTGTTTTCTCTTTGCAGGTGTGGACAGATAAATTTATACCGTACAATCCTGTTCGGTCTCTTAGGTCCAGCAGCCAGCTTCTCCTGAGAGTGGCAGCTGTAAGGAAGGTCAGACAGGGTGGCAAGGCTTTGTCCGTTGTTGGGCCTACTTTATGGAACAAGCTCCCCCTGGCGCTCAGGCAATGCTCAGAACATCTGAGCTTCAGGAAACAACTTAAAACGTTTTTGTTTCAGAATTAATCTACCTCCCTACTGACTGCTTTGACTATGCTTCTGGTGTTTTTTGGGCGCAGAGATACTCCTTCGGGAGTCGATTCGAGAGCGATATAAACCCGTAAATAAAAATAAAAATAAATAAATGTCATACTTCTCATTAGCTAGAGAAAGAAAGGCTTATTGTTCTGTGTTAGACTGCTGCTAGTGAGGCCTGAGAGAGAAAAGTTGTCAAGAACATGGAGCGATGATGCTGAGAGACAGCCTCTTGTTCACGGTGTACCAGAGGATGCAACACTCAAGGACAATAGATGTGTACCTAATTGAGAGGAGGTTGGAATTTAGGGGTATGTATGCTCCCTCAAATACAGTCCTGGGATTGGCTCTCAGTGGTGGGAACAAAATATGGATGTTGTGAAAACTGTTGATTGGATTCATCCTAACTTTGAGAGAAAGCATATCTGCTAGGTTTTCCTCAAGTGTACGGCTTCATGCTGAACACTCTGGGCCTGATTCACAGAACTAACTTAAGACAAAATCCTAAACTTACTACTTTTGGTATTCACAGAAGTTAGGATTTTGTCTTAAGTTTGTCTTCAGACAAACTTAAGACAGACTTAAGTTAGGATTTTTTCTTAAGTCTGTCTTAAGTCTGTCTTAAGACAAATTTAAGACAAAATCCTAACTTCTGTGAATACCAAAAGTAGTAAGTTTAGGATGGTGTCTTAAGTTAGTTCTGTGAATCGGCCCCTCTTTCATTTTCTTGAACTTCTACTGAAGTTCAAACTATGCTGACACCTACTATGCTTCCCTGTAGAAATCAGTTATAAATCCTCAGTCTTAATTTAGGTTCAAATTATAAAGGGAGAGTTTCTTTATTGCACACCTGATTGAGTCAATCCGTTTCCTCTGCATTGTGGATGTTACTATTTTGTATCTCATTTTATTACGATTTAACTCACTGGAATATTTGGGTTTCCAGACTGTGTTACTGTATATTTTAAATCTTTTCCTGATTTGCAGCTTTGCATGTATACGGGTTGGAAAAATGTTTCAAAATAAATCTTGTTTGATATACCTGATTCTTCGTCTTCATTGTGAAGTAGGTTTGGTTTCAGTAAGATTGAAATGTATTTCTGATGCTCACTCCCTCACAACGCTTCAAGTCGACTATCAAAGGTCCATACGACCAGTGGTAGAGTTTGTTTGATGATTTCACTAAGAGATTGAGGTTTAGATATCTGTGCTCCATCACTGACTGCAGCTAAGTGTCACCACTGCTTTCTGTTGAAGCATTTATTGACTGCTACTTGGTGTGACTGCCACAGCATTTAGGGCCAGATGTACAACCCTTTTTTGCATGCGCAAACGGGTCTGCGACCCCTTTGTGCATGCAAAAACCCTACAGGGCCATGTGCAAATGCTATTTAGCGAGTCACAATTCATTTGCAACTCGCTAAATAGCGTTTGCAACTCGTAATTAGGAAGGGGAGTTTCAAGGGCGTTCCTTCCTAATTGCAACGCTGAGCCCTATGTAAGACTGTTTTGCGGCCGCAATAGTGGTCGCAAAACAGTTGCACCACCTACTTCAAGTAGGTGGTAATGCAGTCGCAAATGGGAAGAGGTTCCCAGGGAACCCCTTCCCCTTTGCAAATCCATGCAAAAATATTTTTTAAGGGAAGACAGTGTTCCCAGGGACCGAAACTAAAATGTTTTTATTTTTTTAAATGCATCCCGTTTTTCTTTAAGGCAAACGGGCTGTATTTTTAAAAAAAAGCTGCTTTATTTGAAAGCAGTCCCAGACATCGTGGTCTGCTGAGCCCAGCAGGCCACCATCCCAGGGAGGGCCTGCCATTCTCAATGGGGTCGTAAAAGGCTAGTGCCTCATGAATATTGATGAGCATCGCATTTTGCGACCCCATTGGGAATCGCTAACAGTGTCTCTGACACTGTTATATATTTATAATTGTGACTCGCAAATTGCGACTCGCTATTTTTGGCAATTTGCGAGTCGTAATTCCAAATGGTCGTACATCTGGCCTTTAGCGCTTTTTGCTCCAGATCAGCTGAAGGAACATATGAAGGTGCCAGCCTTGAAACAATCACAATGTGTTTTTTCTTCAGATTTTCTTCAAGCTTTTGGGTTGTGATCAGCCCTAGTTAGTCAAATCACGCATTGACATTGTAATGCCTCTCACGACAGACTTGAAGGTTGAACCATTGATAAATGTGTCCTATCAATAGGTTAATGTTGGACTAGATGCTGAACATTTTGTCTCAGACTAGTTCCGTATACACAATATGATTACTTTGATCAGTCAGCCCTGGGGAAGTTCTATTTGGAACGAAACGTGTCAGCTCTCAGAATAATAATTGTTTAAAATTGATAACCCTCCTGTTTGGGATGAATACGGTTAATAAAAGATTGGACTTGAAATGAACTTCGATTTCCGGAGTAAATAATTCAATGGACTTATCCCAGACCGAACTTCAATTTGTGTTATTACCTTACTGAGCGCACACTAGTTAATTAAGATCATGCCATTCCTTTGCCCCTCCAAATTTTGGGCACCCTAGCATCTGCTCTATGTACCTATGCTGGGTATATAGATGTTTATTGCATTTAATGTGGCACTACCAGTACATCAGCTGGCTTTATATCATTTAATTATTTCGAAATAAATAGTGTTAAATAGAGACTGTAAAATGTAAAGGCAGTTTATGAAAGGCTTGAGTTCTTGGCAAAAAATTGTTCAGTTGAAGTTGAGTTGTAGTGCACTGAGATATCTCATTATATATAAGGTTGAGGTATAAAATGGACCTGTGATCTATTTGTGTACTTAGTGTACGTAGTGTATCTTGTAATTCTGTAGGAGAGGACAAATATATGATCTTTAACATGCAGATATTTTTATTTTCACAACTCATTGCTTGTGAGAAGCAGTCCGAAATTTCAACTACATGATGTCCTTCCTCACTAACAATGATGCGAATATACAACTAAGCCTTGCTCACCGCAGTACAATACTGCCAAATGTTGAGTTTCTTCATAAATGGGAATCGCATACAGTGGCGGCCGGCACACGTAAACAAGGTGAGAGCCGGGGGAAGTCGACAGACGTAAATATAGGTATATTTAAATAAATAAATAAATAACACCTATTCCATCTTCTGTCGGCTTTCCCCCCTGCTGCACCCTGCCCCGCCTCACCACGCTTACCTGCGCCAGCCGCCGCTGATCGCATATGGTGCTAAATCAGTAAACATTGTGTTAAAATGTGCGCCTCTTGTCACACCATAGGTGGGCAACCTATGCTTCCGGGCACAAAGGGGCCCCTTGAAGCCTCAAGCAGGCCTGATGTCATACAATGCTATTACTGGCGTAATGACCGCAGAAGGTGTGGATTGTTCTAGCCTTGCTTGTATTACTGTCACTTTGATGGATCTTACTCATCTTTCACAGGAAAAAATATCTGTTCCTAGACTGCTATACCTACATGTATGTCATAATAAGATGTTCCCAGTAAGCAGGGGTGGCTCCTCCGCTAAGGTAGAGAAGCGTCACACGCAAAATTACAAAAATGATAATAATGCCATGATATTATCATTTTATTTTTCCCGAGTGGCTCAATAGGTGCGGGCGGGGCTGGGCTGCCCACAGAGCAGGGGAGAAGAGGTAGGCACTCTCCAAGTGCCCATGACGTTTTGGCCAGCCGTCTTGGGTCAGCCAAACAGTCATGCACACTTTGCATGTTCTCCACTAGCTGTAATTTACACCCTGGGTGGAGAACATGCGTAGGCCCTCAGTCCCCTGCTATCAACAGCGTCGTGATTGGCTAAAGGAGTTTGGAAGCCTGGGTGCTTCCTGTTCCTGCAAAGTGGCAAGAAGGACAGAGGCGAGGCGGCCTCCCCTCCCCGCCGCACCACTGCTGCCCTGTAGCAGCCGCTAATGCCAATAAGCTTTTGTTATGTTTGGGGAATTGCAGCTCCAGTATTCGTAAAAGGTTTATATAAACAATGGAAGAAAGTATTTGACACAGGGCTGTGCATACACACCGGATATCAAGGGGTTCATTTTGGTATTCACTGGCGGAACAGGTGGAGCAATGTCAGTTAATCGTTTAGTTGCATACGGCCCACTTTGTAGAGTGGAGTAACCCAGATTCATCTTAGGGATTTTAGGGGCACTGGGCAAGACATATTTTGGGGGGCCTCTGAATAGAACAAATGTGAATTTTATTATCCTTCTCCTGCTAATTCAAGCCTTCATGATGCCAAACAATACTAAAGTATATGCAAGCAATTGGTGACTGCCACCTTGTAGGAATACAAAAAGTGTTGAGGGGTGTTACTGAACTGGGGTAGCGTAGTGAGCTAAAGAACTTTGATGGATTCAACCCAGATCTAATAGTGACTGGGGTGAGTGTGTGAAAAGTTTTAGTGCTCCGTCTATTATCTCCTTGTGTTTGCTTTGTTCACCCTAAATTTGCAGGGTATGCCCAGACGTGGGTCCCTTGCTCATTTTCCCAATGGATTCAAGCTAGCCTGGATGATAAGGGGTGTTACCCCCGACACCGGTCCCAGGATGCTTTTTTACGGTCCAGGGAAGACCTGGCTTGGCAGTTTGGGCTGGACTGTTCCCATGAGGAACAGGGTCAGGACTGATTTGCATACGTCAGAGTCAGGAGAAAAAGTGCTTGCTCTCTCCTATATTTCATCAGAGAGTGCTAAGGTATCCAATATATTTCAGGGTAAAGAAGCATTTCAGTGACTCTGGAGGCCTACTGAAAACAAGACAAAAACCAAAATGAGGATAAGGGGTTCAAGGGCCCTCAAAATTAGAAGCCTTCTACTACTACACATGCACTTAGAAGGATCACACTCCATACTAGATTGAACAGTTTAGGAGTCATAAAGTTAGGAGTCCTAACTTTACTACTCCTAAACTGAGAAAAATCCTAACTTTAAGACTTTCGGTATTCACAAAAGGCATTTAGGAGTCCTAAAGTTAGGACTCCTAACTTCTGTGAATACCGAAATGAGTAAGTGCCTTCTGTGAATACCAAAATGAGTAAGTGCCTTCTGTGAATACCAAAATGGTAGTAAGTTAAGGATTTTGTCTTAAGTTAGTTCTATTAATCGGGCCTGTAGTTGTGTTCCACCTCCCAGTTGTTATAGTTGTGGCACAGGCATGGCAGGTGCCACAACGGTGATTGCCTTTCACAGGGGAAGCACCTATTATAGTGCTCTGTCGTGTTTTCACTTTTTGTTTCATACAGGAATGGACTAGTTTGTCTCTCAGATTCACATTTCTCCTGTACGCAAACATAGGCTTCTCCAATGCCTGATCTTCTTCATTTGGTTTATGTCTCGATTCTTGTTGAAAATCATTTTTATTTTGAAATTGAAATTAGAGTGGTTGATGGTGCACACCAATTTCGACTCATCATCTCTTTTATCCTGTTTCTCAAAAAGAGCTTCACAGTTGTAAAACTTGGCTCTCTTGAAGGATTGTCTGACTAGTATTTTGGGGTAATCACATTGTATTAATCTCTTTTTCAAATGTGTTCTATTCTGAACATAGTCCTCCATTTTGGCACACTTCCAAGCATTCCAAAATGAAACTACCGGGTTTATTACACAGAGTTCTTTTTAGTAACAACTCGACCATTCCTATGGCCTCTTTTTGGGCACATTGTTATAAAGTGCCTCTAAGTCAAGAGTTACTAGAATTTCTCTGCTGTTGTCATATGGGATGTTCTCTATCTTACTAATTAGGTCACCCGTATCCCTGATGTAACATGGAAAGGTTTTGACCATTGGGCAGAGGTATGTGTCTACAAACTTAGATATTGGTTTCTTCAGAGTCTCCAAAGGAGGATCTGTCAGATTATTGTGTGTTTTGTGTTACAATGTCTCCTTCTTTGTCACAGGGCTTGATTGAGACATGTGAGTTGTTTTGCAGTCCCTGAAGGGCTTGATTTTCCTCTCTCTGTAGGTTGGGCTTCAATTGGGGGTATATATCTTGTAGCCTTCTCAAGATCTCTAAGTATGGCCTTTTCAAATATTGCCACCTCTGGTCCCACCATATCCAGAGTCAGGAGTAAACTTCAATCGAGGTTTGCACCCTGACTGATTGATGACTACATATTATAATGTAGGGTGCATGAAACATTTCTTTAAACATGTCTTCCTAAAGAAGGAATGGACATCTTTGTTCAATTTGTACATCTTAACCCATGTACTCAGGACAAATAACAGTCCTCTTGCTAACAATTTAGCCTCCTCTACGCCCATTTCTATGGATGTCAAATTGAATATGGGAATGGCTTAATCTGTACTGCTAGTATTTACGGTCTCCAATATTGTTGGATCCTCATCTTTAGATATTGATGTTGAGGGTCCTGCTGATAATACCCCCCTTCTGTCTTGTCTTTGATATCGATTCCGGCCTCTTCCCCTTCCCTGCAATAAAAAAGGGGAAGGAGGTTGACTGTAATTCTGTACAAAGATAGATATACCACTCTGGTGGCTGCTTGCGGATTGTTCAGATCTTCCTGAACACTTTCCTTCTGGGCCTGATTACGATGTCGGTCGGAATTGCCTCTGACCACTGGTCGGAAGCTGACTGACACAGTCGGAGGCTTTCCGACTGACACAGTCGCTTTGCGTTCCGACCGCCCGATTACGATGTCGGCAGTTGGAGCGTAAACCGATCGGTCACTCCGAGGTGGCTCTCGGAGCATTCTGGCCAGTTAGAACCACACTGTAATCACCTATGGACAGCATATTTGCAGTCAGGATTACGATGTTGGTTTCTGACAGCCTTTACGAGTCAGCCTATCCGACCCGGAAAGGTTGCCATAAAGTGACTTTGGGGGGACCTAGAAGGGCCCCCTTCACCTTACGGCCTACAGCTGTGGTCCGAGGGGGTACCCAGGGAGCCCCCCTTCTTCCCTAAACATAGACAAGTTAGAGCTCAAAGAGAGTGCCGTCCTTCCGTCCTTGTGAATTTCCTGAATCCAGACCGCATCTAATGAATGACAAGTTATCTTTGCAGTGTACCTGCCCCCCTCCTCTGGGCAGCAAGACATTAGAAGTGCTGTGGATCCAATATTCCCAATGTCACTGATCTGTCAGAGAGAAAAGTCCTTTCATCTTCCTATAAAGGCAATGGAAGCAGTAATAGCTAGGCATGACACAGAATAGGACAAGCAACAGGAATCCAACACACCTGGAGAAGGAAAAGAGCAGAATGTTGTGCTTGCATCATCATCATCAACATGGTGAGCGTCATTATCTCCTGCTACAAGAAAGATATGGCCAACTCCCCATGTTTCACCAAGTAGCCCTTCAGACAAGCTGACAAAGACTGGACCCCTGAGAGCCGTCGTGTGTGGCATGGCTAAATAAAGCTTTCAGGTATAGAAAGCACAGTTGTCAGTTATTACAATGCGGCAGAGAAATCTGTTATTGTTGAAAGCGGCAAACACAAGATAATGGACGAAGTGCTGAAACTTTGCAAACACTCACACCCAGTCAGTGATCTTGGTTTAATCCATTTCTTTTTGCTCACCACTCCCCCCCAGTTTGGAGACATATGCAAATCAGTCTTGACCCTGCTCCTCATGGGAACAGTTCAGCCTGAACAGCCAGGCCAGGTCCTCCCTTCTTACAATTGTTGAAAGTGCCACTGCGAAAGTGGAAATCACCTCTTTCAACTGCCTTAGACTTCTTGAATTTAAAAAAAGCACAGAAGCAACATTCCCCATCATTGTCAAAGCCCATCATAAGCCTTCTGAGTCTACCTCCGAAACATGTTCCGAGTTTTGCACATTATTTCTTCCAGGTTTGGGATTTCTTCAGAATTAGGAAGACAAAATGAACACACACTAGACTGCACAATTTGCTACAGTGACAAGCTAGTGAAAAGAAGGACTGACATCTTGGCTCCATGGGGCCCATTGTCTCCGCGGTGAGTCAAACATGCAAATAATTCTGTAGTGCACCATAAAGGCAGCTATTGGTAGAGCAACAGGAAAACCAAAGTGGCCGAAGGAGATGGTGAAGATAGCGATTGAAATAGTGGTGTATGAGGTTGTTCATCTACAGATGTCATCAGTACACCAAGCACACTGCTCATAGTCTGCATTCAGCATCATTTAACTTTAAAAGTATTCACAACAAATAACAGGGTTAAATAAGTAACAAGCTCATCTAACTAAACTAAATATCCCTAACTAGCACTTACTAACAAATGTCAGGCAGAAAATCCTTCATCCGACAGGTGGGAACAAAAACAAGCACACCAAGCAGTTATATTGCAGAGGAGATCTTGGAACATATTGGCAAGTGTCTTGCTACAGGGCATTGGTTTTTTTAAGGTCTCCCTGATTCCCACATTTCTGGTCCTGCAGATGTGGCAGAAGCAACAGTTCCTTGCAAAGGATACTAGGAATTATGATGTGGCTACATCTGAGCCCTTAGATTCCAAGGGGCAGATTTACAAGCCCCTTGCGCCACTTTTGTGTCACTTTTAACATGGGAAAAGTGACGCAAGGGGCCTGTAAATCTGCCCCCAAACTTTTTATGCAAGACCATCTTCACATTTCCACATTATGAACTCCCAAAACAGAATGAACGCATGCACAATAACCTGTAGTGGTCAAACCTTTTTCAGCCCAGAAATGTTGCGGCTCCCTTTGCTGCAGATGAATACCAACAGTCAAGGCAATCAGCATGCAACATGTCAGTGTCCTCCATGACGAAAGCACATACAGCGCCAAGATCCTGAAATATTTCAATGGCAAAGACCATGGGGTCTCAGGACTGGATTTGTTGCCCCTGTCAGTGGCATTAACATTGTCTGTACCTATATTTGTCAATTGTCACAGGATCTGCATTCATTTTAGCCATTGGTTTATCTGGAGCAGGAGGCTCCTTCAGTGAGCAAATAAAGTCCTCAAACTAGCACTTATACAGGACATTCTGGCCCACTGGAAATCCACCTTCTACATGCTACTTGAGTTGAGTTGAGTTTAAAACACTTCTAAAGCACACGTACACCTTACGGTTTCATGGCGCTGTGGTTCACTGAGCCTCAATTAGCAGGGGGGACCGGGGAACAGAAGAAGATTTAAAGGGGGCAGGCCTGTGAAAAAAGAAAAGTTTTTAAAGCTTTTCGAAACTGAGAATATTCAGTCAAAGACCTAAGATGAAGCGGGAGTGAATTCCAAAAACTGGGGGCAAGGGTGGAAAATTTGGAGCCTCCCCATTTTTTTCGACGAAATCGGGGGTCAATCAGTAGGTGTTGGGAAGATGATCTCAGTTCCCTCGCAGGTGAATAGGTTTTTATTTCAGAAGATATGAAGGCGGGGGCAGATCCTGACTGGGCCTGAAAGGTAACGCAACCCGTTTTGAACAAGGAACGTTCACGAATAGGGAGCCAGTGAAGGGATTTTAGAAGCGGGGTGACGTGATGTGACTTGGTCAATTTATAGACTAGGCGAGCGGCCTGGTTCTGCACCAGCTGAAGCCGTCGAACATTGTAAACTGGCATACCACAATATAAAGCGTTGCCGTAATCTAGTCTAGAGACGACCATAGCCAATACGATGAGTTTTAGAGCAGGGAGAGAGAAAAAGCGAGATACCTTGCGGATAGTGCGGAGGGAGAGGAAAGAAGAGGACACCACAGAACTCACCTGGGAGTGCAAAGTGAGTTGATCATTGATTTTGAAACCAAGCGCTTTGACGGAGGGAGACGGGGAAGGGGGGACACCTAAGGAAGGGGGCCAAATGAGAGATGACCAGGGACTGGCACAACCACCTGTCAAAACCAATTCGGTTTTATCCAGGTTTAGTTTCAGGTGGTTGTGGCTCATCCAGTCCCGGATGAATGTCATAGTAGTGTGAAAATTGGATATAGAATCAGGGGATGAGGAAAGGGTGAAAATAAGCTGGAGGTCATCCGCATAATTAAATACGGAGACCTCCATTTGTTGAAGGGCAAAGATAAGAGGGGCAATGTAAAGATTAAACAGTAGTGGGGAAAGGGAGGAACCCTGGGGGACCCCGCAAGGCACTTAACAGGGCTCAGCCGAGAAGTCACCCAGCCGCACTGCTTGGGTGCAGTCCCCTAGGAAGGAGGACAACCAGACCAGGGCTACCCCGCCGACCCCGGCCGCCCCGACACGGGAAAGTACGATGGAATGATCCACCGTGTCGAAGGCGGCGGACAGGTCGAGGAGGACCAGGGCCTGGGAAGGTTAGTGTCCATGCCTTCTCTAAGTGTGTCAAGGACGGATAGCGCCACAGACTCGGTGGAATGAGCGGGGCGGAATCCGGCGTGACGAGGGGCCAAAACCTGGTTTTCTTCCACAAAGATGGTAAGAGCTCGGGTCACATGCCGTTCCAGTACTTTCCCTAAAAAGGGAAGTAAGGAGATGGGACGGAAGTTGACTGAAGCAGAGGGATCAGCACCAGGTTTTTTTAAAATGGGAAGAATAATGGCTGTTTTTAAGATTGGAGGAACAACACCCTGAGATAAGGAGCAATTTAGAAAAGAGAGAGGAGGTAACCAACAAGTTGTGAAAATGAGCCTAAGGATGTGAGCGGGGCAGGGGTCTAGAGGGGAACCTGATTTGACCAAGGAAAGGAGGGAAAGGAAAGATTCTTCCATTAAGGGGGGGAATGAGTCAAAACGGGCCTTTACAGGAGGGCTGGGGGACTGTAAAAGGAAAAAGAAGGGGGAGGAATATTGGCTTTGATTTTATCAATTTTATCCAAAAAGTAAGAATTCAGGGAGTCGCAAAGAAACTGTGAAGGAGGGGGTTTAAGAGTGGTTCTATCAGCATAAGCGAGGTTATGGACTATGGAAAAAATTTCTTTAGGCTGATTCTCAGCTGCTAAGATTTTGGATGAGAAATATTCTGTTTTAGTGGATAAGATGGTTTTCTTATACTGCGACAGAAGGGAGATGTACTGGGTTTTGAGGTTGGAGCAGTAGTGACGTCTCCAGGCTCGCTCGGCATGGCGAACTGAGAGTTTCAGCGTCTTAAGTTCCTCACTGAACCAGCGGTTGGAGTCATTGGGCCGTTTAGAAGAGACTCGTCGGAAAGGTGCGATCTAGTCACAGCCTGACTAGAGCCATGAATTAATGGCGTCAGCTTGGATTGAGAGCGGTACTCCTAGTAGGTCTGGACAAAGGGGAAGGAGAGTGGAAGCCACTAAGGATGCATCATTCCGGCCCCAAGAGCGTGCCCAGATATTTTTGGGAAGTGGTGGCTTGGAAGTTGGGTCAAAAGGTAAGGAAAAGGAAATCAAAAAGTGATCAGACCAGGAACAGGGAAGGGTAGAGAGGGACACTATAGGACAGTTAAGAGACCAGATCTGGTCAAGAGTGTGACCCAGAATGTGAGTGGGGGAGTGAACATAGGAGTTAAAATTGAGAGAACGAAGGGTATCGGAAAATTCTTTAGAATGAAAGCATTCTGCGGGGTCCGAGGGCCAAAAGTTAAAATCACCTAGCACCATGACGGAGGAGTTGTTAACCGCTAGGGTGGCCACCAGCTCTTGGAACCTAGGGAGAAAGGCTTGGGATGGTTGTGGGGGACGGTACATAAGTAAGCAGGTGAGAGGAACTTTGAGGGAAAGAGAACGAACCACTAGAAAGTCCGAAGTGCCAATAGGAGGGAAAGTAAGAGGCTGAAAGAGGAGTTCTTTCCGAGCTATCAAAGCAACACCCCCTCCCACTTTGCCCGCGGGTCGGTCTGCCCGAAGCGCGTAATAAGTTGCAGGGAGAGCCGCTAATAGGGAAGGAAGAGAGCTATCACGAAACCAGGTCTCTGTGAGGAATAAGAGATCAGGTTTGTGTAGGTCTAAAAGGACAGAGAGCTTGTGGTAGTGCTTAACAGCAGAACGCGTGTTAAGGTAATAGATAGAGAGAGAAGCGGGGGTAGGAGCAGCAGAGTGCTCAGGACGGGAGACAGGGGGATGCAAAGGGGAGTAAAAGGGGGAGGGAAGAGAGGAAGGGTGTGTGGGGGCTGTGAGTCCCAGATTGTCAATGAGAGAGGTCACCGAATCATTAATCAGCCAGGGGCCTTGAAGACTGTACAGTTGGGCCAACGAATAATGTCTCAGTGGGGCAGGGGGAGGTGGCCCTTGGTCCGGTCGGTCGCGGACGGGTGCAGACGGGCTTGCCTTAGGCGCGCCCGCTGCGCTCGTCCGCTGCGCTTCCGGAAAGGGCACATACTTTATACCAGTAACGCGGGGGTTGGGAGGGTTTCAAGCAAGCCGGGCCGACGACGCCTGAAATGGCAGAAACCGGTCCCCGGAAGCTTGTTTCCTTCCCAGTACAAGAATTGCCTTGGTAGTTTGGTTTGCCCTGTTCCCATCATGCACTGGGACAGGAACAGACTAATTTGCATATAGCCAAGTTCTGAGCTGGGATGGTGCAGTGAGCTAAAAAACGGTGATGGATCAAGCCCTGATCTTTGGACTGAGTAAGAGTGGTCTGCTTAATTCAGGCACTCTGTTCATCACCACCCCCTTTTCTGAATCACATGGCAAGTCTCAGCCTGGGCATCAACAGAGGACAGTAATGCCTAAAAGCAGTCAGTGAATTCTTTCACAGAGCATAGTGGCACTCATAACAGTCAGTGTTTCGATCGGGCAGTGACACCTAATAGCAGTCAGTGTATTCTTTGATACAGGTTAATGACATCTAGTAATAGTTAATGAATGCTTCAGCAAAGGGCAGTAACACGTTGTAATAGTCAGTGAATGATTAGATAGTGTATTGATGCCAAGTAACAGTCCATGGGGCATATTTGCAAAAAAAATGTCAGAGCGCGGAGCTGCGCCAAATTTGGCAGCACTGTGCTCCAACATTTTGAAAATGCAGAGATGCACCCACAAGAATACTTAAATCATGCTTGGGAGATGAATGCGTAGGGAAGCATATGGGGCATTTTGCGGGAGCAGCGAGGAACCCAGACCCCCTCTTCTCAACCACAGACTAACTGGATTAACTCCAGGCGGGACCACAAATAGGACCCTGTTTTTAGCGGAAATCATACCGGTCTACAACCTCGTCTCCTAACTTCATAGTCATTTAAATCTGGACCACCTGATGCTTGAGGACAAAAGTACCATAATTCTTCAACGCCTATTTCCGTGAAGAATCCCTAAAATGACTAAATGAACTAAACTACCGGATTTAAAACTTGGCAAGACTGAATTTTCTTTCACGCACAAATTAACTTGGACAATTGATGGTTATCCAATTTCAGGAAGCTCCCCAGTCCTGAAGATGATCTAAAATCATAAAAGATCGAAACGTCGTCGACCCATCCAAGGAAATGCCCCCACCCCATTGTATATAGCTTTGTGGACTATACCTTGTTGTGTGACATTTCGTTCTGTTCCACTTTGTTCACTCATGTCACGTTATGCGCCTTGTCACTCTTGTGAGCACCTGAAACACCCTAGTACATGTTAAGATTTGTAAATAAATGATTGAATATATGCTTCCCTACGCATTCATCTCCCAAGCGTGATTTAAGTATACGCCTTATTCTCTTAGGACCTATCCAGGCCACCATTGAACCATTGTTTTCCTATAATACGTTTCAACCCCAGGTTCGCTTTATAGGGTACCCTTGTTTCCTAAAACCCCACAAGAATACGGCACACCCCTGTATTTCCCCTAGCGCTGCTGCATAAAAAGCTGCCTAGTGCCAGTGCAGACACCCTGCCGCCATGTTGCAAGGGTGCCTGAACTGCAGTGACAATTGTTTATGTACAGGAAGGGATACCTTCCTGCACATAATCAATAATAGCGATTTGCGCTTTCTATGTGTACTGCAGAACGCAGTACACATGGAAAGAGTAAAAAAAAGAGGAGAAATTATTAATTTCTCTTCTTATTGCCATTCTAATGCTTGGTATTCCATGGCATTAGTTCTTGCCGCTACCTCAACCTTGTAAATCTGCTGCAGAGTCAAAAAGCAATGGGTGTTGCGTGGAAGGCCCACACCAACACCCATTGCACACCCCTTTTCCACAGAGGACTGGGCATAGCTACAAAGTGCTGTTAAGTGACGCTAAGTGGCTTAGCGCCACCTTGCAAATATGGAAAATTGCACTACACCAACGGAGCTTCAAATAAAAGTGATGCTCCGGTGGCGATAGGGGCTTGTAAATATGCCCCCATGAATGGTTCAACAAAGGGCAGTGATACCTTGCAAAAGTTAGTGAATACTTTAACAAAGGGCAGAATCTCGTCATATTTGTCAATGAATGCTTCAACAGAATCCATGACACCTCAAAATAGTCATTGAATGCTACGTAATAGTCAGTAAATGCTACAGAAAAGGGCAGTTACACCTTGTAAAAGTCACTGAGGGGCTTATTTATGGGGGTTTGGCGTAGGGCAGTGCAGTAAGGCACCTTGCTAGACTGCCCTACACCAAAGTGAAAGGGCAGGAATGCGCCATATTTATCCAATATGGTGCATTCCTGTCCTTTCTACTTACGCCGGCTCTATTTCGGCAGCCTAGAGCCAATGTAGGCACCCTTGCACCATGGTGCAAGGGTGGCTCAGTTGAATACAGCACTGTTTATGTGTGGGAAGGGGCACATTCTTGCACAAAACCTCATAGGGGGTGCTTTCCTCTTTCCATGAGTGCTGGAGAATGCAGCACACATGCAAAGAGGAAAAAACGAGGATTAATAAACATATTTCTCCTCGTTACGCCTCACCTCGGGAGGCGTATGGATTTGACACTTCCCCACGTTTACATCATTTTGTATATCTGGAGCAGCATCAAATTCCATGGGTATTGCATGGGAAACCCCACCGCAATGCCCATAGAACGCCTCCCGGGTGCAGAGTAAGGCGACACATCGATTTGTGCTGCGTCAACTTACTCATGATTTATGAGGCCACGTAGGGCATAAATCAAAATGAAAGCCCTGTGTCAGGCTTGTACCACTTTACATGAGGCAGGGCTCTCATAAATAAGTCCCTGAATGCTTTGGCCAATTGCAGTGATGTCGAACAACAGTCTGTGAATGTTTCAATGGATGTCAGAGACACATTGTAACAGTAAATGATCCAATAGAGGACAGGGACACCTTTTAATAGTCTATGTTTGGAGAGAGGTGAGGGACATTTTGTAATAGTGGCGACAGAGGTCAATGCAAGCAGAGGGCCTCATTTATGAGGCCTTGCGTCAGTTTTGCGCTTCCGATGCGTCACTTTTTGTGACGCATTGGCGGCGTAAAACATGCTTCCTGTTGCGCACTATTTACAAAGTGACGCATCTAAGCAGATGCGTCACTTTGTAAACCCCTGCGCTACATTATACCTGCGTCAGGTATAATGTATGCAGGGGGGCGTTCCCCCGCAAAAAGCTTCTTAGAAGTGACGCAGTGAAATCTATGAGATTTCACTGCGTCACTTCTAGGACGCCGTTGCGTCAAAATCTTGCGCCTGCCTCACAGCAGGCGTAAGACTGACGCAGGTCCTTTCACATGGGGCTTGCCCCATGAGAAAGGATGCATTGCTGGAGTTGCGTGACTTTTGTGACACCCTCCAGCAATGCGTCACTTTTGCGCTTACAGATACATCAGAAATACTGACGTATCTTTAACTCCTTGTGACATGATGTGTCATACATTAAATATGACGCATCAGGTATGTCACAAGGAGTGAGCACTGAGAATTGACGCATCGTTGCTTTCACGCAGCGATGCGTCATTTCTCATAAATGAGGCCCAGGGTATCCTTACCCGGCTACACTTCTCACACCTCTTATGTGTGTTTGGATGGTGAAAGAGTTCAACCACCTGCTAATGTAATCCTGAGCTCTTCTACTGGTGGCGCGAACAGGTAAAGCAATTTTTCTGTATTGCAATTATAGTTTGTGGTTAGATAGGTTGGGAACTGTACGGAATCCATGGACTTCTTTCAAGTGAACCATCAAAGCTACCCAATGATCATTGTTTGGAAGCACTGCTGCTGATTTCAATAAGTTTCCGGACTTCTTTATATGCTGTAAATATCTTTGATCATCAACACCCACTACCTTAGAAGCAAAAAACTATTTTAACTTTGAAATATACAGAGAGGTTCCATACTCCTTATCCCTCAATGCCATCAAACATACATATCCGACAAAGACCTTACTTTATTTTTTAAATAATGCATGGGATGATGGATACAAAGCTTGAGTGATGCCTCTGTATCTGAATGCAGAACCTGAAACCAAGCTATATCTGGCTTTTGAGCCTAATAAAGGTTAAACCAGTCCTAAGTTGCTTGTGTTCTGGTTCTGGGAGGTCCTGGCTAGACTGTTCCCACTGGAATGGGATCAAGACTAATTTGCATATGGCTGGGTCCAAACTGAGGTGCGTGGTGTAATGATGGATTGGGATGTAGCCCGAGTGATTACCACTGGCTGAGAATAATTCAAACATTCCATCCATCACTCCTTTGTATATTACTCTGATTGCAGAATAACCAGGGACTCAACAAACAACAGGCAGGGTCTGGAGTGCTACAAGGAGAAAGTTGCTATGTATGCATTCTTTGGCACTTCCACTTTTAAAAACATGTGATTAGAATGTTTGTAATGAAGTTTCCTGATCAGCAGCTTTAGGTTTAACATTACCTCAAAAACATTTTTTGATAAATAGTATAGTCGCAATGGGACAAAAAAATGTACATCTATATTCCCGGTCTGTAAGTCAAGTAGTGACTGTTGCTAGCGCAACACATGCTGCGCCCATACAATTGGATGATTTTGCAAGAATTTGCTTTTCCTTGGTATGACCTCATAAGTGAGTAATGTCCCCCCCATACAAAGATATCCACACAACTTTGCCCCAAAAACAATGAAACTTCCCATTATTCTAGAAACACATCATAGTTCAGGCTTGCTATTTCGAATAAAGTTCTGGGCAAGCTCAGAGACTGCATCAAAAATGCTCTGTTTGATGCCTGCCCACAGGCAGCCTACTAACCTGCTGCAGAGGCCGCACATCTCCTGGCATGGTAGAATTTGTTAACCCAGATCAGTTGACTGGGGGTGAGTGTTTGTATTGTCAACGCTCCGTCCATCACCACCATTGGTTTTTCAGAATTTGTTAACACTCCTGACTCCTCAGCCAAGGATGACCAGATGTCCCCATACCATCTCTTGGGTGGGAGACAGTACTGGACCTCATTGGCGAGCTCCCAGGGGCTGGACCTCCTGGTCCCAGAAATGTTTCTTGTTGCCTCGTCTTAACCCTACCAGGCAGTCACCCCAAGACCCTGTATGCACATCCACTTCCACTGGTAAATGAAAACTTCAAAAGGTAAAAAAAACATAATACCGTGGTGTCAACCTCGAACCGTACTACATCCCCCACATTCTAATCGGAGACCTTGGCAGTGCACCGATGGTTAGAGCTGTGTTCTCTTTCTTGTTTTCCAGCACCAGTTCATCATCTGCAGGGATTTGGTCCCAGATGGAGTAATGGGGAATGGCATCAGAGATGACCTGACCCATGCATAGATGTCTTCTAGACTGGTGTGATGTCACATGCGGCGTTTGCTGCTGCTCCCCGACAAAGGAGCATAGAGCTTACTTTACATAATGGTGGTGAGCATGTAAAAATTCCTATGGCTTTAGATAAGGTTAATAGGAAGCATTTAACCTCGTTGGTGGCTTGCAGCCAGAGGAGGTAATATTACTGTGCTTTATCCGCAAGGATTTTTAAAAAATCCACCCACTCTTTCTCCTGTATGGAGGCTGCTGTCTCTCCGTAATTCCTGTACCAAACCATAAGTGGCCATTATTTTTCCATGTTTCCATGTGACCTCATCGGCTGATCAACTGATAACAATCTCCATCTCAGGATACATTGAATAATCATACACTACTACTAACCCAAGGGGGATGTAAGGGAGACAGACAAAACCATGTGTACCCAGGGCACCCAAGGAAAGGCTTCTGTGATGATAGGAGCTGGGGGATTAGGGCTTCTGGAAGCCTGGCACATCAAGCAGGTCTTGCCCACCTGGTCAACCATTGCGTCCATCTGAGGAAACCAGACCATGCTCCTAATTCTACTTTTTATGTTGACTATCACCTGATGCACCTCGTATCCAAGCCGAATCGCTT
This sequence comes from Lissotriton helveticus, assembly GCF_964261635.1. Classification (NCBI taxonomy): domain Eukaryota; kingdom Metazoa; phylum Chordata; class Amphibia; order Caudata; family Salamandridae; genus Lissotriton; species Lissotriton helveticus. The sequence goes on along the minus strand of NC_136070.1, from coordinate 1,225,900,998 downwards.
TTTAATTGGCTCCTCTCACTGTCCTTTGTAAATGGTGGCTTTTCGTTGGTCAATGTCTTAGTAGTCCCTCCTTAGTACCACCTTTTCTCTTTTATAACCTCCCATGAGGACACCCCTGTTACAAGTGTTGTTACTCGATAAGGTTTAATTACAGCCTCAGATGACTATTTTGTTAAATGTCTTTCTCCTGCCTGCTGTTGCAGGACCCGCTCTACCACAATGCTTTTTTTTCCATGAAACCAGTGCGGCACGCCTCAGCTTATATAATGGCGTTGTGCCTTTCTTTTGTTATTTGCGGCGCCCAACGCGGCCCCGTTATTTTTTCTTCTATTCATTAACTATTGTGATAATGGCAGCACCTGAGCTTTTGCTTTTAACATCTTAAGCTAGAGCACGGGTGCCGCAATTGCTTCAAAAGTAAAGAAATAGAAAAAAATGCAAACATTTTTCTATTTCTTTACTTTTGCTTTAGTTAAAGATGTTTAACGCTAAAGTGTGGGTGCCGCCATTGTAACAAAAGTAAATAAATGGGAAAAAAGAGATTGGCCTCCATTTTTTCCTATTTGTTTGATTTTGCTACAATCGTGGCACCCGCACTTTAGTGTTAAACATCTTAAGCTAAAGCACTTTCACTGCAATTGCTTCAAAAGTAAAGAAATAGAAAAAAATTCAAACATTTTTCTATTTCTTTACTTTTGCTTTAGTTTAAGATGTTTAACGCTAAAGTGTGGGTGCCGCCATTGTAACAAAAGTAAATAAATGGGAAAAAAAGAGATTGGCCTCCATTTTTTCCTATTTGTTTGCTTTTGCTACAATCGTGGCACCCGCACTTTAGTGTTAAACATCTTAAGCTAAAGCACTTTCACCGCAATTGCTTCAAAAGTAAAGAAATAGAAAAAAATTCAAACATTTTTCTATTTCTTTACTTTTGCTTTAGTTTAAGATGTTTAACGCTAAAGTGTGGGTGCCGCCATTGTAACAAAAGTAAATAAATGGGAAAAAAAGAGATTGGCCTCCATTTTTTCCTATTTGTTTGCTTTTGCTACAATCGTGGCACCCGCACTTTAGTGTTAAACATCTTAAGCTAAAGCACTTTCACCACGATTGCTTTAAAAGTAAAGAAATAGAAAAAAAAGAAAATAAATAGAAAACCATTTGCATTTATTTTCTATTTCTTTACTTTTGAAGCAATCGCGGCACCCTGCTAAAGACTGAGTGCCACAATCCATTTGCAGTGCAATAGCACGCGCATTACTGAAAGTTTGAGCTACTGGCATTGCATCAATATAAGCAACGCCAACAGCTTAGACTTTCAGTAATGCGAAACCTGTTGCATTGCAACTGCCGTTTTGAGCTCTCTGAGAGGAGCAGTAAGGGATGTGAGAGTCTTTACAAAGTGTCTGCAGTAGTTAATGATCCACAAGAGGTTTCACAATTCATTTGCAGAGGACAGGGACAGAACCAGCATGACATCCCTCACTTTAGTAGGGTCTGGTGCCACTCCCTCTGCTGAGCATCAGTAGTCAAAGAAACTGATGTGTGACTAAATAAATTCACACATATCATTGTGCAGTGTGAGGCCACATTCTTAGGGCCTGATTCACAGAGCTAACTTAAGACAAAATCCTAAACTTACTACTTTTGGTATTCACAGAAGTTAGGATTCTGTCTTAAGTTTGTCTTAAGACAGAATTAAGACAGATTTAAGACAAAATCCTAACTTAAGTCTGTCTTAAGTCTGTCTTAAGTCTGTCTTAAGTATGTCTTAAGACAAACTTAAGACAAAATCCTAACGTCTGTGAGTACAAAAAGTAGTAAGTTTAGGATTTTGTCCTAAGTTAGTTCTGTGAATCGGTCCCTTAGAGCCTAAGCAATTACATTACAGAGCCGGGCGTCCTGCTTGTCCAGTGATGGGGCACACATGAGGTTATCATCACTGACCTCCTTGATGGTGTTTTGAAAGACCTCTGCTGCCCTCAAGATCACAAATTACAAACTTTTGCATTAGCAAATGCTAATGTGGGTAGAAAACGTAATGAGGTATCAGGATTCGGTGACTAATGAGATTCAATAGTACTCTGACCGAAGGTCCATCTTGGAAGGCCAACAGAATCCACTCAGATGCTCATAATATTGTCAACGAATAGCATCTGTCACCATGCATTCCAAAACTACGCGTGGCTTAACAATGCAGTCAATTCCACGACTGTGTCATTACCACGAGTTCTATTACAACACAAGTAAAGTGTAAATTGATACTTGTATAGCGCACTACTCACCCGCAAGGGTCTCAAGGCGCTTGTACGAATACCGCTGTGGAACCCATCCTGACTTTCCCTGTGAGCTGTCCACTCCTGGGCACCCCCAAGGTGGAGGCCAGGCATCTTTAGCGTTGTGGGGGCCGTTGTGGAGATTAAGCAAGCTATTGCCCAGAGTTGCAGAGTGGGACTCAATGATTGGAATAGGAACCGAGGCGAGAATTATCAGGTCCGTGGAATTTGAGCCCAAGACCCGCCGAGGCGGGGAATTGAACCTTGGTCCCGGGCCAGACCTCTGCATCAGGGTCTGCCACTCCAACCATTGAGCCACACTTCTCCACTATTACAACAACTTGATTTAGGGATGCGCTGGACTTTGGAATAGTTTAAATTACTATTCCATCTCCAGTTGGTGTATCAGTAGGGAAGGTGTTGGTCTTAAAAGCCCTAAAGTAAGTTGTTGTAATGACTTGCCTTGTAATGGAACTGGTGGTAATGTTGCAGTTGTGGTACTGACTTTGTTGTAAAGGCAGTACGATGTAATGCCTGCATTGTAATAGATGTTTCCCATTGTCAACTGTTTATCTAATATGTCTTTCCTGTTTGATTGCTAGGTTCTAGAGTCATGTGTCTATGGAAAGTGTCACCTCACAGGTTGTTTGAGTTTCAGAGACACCACAATTGGTCATACACAGGAGGTGGGCCTTTCAGCATTTTCAATTATATTTTCCATTCTGTGCCATTTCTGACTTGCTTACCTCAGCGCGCACTGTGCTATTTTGCTGCTCTTGTTTTTAAAATCTTATCTTTATTATTTACCACGCCGCATATCCTGCGCTTGATTTTTAAATTTATTCAGAACGCGCTGCATACCTGCGCTTGCTGGCTTGTACTGGGCTGACTGGGGGCAACATTATTTAGCAGTAGTCTTACTTGCACAGTAATAGTTGGCTCACCTGCACTTGGCAGGATTTAGGGCAGTCAGGCACCGACTCTGATCGCTTCGCGGCGTTTTAGCCGCCATCTTGGGAGAGGGAATCTGGGGCTGCCGATTAAGGGCGCCATCTTTGTTGGGGGACTAGTTGCTTTCCCCTGCACGACTCCCACGCCTGGAAGAGCTTACAGGAGCTTATTTAAACCTGGTTTCAGCCGCTGGCAGGTAGACTTGCTTACCTCAGCGCGCACTGTGCTATTTTGCTGCTCTTGTTTTTAAAGTCTTATCTTTATTATTTACCACGCCGCATATCCTGTGCTTGATTTTTAAATTTATTCAGATTGCGCTGCATACCTGCGCTTGCTGGCTTGTACTGGGCTGACTGGGGGCAACATTATTTAGCAGTAGTCTTACTTGCACAGTAATAGTTGGCTCACCTGCACTTGGCAGGATTTAGGGCAGTCAGGCACCGACTCTGATCGCTTCGCGGCGTTTTGGCCACCATCTTGGGAGAGGGAATCTGGGGCTGCCGATTAAGGGCGCCATCTTTGTTGGGGGACTAGTTGCTTTCCCCTGCACGACTCCCACGCCTGGAAGAGCTTACAGGAGCTTATTTAAACCTGGTTTCAGCCGCTGGCAGGTAGACTTGCTTACCTCAGCGCGCACTGTGCTATTTTGATGCTCTTGTTTTTAAAGTCTTATCTTTATTATTTACCACGCCGCATATCCTGCGCTTGATTTTTAAATGTATTCAGAACGCGCTGCATACCTGCGCTTGCTGGCTTGTACTGGGCTGACTGGGGGCAACATTATTTAGCAGTAGTCTTACTTGCACAGTAATAGTTGGCTCACCTGCACTTGGCAGGATTTAGGGCAGTCAGGCACCGACTCTGATCGCTTCGCGACATTTTGGCCGCCATCTTGGGAGAGGGAATCTGGGGCTGCCGATGAAGGGTGCCATCTTTGTTGGGGGACTAGTTGCTTTCCCCTGCACGACTCCCACGCGTACGGGTATTTAATATGGACGGCGATCTAGCGCGCAGCGAGGGCGTGCAGCGGAAGCGCGCCGGAGGTGCGCCAGAGGAAAGCCCGTTCGTGCCCATTCGCGCACAGGACGCGCCGGGGGCCGGACATGCTGCCTTTCTGTCTCGAGCTGCCCTCACATACTCTCGAGATGAACTTCTCCGGCTGAACCCCGGCGCCTTTCCTAATTGCCAGTCTTATACCATCAGTAGGCAACCAGAATCCTTGTCCTGTGGTTTGCTGAATGTAAGATCTCTCAGCAAACATCATGAGGAAATTGCGTTACTCATTGACTCTCATGAGTTAGACATTCTTCTCATGACTGAGACCTCGACAAGAGTGAATAGTGCGGTGGAGTTGGGCCTCGCTTGCCCCCCTGGCTATAAAATCAGACATAACCCCTGGGTAGGGGCTAGAGGAGGAGGATTCGGCCTGATTTTTAGGGAGACATTAAATCTCACCCAGCTTGACATTAAGGCAATCCCAGGATGTGAACTGATGGGTTTTTCTTTAAATGGGCAGGGAGGTGTCTTATACACGGGCTGTTATGCTATAGACCTCCGTCTAGTGCTCTGTCTGATGTGGCTGAGCTCATTGATCTTATTCATGATCTATCTAACTCCCATACGAGACTTATTGTGTTGGGGGACTTTAACCTGTGGCCGGATGGTTCTGTGGACTCAGCTTATAAAGACCTGATCCAGGCTTGCCGCAACATCCAGCTGCAGCAGCTAGTACTTTCCCAGACCCATTCAAAGGGCCACATTTTAGATCTGATTTTTGCAGACGTTTGCCATGTGACCATACGGGACATCTTACCTCAGTGCTGGACGGATCATGCGCTTGTATATTTCTCTCTCTCACTCTCTGCCGCCTCAGCGAAGAAAGGCAGTTTAGGAGCTACTAAGGTGGCCAGACAGTGGTCTAAGCTCATTAAACAGCCAACTCTGCCTACTTTGCTTCCGGATGGCTTTATTTTGGGAGACAGTGTGGACATGAGTTATGAAACTCTCAGTCAGCGTATTGTGACCTCTTTGGACTATTTGGCTCCGCTGCGTAAAACTAGAGACAGGACCAAACACGCTATGCCGTGGTTCTCTGAGGATTTGCTTCAGCTAAAACTCCAGTGCAAGCGGGCTGAACGTGCCTGGAGAAAGAAATATCTTGGTTCTGATAGGGCTCTTTTTAAGCAGGCTTTGGCGACCTATAAAGCACAGATTAGATGTGCAAAGGCTAGATTTTTAGAGGAGTCGTTACTGTCAGCGGCGAACAAATCCCAGGCCTTGTTCAAGTTTGTAAAAGACCTGTCACGTCCTGCGTGTACTGTAAACGACATCTCTGCATCTCAATCTTTATGTGATTCGCTGGCACAGGCTTTTGAAGATAAGATCGCTGTCATCTTATGTAATCTTGCCACTCCACCAGGCTCTGATCCTCAACCTCAGCCTAACCTCTCCTTGTTTTCCACCAAGGAGGGAGATGCTAGCCTAGCTCGACTGAACAGTTTCCCGCTTCCGTCTTTTGAGGATTTTTGTACACTAGCCAATGGGGTCTTGTCGGGCTCGCCCCTTGACCCACTTCCTCATAAATATTGGAAACTGTTTCACGAAGAGCTTTTTCCTCCACTTTTTGCCATTTGTGGTCAGTCCCTTAGGTCCGCACGGGTCCCGGACTGCTGGAAGTTGGCAGTGGTATCTCCACTCCTCAAGAAGGAAACTTTGGATCCTTCTTGTCCAGCGAATTACAGACCAATCTCCCTGCTTCCATTTCCAATAAAAATCTTGGAGAAATGGACTACAAAACATCTGTCGCGCTTCTTGGAGTCCAAGGCCTGTTTGGACGAGGCTCAATTTGGGTTTATACCAGCCCACGGGATGGAGTCAGCATTGGTGACTGTCCTGGATGATCTTAGGACTCGTGCCGATCAAGGTCGAGCAGCCTTTTTAGTGCTGTTTGACATGTCGGCCGCGTTCGACACGGTCAGCCATGCGATCTTGATCAGGAGTCTGGAGGAGGCGGGGGTGTCTGGCCTAGCCCTTGAGTGGCTGGTGTCGTACCTTAGTTACAGACACCAGGTGCTGGCCCTGCCACCCTTCAAATCTAACATCAGACGGGTTGGTCAGGGTGTACCCCAGGTGTCGGCCATCAGCCCAATTATTTTCAATCTCTACCTCCGCCCCCTGTTCAAGTTAATAAAATCTTTTGGCATAGCAGTCACCAATTACGCTGACGACACCAAGCTTGTCTTTTCGTTTGAGGGAAGGAGGCTGTATCACAAGAAACTTTTCACCGCTGCATGATATCTACGGCAGAATGGCTGAGTCACAATTCGTTGCAATTCAACAGCTCCAAAACCGAGGTGTTGCACTGTTCAACGGATCGCATTCCAAGGCCTCTTCCACAGGACTTTTGGCCCCCTTCCTTTCAGGGCACTAGTGCGCCGGATGACTCTGTTCGGAACCTGGGGGTGATGTTTGGTTCCAACCTTCAGCTGGACGTGGCCGTGAACAAAACGGTGGGCACTTGTATGGCCCTGCTTCGCACGCTGCGGAAAATCTTACCCTTGCTCCCCGCGCAGGCTAGGCCAGAGGTAGTGTGGAGCATTGTCTTGAGTAGACTCGTTTACTGCAACACACTACTTCTGGGGGCGCCAACGACTCTGGTGGGGAAATTGCAGCGTGTGCAGAACTTTGCTGCTAAATTGGCTCTTTCGCGTCGTTGCTCTGATTCCTCTGTAAAGGCACTAAAGGATCTCCATTGGTTGCCAGTCTCTCAGCGGATTGATTTTAAAGCCCTCTGCTTGGTGTTTAGGGCCCTTCATGGCCAGGGACCGGCACCATTGCAAGACATGTTCTCCTGGTCTACTCCTTCCAGATCTCTGCGTTCGGCCTCAGCCTGCTTGGTATCAGTTCCCAAGATTCTGAGATCCCGGATGGGAGGCCGATCCTTTAGGTTTACTGCAGCAAGACTGTGGAACTCCTTGCCGCTGGGGTTGAGAAACACGGGAGATATTACCTCCTTCAAGAAAGCTTTAAAAACTCACCTCTTTCCCAGAGCAGAGTAAGTGGGACAGTAGCTGGTAACATCTTGTATGGATGATCAAAGTCTAAGCGCCAGGATGCCCGTTGTGTGACAGGCATAGCCCTATATAAGTATGCCAATACATACATACATACCACACAGCAGTGGGTTGGATGATGTGGTCAATGTGCTGTTGCACCATCTTTCCCTTTAAGCATCCTATCCCTTGGAATCCCGTGGTCATCCCAAGAGTGGAATTTGGAAGGGCTGCCCTCTGTGGTCTCCCCCTATCAACTACAGCACCATTAAAAGCCTCTATTAATGCTACAGCCAGACTTATCACAGGTTCAAAAAAAAGGTCACACATCACTCCTTATCTACAAGCTTTAAACTGGCTGCCCTACGAAGCCAGAATACATCTGAAAATCGCCAGTATGACCCACAAAGCTTTACACCACAATTCCCCCAGTTATCTCGCTCAGAAACTGACAATCTCTGGTGGATCAAGGGTGACAAGAAGCGCACACAATCTTCTTTTGGAACCTAAGAGATTCCACAAGAACAAAACTATAAACGTTCCTTCTCAGGAATGGCGCCCAAGATATGGAATGTCCTCCCTCCAAAAATCAGACTTATCTCATCCACAGCATCCTTCAAAAAAGAAGTAAAATCTCTCCTCTTAGCCAAATTTCCATGAACTCTGCCTATTATATTCTGATAATTCAATACTTTTCCTCCTGAAACTATTTATATTGTATTTTTGCATGTAATCCAGTAACTCAATACTTTTCCGCTTGAGACTATTTATATTGTTTTTGTATGTATATTGACCTCCTTGCATCGTTACCTCCTTACTTTGTTTTTCTTTATGTTGTAACCATTTACATCTTTTTTCGCAAACGTTTTTGCTTAATCATTAGTCATTTTCATGCTTATTCACACTCTGTAAAGCGCTCTGATATCCGCAAGGATCTTGTTCGCGCTCTATAAAACTTTCAAAATAAAATAAATAAAATAAATTGAAGGAGTCCATCAGGTTCCGTAGCATGTATTCTAAATGCAAACTTGCTGTCTGACAACCCCGGGGCAGGCCTTTGCCTCTTCCTTTGATGTACACCTCGGCTTAGGTGGTGATGCTGAAATCAGGAGTGAACATGCCAACTAGCAGCAAAGGGTTGGAGTGACCATATGCAAAGCCCTTTACTATCATAGACTTGGGTGCTGACAGATAGATGAGGGTGTCATATGTCTCGTTGGTCCTCACATTTATGGGTGCACCAGTACTGACGATAGCAAGTGCCAACCTGTCACCGACTTGTACCCCGCCCCTAGATGGGCAGCCGGCTTTAGAGTGTCGCCGGTCGATCGCACACACTACATGTACTATCTCTTCATGCTCGTCATCATCCATGTCTCACTCTGTGATCGTCCAGAGGCCGTGCTACTGTGCTCACTCTCTTTTTTCTGGTGTACCTTTTCTAGGAGGAATGACCTGCACACTTTTGTGAAGTGGTTTACTTTCTCACACACTGCTAGTTCCTTTCCACTGGCTGGGCACTCCCTTGTATGGGGAAACGGTTGACCATAATTTCGAGAGTCAGCATTACTATGACAACCTTCTCACCTCATCGCAGGATTTGCCCTCACAATTTGATTTATTGGTTCTGTTTTTGAAGTGTGGCCTCCATGTGAGAGCATCTCACTTTTGACAGTTCTTTTGAGTGCCCTAGAGCGCCCTATAGTCAAGCTATCTTGCAGGCTTGCTTGTCTCTTGGAATATATGTTCACTCAACTTGGCCAATGCAGAGCCTTTTATGAACTGCTCCCTGATCTCTTCTGTTTCATCTTGTTGGATGTAGAAAGCATCAAAAGATGCATCCAGGCCCTGCTGAGCCTGGCGTAGTAGGAACTGCTCATAACTGGGTTTGGCTATTGGTTTGCAGTGGCCGTTGTGAGCTGCTACAATGGCGGCGTGGGTGAATGGGAGACCTTATACACACCAAAAGGAGTAGGGAGTGAAAATCGTGGTGTAGTGGTGGCATGTGCTGTGTGTCCCAATACTGACCTCACTGACCACAATGGTGGAGAAGTGTGGCTCAATGGTTAGAGCGGCAGACCCTGATGCAGAGGTCTAGCCCGGGACCAGGGTTCAATTCCCCGCCTCGGCGGGTCTTGGGCGGGTCTTGGGCTCAAAATTCCACGGACCTGATAATTCTCGCCTCGGTGCCTATTCCAATCATGGAGTCCCACTCTGCAACTCTGGGCAATAGCTTGCTTAATCTCCACAACGGCCCCCACAACGCTAAGGATGCCTGGCCTATAGGGTAGGGTAAGACAAACACAACATAAAAGAGAGAAAACAATGCTTTCAATAGTGACTGGGAACTCCAGAAGGGAAAGTGTAGTGTGATGTGGGTTTAAAACTAGCACTGAATTATCTCTATCCTAGATCGTTCGGCCAGGATTAAAAATATGAAGGCCGAACATTATGGCTCCTGTACTGCATGACAGTCTGGAACGGGCAACACGACTTGGCTACTTCCTTTGCTAGGGGCAATTGTGAAGGCGGTCTCGCCTGGGCCATGGCAGGCTGGATAATCACGTCTTGCGCCCTCTTGCAACTGAGGTGTGCAGGAGCGCGTGGCCCACTGTGCAGCCTTTCTGTGCACAATTGACTTTCACCGGGTTCTTTGGCAGACAACACAGCTGCAGGCTGGGCGTGGCTCACCCACCCACATGAATGATTGCGGGAGAGGGCCCTGTTTGGCAGGGAATCTCCACCTGCTGGCTCCTCCTCCTCACTGGCAGGGAAACAGGTACAATATATCGAAAGAACTTTACATGAGACACTTAGAGTGACATGGTAGTAGGTGACAATAGGTATAGCTACTACGATTACTCATGATGAGAGTTACGTATTTACAAATGACATATTCATAAGTACATATTACGGCCCTCATTTATGAAAAGTGACGCATCGCTGCGTGAAAACAGCGATGCGTCACTTTTCACTGCGCCCTCCTTGCGAGACCAATGATGTGTCATATTTACAGTATGACGCATCATGTCGCAAGGAGTTACAGATACGTCAGTATTTCTGACGTATCTGTATGGCGTAAAAGTGACGCATTGCTGGAGTGTGTCACAAAAGTGACGCAACTCCAGCAATGTGTCTTTTCACTTGGGGCAACCCCCATGTGAATGGGTCTGCGTCAGTCTTATTCCTGCTGTGAGGCAGGTGTAAGAAATTGACGCATTTGTGTCCTAGAAGTGGCGCAGTGAAATCACTTAGATTTCACTGCGTCACTTCTACGACCCTTTCTTGCGTCAAAACGCCCCCCCCTTGCATACATTATACCTGGTGCAGGTATAATGTGGCGCAGGGGTTTACAAAGTGACGCATCTAAAGTGACGCATCCACCTAGATGCGTCACTTTGTAAATATGGCGCAACAAGGCACATTTTTTACGCTGCTGGTGCGTCACAAAAAAATGACTCACCAACGGTGTAAAAGTGACGCACGGCCTCATAAATGAGGCCCTACATATTTACAGAGTTGAAGCGGAAAGGTCATTATAGCTCTCGAGGGTGTCATGTCACAGTCAGGGTCACGCCATTAAATGGGAGGGTGTAAGCCTAGTGGGGAGCGTGGCGAGGAGTGTTTGTGAGAAAAATTTATTTGTAAGAGAAGAGTTTTAAAGTCTATTTTGAAGATTCAAAATATGCGAATGTTTTGAGGTAGCGAATTCCAAATTCTAGCCACATTAGAGAATGATTGCACCAGGAGTCTTTCCCTTTTGAAGGTTGGAGGTTCGAGTAGCAAATTTTCATCATTTGATGAATGTCTAGAGCCACCTGATATCTTGAGTTTGTTTGCTAGGTAGTGAGGGATGCAAGTGTGAATGTCTTGCACATAATCTAGCTTCAATAGGAAGCCAGCGAAGAGTTAGCAGCACAGGTGTGTCTGGTCATTTCTTTTGGCCCCGGAGACGAAACGCGCAGCCAAGTGGAGGATGGGTTCTGAAGGAGATAGGTAGGTAGTGGGGAGGCCTGCAAGGAAAGAATTCCAGTATTCCAGTCTGGAGAGAACCAAAGATAGAATGATCATATGACGAAACAATGCAGTGAAACACTTTCCATGCTTTTATAACATTTATTCACATCACATTTTTTTAGAACCCTTATGCTTTTACAACGCATGCCATTACCACACATTGGGGCACATGCATCAAGGTAGGCTTCTGCGATTCCTTAATTGCGATTATTAAGGAATCGCAATTAAGGAATCGCCAAAGCCTATGCATGTAGAAATCGCTAAAAAAATAGCGATTTCTAAACATTCCTTAATTGCGGCTCATAAATTGCGAGTCGCAATTAAGGAATACCTCCCCATTCATAGAGGCCCATAGGAATGAATGGGAAGGCATTCTTAATTTGCAATTCTCAATTACAGAATCGCAAATTGAGAATGCAATTTCAGGGGTGTCAGGGTGTCAAAAGGACACCCTGTTGCACCCCTGAAATCTGCATTGGGGACATCTTGCACACACACATGCTTCAAGGGCATGTGGGTGTGTAAAATGGAGCTTTGAAAAATGCACTTTAGTGCATTTTTCAAAGTTTTTCCAAAAGACCATGAAGTTTAATTTCATGGTAATTAGCGCCCCCTATTAGCGAAATCGCAATTTTTTTTCTTTCATGCATTGCATTTAAGGAATCTCAATTTGCGATTACTTAAATGCTATCGCAATTTAAGTAATCACAATTTTGCGATTTCTTAAATTGCGATTTTTGCATTTGGGATGATGCATCCCAAATGCAAAAATACCGGTCGCTAAAGGGCAGATTCTGACAATCTGCCCGTTTGCGACCGGTTTTTCCTTTGATGCATGTGGGCCATAGGTAATATATATAAAAACGATACATTTGTGGGTAAAACCCTCCCACATCACCTCAACTTGCCTTAAATGCTTGGTAAAGGCATGCATTGTAAAGGCGTGTACATGGCAAAAACATGGGTGGTAAAAAATGCGCGGTAAAGGCACAACGTGGTAAAAACCTCGTTGTAAAGGCTGTTTCCCAGATTGGACATGAGTTTTCAAGTAACTTCATAAACAATTAGAGTTTCATAGATGCCTTCCAATTCCCGGGAAGTGATGTCACATGGCAGGACATCACTTCCTGTGAAGTCATGACACATTGTATACGACATTTATTCCATCCACTTACGTTTTTTGGGACTTGAAGCCTATATTGAACTACAAGTGAATGACAGAGATGTTATGATACCTTAAATAAATAGATTTAGACAGCAGAGGCATTATTGCGTGACAGGCTGGAAAACAGCCCTGAAACCACTGAAGTTGCATGCTGGGAAGCAGTGGGAGGTAATAGCACAAGTAGAACATCAGAGGAACGTAAGGAAACAGCAGCTTATGAAACACGTGCAACATGGCCCATCACATGGACATTATTGGAGGCAGCAGATGGCGGGGGCGCGCTACACTTGACCCTTTGAAAAGGGTTTAAGGAACTTTCCCATGGAGGAACAGCAAGCAGCGGTCATTTTTTATTTTCATTTTTCTCAAATTGGCTCCAAGAACAAAATCTCATACTGAGACCAGTCTGAAAAAACACCCTCGGACATAATGCGAGAACAGCATGCATTCAGGCGACGTGCACTTGCAGGCTTGTTTTTCAGGCGTTTTATTTTTTTTAAAACTTCCATGTCTCACATGCTCCTGACTGTCGCCAGCATTTTATAAACCTTACAGAGATTTCACCTTTAATCTTGATTTGCTTCTGTGATGAGGGAATTAGGCGAGCGGTTCTGACAGGGCGGCCAGCTAATGAGATCAGCAGACTTCCAGAATGGTCTTCGGGCAATTAAACGTATGGTTAGTGTTTGCGTGCAGAAAATTGTTTAGTTTTTTTTGCAGAACTTAAACAAACGTTGGCAAACCAATATGTCTTACTTTAAACTGCAAACACAGGCATGCACAACTGCTGTTTGCACGCATTGAATGCACAAATGGTGACAATCACGTTAAAGCATGTTCTAATGGCTTTGCCAATGCTGAGAAAAAATAGGAAACATATTAAGGGCTTAGTGGGGTTTATGGAAGGATATTATTAAGTGGTAGTATGGTTTTTTTTAGGGCTAAGGGCAGAGTTATGGCTTGGTAAGGTTTATTGAGTTCACGAAAGGACAGTTTTAAAGGGTTCATGAAAAGGCCAGTTATGGACCAGAAGAGCGCGAGATTCATTCTGGACTCTTGAGATTAACAATAACCAGGGGATAATTACAACCCCATTGAGCAGCGGATTTCTACCCTGCGGAATCGACTACACATCGTGGAAGAATCTTGCACCACGTATCACAATCTCTTCAAGTGGATTTTGCTGCCACACAAAGAGGCTCCATTCACAGCACCTTTTCCAAGTGCTCCTCAAGATTGCCTGTCCTGATGAAGACCCCAACATGAGGAAACAATAGCCCTTATACACACAGGGGTCGAAACGTAGACCTCTACACATCAACAGACACATGGAATTGAAATCAATGAAATATTTATGCCCTATGTGTTATGTTACTAGGAGAATAGAGGACCTAGTACAGGCCGTAAAGGTTTCTATTGTAAATATTTGCTATTGTGCTTGTCACAACAACTTTACCCTATCCCTCACCTATCCAAACACCCCTACTTCTCCCATCTAACCTTCTCTTGATCACACTGCGAGCACTTTATAAATCACACCTGAAAGATTTTAAATGTCTTTGATTTATAAAGCATATATTGTATGCAGAAACGATTGTGCATAAGGTTTGAAGTAATACGTGATGTCTCATTGGTGTTTTTGAATTGTAAAAAACACCCAATTAATGTGTTACTCAGTATAATAAATATATGTTTCTGACAAACATAATAAGGAAATCTATTGTGGTGGATTACATGTAGAATTTGATAAGTATTGATACTACCTCGACCCCTCTCTCATACGTAATGTTCATGAAAAGGTAGCGTTAAGGTGTGGAAAGAAACTTTTAGGGTTTAGGGAAGGGAAGCATTAAGGGGTAGTAAGAGGTTTTTAGAGTTCATTGAAGTGTAGTACTAAGGTCTAGTAAAGGTTGTTATGGTTTAGCGATGGGTACCGTTAAGGAGTAGTAAGAAGTTCTTAAGGTTTAAGGATTAGTTGTAATGAGGGGTCTTTAAGATTTTTAGAGATCAGGGAAGGGCAGAGTTTGGGAATTCTATGGGGGAAGGAAGGTTAGCATTAAGGAGTTGCACGAGGTTTGAGGGTTCAGTGAAGGGAGGCGTGATTAGATAGTAAGGGATTTTTAAGGATTGGTCATGGCTAGCATTAAGGGGTATTAAAGATTTTTAGAGTTGTGGGATGTGCTGGGCTAAGGGGAAGTAAGGAGTTTTCAGGGTTCAGGAAAGGGTAGCGTTAAGAGGTAGCGAAGGGTTGTTAGTGTTCAGCGATGGATAGCTGTAAGGGGTTGTAAGTGTTATGTGTGATTCAGGGATGGCTAGCATTGAGGAGTAGTAAGGGTTTCTATAGTTCATGGAAGGGTAATGTTAAGGGGTAGAAAGTAATTTTGAGGGATGGGTAGCATTAAGGGGTAGTGTGGCTTTTAGTTCTGATGTGGTTAGGAAAGCATTCCCACCTAGGGCCTGATTCTGATGCGGTTAGGAAGGCCTCCTAACAGCATTTGCTCCTTCGAAATCGGATTGGGAACATGTCTTACCGACTGAGGGCCCAATTATGATGCTGTTAGGAACATATGCTCCCATTGAAGTCAATGGGAGTCCAACCAAATCGTATCGGGAAGCATCTGGATGCATCCTACTCCGTCGGTCGGACTCTCCCTATCCGAGTGGGTCGGAAGCCATTTCCAAACCCATTCGATCGGAAAGCTTTCCAACCCGCATCAGAATCAGCCCCTAAGTGGTAGCAAAGGAATTTTAGGGTTCAAGGAAGGATAGTGTAGGGGTAGTAAGGATTTTTGTGCATCAGGGATGGGCATTACTAATGGTAGTATGGATATTTTAGGGTTCAAAGAAGGAAGAGTTTAGGGGTTGTTAGGGTCAACAGCAAAAACGTTCTTTTAGAATGTATTAAAGCTACTTTAGGAGTTGGTAAATTGCTACCAACCCCTTAAATGGCTTTGCGAATAAATATCAATGTGCAAGGGGCATGTTGTAAGCCCCCCTTCCAAATTGCAAATCAGTGTGTGATGCATCAATCGTAATCCGGTTGCAAAACAATGAAAAATTACAAACTTCCTAGTCGGAGTGGTAAGCCATTTGCAAAAGGGTAGGGGTCCCCTTTAGACAAACTTTCCCTTTGTGAATGTTAAAGATAGGTTTGCTGGAGAGTAGGCACTGCCAACTCTCAAACTTTTAAAACAAAGTCACTTTTTTAAAGCAGCATTGTTTCCTTTAAGGAAAATGGGTTGCATATAAAAAAAAGGTTGTCACTTTTTTATAGTTCGGTTTGCTGACTGAAGTAGGCTACCATCCATCCCAGTGATTGCCACCAACTGGAGTGAGTCACAATTTGCAAACTACCTCATTTATATTCCTGAGCTAGGTCTGATTGCAGACCACTCTGTATCAGAATTTTACAAACCACCCTTTTAGTTGGTAGGTCAGATTCCTAACATTTTTTATTGATCCCAAAACTATTGTTCACAAATTGAGACCAGATATTCGCAACCACTTTTTAGTACAATGGGGCCTTGTATTCTAAATTAAAACAACGGGCCCGAGGTATAAAACCCTGCCATGATCTGAGGTGTGCACGTACCTTTCAACACTCGGCTGGCACCGAGTGCAATGCTGCCAACCTGATGGTTCTTCGTCCATTCAGAGGACCAAAAGGCCGGTAATGTGTGTGGAGCATTGGCGCTGGAGAGAGACTTTGCATGTTTCAAGAACACAGGGCCTCATTTACAAGGAATTAACGCAGCACGGTGCCACAAGCCGCTAGGCTGCGCCGCGCTGTGTTAATTCCGAAGCAAAGGGATGCGTCATATCTACAACAATATGAAGGATCCCTTTGCTCAACCCTGTGCTGGCGCACAATTGGCAGCCATGCGCTGATGCAGGCAACATTGCACCTGCGTCACAGGGATGATGGTTTTTGTGCAGGAAGGGATACCTTCCTGCACAAAAACAAACACAAGAGGTAATTACCTCTACCTTTGTGTGCTGCAGAATGCATAGAAAGAGGAAATAAACAAGGAGAAATTAAAACATTTCTCCTCGTTTGGCCTACCTAAGCCTCCCCTGGGGAGGCGTAGCATTCTGACGCATTTCCTGGTTTACGAATTCTCATAAATCTGGAAATACGGCAGAAGCCATGGGTGTTGTGTGGGTACACCCACAGCAACACCCCTGGCATGCTCCTTAACGCAAAGTGTTGCGTGTAAAGGGGCCATATTTACAAGGACACGAAAAGCCAGCCAGTGCATCAGAAAAAGTGACGTACCAGCGGCGCAAGGGGCTGGTAAATAAGCCTCATAGTATACAATGAAACATCTAGATGTAGCCCAGGAAACTTAATTTCTCATGAAGCCATATAACTCTCACAATGTTTGCAAATGGGGGTGGCCATTTTGAGGTTATCCAGTATAAGTTTCAAGTGGCTCCATGCGTCGGTGCTAGGTAAACAAGATACATTGTTGCAGCAGATAACACTTTTTCGTGGAAAACCTTGGAGATTGCTTGTTTAAGTATTTGAAGCGTGCGTTCATATTGTAGCTCAATACCAACAACTCTTAGAAATGCACTTATTTTATTTTATTATTTATTTTATTTTAGTGTTTTAGAGCGCGAACTTGACCCGTTAGGGTATCAGAGCGCTTTACAGAGTCACAGAGTCAAACAATAGGAAGGATAACACAAGAATACTGTAAATTAGGGGGGAGGGGGGTGCTGGAGACAAGAGGGAAAACAATATGCAAGGATAGTCAATATTACAATTGTAGAGGACGGACTCCAATTTCTTGGTGGGGCGAGGTCGCAGGATGGAGGCAGTAGTCAATGGGGTGGTTGCGGAACGTGATTAGTCAATGAATTTACCCATGAGGAAGGATTTGTCCTCCTTTTTGAAGCAAGCCAGAGAGGGGATTCTTCTGATGGCGGATGGGAAGGAGTTCCACATTCTTGGTGCAGCCCCAGAGAACGCCAGATTATAAGTTTATCTTTTTCGAAAGCGTGCAGGCTGGAGTAGGAGGGCACTGGCTGATCGTGAGTTTCTGCTTCCTCCGGATGTCACAAGTTTCTGTGCAAGATATGCAGGGGAGTTTGAGTATAGGGCCTTGTGCCTGATGCATGCCAGCTTTAGATGAATCCTAGCCTCGAGAGGAAGCCAGTTCAACGATTTCAGATGAGGGGTGATGTGATCAAATTTCATTGTGCCTGTAAGTAGTCTGGCAGCTGCATTGAGGCAGGCTTTTAAGGGTGCTAGGGAGATCTTGGGTAAACCAGAGAGGGTGGAGCAGCCATATTCCATCCTAGAAATAACTAGTGATTGGACTGCTAGTTTTAGGTTGTGAGCGTCAAGAAATGGTTTCAATTTCCAAAGGTAGCTCAAGTGGAATCTGGCAGATTTGGCCATTGAGTTGATGTGGTCTCGCATGTTTAGGTTATAGTCCAAGGTGATACCCAGAGATTTGGCCGAGTCCACAATGGTCGGGGGGCAGTTTAAGGCTGTGATAGCTTTGATCCATGACTGGATCTCCGAGTTGCTTTTAGGTGGGGAAATTAGGAGGAACTCAGTTTTCTTTGCATTGAGTTTGAGTTGGTTGGAGGAGAGCCATTGGACAATCAGCTTCAGGGCCTCATTCAAGGTGAGGATCTCTTCAAGAGATGAGATTTTTATGTAGATCTGAGTGTCGTCTGCGTACATATGGTAGAAGATGTTTGCAGAGTGAAGGACCTCGGCAAGGGGTTCTAAATAGAGGTTGAAAAGGGTGGGGGAACAACGTTGATCCTTCCAGGACTCCCACCGTGACCAAGGAGGGAGCGGACAGGTTGCCGTTGATAAGGAATCTCTGAGATCGGTTTTGGAGGTAGAAACTAAACCAGTCGAGGACAGTGCCATCTAATCCCATCCTAAGATTGAGGCGTTCGAGTAGCATCTCATGGTTGACCGTGTCGAAGGCCGAGGATAGATCTAGGAGGATTAAGAGACAGGTTTTGTCTTGGTCAAGGGCTTGAAGAGCATCATCGACGATGTGGAGCATGGTGGTTTCAGTGCTGTGTCCAGGTCAGAAACCAGATTGACAGTCATCGAGTAGATGGGAGTTGTTGATGTGGTGACTTAGCTGCAGTTGCACACACTTCTCCAGCACTTTAGCCAAGAGAGGAATGTTGGAAACTAGTCTGAAATTGCACAAGGAGGCTGGATCCAGCGACGGCTTTTTCAGAATGGGGAGGACTAGGCCGTCTTTCAGAGAGTCCGGGATTGATCCCTGTCGGAGAGAGGCGTTGATTATCGCAGTCCAGCTAGGAATAATGGATTGGGCAGCGGTCGCAAGGCAGTTGGAAGGGAGCGGGTCGTTGAAATGGTTGCTCGGGTTTAAGGTGGAAAGGATTTTGGCGACAGAGTCTTCGTCATAGAGTGAAAAGTCAGGGGTCTGTAGAGATATTGAGGCCGCACTAAGTTCGTTACCTAAAGTTTTGATTTTGTTTGCAAAAAACGAGGAGAATTCCTCGGCTGAGATGAGAGACTTGGGGTTTTCTTTCACTGTTTTGGTCAATTTGTTCGATTGATGTTTGACCAGCTCAAAGAGTTTGCGTGATCTGTTCTGGGCATTTCCTAGTTCAGATCTGAAGAACTCATTTTTTGAGTTGAGGATGTTCTTGTTGTATGTATTTCTGGCCTGGCAGAGAAGTTTTAGGTTGAGCGGCCGAGGGTGCTGTCTCCAGATTCTTTCAGCTTGTTGAAGGGATCTCCTCTCGTTATTGAAGGAACCCATGAACCAGGGGTTTCTATCTTTGACCTGAGTTCTTTTTAGTTTAAGAGGGGCTAGGTCATCCAGAATGTTCGACATCGTTGTAGAGTAGTGATTATTGAGGTCACTGACAGAGGTGATATGTGGGGGGGGGAGGTCGGATTTGCAGTGGATCTCATGTTCCTTGTGGTCTAGGTTCTTGGTGTCTCTGACCCAGCGTTTAGGATGCACCGGTTGTGGTGTTCTTATCAATCATATTTTGAATTGAACATTTTTTGCTTATCTATGTGAGGAATGGGAAGGAATCTCCTCTCTTTAGAAGGCATTCGATGCATTTCTCATGGCGCATCGATTTATTACAATAAAGATATGAGATTAGGGGAGAGATTGTTAGGTAGTAATGTGAACTATAGAATTACGATGAATGTTTGTTATATTACAGTTGCATATACATTTGAATCCAAGAGTAAGTTCTCATATTTACAATGTTGATAACTTTATCAGAGAATGGAGATAGATAACTCCATAACTCATTTGACCTTGATTACAGAGAAACTATTTATGTTTTAGTTCGGTGAATGTCAGTGTTTCAGTAGAATACAGAGAATCTGAGCTGAGTGACATCTTAAGGATTTCGGGGGCCCTGGGCAAAATTTAATTTGGGGGCCCTAGTTCAGAATTGCTTAGAATTTATGATCCAATTTCAGCTCTTTCATTCCCTCTTTGGTCAGGTCGTGGACACACTCGTCCAAATTGTATAGGTGCTTGCATCTAATACTCAGGGATAGTAACGTATGATTTCAATATTGTAACACAGCAGTGGCTCACTAATATTACTGCAAATAATCTTTGTGATACCCTCCCATTTCTCGTATATCATGTCCTTTTTTGTTCTGAAATAAGGTTTTTTTATGGATGCTGCTTGAATCATTAATACATTTCTCTGCAAAATGTCAGTTATAGACTCTCATACATCACCCACACTAAAAATATATTACAAAGAAACACTGTTCTAAACAATCTGTTAAAGAATTATGCAAGTTCATCAGGGCAAGACTTTCTGTAGACCAGCGCTGGCTCTATCAGGGGGACCCCGGAAAGGCTGGGGCCCTGGGCCAGAGCTCACTTTCCCATGCCTTAAAATGTCTCTGTCTGAGAATGAGCTATCTAATGTTGCAATACATTGATAAGGTAGTAAAGACGTAAATCTGCCCTTTGTGTACCACTCTGACAAAGAAGACATCAGTGTCTAGCAGAGTGATGAGTCACGGAAGTAACAGCCAGTGGTATTGTTTTCTAGTATCCCCTTACGCTTTCCATTACTTCGCTGCTCACCGACATATTCCTAGCACATGGCTGGCTGTGGACTCGGAAAAGCTAATCTCTCCGACTGGACCAGTATTTATAGTTTGTGCACTCTGACACACCGATTCACAAAACAGGATGTGCATTTTGCGTACTGACTTGTTTGTGACTTGTTTGTGAGAAGGGATGTAATTAGTGATTCCATATACTGATAGGTAAATCATACACATGTTTAGGTGGTTGCGAAATGACCTGCTTCATGAATATTAAATTGGCAGGTTGCAATTTGTAACCCCCTGTGGATGGCTGCAAATGCAAGGATGGTGGCCTCCAAAGTTGGGAAACAACCTTTACAACGCAATTTTTACAACGCACTACCATACAACTAAACTTTTACAACGCAACATCCATTACATCGCATGTCATTACAACGCAACCATTACAACTCATGACACTACAACGCATACCACTACAACGCATTCAGGCCCCCCTCCCAACTGCACTTTGGATTGATTCACAGTTCTTCTACTGAGAGTCAGAAAGGCTACTCTAACTAACGAATGAGGTTTGATACATGGCCAAACACCATTTTGCGGTCACAAACCCTGTGATTTCACAAATCACAGTGTTTGCAACTACTGCGTTGAGAATTCAACCGCAAAGGTCTAAGAAGTCAAGATGACTTCCTGTTCACTAGGACTTCTTTGCACAGGTAAATACAAGTGTAGAAAGGACTTTAGTTCCTTTGAATGCCATGCTCAGTTGAACATTATATAAAAATATATAACAAGGAGAGTGAGATTGATGCAATGAATGAGTGGATAAACAGCTAAATTAAAAATGATTGTATGTACAGACCTCACACTTTGTCTGATGTCAGCCCCTTATCAAATCCAGGAACGACTAAGTTTGGTTTACATGTGCAAAACAAGCTGCTTTTTAGGTCTCCCTACAGGCAGCCTTACCTATCCATTGTGGAATGATCTATTATGTACAATACCCATGCTAACAGTGGGCTTTCGGTCAACCAATTGCTCATCATTGGTTGGTGCTTGTGTCAATATCAATTGCATGCGTCATATTCAATGGCTTTCCTTCCTCTTCTTGTGTCTGTTTCTCTTCTGGCCCATAGCACACATTGGGACAACATTTTTGCTTTTTTGGGCAATTCCATTCAGCGTCAGCAACAAATACATGGTGATTACATGTACATTAACCAAGTAATGGCAAAGCCAATGGGCCACGTATACCTTTGAAAGTCGAGACCTATTGACCAATGCTTGTTTAATGTACATGTATCCAAAACCAAGAGAGGGAGCAAGGAGTTTTTGAGTGAATTCTCTCAACTTGCATTTCATTAACCAAAAAACATGGAGAAAACACACTTTAAGCAAATAATTGGTTATCTCCCTGTCCATCATAATGAGAGGGTGGCCCTCTTTGTTTAAAATTACTCTTGCTCAACTAAGGCTCCTAGTGCCATGCTCCACCATCGAGTCCTCAACCAGATACAAGCTATATCTAGGCAGGCTCAACTTTGAGCCTCAAGGGAGCGCTTTCTTAGTTTTTGGAAGATCTTACATTTAAAACTGCTACAGGTAGCCTAAGGATCAATTGAAAATGTGTTTTATTCCAGGATCCCTTTGAAAAAACAAAGCTGACGTTATCGGAGTAATTATTAGGACTCCAACATCTATGGGTCTACATGTTGCAGCGAGTCAATGTGCCATCATGTTTAGTTGGCTTTCGTCAGGACCAAAACCCTGGATACCTTTGCACTCCTAAATCAATTGCTTACATACTGTTACCACTACTTTAAACAATTCTTTGAATTTTATCCGCTCTAAGTCACCCAGGTATGCCACACCAACAAACCCAATGGAGAGATTATCTCAGTGCTTCCACATCTGTTGGTCAGAAGAGAGGCAAAAATAAAGGTAAGTATGTACTTATCTCCACCGCTTGTAGTCTATGTTGTGTATGGCACACGGTGAACACTGCACACTCAAATCTGTTATGGTGGCAAACAAATGAGCATGCACCATTGACAACCTTTGAGACCTAAAAAAAGAGTCAATGTCCTGAGCAACAATCATATAATCAAGCCAAAAGCAGTCCACGCAGTAGTCTTCACAATTTCTTCTTTGTACTTTATTCCATATTTTGTTTGCTAGGTCTGTGCTTCAATCTTCATCAACAACCGATAGCCACAGATTGAGCCAACACGTTTTTTGTCTTTTGGGTATAACCAAAGACTTTCTCAGGGCACCTGAAGCGAAATATGACTGAATATTATTGTAATGTTCTATATCAAAAACCGACTTCATAAGGTTCTCAAAGGTAAGCACATATCCTAAAATCCCATAGTAATCTGACGGAGAGTGCTCTGCACGTAACCATGGCGGGTTGACCTGGTTGTTATGGTAAATGGGCAATAAAATCAAGCCCTCGTTATTTTCATAGTAACTCTTAGCACATCCATCGAATAATGCACAATTAAACACCTCTGGTTGTACTCCTAATTCATGTAAGTGTTTTGATCACCTCATAGAGTCTTAGAGGCGAGCGGTCTCTGTAGTCACACTCTAAAGAAGCAAAAACAAAATGTTGCTTTAATCTAATTGATCAACAATTATTGTTAACAAATTTGTTTTAATCTATTGCCCCCAGTCCCACCTCAAACTTACTTTGTCAAGGGACCTCAACCGAATTTAGGGGCATATCATCAAGCACGGGCGATATAATTATCGCCGCTTTAGCGGCAGAAAACTGCCGCTAAAGTGGCGATAATGGGCTTATCGCCGCTTTAGTGGTCGTTTTCTGCCGCTAAAGCGGCGATAATTTTATCGCCCGTGCTTGATAATATGCCCCTTAATCCTTTTTGGTTGCTCAATGCTCTGAATCCCACGGTATTCCAGCGGGTGGCTTTTGTGCCATGTGATGTAGGTCACGTGCTATGTGTAGGTGCATCCAACTAAGGTAGTCACGTGATGTGATTCCTGGGCATTCTGTTTTTACCATCCCTCATTGTTTTGGGCCTGATGATCACCCGAATGCCTGTGACCTAGATGATACGCTTGTGTTTTTTACCCGTGCGGGAGATGTGGCCTTTCAAATATAAGAATGATCTGTGTAATGTGCACATGATGTTACTCTCAATATGAAATTATGTGTAAATAAACACTCTGTTTCTGAGGGGACATACTGGCACATGCATCAAGGAAGGATTTAGCGATTCCTTAATTGCAATTAATAAGGAATCGCAATTAAGGAATCGCAAAAGCCTATGCATGTAGCAATCGCTATAAAAATCGAGATTCCTAAATATTCCTTAATTGCGACTCGCAAATTGCGACTCGCAATTAAGGAATGGCTTCCCATTCATTCCTATTGGCCTACAGTCCCATAGGAATGAATGGGAATTACATGCCCAATTTGCGAGTACCCATTAGGTACTCGCAAATTGCGTATGCAATTTTAAGGATGCAGGGGTGTCAAAAGGACACCCTGTTGCAACCCTGAAATAGTATTGTGCACCCATGTTGCGCACACACATGCCCCCAAGGGCATGTGTGTGTAACATGTAACTTTGAAAAATGCACTTTAGTGCATTTTCAAGTTTTTACAAATTACCGACCTGTTTTATTTTCGGTAATTTGTGACCCCTATTAGCGAAATCGCTATTTTAAATTGCTTCTATCATTGCATGTAAGGAATCGCAAATTGTGATTCCTTAAATTCAAATGCAATTTCCAATTTTTGCATTTGGGATGATGCATCCCAAATCCAAAAATTGAGGTCGCTAAGCGAATCTGCACCTTTGCGAGTGCTAAAAACAATGATACATGTGCCCCTTAACACTTTCGCTTTTGGTGTGGCTCATGTCCTAAAACAGATAATTTATGTTATCAGTACGGGGGTATTCTGGTTTTTTTGTTCATATGTTTTTATTCTTGGTGATCGAAGGGGTTTGGTCATTCAAACCATCCCCAAGGGTTGAGAGTCTATGAATCATAGTGGTTCTCTCTCTAGCAATAGTTGTTTCGGATATCTGCTCGTATTGTTCAATGAAGCACCTATTTCAAATGATCAACTGTATGACCCTGTGTAGTCTAGTGGTTTGACATCTTCATCATAAATTCCATCTGCATCTCAAATTACTGCGATGTTTACAAATGCAAGGTTTTTTTTGTAGCTCATACCAATGTAACTGAGGTGGTAGGGGCATGTAATCATGTAGATTACTTTTATCGAGTTACAATTGGTGAGTTTTTTCAGGATCCATGGTGTGTTCAGACCCAAATCTAAATTTTAGCTTAGTAAGACCCTGTCCATTACCCTACTTTGGTTGAAACGCTGGTAATACTACAAGTTACTTATGATTTGAAAAATCTTTAGGAAAGCTGTAACATTTACTGTCTTTATAAATAATTGGGTGAAACGTCCTTTCCTCTGCTTTCACGTTTTTCACTCTCAGTGTTTTCACTTACACTGATTAATGTGCAACTTTCATTTTTGTTTCTTCCTTGCCACTTTTATACTGTAAATATTGACTGCATATAACTCATCAATTCAGTTATTTATTATTTTTACATCCCATACCCCCTTTAGCCAATTTGTAGGTCTGGCTTGACAGCTGTATGTCTACAGGAGCACATGCCAACACAATACACAACACAAAAAATGCAATACAGAGAGAGAGCTTTCAGTCAGCCCACTTCGCCCACTGGCTTCTTCAGATTGCCCCCCTTTCAGAGATTTCTAATTGTTTGGGTAGACTGCCCAAATCTTGGATCAACACACAGCATTTTCTGAATGCTCACTGTTAGATCTGGGGGTCTCTAGTTGGCAATGGTTATCACCTTTGTCCAAATAGGGACCCTTACTTCTAAGTCAGGACAAGGGGATTACTCTCCTTAATAACCCCTGCTCACCCCCTTGGTAGCTTGGCACGAGCAGACAGGCTTATCTCAGAGGCAGTGTGTTAAGCATTTGTGAATATACACAGTAATACAGTGATAACACTACAGATGGGCACAACACAGGTTTTATAAAAATAAGTATTCTTTATATAGACTTAAACACAAGACCACAAACGACAAAAATCCACAATACTATACTAAAGGTTACTTAAAAGATGATAAAAGTCTCTTAATTCAAGTTAATGGTAAATGCGACAAAGTTCTCAACAAATTCTTGGATGCGGCACGCCAAGTAAACAAAAAGGCTTGCAGAAGGGGAGATGCGTCGGTTCCGTGAGCCGGAGGAACGGTTGCGTGCTTCCTCAATGCTTGCGCAGAGTAGGGGACTCGTCGTGAGCCTTACC
Organism: Lissotriton helveticus; assembly: GCF_964261635.1. Classification (NCBI taxonomy): domain Eukaryota; kingdom Metazoa; phylum Chordata; class Amphibia; order Caudata; family Salamandridae; genus Lissotriton; species Lissotriton helveticus. The sequence continues at coordinate 1,225,875,166 of NC_136070.1, read as the reverse complement.
GGTGTGGAGGTGTTGCGTAGATTCTCTACCTGTTGTGGTGCGCAAGATGGCGCCGTAATGCGATGCGATGACGATGCGATGATCCAGTTGCAATGCGAGAAGATGGCGCCCTTGATGCGGCGATCCGATGACGATGCGGGGACGCCCTGGCAGCCTTGCAACGACTCTGTACTTTGGAGCCGCGACAGGCCCTGCGATGCGCTTCTCCGGCGATGCGATGACAGCTCTCTCGATGCGTCGCGCTTCTCCGGCGATGCGACAGCAGACGGCTTCGATGAACACACGCTTCCAAGGAGACGCGACAAACTCTCGCTTCTCCGGCGTTGCGATGATTTCAGCTGCGGCGGCGACACACTTCTTCTCGATGCGTCGTGCTTCCAGCTCCCAGCGGCACGCAAGTGACTGGAGTCAGAATTCCCAGCAAGAAAATTCAGGAGGGAGCTGGAGATGAAGTCTTTTGGCCCTGAGACTTCAGCAGGAGGCAAGCACAGTTCAAGCCCTTGGAGAATATTCTGTAGATGAAAGTCCTTACAAAGTTCCTTCTCCTTTCCTTTGGCAATGAAGCAACCACTGCAGGCCAACCCAGCAAACAGCACACTGGCAGAGGGGCAGTCCAAACTCCTGCAGCTTCCTTGGTTCTTCTCCTAGGCAGAAAGGTTTCCTGTTCCAGAAGTGATCTGAAGTCTGTGGGACTGGGTCCCAATATTTATGCCAAAAAATCATTTGTTCTCTGAAGGCAGAGAGGCCTCTGCCTAGTTTAAACTATTTCCTGAGCACGGTGTTTACATGACTCTTCTCTTCCTTTCACTGTGCAAGGCAGAAACATCAGACGCCCCACAGGAGGTGGAGCCAGCACAGGGGAGGGAAGATGCAGCTCTGGAGTACTCTGTTGACAGAATTCCCCTTCTCCTTTCACTGTGCAGGGCAGAGACATCAGACACAGGGGGTGGAGCCAGCATTGTGGAGGGAAGGCCCAGCCCTATTCAAGTCCCAGGTGCACTTTTCCCCTCCCATCTGGAGGTAAATCTCCCTAATCACCACTGGGCTATCCCAGACTGTCTCCTGGAATTTCCCCAGCCCTATCACACACAAACCCAGACAAGGAATACACAAGTCAGCAGAGGCGAGCTCAAATGGTTAGGCAAGCAAATACCTATTTTCAAAAAGTGGTATTTGCAAACACAGAATATTAAAATACACTTTACTATAAGATGTAATTTATTATTCTGAGTTCAGGCATACTAAACTCGAATTTCCACCATGTTCCCTGAGTCAGTTAGGATTGTAGGGATGTAACAATCTTCCCTGCCCATTCTAGTCTATGAGAACAGGTAACCTTCAATAGTGAAAAACGAAAATGGCTGCCATTCACTACTAGAACATGCTACACACATCAGGGCATGTCCTACCTTATACTTACAATGCACCCTGCCCTGGGGCCTACCATAGGGGTGTCTAATATGAAGCAAAGGGAAGGTTTAGAGACTGGCAAGTGGGTGCACTTGGCCAAGTCGACATGGTAGTCACAGACTACACACAGGCCTTGCAATGGCAGGCCTGAGACACACTTTACAAGCTGCTTCTGTGGGTGGCACAACCAGTGCTGCAAGCCCACCAGCAGCACTTGCTCTACAAGCCCTGGGCACACCTGGTGCACTGTACTAGGGGCAGATAGTAGATCAAATAAGCCAATCATGGAATCCAATCAGTATATCAATTTAACATAGGGAGCACTTGCTCTGTGGCACTGATTAGCAGTGGCACAGGGCCCAAAACATACAACCAGTAAAAATATGTCAAAACAGAGGAGGCAATCTGTCAAAAATGGAAGGGAGACTCACGCCTATGATGTCAGGTCTAACACGTGTCCCCTCCAGCTGAAATGTGGGGAGAACTACCCTTCCCCCTGGGAGTTCTCTTCACTAAGGTGGAAAAATCTGGACAGACCATCAGCGTTGGCGTGTTCTGTACCAGGGCGGTGTTCCACCGTAAAGTCCATACCCTGTAGGGAGATGGACCACCTCAACAACTTTGGGTTCTCACCCCTCATCTGCATCAGCCATCTGAGGGGCCTGTGGTCGGTCTGAACCCGGAAGTGAGTCCCAAACAAGTATGGTCCCAACTTCTTCAGTGCCCAAACCACAGCAAATGCCTCACGCTCAATTGCACTCCACCTCTGTTCCCGTGGAAGTAACCTCCTACTGATGAAGGCCACAGGTTGGTCAAAGCCCTCTTCAGTAATCTGTGATAGAACAGCCCCCACACCATGCTCTGAAGTGTCTGTCTGTACAATAAATTATTTCGAGAAGTTGGGTGCCTGAAGCACAGGTGCTGTGCACATGGCAGTCTTCAGGGCATCAAAAGCTTTCTGACAGGTGTCAGTCCAGTTCACTTTCTTGGGCTGCTTCCTGGAAGTCAGCTCAGTCAAAGGTGCAACAATGTTGCCATACCCTTTGACAAACCTCCTGTAGTACCCCGTGAGTCCTAAAAAGGCTCTCACCTGTGTCTGAGTCTTTGGGGGTTCCCATGCCAGGATGGTATCAATCTTGGGTTGTAGGGGCGCCACCTGGCCGCTTCCTACCTGGTGACCCAAGTATACAACGGAGCCCTGCCCGATCTGACACTTACTTGCCTTGATCATGAGGCTTGCCTTGCGCAGTGCCATCAACACTTCCCAGAGGTGCTGCAAGTGTTCCTCCCAACTGGCGCTGAACACTGCAATGTCATCCAGGTAGGCGGCACTGAAATACTCCAGTCCAGCCAACACCTGGTTGACCAACCTCTAAAAGGTGGCAGGGGCATTCTTCATCCCAAAGGGCATAACCCGAAATTGGTAGTGCCCATCTGGTGTGGAGAATGCTGACCTCTCCTTAGCCCCCTCGGTCAAGGTGATGTGCCAGTACCCAGACGTCAAATCAAACGTGCTGAAGTACCGTGCAGCCCCTAGCCGATCAATGAGCTCATCAGCTCTGGGGATGGGGTGTGTGTCAGTCCTGGTGACTGAATTTAGCCCTCTGTAGTCCACACAGAACTGGAGTTCAGGTGTGGCACCCGGCGAGGTAGCCTTTGGGACCAAGACCACTGGGCTGGCCCAAGGACTGTTGGAAGACTCAATGACCCCTAAAGCAAACATCTTGGAGATTTCCTCCTTAATGTAAGCCCTAACCTTGTTAGTCACTCTGTAAGCCTTGTGCTTCACAGGAGGACTGTCACCAGTGTCCACATCATGGATGCACCAATCTGTGACACCAGGAACCAAGGAAAATAGATCAGAGAACTGCCCCAACAGTTGGCAACAATCTTGCTGTTGATCAGGGGTCAGTGTGGCAGAGAGGCTGACACCATCCACTGACCCATCTTGCTCTGTGGCAGACAGGAGGTCAGGAAGATGCTCGGTCTCCTCCTCCATTCCATCATCTGTCGCTAGGAGCATGCCCACTTTGGACCTTTCTAAGTGGGGCTTCAGGCGGTTAACATGAAGGACCCTCAAAGGGTTCCTTGGAGACCACAAGTTCACCAGGTAGGTGACATCACTCTTGCGCTCCACCACCTCATATGGACCAGTCCCCCTGTCTTGGAGCGCACAAGGCTCCACAGGGGCCATGACCCAAACTTTCTGTCCAGGCAGAAGCTCAATCAGAGTGGCATTCTGATCGTACCACCGCTTGATCTCTTCCTGGCTGGCTTCCAGATTCGCCTGAGCGAGATCCCTGGTTTGGTTTCTGAAGGCCAGCATGTCGCTATATACATCCTGGGGAGGTTTCCTGGGAGATTGCTCCCAGCCTTCCTTTACCAAACTCAAAGGTCCTCTTACCGGGTGACCACACAAAAGCTCAAAGGGGCTGAACCCTAGAGACTTCTGCGGCACATCTCGGTAGGCAAACAGAAGGCATGGCAAGAGGATGTCCCACTTACGCCTCATTGGTTCTTCAAGTCCCATGATCATGCCCTTGAGGGTCTGGTTAAATCTTTCAACCAGCCCATTACCTTGTGGGTGGTAAGGAGTGGTGAACTTGTAGGTAACACCACACTCCTTCCACAGAGACTTCATATAATTGGAAATGAAGTTTGTACCTCGGTCAGACGCAACCTCTCTGGGGAACCCCACACGGGAGAAAATCCCCATCAGTGCACGTCTCACCACGGGGGCCGTCACTGTCCTGAGTCGAATGGCTTCCGGGTACCGGGTAGCATGGTCCACCAAGACCAGGATAAACCTGTTGCCCATGGCTGTCTTGGGGTCCAGTGGCCCCACAATGTCAATGCCCACCCGTTCAAAGGGGGTACTGACTACGGGAAAGGTTGGAGAGGGGCCTTGTGCCTCCTTCCACTTTTCCCACTTGCCTGGCAAGTTTGACAAGTCCTACAATGAGTATCTGAACTCTTTCTCATCTGGGGCCAATAAAAGTGGGAGACAAGACTTTCAAAGGTCTTGTTCTGCCCCAGATGACCAGCTAATGGAACATCATGAGCCAAACCCAGTAGGAAGGGTCTGAAGCGCTGGGGTACCACCAGCACACGGGCTTACCCAGGCTTAGCAACCTTAGGCTCGCTATACAGGAGACCATTTTCCCAGTAGATTCAATGTGATCCAGACTGATCACCTGCTGCCTGGTTTGTGGCCTGTTGCCTCAAACCCACAAGAGAAGGGCACTTCTTTTGCTCTTCACAAAATTCCTCCCTGGAGGGACCCCCTTCTTGCTGCCAATGGGTCAGCTCAGGTAGGTTCCCCAGTTCAGAAGCTTGCTCACCAGTGGGCTCCAGGGTATCCCCCTCAGGTTCTACCTCCTCCTGGACCGTGGGAACAATAGGGGCTGGTTTCCCACGCCCCTGACCTCTTCCCTTTAAGGCAGATCCCTGGGCCATACTTTCAAGCTCCAGGGTCTCTTGAACACCCTTAGCTGCCATAGACCGAGTGGTCACACATGCCCACTCAGGCAGACCCAACATCTCCAAATGCGCCTTCCTCTCCACCTTAGCCCAAGGGGAGCTTTCTAAGTCATTGTCTAACAGACAATCAACAGGCATGGACGGCCTCACAGCCAATTGAGGAGTACCAGAGACCCCCCCTACCCCACACAAAAAAGAAAACTTGAGCCACCTTGCAACGGCTCTCTGTGTTGTCAGTGGCAACAACTGGGAAGAATGCATGAGGGACTACCTGCTCCTCAGAGTCCAAGTGACACTTGACAGCTGTCACACTTGCTACTGTGTCTCTGAGAACCTCCACTCTATGGCCATTGATGGTCACCCACTGCCTGTATTTCTTAGTGTTATCAGGCAGCTGAGTTTTAGGGACCATCTCAAAATCTCCTAATGAGACAAGGGACATTTCTGCGGGACCCCATCCACCTTGGGTACCCATCTCCTCCCCACCCAGGGCTACACTGGCCATCTGATGGGGTGGTGCACGGGGTGGCACATACTGTCCTTTCTGAGGACACTGGGGATCATACCAATGGTGTCCCACCTGCTTATACTGAAAGCAGGAAACAGGCCTCCTATGAACAGGTTTACATGTTGGGGGTCCTGACTTCTTTTCAGGGGGAGACTGGGAACCCTTACCCTGGTTCCCTTGGGAATTACTTTGGGGACCTTTTTGGACCTCCCTCTGTTTACCCTTGTCCCCCCCACTCTTCTGCTGGGGACCCTGCCCACCTTTGGCGGAGTCTCCCACAAGACCCTTGTGAACCCTGGTACTGTCCCAGCGGTCCGCCTCCTCAGCAAGCTTTCTAGGATTAGTCAACTTGCTATCAACAAGGGGCTGGCGTAGCTCTGGAAAAGAATTAGCAGATAAGTGCTTCCTGGCAATCAAATCATAGAGAGCTGAAAAATTATCAACATTGCTACCCCTCACCCAACCATCCATGGCTCTGCAAAAGAAAGACACATATTCTACCCAAGTGGTTCCCTCCAGTTTCTTACAATTCCTAAACCTCTGTCTATAGAGCTCTGGAGTTAACCCATACCTTGTCATCAGTGCTTCCTTCATGTGGTTATAAGACATCCTATGCTCTTTGGGCAGGTCTAACAAAGTGTCCCTACCTTCAGTGACAAAACGGCCCCACAACCCCGCTCCCCAATCCTTCTCAGGGACCCGCTGGGCCAACATTGCTATCTCATAAGCTGCAAACCACTGACCAATATCTTTACCTTTGTGAAAATCTTTGATGACATCCTGGGGAATATGTACCCTGCCTTCTGAAGGCACAGATGGTGCGCTGCCACCAGAGGAATTGATCTTTAAGCCCTTGGCCTTGATCTCTAACTCCCTCAACATTCTCTCATGTTCCATTCTCATTCTCTTTCTTTCCAAAGACAACCTGTTATTCTCTGCTTCCCTCTGACCCTCCTTCTTAAGCTTAGCCAACTCCAGCGTCAGTGCTCTATTTCTCTCCCTGTCTTCCAGTTGTCTGGGGGACAGGTCTTTGGAAGAGATGCTGCTGCCAGGCGGGGACGGCACCCCTCCGCTGGCTGGTAATTCTAGCCCATCAATTTGCCCATCTGCATCCCCAACAGGCTCCACAACAAGATCAGGGACATTTCTGGCTTCTACCCAGGCCCTCAGTGCCTTTTGGTAGTCTTCCTTTTTAGAAATGCCTGGTGTTGCAACTTTCAATTTCCTGCAGAGATACTCGAGCTGTTTCACAATGTAGGTTTCCAACCTCTCTTCCTCAAAATCGAGATCCATAGATGCAACAGATGCTGGTTTACTCATGGTAGTAAGAATTTGGAATAACAGTTCCAAGGAAAAAGGATACTATCCCAAAAAAATATGTGGTTGCGTTTGGTCTGCACTCACAAGTAGTGTACACCAATTACTGTATATGAAACACAAATGCAAAGTCCAAATCCTCACCACTGACCAACAATGTTAGATCTGGGGGTCTCTAGTTGGCAATGGTTATCACCTTTGTCCAAATAGGGACCCTTACTTCTAAGTCAGGACAAGGGGATTACTCTCCTTAATAACCCATGCTCACCCCCTTGGTAGCTTGGCACGAGCAGACAGGCTTATCTCAGAGGCAGTGTGTTAAGCATTTGTGAATATACACAGTAATACAGTGATAACACTACAGATGGACACAACAGAGGTTTTATAAAAATAAGTATTCTTTATATAGACTTAAACACAAGACCACAAACAACAAAAATCCACAATACTATACTAAAGGTTACTTAAAAGATGATAAAAGTATCTTAATTCAAGGTGATGGTAATTGCGACAAAGTTCTCAACGAAGTTCTTGGATGCGGCACGCAAAGTAAACCAAAAGGCTCGCAGAAGGGGAGATGTGTCGGTTCCGTGACCCGGGGGAACGGTTGCGTCCTTCCTCAATGCTTGCGCAGAGTAGGGGACTCGTCGTGAGCCTTACCGGTGCGGAGGTGATGTGTAGTTTCTCGACCCGTTGCGGTGCGCAAGATGGCGCCTTGATGCGATGCGATGACGATGCGATGATCCAGTTGCGATGCGAGAAGATGGCACCCTTGATGCGGCGATGCGATGATGATGCGGGGACGCCCTGGCAGCCTTGCGACGACTCTGTACTTTGGAGCCCGGACAGGCCCTGCGATGCGCTTCTCCGGCGATGCGATGACAGCTCTCTCGATGCGTCGCGCTTCTCCGGCGATGCGACAGCAGACAGCTTTGATGAACACACGCTTCAAGGGAGATGCGACGAACTCTCGCTTCTCCGGCGTTGCGATGATTTCAGCTGCAGCGGCGACACGCTTCTTCTCGATGCGTCGCGCTTCTAGCTCCCAGCGGCACGCAAGTGACTGGAGTCAGGAGTCAGAATTCCCAGCAAGGAAATTCAGGAGGGTGCTGGAGATGAAGTCTTTTGGCCCTGAGACTTCAGCAGGAGGCAAGCACAGTTCAAGCCCTTGGAGAATATTCTGTAGATGAAAGTCCTTACAAAGTTCCTTCTCCTTTCGCTTGGCAATGAAGCAACCACTGCAGGCCAACCCAGCAAACAGCACACTGGCAGAGGGGCAGTCCAAACTCCTGCAGATTCCTTGGTTCTTCTCCTTGGCAGAAAGGTTTCCTGTTCCAGAAGTGATCTAAAGTCTGTGGGACTGGGTCCCAATATTTATACCAAAAAATCATTTGTTCTCTAAAGGCAGAGAGGCCTCTGCCTAGTTTAAACCATTTCCTGAGCACTGTGTTTACATGACTCTTCTCTTCCTTTCACTGTGCAGGGCAGAAACATCAGACACCCCACAGGAGGTGGAGCCAGCAAAGGGGAGGGAAGATGCAGCTCTGGAGTACTCTGTTGACAGGATTCCCCTTCTCCTTTCACTGTGCAGGGCAGAGACATCAGACAAGCCACAGGGGGTGGAGCCAGCATTTTGGAGGGAAGGCCCAGCCCTATTCAGGTCCCAGGTGTACTCTCCCCCTCCCATCTGGAGGTAAATCTCCCTAATCACCACTGGGCTGTCCCAGACTGTCTCCTGGAATTTCCCCAGCCCTGTCACACACAAACCCAGACAAGGAATACACAAATCAGCAGAGGCGGGCTCAAATGGTTAGGCAAGTAAATACCTACTTTCTAAAAGTGGTATTTGCAAACACAGAATATTAAAATAAACGTTACTAAAAGATGTCTTTTATTATTCTGAGTTCAGGCACACTAAACTCGAATTTCTACCATGTTCCCTGAGTCAGTTAGGATTGTAGGGATGTAACAATCTTCCCTGCCCATTCTAGTCTATGAGAACAGGTAGCGTTCAATAGTGAAAAACGAAAATGGCTGTCATTCACTACTAGAACATGCTACACACATCAGAGCATGTGCTACCTCATACTTACAATGCACCCTGCCCTGGGGCCTACCATAGGGGTGTCTAATATGAAGCAAAGGGAAGGTTTAGGGACTGGCAAGTGGGTGCACTTGGCCAAGTCGACATGGTAGTCACAGACTACACACAGGCCTTGCAATGGCAGGCCTGAGACACACTTTACAAGCTGCTTCTGTGGGTGGCACAACCAGTGCTGCAAGCCCACCAGCAGCATTTGCTCTACAAGCCCTGGGCACACCTGGTGCACTGTACTAGGGGCTGATAGTAGATCAAATAAGCCAATCATGGAATCCAATCAGTAAGTCAATTTAACATAGGGAGCACTTGCACTGTGGCACTGATTAGCAGTGGCACAGGGCCCAAAACATACAACCAGTAAAAATATGTCAAAACAGAGGAGGCAATCCGTAAAAAATGGAAGGGAGACTCATGCCAATGACGTCAGGTCTAACACTCACATTTTGCCATTTGCACTATTTCTTGGTGGTGTGTGAGAAAGTTCTCTAGGCGAATCACTCCCACCTGCTTTCCTCTTATTATTTACACTGCTGGTGCCAACGGCTTTCTCCGACTGCATGGCAGAAGAGTGAACCCCTAAAAATCAACCATTGTTGCTCATCAGGTATTCACTGTCCTACTCTGCATATCACTGCCCCTCCATAGATTTCTGTCATTATGATACTTGCCAATCGGATGCCCCACAAAACTCCCTTCTTCCATTTCAAGCTGTGCCCATCATGATGAGAATACCACCTTATCGAGAACAGAAGAGTGGCAGCCAATGGGAATCTATTTTGTTTTCAGAATGCTTTGTGCAGTGGATGAGAGGAACTTTTTAAAGGTGAAGGCACACTTCGCACCTATCCCTCCATACATTGATTTCATTTTCACTTTCAGTGGGAATATGACAGGGCCCATCTCACTGCAATAGACAGCTGAATAATGCTTTGTAAAGCAGTTTATCCTTTCATATGTGCGAGAGAAAAACAGCGTGTTTTAAGGTCTGGCTTGAGGGTGCAATTGCCTAGAGGTCTGTTGTTTCCAATCCACAAAATATGTTTTCGGCTCCACCAGAGGAGTATTTTTCTCTCACCTAATGGTGTAAGCTGTTTGGAAGTATCCTTGCACATTGCTTTACATTTATGATGGTGATAAAATACCTTAATTCCTTGCCAAATGAATTTCATAGCCCATGTTCTCTGTTTTACTTTTGATCACCAAGCACCAGGTTCAAAGATACATTGTTTATCTTTATTGGGAAATATTTAAGATTGCCATTGCAACATCATATTTATACCACAATTAAATTTTATTGTTAGGTATTCCAAGAAGTGGCACCCAGTACCAACTGAGTTGATTAGTCTAGAGACAAATACACATGTCCATAAGACCATGGGATGAAAGGCGTGTGCCCTGTTGGGGGATGCAATATTTAATGCACCCATTAAAACCTGATAACCAAAGATATGGACTTTAATGGGCGTGATAACATCGATTACTACAAGTTCAGCCCTCAAAATGGGGCATAACATACACATTTTGGTGCTTGCTGCACCAAATCTGCATGGCTCAGTTTTATGTTGGGACGTTCTCTTGTGAAATTTCTACGGGTATGAATTGGTGAAAATTTCCAGGTGATTTAGACTTTATTACACTCAAATTACCGGGTGTGGTTAACGCCGCACAACTGATATAACTGATCCCAGTGCAAACAGAGGTGTGTGCAAGGCTCAGAACATTCAGTCTGCTTTGTAGTCAGGTTCCATGTGTATTTATTTTTTATTGTTTTTGAAAGTTTGTGAATACAATGGGATTGTTCGTGTCTTCCTTACTGCTTCCAGTCATGTTAGTGTGAACTTGAAGTGATGTGGGGTACTTCAAATTTCCTACTTCTTTCGTACACTTTTCTTTGAGTCTGCCTTGTTGCAGAATTAGAATCAGAAGTGAAAAAAAGTAATCGATGTCCTTTAGTTTTCCAGTAATAAAGGGCGTGGGTGAAAGCTGACACAAACATTGACAGAGACCTCTCCAAAGAGAAATAAATTAATCTACAAAGAGCAATAAAGTAATCTTCAAAGAGCAATAAAGTAATCTACGAATGCAACTTGCCTAACTCCCATACACAATTACAAACACAAAACAGGGCTAAGAGAGCTATTCAAATATCCTTTAGTAGGCAAACCAAACAGCACTCCCTTTCAGCACACTCATTTTCAGTGCTGTGGAACCCTGTGCAAAGCACGGGGTACAGTATGAGGTTATAAAGGGTACTTTAGCTTACTATAAACTTACTATGCTGAAACATCACATGCACCAGAGCAACTTCCGCCAGTGATATAAAGCACATCACAGCAGTTTTGTCATTGTGAAGTGTGGTTGGAAAGAGCTGTTAACTCAGCCCTAGAAAGTGTGCAGGTGCATGCCTGCATCAAGAGGTGTGTGTTGAGCAGTGTGACATCTATGTAGAATTAATGGCCATATTTGGAGCTTGGCGGGAAATGAAGAACCTTCAATTTCAAGTTGAAACTCCAAATATGGATTCTAATCCGCCACCTGAATTTCCTCCATCCATATGGGAATTATTGTAGCGTCAATCCAGCCATAAATTTTACTATGCATTAATAGTTTCCTCATGAAACTGGAGGAGTTTAAGGGGCCCATTAGGATGGCGGGTGGATCGCCCCCCGCCAGGCCGGCGGTGGCTACCGCCGGCCTGGTGGGGGCGATCCGCCCGCCATCCGTGCCGTAATGAGCCCCCGCCATATTAGTATGGCTGGGTGGTCCGCGGCGGACGGAAAGACCGTCCACCGCTTTTTCGCCCCGGTCGCAAGACGACCGGGCGGAAAAGGGTTTATATGGTGGCAGTGTCTATCAGACACCACCAGCCATATTAGGATGGGCATTTAGCAATGCCTTTCCGTGGCGGCAATGTCGCAACAGAACTGCATGCGGAGTCTGCTCTAGGGCCTCAAGGACTACGGGGGGGTGGGGGTGCACATGGGGGGTACTTATGGTACCCCCAAGCAGTTCCAAGGACAACATGGCAGGCACCGCGCGGTGCCTGCCATGTTGTGCATGGAAGTGCACAGCATGCCTTCCTGCCATTGTGGCGGGCGGTGCTGAGTGCACCACCCACCATAATGGTAGGAATGCTGGATGCGCATCCTAATGCCACCATCGGAACCCCCGCCCTTATGGTGGGCGGTCCCTTTTTCCTATAGGATGGCGGGTGGACAAAGTCTGCCCGTCATCCTAATGGGGGCCTTAGTGTCTTCTTTAGTGGCAGGGGAGAGATGTCCTGTTCATGTCACACTGAGCTGGACCACCACCGCATGCTGATGCAGTAAAGTGATTGAAATGATGCTCAGAAAGTACTAGGCAGCACCAAGGAGCAGAGGATTGGAGGAGCAGTGGGTTTGTGTGGAAGTTGTATGCAAGGGAATGGACAGGAGATGTTTGTATACATTGATGCCATCCAAGAGAGACAGACGTGGCTTTGTTGTAGGACAGAGAGCAGCATGGGCAGCTAAGGTCCAGTAAAATTGCATCCCACTGGGATGTGTTCCGGTCCAGCTAAAGACCATAACATGACTGGCTACCATGGATGAATGTTGTACACAGGGTCGCTTGTGGTGAAGTAGAGGTTGTGTTTGGCAACCATCAGGCGCTGATAGCTCTCAGGCAGGAAGATCTTAAACATCTCTAAGGTGGATCACAGGAAAAGGTTTGCTTGTGGGGTACGTTGGATGATGAAGAGCGCCTTGAAGGAGATCCTCTGGCTACAGGGAGCCTGTGTGGAAAGCAAAGTTCAGGTATGACGTGGTGCACTTTACGTGAAGAGGGAAACCAAGAAAAGAGAAGAGCTTGATCTGTCTTTGAAGATGGAATAATGTATTTACAGCTATGATGCTGAGGAGTCCGCGGACTACGTATGCGTCCTAGATGACTCAAACACTTTTAACTAATTTCTAGCATTGTCAGATTAAATTTTATCACCTGAATTCCTACAAACCTTGAATCAAGGGATGAATGCCCAGATGAGGCATACAGACACCAACCATCTTGCTCTTGGATGGATCACCAACATTTTTATGTGGTGTTTCAATTCCATTGGAAAGTTCCCTAATGCCGTGGTGCTTTGACTGTGCCCACATTAAACAGTGCCACTAAGGTTAACGGAGAAGGTGTTCAGCGCCAGGAAGGGAACATGTCCCAATAAAGCGCTGTGAAGCTGATAAACTGTGATGCTGATCTCATCTTCACGCTTGTGTGTGCAAGTTTCCAAGGACCCTTACATGCCTCCATGAATTACAGCTACAGCAACATTTCAGATATCCTGAGGAGTACCAACTAAAGCAGATGTGGCTCCTTGGTAGGTTTTATGAACCTCAAATGCACATGTGCACACACACACATACACACACACATTTTCCAACCAAGACACATACTCTGTTGTTGACAGATATCGTTTAAATGAAAAACTAAGCACATGCCAGGTAAAATCTGGAACGCCTCAGTGCACAGATACTCCACATTGGCACTGTTGGGAGTAAAGTAAAGCACGCAGGAACAGACTCTCAAGTAAACACAACACACAACTCTGTCTCTGTAAATGTACTGCACAACCTGGGCCATCACATAACCTGCATCAATAGACATGGGGTTTGGTAGCTCTGAGGGACCACTGGCAGAGAACTATGTGTATGGGTTACATACAAGTGGCAGGAGATGTTGGAAGCCTATTAATACAATGGCTATTGACCTAATCCATCAACTTGCAAGACCAAAAGACATGACTTTGCAGATTGCTGCACTATAGCACCATTGACATGCTTTTGGGCTTCTACAGTTTAGAGCCAAGTGTCACTGTATCAGTAGTGGTATGCTGCAGCACACCTGAAAGAAGAGCTTTAAAACAATGCTCATGTGGGTTATGTTACGTGGCCTCATTGCGTAACTCCTGCCCGAAGAGAACAAGTAAAGACCTGCCATCACCCACCCACCTGCACATGATGAGAATGGACATGGCCAAGTCACCAGGGGTGATGTTATTGCCAAACTCTTCTAAAGGTATCCCTATCCCAATGGAATACCCATCATCTTTTTGCTACCTTAAATCCTCAAAATCCTTTGGAGCAACACAATCATCCCACCTTCTCCCATGCCCCAGCTATCCCATCCTATTGACCGCTACATGACCCTATCACAGCCTGTGAACAGCGGTCTTCCTCCTTCCCTCTACCATGAGACCACCACGTGCACAGCCCAGAGTGAAGCTGGACCACCTGAAGTGTCAGCTTTGTGCCAGACAGGCTTTGTGTGGCTGTCACAAGCAGTGCCTTGGAGATTAGTGTTGGCTCTGAGCTGTAAACTGCTGTGACTGAGGTCCTGGGATTTTAAGGAACTCACACAAAACAGTAAACATATGCTGTGTTTGTCCTTAATTCTATAGGACAAATTTTGGATTATGTCACTCAATGCAACAAGGCTTCTGTGCTGCGTTGCATGAAAGGGAGAGAGCAGGACAGCTACATATCCACTAAAATATAGTGCTGCGGCTCTCTTTCCAAGCGCTATTACCTAATTTGGCTTTCTTGCACCCCACTCACACACATGCACAAAGCACTTGACTTAAAGTAACTTACATTTTTTCCCCACTGTGTATGTATGCTACATAGTGCAGCACACATAGAAACTGGGAAAAGGTTTGGAAAAAATATAACCTTTCTCTTACTTTATGCCTGCCACATGGAGGTGTTTTTTGGGGCACAAAGCCCTGTCAAAAAACGTTGATAGGGGTTTGTGGTAAAAACCATGGGTGGTAGCTTGGGGATGCCCATGTACGAGCCATGGGATAACCCCTTGCCGTGGCGGCTGGCACAGGTAAGCACGGTAGGGCAGGGCGGTGACCACTTGACCACTAGTAGTGACCAGGAGGGCATAGCACTCCGTTGCGTCATTTTAAGGCAATTTTTCTACACCAAACAAATTTTGCGCTGAAAATAAATACCAAATCAACATTTTGTACTGCTTTCCATCAATTTTGGTGCCATTGCACCTGCAAAATGTTGATAAATCTGCCTCTAAATGTGGGTGTAAACAGAAATAAATCCAGCTTGAATTGCTTTGAAAGCAAAAGGAGGGACTAAAAGAATAAAGCTGATTACCACTTGAATTGTGTTTGTCATGAATGAAATATAAGAAATAGAACTGAGACTATGTAGGTGAGAGTGCACATGTGGTTAAAAAGGAAAGACTTACAACACAGGACTCACAAAGGAAACCCGGCTTCAAAGAGTAATTGGCATTCCTGTCCTAAAGAGGAGTTGACCACTCACCTATCTGATGGACAGAGAAAGATTTACATCATAGGCAGCTCTAAAAGGTGTAAGGAGCTAATAACTGGCATTTAGTGCATCAAGTACGTGATCAAAGGTGGCCCTCATTTTGAATCCCATAGTAAAAACACATCATAATTTCTAAAAGAAATACTGTACAATAAAATGATATTGCACATAAAAATATTCAGAATGTCACCAAGATTACCAAAACTGGCTGGGCCACTATTATGTCAGGGATTGCCAGAATGGCACCAAGAATTCAATAATATGTGGATGTGGCCTAATGGAAAGAGGGGCCGACCTCAAAGCTGGCGAACTGGGTTTGAGTCTCGGCAGGGATGCTCTACATCCTGTGATTCTAGGCAAATCACATAGGGGCATATTATCAAGAGCGGCGTTAAATTTATCGCTGCTTTAGCGGCAGGAAACTGCCGCTAAAGTGGCGATAATGAATGTGTCTGCCTGTAAAGCAACTGGTGCTCATGTAAAGCGCTCTGATACCTTCAGTTCGCCTTTCCGCTATATAAAATCCCCAAAAATCAGGCTATTATTGCGCCAGAGATGGCCAAAATGTTGCTAACAATCCCCATATTAGTCCGAGAACGGACTAATCTTTTGCTAGATATTGCCAGATGTCTCCTTCCATATCTCATTAATGGCCACCATGAGTTGCATCCATTACCACATCACCCACGCTTTGGTCAAAATCATACACAGACAAACAGTCACCTGCTCCAAACAGACTCCCTTTATTTAACAGGGTGTACTTCCTAGAGCAAGCATAGCATGTCGAATTAGGCTTGGGACTGGGTGATGTGAGCAAAACTCAAATATATCCCTCGTTCATGAGCAGTTTATGGTTCAAAGAAGCGCTTCTGAATCCCTGAGAGCCCAGCTCCTCCTGCTTTTGACATGTGGACTTTGCCCCCCGCCAGCGCCCAGGCCAAGACAACTCAAGTAAACTGCTGATAATTGTTGATAATCTTTCAGGTTCTTTGTTGAGGTCTCGACTACAGAACTGTAGAGTAGCCCGGTCATTATTATTAACCCGGTTATATTGGTCAATTTGTATTTTTTTAGCTTGCTCATGGACAGGAAAGAGCCCAATTCAGACTATCACACCAAACATAGCCTCCAAAATTCCATCTGCAGGGAACTGGGACAGTAAGGTGAGGTAAGGTAAACTTGTATAGCGCACAGCTGCCCTAGCGAAGGGGCGTCCCGGCGGTAGTAGCAGTGTCAGTAGAGAGCGAGAGGCTAGACCGTAGGAAACAGGAGAGTTTTGATGGCCCTACGGAAGGCTAACAGGCAGTCTAAGCTGCGGATCTGGACAGGGAGAGAGTCCCACAGTTTCGCGGCAAGACAGCAAAAGGACCGGCCTCCTGCTCTAAGGCATTTCACCCAGGGGACCGTAGCCAGGAATTGCTCAGCGGAGCGGAGCTGGCGTGCGGTTACATAGGGGACCAACAAATTGGACAAAATCTCAGGAGATGAGAGTTTTAGTATTTTGAAGGTCAGACAGAGTGGAGGAGTGTGGCTCACTGATTAGAGCGGCAGACCCTGATGCAGAGGTCTGGCCCGGGACCAGGGTTCAATTCCCGACGCGGCAGGGTCCTGAGCCCAAAAATGTCCACGGACTCGATAACTCTCGCCTCGGTGCCTATTCTAATCATGGGGTCCCACGCTGCAACTCTGGGCAATAGTTGCTTAATCTCCACTACGGCGGCCCACCCGCTGCGGGATGCCTGGCTTTCACCCTGGGGATACCCAGTAGGGGTTATCCCACAGGGAAAAGCCAGGACGGGTTCCCAAGGCAAGCGCCTTGATGCCTTCGGGTGATACGTGCGCTATACATTTACATTTACAGAGTGCCTTGAATTTGATCTTCTTAGGAACGGGTAGCCAGTGAAGGCGCCGAACAGAACTGGTCGTAGAGCAGGTTCTTGGGTACTGGTGAAGGCATGATTGTGAATGCTGGTGGTGCACATTTTTACTGCCCATACAAACTTTACTGTTCTCTTGAAGGAAAACCGGCATCAAATGTGAAAATGTCTCTGTGGCTGAGCTCACGCTGGACAGCCCGCTCTCCATGACCCCACCGCTGGGGCAGCAGGCTGCCCTGACCATTGGCAAATATAAACTTTGAACTGAGAAACAGCTGTAATTTCCTAGCGTTTTGATGTTCCAATCCACCCTGGGTCACTGTCTTCTGGGGTCATTCCTCAGAGGATAGAATGCTGACATTGTCAAACAAGCATTTGCAATGCAATAGGTCAAGCATTCGCAAGAGTTTGAGCTATAGGCATTGTAAATGACAATGCCTTTTATTTATGTGTTTTGAAAACCTGCAAGTGGTGCATAAACATGCTCTTTGTACTGATAGTCCTTGCTTATGAGAAGCAAGGCTGGCAGTCAATGCGTCTTTTACTGCCAGCCTAGCTACTCGTCAAGATGTGAGGATGTCGTCTCATGGCTAGACTGCCGACTTTGGAGCCTGGAAGCCAAGGTCCGAGCCTTGGGGTCGACTCCACATCCTGTGCTTTTGGACAAATCACTTAATCTCCCAGTGCTTACCAAAAAAATGAATGTGTACTTGTGTAACGTAACCTGCGCTCATGTAAAGCGCTCCAGTAATTTTGGGTTGAGTTCGTGCTATATGAATCTGCAAAAAAAGTACAAAGTGTGTGTTTACGCACCACTTGCAGGTTTTCAGAACGCATAAATAAAAGGCGGTGTCATTTACAATGCATATAGTTCAAACTCTCGCTAAAGCTAGACCTGCATCACCAACAAGCAAGAAGAATCATCACAGAAGCAAAAAAATGGTGACCATGCCCTATGAAGTCTACAAGATCTTCCCACAACAAGAATTCTAACAGGAAACTACAGCCAAACTAAAATGGTTATTGTGTAGACTCGCACATGGACACTGCAATGGACACTAGGGTTACAAACATGCATACTACAACACGTCTCTCGAAGAGGCTCCATCCACCCCGCTGAAGAACAACAAAGGTTGGAAGAAGTCACTAGGCAATGGTCCACTGGGCCAACACATACACTCCAGTGTAAGCAGTTTCAACCTAGGGATGAATCTCATTCATCATTAAAGCCTCCTCAGATGACTTAGACCCTTCTATACAGGATCAGTGACTCTGCAGGTGGACTCTTCACCAGGTCACGGTAAGACAGACGGCAATGCGGATTCACACTCATCTCAACTCCACTCTCCTCCTTCTCCTACCTAAAGCCTGATTACGCCACACATAGATATCTCTGATGCTAATAGGCCTGTAAGGAAGTAACCGAGTGATCGGGTGCATGACTACCCACTTGACCAAAGTATTAGTTTTCCCCCTACCTGAGTTGGGGTCCACCCTTCCCTTTTCACCTAAAGAGCACCAGCTCCACACTAGTGACTTACGTTTGGCCTTTTCTCAACACTAGTAAACCCCATATTCACAGAGGCAAGCATAGATAGCGAAATCAAATTCCCATTCTCCCTTACTACTCCGGAAATTAAGGGGCCTATGTTCAAGGAAATGTCAGAGTGCGGGGCTGTGCCAAATGTGGCAGCGTCGCACTATGACATTTCCAAAACACAGGGATGCACCATATTTACAACAATATGGTGCACCCCTGTATTTTCCCTAGCAGTGGCACTAAAATTAGCTGCTGTGGCGGGGTAGAAGGAAGGGCACGGAGACTAAATCGAGGAATATATGGTTTTCTTTTTCCAAGGTTTTTTTTCTTTCTTAAGGTCAGTCTTTCCCGGGCCAATGAAGCGGGATCCGTGTTTGCTATTCCTCTGGTATGCCCTTGGTCCTCCGAGAAAGATAGGAAGGCTCTCCTCCGTGGGACATGCGAAAAGAAAAAGATACACCAATGTTAGGATGCGATTCTGACTTTCTGGTTCCCTCTATAGGAACCGGGTAGTGTGGAGGGAATAACAAACACCAGTGCGCAAGTGTATATACCGCTATGTTACACTCAAATTCACAGGGTGATGTCAGTGAGGGAAGGTGAGGGTAGTGTCGGGAGGGGGAATGCCAGTGAACACGATATGTACAAAAATATACACGCGCTCTCTGCGCTTCACGAGGAGTTCTCGTTCACAGCCTCTCCCCGCCTCCCCAACCAGCCCGACACACGCCGACGCACCTGTATGAGCCACACTCCTCCTTGTTGAGTGTGGCTGGGCGAAGCATGGAAACGTTGGCCTCCAGGCACCGGAACCTCCTTCTTCGGATCCACGGGGTCTCGAAACCGTCCTTCTCTTTCAGCACGTAGTTTCCCAGCCTCTTCGAGGCAAACGAAACGCTCCTTGGTGACATCACACGCCGATGCTTCTTCTTCCTGCTTTTTCTCCAATCCTGTAAGGCCTGTGTCATCCGGGGGCGTGAACCTGTAGGGCAGGCTTGAACTCTTAAAGGGGCCATCCTCGATGTCGTCCTACTTGTATAGGTGCCATAGTTCTTCTCCGTCTGATGACCACTCGTTCTGAGGGCGTAAAGAGGGAGGTGTACTCGTGTTAGAGACCCACCATTCCTTCTCGGACACACTCCCCTCTGCTGACCTGGGGTCTTTGTTACAGCTGCCTAGTGCCAATGCAGGCACCCTTGTACCACAGTGCAAGGGTGCCTGTGTTGCAGAGAATGATTGTTTACGTGCAGGAAGGTGTTCCTTCCTGCACATAAACAATCCATAATGGTAATTTGTTACTTTTATCTAGGCTGCAGAATGCAGTACACAGAGAAGCAGCAATTCATCATTATTTAATGATTGTTTATCTGCAGAAAGGGACACCTTCTTGCACATAAACAACTATTCATGGTGTTTTGCTGTTAAAAGCAGAAATGAGACAAAATAAAAGTATTTCTCCTCTTTTCACCATTCTAACCCCTGCTTTTTCATGGTGTTAGTTTTTGGCGCTGCCTCAGATTTACAGATCCTTGTAAATCTGGAGCAGCATCAAAAAGCAATGGGTGTTGCAGTGGAACGCCCACAGGAACACCCACTGCACACCCATTTCACGCAGATACCTGCGTGCAAGGGTTCCATATTTACAACGTGGCAATAAGCCCACAAAAAGTGGCTTAACACCACTTTGTAAATATTGAGCAGGGCATTGCACCACAGGAACGTCATTAAAAGTGACATTCCTGTGGCACAATGCCCTTGCAAATATGCCCCTTAATCTCCTACCTCCTCCACAATTTACGGCTCACTGCCAATGATGACATTGCATAAGCGCAAACACCCCCTTTAATGCAACAGGACTCGATAGACGCAGATCTACACCTGGCCACCTCATTCCATAATACCCAGCCTAGACTTATAACATACACTTGATTACTACATCCAACCTATTCGTAATCTCCTTGAATGTAAACGGCCTCTCCCACTACATTAAAAGGAAGGAAATATTGGATTACACATACTCCCTCTGTCCAGACATAGCTCTGATTCAGGAGATGCACCTCTCTGACCTAGGGAGTCAACAACTAAAGAGAGAGACAGACGGTTGGGAGTACCATGCCAGTAAAACCACACCTGGAGAAAGCGAAAATCCCACCTCCAAGCTAGACCAGAAAGGGGGACTAGCCATCCTTATCACGAAACCCCTGCCACTGAGAGTTCCCAAAATATGGATGGGCCTGCAGGACCACTATATCTTTATCAAAGCCTCGCTACACGAACAAACTCTTCTCTTATGTTTAATTTATGCTCCGACACTCACCAAACGAAGGACACTACCTGCGATTTATAGAATTTACACCAACAATCCAAGACTAAGACACTCCTTGGGAAGCAAATGGAACTTTGTCTTAGATCAATACATGGATTAATCTGACCACCCACTTTCTCATACCACTGATAGAGCAGGACTCGTAGAAAAGAGACTTGCTCGGAAGCAATCCACTCTTTTAACTCATTAACTAGTTACTAGATTGTTTTTGTGTAGAACTAATGGGCACCACATAAACGCGCAGGTTAGTGAAGCTTGCTTATGTGTTTACTAATGATAATAACATGAACCAAGGACAAATACCACTCTAAACTGGGAAATCTTTACTGTGCATGTGTCAACTTCATCTACGCAGTATGACAAGCTAATGCTTGGAAGGAAATTCTTGCGCATGAGCAGAAGGCACTAAAATTGAGTCTTGAAGACTCGCATGCATGGCTTCTGCTTGCAATAAAAACATGCTATTTTACTAATGCTAATGTGGGGAAAGTATTAATAGATAAAGGGGAATAGAGTAGAGATGGGTGGTATACAGTGAAACCATTTATTTTTTGAAGTAACATCTGTCTTTCTGACTTTATCACTAGTGCGTATTTGGGCCTCTTATGTATAACTGAAGTCAGCTGAGTCATGATGACTGCACATGTCTGGTGAACGCGAACACGGAATGATGACTCTGGGTCTGAACTACAGCCAAGGTGGTGAAAGTGTCCCAGCCTGAGAACGGACGGTGAAAAGTTCAACAGAATGGATTAGATGTATAACAAATGTTGCAGATGAAATGTGAATGCGGGTGGGAAATAAAACCTATGAATAAAAATTAAGGGGATAGGTCTGTGCACAATAGTTTAATTGAATTTAATAACATGTAAGCACGGTCTGATGATCTTCCCCCTTGCCTGACCAATCAGATTTATTATTTAGGCTAGGGCACTCGACCTTGGACCTGGGGATCTGGGTACGAGTCTCGGTAACGACGCCAAACATCCTGTGATTCTGGGCAAATCACTTAATCTCCACGTGCCTAACAAAAATGAATGTTTCCTCATGTAACCTAACTGGTGCTATGTAAAGCACTCTGTTACCCGATTCGGGTCAAGTTCGCGATATATAAAACTCCGCAAAAAAATAAAATAATGGGTGGAACCTGTAGAACGAAAGGTATAATTGAGATAGCTTTAGTTAGTTAGATAACGATTTGCTGAGTTCGGGAGACACAGATGCTGTGAGCGTGTGATGCTGTTGCTGTTGCTATGAGATGCTGATGAAGAATCGAATGCAGAAACCTCTATCCTAATTAGTTGGGTTAGAAAGAAGATCGCAGAAGAATCTCGCGGAGGAAGAGAGTGTCAGAGAGGGTTGCAACACAATGGTTGGTGTTCTAGAGGGGAAAAATCCTTTACAACGCAACTTTTACCACGCAGTGCCTTTACGACGCAACTTTTACAACGCAAACCATTACAACGCATTGCGCTGGGGGGCGCTCTAGGATAGGGAATACGTTTAATTTACTATCCAACACCTTCCCTAGTGTCCACGGGGACTGGAGTTTGAATAGTAAATTAAACTATTCACTATCCAGCACCCCCAAGCGCTATGCGTTGTAAAGGTTTGCGTTGTAAAAACTGCGTTGTAAAGGCATGCGATGTAAAAGCATGCGTTGTAATGTCATACATCCTTCTAGAGAAGTCATCTATCCTGTCCTGATTCTTGAAGCCTTTGTCGCCTGATCTATCCCGGGGGACCCTTACCAGCCGTTTGGCAAGGGGTTGGTCTTCACACCATTCTTGGTAACTATAACATTCTTGTTATTTGTAGATGTGCTTTTCTCTCTAGCCTCTCCTTTTCCTTAAACATCGTTCATTGAGTAAGTCCATGTTATATTTGATTGATAATTTAATTGAATTTTCTCTCCTACGAATGATGGTGACTGCATTGTGTATTTGAGATGGTTCCCATGCATTTAATTTAGATAAAGATTTAAAACTTTCCCGAGTCTGCGGTTATTTACATTGAATAAAGAATAAGTTAGCTTATGTCATTTTCACCATCAACTAGATCACATAATGGTCCATCGACCAGAGGAAAGGACTTTTTGATCAGTGAAAAATTGGTTAGGCGTATGAAATACCTAATCTTGTAATCTGTAGAGAAAAATGATAAAACTTTGACTCGAACTGTTTACTCAACCAAGTGTGTGTGTTTATGGGCCCATGTGAGTATATGGTAGTGGTGTATCTGTTGTTAGTTCGCCGCTGGATCACCACCACAGACAGAGGGATATTAAGAGGCTTGGAGGCATATGTATGAACTGAATTTTTAGTCCCAAACACTGGGAATCGCAAAAAAGCAGCATTTGCGACTAAAAATTCGCAAAATGGGATGTATTAGGAAAATCGCATCGCAAAATTGAGGAATCGCAAAATTTGCGATTCCTTAATTTTGCTTAAGCATTTAAGGTATCGCAAATTGTGATTCCTTAAATGCTATCCAACAAGCAGTCAAGTTTTGCGAGTTTTCCTTAAGAAATCGCAAATTACCACCAACTTCAAGTTGGTGGAAATTTGCGATTTCTTTCAGAAATGCACTTTTTGCCATTTGAAGGTGCCATGTGGCGCACATACATGCCCTTGAAATTGGTCTCAATTTGCGATTCTCAGATTGCGAATCGCGAATTGAGAATGACTTCCCATTCATTCCTATGGGCCTCCTGGCAATAGAAATGTGATTTCACAATTTGCTAATCGAAATGTGATTTCGCAATTTGCTAATCACACTTAAGGAATACTAAGAAATCACAAAATAATTTCGATTTTTTACATACATCCCGTTTTGCAATTCTCAAATAGCGATTCGCAAAAAATCGCTATTTGAGAATCTCAAACAGGAATTTTCATACATATGCCTCTTGATGACTCCTTAGTGGATCCATGTAGACTTCAATACCCCACCGAGATAGACTACACATTCACCTCATGGGTCCACGGGATGCAGACACACATAGATACTTTTCTGGGTTCTACCTCGCTCCTGGGCCAAGTTACAAACATGGCCATTAAACCCACTGGGGTATCTGACCATGACGCCTTACAAATATGGTTAGATCTGAGTGTCCCAAGATCTCCCTCAAGCCAAGGGAAACTGAACATGCCTAGATTGAGGCTCACAGATGCTAAAGAGGGACTGAGATCCTTTCTCCAAGATTTCAAAGACATAAAAGAAGGGACAGTAAAATGTATTTTGGGCTGCGGGCAAAGTGAAATTATGCAGGATGATGTGGGTTTCTGGGTAAGAAACCGGAAGCTTAATAATATATGGTCTTCCTAGAACAGAAGATTGAGTCACTAACCAGCCAATATTCCTCATCTTACTCAGAAGCGGCAATAAGAGCCTGCTAAAGGCAAAACACAAACCTAATTCTCTCACACCTCCAAAGCAGAACAGCCCTGTTTTGTCTCAAACAAAGACACTATGGATAATCTTTATTTGCTGTAGTATTTATAGATGGGCAGTTTGTGAACCTGAAGTGCTTACTGTTATGTGGGTTGGTGTATTTTTCATTCCTAAACCCCCACCCCACCCTCCTGTAACCCCTGTTTACTACTCCCATAAACCCAACTCTTTAGTAATAAGAATCCCCCATTTTCCAGCCACTCCCCTCTGTCACTCCCACATTTACTACTAAAACGTATACCTACGTGTGCGGAGATCTCCTCAGCTGGGGTAGTGATCTTCTCACATACAAGGTAGGAGAGGTGGATAGCATTTTGTAGTAAGTTATTAGTACTATTAGAACATTGGAATGGTGAGAGCTCCATTGAAGACAATGGAGCAGCAGCGGCCTGTGTGAACTGGTATAGGCGCGCTGCTCTCAATAATTCAATGTCCTAAATCACAGACTCTGCCTTTCTCTTTCCCCTACCTCTCACAAAATATTAATTAGGCAGAAACAAGCGAAAGGCAGACGCTGTGTAGGAGGGCACACGCAGCCTTCACCCTTCCCTCCGCCAGTAGCTCAGTGTCACTAGTGCTTCGGAAGGAGGGAGGGGCGAATGCTACAGCTCCTGGAGATCTCTGGCTTGGATGAACTTCAAAAAGCACTTCGTCCAAGCGGGGGAGAACAAGGGCCTGACTTCAGCACCCCTTTCACAGCTCTTCAGTGCTTAATTGGAGACAGTGGTTTCCGGTACTCGGCACTCGCACTTAATTCTCAACAGCACACATATGACACTCTGCCCCATGGTGGCGCTGCTCATCTAGTTTAGACAAAAGCAGAACAACTACTGTTTATGAAAACAATCTACATTAAAAATTACTAGTTCCTGCCTCTCCAGACATTTCTTCAGCTTTGGTGACCTGGAATAATGTGAACTGTCGCATTTGCAGGCGAGAGATGGTTGGTAGTTGTTTTGGTACATCACTGGCAGCGATGATGGGGCAATGGGTGGGGTGAGCTGCAGTAGTCTCCTGGTCAGGGCCCTGGCACTTATTATTTTAAAAACTTAAGCACTGCAACTCTAGCTGTGAATGTTCAACAGCTAACAACCTGGCCCAGGTAGAACATTCACAGCAAGAGATGTGATTAAAGGCTTCGGAGCCGAAGGGGATTTCAAAGCCCTTGGGCTCTGAGAGGCCTTTGTTTTTCTAAATAGAACATTCTGCCCCCATGGAATGGGAATGTTCTAAAAGCTTTATAGTCCACTGTAGCTGGGCTATACTGGCCTTAAAGACCTGCTCCCTTTTTAAAGGCCTGTGCCTATGGCTTGGGCCTTTAACGCTGGAGCGGGCCTTTAAAAGCAGGTATAGCCAATTATAATGGGCTATACAGCTATATTGTAGCAGTACTAAACAGACTACAAAAAGCACTTTGTGAATTGGCCAAAACCTTTTAGCTGGTTCTGTGAGCCCCACAGAAGTCGTTACCATGTCAACGAGCAGGAGATATGGGATGATGTCTTGTGAGAAGAGGGGGTATCAACATTCTACATCTGGAATTAATCAGTGGTATTCCCAGAGATCAGAGCCCTTTGTGTGGTACTGTAAATTCCAGATAGAGTGGTCTAATAACCAGGTGAAATATGGGATTATGAGTTGTGAGAAAGGAGGACAGAACTGCTCTCCGCCTGAAGTCCACCGCATTCATTCTTCAGGTGCAATACACGTTGGCGGTGCTCAAAGCACTGGGGACCTTATCCTACAGTGTGGCATCTTGGTGTAGGAACAGAATTTCTTCTTCAAAATTACAACTGCTATAAACATAGGCGGTGAGAAATGTAGGACTGTGCTTAACATAAAGCATTGTTGAGGATAAGAGACAGCATGTAGTGTAGCAGGGCCATGCTTGATATTGCGATACATATCTTACCTGATCAGGTTCAGGGCCTGCAGAATCTACCTTGTTAGTCACCATATATGCAGGCAACTCACAGTGACATACCTGTGCTCCTTATCAAACCCACTTTGAGAAAGAAAATATTCTTTTACCATCCTGACTCTCATTTAAATGCACATGGTGTGCACACAATCATAGAGTAGATGTTGTGTTATGATGCCAGAGTCTCCCTACTTGTTCAGACTTATGGGCACACAGTCAGTATACCAAAGGAAGAATTTTAGGAAGATGCCAATGTGCAGGCATATTAACCTACCTGCTGGACTCTTGACCACCATAGGTGACCAGAGCATAGACCAAAATGTTGTGGTTGGACCTATGTTATCTTCCAACACCTTGTCAAATGGTCACAACATCCAGAGAAAGGACAGGAAGAGCTTGCTCCTGGGATAAAAGATAAAGTATGTGTATTAATCACCCAAATCATGTGTGCATATTTGTATGTGCGTGTGAGAATGTCAGTACTTCTGTAAATGTATAGTAGATGCCTAAAAGGTAAAGTGTTTGCTTACCGTAATACACTGGGAATAATTAAAAAGAGCATGTACAATATTATCAAAAAATAAATTGACTCTTATCTAAGTGAACAAAGATACACTCACTAAACACTAAACAAAAGTGCATATAAACAATATGCGCACACAATTACACAAAATGTTCCTTGGACATTCCACACATGCACAGGCCGGCGTACATACATGAAAAAAATCCACATGTTCTTCAAATGAGACAAAAATAAACACTTACAGGAACAGAGAAGTTACAGGTATTCTGAGACACCAAACACAGTCGCGTGGGCCTTAAACATCCGGAGATACTTCTTTAACAGATCCGTCTTGGCTACAGTACTTTGGACTAAGGTTATCCTGGCCATCGATTAGACAATGCAATAACATTAGCGATAGCTTGTTATCAGAGGTGGGTGCAGACATAGTACTGGATGCCTGCCACGGTATGACGTTATGCAAACAGTGGTTCTGCCACATCAGGAATCAATACATTTCATACGTCGTCCCCCCAAAGGTAGAACTGCAATTAATGATTCAGTAAAGCACAGCACTGATTGTACAAACAAAAAAACAACTGATTTGAGTAGTGTAATATGTTGAAACAAATCATGTATTTTAGAGAATAAATAAAACAAAACATGACACATACCCAATGTACACAACAAACATAAGTGAATATGTACAATGGTGACAAAGAAGGAAAGAAAGTGACTGAAGTGGTTTTTTACACGTATCAACAATACAAACTTTACATAACAAATATAGCACATGGAACAGAAATCTTTTATTGCATGGTGTTGTAATAACAGTGAACAAAGCCCTAGCAAGACCTATAATTCATCTTCTTAGTTGCATGGGTCTTGTTGGGCAACAACGCTTATTTTTTAACGTCGACGTTTTGACCCCTAAAACCGTGTGTATATGAAAAACATCACAATGGGGTCTTTATCAGGACAAAGGAATAGTTGTGTATTGCCTGTTCAAAAAGAAAAGTAGGTATGATGAGGCTGCGGGCTGCAAGATTGATACAAAGTTCTTGCGCTGCAAGGTGATGCATCGGTTCCGTTTAGAGTTGCTCCACGCAGCAGAGGAGATGTGTCAGTTCTGCAGAATCCACAGATGGGCTGGTAGAGCACCTTCAAGCCCACTTCCAAGGTTCCAGGAGGAGGGTGCCACCACTTGGTAGGGTCCAACTCGCAGTTGCAGTGTCCAGGTTTCAAGAGACAAGCCCTTGGAGTCACTCTGGTGGTTCTGGGGACAGGCTGCATGCCCTGGTCCTGCTCACCAAGGCAAGAGGGCAGCATGCAGGGATCAGCACAGCAGAGAGCAGGCTTTGGAGAAGCACAACTGTCCTTCTTCCTGGCAGAGACTTCCACAGGCCTGAATGGTACTAAAGAGTTGGTGTTTGAGGTCAAATATGTGTACCAGGTGCCTGTTTTGAATTGCGAGAAACTTCTAGCGGAATACCTTTGAAGTGCTCAGGTTTCCTGCCTCCTCTGCCCCGGCTCCAGACTAACTACAGGAAGTATGCAGTCCTTTCTGCAATGGCAGTAAAAAGCCTACTGAAGTGCAAGTTGGGCTGTGCCCACCCGCGCCCTCCCATCCTGCCAATGACAGCCCATCCAGGCACACCTAGGTTCTGTATTGTGTGTGGCTGTCTAGAAAGAATGCACAAAGACCAACTGCCAACTAAATTCAGTTATGTGACCCAGAGTTAGGCTACAGGCAATAAATGGGCAAGGCATGAAAATGGAAACTTTCTAACAGTGGTATTTTAAAAATTCTAATTCAAAATCTGACTTCACCATAAAAGAGTATTTTTTATTACAATCCCAAAGACACCAAACATGAGCTATTAACCTGTTCCCATTTGGAAGATATCCATATTAAATGTAGTAAGGTAACTCCAATATTATCCTATGGGAGGTAGACCTTACAACCGTGAAAAATGAATCTAAGAGTTTCTCACTATCAGAACATGCAAGACTAAAACGTACATGTCCTACTTTTTAAACAAATTGCACCCTGCGCTGTGGGATTTTTGGGGCCTACAGTAGGGGTGACTAATATGGAGGACCACTGGAATTATGCGGCAGGAGATGGCCACATTATGCTGCAGGGTTGAGTAAATTATGCAGCAAGAAAAGGCACATTATGCGGTATAATTTGCTCAATTTTGTGATAGTGTTGCTTCATTATTTTGTCTAAAACGTTTTAACACCGTCTGGCCATAGGTTGCACCTCATTAGTACCATTTTAACATTCAAATATAGCAATAAGCAAATTAAAGGTGACAAGTCAACCTTTGAAAAGGGCCTTCTACTATGCAACAACATATGTCGCTGTGTTTTGAGTTACTTTTAAACCATATGAGCTAGAAACAAAACAATTTTTGGGGTAAAATTGCAGATTATGCGACAGATGGTGGATTATGTGACAAATGTGGAAAATCTATACCTATTCAAAAATCGCTGCAACAGCACAATTGCAGAATTCCAGTGGCCCAGCTTATATGTCATAAAAAGGAAGGTTTAAGCCTGGCCAAAGGTTTATTTTGCTAGGTTGAAATGGCAGTTTAAAACTGCATACACAGACTGCGATGGCAGGCCTACGAACGTTTTGCAAGGCTACTTAAGTGGGTGGCATAACATGTGCTGCAGGCCCGCTAGTAGCATTTAATTTACAGCCCCTGGGCACATGTAGTACTACTCTAATAGGGATTTAAAAATAAATTAAATATGCCATTTGGGAGGATAAGCCATTGTTATCATGTTTAACACTGATTAGCAGAGGTAAAGTTCACAAAGTCCTACGGCCAACAAAAACTAGTTCATAAAAAATATAGAGGAGTGAGGAAAAAAGTTTTGGATAAGACCAACCTAAGGGTGACGGGTCTAACAGTTATCTACTTGATACTGGTCTTTAGTCCCTTTTTGTTTGTGATATGTGGCAACATTATACTTTTCTTTGTACTTAGTAAGTTCATTGGGCCTGACGAAGCGACAGGATAGTCATGAAACACATGCTGGCCTCCTTTCCCATCCTTAAAAAATGTGGCTCATATCCTTGTCTAATCAAGGAATAGAGAAAATCAAGACATATCAGAATATGAAATTGTCCTGTCTTATGTGAAGAACTGTGAAGAAAATCAGAAAGAAGCTATCATAATTATGAACATTGCTTCACTTTCAGACCTTGAATATTGGCCATTTGTATAATTATCAGCTATCCACTTGTGCTTCAAATATTGTAAATCCATGTCCTCATTCAATACTACCTATCCTGCTTCATTCAGGTTCTACACGGCCAGCACATTTTGATATTGTTGATATGTTTGACGTCTGCTGCTGTTATCCCCTGCTAACCCTAGACACTCCTTGAACTGCTAAATAATGTTTACACGGTTGCGCCTTAAGTAGGGGGCTGGCTTAGTGTATGGTCCACACTTACTCAAGTGTTGCACCTTGCCCTAATCCAAGCAACCCTCATGGTGATTTTAGCGGTCTTTCATAACCTTTGACTCTCAAAGTGGTAGATAAGGAAAGCAGCCTTCAGGCTTATCTTGAAGAATTGTAAAGCAACTTGTTTTACAAGCTTAAATCTATGGTGTATATTAGATGAAAAGGGACCACACAGTGTATAGAAAAATAAGTCTATTTATTACACAACACAATCACTAACACATTGGTATATCTCCTAACTGGAGATATCAACACAATTCACAGGAATACTTAAAAACAATCTGGTAAGTGGCACAAATATAAACTGTTCTCCAGGGGGGGGACCAAACTACATACTAAGAAAGTGGAATGTGTACTGCAAAGGCGAACCAGACTTGGACCAGAACACTGAGGAGAGCTGGGGACACAAGGAACAACCCAAGGTAAGTACCCAGGAAGCCCACAGAGGCCGTGTGTAGTGTGGTAACAAAGCAGTGTGCCCAATGGAAGTAAATGGAGAAGTCGTGGTTGCAGTTTTAACCCCTTGCGTGCTGCGGACGGCCCCTGGCCATCCGACGTCAAGGTGGGCTTGTGCAGAGGACGGCCCGGGGCTGTCCGAACCAGAAAAGCCAGGAGCATAGGGGTGAAGCTACGTCAGAACCTACCGCAAAAGTCAATGGGAGACTTTGGAGAAAAGAAGTTTTAGAAGGTGTCCGGTGGAATCCATAGGTGGATTTTTGACAAAAAGACCCTGTAGTGAGAGGGGACAGAGTCTATGTCACTCGGAGGTGACCAGGAGGCACAAAGACACAATGCCCACCAATGTCGGGAGGTTCAGGAGTGACGGCTGTGACCTTGTCGCTGTAGGTGTGAGAATCAGGTGATGCAACTTGCTTGGAGGACGAGAAGATGCAGTCGTTGGGACCTGCAAGGTCAAGGGACTCACCAAGAGCTGGGGAGTCAGAGCAAGCTCTGAGAAGGCAGGGGACCACACTGAAGCAAAGGAAGACCCTCGAGACGAACCATAGGCTGCAGGCACAGAAGTCACAAGAGTAACTCGGGTAGCTCACCAAAGATGGAGGCCCACGATGCAAGGACTGTAGGGAGAATGCTTATCTGGAGCTTCTTATAGCCCGAACATCTCTGGAGTGCAGAGCCAACAAGCCTTGGCAACGGCAAGTCAACTTGGTGCATACGGGGTTGGTCCCAGCAATTCCAATAAGGGATACTGTTCTCAAAATTGCAGAGAAGACAGGTTGGGCCTCGAGGGAGTTGCAGAACCTCCAGGAAGTCTGTAGGACAACAGGTGAACCTCATTCCGGTGCATGCAGATGCAGGGCAGTGACTTATTCACTCCAAGGGAGATTACTTTGGTTGTCTTAGATGCCCACAGGTCTTCTGGAGATTCTAGATAAAGCACAGACACAGACGATGCAGAAGACTTGAAGAACAGCGAGACCCGGAGCAGCAGGAGTCGTCCCGGATACAGTCTTGGTTCTAGTCGAAGTCCAACCATGTAAGTGTCCAGATGGTCGAAGCGTATCTTTGTTTCAGAGGTGAGTCTTGTTCCACAATGAATCTGAGGACCCACCCACAGGGGAGCCCTAACGTACACTAGGGAAAAGATTGGTCCTAGAGGAGGGGCTGGACAGAGGGGAGGATACTCTCCTCTCCTTTGTACAGTTTCGTACCAGAGCAGGAACCGAGGATTCCTGAACTGGCTCAAACTGGAATATGCAAGGAGGGCACCAAATGTGCCCTTTAAAGTAGTCTGGTTGTCAGGAGATGCTTGTCCATTGGGGCTGAGGGGCCATGCCTCTCCACCTTTCGCCCCTCATGAACAGTGTCTGTCAGGCTGCACAAAGGTCAGCCTGACAGACACTGTTCACTTTCAGTTCAAGCAGCCAGGAGCCAGACATGCACATTTAGAGCAGGCTCCTAGCCGCCTGAGTTGATCTTTGCTAAGCTGAGGAACTCACAGCTTCTGTGGGTGTGACATCCTCAGATTAGCAAAGGTCCCTGAGGTCCTGCCTTCAGTGACGAGGGGTAGCATCACTAATTGCCTTCCACCTGGACGCTTCAGTTTTGAGCCCTGAATTGCCCAGGGATGAGTGTCAATCAGTGACACTTCATCACAGAGTGGGGTGGGGTCAGCAGTCTCACTGAACCCATCCCACTCTGTAGTGACATTGGGACTGCTGCCTTCCCTCATGGGCTGACCCTAGGTCAGCCCATGAGGGAAGGCAGCAGTCCCAAGCCTTCTGAAACCTCCGAGGCAGAGCTGGCTGAAGGTAAGTGTTTGTTTTCGTTTTAGACTGTTTGGTGCGTGCATGTATAAATGAATGTTTGGTGAAGAGTGTTTTGAATGGATCTGTTTGTGTACATGCATGAATGAATGTTTGGTGAAGTGTGTTGTGAATGGACGTGTTTGTGTGCGTGCGTGTGTGTGTGTGAATGTTTGGTGAAGTGTTGTCAATGAATGTGGTTGTGTGCGTGCGTGTGTGTGTGTGTGTGAATACATTTCTTTGAGTGTTATGTGTATGTGTGCGGGTGTGTGAGAGTGTGTCCTGTTCGCCCCCTCCCTCCAAAACTTACCGGTCTCCACTGCTGTTTTTTCTGCAAAGTGTCCCCGGTCCAATACACCAAGTCCTGCCTGGGAGGTGGTCGACTTCCCTGTGACAGGAAACCAATTGTTCCACCTTTCATGCTCGAACTCAGCTCAGCGGCAGGAGGGCAGAATCGTGTCTGCAGTCTGCAGCAGCATTAGCTTGTTGGCAGACCCGGAAAGGCTGGTACCGGGGGTACTGGGGCGTTCTCGAAGAGTTCCTCCAGTACATGGGATTATACCTCCAACACAGAAATTGATGTTGGGGTATGGTACCAACATGTTTGATGCCAAAGATTACCAGCTTTGGCGCAGCCATTATATAGTTAGCCATTTCTTAATGGTTGATGTTCACTATATGTCTTAAAATGGCTGACTGCCCTTGCAAAGCCTGGATCATTGACTTTGGGGTTTGTAGGGGGTCCTGCTCATGCAGGGGCACCCTCACACTTATAAACAAGCACACTGCCTTCATGACTGAAGGGCCTACCATAGGGGTGACTTATAGGTTTTAAGTGCAGTCACCTCAGCTATAAGGATACTTATATCTGTTGTGAGAGGTGCAAGCGCCAACCCACACAGGTTGCAATGTCAGGCCTGTAATCACAGTTTTAAGTGGACTCCCATGAGTGACACCATACATGCTTCAGCCCATGGGAGACCCCTGGTGTGCCTACACCCGGGTACCTTAGTATCATATGCTAGGGACTTACAAAGGTGCACCAGTAGCCGATTGTGGGGGTACAAAGGACTTACCAGAACTAATTTAGGGGAAAAAGCACAGTTGCTGGGGTCCTGATTAGAAGGATCCCAGCAGACTAGGTCAACAAGAATTTGCAATGCAATAGGTCTCGCATTTATGAAGTTTAAGCTATTGGCATTGTAAATGACGATAACTTTTATTTATGTTTTGATACAAACATAAAAGGCATTGTTATTTGCAATGTCAATAGCTCAAACACGTGTAAATGCGAGACCTATTGCAATGCAAATGCTTGTTAGATTAGCTCCTGTTTGGCCCATGTGGCAAATTATTACATATACAAACAAGGCTGCTAAAGTGCAAATAAAAAAAAAATAGTGCTTACCGTCTTATGAAGGAGACCGTGTAACGCCACAAGTAAAAGATCCAGTTCTCAAGGGAGGTAACAAATGGTGACAGGGCGGTATCAATCAGAAGCCAGCATTTACCAAGGACAATGACACCAGCCAATCAAAAATATGGGCGGAGGGAAGGCGAGGCTTCCACAGCATACTTGACTACTGCATGCCTCGCAGAGCGAGCAGCGCATGCGCGCTGCCGCTAGGCTCTACCTAAAAATGACGCTAGTTCGTGGCATGGTGCAGGCGTGCAACGCCCATTGAGCTCAAAGGGCTTCAGCCCCCCCCCCCCCCCCCCCCGTAGTGTGTGCCAGCCCGGGCTGAGACAGCTTCCCGGGCACACACACAGCCGCACCCTAGTACTTCACAGGTCTTTTAAAATACTATTTACTTGCTAACAAGGCTTTGTTGTGTTTTCTCCTCTTCTTAGAGCCCCTGCATCTCCACTCTGCATATTGCTGGAAGAATCACCCCCCCCCCCCGAAAGTTTTAGTAGCCCCCCGAAATTTGGCTCCAGTTGACCCTCTGGCATAGTGCAACTGTTTTGTGTCAGTTTCTCATGCTCTTTTTGCCTTCCTATTAACTTTGGGGATAATGTTCTATTTAGCAACCTAAAAGCAAAATAAACATCAAATAAACAATCTCAATATGAGGCTTCAAAATACAGCTGGTGAAAACTCACTAACCTTGCTTAAACACAAGAAGCCGAGTATCTAAAGAGAGAAATGGAAATCCTGAGACAGGCTGCGGACTCCTGGAGGCAGAAAGGAAGGAGTCACCCAGTGTCTCTGATGGCTGTGGCATGGTCTGGCAGCCAGTGCTTAATTTGAGTCGGGGTTTTCCGTTTCTCAGCACCAGCACGTTATTGTCGACACCAGCACTTCTAGTCTGCCACATGTTGCCGCTGTTTGTCTAATTTTGTGATGAGCACAACAACAGTTGTTTAATATTTCAATATACATTAAAGTGACTAATACTTGCCTGACTAATACTTGCCGCCCAGAGCTTTAAGAATAGCTTAAGCGGCAGGTATTAGTAATTTTTCATTCATATTAAATGTCTGAATTGTAGGAGTGAGATATTTAGTTGTTTTGGCAATGCCAGTGGCAGCGCTGGCAGGGACTTTGGGTAGTGCAAGCTGCAGTAGCCTCCTGACAAGAGTCTTGGCACTTCCAATTTAAAAATAAAAACACAAATTAAGCACTGGACTCAAGCCCCAAGAGCCTGTTCTGTTGACGCACAATCAATGGCTAGGTAACATTATACTGCTTCTTCTTCAGTCCCGTTTGTCTCTCAGAATCCTTATTCACAAATCTCCAAATTTAGATTGCCTCCGTTCCACAACATCGACCTGTTTGGGTATAGGGCTTGAAAAAATGACATTTAAAAAAATAAATCATTTTTATTGAATTTTTCCAAAGAATGAACAAATAAATAATGATAAGTACAATGATATACACGATAATAAGATAAAATCAATAATATGGTGAACGGAATGGGAAAGAAAAACACATACAAATCATAAATGTACAAAGTAAATAGAAATAGAAATAGCCGAACATCAAATTACTCAAGTGCCTTACCATGGGAGCTGCAGTTAAGCTGGAGTGACGTACAAGTGGGCAATCAAGAGTTACCTCCGAATAATAATCACGAATGTCCCGCTTTTTGGAAACGTTCACGACAGTATCTCTTCTTTGTTAATCCAATTCTGCCATCTTGTGGCTTTCATTAATATAGGAACATCTACTAAATATGCTAAGAATATTTATTAGGTAAACCATCCTCATGGCGTTAGTTGCTCTCCAGCTTCATATGGCCAAACAAATAACACATTAAAAAAATACAAATTTACATGGAGGGCCATTGGTTAGCCCTCTGCATCTATTGTCTACTCAACCGTCACTCACATGTGTTTACAACTACCAAAGAAAATAGCATGGTGCGAATTATGTAGGAATCTGGGAATTTAAGGATGCCCACTAGTTATGGGGGAAGGAATTGTCATTTAGAGATTAAAATGACAAAAGTAATGTTGAACAAGGAACAATGATTTTTAAAGCCAGCGTATCTCCTTTGACCAAATCACTTTATATGTTCCCTTATTCTAAAATTTGGAACCGCTTTGAAAAGGGCTAAAAATCAACATTATAACAAGCATTTGCAATGCAATAG
Organism: Lissotriton helveticus; assembly: GCF_964261635.1. NCBI lineage: Eukaryota > Metazoa > Chordata > Amphibia > Caudata > Salamandridae > Lissotriton > Lissotriton helveticus. The sequence goes on along the minus strand of NC_136070.1, from coordinate 1,225,839,056 downwards.
GTCTCGCATTAGGAAAGTGTGAGCTATTGGTATTGTAAATGACACATTTTTTAAATATGTGTTGGCTTTGAAAATATTTAAGGTAATAGAATTGTTATTCACAAAGCCAATAGCTTACACTTTCCTAATGCAAGTCATATTTGCTATGGCAATGCTTGTTGGTAGCAAGCAAGGACAGTGCTGTTGTGGTGCTGAGTGTTGATGTGGTTGGGCTGAGTGATGTGGTGGTGTCCCCGAGTGATGTGGTGGTGTCCCCGAGTGATGAGTTGGTGTCCCAGAGTGATGTGGTGGTGTCCCTGAGTGATGTGGTGGTGTCCCCGAGTGATGTGGTGGTGTCCCCAGAGTGATGTGGTGGTGGCCCCAGAGTGATGTGGTGGTGCCCACGAGTGATGTGGTGGTGCCCCGAGTGATGTGGTGGTGCCCCCGAGTGATGTGGTGGTGTCCCCGAGTGATGTGGTGGTGTCCACGAGTGATGTGGTGGTGTCCACGAGTGATGTGGTGGTGTCCACGAGTGATGTGGTGGTGTCCACGAGTGATGTGGTGGTGCTCCTGAGTGATGTGGTGGTGCCCCTGAGTGATGTGGTGGTGCCCCTGAGTGATGTGGTGGTGCCCCTGAGTGATGTGGTGGTGCCCCTGAGTGATGTGGTGGTGCCCCTGAGTGATGTAGTGGTGCCCCTGAGTGATGTGGTGGTGCCCCTGGGTGATGTGGTGGTGTTCCTGAGTGATGGAGGGTGGAGTTGGAGGGTGGAGTTGGAGGGTTGAGGGTGGAGTTGGAGGGTGGAGTTGGAAGTTGGAGGGGGGAGTTGGAAGTTGGAGGGGGGAGTTGGAAGTTGGAGGGGGGAGTTGGAAGTTGGAGGGGGAGTGGAAGTTGGAGGGGGGAGTGGAAGTTGGAGGGGGGAGTGGAAGTTGGAGGGGGGAGTTGGAGGGTGGAGGGGGGAGTTGGAGGGTGGAGTTGGAGTTGGAGGGTGGAGTTGGATTCAGTAAAACAAAAAATAAAAAAACACGTCTAACACGAAGAAGCTTAATTAGTGGTGTGCCACGATTTCTGTACGCAGTTTATGGCAAGCACATGGGTCTGCAAGGGGCATCGGGGGATACAACAGGACGGAGAATCCTCTTGTCCATTTAAAAAAGTGCTTGATCTGCAAGTAAAACGAAATGTAATCCCTTTACTCCTACACAACAGAAAGTCCATGTGAAGTTGTGCCCGCATTTAGAGCACTTCCATAATGGGTTCATGGTCTTCCCTGGTCATTCACCTGTTCTTTACATTTTAAGAAAAGTTAGCAATGTCCTATAAAAGAGCAGCTATCTAATGACAAAAGGGACTGGGTGTCGCTGGGGATGTTTCTAGCCAAACGTAACATTGCGCGACTGTCGGGGGTTACAACAACACCGACACTCCAGACGGGCCGAAAGATATGGACTGGTGTATGGTGGCCGAGAAGGTGAGTTATGAAAGTAGGGGCTGCCCCAAAAAGTGGGATCAAATCTGGGGTAAAGGGAATGTAAGTAGGGGGAGCCCATGTATACCCTCTAGATCCCGGGGGATCTAGAGATTGTTCAAATTCACGGGAGAGGGCGTTCATGGAGGTGGCTGGTGGGGAATGGAAAATGGCCACTACAACGCAGCCGTTTCCACGAAAGGCTTTACCACGTATGCATTAGAACGCATGCGTGGTTACCACGGAAGCCTTTACCACGCATACCTTTACTATGAGATGCGTAGTAAAGGCATGTGTGGTAAAGGAAAAAATATTTTAATAGGGGGCATACCCAATAAAAAAAAGTGTGAGTAAAAAGGGGGGTTGGGGGATCCCCCCCAAAAAAGAAATTACGAAGCAAAATGAAGACAACCAGCATAGTTACAGAGGAAACGGAAAAAAACTTCCGCTTCCTCTTTACGACGTAGAACGTCATCAAGGAAGATGAAGGCGAAGAAACAACGACGTGAAGAGGTAAGGGGAATTAAAAAATTAAAAAATATTGAGGGTTAAGGGCAGGGGTAAATAGTTGAAGGTTTGTGGGCTGGGGGACACGTAAGGGTACAGGGGAGGGGTATAACCTTTCCCAAGAATATGCCCTTACCATACATAAATTAACAACGAAAATCGTTGTTAATCTATGCATGGTAAAGGAATATTCGTGGGCAAGGTTATGCGTAAAAAAAGAATTCCGTTGTAAAGCATGCGTGGTAAAGGCATGCATTGCAACGGAATTCGTAGTAACGACATATAACCATTTGAGTAAAGAAAGGGAGATGCATTATATCTGGGTGAACAAACATATTCAAAAGCTCTAATGGTCTCGGAATGTTCTGATGTAACTGCTGCCACATGCCTCGTTATATTGATAGTAAATAGAAGTTTTAAAAAAGTGACTCCTCTCAGATTGACATGGCTGTTTCCTGGAAGAAGCGATAGAGTGCGGACAGTGGTATGCAGTGGTATGCAGTGCGGGCGGTGGTATGCAGTGCGGACGGTGGTATGCAGTGCGGACGGTGGTGTGCAGTGCAGGCAGTGGTGTGCAGTGCAGGCAGTGGTGTGCAGTGCAGGCGGTGGTGTGCAGTGCAGGCGGTGGTGTGCAGTGCAGGCAGTGGTGTGCCGTGCGGGCAGTGGTATGCAGTGCGGGCAGTGGTATGCAGCAGCCCCTTGTCTGTGCAGGAGGCGGTAGTAACTCCAGCTGCAGACGTGCTGTCTTCCAGACCCTGCCCCACCGAGCAGGTTCTGCCAGTGCTTCTGACTCAACCGGCTCTCAGGACCTTTGCCTCCGCTCCTTATTTGATTCAAATCTCTCTGTTGCCCTTTCAAATACAGGCTGCTGTTAGCAACAACCATTCCACGGGGCAACTCCCAGGCTGTCACCGGTAAAGAGCAAACCCTGCTGCCTTGCTGTATTTCCACAAAAGCTGTTTCCCTTCTGAGGCCACCGATTACACCAGAGAGGAAGCAGCAACTCTTGTTGTAGTCCCGGCTTCTCCACTTGACTAAGCGGTGTGCTCCTGGGTAGATTACTTTACCCTTCTCTGGCTCCATTTCCTTATGTGTAAAATTGGTAGGACCAACAGTAGGCTTACGTCATTGTTAAACAACGTGTACAAAGGCCCAAGATACTATGCATTCACCATGGACAGTTCTAGAGGTACCCCCACTCTCTTCACAGGCAGGCAGTATGAGCACATACGAAGAGGGTGTGGCGCAGCGACCAGAGCTGCCGTCATTGGAGCTGGAGGGACCCAGGGTCCAGTGTCGGCGTCAGCTCAACATCCTGTGATTCTGGGCAGATCACTTGATCTATGGACAGTGCCTGGATACCCTCATGGATGATAAGCCGCGCTATATAAATCTACGAATTACAATACATCTCAACAGAATCAGTCCTTTGGGGAGGCCTGCTTGGGTGTAGCAGGGAATCAACCTCGCCATATGATGCTGCCGAAGCTTAGTCCCAGCGCAACAGGCATAGGGTAGCTCAGATCCCACAGCACATACGTGTCCTCCTAGCCAGGGCTTGTCTTCAGAGGGCGAGCACCAGTGTTTGTAAACTCCACCTGACTTTTCCCAGCTGGTAGTGTCTGGTCTTAAGATCTGCGCGATGGGCCACGAGACAAAGATTTTGGGGGAAACGCTAAATAAATGTAATAAATAGATACAACCATTTCACTCTTTTTCATTCCATTTATTTGTGCTCTATGTCCGTGCCTGGTGTGGACACCCCACCCCATAGGGATTCCCATCCACCATCAGTGGAAGCTGTGCAGCTTTTCTTAAGAGTCGCAGACTTCTCGACCAGGCCGCTCTGTCTCTCCCTCCCTCTCTCGGACACCGGGGGCTTAAGGCCCCTTCCATCGAGATGCTTTTTTGGCCTCCTTCCATGGGACAGGACTGTACACTACAAATACTAAAATAAACAATACTCTCTTCTGATGGGTTTATGTGGCTAACTTGGATCAGCTGGTCTGTCTTATTTTTGGCAAGATGGCTCAGCGAGTTTAACACTGGCAGCAGGCGCCTGTTGTGTTTACACGGTCATGATTTTGAATAAGAGTAGGGCCATCTCTGCCATCCATCCGTCTGAGGTTGATCAAGTGAATACTATGGACTGGGTAATAGTAAGACGCTACTAGCCGGTGCCTACCTTGCACATAGTTTTATATCAACGCTGTTAATAGACAATCATCGCGACAGCAGATTTAACACCAAATGCAAAAAGAAAAGACGTTTTTGGGTTTCCAAAACTTTTCTTAGATGTGTATTTCACCAAATAGAAGTCTATTCCAGCAAAAAAAGACAGAATTGTTATGTTAATCAGCAACAGCTATAGCTTTTCTCGTGTTTGTGTTCATGAACTATTTCCCTTCCAGAATTGCAAATTATAAACAAAGGGCTGGCTTTTACTCTGGAAAAACCCAAACTTAACATAAATTCACCTGAAACAGAAGGCATATTTTGCATTCAGCTGGACGAGCTGCTGGCGCATGCTGAGTTGGTTGAGCGCCTGCTGCGGAGATGTGTGTGCTCTGCTCGTGTTACACTGCCAGGCCTGCCCCGCTTCCCCGACACCCCTCCACCTCTTCTGTGTTTGTGCCCAAGGCTCGGCCCCTGCGTGTGATAATGATTACAAAAATCTCCACCTCAAGGAATAAACAGCGATAAAAAGGTTGTAAATTGGAAGCGCGTTTGCTCCAAGGCTGCTCGGCCAGTGAACGTGAATGTTTAGTTCGTGAGGAAACAACAACTAAGGCTTGTGCCTTCCGTGAACGCTGCGCAGCTTTCACCCCTGAGGAAGTCCTCTTCCCTTCACACTACAGGCAGCGAGACCTTTCTTGAGACCACCCAGGGCGCCGAGGCAGGGCACACATGTGGCCTTGTGAGGCGGCGCGGGAGTTCACTCATAGGCAGCGGTGCCGGTTTAATCCATTGCACCTGCCGCCATTTTTTCGGGAGCCAGTGGAGATGCACCTACCTCCAAGCGGCCTGAGAAGGAGAGATCAGGAGAAGAGAGCTCAGGACTGCTGCCGATCTGACCGGAGATAAAGATATATAAACGAGGACGGAGGCGCCCCAGAGGGCTCCACAAACAAGCCTTTCTTCCCTGATTGCATTGGCCGTGTCACAACCCAGTGATCGGGAGAGTGCCGCCACGCTGCCCGCGGCGACCCGGAAGCTCTTGGCCGGCCGCCCAATCCGCTCGCGGCCGACCGGAAGTCCCGCCTCCCCAGGTCCGCGAGCTGCCGGCGCATGGAGCGCCCTGCCGTCCGGTGTAGCCCGGGTCCCCAGGAGGGGGCCGGGGAGAAGGAGGAGTGTGGCGCCTGTTGCGGGGCTCCTCTGACCTGAGGGAGCCCCGATTTAGATGGAGACGCGCCGTGAGGAGCCCCGCCGGAAGAGCGCAGTTGGTGAGTGGGGCCCAGGGCTGATGTAAAGTGCGTGCGTGCCTGTTTGTATGCGTGGGGGGGGAGTGTGTGCATGTGTGCGCGAGGGAACGTGTGTGCACATGCGTGACTGTGTGTGATTGAGAGAGAATGCGAGGTAGCGGATAGTGTGCCTGTATGGGTGCTGTATGCCTGCGTGTGCATGCGCGCGCCTGTGTGTGTGTGTGCGTGCGTGCATGCAGAGAGGTGGGGGCTGCCTGTGTGTGAGCAAGGGCTTTGCGCATGCGCAGCTACCAGACGCTCGCTCCCGAGGTCAAATCCGACCCTGAAAACGCTCGTAACACTTTGGTGTCCACTCTCCTGAAAACGGATCACATTAGTTGTCGAGCTGACAGCATTCATGCTTCGCATGAATGCTAACGTCAGCTCGACCTAAAAAAAAAGTGCTAAAAACATTCTGCTCTGTATAGCCCCTATGATCACTTGGATGAGGGCAGAGGGCCAGGCTATGGTTCCAGTGCCCATAGATGGAAGTAAATGTGGCACAACCTCTTCTGCCTATCACGAGCACCCCTTCCAGTGGCTGTGGGTGGGTGTCGTCCCTGCTCCTGTTAATGCATGATGAATTGGATTGCACAAAGTATCAGATGTTGCTCCCCCACAGCAAGCCCTTAGAGTCCCTTTGAGGGACTGAGTCCTAGTTATGAGAATGTGTAAGAGTAAGAACTAATTAGCACCTTTAATGACATGAGATGACAAAACGGCACACGACCGTTGACATCAATAACAAGGCTAATGAAATCAATGAAATCAAACACAAATAAAATAAATGTGCAAAATGAATAAAGTGACATCAGATCCTCTCGAAAGTAGACTCCTGGCTTAAAAATAGTAGAACAGCCACCTGGTGGGCCCCAATCTGCTCCTCCCACCAACCGAAGGGGTCTGTGGCAGTGATCACCCTGTGGCTGCATAGGTTTCGGAAGCTTCTACACCTTCAATGAGCTACTTTGTATAGAGGACTCTGTAGACAGTTCTAGCCATTGAAACATTTAGCCTCTTTTGAGTGACAACTCACAGCACTTACAAATGCGTGAGCCTCACTAGCAATGAGTGGGACTTTCGTTCTCCGTGTGACCGGGCTACCAGTGGAAACCACAAACTACAAGTCCCAGGATGCAATTGCTTTTCCATAAATTAGACATCGTTGTAGGTACCACACGCGACGTATAACGACTCGGGGAGCTGTGAGCTGCTAAATTAAAACGGTGGGAGCAAATATTAAGACTCACAGAGTGCATTACTTTTCCATGAAACTCTAACATGGGGCGGAGTGAGGAGTAGCCTTCTATTAAACATAATTTTAAAAGACACTGATAATCCGGTTAAACGCACGGTTGTGGGTGGTCCTCTAAAATGTAATAGTCACTCAAGGTGTTTCCACACACAGGTGCCCGCCTCCCCCGGGCCCTCTCAGGACATCGACTCAGCGGAACTGACGACAGGCGCGAGAGCGTCTCATGGAGCGAATCTGCGCCTGTGGCCCGTGGCTGACCTCCAATTACATTTAGCACCCTGGTGATGTGCATCGGCAATTAAAGGGCGGGAAGAACAAGTGAGAGGCAAGGGAAGCACATGAATGGGTTTAGAAAACAATTCTGAGGACTAGCTAAGGGCTGTCGGTAGAGGAGTTCGAAAAGACGTAGGTGGCCGTAAATGGAGAAAAAACAAGCTGTTGCCATTGTGAAAAAATATAGTGCTTACAGACTGATTAAGGAGACAGTGTAACACGGCAAGTAAAAGATCCAGTCCTGATGGGTAGGTCACTAAATGAGACAGGGCGGTAACAAGGCGGGACTAAGAAGCTTCATTATCAATCAGAAGCCAGCATTTACCATGGACTATGACACCACCCAATGAAAAATATGGGCGGGGCTTCCACGGCACTTCCACATCTGTCCCTACTACAATATGCCTCGCAAAGGGGCAGCGCATGTGCTGCAACGCTAGGCTCGACCTAAAAACACACTGATGCCAGGCAAAAAGTGGGGTAACCATGTTAGAAGGATCCTACCTTCCTACACCTTCCATGTAATAATCCTAGGTGTCCCTTGAAGCACTGTACTGTAACCAACTCACTGCCCCATTACATACTCTAATTACCCTTGCACTTGAATTCTCTGTATATCTCGAACAAATACTGTACATACTTAAATACTGTTTGTTTTGTTATGTCTCAGTCAACATATGGTTTGCTCTTGCCTGGGTTTCACACCCACCTTTTGTACAGCGCTCTGAAACTCTGCCGGCTGAAAGTTTGCGCTATAGAAGACAACAAATAAATTAAATAAACGCTACACCACAAAAACATGCATGCACCCTGTGGCCCCTCTAAATGCAAGCATTGGCGTTGTCGATAGTCTCACCTTTGTAACCTATTGGCTTTGCCGATGGTTTTAAGCCCTGCTGCACAGCATCCCCAGAGAACCTACAAAATGTCATAAGCGTGTTTTATTTCATTTTCTTTACCGATCCGAGTTGGCAAGCTGACATTTAGTTGCACCGGAGGCGGGCCTCTGAGAAGAGCTTGGGCACCAGCACTCATTCTTCCATAAATGAAGCCCTGGAACTAAAGCCCACACAGCTAATGCATAATGAGCAAGTGAATGAGAGTGACAATATTGTCAACCAATGACAGGCAATGGGCGGGACTAAGCTCATTGTTAGCTGCCACTAAGTCTTTCCGCCAACAGACAGCTTGCGCATCTTGGAAGGCAAGACCTAAAAAGGTGCGTGCGTACTGCCCGAACAGTCACAAGTAACTTTTTTTTTCTTTAACAAACTTCTTTATTGATTTTCATTCTGACCATAACATTCCTCATCAATAACTGAAATTGTTTCACGTGACGAACATGCCTGTGTTAAAGAGCCCCCGGCCCCTCCGGACCTAACAATATGCCTTTGTATTACAGACAAGTCACATAGTGTAAGAAGTAATTACCTCCTCCTTGAGTCTGAACAATAGCTGAGCTCACAGGACCGAAGGACAAACACCCCTCCAGCTTGAAGTTAGCAATTTGGCGCTACCGAGAAAGTTGTACTCATCATGCGCCCGTGTGACAGTGCTGGCAGGTACTTCCGTTAATCTATGGATCACCGATAGAATAAATAAATACATGTGAAACGTGTACTTGGCTAATATGGGTTGTTTCGGGAAACACAACGCGTCGTTTATGTGGCTAACACCTTCAGTAACTTCTACATGTCTTTCTTCTGATCGTTCCAGGCGCGCAACACCCATTGGGCTCACGGGGCTTCAGCCCCCCCCCCGTCGTGAGTGTCAGCCCGGGCTGACACAGCTTCGCGAGCTGGGGCTGGCGAGCATCTTGCAGCCGCACCCGAGTAGTTAACAGGTCTTTAAAAGACCATTTAATTGTAAATGAGGCTTTTGAGAAAGAAAACCCGACGCAGACCTGCTTACATATTGCAGCTCTCTGCCTCTCTTACAATTAGGAAATGACGTTGGTTAGGCACTCTCTGCCATAAAAGTGGACTTGTACATTTGGTGAGCTAAACGCACAGTGACGATTTCCTCCTTGAATATGCAACACATCTTGGTAAATATTTGATGGCGCTTTGGTTTCACTATAGTAGAAGGGCGGACATAGTTTCCTTCGGTAACTGTTTTGTCTTTGGGGCATTTTAATTGGAAGACGCGGGGGATAAGGTGTAAATAAATGACAGTATAATCTGTGCTGTGCCTGCCATAACATCACATGAGCGCAGGAATGTAAAACTTGCAATCTTAGTGGCTGTACTAGATGAGGCAAAGCCTTTGCATTCATATTATATGTGAAGTGTTTGAAGTGTTAACCGTGACATAATATTGGGAGTAAGAATAGCTCTTGTTTGCAGTCAGAGTGCTGCCACATGGGAACTATGGAATGTATTTCTGTATTTATTTTTCAATTTACTGAAGCATGAACCAGGCCCTGTTAGGCATCAGAGCTCTACTACCATTTACACAAGATGACATCATTGTGCCTTGGGGACCTGTTTCTTGCTGTTGTTGTGTCCAGGCAGTTAAGTGTTCGAAAATAAAACTGCAACATCAAGGCCGCTTTTAGATGTCTGGGTCTAGCTAGAACGTCACAGGCAGGAGCCGGTGCATTGCCATCAGCGTCACCGTAAGTGACACAACATATCTGAGGAGTGTCTGTAGCAGTGAGACATTATTCACTGAGATGATGGGGGTCCATGTCCTGTACTTCAGTCGTGCACATCCAAGTTCACGAGGAGTGGACACCAGGGGCGGATTGGCACTGCGGGCACTCGGGCATGGGTCGAAGGGCCGCTGTCTCAGTGCACTCTGTGGGCCGGTTTTTCCCCCTTTACCAGTCCACAGAGAGCACTGACAGGGAGAGGAAACCAGCTTTGCCACGGTGTTCCGTTGTTTTAATCTCCCCCTTCCCATGCGCCCCGTAGGGGGAGACCAACCCGATGGGGGAGAGCATCTAGTTAGCCTCAGAGTCTAGATGTATTTGTAAGCTCCCCTCTGAGTAGGGAGAGACCAAATCAAGGGGAGATCATCTAGTTAGAACGTGGGCCAGTTCAGTGATGATCAGCTGGGCCTCTCCTTGACCCCCTGCCCTGCCAAGCAATCACATTGATGGTGAGGTGGGAGGGGTGATTGTGTGCCAGATTGGCCTTCCAGGGGGCCAGGTGTTGCTCAGGCCTATGAGCCATTTTCACCTCTGCCCCCTGGGGCCCAGCAGCCCAGAAACAGTGTTTGCGTTAACACCTCACCAGCAGCCCTTCATTCAGGGCATAATGGGGAGGAAGAATGGGTCTCACTATGGGGGCCAGGTGATCTGGGGAACTGCACCATCTTCACCTTAGCCTCCCCCCCCACCCCCATGGATGGCCCAGAAGCTATGTTTTTGCTTTAGCCCCTCTCCTGCCACATTGTGCTGAGGCAGTGAAGGGCTGGGGAGGATTGAGTAATTTACAAATAGCTGGGGCCTTGCTGTTTTCAGGTGCTTCGGCGCTGGAGGGCTGGGGAATAACATTTTAATAGAAAGGGGCCTTGCTGTTTTCAGATGCTCCTGTGAGGGCTGGGGAATATTTTTTTAAGAGAACGGGGCCTCGCTGTTTTCAGGTGCTCCTGTGCTGGAGGGCTGGGGAATAATTTTTTAAGAGAAAGGAGCCTCACTGTTTTTCAGGTGCTCCTGCACTGGAGGGCTGAGGAATAATTTTGTAATAGAAAGGGGCCTCGCTGTTTTCAGATGCTCCTGTGCTGGAGGGCTGGGAATAATTCTTTAAGAGAAAGGGGCCTCGCTGTTTTCAGGTGCTCCTGTGCTGGAGGGCTGGGGAATAATTTTTTAAGAGAAAGGGGCCGCTGTTTTCAGGTGCTCCTGTGCTGGAGGGCTGGGGAATAATTTTTTAAGAGAAAGGGGCCTCGCTGTTTTTCAGGTGCTCCTGCTGGAGGGCTGGGGAATAATTTTGTAATAGAAAGGGGCCTCGCTGTTTTCAGATGCTCCTCTGCTGGAGGGTTGGGAATAATTTTTTAAGAGCAAGGGGCCTCGCTGTTGTTATTAGTTGCTCCTACGCAGGAGGGCTGAGGAATAATTTTGTAATAGAAAGGGGTCTTGCTGTTTTCAAATGCTCCTGCGTTGGAGGGGCTGGGAATAATTTGGTAATAGAAAGGGGCCTGTCTGATTTTCAGGTACTCAGCTTGTAGGACATTGTCACCTTGGCCCTGTGTCCTTCCCAAGAACAATATCCTCCCACCTACATTCCTTGTGTGTTTCATGAAAGGGCATGGCCGCAAATGTGGGCCACGCCTGTGAATGTGGGCCACTTTTTTCGTCAGTGCCTGGGCCAAATTGTGTTCCCAATCCGACCCTGGTGGACACGGTAGCAGTGGAATAGTAACATTATTAGTCTTCCACGCAGTGCTCAAACATTTCCCGCTCTGACAACAGTGAGGGAATTCTCTTCTATAGCACACACTGCATATTAAGTCACATCTCGGCCATTCTTATTTGTATAATAAAATATTTAAGAAAACATTGGCTGAGATAAGCGACGTATTGATCTGTTAAAGGTTTTCGTAGTGCGCCCTGATGGGTTCAGCCTGGCTCGCTGACTGGTATGTGTGATGTATTCACAAGGCCCCGTGGCAGCAGAAGGATCCTCGTATGTCACCTGAACATAATATAATGACATTGGCATTGAAAGAGATCTCTCCCTGTAGGAGAAATTGACAAGTTAGCAGGGCTCATGCATTGCCCTGCTTCTTCTCCCTTAGGCTACGACTATCTACAGCACTCCAATGCCTTACTAAATAAATGCACAAAACAGAAGAGCTTTAAAATGAACTAAACAAGGATTTCATGATATGATGTTCTCCTTTCTCATAAGGGGTCAGGTCATTCCATATTGTGATTGAATGTGGTATCTCTCGCTGCTTGAATCCTACCTACCTATCAGGCCACTTCTCACACATGCACTTCTACAAAGGGGACTCGTTGTGCGGGTCTTATGTGGGTCCGTAACACCAAAATATGTGTTTTTAGTGCCTTCTTAAAGCAAGTCCAGTTGGACGGATAGCTCAGGAATTCTCGGAGAGAGTCCAGATCTTACTGACCGAGTTGATTGGCACTGTCACTCTCCTCAGAGCATCGCAACACTTCTTACTGAAGTAGCCGTGAGCGCTTTATATATGGTCTCAATCAATCAATCAGATAGATGGGCCTGGGGCAGAAAAAGCTCTGAAGCCTTAATTTTAAAGTTGACTTGTGGGACTTTCAAAAACAATTTAGCCTGAGTTCTTAGATTTTTTATGTTACAGTAGAGTGAGATTCTGCTGGATAGATAGAGGAGGACCAAGCACATATATTCATCCTACAGCAGTGTATACATGTATACATCCAGCAGTCAAGTTTGAATAGGATTCCATCTTATAACTGGTAACCAGTGAAGGGATTTAGAGCTGCTGCTGTACCATGATCGCTTCTACCCAACGCTGAGACAGGTGAGACATTCTGGGCCATCTGCAACTGATTGAGCCGTGAAGCTGGAGGGCCATTGTAGATGCAGTTATATTAATACAGTCTCGAGTTAAAAACAGCCCCCGCAACTTCAAGGCAGAAGAGAGTGAGTGCATGACGTGTCTCACCTTTGCTTGTTGGTAGCAGCAACTCTTAATTACAAGCCCTTGCTTACCTAGAGGCATGATCTGCGTCACATTTTGGCCTTAGATACTGTCTCTGTCTTTTGCACTCTGACTGTTTGGGGAAGTTGCGAGGAGGGTGGCTCTCTCCTTGGTTCCAATTAGGATTATAAATGTCTGGGGATAGATGGAGTTCACAAAGAATTCCCACCTTTAATGTTCCTTAGTACTAATATACTACATATTTAGGTGCTTTTATTACACAGAATGCAGTAGTATACAAACCCATATTTCACAGGGATTGCCATTGAATATAGATTTCATCATCAAAATGATATCCCCCAAACCACTCTGCGGAGCTTTACATTGTGAAGAATATTGAGAGTATGTGGCTTGGAGGACCACATTATGCAGTAAGGTTATCTAATTTGTGTCTAAAAAATTGCAATTTAGGTGGCACATTATATATATATTTTTTAATTTTTAGAGTTTTATATAGCATAAACTAGACCCGAGACATCGAGTATCAGAGCGCTTTACATGAGCACCAGTTTTGTTACAGATGTACACAGTCATTTTTGTTAGGTACTGGGAGATAAGGTGATTTGCCCAGAATCACAGGATGTTGAGCATCGTTGCTGAGACTTGAACCCGGTTCCCCAGGTCCAAGGTCCACCGCTCTAGCCGCAAGGCTACATCAGTCATTAGCTAGAAGCAACATTCTTTGTTAATTCTAAAGAATAGGTAGTAAAATTATATGGCAACTGTGGTAAATCTATAATTATGTGGTAAACCCTGCAGCCATTGTATCACATAAATCCGAGGTCCCTCACCATTGCCCAATGTTATATCAACAATTTATTCATGCAAGTACATAAAACCTAAACATTTTAAACAGGGTTTTCAAGCTAACTACCCAACACAAAGATGTAATATAAAACTACATAACACTAATGTGTAATATGTAGCCATCTCTGGGCTCTCTCCAGGCGTGCAACGCCCATTGGTCTCAAAGGGCGCCAGCCCCTCCCCCCTGTTGTGTGTCAGCCCCGCTGAGACAGATCACGGGCACAAACACAGCCACACCCGAGTACTTCACAGGTCTTTAAAAGACCATATGCTTGTTAATGAGGCTTTGTTGTTTTTCCACCCCTTTTTAGAGAGCCCCTGCATCTCCACTCTGCATACTGCTGGAAGAATTAGCCCCACCCGAAATTTTTTCTTAGCCCCCCCCGAAATTTGTCTCTAGTTGCGCCTCTGGATCGTTCTATGTGGCACGATTGACTGATAACGGGTGGGTGGGTGTATATTGTTATCATCATAAATAGTGTACATTTTGTCTACCTCGGAAACATGAAAAGCTGAGCGGTCCTGCCAGGATTCGGACCTGTGAAGTGGAGTCAGAAACAGATCCCTGCAGTGCGTGCATTAGTCGACTGAGCTGCCAGAGCTGGGTATCAATGCTAAGGGGTGCTGGAGGCCACGGGGTTGACTCTCGGCAGCGCAGTCCCGGCATTCAGTCCTTACATATGTCGGTGAAACTGACGAACGATAACGCCTGTTATTTACGGCGCCTAGAAGTGACGAGCGGTATGTCGCGCTATGTAGAGTACACGCAAATTAATAATGTTACCATGTATTTCAATCGGCAGCTATCCGTTTCCAAATTTCTTCATAAGTGCATTAATTCGTATATGGATTCCAGAAACTCGTTGCAGTTAGGGCTGCAGTCTCCCCTAGCGCCAAACTAAGTTTTATAGCGCACATGTTCAAGGATGCTCCGAATGGAGGTTACACGCTGAGGAGACAACGTGCAGGCTGCTTAGACTGTCAGGGTTGTCCCTCTGCCCTCCCCTAGAAGGCACAGTGGACCCCCTGCCCACCCCCAGAAGGCACAGAGGACCCCCTGCCCACCCCCAGAAGGCACAGACGACCCCCTGCCCACCCCAAGAAGGTACAGAGGAACTCCAGCCCACCTCAAGAAGGCACAGAGGACCCGCGCCCACCCCAAGAAGGTACAGAGGAACTCCAGCCCACCTCAAGAAGGCACAGAGGACCCCCGCCCACCCCAAGAAGGTACAGAGGAACCCCTGCCCACCCCAGAAGGCACAGAGGGCCCCCCTGCCCACCCCCAAGAAGGTACAGAGGAACCCCTGCCCACCCCAAGAAGGCACAGAGGACCCCCGCCCACCCCAAGAAGGTACAGAGGAACCCCTGCCCACTCAAGAAGGCACAGAAGACCCCCTGCCCACCCCAAGAAGGTACAGAGGAACCCCTGCCCACACCAAGTAGGTGCAGAGGACCCCCTGCCTACCCCCAGAAGGCACAGAAGACCCCCTGCCCACCCCAAGAAGGTACAGAGGAACCCCAGCCCACCCCAAGAGGTACAGAGGAACCCCTGTCCACCCCCAGAAGGCACAGAAGACCCCCTGCCCACCCCAAGAAGGTACAGAGGAACCCCTGCCCACCCCCAGAAGGCACAGAGGACCCCCTGCCCACCCCAAGAAGGTACATAGGAACCCCTGGCAACCCCAAGAAGGCACAGAAGACCCCCTGCCCACCCCAAGAAGGTACAGAGGACCCCCTGCCCACCCCAAGAAGGTACAGAGGAACCCCAGCCCACCCCAGAAGGCACAGAGGACCCCTGCCCACCCCCAGAAGGCACAGAAGACCCCCTGCCCACCCCAAGAAGGTACAGAGGAAACCCTGCCCACCCCCAGAAGGCACAGAGGAACCCCTGCCCACCACAGAAGGCAAAGAGGACCCCCTGCCCACCCCAGAAGGCACAGAGGAACCCCTGCCTGCCCACCAAAGGCACAGGTGCCCCCCTGCCCACTCCCAGAAGGTACAGAGGAACCCCTGCCAACCCCAAGAAGGTACAGAGGAACCGCTGCCCACCCCCAGAAGGTACAGAAGACCCCCAGCACACCCACCCGAAGGCACAGAGGAACCCCTGCCCACCCCAGAAGGCACAGAGGACCCCCTGCCCACCCCAGAAGGCACAGAGGAACCCCTGCCTGCCCACCAAAGGCACAGGTGCCCCCCTGCCCACTCCCAGAAGGCACAGCGGACCCCCGGCCCACCCCCGAAGGCACAGAGGACCCCCTGCCCACCCCCTGAAGGCACAGAGGACCCCCTGCCCACGCCAGAGGGCACAGAGGACCCCCTGCCCACCCCAGAAGGCACAGAGGACCCCCAGCACACCCACCCGAAGGCACAGAGGAACCCCTGCCCACCCCCGAAGGCACAGAGGACCCCCAGTACACCCACCCGAAGGCACAGAGGAACCCCTGCCCACCCCAGACGGCACAGAGGAACCCCTGCCCACCCCAGACGGCACAGAGGAACCCCTGCCCACCCCAGACGGCCCAAAGGGCCCCCTGCCTGCTCCCAGAAGGCACAGAGGACCCCCTGCCCACCCCAGAAGGCACAGAAGAACCCCTGCCTGCCCACCAAAGGCACAGGTGCCCCCCTGCCCACTCCCAGAAGGCACAGCGGACCCCCGGCCCACCCCTGAAGGCACAGAGGACCCCCTGCCCACCCCCCGAAGGCACAGAGGACCCCCTGCCCACCCCTTAAGGCACAGAGGAGCCCCTGCCCACCCCCAGGAGGTACAGAGGACCCCCTGTCCACCCCAGAAGGCACCGAGGACCCCCTGCCCACCCCAGAAGGCACAGAGGACCCCCTGCCTGCCCACCCCAGAAGGCACAGGTGCCCCCTGTCCACCTCAGAATGCTCAGAGGTCCCCTGCCCACCCCCCAGGAGGCACCGAGAGGCGACAACCGAGGCAGGTGTGACCAGGATCGCCCCCCCCTCCCGCGCTCCCCCACCCTCCTTAGCTTCCCTCCCTCGGGGGCCGGCCTGGGGTTTTTCCAGGGCTCGGATGCTGAGCACGGCCGCAGCCGGACACACGGCAGCCCCGCCGCTTATAAAGGAGGGAAGCTTCCTGCCTGACACGGAGAGCGCACGGGAGGGAGCCGGGCGAGACCAAGGACACAGGGAGCGCCTCTCAGGGGGGTGTGCACAGCCCCCACGGGAACCCGAGCTGCAGCTCAGGAGCACAGGAGCAGGGGTCGAAGTTCAAGAACCCTGGGCCACTCAGAAACGAGCTGAAAGTGTATCAACAACACAGGAGCCGCAGCTCACACACAGGAGCCGCAGCTCACACACAGGTGTAGGACTTGCATCTGCAACTTTAACACAGGAGCAACAGCACAGGGCCTGCATCTCCCACAGAGGTGCAAGAGCTGCATCTTCAACACAGGAGCGGGAGCTGCATCTTCAACACAGGAGCGGGAGCTGCATCAACATCACAAGGAGCTGCATCTTCAACACAGGAGCAGGAGCTGCATCAACATCACAAGGAGCTGCATCTTCAACACAGGAGCGGGAGCTGCATCTTTAACACAGGAGCGGGAGCTGCATATTCAACACAGGAGCTGTAGCTGCATCAAAATTACAATTTGCTGCATCTTCAACACAGGAGCGGGAGCTGCATCTTCAAGACAGGAGCGGAAGCTGCATATTCAACACAGGAGCTGTAGCTGCATCAAAATTACAATTTGCTGCATCTTCGACACAGGGGCGGGAGCTGCATCTTCAACACAGGAGCAGGAGCTTCAACAAAATCACTAGCAACTGCATCGCCCGCAGAGGTGCAGGAGTTGCATCTTCAACACAGGAGCAGAAGCTGCATCAAAATCACGATTTGCTGCATCTTCAACACAGGGGCGGGAGCTGCATCAAAAACACAAGGAGCTGCATCTTGAATACAGGAGCAGGAGCTGCATCAAAATCACGATTTGCTGCATCTTCAACACAGGGGCGGGAGCTGCACCTTCAACATAGGAGCGGGAGCTGCATCAAAAACACAAGGAGCTGCATCTTGAACACAGGAGCAGGAGCTGCATCAAAATCACAAGGAGCTGTATCTTCAACACAGGAGCGGGAGCTGCATCTTCAACACAGGAGCGGGAGCTGCATCTTCAACACAGGAGCAGGAGCTGCATCAAAAACACAGGAGCTGCAGCTCACTCATAGGAGCAAAACTGCATCTTTAACACAGGAGTTGCAGGCCGCACATAGGAGCAAGAGCTGCATCTTAAACACAGATCAGCAGCTGCATCAACAACACAGGGGTTGCACATTCAACACAGGAGCTGCATCTTCATCAAAGGAGCAGGAGAGTTAGGGTACACATAGAAGCAATAGCTCCATCTTCCACACAGGAGAAGGAGCTGCAGCTCACGGATAGGAGCAGAAGGTGAGGTTCAAGATAGGTGCACCAATCTCTGGAGCAGAAACTTTATTAACAACACAGGAGCTGCATCTCCTACAGAGGAGCTACCTTAACCACACAGTAACAGGAGCTGCGGCTGACGCGGAGGAGCTCCGCCTTCCACAGAGGAGCACCAGCTGTGCTTCAAACAGAAGCTGCATTTCCCACACAGGAGCTGCATTTCCCACACAGGAGCAACTGCAGCTCAAACACACAGGAGTCAGAGCGGTATTGGCTACAGAGGAGACGATTCTGCAACTTGAAACAGGAACCTGTGCTCCTTTTCCCACACAAGAGCAGGAGCTGCCTCTCACATCCTGTAGTCTGAGCTCCACGTTCACACTGGAACTTCACTTCTCGCCCTCGTATTCTGAGCTGCAGCCCCCCACGTGCACTTCGCACACACGGATTAGGAGCTGCTTTACGCGCACAGGAGTAGGGGCCACACCTCCCTCACAGGATCCGGGCTCCATCTTTCACACACAGGTGCTGCACTTCTCACACACTCTTTCACAGATGCACCTCCTCGCAAGAGACAGTGCTTCGCACATCAAACTGCACTTCTAGCGCCTAAAAACAAGACCCAATACTGCAGGTTTGTCAAGCGCTAGACCTTTCATCTTTGACGGAATCCAGACTCCGAGCTGCCTCTGCCCTGGAGGCTAAATCTGAGCTTCTTTTACAGGACACAGGGGGGCTGGCCCGCCCCCTCGAGCGAGAGCCCCGCCTCTCTCACACACGTCAAGGTCTGAGCTGCACCTCACCCAAACACCAAACGGAGCAGCACCTCTGACAGCGGCACTCACAGCTGGAACACGGGAGCCACAGATGTGTATCTCACAAAGGAGTGTGAGCTCTCACAGGAGCGACAGCTGACGGCCATCGCAGAGTCCTCTCTCAAAGGAGCCGGCGCTGTACCTCTCTCACAGGAGCCGGCGCTGTACCTCTCTCACAGGAGTCGGCGCTGTACCTCTCTCACAGGAGCCGGCGCTGTACCTCTCTCACAGGAGCCGGCGCTGTACCTCTCTTACAGGAGCCGGCGCTGTACCTCTCTACAGGAGCAGGATCTGTACCTCTCTCACAGGAGACAGAGCAGCTCCTCTCACTGAACTGGCACCTCTCTCTCAGGGGCCGGAAGTGCAACCCACAGACCAGCCTTAGCTGCACCTGTCACTCAAGAGACGGAGCTGCCCTCAGTCTCACACACGGACAGAGGCGAAACAGGGCATGTGAGCAGGACCAGTCGTCCAGCGAGTTCCACAGGTAAGGTGACCCGCAGGGCCTGGGGCAGTGGGTCGCAACAGCGTGCATATCTCCTCTCCCATTCCAGGAGCCACAGAGTCACGTTTCTGATGTATTAGTTTTTTTC
Organism: Lissotriton helveticus; assembly: GCF_964261635.1. NCBI lineage: Eukaryota > Metazoa > Chordata > Amphibia > Caudata > Salamandridae > Lissotriton > Lissotriton helveticus. The sequence goes on along the minus strand of NC_136070.1, from coordinate 1,225,819,864 downwards.
CTGTGGCAGCATATCTAGGCACTTCAAGCCCCAGTTGTAGCTGCAGTCTGTCTAAATTTAACCAGAAGTTTAAGTGCAAGTACATCTGCCAAGGGGGTAATTTTGCCACCCCTCCCCCTAAGAGGCAGACGTCAGCAAAACTTGGGAACACCCTGAAATATCCACCTGCAAACCTTTGCTCGTAGTTACTCAGCGTGAATATGTTAGAGATTTACTCATGTTAAAGGCATCTGTAAATTTGTTTCCAGGGTGGACATTGGGATGGGTGAAGTCCAAATTTGGTGGGTGCCTAGAGGAAGGTGCTCCTTCATAGGGAGAAACAACAAAAGTTAATCAGTGCAAATGCAATTGAGTGTGACATTTACACACCTGGAAATGTGGAATTGCAGCACTTTTACACTTGGGATTGCTTACACATTTGTTAACTGGAAATCTTCAAGTGTGGCAGATTTTCGTGACTTATTTGCGAATTGAAGAAAAGTTGGAAATTGGCTCCAAGTAAGTTGTTAACTTTTTGGAGCAAGTCTGACCTCCGCAGGTGTCCCTTTGTAAATCTGATTTATAGACTGTAAACCACAGCCTATCTAGAATGCAAATGTGCTCATGTGATAGTTTTTGGAGGCCCTAGAAATGCCCCTATATCCTTTCTCCCATAGCTTTGAGAGGGACAAAAAAACCTACGATCAAATATTGAGGATTCCCTTGGGGATTAAAGAAATGAGACTCTGCCCTTTGTGGGACTATTTGAGGTGTCCCTGAATTCGGCATGATTCTCAATGGTTGTCAGTGTCACAGTGCTCTCTACACCCTAGAGTGGGGCAAACCTTTCCGAAAGCCTCAGCAGGAAAACCCGGAAAGGCAATACCCAGCGGCTGCCTAGAGTGCCCTCCACAAAAGGCACCAGGCTGGGTTGCCCATGCAAGGAACAGATGTAAATTATTGTCTTGGGACTAGAGTATTACAAAGTAGTTTTGCCTGCGGTGGGAAAGTTCTTGCATTAGCTATGCACACAACGGTGTCCCTATCTGAACTAGGAAGTGATAGTTTACAGCCAAATGATAAGAAGTAATCGGGTGAGACTGCTTGCTTCACACGGTGTAGGCACTACGCTGATATGCAAAAAGAGAACGTATATGTGAGCCGCAGGTATACAAAAAAGATAAGACACTCACCCTTTGAGCCGTATGATAATCAGGGTAATGACTGTGCTATTTGGGATTTGCACTTATGTCAAAACAAATAGAATGTAATGGCAGAAAAGCATTTTTCAGGTTGTCCATCCAGTTTCCTGTTTGCTCTTGCCCTTGTATGTCCTCCACCATTACCCAAGCTGTTCAAAATGCAAATGTCCCCGTGACAACTTCCTGTGACTTGTTTGAATTCATGGCCTGTTTTTCACTGAAGATTTTTTACTGACAGATGTTTCTATGCATTCACTGTCCGCTCACTGAAGTTCAATTTTCTAGTTTTGGTCCTTAGTTCCCCCTGTAGATGCTCATCTTCACCTGTAGCACATGTTTGGTGAACAATAGTTGAACTCTTCCTCTGTGTTCACGCCCTTTGGCAATATGATTGTAGCTGTGATATCCCCAGCATGCTTTTTCCTGCCAGCTCAGATATGAGCACATTATGGAACCCCTCTCCAAAAGACTAATGGTTTAAACTGTGCTTTCTCTGTTTTGGAAGTCCATCATCAGATTGTCTCTAGTCTGCTGTTATCTTTCTGCACAAGTTTGCACGTCTTTTGCAAATTCATGGATTTGTTCTCTATGACGCCAGTGCAGGCCTTGCACAGATTGTCATAGTCTCGTCATCTCTCTGTGCCGATACATGTCTTAAAACACTTCTTTTTCTATTTTATTTTTTTATTTCAAAAGATTTTATTGGAAGATTTTTGTAGGTACAGTACAGATAAAAGTAAGGGCAATCAGTGTTGATGTACACCGGTGAGGTTACAGCAGGCGTCTAGCTGGCGTGATTGGTCATATGAACATTCGATGGAATTCAGAGACTTGGCGTAAACTGTCAGCGGTGGACTTATATGTTACCCTAGAGAGGGAAAGCGAAAGTGGGAAAAGAGAGAAGGGGTAGCGGACAGGATGGATCGCGTTGTTTTTAGCTGCTTGCTTCCGGAGTTTGCTCTGTAGGGAGGCTGTGTGTAGGGTGGTCTAGCCCTGTGGCCTGGCTATGGAGGTTTGTGCGAGCCCAGGTTGCTGTCTAAGGAGTGCCACATCTCGTCCTTTGTGCTGGGGTTAGGTGATGGGTTTGATGTTATGTTGTGTGCCCCTCTGAGGAAGGTGATCCAGTTGAACCAGCTTTTGAAGGATGCTTTCCCTGTGTTTTTCCAGTTGTTTAGGATAGTATTAAGAGCCGCTGTGAGTAGGAGATCCAACAGTTCGCTATCGCTCTTAGATTGAATTTTCGGTGTCATAAAGGACGCGACTACCTCTAGGAAGTCTGGCTGCAGCGAGTAACCCATTATGCTATATATGAGATCTCTGATTTTACCACAGAATGACTTAAAACACTTCTGAAGAAAGAAGAGTCTTTCTCTCAATGGAAGATGTTAAGCGTGAAAATGAAAACATAGGATTTTAAAAGGAGGGCACATATTAAAGACTATCTGTTGGCTAGTGGTGAGAGGAGGGGTGGTAAAGGGAATAGGACCACAGATTATTGGGCCCTTGATAAAGTCAATCTCGATGCCCATAGGATGGGGGTGTGAAGGACACCTCTTTTACCTGGAGTGATTTGGGCAGAGAAAACATGGTGAAAAATGGGGAGGGTGAATAACGTGACTTTAGTGGTCGATTAAACCAAAAACTTGTGGTAGCCTCCATTACGACGTGTGAAAAAACACTGCTGGGTAACACTGACACCTGTGGTAATGGTGTTTCATGGTGTGACTTTACTGATCCAATAATCCACCCAAATTACAATGAGTGTTTAAGTGTCTTGGATGCAATCCTCACCAGTACTTGTTACTGAGCCTCATTACATCTCCTTCCTCAGCCCTTACTGTCTTGAATTCCCTGTTATTTATTGGCTTTCTCATCTCATTTTGTGATGTCCTAGTACTCTCTGGTGATAAACCTCTCTATATTCTGTCTGCTCCATCTGCTCACTGTTACCAAGATTTGTGATCCCCAGACCCCCTTCTAAGGATTATATCAGGCGATTGACATTATAGAGAACACACGTTTCACTCCTCTTCTCTATTTGATGCCACTCAGAACCACAATGCGAAAAACATCCCCACTATTCAAGTAACTGACTGTCTATTGAATCTATTTCCATCGTTTTAGTATCTGTAGTGCTGATTCTGCTCTCCCCACTCCACTCATACTCCCTCCACACAAACTTTCTACATCTTCACATCACTCTGAGCTCTCATCCTACCTCAGGGTCCGATTCATAAAGTTAAAGTTACACCAAAAGTCCAAGTTTAGACCAAAATTCTAGCTTTACTGCTTTTTGGTATTCACAAAGGTAAGTTACGAGTAGTATCTTCACAACTGCGGAGGTTCCGCACTCGGGGTAGAATCTTCGCACTCGGGCGGTATTCCAACTCGAGTGCAGAGATTTTGCCTCGAGTGCGGAACCTCCTCCCGAGTGTGGAACCTCCACCACAAGTGCGGAACCTCGTGAAGATACTACTCGTAACTTACCTTTGTGAATACCGAAAACTAGTAAAGTTAGACTTTTGGTCTGAACTTTACCTTTGTGAATCAGGATCTCATTCTTTTAAGTCTGTTAGTTGCTTCTATCAGTCTTTCCTACTGAAACTACTATTTCTTAAGCTTATGCGGTTCTTGATGTTGTCACTCACTCCTTTATAAACTCCATCCTCTCTTTTGGTCTTATAACTTGCTCACGTCTTTTCTTCTGTGGGCTTTTATTTCCCGAATCACACTGTATTTCCTTTCCTTCTATTTCCCTAAAGCCAAGTGCTCAACTTACCATTGTCACTTTATTTGGGTTGCCCTGTCTGGTATACTGTCTATGGTTAGTTTACTCTTTGATGCTCGATCACCCTGTGCTTAAAACTTCACACAACACAATGGCCCGATTCACAGAACTAATTTAAGACAAAATCCTAAACTTACTACTTTTGGTATTCACAGAAGTTAGGATTTTGCCTTAAGTTTGTCTTAAGACAGACTTAAGTTAGGATTTTGTCTTAAGTTTGTCTTAAGTCTGTCTTAAGTTTGTCTCTCTGTCCATCTCTATGTTCTGCCAACAATTGCTGAAAATCTGACAGAGCCAATAAAGGTTGGCAGTCTATTACCTAAAATGGCACCACACCAATTAGTATTACTAGTTGAGTTCTAAAGAGCGCTTAGCTACTCAAAAAAGGGGTTCTCTGCGCTAATCCACCTCATAGTGCATCACGGAAAACTAACGCCGCACACAGATTTCAGAGCAGCCAGGTCTTTACCAGCTTACAAATCAATATATTGGGTGCATAACCAATTTATTGAGTCTGGCACTTTGTGCACAGCATACGGGCATTCATGCAGTGCAACCAAACAGACCAGCCAGGGCACTCTCCTTCAGATGTCACTCAACGGGGCGGTGCACACTGACAACAGCACACATGTGCACCACTCTGCCAGGTTCTCCCTCTGCGTTGGAGCGGCGAGGAGAAGGTATGGTGTCCCTGATAGGACTCCCACCATCTTGGAGATGCAAAGTATAGATCAGCCTCCTTTTAATACTACAAAAGCATCAAACCCCGACAGAGAACAATTCTAAAACCTCTCTTGGAGTGGTCTTCACTTTTGTGGACTTTTGGGTGGCCAGTGAAAGTGGCAAACAATGTGCCATCTCACCTGGGCAACTGTGTTTCTGCCAGAAGTAGGAGTTTGCTAGCAAGGGATATGTTACAAGTCACTTCTTGTTAAGAAGAAGGATGTTGCAGGTTCCACTTGAACTTTGATTTGGTGTTGAGGGCCTCTGTACTCTTTGAAGAGCAATGACTAACCATGGGCATTCGGTACTCAAAGAATTGTCGCAAAAAGTGGTATCAAATTGCGCACTTCCATTTTGTGACCAGGCTACAAACGCAAGGATGGTGGCTTACAAGGAGCAGCAGACCACCAGAGCCGCATGATATTTTTAAATTTTTTATGCAGCCCCTATTTTTTTTAATTTACTAGTGCTGCTTTAAAAATAAATTGGGAAGACATCAGGTTGATAGGCAGTGGCCCTTTGGACCACCACCTGCTCACCTTTGTGGTCGCCCAACACAATTCTTGAAGCGCAGACTGTCCAGTGAGGACAGTTTCCCCTTTGAGAATCAATTGCCAACTCCTTTGATGAGTGAGTGTCTGTTCAGTGCCTTGCAACCACAAATGCAGTCACAAGCCAATGATACATAACATACTAAAGTGCCCCTGTAAAGTCCCTACCTAAATGTAATTCGGAGCGTGCCAGTAAAACCTAAAATAGCAAATTAAAAATAGTTAAATCTCAGTATAGCACCTATATTTAAAATGCATGAAACTACTGGGTGTTAATTTCACAAATAATATATCTCTGTGTATAATTGAAAGCTTGTGGAAGCAGGGTGTGCTTGAAGCTGTGGGCTGCACCACAGTGGTGTGGGTTCCACTTTTATTTCCTGTCCCTCCCTATTGATGCCTATCAATCTGTGACCCAACTTTCTATTTCTATGAGCCTCTCTCCCTAGCCAACCCTTTTGGAAATGTCCCCATCATCTGCTTCCCCAGCCAGCCCAACTCATGAGAAGGGCTAAGCCACTTTAAGAATGTTTATACTGCAATTCTATTGCTAAAATAGTCTGACAACACAGGACACATCTCCCTCAGGTAGTATGAATATAGCTTTTATTCGTTTTATTGCATTTGCTTTTCTATTTCAATTTCAATACAACCCAGCAGCGTAAACTGAAACTGAGGCAGGAGGGCAGCTTATGCACAGAGGGAAGACTATTTAGGATGGACACAATTTAAATGACAGAGGAAGCCACGTGAGGTCCTGAGAGAGGAGATAATATTGATAGCTCCTGGATGCCTTCGAAAGATTGAAGCTTTTGGAAGTAAAGTTAAAGTTACTTTTGTGTTCATTTTTAGTGTAACTACTATTTAAACTTCATTTTTTTGTCGTTTGATTATTGTTTTATATACTTCCAATATAGAACCACAGAGAAGTTTGAGGAGAATCACTGATCCAAGGAAAACCACTTTGTGGTCTAACCCTGCATAAGTTTAGGAGGGGGGTCTCTTCTGGGCTCGCAGACTTTAATTGAGCTTTGTGGATATGGACAGTTAGTCCCACAGGAGTCCAGTTTGTATAACACAAGAGCTGTTGGTAGGTTAGCACTTTGCAAATTGACACATCAGCTGGTAAATTCCAGAAAGGGTTTGAAATAATCTTATCTGAAAATGACTGCATGTAAATTTGTCTTATGCATATTCTTTATCCATGTCCTGGAAACCTGGATTTTAATATCTGGTGGGTAAACAAGCACATCCTTGTAGGGCTACATTGCGATTAAGTGGGAATATTAAAAGGACTTTCCTTTAGGCAGAGCAGCTGGAGATGGACACCCCATGAGACCACTTTAGTGTGAATTTGGGATGAAATTTACTGGGATTCATTCTTAGCTGAGGTTAAGGGATTACTTTAAGAATAGCTTGAAATTTCTTTTGAAGTCTTTTACTTTGAATGAATTATTTACCACAAAATTTCTAAACGCATCATGTGTCGCCAAATATTTTGGTCATATTAAATATGCGATTTATATTTTAAATGCATGTCATGCAGCAACGTATGACGTGTGGTTCATTGATCTATGCATTTTTATATAACACTATTTCAGTATTGGAGATATGATTGGATTGAACATAAACATGTCAAATTACACTATGAACAAACATAAGAATTCCAGTGTGCCTGTCTAAATAACCTTTGACAACATTCTGAGTTGCCTAATGTTGTGTACTTTCATCCTAAAAAGGGCTGAACTTACACATAAAACAGACAGCTCATTTAGTGCAGACGTAAATGTGGGAGAACTTCCTGAGTTAAGAACTATTTTAGATATGCCAACATGGCTATCATTTTACGCATAGAGTACATGGGCTCTGTCCCCTGAACTTTGAAATGTTACGTCTTGTCTGATACATTCACCATGTCCCAAAAGATAATCAAACCAGCCAACCTCAGAAGGAATCATCTATTTACAGCGTACAGGGTATACTGGACTCCTGCCAAATTAACCAAGATATCTGTTGGGAGCTATAACTGCCCGAGATGTAACTTTTTTGCAGCTGACGATTTACACATGTTTATGGAGTGCCCAGAAATTACCAACTACTGGAGGCAGGTGTGTGGTTTTTTGGAGGAGGTTCTATTAACATCAATTTCCTGCAGCACTAGAATGATTTTTTTTGGTCTACCCCAGGAGTACTCGCTGAACAATTATGCCACACAGTTTCTCTTTTATGTGATTGTTATCGCTAGGAGAGAAATATGTAGAGAGTGGAAGTCGAGGGCCCCCCAAAGTTTGCTGACTGTCTAAAGAACATCATGATGATTATTCAGTCAGACAGGATGTGTGGTGGAGAGAATGCTACTAAGGTTTGGTCTGCGCTAAAAGACTGGTCAGAAAAATAACTCAAGTCCAATGATTATGCCAGAGGTTTGTGGCCCTGTCCTCTCGGGTAACAAGGAGATTGGGAGTTGGACGAGGAGACAGCCTACCTCTGGGTGAATTCTGAAGGCCGCGCACATTTTCCAGGGGCAGAACCGAAGTTTTGTGTGCGAAAGGCTCAGAGAGATCCCATCTAGAGCAGATATCTTCTAGTGGCATGTATGAGGACAAAAAAAAAAAGAAATGTTATGTCTTTACCTCTCCAACTCCTGCTGCCCAATTTTTAGGTATTGGCTAGACCGCTGCATGTGCTGTCTCGAAGAGACATGTATTCAATCAGCGGACTTCAGCCTGCCCCTAGGCTGACCATTTGCTTGCTCCATTGTCGCTCCCATATTCTTTCTACCCATTTGTCGATGACATGCATACGTCAATCCCCTTCTTCTTTTTCGCCCTCCCCTAGAGCATGGACCAATTACTAGTATCACTCCACTCCTTTTAGGTCCCACTTTTTTCTTTGTTTTCAGTATTCTACACAGTTCTCATACTGTTGCCAGCTCCGTCTCCTTCTTCCCACCCTACCCCACCCACCAAAACCCCCATTGATTTTCTTATATCTGCACGTTTTTGATTTATTGTTAATGCAGAACGCGGGCGGCAGCAGGGCAAACAAAAGCAACACGTTTTGTTCGCTTGCGCCATCTTCTCCGCCCCAACCCAAACCGCCATTGTTTTTCGCTATGTTAGCAAATTTTAGATTTTTTATTAATGCCAAGCGCGGATGGCAACAGCGCAGAAGTATTTTTACAAACAACAGAAACACGTTTTGCTCTTGATTAGCGGTTGCTCTGAATCAAGCAACCACATGATCTTGACCAGTCACCTGATTTTGCCAGTCCCGGCAACTCCAAGAAAGGGTGACATTTTTAGCGAGGCTGATGTTTATGGTACTTCATGACTGCGACTTCTCTGCTCCAACATAGGCAGGGGTCCTGTGTGCAGTGGGCTTGGTGTGCCGCATCAGTAAGTTGTCTATTTTCATATTGATATTAGCTATTATTTTGGGCTCTGTCCCATAACGAATAAGAGGCAAAATAAAGGCTCCCAGGACTGTGATATGGCACTTAGGGCCATATGTAGGTAATCCATTTTTACCGATTCTAAAATACCGAATTTTACCGATTCGGTATTTTAGAATCGGTAAATGGGATGTAGATAATAATTCGGTAAATTTTACCGAATCGGTAAAATTCGGTAATTACCGATTCGGTATTTACCGATTCGGTAATTCCCATTCATTCCTATGGGCCTGGAGGCTCATAGGAATGAATGGGAATTACCGATTCGGTAAATACCAACTTGATAATAGGGGGAATACTTACAAGGGTGGCAGGGTGGCACATTGACACCCTGTTGCACCCCTGAATAGTGCATGGGTGCACATGTGGCACACATACATGCCCAAAGGGCATGTATGTCTGCCACATGACACTCTTGGAAAAGCACAAATTTGCTTTTTCTAAGGTTTTTGATATTTACTACCAACTTTTAGTTGGTGGTAAGAATATATGATTATACCACGATTTCAGTTACCACGCATGGCTTTACCACGCGAATTTTACCTCGCAAGTGGCTTTACCACGCTGGTATTTACAACGTAGCATTTTACTACGAGTTGCAACGTCTTACCTTCACGTCTTTCTCCACGAGCCCTTACTTCCATCCTCCTTTGAAACAAGCGTCAAAACACGTATACCAAAATAAAAAAAGGACTGCTTTTTTGACGTACACGGCACGTCTTTGGGGGAGGCTCTTTCCTCTTTCTTTTAAATGTATGTTCGTTTTTTTGTTAAAGTAACCAGCTTGTTATTTTTGGGGGGGGAGACCCCCCCCAGCCCCCCTCCGAGCCCCCCCTCCCTCTGCCCCCCCTCCCTCTGCCCCCCCATGCCCACGCAGATCGACTTGAAGGAATACCACGTCTCCCCCCTAGCCCGTGGTAAAGACGTCGTGGAAGGTACCCTGCGTGGAAGGCACCCTGCGTGGTAAGTGTCACGTGGTAAACGTGAGTAGTGGTAATGCCTTCGTGGTAAATGATGTTTCCCGGTGGTAAATACCGAATCCTTAACTCAGAAATGCACCGAATCGGTATTTTAAGGAATAGGTAATTTACCGATTTCTTAAATTACCGATTCGGTAAATTACCGAATCCTTAAATTTAGCCCCTACATCTCAAATGCTCAATACCGGTCGGTAACGGCTGAAATTCGGTAATTTCGGCCGTTACCGACCGGTATTGGGCCTCCTACATATGGCCCTTAATTTTTTTATTGTTTTTTGCTATAGCGTATGAATGATCAGTCGCCGGGTTCAGTGGCTAACCCATCGGTCATGGCTCTGCTGTGAATTAGGAAAGCGAGACACCGCAGTGCCGTAGCTAGCCTCTGGCCGCCAGTGGCAGTGAAATTAAATGAAATGAACGCATTTGATATAGCGCATAGCTACTCGAACTAGAGTGTCCTAGCACTAGGAAAACAGAAAAGTCGTGGAATGCCAGGGAAGGGCTAGTTTTTAAAGAGCCAGGTTTTAAGATTTTTCCTGAAGGTTAGCAGATCTGTAGTTAATCTCAAAGGTTCTGGAAGACTGTTCCACATCCGTGCGCTGAGGAATCCAAAGGATCTACCCCCCATACGTGCAAGGCGTGTTTTGGAAATGAATGGTCAGGTTTGCATTTGAGGATCTTAGGGATCTAGCGGTTTACAGGTTTGTTTAGATAGCCGGCTCCAATGCCATGAAAAGCCTTGAAAAAGATCACCATAACTTTTAAGTTGATCCTTTATTTCATGCACAGCCAGTGCAAGGACCTTAGGATGAGGGTCATACTAGATCTGGGTTTGGGTCTCACAATAGCTCTGGCAGCTGCATTTTGCACCACTTGCAAGCGCTGAATAAGACATTTGGGCAAACCAAGGTACTAGCTGTTAAAATAGTCAAGTTTAGATGTCACTATGGCTTGCACCACAATCTTTCTACTGTCTAGTGATAGTAGTGTCAGGAATTTTTTTAACATACAGAGTATGCCAAAACAGACGCCTGTTAGAGTTTGGAACTGTAAACTCATGGAGAGAGTGTTGTCGATGATAATACCAAGGTTTTTGACTTTCTCCTTTGGAGAAAGTGGAGGTGACAAGTCTTTAAGCCACCAAGTGTTCCAGTTTCAGGTTGTCCAAAGAAGACGACTTCTGTTTTATCTGGGGCCACAGTGAAAGTGGGGGTGGCGAGTTTTCTCTGTTTGCCCCCCGTGGCAAACGCATTCAGGAGCGGGTGTAGGTGGAGTGCTTGCTATTGCCCCCATGAGACGGCAAGTAAGAGCGGGGGAGACCGCCACCACCAAAACTTGTGCAACCCGGGGCAGGTCGCCCCCCGCCCTCCCTAGCTACGCCACTGGGAGCAACCTGAGCCACAGCACACATCGCCCTTGCCCCGCCATTATCTGCTCCTCCAAGTGGCCCTGCGGCTAAAACAACAAGCCTTGGCACGGACCCGCGGAGCACCACTGTTGAGCGCTACTTTTATTGTTTTACTTAAAATTGGACCATACAAATGGTTACAATAGACCTAACGGTCGCTGAACAATAATAACAGTTTAAATAAACAAGCATTTGCAATGCAATAGGTCTCGCATTAGGAAATTTTGAGCTATTGGTATTGTAAATGACACATTTTTAATTTATGTGTTGGTTTTGAAAATAGCGAAATTAATAGCTTTGTCATTTACAATGCCAATATGTTCAACTTTCTCAAATGTGACACCTATAGCATTTGTAATGCAATATGTGTTGTATTTACGTGACTTAGGTGTATTGATCTTACAAATAACAATGGCTTTTATTTTTTTAAAATAATTAATACTTAAATGAAAGTTATTGTAATTTATAATGGCAAGAGCTTAAACTTTTGTAAATAAGTTTTGTGAAGTGAGGGCGATAGATAGAGTGAGGGCGATAGAGTGAGGGCGATAGATAGAGCGAGGGCGATAGATAGGGCGAGGGCGATAGATAGAGCGAGGGCGATAGATAGGGCGAGGGCGATAGATAGGGCGAGGGCGATAGATAGAGCGAGGGCGATAGATAGAGCGAGGGCGATAGATAGGGCGAGGGCGATAGATAGGGCGAGGGCGATAGATAGGGCGAGGACGATAGATAGGGCGAGGACGATAGATAGGGCGAGGACGATAGATAGGGCGAGGACGATAGATAGGGCGAGGACGATAGATAGGGCGAGGACGATAGATAGGGCGATAGATAGGGCGAGGACGATAGATAGGGCGAGGACGATAGATAGGGCGAGGACGATAGATAGGGCGATTGATAGAGCGAGGGCAATAATTAGGGCGAAGGCGATAATTAGGGCAAGGGCGATAAATAGGGCGAGGGCAATAGATAGGGCGAGGGCGATAGATAGGGCGATAGCTAGAGTGAGGACGATAGATAGGGCGAGGACGATAGATAGGGCGAGGACGATAGATAGGGCGAGGACGATAGATAGGGCGAGGACGATAGATAGGGCGATAGCTAGAGTGAGGACGATAGATAGGGCAAGGACGATAGATAGGGCGAGGACGATAGATAGGGCGAGGACGATAGATAGGGCGAGGGCGATAGATAGGGCGAGGGTGATAGATAGGGCGAGGGCGATAGCTAGAGCGAGGGCGATAGCTAGAGCGAGGGCGATCGCTAGAGCGAGGGCGATAGCTAGAGCGAGCGCGATAGCCAGAGCGAGGGCGATAGCTGGAGCGAGGACGGTAGATGGAGCGAGGACGGTAGATGGAGCGAGGACGGTAGATGGAGCAAGGACGGTAGATGGAGCGAGGACGGTAGATGGAGCGAGGACGGTAGATGGAGCGAGGACGGTAGATGGAGCGAGGACGGTAGATGGAGTGAGGACGGTAGATGGAGTGAGGACGGTAGATGGAGTGAGGACGGTAGATGGAGTGAGGACGGTAGATGGAGTGAGGACGGTAGATGGATAGATGGAGTGAGGGCGGTAGATGGATAGATGGAGTGAGGGCGGTAGATGGATAGATGGAGTGAGGGCGGTAGATGGATAGATGGAGTCAGGGCGGTAGATGGAGTCAGGGCGGTAGATGGATAGATGGAGTGAGGGCGGTAGATGGATAGATGGAGTGAGGGCGGTAGATGGATAGATGGAGTGAGGGAGGTAGATGGATAGATGGAGTGAGGGAGGTAGATAGATAGATGGAGTGAGGGCGGTAGATGGATAGATGGAGTGAGGGCGGTAGATGGATAGATGGAGTGAGGGAGGTAGATGGATAGATGGAGTGAGGGAGGTAGATAGATAGATGGAGTGAGGGCGGTAGATAGATAGAGTGAATCTGTTTGTCACAAATTAAGCACTAGGAAAGCAGCACCAATTCCAAAGGCCACACAAGAAATTCTGTAAAGACACAAACCGTGAGCAAAAGGCAGGACTAAGAAAATAAAAGTCACATTGAGCGAACAAATGTACCTGTTTACCCCCCGCCTCCCCAACACCACCTTAGGAAGGATGCTGTAGGCGGTTATATGTAGATGGCAGCACTATTGCCTTATATTTCCACAGCATAAGCCTGTGTGGGCACCACAGAGAAGCACCGCAAACCGCGGATACAACTGTGTTCTGTTAGTGGCATGGTGAGCGTTAAAACGGGTGTGTTCATACAGCGAGAGTAACGCTTGCCCAAAAGGATATAGTTTTAAAAACAGAAATTGATAATTTGGTGGGGGAACTGGGTCACTAGCACCACTGCAGTCCTTTATTAACTACTACACATGCCTGTCTTCATAAACATATTACTTACCTGTAACCTGCCCCATAAATCTATATTTACATTCACATGTAAATCTATGTGGCATTGTGTGTCCGGAGAGCACCCAAAAATGTTGCTGGGTTGACGAAATTATGTGCCCCAAAAAGTCAAATTTACTGAAAACAGCTGCCGCTAAAATCCTATTAAAGTTTAGTCCATATACTCTTCTTTCAGGTACATTTCCCCCCCCCCCCCCCCCCCAAAAAAAATCATATTGTGAAGCTGCTGCCTCATGAAACACCGCCACTTCATTATTTGCAAATTAAGCATTACGAAGGCAGCAGTAGCTACGTGTTTACTGAGCAATGTAACTAAAAGGTTTACGAAACTAAAAGCCACATATCAAGTTTAAAGGGCACGCCTAAAACATTAAAAGCAGATATCGTGAACAAAGGCACAATACACAGTGAAGTGTAAAAGCCAAACGTTACGTCCAAAAGACTCGTATATAGGTAAAGAAGGTTTGTGTGGCCTGAAAAGGACACATTCGGATTCCAAAGAATGCACAAGAAGCACTTTAAAAGCACAAATGGTGAGCATAAAGCACATATAAGACAAAAAAAACTCACATATAGCAAAGAAAAGTACATGTTTGGCCTCCCCACTTTAGGATGCAGTAGGCTGTTAGGTGTACATGGCAAGCCCTATTACCCTTATATCTCCACAGCATAAGCCCTGTGGGCACCACAAGGAAGCACAAAGTACAGCCGCTGAATAGAAAGCAAATACAAGGACTGTGGTCTGTTTCTGGGATGGCGAGCTTTAGGCAGGGTGTGTACATACAGCACGACTAGCATCTGACCAAAAGGTTGTTGGAGAAAACTCTGTACACGGTTAATGCGGTGGGGGGACCGGGTCACTAGCACCATTGCACTCCTCCTTCATTAACTACTCCACATGCCTGTCTTCAAAAGCACATTACTTACCTGTAACAGTAGCTTTGCAACATAAATCCTGATGTCCATTTGTGTATATTCCAAACATCAATATATCTGTAAAGCCACTGAAATTATATGGCTGACGACCACCCAAATATATGGTCGGGTTGACTAAATTATGCACATTAAAAATGACAAATTTACGGTGCCTTGTCTGTATGCTAAAGATCGCAATGCAAAACCCGTAAACACATATCGTTTTCAAAGTATAAGTTGTGCATAAACCATTCACAAGCACTAACAGGGCGGCAATAGCTAATTATTCCCATCTACATACAAAATAATTTCATAGCATAGCACCACTTGCGTTCAAATGTATTTATTACATGTATCAAAATTAACAGTACTTCGTCCACAATAAAAGATGAATAACTACAACTAAACAATAAAAAATATTTGCCAAACTCGTACGGTGCCACTTTGACCCTTTAACAACATCCCACCCTTATTTCTACAGTTTATATGCTTTATGTTGTGCAAGCTAAACAGAAAACACCCTGTGTGAAGCTACCGCATAATTAAAACGCATGCATCTCTTCTCTTAGAAATTAAAGTGTTAAAGCGGCAGTAGCGGAGGCCCTATTAAAATTCAGATGATCAACTCTGTGTAACGCAAGTTACAAATTAACCAGTACCAAAACGGCTATACCTACATGTTTGCAGCTACACACAAACAATGGTTGTAGCTTTAAATTGAAACAGAATCAATTTGTTAAATTAAACTTAAAACTTCGTTTTTTTTTGTTTACAAAATTGCTTTCACGAGGTTTGTAACTGTGTTAATTACATAAAATACATAAACATATGTTATGGGGAAGAGAGCAGGCTCAAAGTCTGCTGTAGTGTAAGTTTCGGTGTAAAATTCTACACTTCAGAAAGGATTCCAGCACACGCTAATGAAGCGTAAACAAGCCGAGCAAGACATTGTGAAAGTAAAGATAAGAGAAAACTAGCCAGAGTCCACGAAAGTCTCTTGTTACAGACACAGGCTACAGCGTGGGAAACAAGCACCGTTTGTGAAGCATCACCATACAAAACCTGACGGCGATAATGCATTCCATTCAGACTTGCATAATCACGGTTTCACTCCCTCAGTCCTAAACGCCAAACGGATTGCAATAAGCCTTCGGTGACATTTACTCAAACACACGCAGTTAGCAGGGGCGGAGCGGGGAGAGGGTGTTAAGCAGCAGGGGCCTTTGAAGTGAAGCTAAGCTTCACTTCAAAGGTGTGGGAGGAGTGCGGCAGAGGGAACAGACGGCGATTTGGTGATGTGCACGCGCATTTTAGGTCAATGCGCAAGCGCATTGACCTAAAAGCCACGGGCACAGCACCAAATCGCCAAGTTGGGTAAAGTCTGTTTAGGCCCCTATAGAGCTTCGCCAGCTAGGCGCTTGCGCCCAGCAGGCGAGCCCTAAAAAGGTCACAATAATCAACACAACTACATTTTGGTGTTAAATCATACCTATTCATAACCGCCCGTCAATTGGTTGGGTCAGCACACCCATTAACACAGCTAAAATACGTTAACACTGACAATAACTGTAGCTCTCGAATTGCTGAGACCTCTTGGCTTTACAAATGCTTGTTTTAAAAGTCACCCTTCAGTAATGCCAGGTAGTCAAGGTCGTTGTTTCATTCCACCTTAGGTGCTTTTGTTCCCTCTGAGTTTCTGCTTTGTTCTCTTTTGAGTGAGTAAAGGGACTTTCATACTAGGTGGCGTGATAAGGTGGGGCAGTCGGCGTGCTGGTCTCTTTGGTGCCAATTCTTGCGGCTCAGCTGAGATAAAGGTGTGTTTAAAGCCTTTCTCCCTGATAAGGCACCTCATTCAGATTATTTCCCAGACGATGTCCCCAGGCGCTTGAGGAAATTAAAAATCTTCGTTTTATTTGACTTCCAGCCATCAACTGTCGGCACAGCAATTTGAAATCGTACAGGTCGGTCATAAGGCATCCATGCTTTAAAAACAAACAAACTTTATTTACCTTTTAACATACAGATTACAAACCAACACTCCACCCAGGGCCGGCTCTAGGCTCATGGTGGCCCTGTGCAGGGAGCGTAGGTGGTGGCCCCGGAAGAGGGAGTCCTGGCGGGGCGGAGCTCAGGAAGGTGTTTTAATAATACGTCCAGAAAAGTCGTTAGATGACCAGTACCTGCGGCTGCTCCTACCCTTCCGAATTCGTCTCAGAACGATACAATTTAGGAGGAGGGCATTGTGACACACGACATGAGGGACTGGGCGCACAGACAGCTGCAGTGCCAGGGCCATGACAGGGGGTCCGGACCCCCACAAAAATGCAGGAGGCCTGAGCCTGCAATGGGAGGGGGTTATTGTTAAACAAATAGGCATGTTCATTAAAAAAATAATCATATCTACAACTACAGGGGGTACAATGAGGTCAGTACACATGCTGCTGGTAGCCCTGTGAGTGGAGATGGGGTGGGGGAAGACTCACCCATCTCGTCCTCATAGCTGCCAAGGTTTCAGATTGCCATACGTGACATTTTCATAATTTCAGTGTAATTATGAGTGACTATGAGGGACACTTTCTTGCGGGCAAAATTAAGCAATGAAGACGATCAACACATGTAAATATCAGAAATAACACCACAAAGAGCGTTCCAATCAAAACACGTCAGTCTTTTGAATAAACTACTACGGCAACTATATCTCACAATGCAAGCTTTCCTCTGTGTGTGACCACAACGCTTTCGCTCTCTCTATCCCTCTCCTCTCTATCCTTTTATCCCTCTCCTGTCTCTTTTTATCCCTCTCCCCTCTGTCTCTTTTTATCCCTCTCCTCTCTCTCACGCGCTCGCTCTCTATCCCTCTCCTCTGTTATTATCCCTCTCCCCCTCTCGCACGCACTCTCTCTCTATCCCTCTCCTCTCTAACCTTTTATCCCTCTCCTCTCTGTCTCTTTTTATCCCTCTCCTCTCTCACACGCTTGCTCTCTAGCCCTCTCCTCTCTGTCTTTACCCCTCCCCCCTCTTGCACGCTCTCTCTCTCTATCCTTTTATCCCTCTCCTGTCTCTTTTTATCCCTCTCCACTCTGTCTCTTTTTATTCTTCTCCTCTCTCTCATGCGCTCGCTCCCTATCCCTCTCTGTCTCTTTTTATCCCTCTCTCCCCTCTCGCACGCTCTCTCTCTATCCCTCTCCATCCTTTTATCCCTCTCCTCTCTCTCCTCTCTAGCCTTTTATCCCTCTCCCCTCCCTGTCTCTTTGTATCCCTCTCCTCTCTCACGCGCTCAATCTCTAGCCCTCTCCTCTCTGTCATTATCCCTCTCCCCCTCTCGCACCAGGCTGCACTGTTTGTTTTGATATGAAAACATTAATTTTGAGTCATGTGTTCTCGATAGAGGCCATATCCGTAAAAAAAAAATGAAAACATTTTTGGCAAACAGCTACGCGTCGGCTCTCACTCAGCCTTACCTTGTGCAGTCTAAGTTGCTGCTCCAAAAATCCCAGCAACACTCTGTACTAGCCGCTTCTCTTGGGCCTACCTTCCTTCCACAGAGCAAGGCACCTGCTCCGGTCTTTTTTTTTACTGGACTTATTGCGCACTTTTAAGTGTTGCGCTGCAAATGTGCATGACTGACACTAGTGGTCCTGCTCTTTGCTTCTCTGAGGGTCACTGTTGTCTCGACTTTACTCAATTTTTTTAATGCTCATCTGTATACATGACAGAAATTAGGGCCCATTATGACTGCGGAGACCTGTACAGCTGCGATGAGAAGCAGCCTCACTCTGCCTGTACCTCCCGCTCTCGTCACAGTCAGACACAGGCTCCAGCACTCTCCCTCGACCGGCCCTCCAGCGCCTCGGAAATAATTATTTACTGGCTGGCAGGGGGCAGCCATAGATATTTTAGCCTCACTGCAACAGGCGGCCCAGTAGAAGGTGCAATCCGATCTGTAGTGCTGCCAGCCTGCCGAGCACCATGATTCCGGTGGCACTGCTGCCTGCAAACTAGTGAGCTCTGCAGCCAGCCTCTACCTCAGTCCCAGTTGGTTCCCTCAAAACCCTGGCAGCAGGACGTGACCTTACGTCCCCACTCCCCCCTTTCGGCGCTATGGCCAAGTTGTAACACGTGACGCAGCTCCTCCCCATGCGGTGCCCCCCCTCCCCAGTTCCGAACTTCATGGCACTTTGTCTCTGCTCATAGTGCCTGTGTGTGTCCCTAGGTTTTGCGCAAAAATGAACCCCCTTTACACTTTCGGCCTTTCTAGCTGCTCCACGGCCGCGGAGGGGCCCCTCGGAGCCAGAGGCCGCCAAATCCAGCCACCAGGGGGCCGCCAGTGCCACGATGTATCAGATCCTTCCGATCCGATCCTCGTCGTGGCGGCCCCTGGGGTGTGGTGGCCCTGTGCAGGTGCACAGTTTGCACATGCCTAGGGCCGGCCCTACTCCACCTGCCCTTTTACATATTGCAATATAATTTTTTTTCAGCCAGAGCACTTTACATCATTCCAAAGAAATGCCTAAAATGCAGACCTGGACTTGTGATTCTGGCATTCCATTCCATTATTTTAGCATGTCTTTGGGCCCGATTCACAGAATGAATTTAAGACTCAATCCTAAACTTACTACTATTTTGGTATTCACAGAATGCACTTACTACTTTTGGCATTCACAGAATGAATTTACTACTTTTGGTATTCACAGAAGTTAGGATTTAAGACAAACTTAAGACAGACTTAAGACAGACTTAAGACAAACTTAAGACAAAATCCTAACTTCTGTGAATACCAAAAGTAGTAAGTTAATTCTGTGAATACCAAAAGTAGTAAGTTCATTCTGTGAATACCAAAAGTAGTAAGTGCATTCTGTGAATATCAATATATTAGTAAGTTTAGGATTGAGTCTTGAGCTCATTCTGTGAATCGGGCCCAATGTCATTTCAAAAAGGTAAGAGAGTCTTTACAAGTTAGATCGGTATACCTAGCCTTAGATCGCCAGTCTGCAGGGTCTCAAGAAGAAGCATTTCGATGATGAGACCAAGCAAAATATCCAGGGTTGCTTTTGTTGCTGATCCCATGGAATTGTTTGGGGCTGAACGGCTTGAGTTGGGGCAGCTGAACTTAGGATGCAATGGAATGGAATGCTTGCTGGAGAAAGTTTCAGGGCTTAAGATTGATTCAAGGATTCCCACCCATAACTTTCTTTACAGTCTGGTTTGATACAGACATTCTAGGCGCTTCGTGAGAAACAATCATTTGAAAGTCAAGCAGAACTATGATACTGTGGGTTTGAATTACTTCTTTAAATATACTTCCTTTTTCATGTTGACCCATTAGCATCATTAGTGCAGTTTGACTTTACTGATAATTAAATCATTCCTTGTTTGCCATAGTCCTGGTTGCTGAAGGGGTGAAGCACATGCAACCCAGTGCAGGTAAAGGGTGCAGCTGAATCAGCACTCATGAGCCAGAGACTGGACACAACAGCCACCTATATATTCATTTTATTAAGTCAGCATTCTTGCTGTGATTTTTAAAGCAATTGAAACTGACATATGCTGACGTTTTGGACAAAAACACCCCAATAACGCCCTTCAAAAGTTCACAAAAGGATTCCCGGCAGTCATAAACGCATTTAACAAAATGAATTTCTCTGCCATGAGATCCTCAGTAGTAACTTTATTTCTGAATTAGGCCCGCTGGCTTCCCGTGCATTTGATGTGTTAGTAGACCTTTCCAATGTAAACTCTCTCTCTCTTCCTGTCTCAATGCCTCTCCCTCTCTCCATCCTCTTTTCACCGTCAGTCTCTCTCTATTCTCCTCCCGCTTACTCCCCTATATGGACTTAAATCTGTGTTTCTTCTCCCTTTCTCTTTGTTACACTCATGCTTTTTCCCCTGTCTGTTTCTGTTTTGTCTGCCTCGCACTCTTACACCAACCTCTGTGACGTCGACGCAAGCACCCTAGAAATAGAAAACGGCTGCAGCGGCATAATAACTGAACTATTCGCTCTGTATATTACGACATGGTGTTGCATATTGTAAGATATAAAGTCGAATTGTTAACCAGGCTCACAGCAGGTGGGCAACAGAAGCTGAAAATGCGTGATAATGCATTTTAATGCGTTGACGTGGACCACCACATTCAAATGCGTTAGTCTAACGCCTGATGCGTGGTACTTGGCAGGGCTGCTGCTTCTCTCACTCAGTTCTTTTCTTTCCTTCTCCGTCTTTCTCTTCCACTGTCTTCTCCCGCTCTGTCTCTTTGTCTCTCCCTCTCACTGCCAACCCCTCACTTTCTCTTACTCTCTCTCTTGCCCCAACTGCTCTCTCTGGCTCTTTCCCTATTCCTTTCTATTTTATGTATTTTACTCACCTTTGTCTGTCTTCTCAACTCCCGCCCTCTTATCCATCTATCTCTTTATGTCTCTCTCATTTCAGTTTCTCTGCCACATATGCAGGTGTTTACTCCTAGGAGTGAAACAATACAGATCCTCTCTGCCAATGTATGTGGCCTGTCTTTTCCTCAGCTTCTGTCCAGACTCATGAACCGGATCCGGCTCTCACAGGGCACTGCCCCTTTACACCGGGCCTGTGCCCACCAGTCCCAGCTCACAGGACCCAGCTCTCACAGGGCCCTGTCCCCACCGGTCCCAGCTCACAGGGCCCTGTTCCTCCAGTGGCGGTGCCTCCATTGGGGCGCTGAGGCGTTGCCCCACTAATGCACATGGCCCCAACATCGTCCTTTACAACTTGCTTGCTGGAACTTCTTAACCCCATCGCCGCGGGGCTAATTCCCCCCGCAGTGCTGGGGGAAGGGGGGCCACGCGCGGCGCCGCGGTGCTGATGACGTGCTCGGCTCGTCATGCAGCACGGTGCCGCTGTGCTGATGACAAGCTGAGCTCGTCATGGCCACGCCCGCTCAATGGAACACCCA
Organism: Lissotriton helveticus; assembly: GCF_964261635.1. NCBI lineage: Eukaryota > Metazoa > Chordata > Amphibia > Caudata > Salamandridae > Lissotriton > Lissotriton helveticus. The sequence goes on along the minus strand of NC_136070.1, from coordinate 1,225,798,541 downwards.
GCACAGCGGGGGAATTATGCCCGCGTGGGCGTTCCGCGGAGGTCATGACGAGCTCAGGTCGTCATCAGCACAGCGCCACCGTGCTGCATGATGAGCTGAGCTCGTCATCGGCACGCAAGAGGTTAATGAAATTGTTCTTACCGCATATATTTCTGCCGGCGGCAGCGGGTCACCGGGCCACGCCCGAGTCAATCATGACACTAAGGGGGTGGGGCTGCGGCAGTATCAGGGTTTGACTGACAGTCCGAGTCAGTAAAGCGCAGCAGCATAGTGCGCATGTTTGGGCTTGGGCTGGTAATTTTTCTGACCAGCCCGAACATGCGCACTAGCCTGCACATTAGGAGACCGCGGGTTGCTTCATGCCACAGCCTCCGGTCTCCTAATGGGCAGGGGTGTGTCCCTGCTCAAGCCAATCCAGGCGTTGCTGGAGCAGCAGCTGGATTGGCTGAGGCACGCGTTCACTGAGCAGACTGGCTCAGTCCGAGGCTGGCATAATCGGCATTGGGTGTGCCATGTGTGGGTGGCGCTTGGAAACGTATGACCAATCTTTGTGCAGCTATGCAGACAGTGATTGGCCATTTTATTGTGACGTTGTCGCTCTCGTAGCAGACCGCGTGGTGCCACACACACGACACACCTTGTGTTCAGTGCGACCTGTGACCTTGCGATTTTGGCTCTGCCTGCTTTCTTACAATAAGGTCAGTAATGAATAAGGTATTTTATTGGTACAGTGCAATGCTTCTCTTGCGGGCGTGTGCATATGCGTGCGACTGCGATTGAGTGCACGTGTCTGTCTGTCAGTTGCTTGCGTACCCATATGCTTTCTTACATGCTCCTCCGGGGCCTTCTTCTCCAATCCCCCTATTTCAGTCCCTCATATCTAATGTTCCGATTTCGCCGTAAGTAGGCCACTCCCGCACGAGCCGCCGTCATCCACTGAGCTTCACATTAGTTAGTATTACAGGCTGATGACTCCCTGGGGATGGCCGCCATGCATGGCTCACTACGACTAGGCCCTGTACAGGCAGGGGGGCAGGAACGTGAAAATAACGCTTCATTATTTATACATTTCAGATTCTAGAGTAATTTCAAAGTTCAATCTGTAACTGTGTGCCAGATACTTAGTCAGTCACTGGATCACAGTGCTACCAACTTTTATGAAGGACACTGAGCTTGCGCGGATCAGTATGCCTGTACCTGTTCCAACGGATTAAGTTTAAAACATGTTGTGTGATCCACTAAGCTCTCCAGAATATGGGCCCCTCTTATCTTGCAGAGAAATTCACTCCCAATACCCTAGTACGTGCTCTCCGCTCCAGCAGTAAATTTCTTCTTGAAGTTCCTACCATCAGGAGGGCAAGACTGGGAGGGAAGGCCCTATCCTACCTTGGCCCTCGCCTCTGGAACAAACTCCCTGTTTCCCTCAGGTTATGTCCAGAACACGCCAAGTTCAGGAAACTGTTAAAAACCTTCCTGTTCCGCACTTACTAAGTATTCCAGGATCATCAACCTTCCTCAAGTGTCCGTTTAAGCGCAGGGATACTCCTTCGGAAGTCGATTCAAGCGCTATATAAACATATAAATAAATAAATAAATAAATAAATACCTTCACCAACGTGGATCGTGGAAGCTTACTTTTAGAAGATGGCGCCCAAAGGAATCTGTCATTTGAACAATCTTTCTCCTTCTATTGCTTAACAAAGAGCAACAATTGAAAAACGTGCAGTACAGCGAGGAATGGTCTCCTATCTGCATTACGTATGCTCCTTCACCATGCTTGCACCTGGTCAGACTATGCATTGAAGTGGGAAGGCCAGGCTGATTGCGATGTGTTCTTAGGCATATATTGTAGTTTATTCAGGAGCATAGGTAAGAGCATACAACCTCCCAGCTGACCAGACTCATAACTGCCAAGTCTGGAATCTCGCTGAGTGATGAAACCACTAAGAACATTGTTAAGCTCTAGAACGGTATAAGTAAAGGACACAAAGGAAGGGTTAAAGAGAACACAAGATTAAGCATTTACAACACATCGTAGTGCACTTCTATTTGTGAGAAAGTCAGGAATACCCAGAAGCACTGTCCTCGTATGTACACAGTACACTTAGGTCTGCTCGTTTACCATTCTGCCAGTGAACTCCGTGTCCTTATTATGGCACCCTCTCTGCACCTTCAGTATGAATACTGGACTGGTGATTAAGTAGTTCGCATTTCTTCCCGCGCTCCCTGGATGGAGCCAAAGGATGATAAATGCCCAGCTCATGGCGGGAGACGTGCCTGTGTGCTGTGTGTGTGAGTGTGTTATGTGTGTTGTATGTGCCTCTGTGTGTGCATTTGTTGTGTGTGCACTTGTGTGTTGTGTTTGTGTGTGAATGTGTCCTGAATGGTGGTACCTCTTGACTCTCCCAGGCAGGCACCGCACAAGAAAACAGGGCAGCACTGCAATTGCTCTTTAGACTCACAGACTGCTGTGCCACTATTTTTGGGGTTGTGTTTAGAATAAATACATATATATTTGATATATACCTTGTGTGGTGTCCTTTCATTTGGTACTCAAGGGATTATAATTGGTAAAACAACTTGCTTAACTCGCCTACTGAAGTCCTAGCCTGATGACTGCTGGTTCATGCTACCACTAGGATAGCTTTCTATAAGGTTGACTTTACAACCACCATCAACAAGGGTCGATTAGATTGGTGCAAGGTGCCCACTAGAATAGTGGACATCATATGCCAGGCTAACTTCCCACAGTGGTACCTCTTGACTCTCCCAGGCAGGCACCGCACATGAAAACAGGGCAGCACTGCCATTGCTCTTTAGACTCACAGACTGCTGTGCCACTATTTTTGGTTCCCAGTGCGGCTGGTTACGCAGTGTTTAGTGTGGGAACCGGAGCCCAGGCTCTATTTGCACTATAGTGCAGTGGGTTCATTGTGCGGTAGAGTAAGGTCTACCTATGCTGTAGTACCAGGGCCCGGTGACTAACAGAGGTGCAAGGGTAATGAGTTTGTTTCCACTGCAGGTACACAGTTGCTAGTTGTGCTGTAGTCCAGAGGCTCGTGTCAAGTTGTACTGTAGAGGGGGGCCTTCGCATATAGCTGACGCTGTCCTCCTGTAGTGCAGCCTTTAGGGGTTAGTTCTTTAGGGAATGGAGTCTAGATATTGTGTAGTGTGACTGTGCAGAGTGCTGTAGAAGACCACCTGGAACCCAGCTGTCTAGTATGGGGGTCGAGTGTTTAGTTGTTCTGTAGACGGTGTGGGCTGCAGGGATCTGGTTGAGCTGCATGAGTGTGTCTGTGCATGTCCTGTGCTCTGTTGTGCTTTAGCATGCCGTTCTGCTGCGTTCTGTGCTGTCCTGTGCATATATGCTGTGGTGCGCAGTGCTGCACGGTGCCGTGCTCTATTAAGCGCTGCTGTTTTGCATTGCATTGCACTGTGTACAGTGCTGTACTTTAATGTGCTGTGTATTGCTGTGTTATGTACTGTTCCGCTTTGATGTTCAATGCTTTATTCGAATGCCAAGGGTTTTTCCCGTATTGAATCGGATGTCCGGATTTGTGCTTTTGTCGTGTGCTATGTTGCACTGTTTTCTGGACTGTATTGTGCGGTAACGTTGTGCACTGTGCTTTTTATACCAGTCTTATGTTTGCTGCACAGTTCTGATGCTTGCTGGACTGTGCTGTGCTTTGCTACACTATACTTTGTGGTGTTTTACTATACTGCGCACTATTGATGTATACAGCAATGGCCAGCAGTCTTTGCTTTGCTGTACAGTGTTACACCAATCAGCGGCAGCTCCGCCACTGTTGAACTCACAGACTGCTGTGCCAGTGCTTGCAAACCGGATTCAAGCATACTTTGCTGTCACTGTAATTAATTAGTCTCGCATGAAGCACTGACTAAGCAGTGCTAAACCTTACAGACACTGTTATATAGCAACAGGCCTCAGTCTCCTTCTGGTAGTAAACGGGGGAAGGTCAACATTTTTGGTTTCACAGTGGGCTTTGGGAACAAAAGGTTCAAATTATGAAGAATAATTAAACAAAAATGAAATAAGGCAAGTCAGAGTGTTCGCAAAGTGGCTAGATTGATATTATTCAATCACACCATAACATATTAGCGCTACTTTGCAGAGTTTGTCAGTGAAGCAGTACTTTTGTTTTCTTGTTCTTTTTTAAACAGCATTGTTTTCCCTGGTGGGGAAGTGCACCAATCTTGGGGTCCTGCAATAACTGATGGATGGGTGGATTGGTTACCATGTTCTTCCTGCTTACATTTCACATGCTTTACTTTGCTTTTTCCATGATGCTGGTACTCTTTATTTAGGCAGCATATTGCTTTATTGTCTAGTGCGTAATTTGAATGGAGTTGCAAGTATATTATGGTTTTAAAAGCACTCACTACCACCTTCCTGCCCTCTAACAATTTACAGAAACAATAAAAATGTCATGATAACGCTGATGGTTAATGTTTTTACTAGAGAGAGATCAGAGTTGTGTCTAGTGGAAGGTTTGACTCATGGAAAGATAGCACAGAAGGTTAATGTGCCTGCGGCAAAGAACATGTACCTGATGCAGATCACAAAATGCACATGAAGTAAATAGGTCAGTGAGTCTCTAAGTCTGTTATGAAGCTCTGTGGTTATACTGAATAAGCAGCTACCTATGTTATATGACATCAATTTATTAATGTAATAACTGCACTTTCACAATTGCTTTATTAACCTTCCTGCTCTCAGGGCCCTGTCCCTACAGGGCTCAGCTCTCACAGGACCCTGTCCCCACCGGTCCCAGCTGACAGGACCATGTCCCAACTGGTCCTAGCTCACAGGGTCCTGTCTCTACAGGGCTCAGCTCTCATAGGCCCCTGCCCCCATCAGACCTGAATCTCACAGCGTCCTTTCCCCATTGGTCACAGCTCACAGGACCCTGTCTCCATCAGACCCAGCCCTCACATGGCCCTGTTCCCCACCAGACCCAGCTCTCAATGGGTCCTGCCCCATCAGACCCAACTCTCAATGGGCCCTGTCCCCGCTCACAGGGCCCTGTCCCTACAGGGCTCAGATATCACACAGCCCTGTCCCCATCAGACCCAGCTCTCACAGGGCACTGTTCCCCACCAGATCCATCTCTCACAGGGCTCTGTCCCCATCAGACCTGGCTCTCACAGCGTCCTTTCCCCTTTGGTCTCAGCTCACAGGACCCTTTCCCCATTAGACCCAGCTCTCACATGGCCCTGTCCCCATCAGACCCAGCTCTCACAGGGCCCTGTCCCAACTAGTCTTAGCTCACAGGTCCCTGTCCCTACAGGGCTCAGCTCTCACAGGGCTCTGTCGCCACCAGACCCAACTCTCAATGGGCCCTGTCCCAGCTCACAGGGCTCTGTTCCCATCAGACCCAATTTTCACAGGGCCCTGTCACCATCAGACCCAACTCTCAAAGGGCCCTGTTCCCATCAGACCCAACTCTCACATGGTCCTGTCCCCATCAGACCCAGCTCTCACCTCACCCTTTCCCCTCTGTTCCAAGCTCACAGGTCTCTGTCCCCGTCAGGCCCAACACTCACAGAGGCCGGTCCCCACTGGTCCCTGCTCTCAAGGCCCTGCCCCAATAGGGCTCAGATCTCACAAGGCCCTGTCCCCTTCACACCCAGCTCACAGCGCTCTGTCCCCATCAGACCCAGCTCTCACAGGGCCCTGTCCCCACCGGTCCCAGCTCACAGGGCCCTGTTCCGAGCAGACTCAGCTCTCACAGGAACCTGCCCCATTAGACCCATATCTCACAGGGCCCTGTCTCCATCAGACCCAGCTCTCACAGGGCCCTGTCTCCATCAGACCCAGCTCTCACAGCACCCTTTCCCCTCAGTTACAAGCTCACAGGTCTCTGTGCCCATCAGGCCCAACTCTCACAGGGGCCTGTCCCCACAGGTCCCTGCTCTCAGGGCCCTGTCCCTATAGGGCTTAGATCTCACACGGCCCTGTCCCCATCAGACCCAGCTCTCACAGGGCCCTGTCCCCACTGGTCCCAGCTTTCACAGGGCCCTGTCCCCACTGGTCCCAGCTTTCACAGGGCCCTGTCCCCACTGGTCCCAGCTTTCACAGGGCCCTGTCCCCAACGGTCCCAGCTCTCAGAGGGCCCTGTCCCCACCGGTTCCAGATCACAGGGCCCTGTCCCCACTGGTCCCAGCTTTCACAGGGCCCTGTCCCCAACGGTCCTAGCTCTCAGAGGGCCCTGTCCCCACCGGTTCCAGATCACAGGGCCCTGTCCCCACTGGTCCCAGCTTTCACAGGTCCCTGTCCCCAACTGTCCCAGCTCTCAGAGGGCCCTGTCCCCACCAGTTCCAGATCACAGGGCCCTGTCCCCACCAGACCCAGCTCTCACAGGGCCCTGTCCCCACCGGTCCCAGCTCTCAGAGGGCCCTGTCTCCACCGGTTCCAGATCACAGGGCCCTGTTCCCATCGGACCCAGCTCCCACAGGACCCTGTCCCTATTAGACCCATGTCTCACATGGCCCTGTCCCTACAGGCCTCAGGTCTCACAGGGGTCCTCATCCCATCGGTGTCAGATCTCACATCCATTCAAAACGTTCTCTTCTCTGCCCTCCACGACTATTTATCTACTTCTGTAGAAATCAGGAGAAAAGTCCACCCAATATGTATGTTTTCTTGTTAAACATTTACTTGTCATTTATATTCTTAATCTTTCCATCTCTGGCTGTGTCCATCACCCACTGTCGAACACCAAGAGATTGCTGTCCAGTGTGAGCAATAATGTACCACTATTTCAAAATGGGTTATTTACTTCTTTACATCAAAATAATGTGTACAGAGCTCTTCACGTGAGCTACAACTTAAATTAAACTCAGAGTTTTGCTAGCTGTAATCTTTCTGTATTTTTTTCTTGAGGAAGAAAAAAAAGTGATTTTCCAATTTTCTGTACTGTGATGCATATTAGTGGATGTACGAAGCATTTTGATTTGCTTTCCAAAAGATATGTTGCTGCCCCCAGCTAGGCCAAGCAAAATAACCCAACCAAGAAGCAAAAATAGATTTACTAATATTTGACGCAAGGCAGCACATTAACTAAAGCTGAAAAATGCACCATATTCAGTAATTTGTGGCTCATTGTTTCTCCCCCAGCGCTGGCACACTTTTGGCGGCCATGTGTCAACGCACACACCATTGTGCCATACTGCAAGGTACTATGCCCCCCCTAAAAGCATAGGTTTTGTACTGGAAGTAAATAAAAGTACTGCGTTGTGTGAATGGGATATAACAGAACAGAGCCATATCTACTAAGCAGTGGCACTGTTCTGTTCTCTGCTTGTGCTCACATGCTTTATGTTGCCATGCACAAATGCAGGACCCATATGCCACAGTGCTATGGTCTCTGCATTGTCTGGAGCATAGTTTTTGTACTGGAAGGGTTCCCTTTCAATACAAAACTATGCTGTAAGTATTTTCCTCCTTTGTATGTGTGCTGTACAATAGAGCACTCTTGCAAAGTTGGGAAAATAAGAAGAAATTAAAACACTTCTCCTTGTTATGCATGTCTTGAGGAGGCATAAGGTTCGGCAGGAATCTGTATTTACGAATTTATGTAGATAGAGAAGTGCAGCAAAATCCATGGGTGGTTGCATGGGAATGTCCATGTATCACCCATGGAACGCCTCCTTGTCGCAAAGTAATGCAAAGTATCACCTATTGCTACTTTGCATTACTTTGGGAGACTTACTAACGCAAATCATGATTTACGTTGGATAGTAAATCCCAGCCCAACTCTTTATGATAGTTTTACGTCACTTTTGTGACACACACCTGGTACAAAACACCACCAAATCCCGGCCATATAGGCTAAGGTCTCGGTTATCATTAGTGCAGCATGTGCAGTGGCACTGGGTCATAGATGAGCAAGTGGCCCACCGAGTAGCAAAGCCCAGGTACATGGTCCAGCAGGCCGGGGGAGGCCTTCCCTGCACGTCCGGGCCCAGGTGCACTGACCGGGCTCCGGGGCCCCACCTGGCACCAGGGTAGGCACTTCCACCCTGGGTTCTGTCCCCTGGCAAGCCCCATGGCCAAGGTCTCGGGTCGGGGTACACTGGGCCCCGGAGGCCTCCCTCTGCTTCGCCTGCATTTTAAGGTGTTTTTGGGCGCTGGTTCAAGGCCATTCGGGGCCACCCACGCAGGCCCATGCCTGAGGCCAGGTGTGGCTCTGAGCCATGGGTCTGCCAAGCCCCCGTACGCTCCAAGAACAAGCAGAAGCCCTGTTTGTTAGGGCACAGCGCGACCAGACAACTGTTTTTTGAGCCCAACTATACGGTTGCATGCAATACTTTCCAAAGGCACTACCAGATGGCTGAGGCACCCTGGAAGTCCAGATAAGAGTTAATTTGCCTCCCCGATCCCAGCCAGGAGGCTGGGCGCATTTTCGCCTTCAGTCTCTTCTGTCACTCAGTGCAGACAGATTACAGGAAAGGGGGGTATTTTTGCTCTTGATTACTTGGGAGAGGGTATCTCAGAGCCCCTTGAGGTTTTGCGGTTCTGAGGCAGGCAAAGCCAGGAAAACGGCCTGCCCGCCGGGGTCTCCAGAGGCCTGGGTCCACACTTGCCTCCCAGCCCTTTCGGATAGGCGTTTCATCTCAGGCTGCCTTCCCTGGGAGCAGGCAGGGACATGAAGCTACATCCCTGTGCAGGGCGGCCTGCCTGGGGAGGGGCCAGACGATGCTGTGTACTGCGATCGATTGGGCATGCTTGGTCTGTTTACATATGGACCATATGGCTAGCCTTGGCTGTTGTTTCAAGCAAAGCGCTTCCACCCTGCCAGGGACTGTACGACTCGAGGGCCTGCAGCTTGGTGGAGGCCCTTCCCCTACCCAGCAGAGTGAAGGCCAAGCAGCCATGGCAGCCTGCGCCCCCCCAGTGGTCTGACCAGAGTGGAGGGGGTTGGGTGGTGCTAAGTTCCGGGCAGGCGCCTGACGGTCCAGTTCTCCGTGTGCCACACTGTCACCCTCCTCCGCCCAGCGCATTTCGACAACAGCTCAGAACTACTGTTCCGTGGGGTGTCACTGAATCTTGTCTTGCTCAGGCTATGCCTCGGCCCGCCTCTCTCTTCCATGAAGACGGCTGGGTCTGTCGGTGCCCGTGTGACTGCACCTGTCCCCCCAGCAAGCCCCCCAGGCGGGTGAACTTCCCCAGCAGGCTCTCAAGGGGTGCAAAGGTTGGTCACGGCTCCCAACAATCCTGTCCAGCAGGTGCGGCTACCTAGTTGATCCTGCCAGTAGCATATGCTTGTCTCAAAGATAAAGCCATGCATGTGTAAGTACACATGGCCCATACAGTGAACCTGCGAATGGCTCATTAAATCAGGTATGGTTCCTTTGATCACTCCATCTGTTACTTACTGATAAATGTGGTAATTCTAGAGCTAATACATGCCGATGAGGGGTGACCTCCTGGGATGCATGCATTTATCAGACCAAGACCAATCCGGGCTCACTCAGCTGCTTTGATGACTCTAGATAACCTCGGGCCGATCGCATGTTCCTGTGATGCTGACGATATTTTCGGATGCCTGGTCTACCAACTTTAGATGGTACTTTCTGTGCCTATCATGGTTACCACGGGTAACAGGAATCAGGGTTTGATTCCGTAGAGGAAGCCTGTGAAACGGCTACGCCATATTAGGAAGGCATCAGGTGTGCAAATTACCTGTTCCCAACTCGGGGAAGTCAATCAATCAATCAATCAATCAATCAATCAATCAATCAGGCATTTGTATAGTACGGCTACTCAACTGTGAGGGTCTCAAGGCACTGGGGGTGGGTTGCTGCTGGTCGCACTGGGTGGAGGATCATGCAAAGAGCCAGGACTTTAGGTCCTTCTTGAATTGGGTCAGCAACAGGGGTTGCCTGAGGTAGAGGGGCAGGGTGATCCAGGTCTTGGCGGCGAGGTAGAAGAATGAGCTTTCTCCATTTCTGGTCTTGTGGATCCTGGGCACGGAGGCTAGGGTGAGTTGGACGGAGCAGAGTCATCTGCCGGGTATGTGGAATGCGAGGTTCAGGTATGCTGTTCCTTCATTATGCAGTGCTTTTTAGGCATGAGTGAGGACCTTGAAGGTGATTCTCTTGTTGACTTCGAGCCAGTGGAGTTTTTGGAGGTGTTGCATAATGTGGTTGCGGTTGGGGATGTTAAGACCAGTCTGGCTGCAGTGTTTCATGAGCTGTTTCTGGGTGACACTGGCGTAGAGTGCTTTGCCGTAGTCGAGTCTGCTGGCGATGATTGCGTGGGTGATCATCTTTTTGAATTTTATGGGGATCCATCTGAATGTCTTTCGAAGCAGGCGGAGTGTGTGGAAGCAGTATGAGGGAATTGCGTTGATTTGGCAGTTTATTGTGAGCGATGGGCCCAGTATAATGCAGAGGTTACGTGCGTAGTCCATCAAGGGGGGGGGGATCACAGAGCAGCTGGCCACCAGGATTCGTCCCAGGCTGAAGGGGTGACTTCCAGGTTGAGTAGTGATGAAAAATAACAATTCAGAACACTTTCGAAGCCCTGTTATTGAAATGAGTACACTTTAAATTCTTTAACGAGGACCCATTGGAGGGCTAGTCTGGGGCTAGCAGCCATGGTAATTCCAGCTCCAATAGCGTATATTAAAGTTGCTGTAGTTAAAAAGCTAGTAGTTGGTTCTTGGGATTTAGCTGGTGGCCTGCAGCGAGGCGGGGTACCCTGTCCAAGCCCCTGCCTCTCGGCTCCCCTTGATGCTCTTGACTGACTATCCTGGGGGTCCGAAACGTTTATTTTGAAAAAATTAGAGTGTTCAAAGCAGGCCCGCCGACTGAATTTTTCAGCTAGGAATAATGAAAGAGGACTCCCGTTCTATTTTGTTGGTTTTCGGAACTGGGGCCATGCTTAAGAGGGATGGAGGGGCATTCGTATTGTGCAGATAGAGGTGAATTTCTTGGACTGGCTCAAGACGAACCAAAGTGAAAGCTTTTGCCAAGAATGTTTTCTTCAATCAAGAATGAAAGTCGGATGTTCGAAGACGATCAGATGCCGTCGTAGTTCCGACCTTATAATATGCCGGCTAGCGATTCGGCGGTGTTATTTCCTTGTCTCACTGATAAGCCCCCGGGAAACCATAGTCTTTGGGTGTCTGGGGAAGTATGGTTGCGAAGCTGAAACTTAAAGGAATTGACGGAAGGGAACCACCAGGAGTCGAGCATACCAGCCTAATTTGACTCAACACTGGAAACCTCACCTATCCCGGACATGGGAACGATTGCCAGATTGATAGCTATTGATTGGTTATGCGGGTGGTGGTGCATGGCCGTTCTTAGTTGGTGGAACAATTTGCCTGGTTAATTCGTATAATCAACGATACTCCTCCATGCTAATTAGTTATGCGACCCCAGCTGTCGGCGTCCATCTTGTGCAGAGGGGTCTGGCCATCTGGTCACCCTGCAGGTGAAACATGCTCCCATCCCTGCTCCCAGTGGCTCAGGGACAGATGGGGAGTCCCACATGATGGTCAGCAAGTGGTAGCGGCAACCTCCCACATGCCCACATGAGGGACAAATGGCGTTCAGTCTCACAAGATTGAGCAATAACAGGTCTGTGATGCCCTTAGATGTCCGGGGCTGAAAGTGCACTACACTGAACAGATCAGCGTTTGTCTACCCTTTGCTAACAGGTGCAGGTAACCCGCTGAACCCTGTTAGCGATAGGGATTGGGGATTGCAATTATTTTCCATTAACAACTATTTCCCAGTAAGCGCGGGTCATAAGCTTGCATTGATTAGGTCCCTGCCCTCTGTACACACAGCCCAATGCTACTACTGATTGGTTGGTTTAGTGAGGTCCTCGGATCAGCCCTGCTGGGGTCGGCAATGGCCCTGGCAGAGCCCTAAGAAGATGATCAAACTTGACTATCCACAGGAAGTAAAAGTTGTAACAAGGTTTCTGTAGGTGAACCTGCGGACAAATCATTAATGGCGGATCGGCCTGAGCTGCTGACAGCACCAGTCGGAAACCCTCGGCCACCTCCCAGATGGAACATGCAACTGTAGTCACAGGGCCTGGCCCTGCCCTTGCATGCCCTCTCCAGTGGAGCGGTCTACGGCCACTGGGGCACTTCAGTGTGGACGTGGTGTGGGGTGGGCTCCTCCACTGGGGAGGAACCTACTGATGAACGTGTGAAGCCCTGGGCATGGGGTCAGCCCTGACCTCTGCCCCTCTGGAAGAGAAGCAGCTGGGCCTGTTACGGGACCCGGGCTTCTCTCTGTGGAAAGTGTGCAGGATGGGGAGCCACCTGGCTCTTCCCTTCTGGCGCCTCGAACCAGGGCAGGGGGTGGGCTACCCACCAGCCTGCCGGCATGACTTTGTGCTGCCACCCAAGCCGGGGACTGATGACGCGGTAGGGATTGAGCCCGGTAGGGGGCGGCAGATGTAAAGGTGGGGCGACCCTCCCTTGTTGCCAGGTACACAAATTGTCCTGGTCATGTGTGGCCGGGCTGAGGTTTTTCAGACTTGTGCGGTCCCTCCTGGTCCTCTGGGAGGGACCAGTGGTGGTGGGGATGGCTGCTCAAGTCGATTTGGTAGCCCCCATACCTGTGGGGCGGGGAAGAGGGTCTCCCAGGCTGAGCGCCTAGTAACGCTCTTCAATTCGGGGAGGCTGACTCCTAGAGGGGAAGCCTTGAACCGAGTGCGGATGGAAGGGGGCCACCTCCATCTCCCTTTGTGCACCACATGTTCCTGGGGTAGGCATATGGAAGGTTGCCTCTACCACTTGCTGACTATCACGTGGGCCTCATCCTCCTGACCCTGAGCCACTGGGTACAGGGATGGGAGCATGTTTCACTTGCAGGGTGACCAGATGGCAAGACCACTCTGTACAAGTCGCGTTGAGGCAAGCAGCCCCGGGAAGTAGTCTCCTGAGCACTGCCTCAGAGTGCAAGACTACTATTGCCAACATTGGACTGCCCTGTGCCTGGGTCCTGCGCCCAGTTGTCCCAGGCCATCTGTTCACTAGGTCATCTTGGGGCATCTGGTTGCAATGCTGCACGACCAGATGGCCTGCCAGTCAGCCGGCCGGGCTAACTCCAACTTTTGTGCTCCCTCCAGGGTTCTGTATGCTCCCACTTTGTGGGGTCTTAATAGTCGAGGAAAATGGCTTCCCAGTCAGCCCAGCGAGGAGAGGATGTGGCCTGGGCTTAACCCTCCTTGGCTCCCCAGGCTCCAAAAAGGTGGAAGGCACCCACCGAATGCAGCACCGTGAACCCACGGTATGGCGGTGACAGTACCCAGGGCATGATCTTTCTTCCTGAAACACGAGCCCGGGAGAGCTCCGAGAACCCCTCAGCAGATGCCTGGGCCCGATCTCGTATGGCAGCGACTGTCGAAGTCCCGCGCCACCCACGAGGTACCATCGGCAGGCTTGTCAGAAGGCTTAGCATTTTCCTAAGAATAAGCAGGGCCTGGCAAAGGGAAAGTGTCAGGCCCAGGAAGCCCTCACCCTGCCTTTTCCGGCAGGGAGGCAAGCACGTGGTCGCGCCCTAGGTCAGTGCTCCGACAGGGCCCGGGCTCCATGCGCTGGCCCTCCATGCCGCCAAGCGTGCAGCAGGGAGAAACTGTCCCTGCAGTCTCCGACATGGGTCCTGCCTGGGTAAGGTCCAGACCGGACTCTGGTCGATCGGGCATAGTTGGGCCTATTTGGCAACTGTGGGCAGCTTGGTTGGAAACACCTGACTGTGGCCCCGGTGAGGGCTTCAGACCCACAGGACAGGGCTCCACAGGTTCAGGGAGCCAAAAGATCTGGGTCTGTGAACCCCCCAGGGGCCTGGGTTCCCTTCTCCGAGCTGCGGTGTCGTAAAACGGATGCTGCCACTGTTTGGCCGATTTCAGAGGATCTGAAAGGGGTCCTGGGCCCCCCGCCTGGCCATGGGGTGGGCATCCTGGTCCGGGGCTCCCTTCTCCAGCCTGCCTCGTAGCAAAGGGCACTGGACAGGGGTCCCGCAGCCCCATGGAGGCTTTCCCCCTTGGCTGGGCTCAGAAGCATGGAATGGGTCTGGGGCTCCTGAGGGTCCTGGAGTGGGAGCCCCCCCATCCTGCCAAGCACCCAGGAAAACCTTGAAGGATCTACAAATATGACCCCTTGCTGAATTCAGAATTTTGTTTACATTTCAGAAATGCATTGTATTGTAATTGCATTTATATAGTGCTTACTACCCCTGACGAGGTGTCGAAGCATTTTTTGGCGAGTAGCATGCTACTCCGGAACCCATAAAGGATTAGTGATGAATTAGTATAGTGACATATGAAAGTAATTTGAGTGGTGGATATGCTAGTCAGTTATTTGGATTGAGAAGAATAGTGGAGGGATAGAAGAGGGAAAAAGGTTTGCATTTATATAGCACTTGCTACTCCTGATGAGGTATTGAAGTGCTTTTTCAGCAAGTAGCATCCTACTCTGGAACCCATAAGGGATTAGTGGTGAATTAGTATAGTTAAATATGAAATTAATTTGAATGGTGGACATGTTAGTCTGTTATTTAGATTGTAAAGGATAGTGGAGGGATAGAAAAGGGAAGGATTAAAAAAATGTTTTGTTTGTTTTTGAGCTCATAGCAGTAGGAGGAGGCTTGGGATGAGTAAAATGCAGGTGGAGGGGGAAGAGCTAGAGGGAAGGGTTTAGAAAGGCTTGTTTTGGGGGATCAGAATAGTAAAAGAGGTTTGAGATGATACAAGGAAGGGTAGAGTAGGGAATAGTCTAGAAAGGATTATTTTGGGGATCATAGTAGTGGTATGGGGTTTGGGATGAATGAGAGAGTGGAGGTAGAGGATATATTGATAGAGGTATAGGGTTAGAAACGGTAATGCATTGGAAAGAGTAGTAGAAAGAGGTTTGAGATGAGTCAGATAGGTGAGGTAGAGGATATTTTGAGAGTGGTAAAGGATGAGAAATAGGGTAGTGCAATGGATATGCTGAAATAGAAGAAAAGTAAAAAATATAAAGATCCATAAGTACATGGAAGGCATATAGATGGATAGGTAGTATAAGTAGATTAAAGATGCATTAAATAAACTCCAGCTTTCAAGTGTTGTTGTACTTTAAATTAATTTTCTTTTTTTGTATTCAATAGTGGAGCAATTGTAGATAAATAGTTATGATAAAGATGTACCTATTTATGCAGTCACTTATATAATACATGTTAAAAACATAGAATAATGTAACTACCAGTAATACGTACATTTGTTAAGCAAATCTAATGAATATCTATATTTTTGAAAAACATAATGAATTTATACGTTTATACAAAGCAATACACATATATAGGTCCATATCTATAGTACAAATAAATGCTTATATACAGCGGGATATGCTATATATTTCTGTTTGCGTATGGCGGTTATGTGGGGAAGAGCCGATTCTTGAGTAGTTTTCAGAAGATAAGCTGGTTATCAATGGATCTTATGTTGAGTTCCATAGTTTGACTGCTTGAACAGAGAAGGATGTGCCACCCATGAATAGCTTTCCGGTATACACCTTGGGGTTCACACCCAATTCTATCACTAACTGGAAGGAGGTGGAACACACAAAAACATTTGGAGAAATAGGCTATGTCCCAGTAATACCAAAATTGAAGGCTGGGAAGATGGTGATTTTTGTACCGTAAACCCTTTGTTGAAGCCATTTGCAGGGGAAAAACTGACGGTTTTTCTGCTGCACTTGTTTCCCAAAACCCCCCACATTTAGCTGTATTTTGGCTAATTTCTCGGTCAACCTCTGGGGGATTCAACAAAGCCTGAGTACCTTTGGAATCCCCAGGATGTTGGTGAAAAGGACGCAAATTGGGCATGGATATCTTAAGTGGAAAAAAAAGTTATTGGGGCCTAAGCGTGAACTACCATATATAGCCAAAAAAGGGCTTATCACAGGGCAGGGAAAAGGCCTGACAGCGAAGGGGTTAATTTAGTGCTATCGTCAGCCAGCTACCAACTGAAATTAATAAAATGTTTCAATCTTGTGCTAGACGAATTTCAGAGAACCACAACCACCAAGACCATCCTGGGTGCCATGCCTGATTACTGCACTCCTTCCAGACCTCTTCAGTCCTGGAGGTTATAAATATCACTCAGGGAAGACATGTCTCATCTACTTGCAGTTCCTTTGGCTGGCACAGAGAATCCGGATTAAGTCACTCATCACACTTGACCGCAGAGGCGGCCTGACTATGGAAGCGCTATCTACCTCAACCTACCAGATAAGCTCATAAGATGGGTTCAGCCAGTGCAGAATGTGCAGCTCAACTTGTCCTGTGCTCCAGACATTGTGACTACATTACCTTCATTCTTAGAAGTCTCCATGGATTCTGGTTAAGAAAGCTGTTTTACCTAAGGCTTTAGCTTATATCTCTTCTTCATCCTTCTTGACTGCTAAATTCTAGTTAAACATCCTCAGGTCAGTTTCTATGAAACCTTCCCCAGTCTAAATCTGTTTCGTCCGGCGATAGGACCATTCCTATTGCAGCAGCGAAAGAGTGGAACAAACTGTCCATGAAGCTCCTTGGAACTAGCTCTATCTTCTCTCCAGGGGCGGCCTTAGGCACGTGCAAGCTGTGCACCTGCACAGGGCCACCAAACCCTAGGGGCCACCACGCCAAAATATATCCTTAATATAATAATCCTCTGAGGATGGATACATATTTGTGTGGCGGCCCCTGGCAGGGATTTGGCGGCCTCCGGCTCTGTTCCACTTCCAAACACCCTGGCCGCCCCTCTCTTCACTGGCCTCCGCGCTCCGCCCCGCCCGGACCCCCTCTTCCGGGGTCCCCTACCTACGCTCCCTGCCCAGGGCCACCATGAGCCTAGAGCTGCCCCTGTTCTCTCCTAGACATTTGGAAAAACCTGGAAACTCTGGTTTAATCAGTAAAGTATAAAATGGAGTAAGATGCCTGATTTATATCAATATTTTCTTGTATAGTGTCTAGGAGCTTTGGTATATCTGTGCTTTACAAATGGTAATAACCTAATATAACACTATTCGAAAGACCGGTTACAGACATTGCATCCAGCGAGAGATCTTAGATGTAGTGGCTGTGCATTTTGACATTGTCATAATATAATTTGCTTTAGAAAGATGCTATAAACACTTTTCTGTTAGTATGTTATATTCTTCTACTGCTTCGATGTCCGTGTGAGGCGCTCTATAAATAACTATGAAAACAGACATGATGATGAAACATTTCTCTTCAACAGTGTCTCCAGCTACCAAATAAAAAATAGACAGTTTTAAAATCATTTAACACTTATTTGCAACACTACAAAGATTAGTTAAATCAATGTATGCGCACCAGCGAGGTTTGTGTGTCAGAATACCACGGCAGATGTATCATCTGACATAAATATTGCGAATTAAATATAATTTATATCTATTATATATATATATATATATATATATATATATATCAGCTCACAATTTCCCCTAAGTACGAAGGAAACGGCCGCACTCTCGTGGTGAGTTTTCAATCTTCAAAGTTTATTTTAGTACACAAACAGGACGCGTTTCGGCATATGTGCCTTAATCCACTGTGTCGACGCAAAATGGGGCCTCCCGCCCTTTTATACATTTAAAGTCCAGTTTGTTTGCTGAGAAGCCCACAGTTCATGAACCTAGAAAGCGGACAGGACATTAATCCTCGTTGGGGGCCATCTTTGAGTTTGTACATTTCCATCTTATACAATAGTTTGTTTGTATTTACAACAGTGTGAGATTCAGAAATAACTCAAATTTCATTTATACTCAAGTAATACAATCTCTAGGTCCTTCATAATTAATTACAGACTAGATTCTTATAATTATTAACGACAGTTCAGCCCGCTTTGTCAGTCACACAAACAAGATAATTGAGCCCTGGATGGGCATAGATAAATCTCTATACAATATTTACAGAAATGATTAACCCTGAATGGGTAAGATAGTTATTTTTTGAGGATGTCGGGTGTGTTGCTCGGGATTAGGTTCATTCAAACCATTGCTCTTTTTACATCAAATCCCTGAACAAACTTATTATTTATCATGATACAAGAAAATCTCACAAAAATACAGGCACATCTAATATTCGAACTTTGGAGCATTGTGGCTCAAGGTGTATAGATAATTCTTCTTCAGAATTGAGGCCAAAGGGAATAATAGTACGTAAATCAATTATGTATCTCGATTCGAGTCTACGTAATTTTTGTTCCCTATTACCGGCCCGTTCGTTGGCGGGAACGTGGTCAATGCAGAAAAATTTAAGGAGTGTGCGATCACTATTGTGACATTCTGCGAAGTGCCTGGCCACTGGGTATGAAGGATCTATATTCTGAATGGCACGGGCGTGTTCCAGGATTCGACGCTTTGTCGGATGTATCGTACTTCCTATGTACATTTTCAGGCATGGACATATCAAACAATAGACGCAGTACGGTGTTGTACATGTTAGGAATTTATTATTCTTCCTCATCTCTTGTTTGCCTGGGATCTTATAGGTAAGGACTTTAGAGCTGCTCTTACAAGCCTTGCATTTGGAGCAAGGGAAGAATCCTTTATATATATATATATATATATATATATATATATATATTGTAGTGGGTGTAGATTTTCTATTATTAACCCTAATGGGGACAATATTCTTGTGAACAATATTTAGGACTCAATGTTTATGCCAGACTATGTTCTGAAAATAATATTCCGGTCCTATAGGAGAGAGAGTAACTACAGACCACATATAAGTGTACAGAACATTGACTGTTGACCTTGAGTAGAAGGGACTTGATTGCCCTTTTATATTACTAATATTAATTGTAATTACTATCAGTGGGAAGCACAGTAGAGAGAATGAATCATATGTAAACAGATCTACCTTCAGGAGATCAGAGATGGACTGTTTTGTGAATTAGTCGCTGAATTTCTCAGCGATTCTAAGATGACTTCATCCATTCTGATTATGTAACTATTTCAATGATGCCTTAGGTTTGCAAATGAAGGCTGAAGCTCCTTGGAGTGACTGGCAAAGTCCATGGACACTAATGGGTTAATCTGTTCACATTACCCAGCATGCTCGCCTCCAAAGTCTGATGCAGCCTCTGAGGACCAGGAGTGATGGAAGGTGATGTTGTCAGAGAAGTGTCAGCTTCTCATCAGTGAATGCCACTGGATTGGTTCTTAGTTTCATTCCTAAAATCAATGGCTAGCAGGTCGATCCCTTTCTTGGCGGCATAGGATTTAGAACTTCGGGGCAGATTTACAAGCCCCATGCAATACTTTTGCGCTGCGTCACTTTTGTGACGCAACGGCGGCGTAAAGAATGCTGCAAATTTACATGACAAGTCCAGGGAGATGCATCACGTTGTAAAGCCCTGCATGACATTATACCTGTGTCAGGTATATTGTCTGCAGGGTGGGCGTTTCCCATGCAGGAATGCCTCGTAAAAGTGACGCAGTGAAATCTACAAGATTTCACTGTGTGACTTTTAGGATGCTACTGCGTCAAAACCTTATGCCTGCTTCAAGCAGGCGTAAAGGAGTGACGCAGTGTATTGGGAACAGGCTGCAACACGTATTGCTGGAGTTGCGTTGTGCTTGCGACACAACTCCAGCCATGTGTGACTTTTCCGCTAACATTTGCATCAGAATTTCTGATGCTTCTGTCAATCCTTGATCCATAGTGCGCCGTATTGTAAATACGGCGCATCTATGATGGCGCAAGGGTTTTTCACGCAGGCTCAGGGAAACTGATGCATCTGTACAGATGCTTCAGTTTCTTGTAAACCTGCTCCTTCCTTCTTATAGAATGGTTTACAGTCATGTAGAACTGGGGAGTCACAGAGCCAATGTTGAGAGGTGTGGGTCTGTTCTGACCACGTAGAAAAGAAGTGGTGTTACCAGCAAATGTTCTGAGATAATATTGAAACTGGGAAGGCCTTTTAATTCAATAAAACAGAAGCAAGTGGAGTGAGTTG
The DNA here is from genome assembly GCF_964261635.1 of Lissotriton helveticus. NCBI lineage: Eukaryota > Metazoa > Chordata > Amphibia > Caudata > Salamandridae > Lissotriton > Lissotriton helveticus. The sequence goes on along the minus strand of NC_136070.1, from coordinate 1,225,778,542 downwards.
TCTTCACGGTTGCATATGGGCCAAGGCTGGCTTCTGTGGGAGAGAGTTGAGAGCCTTGCTGGCAGCTCCCTTTTCCATAAACAATTCTTATCACACTCCACTTTACTCTATAGAAACGCTGTTTACAGAGCCATGTAAACAAAGAGATATTTCCTGTACAAAGGGAAACCTTTTAGGGCCAGCAAACAAACAATTAGTACTCATTGTCACAATGAACCCAAATGCACTTTGTCCTACTGTGAGGTGAATTTCTCATATTTTCAGAATTGTTCGTCTGCAATTGCAGCCCATCGTGAAGGTGATGGAAAGGTGAGAGCTGTTGTAAGGTGTGTGGCCTCTGCTGGTGTAAGTGTCATAAACAGAAAAGATATGCACCCTGGTGACTTTGTGGTGAGGCAGCCAGTGGGCCCAGCCAAAGTGAAATCTGGCTAGAGGCGACCAAAGCTGGTGTACACAGCTTCAAATAGAACAATTGTTCTTTAAACCATGTTCAACAATAATGGTATGCATCTTTACAGTTTTCAGTTTCTATATTTAGATTGTTTCATATTTTTATGATGTTCTGGGATCTGCATTTCTTTAGTTTGTAGTCCTGCCTGAGTGACTGTGTACAGAGGTTCTCTATGTTAGTGACAAGAGATGTCCAAAGTTGATGTGGTGATTGCGTGTATTTTGACGTCAAATAATGGAGAGGAAAAGGGGCCATGCACTAAAATGGGATTTTGGGGGAAACGTTTCTGACTCTGCTAAGGTTTGAGAGTTCAAAGCGGTACAAACGGGGGTGGTGATGGACGGAGCATCTGAACCAATCAAACACTCACACCCAGTCAACAGATCTGGGTTTAATCCATCACCGTTCTTTAGCCCACTCTGCCACCCCAGTTCAGACATGGCCATATGCAAATCAGTCTGATCCTGTGCCTCATGGGAACAGTCCAGCCTGAACTGCCAAGCCATGCCTAGGGTTTGAGAGTTCAACAGCCACACACAACCTATTTCTTTTTGCTAGGAATCACTTATTCTTAATCAACAGGACTCCCAGCTGTGGGGAATGTGTGCTGTCTTGAGGCTGAGCGCGTAGTTGTTGATGTAGGGTTTCCACCAACTGCTGTGTGGATCCAGGAGAAATCCCTGACAGTAGGGAAAATGAGCCCAACTTGGCCTCAAATGTGGCTTATTCCTAAAGGATATTTGGCTGCAGGGAATTTGTTGCCATGGGGCAATTTCGGGACTTTCACATCGGTCTTTGTGATGGGTGAGGTTCCCAGACAACACCTGAATTAATTTAATACTTTTCCAGCTCCTATTGTTGACTTCAGCCTGACAGGCAAATGTGTGTGATGTCACTGTAGAATGTGTGTGATGTCACTGGAGACTATGTGTGATGTCACTGTAGAATATATGTGATGTCACTGTAGAATGTGTGTAATGTGACTGTAGAATGTGTCTGATGTCACTGTAGAATGCGTGTGCTGTCACTGTAGAATATGTGTGATGTCACTGGAGACTATGTGTGATGTCACTGTAGAATATGTGTGATGTCACGGTAGAATATGTGTGATGTCACCATAGAATGTGTGTGATGTTATTGTAGAATGTGTGTGATGTCACTGTAGAATGTGATTGATTTCACTGTAGAATGTGTGTGAAGTCTCTGTAGCTCGAACACCCTAGGGCTTCTTTACAAGCCGTTGAGGCACTTTTAATATGGGAAAAAGTGATGTACCGGCTGCGACAGGAGCTTGTACATAAGCCCCCCAGTGTGAATCTGCTGTGTGACTTTTGCCTGTTGGGGGTTGGATAGAGACTCAGAAAGAAGCAGCTGATGCAGTGCACTGGACGCCTTTACAGGTGTCCTGTGAATCCCCAGATAAAGAGAGAGAGTGATGCTTGTTTATAGCATACTTTGGGTCTTCCTCGTCCCTTATAGCACTCATGAAACAAGACCAAGGACCATATGTTCAAGGCCTGAGATGGATGAGTCTGCCTTTCGTACTTCTAAAGGACTGAACGAGGGATACACTGAGGATACAGAACTTAGATGGACTTTCGGGAGTCCCAGTGGTACTGATGCAAGATTATCCCTTGTCCTATTGGGCCAGCAGGCCGGTGGCATGAGTGAATGTGCAGAGTGAATGAGTGGTATGTGTGATCCCACAGGGGCTCAGAGCCCCTGATGGGACCCCTAGAAAACTAATAGAGTTTAAAGTCCTCTGGATAAACCCTAAGGTTCGTAAGCTTAAATGATCCATTTTTCTCACATTTCAACCGAACTCACAATCAGCTCTCCTATAAAAAGAACAGGGAAAGTCAGATGTTTTATCATGGTCATCTCTGAGGTGACAGGAAGTTTATGAGATGACTTTGTTTAAGGAGTGAATTCCCAACTAGGTTTACAGATTTAAGATGTTGATCTTTGCAAAAGCAAATGCCCTCAAAAGCTGAGGTCACTGGCTTGTCTACGGTAAGTCGGATAAACCAATATTCAGAGGACTTCCATCTGCAGCTTCGTTCCAAAACCAAAACAGCTGAAGGAATGGCTTGGGAGTGTACTAGTATTGAAGCCAATATTCTTCAAACTTAATGAATTGTACAGAGTAGAGTCCCAGTAGAGTTTCTTCAGAAAGCTGGCATTAGATTTATGTTGTAATTTTTTTTTAGAGTTTATTAATAATCAGGAGAATAATAAGGACACAAAGGCAGAACGAGGTGTCTCATTTTGTGTCTTTTTAATTGTACAGTTTGCCAAGATTATCCTTGCAGACAGGGATAACCACTCATTTTGCAGGGCTTCCTCCCTGCGTGCTCTGATTGGTTGTAAAACAAGGGCCGCTAACTCTGCAGTCAAAGAGAGAGCTATTCCTCCTCTCCTTTTTCCATGCTACACTAACTGCTTGGATATAGCTCCTAAAACCACCTGCATGTAGTGCTAAGTGTGAAGGAGAGTAAAGACACAATACAGGTGGAGAATTTGTAAAACTAAAATTGGAATGTGAAGGCTACACCCAGGACTCCAGCAGGTGGAGTGAATTCAAGCAGACAAAGAGCAGAATCTCATTTGACCTGCATGGTGCTATGTAGTACTATATAGTGCTATGTTTTATGACCTAGCAAATACTACACAATGACCATATTTTCTAAAAAAAAAAAAAAATAATGTTCCTTGTTTAAGTTTTTTTTTACCTCGCTTGATTCCATCAATAAATATTCTAATGTCATATACATAACAATTTAACAAGATTTGCCATGTCATTTCATGCACAATTAACATATAACACACGTTAGACGAACAACTTCGCATGAAAATTACTAGAACCCCCATCCTACACTCACTCCTACAAACATCACACCATACCGATTATACAAACCATACAAGCTGCATTCCAGCACCTGCACAAATACACAGAAAGAAGTACAACGTGTAGAAATGTTCCGTTTCATCTGTTGTAGTGTTGTGGGCTGGAAACAATCATAAAGCGCCTTAGCTGCGGTCGTTATTTTGGCGCAGTGCTGGGCGTTTCAAAGAGTGGGCGGGGCCGCATCGGCCGTTGAACATTTGCAGCACCAGCCAGGTAGTGCTCTGAACGTTCAGCAGCTGACGGCAGCAGCTATGAGGCTAAAATCGGTCAACGCACGTCTTGGTGTGGATATATACTTTTAGCCAGACACCTTCTTCAGGACCACACAGATAGAGAAAGCTTTACAAGGTGGCCGTGGGTAGAGGGTTCATCTGTAGCTGTCCTAAACTGTAAAAGTGCTGATGAGCATAAAAAGCTGTTTTGCTGATGAATCAAATGTTTCTTCACCCCATACTGGCTCTTCTAACAGATTAAAATAAATCCTGAAGATTCTTGGCTTGTATCTTTCCTGTTTCCATTTTATGTCTGTAAGACATCCAGACTCATAAAAGGACTCACAGGGCCCGATTCACCGAATGAACTTAAGACTCAATCCTAAATTTACTACTATTTTGGTATTCACAGAATGCACTTACTACTTTTGGTATTCACAGAAGTTAGGATTTTTGGTATTCACAGAAGTTAGGATTTACTTTTAAGTTTGTCTTAAGACAAATTTAAGACAAAATCCTAACTTAAGTCTGTATTAAGTCTGTCTTAAGTTTGACTTAAGACAAACTTAAGACAAAATCCTACCTTCTGTGAATACCAAAAGTAGTAAATTCATTCTGTGAATGCAAAAAGTAGTAAGTGCATTCTGTGAATACCAAAATAGTAGTAATTTAGTATTGAGTCTTAAGTTTATTCTGTGAATCGGGCCCATAGACTCATTTAAGGACTCATCGTCCGAGTCCTTCTGATTCCTTCTTTGCAAGGAAGAGTCTGAGGGGATATTTGAGGACGGCTACCACGATGATGAGTAGGATTATATCAGGGCAGTAGAGGAGCTCAAGTAGACATAGGTAAACATCGCTGCAATATGACAAATCACGCTCCGATAAAAGCAACGATTCTGCAGTTTTCAAAGATTCCTTCAAGGGTGGATAGCACGTCAATGCCGGGCAGGGGTTAGTTATGGAGTCCTCCTGGATTGTCTATGGTCAGCAGAAGTTAATAAGAAAGTTCTTACAGTCTTTTGTGGTCTTCAAATGCTATGTGTATTTGAAAAGTGCACAATCCCTCACAAGAGTATCCAGGCACTGAGAAGGTGTGTGTATGCCTAGGCCTGGGGGGAGGAGTATTTGGTGGGTTATGGGAGGGTTGTTAATTGAAAAGCCAGGTCTGCAGCTGCTAGCAGAATTGAAGAATAGAGGAGGCGGCTCTGATATGGAGGGGGAGGCTGTTCCATGCTTTAGGAGCGATGTAAGAGAAGGACGGTCCTCCTAATCTAACTTTGTGTATGCGTGGCATGTGTGCGAGTAGGAGTCCTGCAGAGGTGAGGTGTCTTGGTAGAAGGAGATGCGACTGTTCTGTGGTGCCAAAGTTGTATAGAGTCTTGAATATGTGTGTGAGAAGTTTGAAATTAGTGTGTTACTGTTACAGTTGAGGTGTGGTTTGATGTGAGTTATTTTGGGGAGGTTGTGGCTGAGTCTAGCTGCCGAGTTCTTGATGGTTTATAGGTGTCCGTGATCCGAACCACTTTTGCTGGGCAGCATGCACAGCAATACAGACTCAACTATGAAGGGTTGCCCTCTGAGTTTTCAAGCTTAATGGGGTGTAGCAGCATTTATCCCACTACAGCTTAAGTTAGTTGGAAGGTCATTGCCCCAAGCTGTACGAAGGGAATATGGGTGTCTAGGAGCTAACTCAGAAAGCAGCAGAGGTCTCATTCTCACCGGATTGTTGGAGGCATTATCCTTCTTGTCGTCGTTGGAGCACCGTTTGCACCCACAGCTTGCCGTACCAGCTGCGCGGGTCCCGCTGCGGCCGAAGTCCCTGGGAGGCGTCTGACAGGGGAACTAAAGATCCTTGACCCCTGTGACTACCGGCAGGGCTGCGAGCAGCCGAGCAGGGACTCCATTGCCCAGGAGTCCCTGCGTGCAACACCTGTGGCCGCTCTCCCTGCCGGCCACGCGGCCACGCCCCCTGATTAAGACTAAAGCTGCTCTTTCTCCCCTCTTCAGCGGGACTCATTCTCACCGGATTGTTGGAGGCATTATCCTTCTTGTCGTCGTTGGAGCACCGTTTGCACCCACAGCTTGCCGGACCCGCTGCGCGGGTCCCGTTGCGCGGGTCCCGTTGCGGCCGAAGTCCCTGGGAGGCGTCTGACAGGGGAACTAAAGATCCTTGACCCCTGTGACTACCGGGAGGGCTGCGAGCAGCCGAGCAGGGACTCCATTGCCCAGGAGTCCCTGCGTGCAACACCTGTGGCCGCTCTCCCTGCCGGCCACGCCCCTTGTCCCGCCCTAACCTAGCCCTATTTAGTGGGCAGTTAACCGCTGCGCGGTAGCGCGCGGGAGCGCCCGGGGCGAAGACCGGGCAAAGAGCGGGCCGTTTGAGGCCGTTCAAGGTCTAAGAGGTCTGGGCTGGGCCACCCCCCTTTTCTGGTGCAAGTTTCACTATCTAGGTAATTGCTGTTCATTGCCTTCCGAATTATGTGCACACGGGGTAGCCGTAGTAAAACCATTATGGCAGCAAGTAATTCCAACAGAACCTTGGACGATTTCCTTACCAAGACTAATTTAGCAATTGATGTGGAAATCAATAAAATGCAGCACAGGGTTTCAGTGGAATTAGAAGCAGCACGTAGGCTCTCTGAGCATCTAGTAAGCACCAAAAAATCCTCCTTGGGGAACATTGCTTCTGCCCTAACCCCCGAGCGTACAACAGGTCCTTGCACACTGCTAACGTCGGCATCCATTCACTCTGCCCCAAACCTTTCTTCCCCAGTGTCTCCCCATAATTTATTATCTACTTCTTTACAACCCAATAAGGGTTCCGGTCCACACACTTGTGAGACAGGTATAAACCTCCTAACTAAATCTAACCTGCCTAAATCATCAGTTAGTGTCAGGAAAGCCGCCATATACAAAAAGAAATGTCTCGCCAGATCCATTTATGCCCGTAAAAAGGCTAAAATTGCCAGGTCACAGTTTTTTAACAGTAGAAGATCGTTGGTTACTCATGGGTTAAAGGATGATAAATCTAAATCCAACTCTAGTACTCTGGATGGGGAAGTCGGCTCTGGTTCTCACAGTGCTGTGATAGATCTTTCTTTGGGTGCCTCTCCAGATAGGAATGGAGAGAAATATCTTGAGGGTAGGTTGAGTGGAACGGAGAAAGATAGGGGGGGTGATGAAGAATTTCTCAAAATTGTTTGGGGTACATTAAAACAATTACTCACCCCCCTGGAACTTAGGCTGTCCCGGATAGAGAATAATTTACTAGAAATGGACAGAACGATAGTTACCTTGGCTAGTCTTAGCCTGAAGGAAATGGAAGCAAAGTTCCCACAGACCAAGGACTCTATCCCACAGGCTCAGGTATTAGAAATCCTGCCTGTGTCCCTACCAACACCCATAAACCCACCCGAGCCACCGTTAATACCCAAGCCCATCCCTAAGGCACGTACCACGGTTGTCAACCAAACTGTTACCACCCCAAGTTGTACAGCACCAAGCTCTTTTCCCTCCCAATGCATAGCCCCCCCCCCAGATTAAACCAACATCTACAAATTGCTCCACACCAAGCTAATCGGCCAGATTCTGTGAATAATCCTTCTTGGCAGGTCAGTCGCCCAAATTTTCGTGGGGGGTTTATTGACTTGCCACCAGAAGCTGGGCCCTATGTTATTATATTAGCTGGAGTACCGGTTTTGGGTCCGCATTCCCAAGAAAACCATCATTCCCTGAAAAAAAAAATTTATTCACTGGTTAAATGCAAACAAACAGCTCCCCAATCATCAAAAAAGTTGTGTACTAATGGTACGTAGAGTGCCTTGGGTTGGCCCGACGCATAAGTCCATTACGGGAGATTGTATAGTTGTATCTTTTGCAGACCCCCACACAGCACAACATCTCTGTGCATGGCCCGCACATGATGTTATCCCTTCAATCGTTGTTAGACCCCTCACTTTTTTCTATCCACCACGGCAGCCACCAGCGATGGAGGGACCTTGGGCAACAGTTCAGAATGCCAGATGGATAGGCCGCAGGGATGATGGTCAAAGCCAACACAACTGGTGGCAAGGCGCACCAACTTCCAATATGTTTGGTTGTTTGGAGGAGGTTGATTGACAGGGGAGGAATGCTGACTTGATGCGCACTGTGGAACCCCCTCCCCCACAGGTGATTGTTACACCTACCTCCTTGACTATGTGTACTGAACGCCTAACCCCTTCAAAAATCACCGGTCTAACTTTGGACTATGTTAATATTTCCGCTAATACCAGGATAGGGGAAGTGGGCCTGTCTCAGACACCTTTAGCTAACAGCACAGATGACCCAATCAGGGTGGTCTCATGGAACATCGCAGGACTGCGGGGACGCCTGGAAAACGATGATTGGGGCGATTTTATTGACTCCTTTGATATCATTGTTTTTCAGGAAACATGGTCAACAGTCCCCCTATTTAGATTGGGCTACCTGAATTTTACCAAACCTGCCACACAGGGTCCCAGGGGTAGAGCCTCCGGTGGCCTTACAGTGTGGATTAGAAATATCTTGGGTTTTTGTGTTAAGGAAATTTTGGTGGGAAATGATGACCTCTTATGTATCACTCTGAGCAAAGTTAACACCAATGATTTTTTTTTAATTGATGTCTACGCCCGAGGCTGCCAGGGTGGGAGGAAGCAAACTGTCATGAATGACCTTGAAAACCTCCTAAAGAAATCTAAAGGAGATCAGTTTGTTATAATAGCGGGCGATTTAAATACCTCTTTTGAGCCCATTCTCTCCCTGGCAGAGGACGTGGGTTCTGAAGAGGATACCGCCTGGAATATTCCCCCGCTAACTATTAGTAAGGGGGTGAGGGGTACTGAGGCAGCGCTATACTGGCTGGGTTTCTGTCTGGAGTGGGGTCTTCGGGCAGTAAATGGGCGCACCCCATCTGATAGATCAGGGGCCCAAACCTTTGATAATGGTCTGAGTGCTAGTCGTATAGACTATATACTGGTTAACATTGAATTCTGGTCACACGTGAGAGATATGGTAGTGGAGACCAGACCAGAGAGCGATCATAATCCCCTTTCCTTGGGTATCAGGGTTCCCGGTTTGGGTGTTCGCCCAATGGAAGCAAGTTACCAAACATCTGATGTAGTCTTGTGCGATAACAGACGGCGAGTCAAATGGTCCAGGATCTTAGATGACCCGGTGGTTATCTGTAAAATAGAGGAGCTGGTTCTTAATGTGTGGGGCAGGATGTCTTCATTATCCTCCTCCGGTGGGGCTGTTTCTACAATCACTACTCTTCATGAGAAGTGTTTTATGGAACTTAAAAGTTTTCTTACCAAGCCTTTAAACACTAAGAATGTCCAAATGCACAAAAAATGGTACAACAAGAGCTGTAGGGATGCTCACAGCAAACTAATAGTTGCTGTCAAAGCCCGGATTACTGATGACATTAGGAAAGCTAGGCAGCACTATAAGCATACACTTTGGGCAGCCAAGCGGGATTGGGATGATTCTTATTGGCTTGACCTCCTCAGGGCCTGTGAGTCATCCAACCAAACGAAATTTTGGTCAATTGTTAGATGGGGCAGGGGCTTTGATCCCCAAATACCGGTCAACCATGTCTCAGCTCAGGCCTGGGTGGAATTTTTCGCAGCCCAATTTAAAGACACAAGTGTCGTGCAAGAACCAATTACTGCACCCACGTCACAGGCTATTCCTCCACTATTGGGGCATAGTCTTACATTTTCGACATCAGATACTGTGTACGCTCTGGAATCCGTCCAGTCTGGTAAAGTGCCAGGGTTAGATGCCATACCTGCCGACCTTTTTAAATTAAACCTTGATCTTTGGGTCCCTTATATCACACTACTGGCTAATAACATCGCAGCCGGGGCAGAGATCCCGCGATCTTGGAAAGGGGCTGAGTTACTGCCTGTATATAAAAAAGGTGACCGTTCTATGCCAAATAACTATCGGCCTATAAGCCTGATAGATTCGATCCAGAAAATAATATCAAGGATGGTCCTAGTAAGAATACAGGGGTGGATCGAACTGAATAATATACTTTCCCCTATGCAGGCAGGTTTTAGATCTGGTACCAGCACCATTGATCAGGTGTTTCGTTTCACCATGCTTTTTTTTGGAAGGTGGTTTCTCTGGGTGGCGGAGCCATTTACGCCGCATTTGTCGACCTTAAGTCGGCTTTTGACTTAGTCCCAAGGGGGAAACTATGGGAGGCCCTTAGATTAATGGGCCTTCCATCGGAACTCTTGGGCCTAGTCCGGCGATTACATGAGGATAATTTCGCTCAGGTAAGGTGGGGGAGCCAGGGACAGGTGACCAATAGTTTCCCAGTCCAACGTGGGGTGCGCCAAGGCTGTGTCTTGGCTCCCACCTTGTTTCTGTTGTTCATTAACCAGGTGGTCCAATTCTTTAATAACATACAGTCAGACGCACCCTCCCTGGGTGGACTTAAATATCCCATGTTAATTTTCGCCGATGATACCCTGCTCCTTTCAAAAACTAGGAGCGGGTTACAGGTAGCCCTGAATAGATTTTCAGAGTTTTGTCACAATAACGACCTACAGATTAACGTTGACAAAACCAAATTCATGGTTTTTTGTAAAAAAAAACCTCCAAATTGTTTGGTTACTTTGAACGGTGTTCCCATCGAGCAGGTCAAGGTTATGACGTACCTGGGTGTGACCGTAGATCACCAACTTAATTGGAACCCCCAATTGGAGACAACTAAACTCAAATTTACTCGCCTTGCAGGTTGTTTAGTGCAAGAACAAAAGAAATCCCTTACCAAACGTATCACTCCTGTATTAAAAATCTATGAGGCTAAGGTTATTGCAGCTACCTTATATGGAGCAGACGTTTGGGGATACAAGGACCTGTCAGGTCTGGCCATCGCACAAAACAGGTTCCTACGGAACCTGGTAGGACTACCGCAGTCCTCTCCTATTAAACCTCTCCTCTTAGATCTTGGATGTAGACCTATAGACGAGATGGCCCAGTACCGCCTAGTGGCATTATGGCGTCGGCTCTGGACCACCCCAGAGCTTAGCCTTTTCTCTCGTGAGCTAGATGAGGTAAAATCACTGTGGGGGGCACAAAAAATACCCTGGCTCAGGGAAGTCAAACACATTCTGTACATGATGGGCATGCCTGAGCTTTGGTCAAACCCGGGGGGGTCCGCCTTTCCATCAAAGTCCGAGTTTAAGGCCCTTTTCTGGGCCTGGAAAAAATCCATATTAGTAACCCAATCTTCGGTTGAAAATCTAACCGGTCTATTTTTGACTCATAAGGTCAATTCGTTCCTTGAGCCTTATTGGGACTTGATCTGCAATGTGCTTGACCGTAAGTTGTACCATCAGTTTCGTACTGGTACATTGCCTATCAATTCCTTTACTGCAAAGTGGGTGTCGAAAACAGGCAACAAATGTCCTTGGTGTCCTGACCAGGTTGAAAGTATTGGTCATCTATTTTTTGGTTGTCCTGTTTATTATGCCCCTCGAATCAAATGGTTGAAACCCTTGTGTGTAAACTTGGATTGTGGTGGACATCGAGACGCACTGATAAAACTACGTGATATTAGATCCGAAAAGTTTGTGGTTTGTGTGGCTAAATTTTTGGGTTCCGCATGGTTGATTCGAACGAAGAAACAGAAATTACTTTTAAATTGATTGTTATAACCAAATGTATTTCCTGTATTATGTTTTGACGACAATTTGTGGATTGCTAGTGGGTTCTTTTTAATTACGTATTTTTTGTACCAGGTTTTCTTTTAGCATATTGTGATTGTTAGTGATATTTTTAACCAGGAACGGTTTGTATGTTGTCTTTTATGAATATTTTATTCGAAATAAAGACTAAATGACTGACTGACAGCAGAGGTCTGCTCAGAGGCAAGAAAATTTTACACGAAAAGCAAGAACCCGCACTTCAATGAATTTCACACCATATATTTTTTGGGGATGAAAAAAGATAAGCACTATTTAATGTGTTTACCTTGGCGATTAGTTGCGCCAGTTTTATTCATCAATTTTCAAAAAGAGAACATGTCACTATAGTCAAGAGAAATATCAAAGCCTTAAACGTAATGGCCATTTGGTGTCCAATATTTACAATGAAAGATTCAATATTTACAATGCAAAAATGTGGTTTAAACAAAAAATTAACAAAACATACATAAATTGTGAAAATGTGCAAAAGTAGTACACAACCGTCCTTATGTGATATCATTTCACAAATAAAACGAGGGGAAGAATTATCTACATGTTTTTTCTCAACATAACATTTTTTATGAACCAACAGTTTTTTTGAAATGTAATATTTGGCAAAAAAGGAGATTTTTAGTGGTTCTCCAACAACCAACACGACAACCTCTCGGTAGAAATGTTGATAAGCGTTTAAATCATGAACAAATTTGAATGTTTACAGGACTTGATCCTATCCGCCTACGCGTTTCGAGTTTGTGAGGATTCTTCTCAAACTCTCTTCAGGGCCAAATGAATTCCATTCCCCATTTGTTAAACCTAATAGTGAAAACATAACAAATAATGGATACTTAGTGCTGTCTGCTTCCATCAACCCGCTAAAATCTCCTCCTATGTACAATCTGTAAAAATAACACATACCTCTAGGGACTCGAGGTAGGTTAGTTCATACAAATAACTTGCGGAATTTCGATGGGTTTCAAAGGATTTGTGCGTATTTCTCTAAAAAAACAGGAGTTTTATATGTAAAACCTGTTTTTAACCATAAGGTGCCATTTTCTGTTAGACAGATTGATATTGTGCTCATACCTGACTGTTGTTGAAATGGCCATCTGCTCATACTGCTAATCTAGAGTTTCCATCATTTGTAAGATACAGCGCTGTCATTGAAAGAGGCTCGTGTTATTTTATCCCGCAGGATTCAGCGAATTTTGAGCAGCTACTGCCCTGAATGAAATAGCACTTACTTCAATTGTGTTGCCTCGTGCAGTCTATTAGTTATCAAGATTCTTTCAGTATGCTTAACACTCTCACGGTGTCATCGCCATTAATCTTCCTCTGGCACCGCGGCTCTGTTGGAAAACGAGCGGCAGTCAGCAAAGAATTCCAAGGCGCGCTTTGAGTTATGGTGAAGCCGCTGATGCGTGTACTTGCATGAGGGCGGGCGGCTCAGTTTATATTTAGACCGATTGGAGCCGCGGTCGAGATTATTCCTACACATGCAGCCCGCGCTTTAAGTTAAGCGGGAGCCGCTAATGTGCGCTCTAACATTTTCGGAAGGCGGCGCATACTGGGATTTAAACGCAGGGGAGCCCGCGCTTGTGGTTTTGAAAGCCAAAGATGCTCGCATTTATTTTTTAAGATCAGCATAGCAGTGTGAGGCTGCTGGGCTATATTCGTTAGCGCGCTGTGAGGAGGCATCTTAGATGCTCAACATACCTTTCAGTCCACGGACATCAATCACTTCCTCATTCCTTCACATGAAGTGAGTGAGGTTCTGGCATTCTTACTAAACGGGCTACGCCTTCATTGAGGGCCAATCACAATCTAGTGAGTTTTGTGTGGTCCAACTGATGCATTATGGGGCATGTAGTCTAGTAGTTTAAAGTCTAGAAAGTTCACTCATTGTGTTTAAGCCTGAGTTGATGGTATCAAACCGAAGTATTAGGTACGCCTCTTTTCGCAGCAGAGCCTCCTCTACATTCGGTGACCTATGCTGTGGGTCAATCGCAGCTAGAACGGTCCACTTGAAATCTGTCTCCTTATGGTTTGCAGTGGTAAAATGTTCAACCATTGGGGCATTCTGCACTTTTCTCTTTAATCTAGAGCGATGCTGTGTAATCCTGACATTTACTTGTTGGCATGTCTTCCCTATGTACAATTTGTTACAACCGCACACAATCCCATAGATCACATTTTTGCTCTTACAGTTTGTATGCAAACTGTGTCTCCATTTCAAGCCATTATGGCTAAATACATCTCCCTCTACAACACTTTGGCAGGCCACACAATTGCCACATTTGTGGTGGCCAGTGATTGGTTTGAGGTTCCATTTTGATATTAAATCACTTTTGGGCTTTTGAATGAAGCTGTCTGCTCTGATGATTTGTTGGCCGACGCTCAGATTTTTCCTCATCGCGAAAATGGGCTTTTGCAACGGGGATTCCAACCCCTCCAGCAAATGCCAATTACGCAGAATAATCTGGCGGAACTTGTTTGTGTGCGCTCCATAGGTCGTGACACATACGAGTTTGTCCAACTCCTTTTTCTTTTTGATTTTGAGCAATTCTTCTCTCGGGGTAAAACGTGCTCTTTTTTTAGAATGTTTCAGGAGTTTTTTAGGATAACCCCTTTTAGCTAGTTCTTCACAGAAAGTATCAGCATGAGTGTTGAACTCATTAAGGTCTGAACAATTCCGTCTGATCCTGAGTAGCTGGCCATAAGGAAGATTCTGTTTCAAACCCTGAGGGTGAGCACTCTTGTAGTGCAAGATTGTGTTCTTGTCTGTTTGTTTCTTAAACAGAGTAGTTGTGAACTTCCCTCCTTCTGTGCCCACAGCTACATCGAGGAATGTCATCCTCTGGTTACTGTGGTCAATAGAAAATTTGATATCGGGGTGTCTCAGATTCAACCATTCATGGAAGGCCATGAGTTCTGACTGGCTCCCCTGCCACAGGAGCCAGACATCATAAATGTATCTTAGCCATTGTTTGATGTTAGAGCTATAAGGGTTATTGTTGTGAATGAATTTTTCCTCGTATTGCGACATGTATAGCACCGCCATCTCTGGAGCATAGGGACAACCCATGGCTGTGCCCTTGGTCTGAATGAAAAACTCGTTCTCGAATTTAAAGTAGTTACTTTTAAGTGTAATTTTGGCCAGGGCCAAAATGAAGGCAGTGGGAACTCGGTGTGGTCTCTCGCGTTGTTCGAGATAGATTTCCATCACCTCCAGAGCCTCATCCTGAGGAATCTGAGTGTACAACGAGGTGACATCCAGTGTCACCATCAGTTGTGCTTCGGGGTCAAATGTCATTTCTTGAAGTTTGTTGAGGAAATCAATAGTATCACGCAGGTAGGATTTCACTCCAACTAAAAAAGGTTTTAGGAAGAAATCTATATACTTTGAAGCGGGCTCAAGGGCTGAATCACACCCGGAGACGATTGGTCTCCCTGGGGGTGTTGTGTGGTTTTTATGGATTTTAGGTAAAAAGTAGAGAACGGGTGTTCTCGGTGATTTTTTATTTAAGAATTCAAATTCTTTAGGACCTAAAAAACCATTCTCCAATGCCTCCTTGGTTATACATGAGATCTTATTCAGAATTTCTACCACTGGATCATCTTTGACCGCTCGGTACCATTCCAAATTGTTCACATGAGTTTTTCCTTCCAATAAATACATTGTGCGTGGCCAGACGACCACTGCACCGCCCTTGTCAGCCGGCTTGATGATAATCGAAGTATCTGATTTTAGGTCTTTAATGGCTTGTGTTTGACCCTTACTTATGTTGTTGTTGACAAACAATTTGCTCTTTTCCAATTTGGTTAGAGCTGAAAGGACTGCTTGCTCAAAGGCATACACCTGTTTGGGGATATTCATAGTGGGCAAGAACTTGGATTTAACTCTGAGGCCAGTAGTTTCACAATTTGTGGTTGTTTCTATACCGGCAAAATAAGTCTTCAATCTTATTTTTCTGCAAAACTCAAGTGCCTCTAATTTGAGTTTTGTGAAATCCGTACGTTTATTCGGGACGAATTTAAGACCCAAAGTGAGGATCATATTTTCATCATCTGTGAGGACTTTATCAGAAAGATTCACTATCGTAGAAACATCTAGTTGTTGTAATGTTTGTTCCTTGTCCGCATTTCCCATTGGGGTTTGAATCGGACGTTTTGTTGCCCGCCCCTTCCTAAAAAAGGTTGCTTCTGACCCTTTTTGTTTTGTTGGCCTTGGTTGGAATCAGTGGACGACCCAGATGATGAGGCGGAGGAGAAGGTAGTGAACCTTGTCCTCGACCTTCCCTGGTATGAGTTCAATGCTCTTTTTGATTCTGCGGTGGTATAGTAGTCTTCCTTTAAAAAGGGATACACTGACTCTATTTTAAATGATTTGGAGTCCTTCTCACACTGAGCAGTTTTGGTATTAATAGTGATATCTTTGAATGTCTGGATTTCTTTTTCTATTTTTTCAAGTAAATTCTTGGCCTCTAATTCAGTCTTGTTGTCCGCAATTGCTTTTATCAGTTCAGCAATTTCCTTTTCTTCCTCGCTACATAAGCGTTGAGCAGTCTCAATGGTATGGACCATGAGGTCCCGGCTACACTTAGTATTTATGTAGCTAAAGCCTTTTTTGTATTCCGGATCTTCAACAAAGATGACCGGAACATTTTTGACTTGTAGCCCCCAGGGTATTGTGCCAGCCCGCAAGTGTTGTAGTAGGAAATGACCATGCAGTTCTGTCCTTATATGCTTTTTATGGAGACGAGTTAGCTTATCTGCTTCATTTTGATGTTTTGCTGTGGTACTCAGAGAAAGACCAGAGAAGGGATTAGAAGCAAGCAAATTTTGTATATGGCTTTCCGTGAAAGACAATGTTTCTTTCTCTGACATATTTTAACAAGGAAACTTCCTTGTGGTGATTTTAATCAAAATAGTGAAAGTGAGACAGAATGTCTCCGTCCTTACTCAATCGGGTGACGACCCGCGCTATAATTTTTCAAAAAAGGGGAGAGTATGGCCCATGCGGACAGAAGTGGGGTAAGGGCCCAATAACTTTACACGAAAAGCAAGAACCCGCACTTCAATGAATTTCACACCATATATTTTTTGGGGATGAAAAAAGATAAGCACTATTTAATGTGTTTACCTTGGCGATTAGTTGCGCCAGTTTTATTCATCAATTTTCAAAAAGAGAACATGTCACTATAGTCAAGAGAAATATCAAAGCCTTAAACGTAATGGCCATTTGGTGTCCAATATTTACAATGAAAGATTCAATATTTACAATGCAAAAATGTGGTTTAAACAAAAAATTAACAAAACATACATAAATTGTGAAAATGTGCAAAAGTAGTACACAACCGTCCTTATGTGATATCATTTCACAAATAAAACGAGGGGAAGAATTATCTACATGTTTTTTCTCAACATAACATTTTTTATGAACCAACAGTTTTTTTGAAATGTAATATTTGGCAAAAAAGGAGATTTTTAATGGTTCTCCAACAACCAACACGACAACCTCTCGGTAGAAATGTTGATAAGCGTTTAAATCATGAACAAATTTGAATGTTTACAGGACTTGATCCTATCCGCCTACGCGTTTCGAGTTTGTGAGGATTCTTCTCAAACTCTCTTCAGGGCCAAATGAATTCCATTCCCCATTTGTTAAACCTAATAGTGAAAACATAACAAATAATGGATACTTAGTGCTGTCTGCTTCCATCAACCCGCTAAAATCTCCTCCTATGTACAATCTGTAAAAATAACACATACCTCTAGGGACTCGAGGTAGGTTAGTTCATCCAAATAACTTGCGGAATTTCGATGGGTTGCAAAGGATTTGTGCGTATTTCTAAAAAAACAGGAGTTTTATATGTAAAACCTGTTTTTAACCATAAGGTGCCATTTTCTGTTAGACAGATTGATATTGTGCTCATACCTGACTGTTGTTGAAATGGCCATCTGCTCATACTGCTAATCTAGAGTTTCCATCATTTGTAAGATACAGCGCTGTAATTGAAAGAGGCTCGTGTTATTTTATCCCGCAGGATTCAGCGAATTTTGAGCAGCTACTGCCCTGAATGAAATAGCACTTACTTCAATTGTGTTGCCTCGTGCAGTCTATTAGTTATCAAGATTCTTTCAGTATGCTTAACACTCTCACGGTGTCATCGCCATTAATCTTCCTCTGGCACCGCGGCTCTGTTGGAAAACGAGCGGCAGTCAGCAAAGAATTCCAAGGCGCGCTTTGAGTTATGGTGAAGCCGCTGATGCGTGTACTTGCATGAGGGCGGGCGGCTCAGTTTATATTTAGACCGATTGGAGCCGCGGTCGAGATTATTCCTACACATGCAGCCCGCGCTTTAAGTTAAGCGGGAGCCGCTAATGTGCGCTCTAACATTTTCGGAAGGCGGCGCATACTGGGATTTAAACGCAGGGGAGCCCGCGCTTGTGGTTTTGAAAGCCAAAGATGCTCGCATTTATTTTTTAAGATCAGCATAGCAGTGTGAGGCTGCTGGGCTATATTCGTTAGCGCGCTGTGAGGAGGCATCTTAGATGCTCAACATACCTTTCAGTCCACGGACATCAATCACTTCCTCATTCCTTCACATGAAGTGAGTGAGGTTCTGGCATTCTTACTAAACGGGCTACGCCTTCATTGAGGGCCAATCACAATCTAGTGAGTTTTGTGTGGTCCAACTGATGCATTATGGGGCATGTAGTCTAGTAGTTTAAAGTCTAGAAAGTTCACTCATTGTGTTTAAGCCTGAGTTGATGGTACCAAACCGAAGTATTAGGTACGCCTCTTTTCGCAGCAGAGCCTCCTCTACATTCGGTGACCTATGCTGTGGGTCAATCGCAGCTAGAACGGTCCACTTGAAATCTGTCTCCTTATGGTTTGCAGTGGTAAAATGTTCAACCATTGGGGCATTCTGCACTTTTCTCTTTAATCTAGAGCGATGCTGTGTAATCCTGACATTTACTTGTTGGCATGTCTTCCCTATGTACAATTTGTTACAACCGCACACAATCCCATAGATCACATTTTTGCTCTTACAGTTTGTATGCAAACTGTGTCTCCATTTCAAGCCATTATGGCTAAATACATCTCCCTCTACAACACTTTGGCAGGCCACACAATTGCCACATTTGTGGTGGCCAGTGATTGGTTTGAGGTTCCATTTTGATATTAAATCACTTTTGGGCTTTTGAATGAAGCTGTCTGCTCTGATGATTTGTTGGCCGACGCTCAGATTTTTCCTCATCGCGAAAATGGGCTTTTGCAACGGGGATTCCAACCCCTCCAGCAAATGCCAATTACGCAGAATAATCTGGCGGAACTTGTTTGTGTGCGCTCCATAGGTCGTGACACATACGAGTTTGTCCAACTCCTTTTTCTTTTTGATTTTGAGCAATTCTTCTCTCGGGGTAAAACGTGCTCTTTTTTTAGAATGTTTCAGGAGTTTTTTAGGATAACCCCTTTTAGCTAGTTCTTCACAGAAAGTATCAGCATGAGTGTTGAACTCATTAAGGTCTGAACAATTCCGTCTGATCCTGAGTAGCTGGCCATAAGGAAGATTCTGTTTCAAACCCTGAGGGTGAGCACTCTTGTAGTGCAAGATTGTGTTCTTGTCTGTTTGTTTCTTAAACAGAGTAGTTGTGAACTTCCCTCCTTCTGTGCCCACAGCTACATCGAGGAATGTCATCCTCTGGTTACTGTGGTCAATAGAAAATTTGATATCGGGGTGTCTCAGATTCAACCATTCATGGAAGGCCATGAGTTCTGACTGGCTCCCCTGCCACAGGAGCCAGACATCATCAATGTATCTTAGCCATTGTTTGATGTTAGAGCTATAAGGGTTATTGTTGTGAATGAATTTTTCCTCGTATTGCGACATGTATAGCACCGCCATCTCTGGAGCATAGGGACAACCCATGGCTGTGCCCTTGGTCTGAATGAAAAACTCGTTCTCGAATTTAAAGTAGTTACTTTTAAGTGTAATTTTGGCCAGGGCCAAAATGAAGGCAGTGGGAACTCGGTGTGGTCTCTCGCGTTGTTCGAGATAGATTTCCATCACCTCCAGAGCCTCATCCTGAGGAATCTGAGTGTACAACGAGGTGACATCCAGTGTCACCATCAGTTGTGCTTCGGGGTCAAATGTCATTTCTTGAAGTTTGTTGAGGAAATCAATAGTATCACGCAGGTATGATTTCACTCCAACTAAAAAAGGTTTTAGGAAGAAATCTATATACTTTGAAGCGGGCTCAAGGGCTGAATCACACCCGGAGACGATTGGTCTCCCTGGGGGTGTTGTGTGGTTTTTATGGATTTTAGGTAAAAAGTAGAGAACGGGTGTTCTCGGTGATTTTTTATTTAAGAATTCAAATTCTTTAGGACCTAAAAAACCATTCTCCAATGCCTCCTTGGTTATACATGAGATCTTATTCAGAATTTCTACCACTGGATCATCTTTGACCGCTCGGTACCATTCCAAATTGTTCACATGAGTTTTTCCTTCCAATAAATACATTGTGCGTGGCCAGACGACCACTGCACCGCCCTTGTCAGCCGGCTTGATGATAATCGAAGTATCTGATTTTAGGTCTTTAATGGCTTGTGTTTGACCCTTACTTATGTTGTTGTTGACAAACAATTTGCTCTTTTCCAATTTGGTTAGAGCTGAAAGGACTGCTTGCTCAAAGGCATACACCTGTTTGGGGATATTCATAGTGGGCAAGAACTTGGATTTAACTCTGAGGCCAGTAGTTTCACAATTTGTGGTTGTTTCTATACCGGCAAAATAAGTCTTCAATCTTATTTTTCTGCAAAACTCAAGTGCCTCTAATTTGAGTTTTGTGAAATCCGTACGTTTATTCGGGACGAATTTAAGACCCAAAGTGAGGATCATATTTTCATCATCTGTGAGGACTTTATCAGAAAGATTCACTATCGTAGAAACATCTAGTTGTTGTAATGTTTGTTCCTTGTCCGCATTTCCCATTGGGGTTTGAATCGGACGTTTTGTTGCCCGCCCCTTCCTAAAAAAGGTTGCTTCTGACCCTTTTTGTTTTGTTGGCCTTGGTTGGAATCAGTGGACGACCCAGATGATGAGGCGGAGGAGAAGGTAGTGAACCTTGTCCTCGACCTTCCCTGGTATGAGTTCAATGCTCTTTTTGATTCTGCGGTGGTATAGTAGTCTTCCTTTAAAAAGGGATACACTGACTCTATTTTAAATGATTTGGAGTCCTTCTCACACTGAGCAGTTTTGGTATTAATAGTGATATCTTTGAATGTCTGGATTTCTTTTTCTATTTTTTCAAGTAAATTCTTGGCCTCTAATTCAGTCTTGTTGTCCGCAATTGCTTTTATCAGTTCAGCAATTTCCTTTTCTTCCTCGCTACATAAGCGTTGAGCAGTCTCAATGGTATGGACCATGAGGTCCCGGCTACACTTAGTATTTATGTAGCTAAAGCCTTTTTTGTATTCCGGATCTTCAACAAAGATGACCGGAACATTTTTGACTTGTAGCCCCCAGGGTATTGTGCCAGCCCGCAAGTGTTGTAGTAGGAAATGACCATGCAGTTCTGTCCTTATATGCTTTTTATGGAGACGAGTTAGCTTATCTGCTTCATTTTGATGTTTTGCTGTGGTACTCAGAGAAAGACCAGAGAAGGGATTAGAAGCAAGCAAATTTTGTATATGGCTTTCCGTGAAAGACAATGTTTCTTTCTCTGACATATTTTAACAAGGAAACTTCCTTGTGGTGATTTTAATCAAAATAGTGAAAGTGAGACAGAATGTCTCCGTCCTTACTCAATCGGGTGACGACCCGCGCTATAATTTTTCAAAAAAGGGGAGAGTATGGCCCATGCGGACAGAAGTGGGGTAAGGGCCCAATAACTTTACACGAAAAGCAAGAACCCGCACTTCAATGAATTTCACACCATATATTTTTTGGGGATGAAAAAAGATAAGCACTATTTAATGTGTTTACCTTGGCGATTAGTTGCGCCAGTTTTATTAATCAATTTTCAAAAAGAGAACATGTCACTATAGTCAAGAGAAATATCAAAGCCTTAAACGTAATGGCCATTTGGTGTCCAATATTTACAATGAAAGATTCAATATTTACAATGCAAAAATGTGGTTTAAACAAAAAATTAACAAAACATACATAAATTGTGAAAATGTGCAAAAGTAGTACACAACCGTCCTTATGTGATATCATTTCACAAATAAAACGAGGGGAAGAATTATCTACATGTTTTTTCTCAACATAACATTTTTTATGAACCAACAGTTTTTTTGAAATGTAATATTTGGCAAAAAAGGAGATTTTTAATGGTTCTCCAACAACCAACACGACAACCTCTCGGTAGAAATGTTGATAAGCGTTTAAATCATGAACAAATTTGAATGTTTACAGGACTTGATCCTATCCGCCTACGCGTTTCGAGTTTGTGAGGATTCTTCTCAAACTCTCTTCAGGGCCAAATGAATTCCATTCCCCATTTGTTAAACCTAATAGTGAAAACATAACAAATAATGGATACTTAGTGCTGTCTGCTTCCATCAACCCGCTAAAATCTCCTCCTATGTACAATCTGTAAAAATAACACATACCTCTAGGGACTCGAGGTAGGTTAGTTCATCCAAATAACTTGCGGAATTTCGATGGGTTGCAAAGGATTTGTGCGTATTTCTAAAAAAACAGGAGTTTTATATGTAAAACCTGTTTTTAACCATAAGGTGCCATTTTCTGTTAGACAGATTGATATTGTGCTCATACCTGACTGTTGTTGAAATGGCCATCTGCTCATACTGCTAATCTAGAGTTTCCATCATTTGTAAGATACAGCGCTGTAATTGAAAGAGGCTCGTGTTATTTTATCCCGCAGGATTCAGCGAATTTTGAGCAGCTACTGCCCTGAATGAAATAGCACTTACTTCAATTGTGTTGCCTCGTGCAGTCTATTAGTTATCAAGATTCTTTCAGTATGCTTAACACTCTCACGGTGTCATCGCCATTAATCTTCCTCTGGCACCGCGGCTCTGTTGGAAAACGAGCGGCAGTCAGCAAAGAATTCCAAGGCGCGCTTTGAGTTATGGTGAAGCCGCTGATGCGTGTACTTGCATGAGGGCGGGCGGCTCAGTTTATATTTAGACCGATTGGAGCCGCGGTCGAGATTATTCCTACACATGCAGCCCGCGCTTTAAGTTAAGCGGGAGCCGCTAATGTGCGCTCTAACATTTTCGGAAGGCGGCGCATACTGGGATTTAAACGCAGGGGAGCCCGCGCTTGTGGTTTTGAAAGCCAAAGATGCTCGCATTTATTTTTTAAGATCAGCATAGCAGTGTGAGGCTGCTGGGCTATATTCGTTAGCGCGCTGTGAGGAGGCATCTTAGATGCTCAACATACCTTTCAGTCCACGGACATCAATCACTTCCTCATTCCTTCACATGAAGTGAGTGAGGTTCTGGCATTCTTACTAAACGGGCTACGCCTTCATTGAGGGCCAATCACAATCTAGTGAGTTTTGTGTGGTCCAACTGATGCATTATGGGGCATGTAGTCTAGTAGTTTAAAGTCTAGAAAGTTCACTCATTGTGTTTAAGCCTGAGTTGATGGTACCAAACCGAAGTATTAGGTACGCCTCTTTTCACAGCAGAGCCTCCTCTACATTCGGTGACCTATGCTGTGGGTCAATCGCAGCTAGAACGGTCCACTTGAAATCTGTCTCCTTATGGTTTGCAGTGGTAAAATGTTCAACCATTGGGGCATTCTGCACTTTTCTCTTTAATCTAGAGCGATGCTGTGTAATCCTGACATTTACTTGTTGGCATGTCTTCCCTATGTACAATTTGTTACAACCGCACACAATCCCATAGATCACATTTTTGCTCTTACAGTTTGTATGCAAACTGTGTCTCCATTTCAAGCCATTATGGCTAAATACATCTCCCTCTACAACACTTTGGCAGGCCACACAATTGCCACATTTGTGGTGGCCAGTGATTGGTTTGAGGTTCCATTTTGATATTAAATCACTTTTGGGCTTTTGAATGAAGCTGTCTGCTCTGATGATTTGTTGGCCGACGCTCAGATTTTTCCTCATCGCGAAAATGGGCTTTTGCAACGGGGATTCCAACCCCTCCAGCAAATGCCAATTACGCAGAATAATCTGGCGGAACTTGTTTGTGTGCGCTCCATAGGTCGTGACACATACGAGTTTGTCCAACTCCTTTTTCTTTTTGATTTTGAGCAATTCTTCTCTCGGGGTAAAACGTGCTCTTTTTTTAGAATGTTTCAGGAGTTTTTTAGGATAACCCCTTTTAGCTAGTTCTTCACAGAAAGTATCAGCATGAGTGTTGAACTCATTAAGGTCTGAACAATTCCGTCTGATCCTGAGTAGCTGGCCATAAGGAAGATTCTGTTTCAAACCCTGAGGGTGAGCACTCTTGTAGTGCAAGATTGTGTTCTTGTCTGTTTGTTTCTTAAACAGAGTAGTTGTGAACTTCCCTCCTTCTGTGCCCACAGCTACATCGAGGAATGTCATCCTCTGGTTACTGTGGTCAATAGAAAATTTGATATCGGGGTGTCTCAGATTCAACCATTCATGGAAGGCCATGAGTTCTGACTGGCTCCCCTGCCACAGGAGCCAGACATCATCAATGTATCTTAGCCATTGTTTGATGTTAGAGCTATAAGGGTTATTGTTGTGAATGAATTTTTCCTCGTATTGCGACATGTATAGCACCGCCATCTCTGGAGCATAGGGACAACCCATGGCTGTGCCCTTGGTCTGAATGAAAAACTCGTTCTCGAATTTAAAGTAGTTACTTTTAAGTGTAATTTTGGCCAGGGCCAAAATGAAGGCAGTGGGAACTCGGTGTGGTCTCTCGCGTTGTTCGAGATAGATTTCCATCACCTCCAGAGCCTCATCCTGAGGAATCTGAGTGTACAACGAGGTGACATCCAGTGTCACCATCAGTTGTGCTTCGGGGTCAAATGTCATTTCTTGAAGTTTGTTGAGGAAATCAATAGTATCACGCAGGTATGATTTCACTCCAACTAAAAAAGGTTTTAGGAAGAAATCTATATACTTTGAAGCGGGCTCAAGGGCTGAATCACACCCGGAGACGATTGGTCTCCCTGGGGGTGTTGTGTGGTTTTTATGGATTTTAGGTAAAAAGTAGAGAACGGGTGTTCTCGGTGATTTTTTATTTAAGAATTCAAATTCTTTAGGACCTAAAAAACCATTCTCCAATGCCTCCTTGGTTATACATGAGATCTTATTCAGAATTTCTACCACTGGATCATCTTTGACCGCTCGGTACCATTCCAAATTGTTCACATGAGTTTTTCCTTCCAATAAATACATTGTGCGTGGCCAGACGACCACTGCACCGCCCTTGTCAGCCGGCTTGATGATAATCGAAGTATCTGATTTTAGGTCTTTAATGGCTTGTGTTTGACCCTTACTTATGTTGTTGTTGACAAACAATTTGCTCTTTTCCAATTTGGTTAGAGCTGAAAGGACTGCTTGCTCAAAGGCATACACCTGTTTGGGGATATTCATAGTGGGCAAGAACTTGGATTTAACTCTGAGGCCAGTAGTTTCACAATTTGTGGTTGTTTCTATACCGGCAAAATAAGTCTTCAATCTTATTTTTCTGCAAAACTCAAGTGCCTCTAATTTGAGTTTTGTGAAATCCGTACGTTTATTCGGGACGAATTTAAGACCCAAAGTGAGGATCATATTTTCATCATCTGTGAGGACTTTATCAGAAAGATTCACTATCGTAGAAACATCTAGTTGTTGTAATGTTTGTTCCTTGTCCGCATTTCCCATTGGGGTTTGAATCGGACGTTTTGTTGCCCGCCCCTTCCTAAAAAAGGTTGCTTCTGACCCTTTTTGTTTTGTTGGCCTTGGTTGGAATCAGTGGACGACCCAGATGATGAGGCGGAGGAGAAGGTAGTGAACCTTGTCCTCGACCTTCCCTGGTATGAGTTCAATGCTCTTTTTGATTCTGCGGTGGTATAGTAGTCTTCCTTTAAAAAGGGATACACTGACTCTATTTTAAATGATTTGGAGTCCTTCTCACACTGAGCAGTTTTGGTATTAATAGTGATATCTTTGAATGTCTGGATTTCTTTTTCTATTTTTTCAAGTAAATTCTTGGCCTCTAATTCAGTCTTGTTGTCCGCAATTGCTTTTATCAGTTCAGCAATTTCCTTTTCTTCCTCGCTACATAAGCGTTGAGCAGTCTCAATGGTATGGACCATGAGGTCCCGGCTACACTTAGTATTTATGTAGCTAAAGCCTTTTTTGTATTCCGGATCTTCAACAAAGATGACCGGAACA
This sequence comes from Lissotriton helveticus, assembly GCF_964261635.1. NCBI lineage: Eukaryota > Metazoa > Chordata > Amphibia > Caudata > Salamandridae > Lissotriton > Lissotriton helveticus. The sequence continues at coordinate 1,225,752,883 of NC_136070.1, read as the reverse complement.
TTTTTGACTTGTAGCCCCCAGGGTATTGTGCCAGCCCGCAAGTGTTGTAGTAGGAAATGACCATGCAGTTCTGTCCTTATATGCTTTTTATGGAGACGAGTTAGCTTATCTGCTTCATTTTGATGTTTTGCTGTGGTACTCAGAGAAAGACCAGAGAAGGGATTAGAAGCAAGCAAATTTTGTATATGGCTTTCCGTGAAAGACAATGTTTCTTTCTCTGACATATTTTAACAAGGAAACTTCCTTGTGGTGATTTTAATCAAAATAGTGAAAGTGAGACAGAATGTCTCCGTCCTTACTCAATCGGGTGACGACCCGCGCTATAATTTTTCAAAAAAGGGGAGAGTATGGCCCATGCGGACAGAAGTGGGGTAAGGGCCCAATAACTTTACACGAAAAGCAAGAACCCGCACTTCAATGAATTTCACACCATATATTTTTTGGGGATGAAAAAAGATAAGCACTATTTAATGTGTTTACCTTGGCGATTAGTTGCGCCAGTTTTATTCATCAATTTTCAAAAAGAGAACATGTCACTATAGTCAAGAGAAATATCAAAGCCTTAAACGTAATGGCCATTTGGTGTCCAATATTTACAATGAAAGATTCAATATTTACAATGCAAAAATGTGGTTTAAACAAAAAATTAACAAAACATACATAAATTGTGAAAATGTGCAAAAGTAGTACACAACCGTCCTTATGTGATATCATTTCACAAATAAAACGAGGGGAAGAATTATCTACATGTTTTTTCTCAACATAACATTTTTTATGAACCAACAGTTTTTTTGAAATGTAATATTTGGCAAAAAAGGAGATTTTTAGTGGTTCTCCAACAACCAACACGACAACCTCTCGGTAGAAATGTTGATAAGCGTTTAAATCATGAACAAATTTGAATGTTTACAGGACTTGATCCTATCCGCCTACGCGTTTCGAGTTTGTGAGGATTCTTCTCAAACTCTCTTCAGGGCCAAATGAATTCCATTCCCCATTTGTTAAACCTAATAGTGAAAACATAACAAATAATGGATACTTAGTGCTGTCTGCTTCCATCAACCTGCTAAAATCTCCTCCTATGTACAATCTGTAAAAATAACACATACCTCTAGGGACTCGAGGTAGGTTAGTTCATCCAAATAACTTGCGGAATTTCGATGGGTTTCAAAGGATTTGTGCGTATTTCTAAAAAAACAGGAGTTTTATATGTAAAACCTGTTTTTAACCATAAGGTGCCATTTTCTGTTAGACAGATTGATATTGTGCTCATACCTGACTGTTGTTGAAATGGCCATCTGCTCATACTGCTAATCTAGAGTTTCCATCATTTGTAAGATACAGCGCTGTAATTGAAAGAGGCTCGTGTTATTTTATCCCGCAGGATTCAGCGAATTTTGAGCAGCTACTGCCCTGAATGAAATAGCACTTACTTCAATTGTGTTGCCTCGTGCAGTCTATTAGTTATCAAGATTCTTTCAGTATGCTTAACACTCTCACGGTGTCATCGCCATTAATCTTCCTCTGGCACCGCGGCTCTGTTGGAAAACGAGCGGCAGTCAGCAAAGAATTCCAAGGCGCGCTTTGAGTTATGGTGAAGCCGCTGATGCGTGTACTTGCATGAGGGCGGGCGGCTCAGTTTATATTTAGACCGATTGGAGCCGCGGTCGAGATTATTCCTACACATGCAGCCCGCGCTTTAAGTTAAGCGGGAGCCGCTAATGTGCGCTCTAACATTTTCGGAAGGCGGCGCATACTGGGATTTAAACGCAGGGGAGCCCGCGCTTGTGGTTTTGAAAGCCAAAGATGCTCGCATTTATTTTTTAAGATCAGCATAGCAGTGTGAGGCTGCTGGGCTATATTCGTTAGCGCGCTGTGAGGAGGCATCTTAGATGCTCAACATACCTTTCAGTCCACGGACATCAATCACTTCCTCATTCCTTCACATGAAGTGAGTGAGGTTCTGGCATTCTTACTAAACGGGCTACGCCTTCATTGAGGGCCAATCACAATCTAGTGAGTTTTGTGTGGTCCAACTGATGCATTATGGGGCATGTAGTCTAGTAGTTTAAAGTCTAGAAAGTTCACTCATTGTGTTTAAGCCTGAGTTGATGGTACCAAACCGAAGTATTAGGTACGCCTCTTTTCGCAGCAGAGCCTCCTCTACATTCGGTGACCTATGCTGTGGGTCAATCGCAGCTAGAACGGTCCACTTGAAATCTGTCTCCTTATGGTTTGCAGTGGTAAAATGTTCAACCATTGGGGCATTCTGCACTTTTCTCTTTAATCTAGAGCGATGCTGTGTAATCCTGACATTTACTTGTTGGCATGTCTTCCCTATGTACAATTTGTTACAACCGCACACAATCCCATAGATCACATTTTTGCTCTTACAGTTTGTATGCAAACTGTGTCTCCATTTCAAGCCATTATGGCTAAATACATCTCCCTCTACAACACTTTGGCAGGCCACACAATTGCCACATTTGTGGTGGCCAGTGATTGGTTTGAGGTTCCATTTTGATATTAAATCACTTTTGGGCTTTTGAATGAAGCTGTCTGCTCTGATGATTTGTTGGCCGACGCTCAGATTTTTCCTCATCGCGAAAATGGGCTTTTGCAACGGGGATTCCAACCCCTCCAGCAAATGCCAATTACGCAGAATAATCTGGCGGAACTTGTTTGTGTGCGCTCCATAGGTCGTGACACATACGAGTTTGTCCAACTCCTTTTTCTTTTTGATTTTGAGCAATTCTTCTCTCGGGGTAAAACGTGCTCTTTTTTTAGAATGTTTCAGGAGTTTTTTAGGATAACCCCTTTTAGCTAGTTCTTCTGAGCCGCCCGCCCTCATGCAAGTACACGCATCAGCGGCTTCACCATAACTCAAAGCGCGCCTTGGAATTCTTTGCTGACTGCCGCTCGTTTTCCAACAGAGCCGCGGTGCCAGAGGAAGATTAATGGCGATGACACCGTGAGAGTGTTAAGCATACTGAAAGAATCTTGATAACTAATAGACTGCACGAGGCAACACAATTGAAGTAAGTGCTATTTCATTCAGGGCAGTAGCTGCTCAAAATTCGCTGAATCCTGCGGGATAAAATAACACGAGCCTCTTTCAATTACAGCGCTGTATCTTACAAATGATGGAAACTCTAGATTAGCAGTATGAGCAGATGGCCATTTCAACAACAGTCAGGTATGAGCACAATATCAATCTGTCTAACAGAAAATGGCACCTTATGGTTAAAAACAGGTTTTACATATAAAACTCCTGTTTTTTTAGAAATACGCACAAATCCTTTGAAACCCATCGAAATTCCGCAAGTTATTTGGATGAACTAACCTACCTCGAGTCCCTAGAGGTATGTGTTATTTTTACAGATTGTACATAGGAGGAGATTTTAGCGGGTTGATGGAAGCAGACAGCACTAAGTATCCATTATTTGTTATGTTTTCACTATTAGGTTTAACAAATGGGGAATGGAATTCATTTGGCCCTGAAGAGAGTTTGAGAAGAATCCTCACAAACTCGAAACGCGTAGGCGGATAGGATCAAGTCCTGTAAACATTCAAATTTGTTCATGATTTAAACGCTTATCAACATTTCTACCGAGAGGTTGTCGTGTTGGTTGTTGGAGAACCACTAAAAATCTCCTTTTTTGCCAAATATTACATTTCAAAAAAACTGTTGGTTCATAAAAAATGTTATGTTGAGAAAAAACATGTAGATAATTCTTCCCCTCGTTTTATTTGTGAAATGATATCACATAAGGACGGTTGTGTACTACTTTTGCACATTTTCACAATTTATGTATGTTTTGTTAATTTTTTGTTTAAACCACATTTTTGCATTGTAAATATTGAATCTTTAATTGTAAATATTGGACACCAAATGGCCATTACGTTTAAGGCTTTGATATTTCTCTTGACTATAGTGACATGTTCTCTTTTTGAAAATTGATGAATAAAACTGGCGCAACTAATCGCCAAGGTAAACACATTAAATAGTGCTTATCTTTTTTCATCCCCAAAAAATATATGGTGTGAAATTCATTGAAGTGCGGGTTCTTGCTTTTCGTGTAAAGTTATTGGGCCCTTACCCCACTTCTGTCCGCATGGGCCATACTCTCCCCTTTTTTGAAAAATTATAGCGCGGGTCGTCACCCGATTGAGTAAGGACGGAGACATTCTGTCTCACTTTCACTATTTTGATTAAAATCACCACAAGGAAGTTTCCTTGTTAAAATATGTCAGAGAAAGAAACATTGTCTTTCACGGAAAGCCATATACAAAATTTGCTTGCTTCTAATCCCTTCTCTGGTCTTTCTCTGAGTACCACAGCAAAACATCAAAATGAAGCAGATAAGCTAACTCGTCTCCATAAAAAGCATATAAGGACAGAACTGCATGGTCATTTCCTACTACAACACTTGCGGGCTGGCACAATACCCTGGGGGCTACAAGTCAAAAATGTTCCGGTCATCTTTGTTGAAGATCCGGAATACAAAAAAGGCTTTAGCTACATAAATACTAAGTGTAGCCGGGACCTCATGGTCCATACCATTGAGACTGCTCAACGCTTATGTAGCGAGGAAGAAAAGGAAATTGCTGAACTGATAAAAGCAATTGCGGACAACAAGACTGAATTAGAGGCCAAGAATTTACTTGAAAAAATAGAAAAAGAAATCCAGACATTCAAAGATATCACTATTAATACCAAAACTGCTCAGTTTGAGAAGGACTCCAAATCATTTAAAATAGAGTCAGTGTATCCCTTTTTAAAGGAAGACTACTATACCACCGCAGAATCAAAAAGAGCATTGAACTCATACCAGGGAAGGTCGAGGACAAGGTTCACTACCTTCTCCTCCGCCTCATCATCTGGGTCGTCCACTGATTCCAACCAAGGCCAACAAAACAAAAAGGGTCAGAATCAACCTTTTTTAGGAAGGGGCGGGCAACAAAACGTCCGATTCAAACCCCAATGGGAAATGCGGACAAGGAACAAACATTACAACAACTAGATGTTTCTACGATAGTGAATCTTTCTGATAAAGTCCTCACAGATGATGAAAATATGATCCTCACTTTGGGTCTTAAATTCGTCCCGAATAAACGTACGGATTTCACAAAACTCAAATTAGAGGCACTTGAGTTTTGCAGAAAAATAAGATTGAAGACTTATTTTGCCGGTATAGAAACAACCACAAATTGTGAAACTACTGGCCTCAGAGTTAAATCCAAGTTCTTGCCCACTATGAATATCCCCAAACAGGTGTATGCCTTTGAGCAAGCAGTCCTTTCAGCTCTAACCAAATTGGAAAAGAGCAAATTGTTTGTCAACAACAACATAAGTAAGGGTCAAACACAAGCCATTAAAGACCTAAAATCAGATACTTCGATTATCATCAAGCCGGCTGACAAGGGCGGTGCAGTGGTCGTCTGGCCACGCACAATGTATTTATTGGAAGGAAAAACTCATGTGAACAATTTGGAATGGTACCGAGCGGTCAAAGATGATCCAGTGGTAGAAATTCTGAATAAGATCTCATGTATAACCAAGGAGGCATTGGAGAATGGTTTTTTAGGTCCTAAAGAATTTGAATTCTTAAATAAAAAATCACCGAGAACACCCGTTCTCTACTTTTTACCTAAAATCCATAAAAACCACACAACACCCCCAGGGAGACCAATCGTCTCCGGGTGTGATTCAGCCCTTGAGCCCGCTTCAAAGTATATAGATTTCTTCCTAAAACCTTTTTTAGTTGGAGTGAAATCATGCCTGCGTGATACTATTGATTTCCTCAACAAACTTCAAGAAATGACATTTGACCCCGAAGCACAACTGATGGTGACACTGGATGTCACCTCGTTGTACACTCAGATTCCTCAGGATGAGGCTCTGGAGGTGATGGAAATCTATCTCGAACAACGCGAGAGACCACACCGAGTTCCCACTGCCTTCATTTTGGCCCTGGCCAAAATTACACTTAAAAGTAACTACTTTAAATTCGAGAACGAGTTTTTCATTCAGACCAAGGGCACAGCCATGGGTTGTCCCTATGCTCCAGAGATGGCGGTGCTATACATGTCGCAATACGAGGAAAAATTCATTCACAACAATAACCCTTATAGCTCTAACATCAAACAATGGCTAAGATACATTTATGATGTCTGGCTCCTGTGGCAGGGGAGCCAGTCAGAACTCATGGCCTTCCATGAATGGTTGAATCTGAGACACCCCGATATCAAATTTTCTATTGACCACAGTAACCAGAGGATGACATTCCTCGATGTAGCTGTGGGCACAGAAGGAGGGAAGTTCACAACTACTCTGTTTAAGAAACAAACAGACAAGAACACAATCTTGCACTACAAGAGTGCTCACCCTCAGGGTTTGAAACAGAATCTTCCTTATGGCCAGCTACTCAGGATCAGACGGAATTGTTCAGACCTTAATGAGTTCAACACTCATGCTGATACTTTCTGTGAAGAACTAGCTAAAAGGGGTTATCCTAAAAAACTCCTGAAACATTCTAAAAAAAGAGCACGTTTTACCCCGAGAGAAGAATTGCTCAAAATCAAAAAGAAAAAGGAGTTGGACAAACTCGTATGTGTCACGACCTATGGAGCGCACACAAACAAGTTCCGCCAGATTATTCTGCGTAATTGGCATTTGCTGGAGGGGTTGGAATCCCCGTTGCAAAAGCCCATTTTCGCGATGAGGAAAAATCTGAGCGTCGGCCAACAAATCATCAGAGCAGACAGCTTCATTCAAAAGCCCAAAAGTGATTTAATATCAAAATGGAACCTCAAACCAATCACTGGCCACCACAAATGTGGCAATTGTGTGGCCTGCCAAAGTGTTGTAGAGGGAGATGTATTTAGCCATAATGGCTTGAAATGGAGACACAGTTTGCATACAAACTGTAAGAGCAAAAATGTGATCTATGGGATTGTGTGCGGTTGTAACAAATTGTACATAGGGAAGACATGCCAACAAGTAAATGTCAGGATTACACAGCATCGCTCTAGATTAAAGAGAAAAGTGCAGAATGCCCCAATGGTTGAACATTTTACCACTGCAAACCATAAGGAGACAGATTTCAAGTGGACCGTTCTAGCTGCGATTGACCCACAGCATAGGTCACCGAATGTAGAGGAGGCTCTGCTGCGAAAAGAGGCGTACCTAATACTTCGGTTTGATACCATCAACTCAGGCTTAAACACAATGAGTGAACTTTCTAGACTTTAAACTACTAGACTACATGCCCCATAATGCATCAGTTGGACCACACAAAACTCACTAGATTGTGATTGGCCCTCAATGAAGGCGTAGCCCGTTTAGTAAGAATGCCAGAACCTCACTCACTTCATGTGAAGGAATGAGGAAGTGATTGATGTCCGTGGACTGAAAGGTATGTTGAGCATCTAAGATGCCTCCTCACAGCGCGCTAACGAATATAGCCCAGCAGCCTCACACTGCTATGCTGATCTTAAAAAATAAATGCGAGCATCTTTGGCTTTCAAAACCACAAGCGCGGGCTCCCCTGCGTTTAAATCCCAGTATGCGCCGCCTTCCGAAAATGTTAGAGCGCACATTAGCGGCTCCCGCTTAACTTAAAGCGCGGGCTGCATGTGTAGGAATAATCTCGACCGCGGCTCCAATCGGTCTAAATATAAACTGAGCCGCCCGCCCTCATGCAAGTACACGCATCAGCGGCTTCACCATAACTCAAAGCGCGCCTTGGAATTCTTTGCTGACTGCCGCTCGTTTTCCAACAGAGCCGCGGTGCCAGAGGAAGATTAATGGCGATGACACCGTGAGAGTGTTAAGCATACTGAAAGAATCTTGATAACTAATAGACTGCACGAGGCAACACAATTGAAGTAAGTGCTATTTCATTCAGGGCAGTAGCTGCTCAAAATTCGCTGAATCCTGCGGGATAAAATAACACGAGCCTCTTTCAATTACAGCGCTGTATCTTACAAATGATGGAAACTCTAGATTAGCAGTATGAGCAGATGGCCATTTCAACAACAGTCAGGTATGAGCACAATATCAATCTGTCTAACAGAAAATGGCACCTTATGGTTAAAAACAGGTTTTACATATAAAACTCCTGTTTTTTTAGAAATACGCACAAATCCTTTGAAACCCATCGAAATTCCGCAAGTTATTTGGATGAACTAACCTACCTCGAGTCCCTAGAGGTATGTGTTATTTTTACAGATTGTACATAGGAGGAGATTTTAGCGGGTTGATGGAAGCAGACAGCACTAAGTATCCATTATTTGTTATGTTTTCACTATTAGGTTTAACAAATGGGGAATGGAATTCATTTGGCCCTGAAGAGAGTTTGAGAAGAATCCTCACAAACTCGAAACGCGTAGGCGGATAGGATCAAGTCCTGTAAACATTCAAATTTGTTCATGATTTAAACGCTTATCAACATTTCTACCGAGAGGTTGTCGTGTTGGTTGTTGGAGAACCACTAAAAATCTCCTTTTTTGCCAAATATTACATTTCAAAAAAACTGTTGGTTCATAAAAAATGTTATGTTGAGAAAAAACATGTAGATAATTCTTCCCCTCGTTTTATTTGTGAAATGATATCACATAAGGACGGTTGTGTACTACTTTTGCACATTTTCACAATTTATGTATGTTTTGTTAATTTTTTGTTTAAACCACATTTTTGCATTGTAAATATTGAATCTTTCATTGTAAATATTGGACACCAAATGGCCATTACGTTTAAGGCTTTGATATTTCTCTTGACTATAGTGACATGTTCTCTTTTTGAAAATTGATGAATAAAACTGGCGCAACTAATCGCCAAGGTAAACACATTAAATAGTGCTTATCTTTTTTCATCCCCAAAAAATATATGGTGTGAAATTCATTGAAGTGCGGGTTCTTGCTTTTCGTGTAAAGTTATTGGGCCCTTACCCCACTTCTGTCCGCATGGGCCATACTCTCCCCTTTTTTGAAAAATTATAGCGCGGGTCGTCACCCGATTGAGTAAGGACGGAGACATTCTGTCTCACTTTCACTATTTTGATTAAAATCACCACAAGGAAGTTTCCTTGTTAAAATATGTCAGAGAAAGAAACATTGTCTTTCACGGAAAGCCATATACAAAATTTGCTTGCTTCTAATCCCTTCTCTGGTCTTTCTCTGAGTACCACAGCAAAACATCAAAATGAAGCAGATAAGCTAACTCGTCTCCATAAAAAGCATATAAGGACAGAACTGCATGGTCATTTCCTACTACAACACTTGCGGGCTGGCACAATACCCTGGGGGCTACAAGTCAAAAATGTTCCGGTCATCTTTGTTGAAGATCCGGAATACAAAAAAGGCTTTAGCTACATAAATACTAAGTGTAGCCGGGACCTCATGGTCCATACCATTGAGACTGCTCAACGCTTATGTAGCGAGGAAGAAAAGGAAATTGCTGAACTGATAAAAGCAATTGCGGACAACTAGACTGAATTAGAGGCCAAGAATTTACTTGAAAAAATAGAAAAAGAAATCCAGACATTCAAAGATTAATACCAAAACTGCTCAGTTTGAGAAGGACTCCAAATCATTTAAAATAGAGTCAGTGTATCCCTTTTTAAAGGAAGACTACTATACCACCGCAGAATCAAAAAGAGCATTGAACTCATACCAGGGAAGGTCGAGGACAAGGTTCACTACCTTCTCCTCCGCCTCATCATCTGGGTCGTCCACTGATTCCAACCAAGGCCAACAAAACAAAAAGGGTCAGAATCAACCTTTTTTAGGAAGGGGCGGGCAACAAAACGTCCGATTCAAACCCCAATGGGAAATGCGGACAAGGAACAAACATTACAACAACTAGATGTTTCTACGATAGTGAATCTTTCTGATAAAGTCCTCACAGATGATGAAAATATGATCCTCACTTTGGGTCTTAAATTCGTCCCGAATAAACGTACGGATTTCACAAAACTCAAATTAGAGGCACTTGAGTTTTGCAGAAAAATAAGATTGAAGACTTATTTTGCCGGTATAGAAACAACCACAAATTGTGAAACTACTGGCCTCAGAGTTAAATCCAAGTTCTTGCCCACTATGAATATCCCCAAACAGGTGTATGCCTTTGAGCAAGCAGTCCTTTCAGCTCTAACCAAATTGGAAAAGAGCAAATTGTTTGTCAACAACAACATAAGTAAGGGTCAAACACAAGCCATTAAAGACCTAAAATCAGATACTTCGATTATCATCAAGCCGGCTGACAAGGGCGGTGCAGTGGTCGTCTGGCCACGCACAATGTATTTATTGGAAGGAAAAACTCATGTGAACAATTTGGAATGGTACCGAGCGGTCAAAGATGATCCAGTGGTAGAAATTCTGAATAAGATCTCATGTATAACCAAGGAGGCATTGGAGAATGGTTTTTTAGGTCCTAAAGAATTTGAATTCTTAAATAAAAAATCACCGAGAACACCCGTTCTCTACTTTTTACCTAAAATCCATAAAAACCACACAACACCCCCAGGGAGACCAATCGTCTCCGGGTGTGATTCAGCCCTTGAGCCCGCTTCAAAGTATATAGATTTCTTCCTAAAACCTTTTTTAGTTGGAGTGAAATCCTACCTGCGTGATACTATTGATTTCCTCAACAAACTTCAAGAAATGACATTTGACCCCGAAGCACAACTGATGGTGACACTGGATGTCACCTCGTTGTACACTCAGATTCCTCAGGATGAGGCTCTGGAGGTGATGGAAATCTATCTCGAACAACGCGAGAGACCACACCGAGTTCCCACTGCCTTCATTTTGGCCCTGGCCAAAATTACACTTAAAAGTAACTACTTTAAATTCGAGAACGAGTTTTTCATTCAGACCAAGGGCACAGCCATGGGTTGTCCCTATGCTCCAGAGATGGCGGTGCTATACATGTCGCAATACGAGGAAAAATTCATTCACAACAATAACCCTTATAGCTCTAACATCAAACAATGGCTAAGATACATTGATGATGTCTGGCTCCTGTGGCAGGGGAGCCAGTCAGAACTCATGGCCTTCCATGAATGGTTGAATCTGAGACACCCCGATATGAAATTTTCTATTGACCACAGTAACCAGAGGATGACATTCCTCGATGTAGCTGTGGGCACAGAAGGAGGGAAGTTCACAACTACTCTGTTTAAGAAACAAACAGACAAGAACACAATCTTGCACTACAAGAGTGCTCACCCTCAGGGTTTGAAACAGAATCTTCCTTATGGCCAGCTACTCAGGATCAGACGGAATTGTTCAGACCTTAATGAGTTCAACACTCATGCTGATACTTTCTGTGAAGAACTAGCTAAAAGGGGTTATCCTAAAAAACTCCTGAAACATTCTAAAAAAAGAGCACGTTTTACCCCGAGAGAAGAATTGCTCAAAATCAAAAAGAAAAAGGAGTTGGACAAACTCGTATGTGTCACGACCTATGGAGCGCACACAAACAAGTTCCGCCAGATTATTCTGCGTAATTGGCATTTGCTGGAGGGGTTGGAATCCCCGTTGCAAAAGCCCATTTTCGCGATGAGGAAAAATCTGAGCGTCGGCCAACAAATCATCAGAGCAGACAGCTTCATTCAAAAGCCCAAAAGTGATTTAATATCAAAATGGAACCTTAAACCAATCACTGGCCACCACAAATGTGGCAATTGTGTGGCCTGCCAAAGTGTTGTAGAGGGAGATGTATTTAGCCATAATGGCTTGAAATGGAGACACAGTTTGCATACAAACTGTAAGAGCAAAAATGTGATCTATGGGATTGTGTGCGGTTGTAACAAATTGTACATAGGGAAGACATGCCAACAAGTAAATGTCAGGATTACACAGCATCGCTCTAGATTAAAGAGAAAAGTGCAGAATGCCCCAATGGTTGAACATTTTACCACTGCAAACCATAAGGAGACAGATTTCAAGTGGACCGTTCTAGCTGCGATTGACCCACAGCATAGGTCACCGAATGTAGAGGAGGCTCTGCTGCGAAAAGAGGCGTACCTAATACTTCGGTTTGATACCATCAACTCAGGCTTAAACACAATGAGTGAACTTTCTAGACTTTAAACTACTAGACTACATGCCCCATAATGCATCAGTTGGACCACACAAAACTCACTAGATTGTGATTGGCCCTCAATGAAGGCGTAGCCCGTTTAGTAAGAATGCCAGAACCTCACTCACTTCATGTGAAGGAATGAGGAAGTGATTGATGTCCGTGGACTGAAAGGTATGTTGAGCATCTAAGATGCCTCCTCACAGCGCGCTAACGAATATAGCCCAGCAGCCTCACACTGCTATGCTGATCTTAAAAAATAAATGCGAGCATCTTTGGCTTTCAAAACCACAAGCGCGGGCTCCCCTGCGTTTAAATCCCAGTATGCGCCGCCTTCCGAAAATGTTAGAGCGCACATTAGCGGCTCCCGCTTAACTTAAAGCGCGGGCTGCATGTGTAGGAATAATCTCGACCGCGGCTCCAATCGGTCTAAATATAAACTGAGCCGCCCGCCCTCATGCAAGTACACGCATCAGCGGCTTCACCATAACTCAAAGCGCGCCTTGGAATTCTTTGCTGACTGCCGCTCGTTTTCCAACAGAGCCGCGGTGCCAGAGGAAGATTAATGGCGATGACACCGTGAGAGTGTTAAGCATACTGAAAGAATCTTGATAACTAATAGACTGCACGAGGCAACACAATTGAAGTAAGTGCTATTTCATTCAGGGCAGTAGCTGCTCAAAATTCGCTGAATCCTGCGGGATAAAATAACACGAGCCTCTTTCAATTACAGCGCTGTATCTTACAAATGATGGAAACTCTAGATTAGCAGTATGAGCAGATGGCCATTTCAACAACAGTCAGGTATGAGCACAATATCAATCTGTCTAACAGAAAATGGCACCTTATGGTTAAAAACAGGTTTTACATATAAAACTCCTGTTTTTTTAGAAATACGCACAAATCCTTTGAAACCCATCGAAATTCCGCAAGTTATTTGGATGAACTAACCTACCTCGAGTCCCTAGAGGTATGTGTTATTTTTACAGATTGTACATAGGAGGAGATTTTAGCGGGTTGATGGAAGCAGACAGCACTAAGTATCCATTATTTGTTATGTTTTCACTATTAGGTTTAACAAATGGGGAATGGAATTCATTTGGCCCTGAAGAGAGTTTGAGAAGAATCCTCACAAACTCGAAACGCGTAGGCGGATAGGATCAAGTCCTGTAACATTCAAATTTGTTCATGATTTAAACGCTTATCAACATTTCTACCGAGAGGTTGTCGTGTTGGTTGTTGGAGAACCACTAAAAATCTCCTTTTTTGCCAAATATTACATTTCAAAAAAACTGTTGGTTCATAAAAAAAGTTATGTTGAGAAAAAACATGTAGATAATTCTTCCCCTCGTTTTATTTGTGAAATGATATCACATAAGGACGGTTGTGTACTACTTTTGCACATTTTCACAATTTATGTATGTTTTGTTAATTTTTTGTTTAAACCACATTTTTGCATTGTAAATATTGAATCTTTCATTGTAAATATTGGACACCAAATGGCCATTACGTTTAAGGCTTTGATATTTCTCTTGACTATAGTGACATGTTCTCTTTTTGAAAATTGATGAATAAAACTGGCGCAACTAATCGCCAAGGTAAACACATTAAATAGTGCTTATCTTTTTTCATCCCCAAAAAATATATGGTGTGAAATTCATTGAAGTGCGGGTTCTTGCTTTTCGTGTAAAGTTATTGGGCCCTTACCCCACTTCTGTCCGCATGGGCCATACTCTCCCCTTTTTTGAAAAAAAAAAAAAAACAGAGGCAAGAAAAGGCCTGGCCTAGTGATAGGTGTTAAGTATCCATTTATAACAGTTCAACTACACATCCCGCCTGCTTTGAGGAGATGGTAACTCTTGTGATCTATTATGTATATATATTTGAAAATAATTTTATTTTATTTAATTAAAAAGCAAGGTTACATTAATTTATAAATTCAAATTAGATTTTGTTTTATATGAAATTATATCTATTTATATTTTTACCAATTTTAAATAATTTCATATTGTTTCCCATGAGGTTTCATTTTAAGCCACTACCTCCATTATTTTCTATGGGAGGGTGTTGCAGTACCACTGATGGCCATGTGTGGTGCTGCATATACTCCTGTTTCTTATCGGTGTAGGGTTTAGATTAAGTACAGGAAGAAATGGCTCTCTGGCAAGTACGCTAGGAGTGTAAGTTGAGGTTGAGTTGGTACGGTGCTAGCAGGTCAGGGGGAACAAACCCTAATGAAACAACCCCTGCAAGTGTGTGGGTCAAGACCTACACAGTAAATATAGAACCAAGTCCTGTAAACACGTATAAGGATAGTGGTTTCAGTGTAACAACTGAATTTCAATAATTCTTCTCGCTGAAATTATGAAGGTCGACATCAGGAGTATCATAAATAAGGATTTTTATGTCAATCCAGATCAATACAGAAAAAACAAGCTATACACCAGCTGTTTTTTTTTTCTGTATTGATCTGGATTGACATAAAAATCCTTATTTAGGATACTCCTGATGTCGACCTTCATAATTTCAGCGTGAAGAATTATTGGAATGTAATTGTTACACTGAAACCACTATCCTTATACATATGCACAGGACTTGGTTCTATACTGCTGTTTCTTTTTCACTGTAGTAACTTATTCTTGTAAATGTGATTCCCTCCAAACCTCTTTTTGTGGGGGTATGCAGGACCCTTACAAGTCCACACATTTGAGCAACTTTACATTTCTATTTTGTGAACGGCCATAAGCAGTAAAGTTACTAAAAAGTGAAAGAGTAAATTATGCATATAAATTACTCACAATTATAGCTTACCTTTGTGAGCTTTGTATGCACCACAGACTGTGAACGGCCCCTGTATTATTTAGTACTCTTAGTTACAAAAATGACCATCACCTATTGGAAGGATTGTAAAGTGAAAGCAAGTATTCCGTGTTTTACCTCTTTAGTCTGTACATGATTGTCAAAATAAGAAGCAACTAGGGCTGTTTCCCTTAAGTCCGGCTCTCTTTGGGCATTGCGGTGCCACTGCTGCATGTATTATTTCATCACACATGCAGGCAAGGAAAATGCAGGTTGTTGGACTTGGCCCTTTTTGCAGGGTCATCCCTGAACGTTTTGCCTTCCTCCTGTATTTTGTCTGACCTGTTTTTGTTGGTTTATGATTCTGGGCACTTTACCACTGCTAATCAGTCCTAAAGTGCATATGCTCTCCCTATTGTACAGTATTGTATTGGATTGGTGACTCCATGATTGGTTCATTTGATTTACTTGTCAGACCCTAGTACAGTGCCCCATGTGTGCCCAGGGCCTTTAAATGAAATACTGCTGGTGGGCTTGCAGCACTGGTTGTGCCACCCATAGAAGCAGCTTGTAAAATGTGACTCAGGCCTGCCATGGCAGAGCCTGTGTGCAGTCTAGTATTGCCATTTCAACTTGGCAAGTGCACCCACTTGCCAGTCCCTAAACCTTCCCTTTTCTACATGTTAGTCACCCCTAAGGTAGGCCCAAGGGCAGGGTGCATTGTAGATAAAAGGTAGGACAAGCCCTGATGTGTGTGGCATGTCCTGATAGTGAATTGCAGCCATTTTCGTTTTCCGCTATGGAAAGGCTAACTGTTCCCCATAGGCCAGAATGGGCAGTGTGATTATAACATCTTATCATCCTAACTGACTCAGGGAACTAGGTAGAAATTTTAGTTTAGTATGCGTGAACTCAGAATGATAAAATACATATTTTAGTGAAGTAGGTTTTAACATTCTGTGTTTCAAAATTCCACTTTTAGAAAGTAGGTATTTTCTTGCCTAACCATCCAACCCTGCCTCTGCTAGGTTGTGTATTCCTTGTCTGGTTTGTGAGTGACAAGGCTTGGGGAATTCCAGGAGACAGGGTGAGTCAGCACAGAGCTGAATAGACCCATCTGCATGTAGAGTGGTGGGAGGGGAGCACCTGGGACCTGAATAGGGCTGTGCCTGCTTTCCACAATGCTGGCTCCACCTCCTGTGGTGTGTCTGATGACGCTGGCCCACACTGTCAAATTACAGAAGGAGTCCTGTAAACAAAGTGCTCCAGGACTGACCAGAACTGATTTGGACTAGGTACAGACACTCTCTGCTTTCAGAGACATAGGATTTTGGTGTATGAAAGGGGGGACCCAAACCCCAGAACTTTAGATCACTTCTGGGACTCAAGATGACCCGTTTGTCAAGGATAAGAACCAAGGAAGCTAAAGGAGGAGGCTGCCCCTGTGCTGTGCTGTTGGGGTTGGCCTTCAGTGGTTACATTATTTGCCAGGGAAAGGAGAAAAGGAACTTTGTGTGTACTTTTGCAATCTTGAAGAAGAATCTCCAAGGGCTTGAACTGAGCTTGCCTCCTGCCTGAAGTCTCAGGGATACAAGACTTCACCCCAAGCTCCCCTGAATCCGCTTGCTGTGGAATTCTGCCTGCAGAGAGGTGCTGACTGTTGTTTGGGCCCTCTGAGAAGACTGCGAGTCGCTGGGAGCTGTAAGCGCAACGCAACGCAATGAGGAGAAGTGTGTCGCCGCTGAAGCAGTTGCCGCCGTATCGTCAAAGTAGAGTGCCGCCGCCGCAGCTGTTAGCCGTTGCATCATCGACAAAGCATGTCGCATCACCGGAGAAGCACGTTGTTGCCGCAGAGGTTGCCGTCGCATCACCTGAGAAGTGTGTCGCAGGGCCTGTCGCTGCACAGAAGTTACTGAGTTCGCTGCCCGGCCGTCGGCCATGCATGCATTGCATTGAACGTTGTCGCATCGCATCGAGACGCCATGTTCTCGCATCGCAGCGGATCGTCACATTCCATCGAGGCGCCATCTTGCTGCATCGCACCGGATCACAGTAAGAAACTGACGCATCACCTCCTCTCTGTGTCAAGTTTACACTCCGCAGGATCCTCATGCAGCAACAATGCTCCACCTCCGGACCTTCCAAACACCCTGAATGTACTTCACAGGGTGTTCAGACGATACGGTGAGGGAAAAAACCCCAAAAGGGGAAAGACCCAAAAGAAGAAAGATAAGAAGGGAGGGGCAGCAAGGGAACAGAAGCTGTAACAGAAAACACACAAGGGTTAATACAATTCTTAACCCTACTCTCATTACATTCTCGCTACTCAACAAAGTGCATGATTCACCTGTAAGAACGACTTGTGCCAGCCCTTCTTACTGAGTATTCTGTATTCCTATGTATCCTGCACAATCACAAGAATAATGGGTTAACACATGGAAATGAAACCTCCTATCTAAATAGCACTGTTCTCACTAGAAAACCTACCCCTTCTTCCGGAAGCTGAAGCTCTAAAAAGGGGGTCCGTAAGTTAAGTCACCACGAAGTGCTTACATACCAGAAAACAATATCCATAAGAAAACGCTATGAGCTTCAGCGCTGTAAGCTAACAAGGAATCCTTCTTGGAAGTGCTAAGTACTTCTTGACCACACAATGTTTTGTTAGTCTCAAAAGAAAAGAACCAAATACGGCAAGGCGTAGTTTATTCACTACTACCATCCGCTTTGGCATTTGTATTCCTCAAAAGAAATGAAGACCCAAAAGACACGTCATGTAATCATGATGGTAATGCGGAGGTATGTGACTCCCCCCCCTGCATTCCGCCACACCAAAGGACAATGAACCCCAACGTAGGAGGCAACAAAGTATTTTGTCACAAAGAGCCAGAACATGTGTTATTAATTCGAAGTAGCGGACCTCGCAGCCACGAGGCGAAGAGCTCTCAAAATAACAAGTCTCTAACTTGCACAGAGTTAGCAAAAAAAACACACGCGCTAGCCAGCGCGCGTTCCAATTACCGGTAGGCGGCTTCCTCAGGGTACAGGACACCACAATCCTCCGTCCAGGCAAGGACAGCAGGACGCCATGAACTTCAGCACAGCCGCTACCGCTGCAAACACAAAATAACGAGCACTGAGTACCGGGTACCGCCCTGCATATCACCCAACGTCCATGAATCATGGGAAATGTAGTTCTATGCCTAAGCCTCTTGGGAACTGAAGTCTTTAGGCAGGCGCATGGTGCACTAGACCCTGACAGTACGCCATCCTCCCATGCGCCTCCTAGTACCCGGCTTGGAAGGGTATCTCAAATGGACGGAGCGGATTGCTCTAGGAGCATGTATGTTCCGCCACGGCTCCCAAGAGTCGTCCTCGGTCCCATATCCCTTCCACGAGACCAGATACCAAAGCACCCCCCTGCACAACTTGGAGTCACGAATAGACTTCACCTCGTACTCCAAATTTCCATCGCAGACAACAGGAGGTGGCGCCGTTCTGCGCGATGTGAGGGCTCTCTTCAACAAGTGCACATGAAACACCGGATGTATACTCAATGAGTTGGGCAGCTTAAGTTTGTAAGCTACAGGATTGATTTGTTTCACGATGGGATATGGACCGATGAAACGCGGATGGAAAACGCTCCTCAACTTGAAACGTATGTTTTTTGTGGAGAGCCATACCTTGTCTCCTATCTTGAACTGAGGACCAGGATCGCGATGTTTATCCTCCCATCATTTGTACACCTCTTTTGCCTTGCGCAGATGTTGTTGTACCCCCTTATGCACCTTCCTCAAGGACTGAACACGTTCTCTCACCGAAGGCTGTGTATGCAAGTCAGTGGGGATGGTGATCGGCAATGTATTGGCATCATAGCCGAAATTGGCCTTGAAAGGCGACATGCCCGTTGAACTGTGCCATGAATTATTGTATGCTAACTCAGCCATCCATAACAGTTTGCAGAAGGGATTATAGACTGATGTTCTTCATTAACCTGTTCTGTGGGTATTTCTTGTCTGGACAGGGCATCTGCCTTCCTGTTCTCAATACCTGGTCTGAAGGTCACCACAAAGTTGTATTCCGAAAAGAAAAGCATCCAACGCATTTGCCTTTGCGTCAGATGCCTCGCAGATGCCATGTATTGGAGATTACGGTGATCGGTATATACAGTCACTGCCTGACAAGCCCCCCACAGATACGGCCTCCACTCCTGAAAGGCTCTTTTAATAGCTAGAAGTTCTTTCTCCGCTATAGTGTAGTTGACCTCAGCCGAGCTCAACTTCTTTGATAGGTAAGCAACGGGATGGAGCTGACCGCTTTGTGGATCTCTCTGAGAAAGAATCGCCCCAATGGCTTCATCAGAAGCATCTGCCTCGACTATAAAGGGATGTTCTAACACAGGGTGCGCCAACACCGGTGCTGAGGTAAAAGCCCTTTTTAAAGACTGGAACGCATCCTCCGCCTCCCTCGACCACACAAAGGGTGCTCCCTTTCGTAACAACTTGGTAATGGGAACAGCTGTCTGGGAGAAATGCAGAATGAACCGACGGTAATAATTGGCGAACCCCAAAAAACTCTGCACCTCCCTCACGTTCCTAGGGGCAGGCCAATCCTGTACCGCCTGTACCTTCCTCCCAGACATCTGCGATCCGCTTGAGCTGAGATTTACGCCCAAAAACTCCACCTCCTGTACTCCAAACTCACATTTGCTCAGTTTTACGTATAAGCAATGCTCCCTCAGTTTGTCCAAAACCTTGCACACATACGCTGTATGACATGAGACATCCTGTGAGTATATCAAAATGTCGTCGATATACATCACCACAAACTGGTCCACGTACTCCTTTAACACATCGTTTATGAAGAATTGGAAGGCTGCAGGAGCATTACACAGCCCAAAAGGCATGACCAGATATTCGTATAGACCATATCGCGTCTTGAAAGCCGTCTTCCACTTGTTCCCCTCTCTCACCCTGACCAGGTGATAAGCCCCACGTAAATCTAAACGGGTGTAGATCTTTGCCTCTCTCACCTGGTCGAGCAAGACTGAAATGAGGGGGAGAGGGTAACGATTCCGTATGGTATTTTTATTCAAGATGCGATAGTCCACACAAGCCCTCAGATCCCCGTTGGCCTTGGCTATGAAAAACAGAGGGGATGCAGCTGGAGAGCGAGATGGCCGGATGAACCCCAAACGTACATAATGATCGATGTATTCCTTTAAATGCGTGGTTTCTGGCACTGACAAAGCGTACACTCTGCATGATGGTATCGTGGCCCCCTCTACCAAATCGATGCAGCAGTCATACTTCCGGTGAGGGGGTAGAGTTTCCGCTTTCTTCTCACTGAAAACATCCCTATATGACATGTATTCCACTGGTATTTGCACATCCGTTTCCACAGCGGTTGCTGCCAAAAACGGGGTTGCCAATACTGCAACATGAGCAGATGCACATGGCACTAGGTGATTCTTACAATTCTCCATCACAAAATGGAACGACTTTGTCTGCCAATCCACCACCGGATTGTGTTTCCTTAACCATGGCATGCCCAAAATGACCTCATACTGAGGCGTAGCTATTATGTTCAAAGACAAGGTCTCGGAATGGACAAATCCCTGCATTGTTATAAATAAACCCAACTCGCTGGTTCTTTCGATTATGTGACCTGAAGTTAAGGGTTTGCCATCCACCGCTAAGACTTCTTCCGGATTCTCTCTAGGAACCCGAGGCAAGGCCAACCTTGTTACCAGACCATCATCTATGAAATTGCCTGTGGCTCCGGAATCCAACATTACCATGACCTGATATTGCTCTAACTCACATTCGAGTGTCATAACCACCACTAAATGTGACTCCGTTTCATCTTTACCATAAGAGGATAGAGAAGTACGTTTCCATTCCTGTTCACCCTCACACCTATTTTTGTTGTCATCCTTTGCTTCTACTTCCTGCACAGTTGTAGACACAGCCACTTTTTTGAATCTATTGATGTTACCTGAAGATTTGGGTTTTGATGGACATTCTCGAACATAATGACCCTTCTTCCCGCAGTACATGCATAGGCCCTGTACTCTTCTTGCTTCTCTCTCTTCCCTTGACAAGGGAGCCCTGAGGGCTCCTATTTCCATTGGTTCGGGAGCTGATTCCGATCCCCCCGCTACCTTACGAGGGCTCTTTTCGCTACTGTAGGTTCCTCTTTCCCATCTTCTTCTATTGTTCCCTCTCTCGGACAGACGACTATCCAGTCTTAACACTAGATTCACCATGTCAACATAGGTAGTAGGCTGAGGATCAACCTGTGCCACTACATCTTTTAGATCTTCTTTTAATCCTTGATAAAACAGGGACATTCGTTTCTCCTCTGGCCATTCAGCTTCAGCCACCAGCCTGTTAAATGCAGAAAGGTAGGTAACTAATTCCTCTCTTCCTTGCCTCAACTCCAAAAGCTCTCGATCAGCACTAAAGGATGTAGCCGTTCTGTCGAACACTCTTTCAAATTCTGCTTTAAACGCGGTCCAATTCGACAGGATGGGATCATCGCGTTTCACTAAAGGCACTGCCCAATCGGCCGCATCCCCAACCAAATACGAGATAACAAAGGCCACTCTCGAGTGGGTAGTGGGAAAAGAGGAAGGTTTACATGAGAAATGCATAAGAACCTGGGTCATAAACACATGCACCTTGCGTGGATCACCTGAGAACCTTTCGAGAGTAGCCAGGGGAATGGGAGGGGGCATAGTGACCTGTACAGAAGAGGATGGGGCGGAGGCATTAAAAGGATTTCCACTCAAGCGTTCCACCTTCACCCTCAACGCAGCGGTTTCAGCCTTAGAAGAGGCCAACTCCTGCTGCACCAGAACCAGCGCATGCAATACATCCTCCATGGACGCCATCGTTACTACACGAGAACCGGGCAGAGTGAAATTCTTGGGCTCGTTATTCTGTCAAGTTTACACTCCGCAGGATCCTCATGCAGCAACAATGCTCCACCTCCGGACCTTCCAAACACCCTGAATGTACTTCACAGGGTGTTCAGACGATACGGTGAGGGAAAAACCCCCAAAAGGGGAAAAACCCAAAAGAAGAAAGATAAGAAGGGAGGGGCAGCAAGGGAACAGAAGCTGTAACAGAAAACACACAAGGGTTAATACAATTCTTAACCCTACTCTCATTACATTCTCGCTACTCAACAAAGTGCATGATTCACCTGTAAGAACGACTTGTGCCAGCCCTTCTTACTGAGTCTTCTGTATTCCTATGTATCCTGCACAATCACAAGAATAATGGGTTAACACATGGAAATGAAACCTCCTATCTAAATAGCACTGTTCTCACTAGAAAACCTACCCCTTCTTCCGGAAGCTGAAGCTCTAAAAAGGGGGTCCGTAAGTTAAGTCACCACGAAGTGCTTACATACCAGAAAACAATATCCATAAGAAAACGCTATGAGCTTCAGCGCTGTAAGCTAACAAGGAATCCTTCTTGGAAGTGCTAAGTACTTCTTGACCACACAATGTTTTGTTAGTCTCAAAAGAAAAGAACCAAATACGGCAAGGCGTAGTTTATTCACTACTACCATCCGCTTTGGCATTTGTATTCCTCAAAAGAAATGAAGACCCAAAAGACACGTCATGTATTCATGACGGTAATGCGGAGGTATGTGACTCCCCCCCTGCATTCCGCCACACCAAAGGACAATGAACCCCAACGTAGGAGGCAACAAAGTATTTTGTCACAAAGAGCCAGAACATGTGTTATTAATTCGAAGTAGCGGACCTCGCAGCCACGAGGCGAAGAGCTCTCAAAATAACAAGTCTCTAACTTGCACAGAGTTAGCAAAAAAAACGCACGCGCAAGCCAGCGCGCATTCCAATTACCGGTAGGCGGCTTCCTCAGGGTACAGGACACCAAAATCCTCCGTCCAGGCAAGGACAGCAGGACGCCATGAACTTCAGCACAGCCGCTCCCGCTGCAAACACAAAATAACGAGCACTGAGCACCGGGTACCGCCCTGCATATCACCCAACCGCCGTGAATCATGGGAAATGTAGTTCTATGCCTAAGCCTCTTGGGAACTGAAGTCTTTAGGCAGGCGCACGGTGCTCTAGACCCTGACACTCTGGTAAGGAACCGACACATCACCTCCCCTACGCTGAAGTAAGGTACTGACGCATCACCTCCCACGAAGCAAGGAACCGGCGCATCAACTTTCCTGCGACCCTTTTGTTTGCATTGCGTGACGCATCCAAGGTACTTTGAGATTAGAGTGTCGCAACTACCATCTACATTGAATTGAACTATTTCTACCATTTTAAAGCCTATTTTTGATTACAGTATTGTGGATTTCTGTCATTTGGTCTTGTGTTAACCTCATCGCTGCTAGTGAGTTTCCCCTGCTGTGCTGGACAGCAATAAAAACGGGTGTGGTCATGACGAGCTCAGCTCGTCATGAGCACCTGAGAGGTATATGCCATGACGAGCTGAGCTCGTCATGAGCATGGAAGGGGTTAAGTCTATATAAAAATACTTATTTTTATAATACAACCTGTGTGGTGTCCATCCGTAGTGTTGACACTGTATTACTGTATGTGTTCACAAATGATATACAGACTGCCTCTGAGATAAATAAGCCTGTCTGGTCGTGCCAAACTACCAAGGGGGTGAGCAGGGGTTATTTTAGAGGTGTACCCCCTTACCCTGACAGGAAGCAAGGGTCCCTATTTGGTCAAAGGTACCTACCTCTGCCAACTAGAGACCCCCATTTCAAATGTGATGCCATCCAAGATGCACTGGGTGTGTGCCATGTCCTGCGCATGTACATGGTATATTGGCCATTGAAAGTGCTATTTGAGAATAGTGCAAGGCCATAGTGCACCATTTTGCATGGTCTTCTCGGTTGTGCGAAGCACATGCAAGTGAAAGCTAGAAGATGTGGTATAACGACCAGAGCTGCCGACCTTGGAACTGGGAAAACAGGTTTGAGTTTTGGCGTTGGCTCAGCGTCCTATGGTTCTGGGCAAATCACCTAATCTCCTTCTGCCTACCAAAAATGAACGTGTTCTTGTATAATGAAACTGGTGCTCATGTAAAGCACTTCAATATCTTCTGGTCGAGTTGACGCTACATAATACTGCAAAAAAAAAATGTTCTATGGGTAGGTCCAAAGATATGTAAATACCATGGGCCTGATTCACAGAATGAATTTAAGACTCAATCCTAAACTTACTACTATTTTGGTATTCACAGAATGCACTTTCTACTTTTGGCATTCACAGAATGAATTTACTACTTTTGGCATTCACAGAAGTTAGGATTTTGTCTTAAATTTGTCTTAAGACAGACAGACTTAAGACAGACTTAAGTTAGGATTTTGTCTTAAGTCTGTTTTAAGTCTGTTTTAAGACAAAATCCTAACTTCTGTGAACACCAAAAGTAGTAAGTTAATTCTGTGAATGCCAAAAGTAGTAAGTGCATTCTGTGAATACCAAAATAGTAGTAAATTTAGGATTGAGTCTTAAATTCATTCTGTGAATCGGGCCCTAAAACCCCCTGTGAAATGTAAGTGCTAGATATAAAAAAAATACCTGAAAGAACCCTGTTGGAAGCAGGAATAAATACACTTTTAAACAGAAAACAATATAGAATCAGTCTGCGGTAGAGCTGATCACCGGGCCTCACGTGAAGCCTATTAAAATACCTCAGTTACATTAATGAATGCATGTGGCTCAGCATTTCTCCCTCAGTGGCTCACATGGCAGAGAATTGAAGCCTCTGTACTATTCTTGGACCTGTCTCCCCGTTGAAATGCGGAGTCGTGGAATGTTACCGGAGCCCACGCGGAAGGCGCTCAAGTGGATTAGAGCTGTAAACCTGGGATTACCCTTTACAGAGAACAGCGATGTTGCTGCTCAAACTGAGGTAACACGGAAAGCAGCTCAGACGTACAGCCCCTGACCAGGGTAAGAGGATCTATAGGTGAACAACGTCACGTACAGAGGGCATCGCTTCTCAAGAGCGAATCACACTGCCCCCGCTAGGGCCCCTTTAAAAACACCATTGCATGCATTTCTCATAAATACATTTATTTACCGGCAGTGTTTTGTATAGCGCCGACATATTATCTTGCCGCTATGTCAGAGCTCTTGATTACAAGGGTGATTCAATCCCGCAGGGGATGTCATTGGGGAATAATGAAGAATCGCTAGGGCGCAACAATCTCGAATAAATAAAAACCGACACACAACGTGGTTCACGAAC
Source organism: Lissotriton helveticus (assembly GCF_964261635.1). Classification (NCBI taxonomy): domain Eukaryota; kingdom Metazoa; phylum Chordata; class Amphibia; order Caudata; family Salamandridae; genus Lissotriton; species Lissotriton helveticus. The sequence goes on along the minus strand of NC_136070.1, from coordinate 1,225,727,740 downwards.
AGTACATCGAACCGAAGTTGAAACAAACTCCTGAAGTTATATAGGACCACATTGTGCCAAATTACTCACTGTGTATATTTTTGCACCAGTCACTTTGCGCCGCCCACGCTGATCACATTGTCACCTGCGTCGCTACTAAGCATGGGCGGATTTTGCGGATTCGCGATCCGCGAATTTGCGGATTTGCGTATTCGCGGATTGCGAAAATACGCGAAATCCGCGAATTCTCGCGGATTAGCGGATTTTTTGGGGGTGTGTGTGTTCGCACGGGTTTCTGCAAGTTCGCGAGGGTTTTGTACTATTTCGCAAATTGCGAACTTACTTGTCGGGTCGCCAGTTTAGCGAACTTGTTGTTTGTACGTGCCCAGTCTGTTTGCTAAGCTTTCTTCATCACTGCCACTCTCTGTCACCACTGGCACTCTCTTTGGTCACCCATGCCACCCTCTGGCTCACCCATGTCACCCTCTGTGTCATCACATCACCCTCTAGTTCACCAGTGTACATTATTGGGGCAAAGCAAAGCACTGCCATCCTCTGTCAACACTGGCACTCTGGTTCACCCATGCCACCCTCTGGCTGGCACACCCATGCCACCCTCAGTGTCATCACAACACCCTCTGATTGACCACTGAGTGAACAAACACCTGCTAAGTCCCTTAAGTTTTGCAAACAACAACACCTGCCCTGCCCCAACTGACATTAATGAAGGCTGGCACCTGCTTGTCTGCTCCCTTTCCTTTTTGTTGCAAATGCAAAGTAAATAATTTTTTTTAACAGGATGCAATGGCATACTTGTAACTATTCTGTGACTGATAGAGCAGGGTCACACAATAGTTGCAAGTTGGCAACCGGATTCTGGAGGGCCCCTTCAGGAAGCACTACAGGTAAATGGTTACAAATGAATAGCTCGAACTTTTGCACCTGCTCGTTCGTTTTGCTTTTGCAAAACTCGTTTTTCGGTAATTTCGCCCTATTCGCGGGGCGCGTCGTAGTGCGAACTCGCCCGTGGAAGCCGCGAACTCGTGCGAGTTACCTCAAGGTTGAGTATGGGCGCCGCCATTTTGTTTGCGTGACGTATTTCCGTTTCCGCCCGCTAAGTGTAATCTCGCCCGACTCGCGCCTTGCGAATACAAGTTCGCACGAGTTCGCGAGAGAAATCGCGTGCGAACTTACTTACTCGCGCGTGATCGGGCCGCCATCTTGTTTTTCATTCATTCCTATGTGTCTGGGTATGGTGTTTCTATCCTCTCTATATCTCTGCCATCCTTTGCTTGTTTTACTATTTTTTTGATCTATTTAACTTATTTTCTATCCCTGTATTTTTCTAGATCTATATTTTTGTGTTTTAGGCTATTTTTGTTTACTTTTGAACTACTTTTTTAAACTTTTACTTTCCTTCTTCCCTACTCTTATTTTTTTTCATTTTGTCTCTTCTTTACTGCTCACACCTGCCCAGAACAAGAACATGGTCAAGACAGCTGTGAAGCTGCCCAAGACGGGCACCGCAGCCCGTGCCCGGCTCCCGTGTGGTCGATTGAGGGCGGAAATGGTGGTGCCTCGGGAGATTTTCAGCCCTGAGGAGGTGGGCGCACTTGTTTTTTACGTGCAGCGCCGTCTCCCCAGGACCATCGCGGCAGGCGGCAGGATTGCTGCTGGTTACACCAACAGCCAGGAGCGACGGAAGCGGTGGGCGCAGGTGTGCCGGGCCCTTTTTAAGATCACGGGGGTCCAGCGCACCTACAATCAGGTCACCCACCGCTGGACCGACATCCTTGACCGAGAGCGTGACCTGCTAGACGTGCTGGGAGTGGAGGTCCCCGGTCTTGGTGAGTAGTAGTAGCAATTTTTTCATTAATATTTCAAAATCTTCTGTGCATTTCATGTGCATTGTTCTCCTTCTCTGTGCCGGTGCCACTGCTTATTTGTTATCTATTTTGTGTTCATTTAATTGGGCTGAGTATGAGTGTATGTTACAGAACTGCGTAATGCTAGACACAAAGGGGCAGATTTACAAGCCCCTTGTTCCACGTTTACACTGCCTTACCTGATGCACAGCGACGTAAACGTGGCGCATCCCTGCGAGTCATGCACAACGTGATGCATCTAAGGAGATGCGCCACGTGAATGCCTGGGCCTGCGCCTCAATGGGTGCGTTCCCACGCAGGGGGGGAGTGGGGGGTGGGTGTTAATATACGCCACACCATGGCGCCTCTCTTGTGGCGCTGCGTCACAAAATTGACGCAAGAATGGAGCAGAAGAGCTGCAAGGGGCTTGTAAATCTGCCCCTAGAGTAGAGGCTCAGGTGCAGTCCTTCCTTTGTAGCCCTCTTTTTGGATGAAATAGTAGGTTCTTGTTCTTTCTAAATGTTTGATTTGGTTGACAAGGACATCGGCAAGCAGCAATCATCAATGTTTTCTGTTATTTCTTTCATGTTGTACGTTAGGTCCGCCCAGGGGCAAATCTGCTGCAGCAGTGGCTCCAAAGGAGGAGGATGCAGGCCAGGGCGGCGAGTGCTCCTTTGCTGGCCCCAGTAAGTTTTCTTTTAAATATAGAGGACCTATTGTTGTCCAAGCATTCCTAATTTAATTGTTTTGAAATAGTGTTTAGATAGGAGCAAAATCAATATTCCTACTGTTGCAGGGACAATTCTCCACAAACCGAACTATGGACACCAAAGACCAGAGTAATAATATTTCAGAGGGGCGTGTTTGGCACACTGTATAAATAAACCTGGTAGTGTCAGCAGCACAGATTCCTCCTTCCAAAAATTGCAAAACTTTTCGCTCAGTCACTCTAGTCCGGACTCTCTAGAGGAAAAACTACAGAGTCAATTCAAGTTTAAAAGCTTTATTAAAAGTTTAAGTAAACACATATATTAAAATAAAGTTAGTTGGAAATGGAAAAGTGCTTGGTGCTGATTTGATGAGTTCTGGAATGGTACACATTTCTTGTGGTCGAGCCGAGCTTTCACCTGGTTTCAAGTTGATGTTCCTCTCTTGTCATTAGAAGTCCAGTTTCTGTCTGTTCAGAGAAAAATAATGTGTGTTAAAAAATTAAGCAAGCATTCAACAATTGTGACAAAAAAATTAAGCAAGACAACAGCTTTCCCTGGAAGGAGGGACATTTACTTTAGACTACAGTAGACAGTCAATTACTTTTTCAGTTGTTTTCACATTTTTTCATTCATAGTCCAAATACTAGTGGAGTGGTGTAATCTAACATTCTTAAATCTATTTTGTAGGTGGAACATCTGGTGGCGGGGCCAGCTCGGATGTGGTCATCATTGACTCGGAGTCCGAGGGTCAATCTGGGGAGGAGTCGCACCAAGAACAAGTACAGACTGTGAGGCAGGAGACAGTGGCGGTGGCGAGTACAGGTAAGCTGGATCATGGTACTATCTGACTCTTAGATAGGATATGATGTGTATCCAGTGGTGGCCCAGTGACAAATTACAATATGGTAATTACAGCAGGCTGGGACCGAAAGACAGATAGAGGCAGAGACAGAGAGAGAGGAAGACAGAAGGAGAGATAGAGAGGGAGGGAGCCAGAGGGAGGGTGAGGGAGGGAGACCGAGAGAGAGAGACAGCGAGGTAGAGGGAGACAAAGGGAGACAGAAAGAGTGAGACAGAGAGAGAGAGAGAGAGAGAGAGAGAGAGAGAGAGAGAGGGAGGGAAACAGACATATCGCCTGGGCCTGGTGCAGATGATACGGTTGCTGGTGTGGTTAACGGCTCAGAGGAAAAATCACTCACTTCTGCCAGATCTCTTTCATATGAAAGAGCACCAAACCAAGGATACAAGAGAGTTGTGGGAAGGGAAATGGTGATTCAAGCGCCCCTCCCTGCGGACGCCCATGATACTGGCCTGAATAGTTTTGTACTGCCCTGGCTAGTTGCTAGTTGTACTGTGACACAACTTCCTGCTGAATCATTTTGTGTTAATCATATTCCTAAAGAGCATTGCTTACAGATTATGTCTTTCTTTCTTCATATAGTTGGCAATACTAAAACCTCCAAACCAACGAGGAGTATGCTGGCTGTACTGGCCCGGCAACGGAGGCTGGAAGCAACTGTTGCGGAGTATCGGCGACTGGTGGACCTCGAGGGGGATGACACGCACTCCAGTGCATCCAACTTAACATCGTCTACATCCTCCTCTGTTACCCCACGTTCTGCCGGTAAGCACAGTGCTCCAGCGAACCGGAGCCGTGCCGGAAGACGCCACCGCCGCGCAGCAAAAGCTGCACCTCGCAGCACTGTCAAAGGACGCTTGCGCCGTGCACTCCGCAGAGTGTCAGACCTAGAGGCGGAGGTCCAGAAATGGCACAAATTTCAAAATGTGGTGGAGGGCCTCCGCCTAGAGCAAGCCATCCTCCAGGAAAAATATGATGCCCTGGCCCTAAAGCATGATGCCCTGGAGGCCAAACTTACCAGCTTGCATCCATAGAGTGTCCCTTGCCCCTTTTTTTGAGACTGTTGGGGGGTGGGAATTGGGAGTTGGGTTTTTTGGGGACTTTTGAGGACTATTTGTTGGGGTTAGGGAGGGTCTTGCGGGAGATTATTTTGTTAGGGATATAAATATACTTTTTCAAACTTTATCTGAGCATACCTGTTTTTTTACTACTTTTGAGCTGGGTGGGTGGTGGTTTTGCAGTAATTTCATTTAACAGAACACTGTCATCGTGTTGGTTCACGTGCAATAGGCCACATTTTTTCCTAAGTAAATGCCTGTCACAGACTTTGTTAATTCAAGAGCCCTAGGACTTTGCTGCTAGTACCACTGTCACTCTCTCGCCTCTCCGAATACTCCATTATACTACCTCCCATCCAAAAGCTTATCTTACCTGTAATTTGTGTTTGAGGGCTGGCTCCACCTGGAATTCACAGAGTCCTAACGCGTTCTGCAGCAGGGCCACAACTGGAGTTTCCCGGCGTGGATTTTCTGCAAATCAAAAGCAATCAACATTAGAAATGTGGTAGCGGTGCTGACACAACCCTAAAACCTAGAAACCCCAGAGACAGCACCCCTGAGACAGGCAAGCGAGCAATAGAACGCCTACACGTTCACGTGCAATAGGCCACATTTTTTCCTAAGTAAATGCCTGTCACAGACTTTGTTAATTCAAGAGCCCTAGGACTTTGCTGCTAGTACCACTGTCACTCTCTCGCCTCTCCGAATACTCCATTATACTACCTCCCATCCAAAAGCTTATCTTACCTGTAATTTGTGTTTGAGGGCTGGCTCCTTCATTTCTTCATTTCTTCATTGTGCAGAATCCAGGCATCAGCATTATGGGTAATGGATAGGGTGAGTCTGGAGGAGGAGGACTCAGGATAGACGACCAGGACTGAGTTCTTGTCAACTAACTGTTGTGAACCGGTGGAATGCTGCTGCATCAAAATCAAGACAGTTCTGCTGATGTGCTTGTTGTTTGATTGGGTGATTACAGTTTTGTTGGGAATGTGATGAAGCACTTGCTAAAGAAAGACAGACATACAGGAATAAAAGTGAATAAGGAGGACTATTTACAATTAATGAATGATTGATTGAGTCATTTTCAGAACTCGCTGTCAGGGAAGCAGAACTCGTCCTCATACTCTGCTAACTCATCAGTCGGGGTTACTTCTGGTAACTGAGGAGAACTTTCCTCGGGTAGGGCGGTGTCCTCTTCTTCCTGCGTGCATTCTCGTACTCTGTAATCTGGTGGTATGAAGTGCTGGTTCATCTTTATCAAGGTGAGCCGCTCCACATTTGCGGGCAAGAGGCGGGACCTTTTGGAAGTCACAATGCCACCAGCAGAACTAAAAACACGTTCTGAAGACACGCTTGCGAGTGGGCAAGACAAGTAATTGATAGCCAGGTTGGTGAGCTCTCGCCATATTTTTCTTTTCCCATGCCAATACGCCAATGGGTCCTCAGTAATATTGACCTCTGTTGAGTCATCCAGATAGGCCTGCACCATTGAAAGAATGTCCTCCCGGATTCCTGTACTTTGCACTTCTGTGTCCTTTCTAGGACCAGGAAACCCTAGCTGAGTTAGCCAACTCGCTTCAGACATATCGCATGTGCCTGGTGCAGATGATACGGTTGCTGGTGTGGTTAACGGCTCAGAGGGAAAGTCACTCACTTCTGCCACAGGCACAGATGGTGAAGTGCTTTTTTGGGACGCCTGATCGCCTGCTGATTGACTAGTAGTACTGTCTTCTCCTACAGTTTCCTTCCGTTCTATTTCAAAACGAATGGCTGACTGAGCTAGCCAACCTTTGTACTCTGTAACATCCGATGTTTCAAAAGGAATTATTACTTTGCCAAACAATGGCTTTTTGTAACGTGGATCCAGAATAGTAGCACAAATGTAGTGCTGTTGTTTCTTGATATTTACAAGCCGTTCATTGCTAACTAGGCGTTGTAATAATCTCTGCGCCAACTCATGTGCTTCGTTCTTTCCAACGTCCTTTAATTGTGAAGACACCACCTTGACTTGGTGCTCGAGCTTCAGCAACAGTGGGATAGCTTTGCTCAAAGAACAGTCCTCCCTGCTCACGTCACGCGTGAAGACCTCAAAAGGCCGAAGCATGTCTGTCAGGCTTTTAACTAGCTGCCATTGCTCCACCGCTAGCATCATTCCTGTCGTATCACCACCCAGGTTGTAGAAATACTCATTGACTACTGGAAACAGCTCATGCAGACGCTCAAGCATGTAGAAGGTTGAGTTCCAACGTGTTGCTACCTCCTGGATAAGTGCTTTCACTGGCATTCTACGTTCATTTTGCTTGCGCCTCAGCTCCTTCCGGGCCTTAAAAGAATGGTTGAAATGTGTGCATATTCTTCTGCAGATGGTCAGTGTTTTGTCGACTGCAAGTTCTTTTTTCAAAAAATTTTGCACAACAAGGTTGATACAGTGCGCCAAACACGGCACTCTGATATAGAAACCGTCCTCCATGGCCTTAACTACATTCCTGCCATTATCTGTAGAAACATAACCAACCTTGCAATTTCTTGGGCGCAGCCATTTCAAGACCTTTTTGTTAAAGTCAGCCAAAATGTTGACTGCAGTATGACTTTTCTCCATGCCAAACATGGCTAATGTTGCATGTTTACGAGCACCCTTAAAAATCTCGACCAAATCACCACCTGCATTTATCTGTTTAATAACCCCTGAAAAAGAGACCCAGTGTGCAGTGATGCACATGTAATCAGTGGCTGCGCAACTGGTCCACATGTCTGTTGTCAGGTGTATAGTGTGAACAGCACTCTTCTGCAAAGCTGCCCCCACCAACTCAAGCACCTCTTTGTGTAGTGCTGGAACAGCAACCCTGGCAAAATAGTACCGGCTAGGAACCTTCCATTTAGGGGCCAATGTTGCCACGAGTTCAAGGAAACCCACACATTCGACAAACGAAAAAGGGAGAAGGTCCACCGCTAGCATTTTTGCCAGCTTAGTGTTATAGAGGCGTACAGTTGGGTGGTTGCGTTGAAATTGCGCATCTGAGGAGAACATGCCTGAAATGGTGCGCTGGACAAATTTACGGGATGATGCGGATGCCTTCTTCGACCCACTTCTGATCAGTGTTGACATTTTCCGCATTGGTGTGTCTCCCAGACTCTCAGTGTGCCTGCTATGTGTTACGGAGGGTGTGATGCTGCAAGGGGTACTGGGTGCAACCGGACACATGTCTGACGCTTCTTCTACCTCCCCATCATCTTCAGATGAAACACCTACTATGGGTATATTTTGGCCACTTGCCCTTTGGGATCGCTTTCCCTTGACTTTTGCTAGGTGCGGAAACCATTCGACAGCGTGCTTTCTTTCAAGATGACCTATCTGGCCTCCGGTTCCATAGTTGGTACCAGTCTTACCACGGCTAACTCTAGTCTTACAAATGCAACAAACGGCTATGTTATCATATTTTTCATGGACACTAAAAAAGTTCCAAACTGGGGACTGGAAACTTCTGGTTTTGCCGCACGAGGTGATACTGGTGCCAATGCCAGATGAAGCAGTGGTGGATGAGCCTTGCAGACATCTACTGGGTTGTGCAATTATTGCAGCAACCTTACTTGAGGGAGTCGAGCGGGATGGAGTCCCCCTCCGGGGAGAAAATATGGGAGCTGTAGGTTTTGTTGAACTTGTGGTACTACTTGACTGCGTTGGTGGTGCTACCAGTGGCACGTCGCCAGGGTCACGCTCAGCATGACGTCGGGATAGGGTGTAAATGTCTGTCTGCTGCATGGCCGGTGTGGCTGGACTGACATGTGTGATGACTAGGTCATTGCTGTCATCCTCTTCAACAACATCAGAATGCACCACTTCATCAAGTCCGACGTTCGGATCCATAAGTATAAGCTTTCCGGGGCCCTTCCTTTTAACATTTGATACCTTTCGCAGCTCATGGTGTGCCTCCCTCTCAGACATCGGAGATGGTTGCCAATCCAGATCCAGATCATCGTCTGATGGAGCGGGGCTTGAAGAGGAACTTCTACACATCCTCCTTGATCTTTTCCTTGCTGGGGAGCTGGGAGAAAATGAATCATCAGGAGGAGTGGCTTCGTCTTCCTGACATGATACCCCGGCTCCAAAGTCAATTTCCTCCTGTGCCCCTACTTCTGGAAGAACAACCATTGTGGGAACTTGCACCGCTCCATGGCCATCTTCACTGACCTCTACTTGCAAGTCTCCATGGACCTCTCCTTCTCGGCCTTCTCCTTCTCGGCCTTCTCCTTCTCGGCCTTCTCCTTCTCGGCCTTCTCCTTCTCGGCCTTCTCCTTCTCGGCCTTCTCCTTCTCGGCCTTCTCCTTCTCGGCCTTCTCCTTCTCGGTCTTCTCTTTCTCGGCCTTCTCCTTCTCGGCCTTCTCCTTCTCGGCCTTCTCCTTCTCGGCCTTCTCCTTCTCGGCCTTCTCCTTCTCGGCCTTCTCCTTCTCGGCCTTCTCCTTCTCGGACAGCTCCTTCTCGGACAGCTCCTTCTCGGACAGCTCCTTGCGCATGTACTTCTGCTTGTACTAGTAGCCCATGCAGTTGTTGTTGCGGCTTTGGTTGTTGAATAGTACTTGTGAGATGAGTTAAAACCTGTGTTGATGGCGTGCTGCTACTTTCTTGCGATGATCCAACATCACTGGTCGTTGGTGATTCAACAACTAAACAGGCTACCTGTGCAGCACTCATGGTGGGCCTTTGTTTTTTTGGTTGTTGTTGCCCAAAAAATGTCTTGGTTGAGCAACCAGTCGCCTTGGTAAGTGGTGCCACTTGCTTCTTCTTCTCCTTAGTAGAGACATCTTTCTTGGAAGAGGACCTACGGGCACCTCTTTTTGGAGCCATCTTCTTCAGATGTCTTAACAACAGGCCGCAGCAGCACTTCTTCCTGGCACTGATGCTCAACGATGATGCGTAGTTTTGTGCACCTAAACGCAAATGAAGACAGAGGAACATCAGTAAATATAAATGTTGCATATCTAGCGCTTGAATAAACAGTTAGCAAGTAGGCATTTATGAATACACACGTGCACACCACACAATATGGAATTTTCATAATTAGGATTTGCTACATTTTTGGGAAACAGGAATTTAACAATGATCCAAGAGAGCACACACACAGAGGGTTGTGCTTTCATGTACCCCTGACTCCGCCTGGGCACCATGGGTGAAAGCAAGGCACAATGGGTGTAGGCCTATGTCTCATAGCTCACTGCCTGCCTTCAAAATGGCCGCTTGACCCCCCCATCCACATGGCCAGGACCATGCCTCAAAATGGCCACCACCAACATAGCCAGCACCCAACCCCTACTCCAAAAAGTGAAAACACACAACACAAATCAAATCACCACAATCCAATGCCATCCATCCATTTTCAGAAGGCTTATGCTGCCTGCTGGTGGTTTTCCGGTGCAAAATTGCATTTTTTACAATTTCGCGAGTGCGAGATTGTTGCTTCACGGCGCGAACGTGGCAAAAACCCACAAAATCCGCGAACAGACCGATTCTGGGCCCCCCTGGGCATAATGGATGACATCAGAGCACAGAATCATGTTAACAAAAATAATTTTAACAAAACAGTTGTATCATCCATGCACCCATAAATAAGCCTGGTGGTTTTCAATTCATGTGCAGCAGAATTGTAATTTTTACAATTTCGCGAGTGCGAGATTGTTGCTGCGCGGGACACGAGCAGTGCGAACACAAGCAAAAACATCCTCAGCTCGCGAACTTGCAGATTTTCCCCCCAAAAAGTCGAAAAAAAAAACACACACAAAAATCACCACAAACAAACAACATCAACTTACTTCTTTGTGAAATCAAAATTCGAATCCAAAATTAATCCAAAAAGCCTCAAATCCAAATATCCAGCAGCAACCACAAAAAGTAATCCTTCCCAGTCAAGAATGATCGAAAAGTGGCCAGGAAATGGAGGAGCTTGCTGGACAGGAACAGGAAGTTGGAGACTGGGGCACTTCCTTCACCCCACCCCTATGGGAGGAGCTTGCTGGACAGGAACAGGAAGTTGGAGACTGGGCCACTTCCTTTACTAAGTAATTTTTGTACTTTCGCTAGTGCGAGATTGTTCCTGCCCGCGCCGCGGACCGCGAGCAGCGCGAGCAGTGCGAACACAAACAAAAAATCCGCTTCGCGCGGATTTAGCGTATTCTCGCCGCATCCGCGAGAGTTCGCGGATTGCGGATTCCCCGAAAATACGAAAAATCCGCGAGCGTAACGGATTTTACGCCCATGCTTAGGACTCGCTACCTTGGTTTTCACTCACACACCTCGAGCACCACGTGCAATTTGAGTTGCTTTCAATTATATTATTTGTGTATTGCAGTGCTGTTACAACTGCTAATTGTCTTTCTTTGTCTTTGTCCCAAAATGCTTATATAAATGATGCCATGAGCACATGCTATTATCATTTACGGGCACATGCATCAACGGTAATTGCATTCGCAAACGGTGCGAATCGCAATTTTCGGCCGTTTGCGAATGCAATTATCAAAATTGGAATGCATCATGTATTTCGCAATTTTAGGAATCGCAATCATGTTGCGATTTCTAAAATTGCGATTGCATTTAAGAAATCGCAATTTCAGATTTCTTAAATGCAATGCATGATCATTTTTAAATTGCGAATTAGCAATTTGGAAGTGGTAAATTAGCATGAGGTTGAACCTCATGCTAATTTACCGAAAACCTTCAAACATGCACAAAAATGCTTTTTTGAAAGTTGCATTTTACACACACACATGTCCTTGGGACATGTGTGTGTGTAAATTGCACTTAAGTTTAATTTCAGGGGTGCAGGGAGGGGTTCTTTGGAACCCCCCTGCACCCTTGAATTTGCATTTTCAATTTGCGATTCGCAAATTGAAAATCGCAAATTGTAAATGCCTTCCCATTGATTCCTATGGGCCTCTTAGCCCATTGGAATCAATGGGAAGGGTTTTCCTTAATTGCGATTCGCAAATTGTGAATCGCAATTAAGGAAAAATAAGAAATCGCAAAAAAAAAGCGAATTATTCATGCATTGCCGTTTGCGAGTTCTTAATTGTGATTCCTTAATTTTCGCAATTAAGGATTCGCAAACGGCAACATTGATGCATGTGGCCGTTAGAGTCTCCTTGCTTCCTTGTGGATAATGTTGTAGTCATATCCTCACTAATTTCCTCTGAATAATACCAGTTGGGATACCATATGTTCCTATTACATTATACCTCAATCCCAACACGGTTGACGGGTTTTTGCTCCTGTTGTTGATACAAAACCCTACAACTTTGAAGGCACAGGTATGAGAGAGAGTCTTTGTGGGTTACTGGATGCCTTATGAAAGATCTAGGTTAAAGGTTAGTGAAAGGGCAAGGGAGACCTACAATCAAGGTGTCCCTCTCCCCCTTTGAATAGATTTCCTAGGGCTGTGGTTCTTTTTTTTTTTTTCCTGCAGTTTTACATAGTGCAAACTTGACCAGAAGGTATCAGGTATCAGAGCGCTTTCCATGAGCACCAGTCTCTTTACACAAAGACACATTAATTTTTGTAAGGCACAGGGGATTAAGTGATTTGCCCAGAATCATAGGATGTTGAGCATCGTCGTTGCCGAGACTCGAACCAGGTTCCCCAGATTTGAGGTTGACCGCCCTAGCTGTTAGGCCATATCCTCTCCCCTTCTTAACCTTTTGACTTCTGGGTACTCCCCACTGAGTCATTACTCTGAGCTGGAGACCTTGCCCTAAGTAATTTCGCTGATTTGAGCTACAAAACAATACACACATGATTAAGTGTTTTATTTAATTCACAAACCAATATGAACATCATAATGTTAATTGTAATTGGAAGGTTGGAGCTTTTCTAAATTCAATTAAGGCCACCCATCATCCTCACTATATTCTGTTTGATGCACTTGCACATTGCTATGAATGCAATCACAGATTTACAAGGACTTGTAACCCTGGGACTGTGTCAAAATGTTAACGAGGAGAAATCTCTTTATTTCTCCTCGGTTTTTCCTCTTTCAATGTGTGCTGCATTCTGCGACACACATAGAAAGAGGAAAAACGCCTCTTCGGGTTGTTTTTGTGAAGGAAGGTGCCCCTACCTGCACAGAAACAATCCGGCCGACAACACAGCCACCCTTGCACAATGGTGCAAGGGTGCCTGCATTGGCACTAGGCGGATGTATGACGTTACAACGCATACTTTTACAACCCATACCTTTACAACACATTTTTTACAACACAACATCCATTACAACGCATTCCATTACAACGCATGCCATTACAACACATTTTTAAAAACTACCTTTACAACGCATTCCATTACAACACATACTACTTTTACAACGCATACCATTACAACCCACACCATTACATTGCATGTATGGTAAGTATTGGATAGTGTAGGGGTAACAATTACTATTCTAACTCCAGGGGGGTGCAACAGTAGGGTAAGTGTTGAATAGTGTAGGGGTAAAAATTACTATTCTAACTCCAGAGGGTGCAACAGTAGGGTAAGTTTTGGATAGTGTAGGGGTAAAAATTACTATTCTAACTCCAGGGGGTACAACAGTAGAGTAAGTGTTAGATAGTGTAAGGGTACTATGCGTTGTGATGGTATGCGTTGTAATGGTATGCGTTGTAATGACTGCGTTGTAATGACATGCATTGTAGTGGTATGCGTTGTAGTGTCATGCGTTGTAATGGTTGCCTTGTAATGGCATGCGTTGTAATGGATGTTGCATTGTAAAAGTTTCGTTGTAATGGTAGTGCGTTGTAAAAGTTGCGTTGTAAAGTTGTTTCCCGCGCTAGGCTGCTGAAACAGCGCCAGCCCTGGGGAAAAGGATAGGAATTCACCCTATTGGATAATTACTGTTCATTCCTACCCTTTCCCTGTGGCGCAGGGCAGCACAGCAAGGTAACTTTCCCATTCCCATAAATAGACCCCTATGTCCCTTCTGGGACTGTTGTGTCTATGCAGGGTGGCAAAAGACCCATTGTTTCATGTCACTATTACTCGACGGTGAGGGTTCTCGGGGGAAGAGATGTGCTCGTGTCGCTACACTTCTAGTTAATGTATTAGCAGGACAGCTTCGTGGAAAGTTACAAAGATAGCTCTGCTGTAAGGAAAGATCAGTTTGTGCTTTCAAGGTATGTGCTTGGATTCTGTGACGTAGCTGAATAACACCCTTGCAAGAGAGCTGTGTGCTAATGTGGAAAGCGCTGCATTCCGAAAACAGATGGTTAAAGCATGGCTCTGCTACAAAGTGTCACATCAAGGATACCTGTGTGAGCAGTGTGCAGAGATGTCATCTTTCCAACGTACAGCAAAGGGCAACAATAATCAAGTTACTTAGAGTTTCCAGCCTATCTGTGATAAGTGCAGGGCCGGACTGGCCGTTGCGGGCACCGGGCAATCCCCCAGTGCGCCACAAGGATGGGGGCCGGTTTTGGGCCTGTGGGGGCCGTTTTTGTTACAGGGCCGTTTTTTGCAGCATAGCTGCAAAATCAGCCCTGTAACAAAATCGTCCGAAAACCGGCCCCGACGAAGAGCTCGGCCACACCCTCAAACCCCGGATGGGGGGCCGGGCGAGCACTTTGCCGGGGCTGGTTTTGGTTCCCAGTCCGGCCCTGGATAAGTGCTAGATTCGTTAAAACGTTACCACATTCGGATTTTGATATTAACGCAAAGTTAGCATGGTGATGCACGTTAGTCTCGGTTCAGTTGAAACAAAGAACAAAGGGGGATATTTACAAAGACGTGGCGGAGTGATGTGTTAGCCGTCATGGCCTAACGCCTCACTCTGCCACTTCAGAAACGCAAGGCTGCAACATATTTACAAGGATATGGTGCAGGCTTACGTTTCTCCCTGCGATGGCGCTAAACTTAGCAATGTAGCGCCAAAGCAGGCCACTTTGCACCATAGAGCAAGGGTGTCTGCATGCAAGGGAAGATTGTTTATGTACAGAGAGGTCCCTCTTCCTGAACCTAAACAACCTTGAAATGCCATTTTGTCACTTCTATTTGAGCTGCTTAATGCAGCACACATGGAAGCTAAAAAAATTCATTTTTATAAAGGATTGTTTATGTGCAGGAAGGGGGACCTTCCTGTACGTAAACAATCCAAGGCAGTTTGCTTTTTCCCCTTTGGGCTGCACAAGGATTTAAAAATGCAAAATTTAGGAGAAATAAAGCCTTTTCTCCTCGTTTTGCCAAGTTAAGACCAGGTTTTCCCTAGTCTTAATTTTGGCGCTGCCTCCTATTTACGCTGCCCTTGTAAATAAGGGACAGCGTGAAAATAAATGGGTGTTCTGGTGGAACGGCCACCGCAACACCCACTGCCCTCCCTTTTCACGCTAAGCATAGTGTGAAAGGGGGCCTTATTTACAAGTCAGTGTTAAATGGCATAACGCTGCCTTGTAAATAAGGCAAAGCCCCTATCGACACAGAAATGTCACAAAAAGTGACGTTCCCGTGGCGTTAGGGGCTTGTACATATGACCCCGAGTGCGAGTCCCAGAACGAATCGACTTGTTAAATAAATGGCCAATATTGGAAACATGACGCCCAATTCACAAACAAGTTTGTTACAGCTTCTGAATTGTGATCTGATGTTTTAGTGGGACTTGTTAATAATACAAAATAAATTTGTATTGAATGGAAATGGAATATTTTTTAAAAAGGGTGAGAATATAAAGTGCTTGCAAACTTACAGGGTTTTCATCTGAAGAAGGGCTTACAACCATGTGCAACATCTAATTTACGAGTTGTCAGTCTTTCTGAATCATAAAAGGGCTTTTTCAACCGCTTCTGAATTGCAAATAGGATGGGTCATGAAAGGGGCGCCTCACTCCAATTCGTGTTTCGGAAAGAGGAAAAAACAAAGTGAGATCCAAGTATTTCTCCTTGTTGCGTCACTCCTACACCTCCTCAAGGGAAGCGTAGGATTCACACACAGTCACAGGTTTACAAAACCTGGGAATGTGTCAAGTTCCATGGATGGTGCGGGGGAACACCCACATCGGATGTATGACGTTACAACGCATGCTATTACAACGCATACCTTTACGAAGCAAGTTTTACTACGCAAGTCGACTTGCGTTGGGGGGCGCTGGATAGTGAATAGTTTAATTTACTATTCCAACTCCAGTCCCCGTGGATAGTAGGGAAGGTGTTGGAAACTATTCCCTATCCTATAGCGCCCCCCAGCACAAGACGTTATAAAAGTTGCGTTGTAATGGTTGCGTCGTAAAGGTACTTTGTTGTAAAAGTTGCGTTGTAAAGGATGTTCCCCCCCACATCAATACCCATGGAACGCCCCTTTCACGCAGACTAATGCATGAAAAGTGCCCATATTTACAAGCCCATGAAAAGTTGCGCAGGGTTACTTTACGTGGCCGTCTCAATATGGGGAAGCCCATTGGATCGCCGGCAGCCCAGTGGCAGTGGGCTTGCAAGCGACTGCTGGAGTAGGACTAAGTTACTTCAGTGGGAAATATCTTTCTTCCTTGCATTACCGCTGATTACTAGTAGTGCTAACCGCTTCCCTGATTGGCCCCGCTGACTACGAGCCGCGGACCTTACTTTTAAATTTAATCGTATTTTATGATTTGCCCTGCTGAGTACTAGCAGCGCTTTTAATCTCCTACCTTGTATTCTGCATTCAGTCCATCCGCTGAGGTGAGACGCTTGCCGGTGCTTCTCAACGCTCGTGGGCGCCATCTTGGGCAGGGTTGGACGGCGATCCTCGCCACACCCCCTTGTCGTCTCCTCCCTATTTAGGATTCTCCTCCCCTTGCTTTCTGTGATCGCCGGCAGCCCAGTGGCAGTGGGCTTGCAAGCGACTGCTGGAGTAGGACTAAGTTACTTCAGTGGGAAATATCTTTCTTCCTTGCATTACCGCTGATTACTAGTAGTGCTAACCGCTTCCCTGATTGGCCCCGCTGACTGCGAGCGGCGGACCTTACTTTTAAATTTAATCGTATTTTATGATTTGCCCTGCTGAGTACTAGCAGCGCTTTTAATCTCCTACCTTGTATTCTGCATTCAGTCCATCCGCTGAGGTGAGACGCTTGCCGGTGCTTCTCAGCGCTCGTGGGCGCCATCTTGGGCAGGGTTGGACGGCGATCCTCGCCACACCCCCTTGTCGTCTCCTCCCTATTTAAACGGCCATTATGTGTCAGCGCAGCGGACGAGCGCAGCGGGCGCGACGGAGGCGCGCCGGAGTCGTGCCAGAGTCCTGCCCGTCCGCGGCCGGAAGGGGCCAGGGGCAGGGCCTGCTAGTCATACCATCTCATTCACTGCTAGGCAGTTGAGACATTATAATTTACCTGGTCTGATCCCCCACCCCGTCATCATGGGGAGACTCACCACACTTGGTATTCTTTGCAAACCCCATATTCCATCGGGCCTCCCGGCTCCCCGGTCGGTTCCCGCACTGACTCATACTCTCATGCGGGTTCTACTTTTAAATACCCGTTCAATGGTTAAACACCAGACTGACATTTTTACCCTGCTGTTACAGGAAAGCCCTGACCTCCTTTTGCTCACTGAGTCCTGGCTCACGGAGAATTCTCTCCCTGACATCTTGGCAGCCCTCCCCCCGGATTATTTTATTCTTCACGCTGACCGCATTGCCGATCACCCGGGTGGCGGGGTGGCGGCTATTATTTCGAAACGTTTTCACCTTATCTCTTCTTTTTCCCTGGCACTTCCACAAATAGAGAATTTAGTTGTTAACTTGGAGACGCCAGTTGGGGCTTTTTCTTTTGCCCTTTTATATCGTCCGCCCCGTTCTATGCCAGACTTTGCGGAGAAACTCTGCGAACACCTGACTGCCCTTTTGCCCTCATTATCCAGTTTTGCCCTATTCGGGGATTTCAATTACTGGTTTGATGACGCCAACGCGGGGGCGCATGCCTCAGCATTATCTGAGATTTTGACAAGTTTGAACTTGAGTCAGCAAGTCACCTCACCGACGCATGAAAAAGGCCATATATTAGATCAGATTTGGACCTCGAATGTAACCCTCTCTACCCCCTCTACACTCCCCTGCGTATGGTCAGACCATTTCATAGTCGATACGACCATCACACTTAGCGGGCGAACTAAGGCCCCGCTAATGGCAGGCGGCTCTGCACGTAAATGGAAGAACTATGACTCTAAGGGTTTCATGGACACTCTGGCTTCCACTTGTCCGAACACCCTCTCTTCTGAGGATGTTAATAGGATTGATGCTAATATCTGTAGTTGGTTGAAGGAGGCTAGCGACCAATTTGCCCCAGTAGTAGAGTTCCCCTGCACCAGACACCCGAATGCCAACCGGTGGTTCTCTGACAACCTCAAGAAAATAAAACTTGAGGTACGCCAATCAGAACGCATCTGGAGGCGGGACTATTCCTTGACATCTAGACAGAGATATGTTACCGCTCGGAGGGAATACAAATCGGCTATTTTATTAGCCAAATCGGAGCATATCTCTGATAGAATTTCCTCCGCCCCTAACAAATCCCGTGAGGTGTTCAGGATCATGAATGAACTTACCACGGATGACAGGACCCTCCCAGCTCAAACCCCGTCCAAAGAGACTTGTGATGCCCTCAATCGTTTTTTCATTGAAAAAATCAGCAAAATAAAAAATTCCATTCCCCTTACTCCTTCGTCGTCACTATCTTTGGACACTCTTCCCGGCAATCTATGTTCTTTTACTTCTTTTCCTATTCTGGATCCTCCTTCCCTGGTGAAGTTAGCTAATCGCGTAAAATCAGGCTCACCGGAGGACTGTTGCCCGCCCATGGTATTGCGGGAGGTCTGTCTTAAACTACCGGAGTGTATACTTCCCTTCCTGAACGCTTCCCTCATCTCTGGCACGGTCCCTGGAACCTTCAAGGAGGCTATTCTTTTGCCTCTCTTGAAGAAGCCAGGGGCTGACGCGGCCGAACTTTCCAACTATCGCCCAATATCTCTGTTGCCTTACCTGTCAAAACTCCTCGAAGCACATGTCACCTGGTGCCTCTCCAATTTCATCGAGGGCTCGTGCTTCCTTGAGTCTAACCAGGCCGGCTTTAGGCCGGCCCACTCTACGGAGGCAGTCATCTTGGCAGTTGTGGACACCCTGAGAAAGAACGCAGATGCCAGGAGACAACAGGCTCTGGTTCTTTTGGATCGGTCCGCCGCGTTCGACACGGTGGATCATAACATTCTGCTCCACCGTGTCGAACAGGCTGGCATTCGGGGCACAGCCCTCAAGTGGGTGGAGTCGTTCCTGACGGGAAGATCTCAAGCCGTGCGTCTTGGCCCCTTCACTGCATCTAAATCCCCTATCACCTGCGGTGTTCCCCAGGGTTCGTCACTTTCCCTGTTATTATTTAATCTTTATTTGCGCCCTTTAATTCTTTCCCTTCACAACTGGGACGTCAGCGTTTTTAACTATGCTGACGATCTGCAGCTCGTCTTTCCGCTTGATTCTCCTCAGGCAACCAACAACTTTCACGCCGTTCTGACCTATATCCATCATTGGATGAATCAGAATCAATTAAAACTTAATCCCGGAAAGACCGAGCTACTTCTTCCTGGTTCCAGCGCTGCCTTTTGGGGCCCGCAGTTCTGGCCTCCCGATCTGGGTTCCCCCCCAATACCACTCAAGGCCGTTAGGAGTCTGGGGGTGACGATCGACGCTGATTTGTCACTTAAGGCCCAAGTGGGTGCCACGATTTCTTTGTGCATGTTTCAGCTCCGAAAAATCCGGAAGATCAGGCACCTACTTCCACATGCGGCCTTGTGTCAGGTCGTCATGTCCCTGGTCATTTCGCGCCTGGATTTTTCTAACTCTCTCTACTATGCACTTCCGCGATTTCTCTCACACCGCCTTCAGGTTGTACAAAATCAGGCAGCCCGCCTCATATACAAGATCCCTAAGTGGCAATCGGCTAGGCCCCTGCTCCGCAGGCTTCATTGGCTACCAGTGAAGGAGAGAGCAGCTTTTAAGATGGGATGTTTGGTATTCAAATCCCTTCACTGCTCCTGCCCTGCCTTTTTGAAATCTTTGATTACTTTGTACCAACCTGTCCGCTCTCTTCGCTCAGCTTTCCAACATCTGATTGTAACCCCCAAGTTTAAACTTCATAAACTTGGCGGCTGTCGTTTTGCTTCCCTTGCCCCCAAATTCTGGAATCCCCTTCCTCTGACTATTAAATCTAGTAAATCTCTTCTTCAGTTTAGAAAACTTCTTAAAACTTTTTTATTTTCCCTCTCTGAATAAACTGTCTTTTCTGCTTATTACACGTCCCTTCAGCCAGCGCCATCAAACCTCCGGGTGTTAGAGCGCTTAACAAGACTCATTTAACATAACATTGCGCTGCTGGTGCATCACAAAAGTGACACATCTGTGGCTTGTCAATGAGGCCCCCTGTTTGGCGAATAGATGTGGCTTATAATGCAGAGCTCTCAAGTTTCTTGATTCCATGAGTGAGTACCTCATTCAGCTCAGGTTTTGTTTTTGCTCTCTGGTCCTTGTACTCTTGTATGTTGCATTATAGATTCAGGACTGCCGACATGAGAATGCAAAGAGAACTGTTTGGATGAGCTACTCATGCTTGGAATCGCGAAACTAGAGATGTTTGGTAATAGAAAAGACAGAGATGGAACACAGACATTTTTTAGTCGGCACTAACTTACTGATTAGCATCAGACATGATACGGCCCAGCCGCGGCCCGTGGAAGAAGTTGTGGTGGGGCAGAGAGGCGGAGCCGGAGAGGGACAGGGTGCGGGGTGCTAAAAACCGGCATATGGATAGTTGGAGGTAAGTAAACAATTTAATTAATAAAACGAATTTCGTAGTGCGCGCTGCATCGCATTTTGCGATGCAGGGCACGCTACAAAATTCGTTTCAAGGCAGTGAATCCATTGCCCATGGATCCTAGCATCATTCCTAGGTGCAAAAGATGAAATATAAAATATACAAAGTTCTGTAATATTCATCATGCCTCCAATTGCTCAAGCAAAGAGCATGTTGTGGGTAGAATAATTTAAAGGAAGATGAGTTCTGCAAGTAGAGCCTCTAATCATGGGTGAAACAGTGGTTTAGAGATATTAAGAGGCAGATGTACCACCATTTGATTTTGCGAGTCTATAATTGCGATTTTCTGCAGAAAACATTGTTGGATCCCAGATCTGTAGTGGAAGTGAATGATGATGTCACAGACCTCGATGGTGTCTGAAGCAAGTGTAAAGTGTCAGTGATACAAAATGAGATTTAACAGAGTGTGGGTGAAAGACTGAAAACTAATGTAGAAGCAGTCTTAAGATGAACTCTGAAACAACCTACAGCATTCATCCAAACCGGGTTGCTTGAAGTATTATGCCATGAGACACTAACTTAATCCTTGGTGTATATTTTGTTTCTGTCTATGACACGTACATTGTTACTTTTTTTGTTTTAGATAGTGGAAAGAAGCATGAAGCGAATGAACTGACCTTTGTGTGTGAAACAATATTCTGTTTGGAATCTTTGCCAACCTGGGTTCTTTGGGACACTTTGGTACAAATGTTACCCTTCTAGCAGTTGCTTCCTGCCTGGGAAAACGGTGTTACTTTTGTCCTGTTTTGTACAGAAGTTTAATAGGCTGACAGCCGAGACTTTACAGCTGGTGATTGGCTGCTTATCTGAAGATGTTAATGGAGAATCAACGGTTTCTTTGTGGCCTTTTGTAGCAAAATTTGATTTTCTTTGTTAGTACTCGTCACATCGGTCTCTCAGAGCCCTCGCTGGTTTGATCACGAACGTTCACACGCGAATCATCAGTTAAGATGGGCTTTAACCCCTCCCATGCTCATGACGAGCTCGGCTCGTCATGAGCCACGGTGGCCGTGTGCTCGGGACGAGCTGAGCTCGTCATAATGGTCAGAACGCTCGCACGCGGGGCTAATTCCCCCGCTGTGCTGAACGTTCTGAAGAACCGGGTGTGGCCGTGACGAGCTCAGCCGAGCTCGTCATGAGCACACGGCCACCGTGGTGAGCACCGGGGCGCTGTGCGTGCCCCCCTGCCCCCCAGCACAGCCGGGGAATTAGCCCCGCAGGCAAGGGGTTAAATACAGAGTCCTGGGACCGTCCATTAGTTAACACCTTATGGAAGGTCTATAAAGCAGTCACTAATAAAAGAAAGGCTGAAGTTATCGCACAGCTGTGGGCGTTGCTGTCCGTTACTGCTAATACACAAGACATTTTGGAATGCGGTGTCCACCATGCACTCCCTTGATCATGGAGAAATGACAGTCGGATGTCATATAAATGGGGAGAAGTGGGTGTCACTTTTTGTAGACCTTTACACAGATGTCAACCCGATGCCTCCGTGGCTATGGCAAGGGGATGACCCGCCTTGTTTGGTTATCTCCGTGCAGGAAGTAGAGACCACTATCCGAGAAAGCACCAGGCCCTGATGGTGTCCCTATTGACATCATCAAATGCAATGTAAAGTTGTGGGCCCTATTGGTGACAAATGTCTATAACAGTCTGAATTATTCTTCAATCCCTTCTTCTCGGGCTTCCTCGACTATTGTCCTGATTTTAAAAAAAGGAAATACGGCAAATCCAAAACTTTACCACCCTATTTGCTTTATCGATATCCTAGCACACATTCTGGGGAGAGTTCTGTACAACAGCGTGGGTTAATGATGATAATGTATTAAATGACCGCCAATATGGTTTTAGAAGTGGCATTGGCACTGCAGAGTAATCCCTAAATTTAAGCCTAATCATTGGGAAGTATATATATACTGTGGCCAAACAGTCAACCCTGTGTCTTTCCTCTGTGGATTTATCAAAGGCTTTTGACTGTGTTAATCAGGCAAACTTATAGCAGGTACTTATTAACTTAAAAATGAATCCATTGATAGTGCACTTATAGATTTCCCTCATACAGGCACTAAGGCTCGAGTGTGGTTTGGCGGTGAGGGGGAAGTTTCTGCATTAATTGGGGGGGTCTGTCAAGGATGTGTATTAGCTCCATTACTTTTTATCTTAGACATAAATGAGCTTAGTGTAGAACTCACTAAGGGCACCACTGATGTACCCCTAGTATGCGGTACCCTCCCTTCCTGCCTTATCGTTGTGGCTGACGCAGTTTAAATTGCCCAAACTCCCAAAGCCTTGAGTCTTTTACCCTATTCCTTTGTTAATTTCATGTCTAATCTTAATATGTCGACAAATTTTAATAAGTCATTTTTAATGTCATGTAGGCCGAAGTGCTCAAAATCACATTCCATCACTGTAGGCATGAGCACTTTATCCAGCACCGGCACTTTTTCCAATTGGGGGATTCATTTGAGCTCTTCTGGCTCATAGTCCCAGAATATTGCACAGTGTAGAGTAAAGTTCTCAAGAGCAATTGGGTCTTTGCTTAGCTTGCCATCATTAAAGGGTGGGAGCCCTTGAACCCCTTATTGCAAATATACTCCACACAGTGTGTTCCTATTGCGACCTACGGTGCGGGGTATGGGGTCAGGGTGACCTTACATTTCTGTAGAAGGTTAATATCAACCCCTGTATCCTCCTCTCACTCCATTTGCCACAGCGAGTTGGGCATAGGTTATTTCAGTGACTATATACATAGACGTCCGGCTATCCTGTGGTCATCTATTTGGAGTTTGGTACGTGCCACACTAACAAAGAGTGTAATTAATGATTGTCTGGCCTTTAATAGGGGTCTTTTCATCCCCTGGCTGGCCTATATTAAAAAATCCCTGAAGGTGTAGGCCTAATTGAGATGCTTCTGGAAACAGGGCCACAAACAATTGCTTGCAGGAAGCAAGTGAAGTATTTATTATTGAAGAAAGCTGCAGACAGACTGCGGGTGGAGAGTAAGAAAATGTGTGTTTTGAACTACTTGCATTTTAACCCGTTGGCTGCTTCCCCTTTTTTGCGGCAGTGAGGCCGTTTTAAAAAACGGGCGCGGTCGCGTCGGCCATTGACCAGCGAGGTAGTGCTGACGTCGGCCAATGGCCGACGGCAGCAGCCAACGGGTTAACTTAGGAGAATCTCGCTTGGAGTATTTGTAGAATACAAACAAGAGTTGGGTATGGTTCTTATTGTTCAATTTTAGGGCTAGTAAATTAAAATATCTTTTATGCTTCCCAATCGAGCATCAACATGAGCTTGAGTTAAGGACATGCCCATAAACTAACCAGTCCAAACAAAGTATGTGCACTGTTTTTTGTGGTTTCTATGTGCTATATACAAGAACAATTCTTGTGACAGAAAGATATGGTCTTGCATGCAGGGATATTGTTTTTTGACACTCTGATTGATGAAGAATCCTGCTGCTGTGTAGCTACATTTCTTCAATACTCTGTGTCCTCTAGGAAAACATTGTTAGAGGATTGACTTTTTATTTGGTTTTATATATTTTAATGTAATATGGTGTATTTGCTTGCTTTGCACAGTGTCTGCAATATATTGTTTGCTTTTATAGCTATTTAATAGCCGAATAAAGAAGAATGTATTTATTGATTGTACAGAAGTTTCTTCAACAGGCATTGTCCTCTGGTTTTCCCATCTTTAGCAGTTATCCCTGCTCTCAGATACCCTGAGATGAATATGTAACAGCAAAACACATTCTCAGAGACACAGCATGATGGCTGAGCACTGAACTTAATCTCAAATAAATTTGTATGCTCTCATCTCAGATAACCTTCTATGCACAGGGCTGTTGTATGCACAGGGCTGTTGTGAGAGGTACTTCCACCGCAAAGCAACAGAGGGCTGAACAATGGAAGGCAATACGTATTACAGCAATGGGACGAGGGTGCTGAAAGAGGGGAGAACACATTGTTTCTGTTTCTATTTTTGTAGTGGCACCCCAGAATCCTAAAAAGAGTTGCATACTGCATATTGTTGGGAGTCATAGGGTGTTCTTGGCAAACTTGTAAGAAGAGTTGCAGTGAAGAGGCTTTGTATTAAGTGGTATCAGATAGTTACAACAAAGATGGAAAGGAAAACAATAAAAATATTTATGTGAAAGCCCGCTTTTGCAATTAAGGTTTAAGACTCCATGAAGCCTTATACAATCTGAAGTGTACTTAAAGAGAAGTATGAAACAAGTCCAGCTGACTGCTTTCCTACACTTTGGGTTTCATTATCTGAGCAACACGACTATATGTTAGTCTCCTGTAACAACTGGTGTCACTGTTAGAATATTGTGAACAAACAATGCAAGTGAGGACATGAACAAGGACATTGCTTGGCCTTCTGGTCAGGGCCTTTGTTGACTTGATATGTCATTAAACCATTGTCCATTGCACAACAAGCTACATATGCCAAGACTTTTGCATGAGGTTGCAGAAACTAACCTTTCAACCACACCAAAAGCATTTTGAGGACACGAGTCAATGTTCAGAAGATGTTCTGAGCAATTTGTCCCTTGCTCTTCCATGACTCTATTCTCCTACATGACTTTACTCTTTTACTTCCTCTGCTGAAGTTCCTCTCCATACTTAGGGACCAGTTTAGAGTTTGGTAGAGCAGTTGCTCCATTGCAATGGCAACAAAATACCCTCACTACCAACATAAGAAGAGAACAGGCTGTAGAGCTTTTTCAAGGATTGCACCAAAGATTTGGAACTCTTTACCTCCACTAGTGCGTGGGATCACTTCCTTTACTGCATTCAAAAAGGAAGCAAAAAGACTACTAATGAACAAATTCATCTTCTACGTTTTAATTATAGGAGGTCACTGAGTCATCTTTAAGATCCTTTCACCACTACCTATCTAAGATGGATTGGTATAGTCTACCGTATGTAAGACTTATATCACAGCCCTTTCTGCTCTATATCTGTATGTTGTCTAATGCTTAGTTGGCTGTGGGTCCGCCTGGTCATCTATACATTTTATACATCAACTTTGAATCATTAGAAGTTATAATATGTATGTTTGCTAGCACAATCTCCTAACGTTCATTAACTGTCCGTTGTACAACGTCCTGCAGAATCTCTGTCCTCTATGTTTGTTATGTATATATTTTAAATTGCTTTTGCACAAATTGACAAATTTGAATGTGTGTATACCACCTCAACCATTTATGTTCTTTTATTGTAAAGCGCTCTGATACCCCCGTGGGTCACGTTCGCGCTGTATAAAACTTTATAAATAAATAAAAAAAATGAATAAAGGCTTCATTTAGAGAAGGGCCGGCTGTGATTATGTCAGCAGTGGAGACTGCTTAGCCTCCACCGCTGACATGAACCTTCGACAGCTCGACAGAGTAAGTGCCGTTGGAGGTTCTTCCATGTGTCTGTCCACCTGATTTAGAGTGGGCAAACACATGTCCAGTTTTAACAGTCCATCACCACCTGGTAGAACCTGGCGGTGACGGACAGCGAAACCTGCAAAATGTCCCCATTGCCATGGGAGAAAACTCCCATGGTGAGGGGGGCATTTATTCTTTTATTTTCCAAAACAAAAACCCACTTTGATTTTTTGTTTAGGAACATTTAAAAAAAAAAGTTTGTGAGTTTGCTGTGCAACTCATGTTGACATAGCAGTCTGTTAAAATTACAGTGCATTGACAGGAACTGCCATGTCAGTGGGTCCTGCCATTGTAAGAGATGTCTGCTGGGCAGGTGTACATCTCAGAATTTGGCAGATGGGGACTCCGTCAGGGTGACAGAGTACTTTACTCTAACTTCCTGACAGAGTACACACCCGTCCGCCAAACTCTAAATTAAGTGGTTAGTTTTTTTGTTTTTTTGATCCATAGAAAACAGATCTGACATCTCAGAGAGCTTCTAATCCCAGTACAATAATAACATCCTCACATAGGGGCCGATTAGGATGGAGGATTTTCCGCCTCCTCCGGGCCGGCGGAAGCCACCTCCGGCCCGGAGGAGGCGGAAAATCCTCTGCGGAGTCACCAAAGACCCCCCGCCGCATTACGATGGCTGGTGGGTCTTGGTTTCTGTCCGCTGCTTTTCCGCCGCGGTCGGATTACAACCGCGGCGGAAAAGCTCTCATTTGGCTGGCAGTGTCTATCAGACACCGCCAGCCAAATTAGGAAACATTTGTAAACATGCTTTTCCGCTGCGGTTTTTCCGCCGTGGAAAAGCATGTGTACTTTTGATTTTGGGGGCCCGTTGCGGGCCCCCAGGGTGTGGACGGGTGGGGGGTGCACATGGGGGGTACCTATGGTACCCCCCAGCGTTTACATGCACAAAGCGGCAGGCACCGCGCGGTGCCTGCCGCTTTGTGCATGAAAATGTAAAACATGCACTTTTAACATTGCGGCGGGTGCTGCTTGAAGCAGCACCCGCCGCAATGTTAAATATCCAGGATGTGACCGCCAGGGTGGCGGTCACATCCTAATTTGCACGGAGGGACCGCCGCAGCCCATGCGGACGGTCCCTCCACCTCTGGGATGGCGGACGGACGCAAGTCCGTCCGCCATCCTAATCGGCCCCCAAGTGCGAAAAGTGATTGCAGCTATTTGAAAAATGACTGGAAAAATACAAATAGTAAAGAAGAGATTCTAAAATGAAGGCAGTGTGTTCATTTTAATGACATTCAGAATATGTATCATGTGAAAGATAGGTCAGTTACACAGTTTAACACTAGCTAGCTAGCTACAGCGGGGGTAGCCCCCAGATTCATCATGCTCCTCTTTTGCGAGTCCTTAATAGCGATTTTTAAGGAATCGCTATTAAAGACTCGCAAAACAGGATTCATGTAGAAATCGCAATAATTTTTGCGATTTCTACTGCTTCCTTATTTGCGATTCGGTAATTGCTAATTGCAAATAAGGAATGGCTTTCCCGTTCATTCCTATGGGCCAAAGGCCCATAGGAATGAATGGGGAGTCATTCCTTATTTGCGATTAGCAATTAGCGAATCGCAAATAAGGAAGCAATTTCAAGGGTGCCAGGGTGTCCAAAGGACACCCTGTAGCACCCCTGAAATGCAAATGTACACTGGTGTTGCACACACACATGTCCAAAGGACATGTGTGTGTATAACATACAACTTAGAAAAATGCACTAAAGTGCATTTTTCTAAGTTTTCGCTATTTACCACGAAGTTACACTTCGCGGTAAATAGCGGCCCCAGATTGCGAATTCGCAATTTTAAAAAGGTTCATGAATAGCATTTAAAGAATCTCTAATTGAGATTCCTTAAATGCGATTCTTCGCAATATAGCGATTTCTAGTATAGCGTTTTTTGCATTTGGGATGATGAATCCCAAATGCAAAAATAGCGCTTGCAAAGGGCCAGATTCTCAGAATCTGGCCATTTGCGAGCCGATTTCAGTATGATGAATCTGGCCGTTGGTTCTCTGTGGGGTTCTTCGTTCTGCAACTCGGCAGATAAATGCTCACAATTAAAACTAAAGAAAAATCTGGTCAATAGAAAAGGGAAAGAAGTAATGTTAAAAGGAAGGATAGGTTAACGGGTGAAAGGAAAGGATGCGTGGATGGATGAAAGGATGGATTAGTGAAAGGATAGGTGAAAGGATGCACGGTTGTGTGAAAGGATTCATGGGTAGGTGACAGGGTGGCTGAAAGGCTGAATAGGTGAAAGGATGCATGGATGGATGTGTGAAAGGGAGCATGAGTGGGTGAAAGGATGCATCTGTGGGTAACAGGATGGGTGAAATGCTCAATGGGAGAAATTATGCATGGGTGGGTGAAAGGATCTGTCAGAGATGAAAGGATGCATGTTTGGATGAATGGGTGAAAGGATGTATGGATGAGTGAGTGAATGGATGGTTGAGTTAGAGGAAGCTTTGGTGGGTAAAAGGATGGATGAAAGAATGCATGAGGGGTGAAAGGATGGGTGAAAGGATAGGTATGTGGGTGAAAGAATTTGTGGGTGGGTGAATGTTCGATGGGTGAAAAAATGCATGGATGGGGAAAAGATGCATGGAGGGTGATTGGGTGAAAGGATGTGTGGGTGGGTGAAAGGGTAAATGGGTGAAAGGATGAGTGGGTGGTTGAAAGGATAGATTGGTGAAAAGACAGGTGAAAAGATGGATGGCTGGATGGATGGGCAGAAGGATGAGCAGATGGGTGGATGGATGGATGAAACAGTGAAAAATTGAATTATGGATGAATTATTGATGTAAGAACGAATGGGTGACAATTTGCGATTCCCTAAATGCAATGCAAGAAGCATTCTCAGAATGCGACTTTCCATTAAGGAATCGCAAATTATCACCAACTTCAAGTTGGTGGTAATTTGCAAATCCTTAGAAAAATGCACAAAATTGCATTTTTCTAAGTGCTATGTGGTGTACATGCATACCCTTAGAGCATGTGTGTGTGTCACATGTGCACACATGAAATTTTTGGGTGTGCATAAGGGTGGCCCTTCGGCCCCCTATCACCCTTGAAATTGCATTTACAATTTGTGATTATTACCAATTTGGTAATCGCAAATTGCGAATGCCTTCCCATTCATTCGGCCCATAGGAATGAATGGGAAGTCATTGCTTAATAGCGAATCACAATTTGGATTCTCTATTAAGGAATATGTAGGAATCGCTATTTCTTTTGCGAAACGTACATACATTGCATTTTGGGATTCTATAATAGCAAATCGGTAAAAATGCGCTATTATAGAATCGCAAAATGCAATGTTGATACATCTGGCCCATGGTTCCAGGACCGAGTCATGCACCTTCTCAAGAAGGGAGTTTGAGGGACTTGTAAATGATTAGGAGAATTTCTTCCAGATAAAATTGAGACAGTAAGCCATCTGTGTCAGGGTCTTTGTTATTCCAGAGAGTATTAATCGCAGTTGAACTTTTTTGCAGTCATTCAATTATTTAATGAATTTGCTCTAAATCCTGAATAACTAAAGCATGATCAGATAGATGTTTATCTATTTTGCTTGAATTACCAATTTCCTTTTTATTATATAGTTTATTGTATTTCATTGCTGAGCCTGAATTTTCAATGTATGTACTTTTTTGCCTATATATTGGTTTTACTCATCTAGCAATGTATTAAAAAGTAAAATACAGAGGTACTTTTTTTTATTCCAGTAGTAGTGTTGTCGATCCATCATACATATCCAATACTGCGGGAAAGACATTTATTTACCAAAAATGATAAGCTGGTTTTCAATGTCACAAAGTTTTCAGGGCAAAAGGAAAATGTGATTGATTATCCAAGGATATTTGAGAGCAAAATGTGTGTCTTTGTCAGAAACTTTTTCAGAGGGCCACAGGGGTACTGGGTGCAACCATAGAGGCTTAGGCCTTTTATTTCTGATGTCCCAGGGCACAACCTACTTCACAATCTAAGCAACTGGGCCAAGTACCCCTTCTGCAGCTGATTCTCATGTTGCCCATGTAGTCTGCGTGGTCCATGTAGTCCAAGGCTCCTTCGAGTGGAGGTGTGGACTCCAGGGAGTGAAGACGGGCTCCCATCTTAAAATGTGAGCAGCAGCAGCAGCAATAAATCATTGTCCAGCCAAATACTCACTTTTATTAAAAAAGAGAAGTATTTTATGCTCTACTGCTACCAGCACAAGAAGAGAAATACAACATGCACTCATAATTAGACAGTCCTCCAATGAGTTCGGGATCTAGTGTTTCTTCTTTGTCGGTTCCCAGTCCCACTCACTCCTCACGTTATCGAGAGTAGTTTTACCCATTCACTACTGACAACATCAAGGGTAGCTACCACTAGTAAAGCCAATGGTGTTCAAACGTTGTTGTGCTAAATTAGCTACAAATTCCCTGGGGACCAACAACCTGAAGCCAGTCCTACCCACGCTGGCAAGTGTGAAGCATTCAGAATTCTTGAGTGAGCCCCATCTGCAGGTGCTTGCAGTGGCCGCAGCCAAGTTTAGATGAGTTTGCCGCACGCAGCTCAAGTGGCTCCACTCAGTGGGTGCAAAGCCTCTCACTCCCAGTCGTGCTCCTAAAGTGATTGGAGGCTATCAGTGGCTCCTCCTGAGGGGTAAGTGTTCCTTTGTCTCCTGATGGGGGGTGGCTACAACTATCCTGTTTTAGGGTCCTGCACCTGGGTGATGGTGCGCAAGTGCTCCAACAGCTTCCTCACTTCTCCGGCTGGGGGTGTAGAACAAGCCGCAGTCCTTGGTGCTCCTGTGACCCCCTTGGCATATTGGGTCACCTCATTGATCTCCAGCCCAGGGAAATTCTCCATGGCGGCCACTCCTCGCATATAGGGACGCTGCCTCGCTACCGCACAAGGCTACTGCCATTACTGCACAGGAGTTTTTTCCACAGCCGCCCCTCTTGGCATATGGGGTCACCACCTCGTTAGTATGCACGAGCTCCAGCCCGATCTGCAAAACACATGGCTTAATTCATGGTGGCTCCACCCTGGCATATGGGCTTGCGACGCTGTCCTGGCCATGGGCAATGGCCAGATCGGTGCAGCAGCTGTTTCCTCGCATCTCGTACTGGGAGCCTACTTGACAGGGCTCTCCACTGGACCTCATTCCCTCCAATGATCTCCTTCTTTCACAGGGAACACTGGTCTTGAGTAGCAGGCAGACGCTGGTGCTTCAGGCTCAAGGGCAGGTTGTCTTGGATCCACTGGGTGATGTCTCCTCACCCAGCAGGGAGACTAGCTGGTCTTGTCCCACAGTCGTGGTCACAGGCAGAAGTCTTGCAGACCTGTCCCTCTTCACACAGCCCACCTGGCCACTTGGCAGATGACCATTCTTGGGGTCTGAAGCTCTGCTTCTTATTGTCCATTTCCGACACCAAATGTGATTTGGGCTCTGGGTCTTTGAAGTTTTATGTCGGGGCTCTGCTTCTTATGTGCCCACTCCTCTGCTCCCTCTGTCTCTTGAAAAGCAGTCTATTACAGCAGGAGTGTCCCCAAAGCTGATAGTCACACAACACAGGCCATTGGAGCAGCTAGAGTTCACACCTGGATGTCAGCCACAATGATATGTGCATCAAACGGTTAGCCCAGGGTCCCAGCCTTACTCTTTATGATTCTCTTATCAACCCTATATCCTTCCTGAGATGTACCCTGACCTCTTCCTTGTGACGTGTCACTGAATCAAAGAGCACCCTTTGAATTGTACAGGTGAAGTCTTGCTTCCCTCTCCCCAGTGGCTGTCCCACTGAGCTTACAGGAATGCTGCCATACACAAATCCCAGAGCCCTCCATGTATTGTACCATCCACAGGCACACATACATCAAGTAAATGTAAACCGAATACACACAATGCATGGTACTGTATCCTCCATGTACTGTACAACGTATAGGCATGCATACATTCAGCATATGCATTTAAACATACACAACCTGCTCAGCACAGCCTCTTTTATGTACTGTGCGGTTTACAGGCACACATACACCCAGCACATATATCTAACATGCACACACCTCACCCTTCATGTATTGTACCACTCATAGGCGCACTTACACCCAGCACATGCATTTAACATACTTCAACATACATGCACTCCACCCTTCATGTGTTCTACCAATCCAGGTACACCTACACCCAGCACATGCATTTGTTCTGCCTGCACTCCACAGCACTACATCTTTCAGGTACTGTACCATTCATAGGCACGTGTACACCCAGCACATGCATTTACCGTGCACTCACTGCTCAGTACTGCATTATTCTCGTATTGCACTCTTCCCAGACACATAACACCCAATGCAGATAAACCACCTTTGCGCTGCACAACACTTCACAACAATCTGATGTAGGCCAAGGGTGAGTTAAGCATATAGTAGAAGAACTTTAAAAGTGAGTGAGCCTGTAGGCCTCACTCCAGTGACACAGGTTAAAAAGGACTTGATCACTCCTACTGGTCACTACTTGGTATGCGGCCACACCTGCGCTAGTGCAGCCTAACGTCTGGTGAAGGCAGTAACCTTCCACCCCTATCAGGGAATGCCTTTGGGTGCCATTTTATGTCCAACAAGACCGCAATCTGTGAAACAGGTCTATTGTTATGGCCCACACTTGTTCCATGTTTGCCTATGATAACAAAAATCAACATTAGGGATCCAGACATTAGTACAGTTGAGCACTAAGGGGCAGGGGTGCATGTCTGTTACCATGCAGAGGATTTTTTGGTCCCAACAGTCTCTTAAGAATTTTGGAAGCAATGTCTGAGGACAAAAGATAATGAAACTAAAATGAAAGGCATCTTTAGGTCACATAAGTGGCAATAAGTGTTTTGGAGGAAGAATCCATAACTTAACATAGTATTTGAGGTCAAAATATTTGTCTTTTTAATATGTTTATTTTTATAAAACAGCAAGCTTTTCTTTGAGGAATAAAGGTATTGCTTTATAATACAATTGATACATTTCCTTTATGTGGGAGAAAACCACTAGTTGAAGTGTTGAAATAGTTGGCACATTGGCAAAATATTCTTAAAGTTGATATTTGATTAATAATTTGTAGTATATTTGACATACACATTGCTGATGTTATTTCCTTGGTATCAGTAGGCACTTGCCACTATAGCAGTTATTTCTTTACTCCTCTGGAGGTATTTTATCATCTGCATAGACATTATCATCAATACTACCATCTAAAGCCAGAATCTGTAGATTTGGAGTAACCGTAAGGCAATGCCAGTTGTCCGAGCACTAACGCTCTATGCAACCTAAGTCTTGTCTCTGTTATTTGTATCTTCAATACCAATATAAAAGGAGTGGTATATCTGCTGTCTAGAGCATGAAATTGTGAAACTTTCCTTTTCCCATCCTCCTCCTTCCGCGTAGATTGAAGAATGGGCAGATTTGGAGGGTTAAGGAGAATGAAGATGCGTCATACATTTTGAAATGTCACAGGAGAACATGTCAAGTTGCATTCTCAGATTATTTTACCTGTTTATTATATTTTCACCACCAGCTGCTAACACTTTTGCAAGTATTTCCTCAAATATAGCCCCAAGTACTCTCGGGTAAGGTTAGACTTGAATGTATTTCAATATTTCATGATAGTCCTTTGAAAGCTGCCAGTGAAACTTATGACTTTCAGTCAATATATTGATTGTGACCTGAAACACACCATTTGATACCTTTGCCGCCAAAACATTTTCAGGGAGACTGTTCAAATTGGTCTTTTTTTTTTTTTTTTTTCTTTGTCCTCATACGCCACTTCCCACCTCTTCGTATCTTATAGCGCCCATTGGTGGTATTCAAGCTCAACTGTGAGAGGTTGATTCCTACTGCTTATGCTACAGACCTACAAGCTTGAAAGAAGTTTGAAAAAAGTGGGGAGTGTCACAGCCGTATCTGTTGCAGGGAAGCATATAGGTTTCATTAAACCTCCAAGAGCATCCGAAGTGACTTAATCATCGAACGTTATTCTCTCCCATCTTTGAAATCAGCAACTATAACTCCCAATTCCCTCACCCGTAGTGATTTAAAAATAAGTTCCAAAATTGGTGCTTCCTATTGTTTTGCCCAGCCATATCCAGCTTAGCTATTGCTCTCATGGCTCTAATCCACATTAATACTGTCGGAGGTTCTGACGAAATCCAAAGTTTACATATTTCTCTTCGAGCAATCAAGATAGCATAGAAAAACAGCTTAGTATTATCATCAAGGCCCTTACCTTGTATATCCAATCTACCCGAGATGATCTGTTCAGGGCTTACCGTAATTTCTAGCTCCAATATTTTTGAGAGCATTTCACTTACAGCTGCCCAAAACTCTTGAATCTCTGAGCATGTCACAAACATGTGAATGTCATCTTCATTTGGGCTTTTACACTTTGGACATAGCACCATGCCCCCATCTTTGAATTTCGCAAGTCTCTTTGGGGTCCAGTATGCCCTGTGGAGAGTGAACAAGTGATTCCTCCTTAGATTTGCAGGTTTCACCACTTTATATAGAATCAACATATCTACTTGCCATTGTTCTTCTGTTGCGATCCTCGGCAAGCACTCTCCCCACAGGAACTCTGGAAGTAAAAAGGGACCGTCCTCCATTTCAACTATTTCCCAATACCACGTTGCCACTTCTTTATTCATCCGAATGTTTGAGACCAGCTTTTCTTCAAACTCATTGTGTCGTCCCATTAACTTTCCCTTACCTATTACCCAGCTTTGTATCTGCAGATATTTAAATTTTGCAAAATTGCGACCCCAGAGTTGCTCGCAAGCTGCCCACGGTATCAAGGCACCTTCACAAAGCAGCTCCCCCCAGACCTGTGGGCCTTCTGATTTTAACGCCCTTGCTAAAGCATCTTTCGTCCAACTTGGGGCCCCCGGGCCCTCCCAAATTGGTGCAGCCATGCTAAAATATGGGATTTTTGTCACGCGCCTAATACGATACCATGCCGTGGCTAGGTCTCTTAATACCTTCAGTCTGACTTTTTTGAAGTATTTTGGATCTGCAAATCCATATAGGAAGCCACGCTTATAGCATTTTTCTACTTTCAACATGGCCGTAAAAAGCTCCCCTATTGATGAGTCATTGGGAGTTCCAAAAAGCATTCTACAGTTCTTGAGCAAAAAAGCCCAAGAATAAAATTGAAAGTCTGGGGCTGCTAAACCTCCCTTAGCATACCTTCTTCGAATTTTTTTCCAAGATAGCCTTGACCCCTTGGAGCCCCAAATAAATGAACCAATTTCGCTCTGTAGCTTTGCTAGGCCTTCTTTTTCAAACATAAGGGGAACAGAATCAAATAAAAAAGTCAATTTCGGAAGCACCATCATTTTAACCAGATTAACCCGGCCAATCATAGACAGTGATATTGAACTCCAGTTTCTCAATAGTGCTGTAATATCTTTCCTTGTTTTGGCCAGATTTACTAATGTTAGCTGTTTTATATCTTGAGTAATTTGTACCCCCAAATATCTCATCTGCTTTTTTGCGATCCCGGGGTCTATTGCCATGTTCCAAGCCATAATTTCAGTCTTGTCCGAATTTAATCGAAATCCTGAGACTTCTCCAAACTTTTTTGTAATGTTTTCAATTTCCCCCAATGATTTTGTCAAATTCGATGTTAAAACTACGATATCATCCGCATATAACCCTATCTTCTTTGACCACCCTTGGAACTTGAAAGCAGGAATATTCTCTGACTCTCTTATTTTGCAGGCCAGTGGTTCAATATAAAGATCGAACAAGAGTGGGGACAGGGGGCATCCCTGCCTGGTTCCTCGCGCAATTCTAATAGATTTTGTGAGTGTTCCATTAACCAAGACCCTAGAACTCGGCGTATGATATAGTTGTGATATCGCTTGAAGAAAATTTTTCCCTAACTGAAGATGTTCAAGTAAAATTTTCAAAAACTCCCAATTTACACGGTCGAAAGCCTTGGCAGCATCCAAGGCCACCACCGCCAGGGGAAGCCCCTGCTCAACCGCAACATCTATACTACCTATCAGGGAAAATGTTAATTCATTTAAGTGTCTACCTTTGACAAATCCCTTTTGATCTTCATGAATAAAGTACGGGATCACTTTGCCCAACCTATCTGCCAAGATCTTGGTGAACATTTTGTAGTCACTATTCAAGAGTGAAATGGGTCTATATGAATCCATATTTGTAGGAGATTTACCAGGTTTGGGTATGATGATTATATTTGCCTGATCCCATGATGCCGGAATCTTCAAGTTTCCAGAGAACACCTCATTTAACACCTTTGTTAATAATGGTGCCAGTCCTTGCATCAGAGTCTTGTATACCTCTACAGGGAGGCCATCGGGACCAGGTGCTTTGCCTTTTTTTGCCTTCCTAATCCCTTCCTCTATTTCTTCCTTCCTGATCTCTCTATTCAAAATCTTTCGGTGTTCTTCTGTAGCAGATTTTAGAACTTTAGCCCACTTATTGATCTCCTGCTTGTCTGGTTGTAACTCTTCACTATATACTTCCGAAAAATAGTTATGAAATGCTTCCACAATCTCATTAGTGTTTGAGGCTACTTTTCCTTCTGCACCCACCTTAACCTCTTTTATCATATTTTTGACCAGATCCTTCCTAACCTTCCAAGCTAGAAGTTTGCCTGCGTTTTCCCCGTATTCAAAGTGATCCAGCCTAGCAGCCTCCCATCTTTCTTTCACCCTTTTATTAATTACATCAGTCAACTGTTCCTTTAACCCTTCCAACTCTTGAAGGATCTCCCCCACAGGAGCGCCCCCTGAATTTATAATCCTAATTTCATTTTTTCGGATGTTCTGTTCCAGAGTCCTTATTTCCTGGTGGTATGCCCTCCTTCTCTTAGCCCCCAGAGCTCCCAACCTGCCTCGAAGGAAGGCCTTAGTTGTCTCCCAAACAATATCTAATTTGGCTGATCCTGTGTTATGCTCTATAAATACCTCGAGCTCCTGTTGAAGGGACTGCATTGCTTCCTGATCATACAAAACTGTACGGTCCAGCCTCCAGACTGAATCCACAACACAGGACACATTTTCCAGTTCTAAGGAAACCGCTGAGTGATCAGACAAATGAACCCCTATGTGTAACACCTCCTTCACATAGTCAATTAGTCTTGCATCTAACAGGAAAAAGTCTATTCTGGATCTATGATTATATTTTTTGTTATAATATGTATATCCAAGCCCAGACCCGGCCCGCCTCCTCCAAATATCACAAAGCCCAAATTGTTCTATTATGTTTTTAACACTGGCCGCCATTTTACAATTTCCCTGGGCTCTGCTGTTAACGGATCTATCAAGCTTAGCATCCAATACAGTGTTAAAATCTCCAGCAAAAACTATATATCCTGAAAGCCCAGTCATCTCGTGTGTAAGTTCTAGCAGCGGAGTAACATCGTCTTGATTAGGGCCGTAGTAACCAATAATATTGTATAAAGAACCCAGTATCTTTAAAGTCACTATCAACCATCGCCCTTTCTCATCAGCTATGCTGTTCATTACCTGACAATCCAGCCCATATCTAATTATCACTAATATTCCTTTAGTTACCCTAGTTTGTGGTGAGCTGAAAAAGTGCCTTATCCACCGCAGTCGACCCAAGAATTGTTTACACTCCTCCCCAGTTAAATGAGTCTCTTGAAGGATCATTATATTAGCTGGAGTGTCCCTTAAGTACTTCAAGATCCTGTCTCTTCTTGCTTTAACCCTTAAACCATTTACATTCCATGACACCCATCTCACTATTTGTGTTTTTACCCTCGCACTTTTACCCTCCACCATCGTAAACTAATCTCCAAATCCTTACCCTCAGGGTGGTCCTTGGCATCTGAGAACATTTGTGTTTTTCTCCCCCTCTTCTTCCTATCCCTCCCCCCCCAGCTCTAAGCCCTAACCAACTCCCCCCTCTCCATTCCCCCCCCCTCCCTGGGAAAACCCTTCCAGCTTTCTAAGGCCCAAACCTAGGCCCTTTAAGTGCCGGTCACCAGCAGACGTGCTACCCTTGCTTCTATGCAAAAACCTTTTTTTATTTTTTTTTTATTTGTTATTCTATTCTAATTACATATTTACAAGCTACACAAGCCGTAAGCCCGAACTACACCAGTTAACTATACACCCCCGCCTTGGCAGTACTCCAAAAAGTTATCTACATCTTCTACAAATCTAAAGGAGTACATTTTGTTATTCCACATTACTTTTAAAAAAGCAGGGAATTTTAACTGCACAGTCGCCCCCAATTTCCTTAGGGGTTCAATTCGCTTCCCCAGCTCCCACTGCCTATTTGCAGTGACTACCGATAAGTCAGATCTAATCTCAATCTTTACTTCTCCTGCCATAAGAGAGCCCTTTTTCAATGCCATAGCAAGAATCTTTTCTTTTAGACTATACGTAAGAAAGTTAATCAACACCCTTCTAGGCTTAGACCGGTTTGGCTTCAGTCTGAAGGGATCACGATGGATCCTCTGTATGTCAGCAGCAATCTCCTCTTCAGACTCCTCCAACTGCAGCTCCGATTTTAATAAATGAACTACAAAACCTTTTAAATCCTCCCCCTCTTTTCCTTCTGGTAGCTTCAAAACCTTCAGGTTATTTCTTCGCTGCATATTTTCCAACCTCTCTAACCGCTCTTCGTATACTCTTTCTCTGCTTTTAATCTCCTCGAGCTCTTTACAGTTATCTTCCACTGCTTCCTGCATCTCCTTGACCTCTTGTTCCAGTTTTCCTGTCCGTGTATTTAACTCATCAAACTTAGCCTCCAGTACACCCACTGCCTCCCTAATACCATCCTGCTTACTTTTAGATTCCTCAAACCCCCGATGTACATCTAGGTCTAATTTTCTCAAAAGGGCAATAACCATACTATCTGAGTGTAGCACCCCATCACCTGCGGCTGCCCCCTCCTCTTCACCCCCGTCAAACTCTCCCCCATTCTGATTAACTCTTCTTTTATTATCTCCTAATTCTATCGGGCTGTCCGATGGGGCCCCTTCTGTTAGAGTTCCTGACTGACTATCAGCTTCGGGTTCCATCTCTCCTGCTTCTGTGACCGCAGCCTCCTCCACCTCCAAAATTTTGTAACGGTTTGGGCTCAAGTGATCTGACCAGTCCACAGTTATTGACTCTCCTTGCTTACTACCTTTTGCAAGAACTAATATCTTAGGGACAGGTTTAAAATAGGAATTTAACGATGGGTGAATTAAAGTTTTTTTACCAAAAGCTCCTGACCTACCTGTTTGCGATTTTATTTTACTTTTTAAACTCGGATTAAAGGGGGTTTTTATCTTCTGTTGTATATTAGGAGGAGTCAGGCCTCCCGTTATAGGCTTCCCTGTGCTCCTCAAAGCGTAACCTGAACTAAATTTCTGCGGGCTCTTTTTTTTCTCCTTTGGCCGTGTGTCTAGCACCCTGTAGGTTTTTGATCCCCCCACTGAGTTCTGTGGTATTTTTGCAATTAATTGTGCTCTACTTCCCTCTTGTGCAGTTCCTCTCCCCACAGCCCCTCCAGCAGAGAACTGGAGCCTTGCAGCCGCCCGCCTACCTCTACCTCGCTCTAGCGCCGCGCTGCTCCAGCGCTCAAAACCCTTCAGTGAGGGTAGCCCCGTCAGATCTGCTGCTCCTTTCTCGGCGCCCTCCTCAGCTGTTTCCACCGCTACTAGCGCGGTGCAGATTGTGTTGACCTCTTCCGCGTCCTCCATAGACTGCCGCCGCCGCCTGCCGTGAGCCTCTCTCACCGGCCGTATCTCCTCCTTCTTTCTCACAGAGGACTCGCCCCACAGTGCCTCAGCCTCGCTAGCGTCGGAGCTTTTTCGCACCCGCGCACATATTAATTTACCCGGCTTAGCATGTGTAACTAATCTGCCTTACTTGCAGCTTGTTGCATCTTTCACCCGGTTCACTCGTTTGTAGCACGCCGCTTAGGATCGGCACTCCCGACCAGTCTCTCTATCTGGCCGCCATGTTCTCCCTAAACCCCGCCCCAGGCCCTTCCAAATTGTTCAA
Organism: Lissotriton helveticus; assembly: GCF_964261635.1. Lineage (NCBI taxonomy): Eukaryota > Metazoa > Chordata > Amphibia > Caudata > Salamandridae > Lissotriton > Lissotriton helveticus. The sequence goes on along the minus strand of NC_136070.1, from coordinate 1,225,687,941 downwards.
ATTGGTCTTGCATGGGGCAATTTGTGTGATGATATGCATCTCACCAGTTTGAAAGTTCACTATTCACCATTGCTAGCATATCAGTCCAAATGCTTCTACTGCAGTTCTGAAATAGCAGCTATACACTAACAATAACACCAGAGAACCACCAGAATTTACTACCAACATTATTCTCTTACATGGTCATCTATATATATGATCTAGATATTATCATGTTTGATGAGTTCTTCCATTCTGCTCAGCCACACTCTTCAGATGTGTGTTTCCTTTATTTTTAGATTGTATACTCAAATTAAAATAAATACATTAAAATATACATTTTTGCTTTCAGACCATTCTCAAGGGAAAAAGATTGGAGCAAGTGTTTCACAAAAAGGAAGATGTATTTCCAACTGTGCCTGTACCTTTAATTTATCAGTTGCATTAGCATTTTCTCCTGAAATTATCCCTTTGTTCTAAATATGGAATAATTGCAGAGGCGTGATTAGGCAGCATGATTTAAATATAATTCTCCAATTTAGCCGAAGGTAGACCATTTAAACTCTGTAGGCACAAAACTTGATTGCTATGTTGCCGGAATTTATAGGCAATACATTTTTGTGGAATATAAATGCTTCCAATCCTAAAGTTCTTTATGCCTAAAATGTTAGTATTAAATTACTTTCAAACAAAGAACTGTTCAAAAACATGGTAGGGTGGCTAAATACACCTCCCTACTTCTCACAGTTTTAAATACTCCAGCTAATAGGGTTTACTTTGGAGCAGGAGGAACTCTGCAGACAACACATTTTAACACATTATGAAACTAAAGTAACATGTTATCATACATAACCTGTTGGGGGTTGTAGATGGGACCCCTCACTACTAGATCAAAGATCAGTAATGCTCACCCACTTCTACTCTTGGCTTGTTCCGGGAGGGCTGGCAGCTACTGTAACTTGTAGATAATATGAAAATATATCATATACATCTAAGAGACAAGCTGAAGGGAATAACATCTTAAACATCAATCCGTTTAAGAGTAAGTGACAAATTAAAGAGTTGCTGTAGAAACTATCCAATCTAGGAAGTCTTCTTACTCCTTTTGTTGAATTTTCCAAGCCTTACAGTTATCTGAAATATTGTTTGACTTAACCAGTCTGGAATTTTCATGCACAGCTATGGATCACTTAAAAAGGGCAGATTTAAACTATCTGTCGATCTACTAGATGTCTACGAAGTTGTAAAACTATCCCACACTTTGTTGATAAAGATCTTCTAAATGTGACCAACGTAATGAAAATGAGGAAATTTAGAACAAGCTGAAAAACTAGCTTAAGGGAGGTACTAGCATCAGTATTTATGAAATTGAAAAGAAATACATGTGTTGTGGTGTGAGACATGCAGTTATGTTAACAGGTTTTTTACCTGCAACTCTGTACCTCGATCATCTGTAAAATGCACTGATATCCGTTTGGGTCACATCAGTCCGCGCTATATAAAACGTCATATAAATAAATAAATAAAATAAATAAATATAAATTGAGTATTTCTTTGAGTAACACTTTCACCTTAAAAAAACCTCATAGTGGTCTGTATGTTCCAGAAGGTTATTAACTCTATTTTGCAACAGGATTCGTAAAAAGGTCTGTGTTATGGAGTCACTCCTCTGATCTCGGAGTAAATTTCACATTTTCAAATGTGGAGCTTGAACTTCTGAAAGTCACTGGTTTAAATCTATATGTGTAATTGCACATGATTATGGAGACATGTGTTAATAAGACAAGTTAGACACCTTGAAACTAGTTTTAGTAAATTTCCAAGCATACAAGGTAACCTTTTGGGTGATAATGGAAGTTTTGCAGGAATGGTATGTATATTTTATCTGATTAACTCCTTGCAATTGGGAAACAAGTGTCTGGGCAAATTCTGCGCTTTAAGAAAACCAATGATGCTAACCAATGTTGCCTTCTCATCAGAGATTGTATGAGCATAAGGGAACTCATCCCAGATATAACCATTATTCATGTTTTTCCAAATTGACTTATCTTTACGATTTTATTGCAGGTTGTCCTACTTTGGAAATGTTGAGTTGACCCTGACATAACATATTAAGAAAGATTGTGCAAAGAAAGGTAAGTTCAGATAATTTTCCGTTCTATTTTCAGACAGCACAAGAGCAACCTACAACAGTGACCAACACTTTATTTGGGCACGCATTCGTGCATTAGTTTTGGGACAAATGTTGTCTTCCAAACAGCAACACTAATTTGATTTACCGAAATAGTCTATTTGTAAAGTCACATAATATTATGCTTCCTTTGTCGTTTTAAATAAATGTACCTCATTACGTTGGGTGTTGTATCAATACAGTTACTGTTTTTTACACCTTAATGATAAAGAGACATATATTTTAGTGAGACAAGACACCGTTCAAGTTCTGCCTCTCTTCACGGGTTCAAGAGCAGCATGGGTTTAGTTCCTATTTATATCACCATTAGTGTGTCTGTAGGTACTCACCAGAAAAGAAGAGTAGAGATATTATTACCCCTGTCATTATAAACACTGGGGAGGAAAGCAAGGAATGGTATTCAATCAAGCGGCCCCAGGAAAGGAATTTGCATAGGGCTGGGAAGGGAGTGTTAATGGAAATGAGCCACACTAGAGGGTGGGGTTAGCCAGCTCTTACTCTAAAGGAGAGAAAATCTCCATCTTGAATTTTAAAGTGCAGTGCTTTGTGGGACATGAATATGCCACACTTTGGAGGAAGCTGTCATGCTTTTGGGTGGCACCCTGCATCTCATTGGATACGGGTGCCCCTGCTTGTTGTCCCAGGTCATTAAATGCATATTTGAGAGCTGCATAGCAACTCGAATTTGCTGCTTAAAACTACAAGAAGAAGCATGGTGACATGAGGGAGATTAAGGTGATTTAGCACTCAAGACGCAGTACACAAAATATTATGGTGTGTTATGTCAGTGCGGTGCTACAAGAAAAGGAATGTCATCTCTGCATCCCTGACATAAAGGTAGATTGACTGAAATCAAGACCCATAGCACACACAGCCTTGTATAAATACAAATAAAGTCAACCCATCATCTCAGCGTTTTTCAGTGTTTTAGTTTATTCTTCTGCCAGCCAACACGTGTTTTGTCAACGGGTGTGTTACCCTGCAACTTCCTCTGGCTGGAAAATTAAATTAAAGCCTTACTTACATGATTATCCAATGCCCACAAATCAACATTTAATATGCACAGTGTGTTATCCAACCGATCCCCAGAAAACCAGTGGTCGTTTGGGGTGGAAACAAAAATGTATGTTTAAACAAACAACAAGCAAATAGAGAGGTAACAATAAGAGTAGTTGTACAGTGCTGCATTACACCAAAACGAGACAAATGTCCTTCAATGATGTGAAAAAATCATTTTTAATACATCCTTTAGAATATTCTTGGTATGAGATGATCAAACAGAGCCAACACGTTTCGCCCAGTTTGGGCTTCCTCAGGGCTTATTAATAGGTGTATCCAGTACTCCCAAAAAGGGGGGGGGGCGTGAAGTAGGCGAAATGTGGTTCCCAACAGTCGGCACAATAATTTCTTTTATATTATCATTGTCTTTCCGCTGCCGACGTTCCGCTGAGGATGCGAGTGTACGCTGTGATATGCAATACTCCAATATAAACAAGTGTATCTCAGGCGGCCCCCATAGAACACCGAGTCTCTCGACTCGCCGACAATACAAATCATATTTCGCTCGAAAAAGGTTTCCAACATTTAAGGCATAACATCACCTTAATCCTTACCAACATGCCAAGCGCTTCCTTAGCACTTATTTCTTGATTGGCACTGAACCCAGTGTATAGAAATTATATTATTTGTGTTGTAAACTGAGTACAGTGTCACGGCAGTGATCAACTATATTCAGTCCATCATAAACCATGCATTTATAACATTCCAGTCATTTCTGTGTTTCCAGCAAATCTCAGTGAAAACCCGTGTGGGACAAAATTTGCCAATTAAACAAAGTACCTCTAACCCGTAGTCTCGATCTGAAAATTAATGACAAGTAATCTTATAATTTGTTCTCACATAAAACACAATCATTCCTATTAATTATAATGTCACCTACCTCAAATTGGCCTAATAGGTCATGTATACAATGAATTTCCAATTTATCTGTGTAATGTAGCACTGTAATTGCGCCTATAAAATATTAACAACTCGTCTTCTGTACCTGTCAAACACAGTCCAGGTTCTGTCTTGCAGTAACAAAACCTATATTTACAATAACCAAAAACTTAAATCAATACGTATCTCTATGTTCACCCAATTATCAAATCTTACCTGTATACGGGCCACAGATCACAACCTGTCAGTTGGCTGCACCTGGTAATAAAATATACAGGGTGCAGTTTAGCATTAAGCCCGTCGTTCCAATCCAATTACCTGTCTTTAGTTGTAACTAGTAGTTCAACCCCATTATCCCTACACCGATTTTCTGTCCGTGTATGGTAATGGTACACCCCTTTATTCAGTACCATTTGGCTTACACGTGTATGGGTCTGTCTGGGCACTGGTTTCCCAGTCTGAACATCTGTTCCACGTTCATGACAGGTGCCATATTATACTAACTGGTATGCTAATATAAGTTCTCATGTGTGTGTTTGTGAGAGAAGAAGTTCCAAAAGTTTGGAACAACTTTTGGAAAAAAGCTCCATAAGTGGACTGACTCGATATCAAGAGTCAAGCCGATTATCTTCAACCACGACCTGTCATGTCCCAAGTGGGCTCTATATGTTTTTAAGCACTAGAAAGTGGTTAATCTTTAAAAACAAAATCATATCATTTTTTTTTAATTCAAATCATTTTTATTGAAAATTTTGGAAAAAAGAAAGAAAAGACAATACAATAAATCTTCCATCACATAGATTGATTCAACCATAGTAGTAAGTGACACCTACACAAAATCAAAGAAAAATAAAGACAAGTATGTCCAGTATATCGAATCCACGCAATCAGCGGACACATTAATCACAGTGCATACAGAAGTAGAATATACAGTCAGTGGAGCATACATAGATAACAAACATTTGCAAGTCTACATCATGGGGGATCAAAGTGGGAGGACGACGCATCTAGAGAGGACCATAACGTTTTCCTGGAAGGTTTCCATGTAGCCGATTGCAGCGCTGGATTATCTGCCCCTCTCAAGAAAGAGAGCCACTCCAGCCAGATTTTAAAATTGATCTCTGCAAAATGTTTCCACTTACAGAGGATGACCTTCCATGCCAGTGTTAACATCATATCTAAAAGTTGGCGGTCATGTATGTCTGGCAATTGTGTGTCTAGTGCACCCAGTATGATGTAGATAAATTCCTTTACAGGTTCAATTCCAAATATCTGGTGAATATAAGCAAAGATCTTCTCCCAGAATGTTTGTAATAAGGGGCAGTCGAAAAGCATGTGGGCAAGATCCCCAGTCGTTGACTGGCAATTCCAGCAATTGGGCGTGTCTTTCAGATGGCATTTATACAACCTCTGAGGAGTCCAGAATGCTCTGTTCAGCAGCATGTATTTTGTCTGGCAGAGGATTGGGGAAACCTTATTGGACAACGCAGTATTATGTATTACATCCCAGTCTATCGCTATTCCTGTTGAGTTAGGTTCCGATTCCCATTTACCTTCTACTAGCCTATGGGATTTCTTGGGCAAGGGAAGGAGCAGCTTATAGACTTTAGACACGAAATGGCTAGCATGGGTCAGGAGTGGCAAGCACGTTATAAGCCAAGGTGATTCAGAAATAAGGGCACGTTTAGAGATGGTGGATTTCAATTTCAGGAACTGGTAAAATTCTATGGGTGGCAAGTTGTAAGTCGTCTGCAATTTCGAGAAAGGGATGGGTTGTGTACCATCGTAGAGGTCCTTAACCATATTAATGCCTATTTCAGCCCACAGGTCCCAATAGAGGGTTTTGCCATCTATCTTAAACATAGGATTTCTCCACAACGACACCAAGGTGGATTTTTTGATTACGGAATTAGTTTTATGGGATTGGTCAAGCCTTAACAGGGCTCGTCTAGTATTTAACAGGATGTATTTGGAGTGAGGTAAGTGTGTTAAATCCATGGTAAGGAGGGCCGGAAGGGGTGCATGTGTGATGATAGAATTTTCGATGGTTAGCCACACTGGAATGTAGGATGGAGAGTCTACCAGCCAGAGAGCACCCTGTTTGCAGAGGAAAGCCGTCTGGTAGTTCCTGAACGAGGGGAGGCCCAGGCCGCCTTTCTCTTTTGCTAGTTGCAACTTTTTTAATGATATCCTGGCTCTTTTCCCTCGCCACAGAAACTCCCCAAACAGCTTATCCACTTTTTTGATAAAGCCGTCCGTAAAAGTCATTGGGAGCATGCTAGCTAAGTAATTAACCAGTGGTGTGCACATCATTTTAAGAGTTCCAGCCCTACCCCACCAGGAAAGAAACTTGGGTGACCAGCCGTCCAACAATGTGGAGATCTTTTTTAAGGTCAGTTCCTCATTCACTTTTAAGGTTGATATTAAGTCTTTCCCGAAATCCAGACCCAGGTATTTAAAATATTGTGGTTGCCAGGTGAGGCAAGAGGTTCCGAGTATGTCTTTATTTCCGACATTATTCAGGAGTTTGACCTCCGTTTTGTCCTTATTCAGTTTATAGCCTGAAACCCTAGAGTATTCATCGATAGTATTCATTAGCGCAGGAAGAGCTTCATCAGCTCTTCCCGACATAATGAGCACATCGTCCGCGTACGCAGTTAGTTTTACAGTACAGCAATTGAATGGTACGCCAGCAATGGCATTGTTATGCCTTATATGATATAGAAACGGTTCAATTGCTAGTAAAAACAAGGATGGGGAGAGAGGACATCCTTGTCTCGTTCCCTGTTTTAGACAGAAAGATGAGGAAAAGGAGCCACCTGCTCTAACCTTTGCAGTAGGACAAGCATATAAGGACATTACAAGTTTTGTGAATGTTGCGCCTAAGTTAAATTTGTGCAACACTGCCTCGAGAAAAGCCCAATCTACCTTGTCGAAAGCCTTTTCGGCATCCAACGTGATAGCCGCTGTGGGGGTATCTAGAAGTTTTGCTTTCTCCAACACATGTGCCAGTACTCTGGTGTTATCGCTGGACAGTCTATGTTTTAAAAATCCAGCTTGAGATGGATGTATCAGGTTAGGGAGGACTCGCTGGAGTCGGGCTGAGAGAATCATAGCTAGGATTTTACAATCGAGATTAATCAAGGAAATGGGTCTGTAATTTTTTGGCAGGGATGGGTCCTTACCCTCTTTGGGGAGTATCGCTACAATTGCCTCCGCTAGGGTACCCTTCACCTCACCTGTGTCAGTAATTTCTTGGAATAGGTGAAGAAGAGGATCTATCAGATCCGATGCAAAACTTTTGTAGAATTTAGCCGTAAAGCCATCAGGGCCAGGTGCCTTCCCACATTTCAGGCCGTTGATCCCTTTCTCTACCTCAATCGCTGTGATCGGGTCATTTAGACTCCGTTGTTCCTCTGATGACAGTTTTGGTAAATCACATTCATTTAGGTATTCCTGAATCCTTCCCTCTTCCACCGACGTGTTCTTAGCATATAAGGTTTCATAGAAGTCTTTAAAGACTTCCGTTATTTCATGTGGATCTGAGTGGCCTACCCCTGCAGAATCCTTAATAACATTGATTGAGTTCTTCTGAATCTTGAATTTTAGGTAGGCGGCCAGGCTTTTGCCCACCTTATTGGATTCGCAAAGTTTAAATCTGCGCCTTCTGTCCAGCCATACGCCTGCCCTTTCACTCACCAATTTATTGTATTCGTATTTCTTATTAGTCATTGTGTTAAGTGTATCGCTATCCCTATTTATCTGGTGTCTATTTTCTAAGTCCGCTATCTCACGTTCTAGAGTTTCCAATTTAGTTTGTGTTCTTTATTCATAGCAGAGCGGATCTTGATACATAACCCCCTGAGTGTGCTTTTCAAGGCCTCCCAACGTACAAGGTCTGAGGTGTCCCCCCTCCCATTCAACTCTAGGTACGAACGGATGGCTGCTTGGATAGCAATCCGGTGTTGGTATTTATTTAAGATCTGATCATTTAATCTCCAAGATGTTTGTCTTGGGGAGGGTTTAATGTTGCTGATGGAAAGGGAGATACAAGAATGGTCTGATATAACTCTCGGCTCAATAGATGTATCCTCCAACCTCGGGACCCCATTCTGCGTGATAAAGATGTAATCAATACGTGAGTATGAATCATGTGGGGAGGAGTAGAACGTGTAGTCCCTATCCGTGGGATTCTGTATTTTCCATGTGTCAACCAAGTGAAAACAACGGCACAAATTAAGAAATGCATTATGTGATTTGTTTGGCTTGAAAGTACACCGTGAGTCTCTATCTAGGGTTGGGTCGACGGAAGATTGAAATCTCCGGCCAATAAGTGTACGGCCGAGTCAGGGATAGTCTCGACTTGCTTCACTAGTCCCTCCCAAAAGTTTAGGTCGCTAGTATTAGGGGCATAGATACTGGTGACGTAGAATTCTGTGTTGTCTCTGGCAAGTTTGGCCGTAACCCATCTACCTTTTTCATCAGCTGATGAAGATAATAATTCCACCTTGGATTTTTTCGCTATTAGTATCAATACTCCGTTCTTTTTACCTATCGCCTTTGAACCTACCACCTCAGAGTAGAACTTATTCCGTAGCGTGTAAAATTGTTTCGTGTCTAGTTTGGTTTCCTGTAGTAGCACAATATCGCCTTTTTGTCTACGTACATAGTCCAATATCTTCTGCCTTTTTATGGGTTGATTTAAACCTTTCACATTCAGGGCCAAGATCTTTAATTTGTCCACAGAAGCCGTCCCGAGCGGCGTGTCAAGTGTAGGATGTATCATTTCAAGCAGTTGTGAACATTATAAGAGCATTATAAGCTTCAAAGAAGTGTGCTCCATGCATCTCAAAGGGGAGGGTGTCCCCCCTCTTGTTGTGTGTAGCACTTGGCTGACTAGGACCTCGAGTAATCGTGAAAGCTTGTAAGGATGGCATACAAACGACACATCTTGTCAAAACAAAGAGTAAGCATGAAAATGAAAATAAGAATAAGAATAAGAACCAAAGCATACAACATATACCCCCCTATCCCCCCATTCCCCCCACCCCACCCACCCCTACCGCAAATAGTAAGCATGGTGACTTGAGGAAAATCGCAGTATTCCCTCCCGTCAATGTTATTATTGCGTAACCATTGGAACAACTTTCTGAAGCATTGAACTTTATGCTATGCCTGTTAGGACCATGAGCAGTGTAACTTAACTATGGAACCTCATTTCCGGCTATCCTAACCAACACTTACATATTAAACAGCAAACGAGACAAACTTGTGTTTGAAAGTCTAGAGGAAGCCATTGTGGATTAATTATATTGCCAAACTTACTGGTCTGGGGCATCCTAAAATCTAAAAGGAAATGATGTATAAGCAAGAGTGACTTACTATCATCAGTCGTGCCTGTCGCCAACAATTTTAACGTCTGCGAAAAGGCGACAATACCACATATTTTTAGATAATCTAGTAACCAGTCACAGCAATAGAGCAGAACAGTAATTCAGATCAATGAAACAAGATGCCAATTAGGCGCATACACAGGTGAGTATTTCAAACAATGGCGGCACAAGGAGTAAGAGTCAAGAGTCAAGAGCACAAAGGTTTGCTTAAATTTTGACCCAGAGCAGTGCGCTAGGGCAAAGCTCGCATTAGCAGGTATGGGTCTCGAATGTGTCGCCTAGTGTCCATCTACTCGGCAGCTCAACCCTTGTTTTAGTCAAAAGAGTATAACCCTGGCCATTTAGTCACCAGAGCCACAGACCCATAGATATGGTGAATCAGTGCGAACAATAGGGTCAAATCATAGGTGGCATAGTCTAAGAATGCTCATTTATATCCAGAGGCCGAGGCCGCCATATTGTCGGGATTATTGGTGTCCATGTCGCGCTCTTCCAAATCATCTAACATATGTTTGAGTTTCATGGGATCTGAAAAGATGTGAGGAGACCCACGAACAATCACTCTATACTTTGCTGGACCCACAAAGCCAAATTGATAACCCCTCGATTTCAGTTGTGGGTGCAGGGCCAGAAACGCTTTCCTCACGTCTACCGTGTCTTTGCTATAGTCCTGTGAGATGTAGATCTTTGCGTCCTTCCATAGAATATGGTTGTGTTTTCGGACAAAGGCGAGAATTTGTTCCACATGTTGATATCGTAGTGGCTTACAAACTATGGGTCTGGGACCTTTTTGCGTTTTAGTGATCCTTCCCGGTACTCTGTGTGCCCTGTCAAACTCTAGGGGATTGGTGAAGGTCAAATTTGTGGCCTGAGCAAACCACGATTCCAAAAATTGAACACAGGAGCCTTGCGAATCCTCGGATCCCTCCGGAACCCCGAAAATGCGCAGGTTCCCTCTCCTATTTCTGTCCTCCAACTTGGCCAGCCTTCTTGTAGTTTTGTCCGAGGATATGTTCAGGTGTTTCAGAGCCGCACACGTTTTGACTTCAATGTCCTCAAGTCGGCTAATCCTGGATTCCGTCTCTGCAAGACGCGCGTTAGTGTCCCTAATATCCTGCCGAATTGCCACTACTTCTTCTTTGGTTGCCTTGGCCAAGTCCTTAACCTCATCTAATCTGTTTAGGATCATGTCTATTGCATCAGTGGTGACTTTTTTGGTTTTGATAGGTGATCCTGGGTTCGAGTGGTCGGATTTGACCCTTTTCAGGGTATTTTGCTCTTTGGCGTCCATTATGTCTACTTCGGAGCCTAGTCGTTGCCTCGTGGGAGACGTCGCTACAAGCACGTAGAGCAGACTTGGTCGATATCTGTGTTCGGCCCGTGCAGTCGTCACGCACTACTTCTTATTGAGATATTACCAAGAACCTGGAAAGTCTCTCACAGCAGTTGGATGCGTCCTGCCATAGAACCTACAACAGAGCCCACAGCATAGAAGAGCGTCCCCCATTGACGTGAGTTGTAGGCTAGATAGGTTGATTAGAGCTGGGACGTTATTTCTTTTAGACAAAGATAGTGAGAGCCGGCATATTGAAGCACTGTGTGGGACTTAGTATCTGACGATATTCGAAAAGACCTGTTCTCCAGGTTCCATTTGTTTCGCTTCTGCGTCACATGTGGAGAGCAGCTACACATGAGGAACTACACATAATCTCTGTGGACATAGTTGGCCCAGGTCACAAACGTGAAGCCTCAAAGAAGCACCCTCGGCATTGATTTTTGGGCGCGCTACGGGGCGCTGCAGAAGATCGCTTATAGCCGTTAGGACACGTGGCGTCATGGGGGCAAGCACTGCATATCAGAAGTTCATGTGTGCTACTCGTTCGCCAGACCCTCGTCACTGGTAAAATCTACACTTGAGCAGTATTACTAGTTTCAGCTCATTATTAAGTGGTTTCAGTACTGTCCATGATTAGCTAGGGTTAGAGGCGTTAGAAGATCGTGTCAGGCAGTTGCAGAGATGGCGGCCGCCATCTTGGTAAAGGTGCTGGGTGCCAGGAGCGCTAGCATGGCGGACTGGTTGAAATTCGTAATGTACTCACGCGCCCGGAATCTAACAGCACTGTAGCCCTAGAGCCGGTATGAGCCCCTCAGACCTTCAGACCTTCATTGTACCTCAGACCTTCATTGTATCTCTGAGCGTTTGGTCCGCCTCGCCGTCCGCGCGGCACACCGCGCCCGCTTCCTCGCCGGCTTCACGGCTGGGGCGGTCCGGATTCTCGTCCGAAGTTTAGCCAGTTCTCGAGCAGCCCCGCTCCTGAAAAGCAGCTCACTGCATTCCTTCCGTTTTCCGATTTACAAAACCGCCCTCACATCTCGGGTTCTGCTGGGGAGAAGTGTTCCAAACTTTGATGTGGGATTGCTTCACGGGAGGAGAGACGCTCTACACCGCCATCTTCCTCGGCGTCCAAACCACGCCCCCAAACAAAATCATATCATATCTCCAGTTCCCTATATTGCATTTTTGTCATTTTGGTGTCATTCTAAAGATACAAATATGTCCTATTTGTATAAATTGGTGCAGGATTTTTATTATGTTTTGTGTTTTACTTATTTAATGTATTCGTGTTTTTAAATGCTTTAAATCTGTCTCTTAAGTTAAGCCCGCCTGCTTGCAGCAACTACTGCTGGTACAGCCAGGGCCTAATGTTTTGAGCCCTTGACTGGACCTAATATTGAGTTGAAGGCCTTAATTGCTAGTGGTAGCTGCATACTTACCCCTACTAATAATCCAACACAATTTATTACACATAGTTACAACTATACTGTTGATATTTTTTCACTTTAGTCTTTTGGGAGTTGATAATTTTTCACTTTGCATTATATGCATGTAAAGTTTGTATTTTGGTTCTTAATATTTTTATGATAAAACTATTGTAGGACCATATTTTTTGTGCCCAATATTATTTTATGAGAACCATAACGGAGTTTGGTATTCATCCTAAGATGCCTATTTACCATTTGGATGCACTGATAACAATGTCGGGCGGGGGTATTCTTGAAAGGCACTTCAGGATCAAGAGATGTAATCAAAGATTGAATTTTATAAGAGTGAAGTTAAGTCTCTCATGGAGTAAATAAGTCATCCACAGGCAGTGATGCTGGATCATTTTTTGGAGCGCTGCCAAATAACGTCTCCCCATTAAAGGTACAGGAGGTAGTGACAGTGTGTCTTTTAAAACATAAATGCTTCCAGAAAAAAAACATTTGATTCTCCATCTAAACTCTTTCAAGTTTCTCCTGCATCCCTGGTTCCTGTGTTGCTGTTCACATGTGTTTAAATCACAGACACAAATGTCATCATTACAAATAGCCCAAATATTAATCAGATAGCAAAACTGTGATGATCTCACAGTAAGAAAATGTGGGCAGTCACCATATCGTATATTTTAATGTGCTCCTGAGCAGTAATGCTATGAGCTAGTAAGGTTTTTGTCTAACCCACACGTTGGAGCGCTGGGAGAAATAGTAGGTGGTGAACGAGTATCAGAAAAATCTTGTACAATCCAGTGCTTCATTTCCAAATACAAATGAGCGCAGGGGCCCAAACTTGTGCTTAGCAGCCCACCACCGGTGAATCGAAATAACAAGGCTACCTGGTCTTGATTCCACCTCATGTTTACTCTGCCACCATACCCTTCCTGTCTCTTTACCTTACTCTTGCAGGTTCTTTTTCATCCCTGCTTTTTAGGTCTCGCCTACGACGAACGCGCTGAAAGCGCGTTCTCGCAAGCGAGAACTATAGTCGTCGTCTCAGCAGTCTGAGACCGACTAAGGGAGACAAGACCTGGCCGCGCGCAGCGTTTCCCCATAGGATAACGTTGTGCGCGCGGCCAGGTCTTGTCTCCACAGCATGGCAGGAAAGGATCGGATCGCGTCGTACGCCTCGTGGAATGCAGGGGGAGTCTGCCCGGCGCTGTTCACGAGGTGCGCGGCGCTGATAAGCAGGCTGGTTCTTTGAGTGAGCATTCCACGAGAATGCATGTTCTTGTTTACCTTGCTAGCTTTTTTTGTTGCTCGTTTCCAGCAGTAGAAGAGATACCAGCGCGGACGGGGAAATGTCTCTTATCGAAGGTTCGTTGAAAGAGTTCTTGCAGCGATCTCCCATCTGCCAAAGCAAAGCAGGCAGCGGTATTTCTATTCCAGAAAGACGGGCAGAGAGTTGGAATTCTGTTTATGGCTCAGAAAGAGGCATGAAGCATAACAGATGTTTATTGTTACCTAACTCAGTGGCCCTCATTGTATCGACCTCAGGCGGATGAAAGGCTGAGATTTGAACCTGTGACCATGAGGTTTCAAACAGGCCCCATACAGTGGAAGCCACATGACAGACATAGAATGAGACACGATGTGGGAATTCTGTTTCTGGCACGGAAATGGGACATGGAGTGGGAATTCTGTTTCTATCACGGATATGGAGTGAGAATTATGTTACTAGCACAGAAAGGGGGCATTTGGTGCAAATTATTTTCCAGAAAGGTTTGCACAAACTACCCCTGTTGTGATAATGCATGTATGCATCCCGCTGTGTGGCTACAGAAACCGGTCCATTGAGCAGTTGTTAGTTTGTGCTGGCAGTGGCAGGTGGGGGCACTGACACTCATTTTTAACATCAGCACTTATCTTTCAACCGCAGATTAAAAGTACAAAAAGAGGCTGCCAGAGCGAGCGATGGAGACAGGTGGTGCAGGGTGGTGGGCGAGAGAGACAGGAAGTGCAATCAAGAATAGACTGCCTTGGTATTTGGAAACCCAAGTATCCTTCTGGGTTGGGTGGCGCCTAAAAAACTGGATCTTTGCACTCATTTTTTGTATTTTTCATTGTTTTTTTTTTTTTTACAAATTAAGCACTGTTTGGAATGCTCCCTTCCCACAACCCTTCCTTAAAGTGCCTCCATGTTACTTTAGTGGCCAAAGGCCATGTGATGTATTTTGCAGTGATGCCATTATTATGGTAATTAGTGGTTTTATAAAACTCAAACAATCTTGCCGATTCATGCGCACACAATCTTGAGCAGCGTAGGGGAAGGGCAGACCAGCCCTGGCTCTGTACCCATCCAGCACGACCAATTGTGCTGTGTGTATCAACGTATCCGTACGGTTCTGGAAGGGAGCAGGGACCAGGAAGTAAGCAGGACAGACGAGATGACACAGAGGCAGACATGACATGGCAGGACGCGTGGGAGCGGGGAGAGAGAGCAGGATCAAAAGGAAGGGCTGGGGCAGAGACATATATCCGGTTACCTAGACCCTTGGGAACTGTCAGAGGCACTAGCCTGCTGTGACTACTGTTTCTCTCTTCAGTCTTTGTTGGTGTTGTGTTACATCATTGTAAGCATGTTACATGGTGCATTCCCGACATTTGTAGGGTTCCAACAAGTTTTGGGGCTCTGGGAGGTTCTGGAATTCTCGGCCACCTGAGTCAAAGGGATGTTGGGGTGTGTGTGATTGTTTTGGGGATTGCATTGTTTTGTAATTTCATTATTACCGCTCCTAATGAGGCACAGAAATGCTTTATGATGATTAGCCCGCTACTCACTAACCCAAGCTTAATGGTTATTCCACTGGTTATTACGTTTAGCCAATGTGATTATTAACCACGTGTTCTGTGCTTGCTCCCCGAGTTTGCGCACGGACGCTTTCTGCATGGCCCCTGGTGCTCTGTGTCAGTGTGCTCAGTGCAGCCACTAAGGATGGGCGCAAAATCCGTTCCGCTCGCGGATTTTAGGAATTTTCGGTAAATTCGCGATCCGCGAACTCCCGCGAACTCCCGCGAATTTACCGAGAATTCGCAAATCCGCGAGCGACGGATCCGGGCCCGGGGCAAAAGTTGAAGCCTGGCCTGTTGTAGCTATTTTACGATGGCGCCGGCAAGCTGCCGGCGCCATCCTAAAATAGTTACTAAGTTAGCTTCAACAGGAAGCTCTAATAGATAAAATAAAGCAGGTGCTCGATTTTATCTATTGGAGCTTCCTGTTGAAGCTAATTTAGTAACTATTTTAGGATGGCGCTGGCAGCTTGCCGGCGTCATCGTAAAATAGTTACAACAGGCCAGGCAGGTGTGCCTTCTTCCCAAATCTACCGTCGAAAATCAGCTGTGATGCTGGACAGAGGCCTTTGCATCCTTGACTTTCAGGAGCGCAATCCCTTTGCTGTTCCTGTGACCAGGAGGGTCTGTCTCTTCATCTACTGCTCTGATCGGTCTCAGACCTTTTACCCACACAAGAGGCATGTGCACTCGCATGGAAGCCCCGCCCCCACACTCGCGGTGTGCACTGTCTTCCCGCCATTGACCCACTATGATGGACAGCTCACCTAAGGGACCCCTGCGCCCTTCGGGGCGATTGCATAGTAACACACACATGGTCGCTGGAACTAGTTGAAGCTCAAATGCAGTGACTCATTCATCAGCCCAAAAAACAATCGTGCTCGTCATCGAGGCTGGGCAGGTGTGCCTTCTTCCCAAATCTACCGTCGAAAATCAGCTGTGATGCTGGACAGAGGCCTTTGCATCCTTGACTTTCAGGAGCGCAATCCCTTTGCTGTTCCTGTGACCAGGAGGGTCTGTCTCTTCATCATGTGTACCTTTTAAACACACAAGAGGCATGTGCACTCGCATGGAAGCCCCGCCCCAAATCCGCAGATCCGCAAATCCGCAAAATCTGCAGATTTTGCGGATCCACGATCCGCAAATCCGCGGATCGTGGATCCGCAAAATCCGCCCATGCCTAGCAGCCACCCCTCGCCAGTGTCAGGGCAGTCTCGCTTTATAACATTGTGTGTTTGGCTTCCTAATGTGTGCATACCCCGGGTGGATGTAAACGTGCTCGTATTTGGTGTGCACATGTTCCGTGTTTCCGTACTCCCCGTCAATGTGGAGGTTCTCCACGCCGAGGTGCACGTGCTCCTTGTGTTTGTGTGGACGTGAGGCCCCAGTCCGCGTGTTTGTGCGCCCTTTTGACGTGCACCTGCCACCGAGCACGCCGCGACCTCTGTGTGGGAGTTAGTTCCCGCGCCGCCCGAGGCTCTGTCAATCTTTAACAGAGGGTTCTTGGGGTGTGGCAGCGTGAGCACAGCAGGCCAGTGAGTTCCTGTACCTCAGTCCTCACCAACCAGCCTGTGCCAGGGCCGCCTCCAGGGGGAAGGCTGCCGCCCTGCCCTCCTACTGTGGCACCAGCCCTTCTCTAGTTCACATGGGCTGCTGGCTCTTCTTCCTTTCCAGGGGATTTAAGTGGGCCGGGTGCGGCCGGTACGGAGCACCGGCATTTCTAAAAACAAGCATTTACAATGCAATAGGTTTCGCATTGACGTGCGTTTGAGCTATTGACATTGCAAATAACAATGCCTTTTATTTTATTTTATTTTATTTTTTTAAAACATAAATAAAAGGCATTGTTATTTACAATGTCAATAGCTCAGACTTGTGTCAATGCGAGACCTGTTGCATTGCAAATGCTTGTTCCATTTTCTGCTGTTTTCATATCTTTCTCTTCATCCACCTTTCCCCACTTCTGAGCCTTCTCTCTATTGCTGTATGTTAAATGATGATGAAAAATAAGTCCTGGTCCCCAGAAAAGAGGGCTGCTGTCCAGCACCTGCAACCACTGGCAACTAAGCTCTGTAAGATCTTACCTTTAACACGTCTTTGGCCGTCCTCAAGGCCGGGGTGGCCGTACCGGGCATCAGGCGTTTCCCTTGGAGGCTGGAAGGGTGGTGGTTTTGTTACTGGGGTCAGTTTTGTAGCCATGCAACAGTTTGAAGAGCACTGGACAATTCCTTGTTTATCCAACAGTTTTCAGGTAATAATAAAGTGCCAGGTGCCAAGTGCCAAGAGAACTCTGGTGAATAATGTACCTGCTGATCGGAGTTTTGTCTAGGTGCAGCTTTGACTCATCTAAAGTCGCGTAGAGGGTTAATATGCCTGCTGCAAAGAGTGTATACTATGCAGAATACAGAACAGTATGCTATGTGCATAGCTCAGTGAAATATTGCTTTTGTCACAGAGATCCTTTTGTTACTGTGCAGTTCATAAGTTACAATCGTAATCTATGTTAGAAAGTTATTTTTCCCCCCAGTCTTTCCTCATCCTAATTTTGCTAAAAAGGCTTTATTAGAGCAGAAATACATTTCTATTAGTAAAGTCAACCACCCTAACCACTGTGTTATGTTGTAAATGGTAAGTTTGTGCTTCCCCAGACCAAGTACTCTTAAAAAATGCCTACCAGTATGGATCACTTGGGAATTCTACACCGTATACTTCCCGTTGTCTTATGTAACATTTTCTGTACACTGATTTACACACGTGTGATTTATTGTCTTTGTATGTGTGTGTGATTTAAAATGCTCCGACAACATACACTGGAATAGGAGGTGCCATAAAACAAATGAAATACATGAGAGAGTTGGGCTATGGAGAGATGAGAGGCACTATTGGAGGGTGACAGTGAGGGACCAATTGAAGAACCCCAATAAAGATTGCCTTATCCTCGTGCACTGTAAAGTCATCATTTACAATGCCTTAAAAACAAGTACAATTGAGTATATAATGAAAATTGGGTAGTAGAATGCATATTTTTTGCCATTTTTCCGCAAAAGTTTCCTAGGGGGAGAACCCCCCTACCCCGCTTGTAGTGGTCAGGCTTGCTCTCTGCACTCGCTCGCTATGCACCGTATGAGGTCTGATAATATTTGCCAGGGCTGCTTTGGGTTACCAGTCCAGCCCTGGAAATCTTGTGGCTTTGCGAGTGACTGTGCCTAATTTAAGCACTAGAATAGTGCATCCATGTGCTGGACAGTCCTTCCTTGGTCTGTAAATTGGCGTCCCTTCCTCATTCCCTGTGGGAATCACTTTGATTTAATAGCTTGTCTGATTATATTGTAATCCGGTTAACCACCTAATCAGGGTGGGTTTAAAAGGACAGCCTGGGGCATGGGAGAGTCAGTGCTTGCCAGTTTAATGGATTATTTGCTGCATTTACTTGCCACGTGGAGTTCAGTATTGAAATGCTATAGCTTTATTCTGAACTCATCACCTCTGCTGCACTATTGTGCCTCTCCTCGGTCGCCAGTGGTCCTGGAGCATTGCAGGTTCTAAACCATATGCCTAACTAGGAGGTTAGTGTGGTGCCAGTACAATTTTTAATCTGTGGTGCTGGCCAACAATGTCACTCTTGTAAAGTGCATGTAATCCTACTACTTCCCTCTTACCCCTTACCCGCTCGGCCAACATGTTTCAAAGCTAGGTGTGGCGGCTTAATGGACTAATGTGTCCACTGTAGAGGTCTGTGTTTGACCTCATAGTCCCAGGATCAAATACAGCGGGTCCACTCAGCCTTTCATCCTTCTGAGGTCAATAAAATGACTAACATTGAGTTGGATGACAATAAACATCTGTTATTCAGCGTCAAGATACCATTGTGTGAACATGCGCTTTACAAATACACATGTTTTGTTTCTGCTCCTCGTTTGATGCTCGATTAGCCACAACTAAGCACATAAAAGTCCGGGTCCAGCCATGCAAAGTTATGTGGCATCTGCTATCACACCCACCATTGACTCGAGTCCTTTCTTTGTACAGATCATTGCTGTCAGGAGTATTGGTACACCTCTAGAGATAAAAAGAAAACAAGGAATATTGACAGAATGCATAGACTTCTTGAATGAAAACAGTGTCTTGAGACCTTCAAATTTAACCCTTTCCGTGCTGATGACGGAACCGCTCCGTCATCAGCCACGGTGGCGCTGTGCTGATGACGGAGCGGTTCCGTCATGGCCCGCCCGATGCGCCTGCGCGGCGCGTTCTATTAAGCGGGCGGGGCCATGACGGAACCGCTCCGTCATGAGCACAGCTCAACCGCGGCTGGTGACGGAGCGGTTCCGTCACCAGCATGGGCCCGCCGCGCGGCCCCCTCCCGCCCCCTTAGCGCTGCGGCGGAATAGGCGCCGCAGCGTGAGGTTAATCCCTTCCCCCAATATTGACAAACACAGGCAAAGCTAGTGCTGGGAAACACCTTTCAACATAAGTCCTATAATAAGGAGAGTTCTTGTCCTAATGCCTCTCTGCATTCTAAACAGAGCTGGTACCTGGTAGGAGCACACCCCTGCAGAGGGTATATGAGCAGAACACAGAAGTCCTGTCTTCCCACCTCCCAAGCCAGTGGAGATCAACGTAGTTGTTATAAATTATTTTCAATTTTTATTTCTGATAACTGAAGTTGCTCAATCTTTTATTTATTAGTTAACAATATAATTGGGAACTTGTGAGAACCCAATACCTGTTGTATTATAAAGTTTCCTATGGAAGGCAATTTTTAACATACAATAATCAAACATTAGAATAATAGCACAAATGTGTTTTATTTTTGTAGCACCTAGTAGTAGGTACGCTTTGTTAAAGACTACATAAATAGCACAGGTGGACTAAAAAGAAGAGGGATGGACCTGGTGCCTTTTTCAGCAGTTGAGGATCAATGAATGTACCTCAGTAAGAAGTCAACAACATTTCTGAAACTGAGCAAAGTACTCATACGGTGGGTTAAAAATCAACATGATCACTGACTAAAACAATTCAGAAAGACCACAATCACAAAGTTAAAAAATGAAAATGCAAGGTTTCGACTCACAGGGCCTCATTTGCAAAATTTTGACACCAACAGTGCAGCATGCCTTCCTGCTGCGCTGCCGTGCGTCAAATTGAAAGGGGAGGAATGCGCTGTATTTACAAGATAAGGTGCTTTCTGTCCTTCTTTCCTGCGCCGGCGCACAAACAGCAGCTGTGCCCCAGGGCATAGACCCATGCGTCATTCTACAAGGGTGCTGCACTGAGGGGATACTTGTTTTTGTGGTAGAAGGGACACCTTCCTGCACAAAAACAATTATTAGAACATTGGAATGTTGGGAGCTCCATTGAAAACAATGGAGTGCTCTGGGCTCATAATGGCTGGTATAAGCCTGGAGCTCCAACATTCCAATGTTTCTTTGTTCACAGCTCTGGCTGTGAACAAAGGCTTCAGGGAGCCTGAGGGGATTCCAATCCCCTCACGCTTCCAAAAATGCTTTGTTTTTTCTGTCAGAACATTCTGTCCTCTAGTGACAGAATGTTCTAATAGCCTTATAGCCCTTCGTAGATGGGCTATACCGCTATTAAAGTCCCTCTCCCTTGTTAAAGGCCTTCGCCTTCGGCTCGGGGCCTTTAACGCTGGAGAGGGCCTTTAATAGCCGGTATAGCCCTCTACGGCGGGCTATAAGGCTATATTAAAGGTATTTTTCTCTTTAGAAAGAGGAAAAATTAGGAGAAATAAAAGTATTTCCCCGTCATTGCTCCTCCTTATGGGGAGGCGTAATATTCTGATGCATTCTCAGGTTTAGAACATAAATGGAAAACCCACAGCAAACACCCAAGGATCGCCCCTTTTTTTTACACAAAGTTATGTGTGAAAGGGAAACATATTTGCAAGGTTATAAAAAGCCACGCAGGGTCCTTTGCGCTGCTGGTGCGTCAATAAAAGTGACGCACCGGCGGAGTAATGAGGTTCTAAATAAGCACCACAGAGTTTAAAGAAACACAGCTCTGCTTCTTTAGAGAACAGGGCCAACTCGTGACACAAAGCCTTGAGTCCACATAATGTTTGAACTGGGCTTAACACCCTGATTTGTTAAATTTTGTTTCAGGGATGAAACCAAAGCATACCATGTCATAACATATGTCGCATTATTTTAAAAATGTTAATCTCTGCATTTGGGTGGTGGTAACAGGGCACAGATTTTGCTAGCCATTGTGTGGTTTTACATTGACACTACTGAAGTTAAAAGCATCACAGACATTATTTGACTGCTACACTCACAATGGACAGCAAATGTTAATATGCACAGAAACCGAGGGGCAGATTTACAAGAAAGTGACTCAGAGCATTCCGCAAGCCATTTGGCTGCGCCGCACTGAGTCACTTTCAGACCACAGGAATGTGACATATTTACAATGATATGTCGTATTCCTGTGCTCCCCCCTGCTCTTGCTCACAAACAGATGCCATACACCGACGCCCTTGCACCATGGTGCAAGGATGCCTCTGTCATGGGGAGATTGTTTTCGTGCAGGAAGGGGCACCTTCCTGCATGAAAACAATCACTACAGGCATTTTTACTCTTTCAATGTGTGCTGTAGAATGCAGCATGCATAGAAAGAGGAAAAAACGAAGAAAAATTAAAATATTTCTCCTCGTTGCACCTCCCTACGCCTCCCCTGGGGAGGCATAGCATTCACACGCATTTCCAGATATACGATTCCTCGTAAATTTGGAAATGTGTCTGGTTGCGTGGGAACTCCCACAGCAACACCGGTGGAACCCCCCTTTCACGCAAAGTGGTGCGTGTAAAGGGGCTGTATTTACAGGGACAGGAAAAGCCACGCAGGGTGGCTTTTCCTGTCCTTGTGAAGATGGAGCAGGAAAATATGCCACCAGTGCATCACAAAAAGTGACATACTGGTGGTGCAGGGTGCTCACAAGAATACAGCACACCCCAATGTTTTTCCTAGAGCTGGTGCAAAAAAGCTACCTACCGCTCTTGCAGCCATGTTGCAAGGGTGCCTATGCTGCAGCAGTGATCATTCATGTGCAGGAGGGGATAGCTTACTGCACATAAGCAATCAATATTGGCAATTTTCTCTTTCTATGTCTGCTGCACAATCTACAAAGACTTGTACACATAGATGTATGCCAAACACCTGTGCATATGTGAGGCCGAAGTAACAAAGAGAAATATAGTTATTTCTCCTCGCTTTTTTCAAAGTGTTTCTAACCATCCACTGGTGTCCTTATGGTGCTTTGAGTAGAAGTGGGAACATATGCATTTTAGTAGGGTGCAGTATAGAGCTTTGTAAATCTGGTGGATCTGGTGATCAGGTACTATCGTCCATCTGCCAAGGGTGGAGCATGCTGAGAGTCCAGCCATATACTATGCCCTAATGTTATGCTATGGAATTTGTAAAAAAAACCTTGCTACTCCAAAATGGAGTGCCCGCGATAGTATGTCGAACTGCAAGGTCTACCTAAAAGGGGGGAAAAAATCAAGCTTTGAAGAACCAGGTTTTGAGTTTTTTCCGAAACGTCTGTTCTGTGCTTCACAGCTTCAAGTCAAGTGGAAGAGAGTTCCATTGTTTAGAGGCCAAGAAGCTAAAAGAGCGGACTCCCATCAAGCTCCCTTCACCCTTAGCACAGCTGCTAACCTCGCTCCATTGGACCTAATGCACCTACTGGATTTGTAGAGCTTAATGAGGGCCTGCAGATAATGAGGACCATGGTTATTTAGAATTCTATGGCAGAAGCACAGGCTTTTAAAGAGACTCTTTTACTGACCTGGAGCCAGTGCATTTTAATGAGTGCTGGTCCCAGAGAGGAGCACCTTGGGATGTTTACCAGTAGTCATGCTGCTGCAATTTGGACTCTCTGGAGCATTTTGAGTCTGCCTTGGGTGGCACCTAAGCAGAGTGTGGTATAATAATAAAGTTTGCAAAACTAGGACTGCTTGGACTACGGTGTTCCTGCCCACTTCCGGAAGCAGAGCTTTGATATTGTATAGGATTTTCAAAATACAAAAACATTCAAATGCAAGTTTGGATATCTGGTGTCAAACCAAATTCCAAGGATTTGTATTTTTTTGTTTTGGAGTTGGGAATGGTCCCAGAGCATCTGGCCACCATGCTGTGGACCAAATGGATGGCTGTTTTCCTACAATGAGAACTTCAGTTTATGCTGCGTTTAATTTAAGGCAGCTCTGATCCATCCATACTACTAAGCTAACCATGCAAGTTCGAAACCCTGCTGCGGAGGTTCCATCATCCTTTCATAAGGAGATTATAAGTTGAGTTTCATCGGCGTAGGACACAATTTTCATGCGGTAACACTCAACCACATCAGCAAGGGGATGCATATATAAGTTAAAGAGTGTTGGGCACAGCATGCAGCCTTTTGTAACCCCTTGTTGCAGAATAACAACCTCTGAGGAACATGACTCTTGTAACACCTGATATGTGTGGTTCTAGAGAAAACAAGTTAGACACCCTAAGGCTGGGCCTGCGATGCCGTATGACCACAGCCGTTTGATTAAAAGGTAGTGGGACACGGTATTGAAGGCTACACTTAGATCAAGCATATGTATGTATTGCGACTTATATAGCGCACGTATCACCCGAAGGCATCAAGGCGCTTGCCTTGGGAACCCGTCCTGGCTTTTTCCCTGTGAGATAACCCCTACTGGGTATCCGCAGGGTGAAAGCCAGGCATCCCGCAGCGGGTGGGCCGCCGTAGTGGAGATTAAGCAACTATTGCCCAGAGTTGCAGCGTGGGACCCCATGATTAGAATAGGCACCGAGGCGAGAATTATCGAGTCCGTGGATATTTTGGGCTCAGGACCCTGCCGCGTCGGGAATTGAACCCTGGTCCCGGGCCAGACCTCTGCATCCGGGTCTGCCGCTCTAATCAGTGAGCCACACTCCTCCACTCCACCACATAATCAGGGCTGCAGTTTTACCTTCATCCTCAGTGAGTCTCAAAGATTCTGAGGCAAGCAGAAGTGCTGCTTCTGAGCTATACTGGAGCTGGAACCCTGATTGGGTCTCATGTAACACATCACTTACATCTATGTAGTGCACCAGCTGTAGGTTGACAGATAACACAATGTTGGAAAAAGTCATAGGGCCTCATTTACAATATTTTGACACACGCCAGTGCAGCAAGACTTCCTGCTGTGCTGCCGTGCATCAAAAGAAAAGGGCAGGAATGAGCCATATCTACAAGAAAGGGCACATTCCTGTCCTTATTCCAGCGCTGGCACACAATGAACTGCCACGCGCCAATGCAGGCACCCTTGCACCATGCGTTGTAGGGGTGATTGTTTTTGTGCATTCTGCAGCACACATAGAAAATGGAAAAACAAGTAGAAAAGGTATTCCTCCTCTTTGTACCTCCCTTACGCCTCTTCTGGGGAGATGTAGGAATCTGATGCATTCCCAGGTTTACGAAACCTTGTAAATTTGGGAATGCAGCAGATTCCATGGATGTTGCATGGGAACGCCCACAGCAACGCCCATGAAATGCCCCTTTCATGCAGTGTAATGCATGAAAGGGGGGCATATTTACAAGGTCACGAAAAGTCAAGCAGAGTGGCCTTACAATGCCTTGTAAATATGGGGAGGCACTCTGCCAGTGAATCAAATAAAGAGATGCACCAGCGGTGCAAAGCTCTTGTAAATAAGCCATATTGTCTTGACAGCCAAAGATAAAAAAAAAGGCATACTGGTTTGATGTGTCTCAACACTAAGACTTCAAAGACCAGCAGAGGAGAACTGCCTTGAAGAATAATTTGATTTTAAAAATGCTATGGAGACTAGCTGAGTCTTCAAGGATCTTCTGAATTTGACAAAGTAATTTTGCAGTCTTAGGAGTATTGGTAGGGAATTCCACTGGAAAGAGACCTGAACATGGAAAGCTCACCCTTAAATCTCTTGTATCTAGTTGGGTGGACATTAAAGAGACATCTGTTAGTATATGTGAGGCTTCTCCTTGGTAGGTAGGTTGGGGACAGTTTTCTGAGACAATACGGTGATAGGCCATGGAGTTTCTTATGTACTAGGAAGGGCATTTTGAAGGTAGCTCGTAGTTTTACTGGGAGCCAATAGAGGGACTTCAGCGCTGGTGTGATTTTGTCATGCCGTTTCCAGCTGACCAACAGTCAGGATGCATAGCATTCTACCTTGTCGACATTTGAGAAGGATAAATTACGGAGGACAGTATAATAATCAGTTTGGGTGGAGTTTGTGGTGTTATGCTACGAGAAACTCCGCGAAGTGACAAAAAAGCTCCACCAAGCTAAGCGGAGTTCTATGAACGGCAGAAGTGCATTACCTCGCTCCGTTCGTGCAGAATTTTACCCCTGGGTGTTAGTCCTGTGGTTTAAAATCAGCACAAATGGCATCACGCACAGTGCAAGAGGGTGCAGCTTCTTTCTGCCACTCAAGTAGAAGTTCTACTTGAGCGGCAGCTTCCTCATCGGGAATGGAAGGTTTCCCAACGTGAGCGGTAGCGACCATCCGCGACCGTCTGCGTTGAGAAATCTCGCTGGGAAGCAGTCTAGGTTTGGATTTTCCTCACTCGCGCTAGTCGACGTACAGTTGGCGAGTGGGATCGGGGCACATACTCCACTCCACTAGGTGGAGCAGGGTTTTTCGGAGCTCCGCGAGCTCTGGGGTGTATATAGTGCGAAAAACCCCTCAAACTCCGCGAACAGAGTGTAGGCCTAATACAAACTACTGCAGTCATGACAAAGATGAGGATTAGGGAAACCTTCTGGGAGCAGCTGAGCGGTGGCAGGGCAGCTTTTGCATATGTCCATGGTGGAAGACCACATACAAAAGTTGGTGGGGATAAACGATAGATCACTGTAAATGAGACCCTCCAAGGTATGACCTCTATCTAGGGATATTCTAGGAGAGACCAATTTCTCAGACCAAAGTAAAGGAAAGGAGTTAGGACTGAAAGGGCCCAGGAGCAGGACTTTCTTTTTCTCAACATTGAGGCAGCTCCAACTAGAATGGTTTCCAGAAGAGGCCCAGTGAGAACAGACTGACACATTTTGGAGGTTACCAGATTTATTATCAGGTATAACATGAAATAGTGTGTCACCTAGCAACATATCGTAGTCAACCTTGTAGGTATCTCTGATGTCAGTAAGTGTTGTGATGCAAACCTTTGGAGCCACGCAGAACCCTGATAAATGCCACAGTCAATGTTGTCTGTTCTGGAGAGGAATGGTCCCACTTTGACTTGATTGGAGAACTTTTCAAAAAATACTCAACCATATCACTAGCGTCTTGAGACCCTCACGGGTGATTTGCAGCACTTTATAAATCCCTGATTGACTGCAGTTCCTATTATGTGTGCCAACGTGGACAATTGGTAGTTTCCTGTGGACGGCTAACCCGTATGGAAGGGCATACCTGATCCCGAAGGGGTTCTGTCTATATAAGCATATTCCTTCTCTCACCTTCCACTGTTCTTTCCTCGGCACCTGGTTGGACCATCACCAGCAGGTTGAAAGTCTGACTTGATGCCAACTCCCAACCTGCCTTTCAAATGTACAGCACAGCCATAACCATGTACTGTTTCCTGTTACACCCCTCTGTTAATGTTGGAAATGCACACATATCATTAAAGAGGATGAGATTTTTATGACCTTACCTTTAGGAAAGTGATGCCTACACCCATCTCTACACCCTATTGGGTCATATGTAGGTGTCATAGTGGGTCCTGCTTAGGTGTGACTGGTCCACCACAACCCTTGTGTTACACTCCTAGACCCCTCACGCGGATCACAATGTCTGCTCATCCTCCTTGTGACATAGAATCATGCCCAACTTTCATCCAGACAAAAGATCCGCATCCCTGTGTTTCTTCCTAGGCCCACAAATGTCCAAATGCTCTGTGTGTAGAAATGTTTTTCTAGCCACCCATCAGCTAGCTTGGGCTAGTCTAATATGGTGGGTGTGGGGGGTATTATTAGGGGTTATAAATAACCCCTGGTGTAGTGGGCATAGCAGGGCTACGCGGAGGGCCAACGAGTTGAAAACAAACTCTGTGAAGCTCTGCTACACCATCCGCCTCCCACCCCCTATTGACAATTGATTAAAACTTAAATAAAAAGACTTTAAAGTAAAGTAAAACAACTTATCATGGCTTCCGCGTCCCTGGGCTAACCTCCTCCCCTTCATCGCCGCCTCTAGGAAGACTGCGCATGCACGCGCTCCTGCACATTTCTCACAAGAAATACGTTGGCGCACGCGCATGCGCAGTCTTCCCAGAGACGGCGATGAAGGGGAGGAGGGCAGCCTGGGGACGATGCCACCAAGATTTTCTTTACTTTAAAGTCTTTTTATTTAAGTTTTAATCAATTGTCAATAGGGGGGTGGAAGGCGGGGCTCGCTAACTCCGCTCCGCTGCAGAGTGTGCGGAGTTTTGCCTACTCCGCGTTCTCCGCGGAGCGTGGAGTAGGCAAATCTCCGCACACTCCGTCGGCGGAGCGGAGGTCTCTATCCGGGATTAGTTATGAAGGGTGAGCGAAGATGCCATCCTAGCTTCCATATATGTGCAGTGTTGGGAAATGTGGGTTTGGCACGAGTACCCTGAAGACACCAGTGACACAGAAGGCAATGGGGATGCTGCCACCATTGCAAGGGGAGGAGCTTTGACAATGGGAGACTGGGCAAGAAGTTGGAATTCCCCACCAGGGTGCTACAGGCTGTCTCTTCGAAAATAGACGAGTTTGACCAAAACGGGGATGGAGCGGGTTGGGGGGAGGGTGTAATGATGTAATAATGAAGTCACTGTCGGAATTCTCGGGGCTTTTGCTCGGAGGATTCCGAAGTTTGACAGTTGGTTCATGATCTTCGTTGGATGGGGTGATAATAATAAACTCAGGTTAAACTTACCTGCGTGACGTGTCTTTTGTTAACAACATCACAAATTGGACGACGAGGGTGGGATGCTGTTCCGGCATCTGAGTTCCCCCCAACAGGATGTTATTCTGGTCCCTGAAGTTGTCTTCAAGTTAAAAGTGAGGTGTTGTCGAGCCAGGGATTGTGTCGGAGGAATAACGGAGTAGTCAACATATGAAGGCGAGCTGCTGGGTCAAGGATCGGCGGAGTCTACAAATTAAGACGAGTTGTTGGGCCAAGGATCAGTGTCAGAGTTGCCTCAACATTTTTCACTGTGGGATCTTCAGTGTTAAGTGAGCCGTTGCGGAGGCGAGAACTGCTTCCGTGGTTCAGCGATTTCGGCTTTCACACGGTGTTGGGCAGCACAACGGAGGGGTGTTGGCAGTGTGTCTAGTACCGCATCCAGGTACGTTTTTCTTCTTATTTACTCAAGGGCTCAGGGGAACGACTATTCACCCTCTAGCCCGGGTTTTTTTTTACGTTGGGAGGAACAACTCTTCCCCCTCCGACGTAATGTGCCTTGCGCATGCCTTGCAGTCGGACAAAGGATTGGGGCATGTTTATTGTCAATAAAAAAAAAAGAAGGAAGTTATTCAAGGCAATAACCAGCACGTTTGTGCACTTGTGGGATTACAGAACAACAACTAGAGCGCGCATACGATTCCCCAGCACAACATCTAGAGTACGTGTGTTTGATATATGTGGGATCACATATATCATAATTTGGCACAGTAAGAGTGTTTTTAAAGCCTGAAAGAAGATTAAAGTTTGCTCACTTTCAGAATTTTTAGTGTATAACAGTGTGAATGACACATTTTTATTTAAAGCAGAAAGTGAGAATTTTAAAGTGAAATATATAATTTAAAAGTATTTTCTCTAAGATTGGTTTTCATTTAACTTGCTTACAGTTCGAGGAAGCAAATTTTAGTATTAATAACTTATTGTTAATGCTCATATATGTATATATAGAGTATTTCAAGGATTTGAGATATCAAGATTCAAAATGTTATTTATTTATTGTAGTAGAGTAACATCTTGTTAGACATTAGTTAGTAAGCATTGTGAAAGTTAAGTAATTTAAATCTTACTAAGTAAAATTTCTTGGTAACAATATTACCTAATTAAGATGCAGAATGTTACTTCTGTTCTTTTTTTCCACTCTTCCACTGGTGAACCACCAATACAGTGGTCAAAATGGAAAAAGGTCTTTAGCAACTATGCACGTGTTTGTGGCACTAACCTTAGTGCAGAAAGGAAACATGCACTGTTGTTACATTGTTTAGGGGCAGAAAGGCAGGATGTTTTGGAGAACTTACCTGATCTTCCCCATGCTGTGGCACGTGATTTAAATGAGTATGAAATTGCTATAACTAAATTAGACCAACATTACTTACCACGTGTAGGTACTATTTTACAAAGATATCATTTTGATTTAAGGTGTCAAGGTAAGGAAGAATCAGTTGAAGATTATATAACATCTCTAAGGAAGTTAGTATCCAAGTGTAATTGTGGAGGGATGTTAGATGAAAGAATTAGAGATCAATTTCTACTTCGTTGTAACAGTAACAAAATAAGAGAGGAACTTTGGATGAAAGATGACCCTCATCTTGAAGAGGTCATCATTGCTGCGAAGCAAGTAGAACACATGTTGAAATGTGTAAGTGAGCTTAAAGTAGAGAAAGAAACTGATATATCCAATTCTAAGGAGAAGGAGAACACTGATGAAGTTCAAGTGGTTAGATTTAGTGGAGTTAAAACCCAGGGTGAAAGTAGTGTGAAGCAATCTGTTGAAGTAAAAGGGTCCAAGAGTAAAGAAAATAATCTCAATGTCACATGTTTCAAATGTGGTTACAGTGGTCATAAGGCCAATGACAAATACTGTCCTGCTTTGTTGCAAACCTGTAACTTTTGTGGTCAGAGAGGACACTTTAGCAAATGTTGTAGGAATCAAAATAGGAAGGGTCTTAAAGCCAGAGGAAAAGAACCATGTAATGAGATATTATTACAAGTCACTCAGCAGGGGAAAGTTTTTCCTTCTGAGATGGTCAGCATTGATGGGAAGGAGATCATGATGAAATTTGATTCTTGCTCTCGAATCACTATCATCTCGAAACAAACGCTAATAAACTTTATTTCCGGGTGATAAATCTCTTCATGAAATGGATATTCAACCTGGTGTATGGAAGGAGCAAGATTGACATGTTGGGTTATTTTACTGTAACAATTGGTGTTTGTGGGAAGGTCACACCTGGAAAGATTTATGTATCCTACAAAGGTGATGATCTTTTGTGTTGGGTTCACCAAAAGGAGTTAGGTGTCAGTTTACATCCGAACAAAAATCCACAAGTACAGGTTGATCATATTGAACACTGTGATAATAAGTTTGTCAAAGAATTTAGTGGTTTGTTCCAAAACAAACTTGGGAAGCTTATTGGTTACAAA
This sequence comes from Lissotriton helveticus, assembly GCF_964261635.1. Classification (NCBI taxonomy): domain Eukaryota; kingdom Metazoa; phylum Chordata; class Amphibia; order Caudata; family Salamandridae; genus Lissotriton; species Lissotriton helveticus. The sequence continues at coordinate 1,225,657,455 of NC_136070.1, read as the reverse complement.
CACAAAATTAGAATCAGAGATCATGCCGTGCCTGTGGTATCCAAAGTAAGGAGGATCCTTATTCATCTTCAAACTGCAGTTGAAAATGAACGTAAGAAGTTAATAGACTGTGGAGTTATTGAAGAAGTTGAAGCTACAAACTGGTTAGCTCCTATTGTCGTCGCGCGCAAAGGGAATGGCGACATTCATCTTTGTGTGGACCTGAGGGCGCTAAACAAAGAGGTGGTGGTTGACAGATTTCTGCTTCCCAACATCGAAGAGGTGATCACCACCTTCTCGGACGCCAAGGTTTTCAGCACGCTAGATCTGATGTCAGCGTATCATCAGATTGAACTACATGAAAGTTTACAAGATTTGACAGCCTTCACGACTCCTTTTGGCATTTTTCGCTTTAAAAGAATGCCTTTTGGTTTAATTTCTGTGGCTGCAGTTTTTCAGAGAGCAATGACCATAATTCTGAAAGGTCAGCCTGGAGTGAAATGTTACCAGGATGACATTATCATGTATGCGTCAAACAATATAGAGCATGACATACGTGTTAGTCAAGTTTTACAAAGACTTCAGAACGCAGGTCTTACTCTCAAAGCTGAAAAATGCAGATTTGGAGTCAATGAAGTAAGCTATTTAGGTTATAAAATTACTGCTTCTGGGATCCAGCCCAAGAAAGAGTTGGTTGATACAATCAAAACATTGAAAGAAACGACAACAAAAGAAGAACTCTCATCTTTTTTGGGAATGGTAGAATACTACAGTCGATTCATAAAGGACTTTGCAAGTAAAACTTATCACATGAGGAAACTCTTAAAGAAAGACACAGAATTTGTATGGAGTGTAGAATGTAATCAAGAATTTATCAATGTGAAACAAGATTTAAATGATGCTCCCTCTCTACAATCTTTTCAAGTGTCTTCTGACACTAAAATTGTTTGTGATGCGAGTAGCAAAGGTTTAGGTGCTTTATTAATTCTGAATAGAAACGGGAAAGAGAATCTAATTGCTTGTATCTCAAGAACTCTGAGGGGTGCAGAACGCAATTATTCTGTAATAGAACGTGAGTCGTTGGATGTTTTCTGGTCCTTCATGAGGTTCAAGCAATTCCTCTGGGGTATCACATTTTGTGTACAAACTGACCATAAACCTTTGGTGGAGGTATTTAACAAGAAAGGTCTTGACTCTATTTCATCACATATAAGAAGATGTATGGGTAGTGGGTCTACAGGATTTTTGCATTCACTGTAAATATATTCCTGGTGCAGACAACTTTTCAGCGGATTGTCTATCCAGACTTGTTGATTAAGACTATGCTCAGTCTGACTACTGTGATGATCTGGATTTAGAAGAGGAAGTGCGTGTGTGCGTGAAGTGACTGAGGGATCTATCAGTGAAGCAGAATGGTTGGAGGAAATGATTAAGGATACCACCTTAGTCAAGAATAGAGACATTGTTGCCTCTGGTACATTGTGTGGTTCACAATTTAAGGAATTTTCTGGATGTTGGGAAAATATCTGGGACGAACTTGCCGTTGATAGAGGCTTTCTGTTGAGGGGGACGAGGTTAATTCCTCCTGAAAATTTGAGAAGGAAAATTTTAAGTTTAGCCCATGAAGGACACATGGACATTGTTAAGACTAAAGGAAGACTTAGGAGAGATTTTTGGTGGCCTACACTTGATCACGAGGTAGAGTGTTTGATTAGAGATTGTGTGGAGTGTTCTGTTTCTGATAAGGGGCTCAAAACTAGTCAACTTCCCATGGTTTGCAGAACTTTACCCAAATATCCTTGGGAAGAAATTGCAATGGATATTTTAGGACCCATAAGCTGTGAGCATGCCACATCTTATGTCATCATGCTCATGGACATGTATTCAAGGTGGGTTGAAGTCTTGTGTGTACAGGACATCTCTTCTTCAGCAATCTTCAGGTTTCTGGAGAGCATATTTGTTAGAGAAAGTTTTCCCAGATATCTACCCACTCATAATGGCGTACAGTTCTGTTCTCAGGAAACTAAATTGTTTTTAAAGAAATGTGGAATTGTTCACAAAGAATCAGCTCTGTATCATCCTCAGACCAATGGTGCTATTGAAAGAGTTATCAAAACTTTAAAGGAGGGTATTCAATTAGCCGGAGCAAATGGACTAGACTGGAAAAAAGAGTTGTCCAAAAGACTCAGGTTTATAGATTCTCTCCCCATAGCTCTACAGGGGAAATGCCTTTTGAATTATTCAAAGGTAGATCACCTTCCACCATTGTGTGTCCTGGGTGGATGAAGTGGAGTAAGGGTTGTGTAGATAATTATCCTGGTTTGTGGAGAGAGAGAGAGATAACATCCCAATACAAAAGAAAAGAAGACTATGAGTGTGAAAGCGGTGGAAGTTTATGTGGGTAATTTTATGAAAAGCAGCGCTCCTAAAGGGTGTGCGGATTGGTCTAGGTTCACCAAAGAGTTACAAGTGATCAAATGTTTTCGAAATGCTGTTCAGACTCATGATGGTCACATATGAAACACAAGCAGAGTTTCTGTTACACGTAGAATAACCCCACCCAATCTCCTTTTCCAGGTCAAGACCAATCTCAATTGCAAGGGATTCTTCTATTCCAGAGTTACATGTAGTTCCTCTGGAAGAGTTTCACTTGCACGTAGACGTAGTGTTAGAGTGATCAAAAGACCTGCTTATCTCAAAGATTTTGTGGTTTAAGGTGGTCTATTGCTTTTTGTGATTCATTTGCTTATTATTGCATTTCATTGTTATATTTCTTTGTTCTTATTTTCTTTCATTTCCTTGTATAATAAGGGAGAAGTGTAATGATGTAATAATGAAGTCACTGTCGGAATTCTCGGGGCGCTTGCTCGGAGGATTCTGAAGTTTGACAGTTAGTTCATGATCGTCGTTGAATAGGGTGCTAATAATAAATTCAGGTTAAACTTACCTGCTCGACGTGTCTTCTGTTAACGACATCATAGAGGGGTTGGCATGTGCTGCCTGCCTGACGTGTGTAGGTTGCAGTTAGAGACAGAATGGCTCGTTTATTTCTGACAATCTGTTCTTTTGCATTATGTCTTTTGGTTGTAAATGTACAAAGAAAAGTTGAGAGTAGGTGTTACAGTATGTTCTTTGAAATGGCTGCTTGCCATCTGAAGACGTCTGTGCCAGTGGCTGGGGTTAAGTACTATTTGAGCGCTGCAGGCGCACTTAGGTTGATGCTAAAGTGTTTGACCGTATCTCACAACCTCACTCTAGAAACTAATAAAAAGCAGATGGACCATCATCCCTGTGAGTCTCAACACAGCTACAAAGAATCAAGGTGGCAACAAGCATCTGCGAGACGGCGACAAGTCGGAGGATGCACCATCTGCTCGCCTCTCCTATGCCACTTTGTTGGCATCGATTTTCCTAATAACAGATCCTTCGCCATCTTCATTGGTGGGTGAATCGGCGTTCGAGGCTACCACCAGGGACCCACTCCCGGCAGCCTGTTTGCATCGTCCCGCAGACCCTGGTAGACTTGATACCATTCTCAAGGCTCAGTCCATTGCAGAGGTATCACCTTCAACCTGCTTTATATCAGCTTTTTTAAGATGAAGGTTGTGCCCAGCCCTGCATAGTAATATCCTTAAGTATCCAAAATGTAGACAAGACATGTGCTAGGTTGGTGGCAGGCATGTCGTTGGTGGACAATGCAGGTCTCTTGTGCCCTGGGAGGGGGGAAATTCTTTGCCCCAGCCTTGTTCACCCAATAACTTCTTGATCATTAAGGTGACATCGAAGTATCCCCTATTATGACGAGGCTGATCACATTGTCACACGCTAACCTATTTCCCCTAGTCTTTCCAGCAATTACTTTGTGATCCTGTTGTTTGTATTCCTGAGTTGTTCCTTTGTTTGGGAATCAGACACAGCATCAGATATGTTTTTGTCCCAATCCTGATAAATCCGAATTGCTTAGTTATTACCTGTTGTTCATGGGATTGGGAGACAGCTACATAATTACTTTATAACACTGATATGGAGTTCGAATTGTTTCGAATCTTAGCTGGAAGTGTGTGCCACACTGCGAATTATGTTTGACAGTGAGAGAGGAGATTTTGTGGAGTCTCAAAGTATTTCGCATGGACAAAAGACACTTCTCCAAAATCTTCCTTTCACCCTGTACCCCTAAACATCTGACTGCAGAAAATCTACCGAATTTGCAGATTTACCATGGTGGGAAATAGAATTTCCAATTGTATGAAAACATAAATTCAAATTTTATTAACCAGTTTTTGCTGCTTTCAGCGGTCATTTCAGTTTTTAGTGCCACTTACACAGCAACGATGTCATGAAAGAATGCGTACCAGTGAAATTATCTACATACTTGAAGTTTTCATATCATTGTACAGATTTGGATGGCTTTCACATGGCCCTATGTCTTCATAATGATCTTCAAACACACCTGTTTTAAGAGTCAATAACTCTGAACAGGTTGAGACTTTTAGGTCTCTGCTTATCATGGGAATGTGAAACTACAAGGTCCAGCATGCTGAGAGCTAGTGTTTGAAAAACAAGGATGGGTGAAGGTCACCTTCAAGACACAGGCCTAGTTGATAACTACGAAGGTTGCTCATCAATAGTGCATGAGATATAAAAACGAAAACATTGACATTTGGTGACATGGGCGCTGACAGCAAAAAAGAACAACCCGAACAATTTCATGCAATCATTTTCATGCCTGATGAATCTTCTTGACATACAGCAGATTAAAACACAGCATATTTTCCTTGAAGCTGTTATCATTTTGTTACATAAAACTCTGGGTTTGTTTTTTCATATTATGCTTTGTAATTATAATCACATTTTCAACACTTTCACTGGTCACTCTGCTAGTTGCACATTGTTTATTTTTATTATTACTTAATGCCTCCATTTCACTTGGAAACATAACAACTGTCAAAACTAAGGTAACAACCTCTGAATAAAATTAAAAACTAGATATTAATGTAATCTGAGTCCTCCATTCATGTATTGACCTAATAGCTGCAGTAAACACACATTACTTACATTAAAAAATAGCTACCTGTGAAATACTGGTTACTCCCGCCCCCCTTTAGAAAGAAATGAATCAGGAGTAGGGCTCCCAGCTTTATGGTATTTATATTTTTTACATTTCGGTCTGTATTTCTCTGTATTTATTTTTTGCTAATGCTATCTGAATTTATCCATATTTATTTTCAGTATTGTGAAAAAAGAAAGTTGAAACTAGTATATTTCCACATTTACATAACTGATAAATATACATTCATGCTTGAACGCGTGATAAGTTTCAATGATATGAACACCTACAGAAGATAAATCAATGCACTAATATGAAAACATGAACATTCTAGTATCCAGGTTGTGCATATCCACTGCTTTTTAAGCCCATTTACTAAAATCCCTTTCTGTTTTATAACCCCTTATCTTTCAATCTGCACAGCTATTGGCCTGTCAGTCTTGACTGACACCATTAAGAAGCACTAACAAAAAATCGATTTCCGTTTTTATCCACATTTAAAAATAAATACAGACAGGAAAATAAACTGTTTTCTGCCTGTATTTGTAAAAATCCATAAAAACAGACAACAGGGAGTCTTAATCTTAAAAGGTTTAACTGAGTATGTGATTCAACAGGGAACAGTAACATTACCAGGGTTTAAAACAAAACTGAAAGTAGATGTGAAATAAAAAATAGGAAAAAATAATATATATATATTAAACCTTGAACACAGCGGCATTTGAGAAAGGCCCAAATGGCCGAAATGCATTATGCATGACCTGTATTAATTAAAGATTTCCCGACATTTCCACCGAGTGGCCTCCACCACTTCTTTTGGAGTGGAAAGTCGTGGATGTTGTCAAGCTTGCCAGAGGCACGTTGGATGCCCCGATCTCCAAAGAGGCTGGATTTTTACTGGCACTATCTGCTGCGGCAGTTTTCGCTGTTGTCAAGGTATTGACACAACTTCGGCCCGCCAGGAACTGCTAGCCATGCCATGGGTTGCTGCGCACAGCAGATTGTTTCTTAAAGGTGAAGTCAGGTTCACTGAAACGCTGACTCTTGGCCCGGCAGGCACACACAGGAATCGGCTGGAGCGTTGAAGGGGACGTGAGGGAAACTTGAAATCAACTTGACAAGGACTCCAAATTTAAAAACTCAGCACTTTTCAAGTAATTACCAGCACCCACAGAGGTTTTATCTCAACTAGTCCCCACCAAACAAAACTTACCTGGAAACACAGCATCCTGGGAACTGTAGTACTCTCAAGAACTACAGCGCAGTTGCGAGGAGTGACCACTGGCTAGCGTATTTCCGCCAATGGGGGAGACTTTTGGACATTGGAAGGTGGGGGTGGAGTTACACCTTGAACACAGCGGCATTTGAGAAAGGCCCAAACAGCCGAAATGCATTATGCACAAGCTATATTAATTAAAGATTTCCCGACATTTCCCCCGAGTGGCCTCTACCACTTCTTTCAGAGTGGAAAGCGGTGGATATATATATAAATTTATTTGTGTGTGTATATATATATATATATATATATATATATATATATATATATATATATATATATATATATCTATATATCTCAAAACAAAACAGTCCTGCTCCACCAAAGAAGAAGGCACGCACTCAGGGCTGTAGGTACACAGCTTTTTGATTTTCTCGGGTCTCCCTCGACCCCCCAGCTGGACACGTTTCGGCTGAACAAAAGTCAGCCTTTCTCAATCAATATATATAATATCGTTATATATATATAAAAATATATATATATCTATATATATATAGATATATATATATATTCACTGAAAAAACATAGTTTTCAGGCCTGTTATAGTTAGGAATTATCATTTAAAGAACTTTTGAAATTCACTGAAAAAAACATAGGTTGCAGACATGTTATAGTTGGTGATTAGCATTTAAGAAACCTTACAAATTCACTGAAAAAACCATAGGTTTACCGTTCTGTTCTCAGGAAACTGAATTGTTTTTGAAGAAATGTGGAATTGTTCACAAAAAATCAGCTCTGTATCATCTTCTGACCAATGGTGCTATTGAAAGAGTTATCAAAACTTTAAAGGGGGGTATTCAATTAACCAGAGCAAATTGACTAGACTGGAAAAAAGAGTTGTCCAAAAGACTTCAGGGTTATAGATTCTCTCCCCATAGCTCTACGGGGAAAATGCCTTTTGAATTATTCAAAGGTAAATCACCTTCCACCTTTGTGTGTCCTGGGTGGATGAAGTGGATTAAGGGTTGTGTAGATAATTCTCCTGGTTTGTGGAGAGAGAGAGAGAGATAAGATCCCAATACAAAAGAAAAGCAAACTATGATTCTCGTAAGAGTTTGAGAGCGGTGGAAGTTGATGTGGATGATTTTGTGAAAATCAGCGCTCCTAAAGGATGTGCGGATTGGTCTAGGTTTACCAAAGAGTTACAAGTGATCAAATGTTTTCGAAATGCTGTTAAGATTCATGATGGTCGCATATGGAACAAAATATGTGTGTAATATCCTAGTCATTTAATAAACAAGAAGAAACAACAAGAACAAGTAGCTAAGGGAAAACACTTCGGAATCAAAAGTTTATAAAAACATTGTTTTTAATGTATTCATCATAAAAAATGATCTCGTTATTGAAATATACAATGTACATACACATTCAAGAAAAAGATAAAACCGTTGTAAAAAAAACAACCACAAATTAACAATATTATAATAATGACTAAAAAATAGTGGCACTAATATGGTCGACGCGCATTTTGGCGTACACAAGACGCCTTCTTCAGGAGCCACACAATTTTTTTTCTCTTCTGAAACACATAATCAAAAAAACCTTATCAATATACAAACAATTTATTACATTCATTTACATGTTAAAAATTACATTATATGTCATTCGTCAGTGTTTCCCTTAAGTATATATCATGTTCCTAACTGATGGGGTAATCAGTTTACAGGTTATATATAGTCAAAATATCTGAGTATTCTTATGTATTATTGCATGATTAACTAAAACTTGAAAGGATTCTCAACTCAGAGGTAACAAAACCTCTTCAATGTACCCTCTAATCTAAATTCAATATGACAATGTTTATAGAGGCTTATTATATAGGATTACCACATTTTATTACTGATAATAATGGTCCATATGGGGAACTTTGTAGATATACAAGAGACCTGCGATACCTTCCTTGATGGTTAAATGATTAATAAGTACCTAGTTTTCCTATGTACCCATTATATTGAACTCATAATGGTCCTCAAGATGAAGGATACAACATCTATGACCTTCATTATCCCTACAAGTGAATATTCTAATAATAATTCAAAGAAAATATTCCTTACTGTAGGTGAGCAATTCAAAGTATTTCGTGCAGTCGATCCTTTCAATGTTGGATCCAATTTATTGAGTGAACAGCAAAATAAAATGATAATACCTAAAAGAATATATATAATAATCTATATAAGTCACGGTAAACGCGTTTACATGATATGAAAACATACCCTTCGCATATGGAACAAAAGCAGAGTTTCTGTTACACGTAGAATAACTAACCCAATCTCATTTTCCAGGTCAAGACCAATCTCAAAGGCAAGTGATTCTACTATTCCAGAGTTACATGGTTCTTCTGGAAGAGTTTCACCTGCACATAGACGTAGTTTTAGAGTGATCAAAAAACCTGCTTATCCCAAAGATTTTGTGGTTTAAGGTGTTGTATTGTTTTTTGTGATTCATTTGCTTATTATTGCCTTTCATTGTTATATTTCTCTGTTCTTATTTTCTTTCATTTCCTTGTATAATAAGGGAGAAGTAATGATGTAATAATGAAGTCACTGTCGTAACGCTCGGGACGCTTTCTCGGAGGATTCTGAAGTTTGAGAGTTGGTTCATGATCGTCGTTAGATGGGGTGATAATAATAAACTCAGGTTAAATTTACCTGCTCGACGTGTCTTCTGTTAATGAGATCACAGAGGGTTTGGCGTGTGGTGCCTGCCTGATGTGTGTAGGTTGCAGTTAGAGACAGAATGGCTAGTTTATTTCTGACAATCTGTTCTTTTGCATCATGTCTTTTGGTTGTAAATGTACAAAGAAAAGTTGAGAGTAGGTGTTACAGTGTGTTCTTTGAAATGGCTACTTGCCATCTGAAGACATCTGTGCCAGGGACTGGGCTTAAGTACTATTTGAGCACTGCAGGCGCACTTAGGTTGATGCTAAAGTGTTTGACCGTATATCACAACCTCACTCTAGAAACTAATAAAAATCAGACGGACCATCATCCCTGTGAGTCTCAACACAGCTACAAAGAATCAAGGTGGCAACAAGGCATCTGCGAGACGGTGACAAGTCGGAGGATGCACCATCTGCTCGCCTCTCCTGTTCCACTTGGTTGGCATCGATTTTCCTAATAACAAATCCTTCGCCACCTTCATTGGTGGGTGAATCATCGTTCGAGGCTACCACCAGGGACCCACTCCCGGCAGCCTGTTTGCATCGTCCTGCAGTAGCCAGTCTGACCCTGGTACACTTGATCCCATTCTCAAGCCTCCGTCCATTGCAGAGGTATCACCTTCAACCTGCTTTATATCAGCTTTTTTAAGATGAAGGAAGTACCCAGCCCTGCATAGTAATATCCTTAAATATCCAAAATGTAGACAAGACATGTGCTAGGTTGGTGGCAGGCATGTCGTTGGTGGACAATGCAGGTCTCTTGTGCCCTGGGAGGGGGGAAAGTCTTTCCCCCAGCCTTGTTCACCCAATAACTTCATGATCATTAAGGTGACATCGAAGTCTCCCCTACTATGACGAGGCTGATCACACCGTCACACGCTAACCTATTTCCCCTAGTCTTTCCAGCAATTACTTTGTGATCCTGTTGTTTGTATTCCTGAGTTATTTCCAATTGTTCCTTTGTTTGGGAATCAGACACAGTATCAGATATGTTTTTGTCCCAATCCTGATAAATCCGAGTTGCTTAGTTATTACCAGTTGTTCATGGGATTGGGAGACAGCTACATAATTACTTTATAACACTGATATTGAGTTCGAATTGTTTCGAATATTAGCTGGAAGTGTGTGCCACACCGCGAATTATGTTTGACAGTGAGAGAGGAGATTTTGTGGAATCTCAAAGTATTTCGCATGGAAAAAAAACACTTCTCCAAAATCTTCCTTTCACCCTGTACCCCTAACCATCTGACTGCAGATAATCCACCAATTTGCAGATTGACCATGGTGGGAAATAGAATTTTCCAATTGTAAAAAATCATAAATTCAAATTTTATTAACCAGTTTTTGATGCTTTCAGTGGTCATTTCAGTTTTTTGTGCCACTTACACAGCAACATCCCAGAATGATGTCATGAAAGAATGCGTACCAGTGAAATTATCTACATATTTAAAGTTTTCTTATCATTGTACAGATTTGGATGGCTTCCACATGGCCCTATGTCTTCATAATGATCTTCAAACACACCTGTTTTAAGAGTCAATAACTCTGAACAGGTTGAGACTTTTAGGTCTGTGCTTATCATGGGAATGTGAAACTACAAGGTCCAGCATGCTTAGAGCTAGTGCTTGAAAAACAAGGATGGGTGAAGGTCACCTTCAAGACACAGGCCTAGTTGATAACTACGAAGGTTGCTCATCAATAGTGCATGAGATATAAAAACAAAAACATTGACATTTGGTGACATGGGCGCTGACAGCAAAAAAGGACAACCGGAACAATTTCCTGCAATCATTTTTATGCCTGATGAATCTTCTTGACATACAGCAGATTAAAACACAGCATATTTTCCTTGAAGCTGTTATCATTTTGTTACATAAAACTCTGGGTTTGTTTTTTCATATTATGCTTTGTAATTATAATCAAATTTTCAACACTTTCACTGGTCACTCTGCTAGTTAACATTGTTTATTTTTATTATTACTTAATGCCTTCATTTCACTTGGAAACATAACAACTGTCAAAACTAAGGTAACAACCTCTGAATAAAATTAAAATCTAGATATTAATGTAATCTCAGTCCTCCATTCATGTATTGACCTAATAGCTGCAGTAAACACACATTACTTACATTAAAAAAAATAGCTACCTGTGAAATACTGGTTACTCCCGCCCCCCTTTAGAAAGAGATGAATCATGAGTAGGGCTCCCAGCTTTATGGTATTTATATTTTTTACATTTCGGTCTGTATATCTCTGTATTAGTTTTTTTGCTAATGCTATCTGAATTTATCCATATTTATTTTAAGTTTTGTGAAAAAAGAAATTTGAAACTAGTATATTTCCACATTTACATAACTGATAAATATACATTCATGCTTGAACGCCTGATAGGTTTCAATGATATGAACACCTACAGAAGATAAATCAATGCACTAATATGAAAACATGAACATTCTAGTATCCAGGTTGTGCATATCCACTGCTTTTTCAGCCCATTTACTAAAATCCCTTTCTGTTTTATAACCCCTTATCTTTCAATCTGCACAGCTATTGGCCTGTCAGTCTTGACTGACAGCATTAAGAAGCACTAAAAAAAAATCGATTTCCGTTTTTATCCACATTTAAAAATAAATACAGACAGGAAAATAAACAGTTTTCTGCCTGTATCTGTAAAAATCCATAAAAACAGACAACAGGGAGTCTTAATCTTTAAAGGTTTAACTGAGTCTGTGATTCAACAGGAAACAGTAACATTACAAGGGTTTAAAACAAAACTGAAAGTAGATGTGAAATAAAAAATAGGAAAAAAAAAATATATATATATTATACCTTGAACACAGCGGCATTTAAGAAAGGCCCAAATGGCCGAAATGCATTATACATGACCTGTATTAATTAAAGATTTCCCGACATTTCCACCGAGTGGCCTCCACCACTTCTTTTGGAGTGGAAAGTGGTGGATGTTGTCACGCTTGCCAGAGGCACGTTGGATGCCCCGATCCCCAAAGAGGCTGGAGTTTTACTGGCAGTATCTTCTGCGGCAGTTTTCGTCGTTGTCAAGGTATTGACACAACTTCGGCCCGCCAGGAACTGCTAGCCATGCCATGAGTTGCTGCGCACAGCAGATTGTTACTTAACGGTGAAGTCAGGTTCACTGAAACGCTGACTCTCGGCCCGGCAGGCACACGCAAGAATCGGCTGGAGCATTGAAGGGGACGTGAGGGAAAATTGAAATCAACTTGACAAGGACTCCAAATTTAAAAACTCAGCAATTTTCAAGTAAATACCAGGACCCAATGAGGTTTTATTTCAACTAGTCCCCCCCAAGCAACACTTACCAAGAAACATAGCATCCTGGAAACTGTAGTACTCTCAAGAACTACAGCGCAGTTGCGAGGAGTGACCACTGGTTAGCGGATTTCCGCCAATGGGGGAGACTTTTGGTCTTTGAGGGGTGAGGTTGGAGTTACACATTGAACACAGCAGGATTTGAGAAAGGCCCAAACAGCCGAAATGCATTATGCGTGAGCTATATTAATTAAAGATTTCCCGACATTTCCCCCGAGTGGCCTCTACCACTTCTTTTGGTGTGGAAAGCGGTGGATATATATATATAAATATATTTGTGTATATATATTATGTTAACCTTTGAAAAGGATGTGACATCATGATGCAACTTTATTTGAACCTGTGTGAAAATGAAACAAAGTAACAGTTGACAAAGGCGAGACGCCGAAACGCGTCCTGTTTCTAAAGCTTACGATGAAAATAAAATTGTGAATTACCAATTTCTGAAAAGACAACTGAATACGGGCCGTTCTTTACTGGGTAAAGGATTTATGAGCTGGAATATATATATATATATATATATATATATATATATATATATATATATGTAAAAAAAAATATATATATATATATATACATATATATATATATATATATATATATATATATATATATATCTCAAAACAAAACAGTCCTGCTCCACCAAAGAAGAAGGCACGCACTCAGGGCTGTAGGTACACAGCTTCTTGATTTTCTCGGGTCTCCCTCGACCCCCCAGCTGGACACGTTTCGGCTGAACAAAAGTCAGCCTTTCCAAATCAATATATATATATATATATATCTTTAGAGTGTTTTACTCGAAACGCGTCAGGTTACTGCAGACGCTGGATGTGCCTGACATTTCCTTACCAGATGACACGCCGACTTGTGAGTGCGCCCTGCCTTGTGGGTAACTTGTGAAACTTGATGTATTTCGGCCGACCCGGCCGAGGGGTGCACCGCCGCGTAGCAGGCGGTTCTGCTGCTGGACTCGCTTTCAGCGGAGCGGAACAAACAGGCGGAAGGTGTACTTGGGGAATGTTCGGGCTGGCACACCCGTGATGAACAATTTATTTCATGCAGAACTGCCTACAGCCCACTTGGGATTTATGTTATGGACTTCCAGTCCCAGGATGCAATTGAAGCTGTACTCACCTGACTTTGATTGATGGCTAATTATTAAAGGGAGATCACTGGAAACCATTTTGTTGGCAGTTTGTGTGTGGCAGTGAAAACCTATGATTAAGAGTGTTTTACTCGAAACGCGTCAGGTTACTGCAGACGCTGGATGTGCCTGACATTTCCTTACCAGATGACACGCCGACTTGTGAGTGCGCCCTGCCTTGTGGGTAACTTGTGAAACTTGATGTATTTCGGCCGACCCGGCCGAGGGGTGCACCGCCGCGTAGCAGGCGGTTCTGCTGCTGGACTCGCTTTCAGCGGAGCGGAACAAACAGGCGGAAGGTGTACTTGGGGAATGTTCGGGCTGGCACACCCGTGATGAACAATTTATTTCATGCAGAACTGCCTACAGCCCACTTGGGATTTATGTTATGGACTTCCAGTCCCAGGATGCAATTGAAGCTGTACTCACCTGACTTTGATTGATGGCTAATTATTAAAGGGAGATCACTGGAAACCATTTTGTTGGCAGTTTGTGTGTGGCAGTGAAAACCTATGATTAAGAGTGTTTTACTCGAAACGCGTCAGGTTACTGCAGACGCTGGATGTGCCTGACATTTCCTTACCAGATGACACGCCGACTTGTGAGTGCGCCCTACCTTGTGGGTAACTTGTGAAACTTGATATATATATATATGTATATATATATATATATATATATTCACTGAAAAAAACATAGTTTTCAGGCCTGTTATAGTTAGGAATTATCATTTAAAGAACCTTTGAAATTCACTGAAAAAACCATAGGTTTACAGTTCTGTTCTCAGGAAACTGAATTGTTTTTGAAGAAATGTGAAATTGTTCACAAAAAATCAGCTCTGTATCAACTTCAGACCAATGGTGCTATTGAAAGAGTTATCAAAACTTTAAAGGGGGGTATTCAATTAGCCAGAGCAAATTGACTAGACTGGAAAAAAGAGTTGTCCAAAAGACTTCAGGGTTATAGATTCTCTCCCCATAGCTTTACAGGGAAAATGCCTTTTGAATTATTCAAAGGTAGATCACCTTCCACCTTTGTGTGTCCTGGGTGGATGAAGTAGATTAAGGGTTGTGTAGATAATTCTCCTGGTTTGTGGAGAGAGAGAGAGATAACATCCCAATACAAAAGAAAAGCGAACTATGATTCTCGTAAGAGTGTGAGAGCGGTGGAAGTTGATATGGATGATTTTGTGAAAATCAGCGCTCCTAAAGGTTGTGCGGATTGGTCTAGATTCACCAAAGAGTTACAAGTGATCAAATGTTTTCAGAATGCTCTTAAGACTCATGATGGTCGCATATGGAACAAAATATGTGTGTAATATCCTAGGCATTTAATAAACAAGAAGAAACAACAAGAACAAGTAGCTAAGGGAAAACACATCGGAATCAAAGTTTATAAAAACATTGTTTTTAATGTATTCATCATAAAAAATGATCTCGTTATTGAAATATACAATGTACATACACATTCAAGAAAAAGATAAAACCGTTGTAAAAAAAACAACCACAAATTAACAATATTATAATAATGACTAAAAAATAGTGGCACTAATATGGTCGACGCACGTTTCGGCGTACACAAGACGCCTTCTTCAGGAGCCACACAATTTTTTCTCTCTTCTGAAACACATAATCAAAAAAACCTTATCAATATACAAACAATTTATTACATTCATTTACATGTTAAAAATTACATTATATGTCATTCCACAGTGTTTCCCTTAAGTATATATCATGTTCCTAACTGATGGGGTAATCAGTTTACAGGTTATATATAGTCAAAATATCTGAGTATTCATATGTATTATTGCATGATTAACTAAAACTTGAAAGTATTCTCAACTCAGAGGTAACAAAACCTCTTTAATGTACCCTCTAATCTAAATTCAATATGACAATGTTTATAGAGGCTTATTATATAAGATTACCACATTTTATTACTGATAATAATGGTCCATATGGGGAACTTTGTAGATATACAAGAGACCTGCGATACCTTCCTTGATGGTTAAATGATTAATAAGTACCTAGTTTTCCTATGTACCCATTATATTGAACTTATAACGGTCCTCAAGATGAAGGATACAACATCTATGACCTTCATTATCCCTACAAGTGAATATTCTAATAATAATTCAAAGAAAATATTCCTTACTGTAGGTGAGCAATTCAAAGTATTTCGTGCAGTCGATCCTTTCAATGTTGGATCCACATTATTGAGTGAACAGCAAAATAAAATGATAATACCTAAAAGAATATATATAATAATGTATATAAGTCACGGTAAACGCGTTTACATGATATGAAAACATACCCTTCGCATATGGAACAAAAGCAGAGTTTCTGTTACACGTAGAATAACTAACCCAATCTCATTTTCCAGGTCAAGACCAATCTCAATTGCAAGTGATTCTTCTATTCCAGAGTTACATGGTTCTTCTGGAAGAGTTTCACCTGCACATAGACGTAGTGTTAGAGTGATCAAAAGACCTGCTTATCCCAAAGATTTTGTGGTTTAAGGTGGTGTATTGTTTTTTGTGATTCATTTGCTTATTATTGCCTTTCATTGTTATATTTCTCTGTTCTTATTTTCTTTCATTTCCTTGTATAATAAGGGAGAAGTAATGATGTAATAATGAAGTCACTGTCGTAATTCTCGGGGCGCTTCCTCGGAGGATTCTGAAGTTTAAGAGTTGGTTCATGATCGTCGTTGGATGGGGTGATAATAATAAACTCAGGTTAAATTTACCTGCTCAACGTGTCTTCTGTTAACGACATCACAGAGGGGTTGGCGTGTGGTGCCTGCCTGATGTGTGTAGGTTGCAGTTAGAGACAGAATGGCTAGTTTATTTCTGACAATCTGTTCTTTTGCATCATGTCTTTTGGTTGTAAATGTACAAAGAAAAGTTGAGAGTAGGTGTTACAGTGTGTTCTTTGAAATGGCTACTTGCCATCTGAAGACATCTGTGCCAGGGACTGGGCTTAAGTACTATTTGAGCGCTGCAGGCACACTTAGGTTGATGCTAAAGTGTTTGACCGTATATCACAACCTCACTCTAGAAACTAATAAAAAGCAGACGGACCATCAACCCTGTGAGTCTCAACACAGCTACAAAGAATCAAGGTGGCAACAAGGCATCTGCGAGACGGCGACAAGTCGGAGGATGAACCATCTGCTCGCCTCTCCTGTTCCACTTTGTTGGCATCGATTTTCCTAATAACAGATCCTTCGCCACCTTCATTGGTGGGTGAATCGGCGTTCGAGGCTACCACCAGGGACCCACTCCCGGCAGCCTGTTTGCATCGTCCCGCAGTAGCCAGTCTTACCCTGGTAGACTTGATCCCATTGTCAAGGCTCCGTCTATTGCAGAGGTATCAACTTCAACCTGCTTTATATCAGCTTTTTTAAGATGAAGGTCGTGCCCAGCCCTGCATAGTAATATCCTTAAATATCCAAAATGTAGACAAGACATGTGCTAGGTTGGTGGCAGGCATGTTGTTGGTGGACAATGCAGGTCTCTTGTGCCCTGGGATGGGGGAAAGTCTTTCCCCCAGCCTTGTTCACCCAATAACTTCATGATCATTAAAGTGATATCGAAGTATCCCCTACTATGACGAGGCTGATCACACCGTCACACGCTAACCTATTTGCCCTAGTCTTTCCAGCAATTACTTTATGATCCTGTTGTTTGTATTCCTGAGTTATTTCCAGTTGTTCCTTTGTTTGGGAATCAGACACAGCATCAGATATGTTTTTGTCCCAATCCTGATAAATCCGAGTTGCTTAGTTATTACCTGTTGTTCATGGGATTGGGAGACAGCTAAATAATTACTTTATAACACTGATATTGAGTTCGAATTGTTTCGAATATTAGCTGGAAGTGTGTGCCACACTGCGAATTATGTTTGACAGTGAGAGAGGAGATTTTGTGGAGTCTCAAAGTATTTTGCATGGACAAAAGACACTTCTCCAAAATCTTCCTTTCACCCTGTACCCCTAAACATTAGACTGCAGAAAATCCACCAAATTTGCAGATTTACCATGGTGGGAAATAGAATTTCCAATTGTAAAAAATCATAAATTCAAATTTTATTAATCAGTTTTTGCTGCTTTCAGTGGTCATTTCAGTTTTTTGTGCCACTTACACAGCAACATCCCAGAATGATGTCATGAAAGATGGCGTACCAGTGAAATTATCTACATATATAAAGTTTTCTTATCATTGTACAGATTTGGATGGCTTTCACATGGCCCTATGTCTTCATAATGATCTTTAACCACACCTGTTTTAAGAGTCAATAGCTCTGAACAGGTTGAGACTTTTAGGTCTCTGCTTATCATGGGAATGTGAAACTACAAGGTCCAGCATGCTGAGAGCTAGTGCTTGAAAAACAAGGATGGGTGAAGGTCACCTTCAAGACACAGGCCTAGTTGATAACTACGAAGGTTGCTCATCAACAGTGCATGAGATATAAAAATGAAAACATTGACATTTGGTGACATGGGCGCTGACAGCAAAAAAGAACAACCAGAACAATTTCCTGCAATCATTTTCATGCCTGATGAATCTTCTTGACATACAGCAGATTAAAACACAGCATATTTTCCTTGCACCTGTTATCATTTTGTTACATAAAACTCTGGGTTTGTTTTTTCATATTATGCTTTGTAATTATAATCACATTTTCAACACTTTCACTGGTCACTCTGCTAGTTGCACATTGTTTATTTTTATTATTACTTAATGCCTCCATTTCACTTGGAAACACACCAACTGTCAAAACTAAGGTAACAACCTCTGAAAATAATTACAATCTAGATATTAATGTAATCTGAGTCCTCCATTCATGTATTGCCCTAATAGCTGCAGTAAACACACATTACTTACATTAAAAAATAGCTACTTGTGAAATACTGGTTACTCCCGCCCCCCTTTAGAAAGAGATGAATCATGAGTAGGGCTCCCAGTTTTATGATATTTATATTTTTTACATTTCGGTCTGTATTTCTCTGTATTTATTTTTTGCTAATGCTATCTGAATTTATCCATATTTATTTTGAGTTTTGTGAAAAAAGAAAGTTGAAACTAGTATATTTCCACATTTACATAACTGATAAATATACATTCATGCTTGAACGCCTGATAGGTTTCAATGATCAGAACACCTACAGAAGATAAATCAATGCACTAATATGAAAACATGAACATTCTAGTATCCAGGTTGTGCATATCCACTGCTTTTTAAGCCCATTTACTAAAATCCCTTTCTGTTTTATAACCCCTTATCTTTCAATCTGCACAGCTATTGGCCTGTCAGTCTTGACGGACAGCATTAAGAAGCACTAAAAAAAATCGATTTCCGTTTTTATTCACATTTAAAAATAAATACAGACAGGAAAATAAACTGTTTTCTGCCTGTAATTGTAAAAATCCATAAAAACAGAGAACAGGGAGTCTTAATCTTGAAAGGTTTAACTGAGTCTGTGATTCAACAGGGAACAGTAACATTACCAGGGGTTAAAACAAAACTGAAAGTAGATGCGAAATAAAAAATAGGAAAAAATAATATATATATGTTATACCTTGAACACAGCGGCATTTGAGAAAGGCCCAAATGGCCGAAATGCATTATGCATGACCTGTATTAATTAAAGATTTCCCGACATTTCCACCGAGTGGCCTCTACCACTTCTTTTGGAGTGGAAAGCGGTGGATATATATATAAATATATTTGTGTGTATATATATATATATATATATATATATATATATATGACAAACGAAGAAGCACCAGACTTGGAGAGCCCTACGCCAAGTGTTAATGTTCATTTCATGCCAGGCAGTCCCGCTGTCACTCACTTCAAGTTCAGAGATTAATTAGCCAGCATTTCCTAACGCGTTTCAAGCGTCCATGCGCCCTTGTTCACAGGTGTTGGCCGATGGGTGTGAGCAGCAATACGCCTTCAAACATCCCTAAATAGTCCCGCCCAGCTGGGCGTGTCAGCATAGTGCATGCTGGGATATGAAGTCTATTGACAAGGTATGTACCTGTGGCCGCCGTCACTCCATCAAATTCAATACCACAGTGGGTTTCTGTACCTGTTACGAGTGGCTGCAGGGCTGTGATTATCCCTTCGGCAGGAAAACACAAGGCTCCATCTGCGTCTGTAATCACCACGCTGGACCCGCTAGTCAGCGGTGGGGCACCTCCGCGACCCCGGCAGGCCGCAATTATATGACAAACGAAGAAGCACCAGACTTGGAGAGCCCTACGCCAAGTGTTAATGTTCATTTCATGCCAGGCAGTCCCGCTGTCACTCACTTCAAGTTCAGAGATTAATTAGCCAGCATTTCCTAACGCGTTTCAAGCGTCCATGCGCCCTTGTTCACAGGTGTTGGCCGATGGGTGTGAGCAGCAATACGCCTTCAAACATCCCTAAATAGTCCCGCCCAGCTGGGCGTGTCAGCATAGTGCATGCTGGGATATGAAGTCTATTGACAAGGTATGTACCTGTGGCCGCCGTCACTCCATCAAATTCAATACCACAGTGGGTTTCTGTACCTGTTACGAGTGGCTGCAGGGCTGTGATTATCCCTTCGGCAGGAAAACACAAGGCTCCATCTGCGTCTGTAATCACCACGCTGGACCCGCTAGTCAGCGGTGGGGCACCTCCGCGACCCCGGCAGGCCGCAATTATATGACAAACGAAGAAGCACCAGACTTGGAGAGCCCTACGCCAAGTGTTAATGTTCATTTCATGCCAGGCAGTCCCGCTGTCACTCACTTCAAGTTCAGAGATTAATTAGCCAGCATTTCCTAACGCGTTTCAAGCGTCCATGCGCCCTTGTTCACAGGTGTTGGCCGATGGGTGTGAGCAGCAATACGCCTTCAAACAACCCTAAATAGTCCCGCCCAGCTGGGCGTGTCAGCATAGTGCATGCTGAGATATGAAGTCTATTGACAAGGTATGTACCTGTGGCCGCCGTCACTCCATCAAATTCAATACCACAGTGGGTTTCTGTACCTGTTACGAGTGGCTGCAGGGCTGTGATTATCCCTTCGGCAGGAAAACACAAGGCTCCATCTGCGTCTGTAATCACCACGCTGGACCCGCTAGTCAGCGGTGGGGCACCTCCGCGACCCCGGCAGGCCGCAATTATATGACAAACGAAGAAGCACCAGACTTGGAGAGCCCTACGCCAAGTGTTAATGTTCATTTCATGCCAGGCAGTCCCGCTGTCACTCACTTCAAGTTCAGAGATTAATTAGCCAGCATTTCCTAACGCGTTTCAAGCGTCCATGCGCCCTTGTTCACAGGTGTTGGCCGATGGGTGTGAGCAGCAATACGCCTTCAAACATCCCTAAATAGTCCCGCCCAGCTGGGCGTGTCAGCATAGTGCATGCTGGGATATGAAGTCTATTGACAAGGTATGTACCTGTGGCCGCCGTCACTCCATCAAATTCAATACCACAGTGGGTTTCTGTACCTGTTACGAGTGGCTGCAGGGCTGTGATTATCCCTTCGGCAGGAAAACACAAGGCTCCATCTGCGTCTGTAATCACCACGCTGGACCCGCTAGTCAGCGGTGGGGCACCTCCGCGACCCCGGCAGGCCGCAATTATATGACAAACGAAGAAGCACCAGACTTGGAGAGCCCTACGCCAAGTGTTAATGTTCATTTCATGCCAGGCAGTCCCGCTGTCACTCACTTCAAGTTCAGAGATTAATTAGCCAGCATTTCCTAACGCGTTTCAAGCGTCCATGCGCCCTTGTTCACAGGTGTTGGCCGATGGGTGTGAGCAGCAATACGCCTTCAAACATCCCTAAATAGTCCCGCCCAGCTGGGCGTGTCAGCATAGTGCATGCTGGGATATGAAGTCTATTGACAAGGTATGTACCTGTGGCCGCCGTCACTCCATCAAATTCAATACCACAGTGGGTTTCTGTACCTGTTACGAGTGGCTGCAGGGCTGTGATTATCCCTTCGGCAGGAAAACACAAGGCTCCATCTGCGTCTGTAATCACCACGCTGGACCCGCTAGTCAGCGGTGGGGCACCTCCGCGACCCCGGCAGGCCGCAATTATATGACAAACGAAGAAGCACCAGACTTGGAGAGCCCTACGCCAAGTGTTAATGTTCATTTCATGCCAGGCAGTCCCGCTGTCACTCACTTCAAGTTCAGAGATTAATTAGCCAGCATTTCCTAACGCGTTTCAAGCGTCCATGCGCCCTTGTTCACAGGTGTTGGCCGATGGGTGTGAGCAGCAATACGCCTTCAAACATCCCTAAATAGTCCCGCCCAGCTGGGCGTGTCAGCATAGTGCATGCTGGGATATGAAGTCTATTGACAAGGTATGTACCTGTGGCCGCCATCACTCCATCAAATTCAATACCACAGTGGGTTTCTGTACCTGTTACGAGTGGCTGCAGGGCTGTGATTATCCCTTCGGCAGGAAAACACAAGGCTCCATCTGCGTCTGTAATCACCACGCTGGACCCGCTAGTCAGCGGTGGGGCACCTCCGCGACCCCGGCAGGCCGCAATTATATGACAAACGAAGAAGCACCAGACTTGGAGAGCCCTACGCCAAGTGTTAATGTTCATTTCATGCCAGGCAGTCCCGCTGTCACTCACTTCAAGTTCAGAGATTAATTAGCCAGCATTTCCTAACGCGTTTCAAGCGTCCATGCGCCCTTGTTCACAGGTGTTGGCCGATGGGTGTGAGCAGCAATACGCCTTCAAACATCCCTAAATAGTCCCGCCCAGCTGGGCGTGTCAGCATAGTGCATGCTGGGATATGAAGTCTATTGACAAGGTATGTACCTGTGGCCGCCGTCACTCCATCAAATTCAATACCACAGTGGGTTTCTGTACCTGTTACGAGTGGCTGCAGGGCTGTGATTATCCCTTCGGCAGGAAAACACAAGGCTCCATCTGCGTCTGTAATCACCACGCTGGACCCGCTAGTCAGCGGTGGGGCACCTCCGCGACCCCGGCAGGCCGCAATTATATGACAAACGAAGAAGCACCAGACTTGGAGAGCCCTACGCCAAGTGTTAATGTTCATTTCATGCCAGGCAGTCCCGCTGTCACTCACTTCAAGTTCAGAGATTAATTAGCCAGCATTTCCTAACGCGTTTCAAGCGTCCATGCGCCCTTGTTCACAGGTGTTGGCCGATGGGTGTGAGCAGCAATACGCCTTCAAACAACCCTAAATAGTCCCGCCCAGCTGGGCGTGTCAGCATAGTGCATGCTGAGATATGAAGTCTATTGACAAGGTATGTACCTGTGGCCGCCGTCACTCCATCAAATTCAATACCACAGTGGGTTTCTGTACCTGTTACGAGTGGCTGCAGGGCTGTGATTATCCCTTCGGCAGGAAAACACAAGGCTCCATCTGCGTCTGTAATCACCACGCTGGACCCGCTAGTCAGCGGTGGGGCACCTCCGCGACCCCGGCAGGCCGCAATTATATGACAAACGAAGAAGCACCAGACTTGGAGAGCCCTACGCCAAGTGTTAATGTTCATTTCATGCCAGGCAGTCCCGCTGTCACTCACTTCAAGTTCAGAGATTAATTAGCCAGCATTTCCTAACGCGTTTCAAGCGTCCATGCGCCCTTGTTCACAGGTGTTGGCCGATGGGTGTGAGCAGCAATACGCCTTCAAACATCCCTAAATAGTCCCGCCCAGCTGGGCGTGTCAGCATAGTGCATGCTGGGATATGAAGTCTATTGACAAGGTATGTACCTGTGGCCGCCGTCACTCCATCAAATTCAATACCACAGTGGGTTTCTGTACCTGTTACGAGTGGCTGCAGGGCTGTGATTATCCCTTCGGCAGGAAAACACAAGGCTCCATCTGCGTCTGTAATCACCACGCTGGACCCGCTAGTCAGCGGTGGGGCACCTCCGCGACCCCGGCAGGCCGCAATTATATGACAAACGAAGAAGCACCAGACTTGGAGAGCCCTACGCCAAGTGTTAATGTTCATTTCATGCCAGGCAGTCCCGCTGTCACTCACTTCAAGTTCAGAGATTAATTAGCCAGCATTTCCTAACGCGTTTCAAGCGTCCATGCGCCCTTGTTCACAGGTGTTGGCCGATGGGTGTGAGCAGCAATACGCCTTCAAACATCCCTAAATAGTCCCGCCCAGCTGGGCGTGTCAGCATAGTGCATGCTGGGATATGAAGTCTATTGACAAGGTATGTACCTGTGGCCGCCGTCACTCCATCAAATTCAATACCACAGTGGGTTTCTGTACCTGTTACGAGTGGCTGCAGGGCTGTGATTATCCCTTCGGCAGGAAAACACAAGGCTCCATCTGCGTCTGTAATCACCACGCTGGACCCGCTAGTCAGCGGTGGGGCACCTCCGCGACCCCGGCAGGCCGCAATTATATGACAAACGAAGAAGCACCAGACTTGGAGAGCCCTACGCCAAGTGTTAATGTTCATTTCATGCCAGGCAGTCCCGCTGTCACTCACTTCAAGTTCAGAGATTAATTAGCCAGCATTTCCTAACGCGTTTCAAGCGTCCATGCGCCCTTGTTCACAGGTGTTGGCCGATGGGTGTGAGCAGCAATACGCCTTCAAACATCCCTAAATAGTCCCGCCCAGCTGGGCGTGTCAGCATAGTGCATGCTGGGATATGAAGTCTATTGACAAGGTATGTACCTGTGGCCGCCATCACTCCATCAAATTCAATACCACAGTGGGTTTCTGTACCTGTTACGAGTGGCTGCAGGGCTGTGATTATCCCTTCGGCAGGAAAACACAAGGCTCCATCTGCGTCTGTAATCACCACGCTGGACCCGCTAGTCAGCGGTGGGGCACCTCCGCGACCCCGGCATATATTTATTGATATATATATATCTCAAAACAAAACAGTCCTGCTCCACCAAGGAAGAAGGCACGCACTCAGGGCTGTAGGTACACAGCTTTTTGATTTTCTCGGGTCTCCCTCGACCCCCCAGCTGGACACGTTTCGGCTGAACAAAAGTCCGCCTTTCTCAATCAATATATATATATATATATATATATATTCACTAAAAAAAACACAATTTTCAGGCCTGTTATAGTTAGGAATTATCATTTAAAGAACCTTTGAAATTCACTGAAAAAAACATAGGTTGCAGACATGTTATAGTTGGTGATAGGTTTCAGGGGTGTTATAGTTAGCTGGACATTTCACTCGTACAAAACCATTGAAATTCCTCCGTTATAGTTAGTTGTACTGACTATAACTTGCGCGCCCGCAATCCACTGCTGATGATGTCACATTCATGTCATTCATGACATGGTCAGTGACATCACTGATGACATCACTAAATATATTTATTGTTATATTTTCTTGTCATATTGTTTTACTACATTTTTAAAATCTATTTATTTTTAGATATCTTATTTTTTAAATTACATTACACATATTTCATTTTGGAGTTGCGCACCCAAAGTGCATCTTTCTTGATCACTGCGCGATTGCTATGTGATTGGTACGCGACTTGTGGTGCATACGCGACTTGTATGTATTATGCGACGGTCGCGCCATTCCGCGTGACGTCATATGCGTGTTGGGCGCGGTGGGAGCCCGACTCCCTCGAAATTTTTTAATGTCCAAAAACATATATATATATTTAATACCTCCCCCAATCAACGATTCATACAATACTGTTTTGTAAATTGTACCGCGAATCGAGGAGACGCTGGCTCACACCGATTTTAAAAACCATGGGCCTACGAAAGTGCCGTCCCGCCTTTCTCGCCCTGCAATTTCTGGACGCGAAGTGTTTCGCTAAATCGATAGCAAAATTCCTGAGTTTAGTCGTTAGGCATAGGCAAGACTTGGATTAACATGGGGTGCTTATATTTATTATGACCTGTTTTTATTGTTAAAGTTTGATATAATTTTATTAGATTTTATAAGTATTTAACATGTTGCAGCGAACGGTTGCCGTTTTTTATTTGTTTAATTACCGATCTTAAAACTAACATAATTTTTTCATCTAAGCACCACGCACTTTATATACAGTCGTGTTGAAGTGTTGTTCTCCGGAGTCTAACCCTAAAAATTACTGTAATTACTTTTTTCCTGTTATTAGGAGAATTGCTGAAATTGCATGATGCCACAATGAACTTGTTATCCTTTCGACACTTTGCCCTGAAGATCACATTTTTAAATTGTGTTTTTATGTATTTGCAAGTATACTATGCTTTTATGGCTGTTTGCTACAACCGAATAAAGTTTAATTGATTGATTGATTGATATAAATATTAAGGCAAGACATTATCTGAGCTAATCAATAAAGTTACATTACTTTTAAAAATGCAATTTTGTGTAGTCGCGCTGGGTGCGAGCTGCGTGCGCCCACCCTACGCAGGGCCCATGTGACCAGAAAGAAAGCGATTTGATTGGTTAATAACTTTTGCCGTTGTAACTATTGAAGGACCCCACCCATTTCCATCATTCTTCTTAGAGCTTCTTTGGAGACAGAACTTTAACCTGAGAAGAACTTCTTTTGGATTATTTATTTTCTGATATTTTCCAATTTGAGGAAAAAATGGCTTCAGGACAACAGCCACCACAAGAATCAGACCATTCTCCGGACAAAGAATTTGTTTTGGAACCACCACCTCCAAAAAGACCTTCTTCAGTAGTGTGGAAGTTTTTTACCTACCCTGAAGGACAAAAGAAGGTGAATGCCACAAAAGTCACCTGTAAAATCTGTGACAACGTTCTCTCAAGAAGCAGTGCCGGTAAAAATACTCTTGCGGCACTGCAAGTATGTACACACATCTTAAGAGTCTGAATCCTGTGTATCTGTCTCAGGAGGAGTGCAGGTGACTTCGAAACTATCCTCAAGCTGCAGTTCCAAGTACTTCTGCCAGTTCCTCTTCACCAGCACGTCCGGACATACGTTCCGAATTTGCACACATAAAAATACACTGCATCAAGTGCAACCAACTTCTGTGCTACGGGGAGCAGTCTGTGGACTTAGGGGCTCATTAGGATGGCGGACGGACTTGCGTCCGTCCGCCACCCTTGAGGAGGAGGGAACGTCCGCAGGGGCTGCGGCGTTCCCTCCGTGCTGATTAGGATGTGACCGCCAGGGTGGCGGTCACATCCTCTATTTTTAACATTGCGGCGGGTGGAGCTTCAAGCTGCACCCGCCGCAATGTGAAAAATGCATGTGTTGCATTTACATGCACAAAGCGGCAGGCACCGCACGGTGCCTGCTGCTTTGTGTACGCAAATGCAGGGGGGTACCATAGGTACCCCCCATGTGCACCCCCCACCCCCCATTCACCCAGGGGGCCCGCAACGGGCCCCCATAGTGAATGTCCGTATGCTTTTCCATGGCGGAAAACCCGCCGTGGAAAAGCATATTTACACCAACATCATGATATGGCGGACGGTGTCTCATAGACACCGCCTGCCATGTTATAGCTTTTCCGCCGCGGTCGGAAGCCGACCGCGGCGGAAAAGCGGCGGACGGAATTCCAGACCCACCAGCCATCCTAATTTGGCGGTGGGTCTTTGGAGTCTCCGCCGCGGTTTTTCCGCATCCTACAGGCCGGCGGACACTTCCGCCGGCCCGGAGGATGCGGAAAAACCGCCATCCTAATGAGCCCCTTAGTCTGTACTGCACAACGAAACCACTGCTGTTAGACTTTTTTTTCTGGGTGGTTAGTTCCTGATGTTCACTGTTTTTTCGTCCTTTTTTCTTTTGAAAAAACAAACAAAAAAAAATAGTTAAAAAAACGAAAAGAAAATAAAAAAAAAAAAAGTTCTTTTCAGAACCAACTTCTCTGGTTAAAGAAAGAGCTTTATTTGTATGATAGTGTATGAACGTTTGTTTGAATCTATGCAAGATTGACTGAAAGAATGCATTAGTACTGTATGGTGTATGTATAAGTGCAGAACTATAAAGAAGTGTTGTAACATGACACTTTTAGCTCTTTAGCTGCAGTGTGCTGTAGTACTTCCGAAGCACAGGAATGCAACATATTTACATAAATATGTTGCAAGTCTATGCTTCCCTCTGCACTGCTGCTTAAACTGTAGCCATGCGATGACACAGGCACCCTTGCACCATGGCGCAAGGATATCTGTGTCATGCAGAATTTGTTTTTGTGCATGAAGACACACCGTCCTGCACAAAAACAATCTGTAAAGGCATTTTTCTCCTTCAGTGGGCACCCCGGGACACTGCAGGAGCCGCCCTGGTGGGTGGCATCTCCAGGGCCACAACAAGGCTCCAAGAGGGGGCCACGCAGCCCCCCTCCAGCAATACACAAAGCCCCGGGGTGGTGGTCCCCGGGGCTTGGGGGGCCATTCTGCCCCACCCACATATTTTCCAGGGGGGGCCTTGGAGCCCCCCAACTATTTATTTTGTAGCCCCGGGGGGGTGGTGGTCCCTGGGGCTGGCGGGCCCTTCTGGGCCCCCCATTAAATGTAATAATTTTGCCCCGGGATTTGCCCCCCCTCGGGGGCTAATTATTAAGGAAGCTCTGTTTTATTTTTATTTTTGTACGACAGCCTTCTGTTTAAAAAAACCTATTTTTGGGCCCTGGGAGTCCATGTGGGACCCCCTAAGCAGGTCTAGAGGGTCAGGGTATTTCTACCCGCCCCCTTTATACGTTTTGCACACTTATTCCATTAACTTTTTCAGCCTTGCATCTACCGAGGCACAAAATGGCTGCCAACACTTCCTGATTTCGAATGTTGACAACCACTTGACAGCCAATTAGCATTCAGCGCGCAATCGGGACGGTGCGCTTAGGGTGCGCGTAGGATGCGCGGATCCACCTCGGCCATAGATATATATGTAATTTTGAATGTCATATTCTCAGGAACTACTGAACGGATTTACACCATTTAAGCAAAAGGCACGAGTCTGAACTAAGGACTACCTCTTTGCCAAATTTGGTGTAATTCCATTCAGCAGTTCGGGCTGTAGCCGCAATACACGTTTCCTATGTAAAATTGCACGGGGAAAACCCATTTTGGGACCCCCTTTTTTTCTCGGCCCCCGCTAGACGAATCACCCCAAGACTTTCAGGATAGGAGCGGACCGTAGCTGGCAATTAGTTTTGAAAATTTCGCGAAGATTCGTTAACCGGCGCCAAAGTTATTCCAAATAGAACGTTGCGTATTTCCTATTGAAAATAGGTCTTAACTATAACTACCTACTGGCAACCACCAGTAGGTAATATATATATACATACATTCTCACCACAACAGCTAATTTACAATTTTATTGATATTCTACTGGCTCCTGACCATCTTTTCCCAAATGCACTTCTTGGTACGTTTTCTACCATTCTGTAGTTCTTGACCCTTCAGCCCCAGGAATGATCTTTTCATTTGTCTCACATTGTCACCATATCCAATCCAGGTTGGAAAGGTTTATGGGGCATCGGGAGAACTAACCTCATTGATAGACGACTCGTATGATCTGCTCTGACAATAGTTAGTTCTGTGAATCGGGCCCACTATGCAAGTGCAAAGCATCCAACCCTGTTACAACTGAGACCCGTTACAGGATACTGGTGGTAGACTTGGAACAGTACAGTGTGAATGCAGTGACTACCATCACAACATACAGGGCTGGACTGGCCGCAGCGGGCACCGGGCATTTCCCCAGTGTGCTGCCAGGGCTGGGCCGGTTTTGGGCCCCTGGGGGGCCTAGTTCGTTTTAGGGCCGTTTTTGTAGCATAGCTGCAATATCGGCCGCTGTACGAACTCGGCCAAAACCGACCCTGGCAAACTGCTAGGCTGCAACCCTGCAATATCTGATGTGCAAGAATGAGGGATCCTGCAAATATCATGTATAACAAGTTCTGTTGTGTGAAGGTACTACATTTAGACTGGAGAGTTGAGACATTACTCTTTTCCTCAGTTATATATTTAGATGTTCACTTGTTCTTCATTCAAACTCTATATTTATGCAACAACACTGTGGTATGGGTATCTATCATGCAGGTCCCCCTACGCATAGTTCTGTTCTGGTGGTGAAAGCCCTATTATGATAGATATCCCACAAAAATCTCTTGTCTGTTGCTCCTTTGGTGATATTGGGGTTAATGCACAAAAGCATTTATGAGTTTGGAAAGCGGTAGTACATGGGTACTCTTTTAAGTGCTCTTAATTGCTCTTGCCAGTCAGCTGTGAAATATCCAATTCCCTGTTGGTGAAACTGCTTCAGTAAAAGCCAAATATTGCAAAATCCTCTCTATTGGTACTAATTGTTTAAGAATATCCTCTGAATATTCCCATTTTATTCATATTTTAGATGTTTTGGACCAATTCACATAGGTCTGTTAGTATATGCAAAAGTGTACTACAGGAACACTAATTTATGTCTCCAGAATGCCTTTGTAAATATGCCTGTTGTCCTCAGAATCATGTTCAGCGCTCATGTATGTTCTCACCAAATATTAGTGCAATTATGTAATGGACCCACTTGATAAAGTCACCTTTCAATATGCAATCCTGTTGTATGTGTGCATGGATAGTCGCAGCTCCTGCTATAGATAAAGAACTCCTTGTGTGCTCACAAATAAGAGGGTTAGCCTGATAAACGGATTTATTGTGATTACTAAATTTAGAAGGTCTATATTGAAGGCAGGAGAAGGTGTCAGTTAAGTCAATGTCTGGATGGGTCTGGATGAATAGTGCTGAGTGGGAGGTGGTAAAGTAACCCCTTTAAGATATTCGAAATTCTTATTCAAAAGACTATTTCTATTAAATATGAAATCCCCATACATACATACATACATACATACATACATACACACATACACCCATACATTTGTGCAAAGTGATGGCTGAAAAAGACAACCACGAATATCTAGTCTGTCTATTTCGCTACCTAATATAGCACATAGAAATCCTCCTCATTCTCTTGACTTACCTCCACCTTCGACTGAAGGCGTGTGTGGTATGATCAAGGATGGGAAATGATGTTGGAGTCCTCCGCCTGTCAATCCACTACATCCATAATCAATCCTTGGCCTTAGCACCCATCGAACTAGAGAAAAAATTAGGTAAGGACAGTGCCTGTGTGGGAGAATGGCGACTCTCCAATTTATATGCAGAGAGAATTTTGATTTCATTAAAGACAACGGAGGCTAACATTATACAATAAACATTTATTGCTGCCCAGACATGTTGCTCTTTAAAGATTAGTAATACATCATAAAACATTAGAATGTTCATGAGGGACTATAAATATAAAGTGCATGAAGTCATCCTCCTCTTTTTGCTGCAACTCCACAAGAAACGAACCACTTAGGTGATTTCTGCTCAATTTTATGAACTAGTCTCTAAAAACAATGGAAAAAAACTCACAGTAAATGTAATTCATACATAAACTTCAGAATTGCAAAAACTAATTGTTTAAGAGAAATACATTATCTTTAAACATTTTCATAAAAATACCTTGAAATACACACTTTAAGAAAAAACACCTTTGAAATACCTCTCCTCAAGGGTGAGGAGAGTGGGATAATGTTTGCATCTGTTGTCAAGATTCTCTCTGTATATATATATATTGAAGAATCTCCATTTCATTACAATACTAGAGGCTACTCTTATGCATGTTTAAAGCCATCTAAAGCTACGTTACTAACATGGTCCACTGGTCTCAAATAAAAATTTGCAAAAGTATTTGGTTTCAACCCACAGGGAATCATAACGTGCCGTAAGGGGTCTTTTCAGCCTCACACCTTACATCACTTTTCTTATGAAAGGATTACTACCAATTGTGAAATTCTTAACCACAGCCAAAACTAATGTCACTGGGAAATTCCAAGATCTTGCATATGTCCTGGCTAATCGAGAAATTACCAGGAACTGGAAGTCAACGGGAGGGCCTAGATTAGCAGCCTGGAGGAGGGAAATGGGAAAATGGGTGGGCTGTGAAGAGAGAATACTTACTTTTAAGGGAGGCTCGACTCAACACATGCACACTGGACACAGCCTGGGGAGTGCTAGTCGCTGAAGTGATAGCACTGGACTCAGACGCCACTGTGGCTTTGTCTTCACCATCTCCAGAGCAAGGGTAAAGCAGGCTGGGCCTGGCCGCATCCCTGAAGGCCCGTCTATGACCACACCCCCTGTTTCCCATACCTATAACCGACACATGAGACACCGACTCAATGGATGAGGGTGGGGGGAAAGTTGGGAATGTTTGTAATGTTGAAAGAAGTGGGAACGGTAACGGAGATGACAATGTTTTAACAGATTGCATTGAAGGTACCATGGAGATGCATCACATATGCAAACCCCCCAATAAAATCTGTTAAAAAAAACATGCCTACTGGGCTTAATGCCTAGACCCCAAAATTGAATTACGACTGCAGGTTTGCTGACCTAGCTCTTCTTATAAACAAATGCTCTATAGCTGTGACATGGAGGTCATCGAGGGTCTGGTTGAAGGAAACATAGATATGCATGAAGGTTGAATGCATGGTTATGTGACAAACTCTCCTACATTGGAAGAGCCTTGCCATACTTGAAGAATGGGAGCCAATAATTGTGGAACTAGAGAAACTTGTCGAGCACAGACCTGAACAAAATAGTCAAATGGAAGTAGACTGCGAAAGGGCGTCTAAGTCATCATCTCTTCAGTCTGGGTTGAGGAACATAGCAGGCTGGATGCAAGCCAACCTGCTTAAACTTAATGGTGAAAAGACAGAGGTGCTGATTCTGGGTAAGAACAAAGACCTGTGGGAACCTCAATACTGGCCGCCTGAAATGGGTGCTCTGCCCCAGCCCAATCTTCAGGTCCGGAATTTAGGTGTCAAAGTTGATGACCAGTTATCAATGAAGCAACAAGCGGTGAAAGTGGCCTCTACTTGCTTCACTATCCTCAAATGGCTCAGGAAAATCCTTTGGATGCTGCCTTTTTCCACTCAACGAACTGTGGTAACAGTTTTCATCTCAGGCTCTCTTCGAGACCTTCATTGGCTCAGGGTTGAGAATCGTATTAAATTCAAAGCCCTGAGCTACATGTTCAAAATCAAATTTGGTAAGACACCCCAATATCTGAATGCCTTAGTTCACCCTTATCTCCCACCACGTCCTCTACGTTCCGCTACTCAGGCAAAATTCACGGTGCCTAGGACCAGATTGTCGTGAATGGGCGGTCGGTCCTTCTCTTGTCTAGGTCCCTCTTTGTGGAACTCCCAGCCTATGTCACTTCGGACTGAAACTATATATGAGAATCTTCGTGTTTAAAAACCTGGTTGTTTAATATGTAGAGCACTTTTTCCATAAGGTACAAAGGTATCCCCCTAATACTTTAAGGCCTAAGAGGAGGGGGAAAAGGAACAAAATGTAGCAAAGAAACCTCTTATCTGGCCTGTCTAATTTACAGATTGGTAATGACCCTAATGAATTATTTACTCACAGCAATAGAATCTTATCACACATGTGGGTTTTCTTTTTTTATATTTGTTTATTTATCAAATATATTTTATAGTATTTTTTGTTTGAAGACATCTTCAAGATTCAGTTCTTTAAGCATCACAGTTATAACATAAAGTGAAATCAATATGTTATTCAAACAAAGAGTCCCAAACATCTCAAGGCAAACCTTCAGTGGCAAGTGCTTTATAAAAGGAAGGGCCCCATGCATTAAAGGTTTTTATCCCATCTATGCCTATGGGGAAATGAGCTGATACATAAGGCCAATGTTATTATGAACATTCAGCAAACTTGGTAAAAAGATTAAGCCGCTTCTAGCTTTAGCTCAATGAATGCCTCGTGCTAGAACAGTAAACAAAACCCCTGTATTCTAGTTACAAAGATGTACTGCATGGGCTTATCTTCTGCTGGGAAAAGTTAACACACACTGGGGCATACGTACAAGGAAATGGTGCAGTGCAGCAAATTTGGCAGTGCTGAACTTCATCATTTCCAAAACACAGTGATGTGCTGTATTTACAACAATATGGTGCACCCCCGTTTTTCACTAGCGCTGGCGCTGAAAATAGCTGAACACAGACGCCCATGCACCAGAGTGGCAATTTGCTACTTGTATGTGTGCTGCATATTCACACATAGAAGTACCAAATCACCATTATTTAATGATTGTTTATGAGCAGGAAGGGACACCTTCCTGCACATGAACAATCATGAATGGTGCAGCACACATAGAAAAAGTAAGACCGAGAAGAAACAGAAGTATTCCTCCTCGTTGCACCAATCTAACGCCTGCTTTTGAAAGGAGCTGAGATGTACGGATCTTTGTAAATATGGGGCAGCGTCAAAAAGCAATGGTTGTTGCGGTGGAACGCCTCACAGCTACACCCATTGCACGCCCCTTTAATGTAGATAAAGCTTTGCAAACACGGTGCAGGGCCTTGCACCACCGTAACGTTGAAAAAAGTGACATCACAGACTATTGAGAACTTTTAGCAGCCCAACATAGTTAACCTGTGTTACCTTGTGACAGCTCTGCAATTGTAGCCAACAGTGATTTTCGCCCTGGGTCATGAACATTTGTATTTACAATACAGCTAATGACTGTCCTGACTCCTAATGCAAAATGCATTTGGCAAAAAACGCCGAACTAGCTGCCGGCGTCTCAGGTGAAATGTGGACACTTAGCAGCTCTGCAGGTTTGCCTGCGGGTGTGTATGTTCCTGTTTGGGTGGCTCAGTGAGTTAGTTGCCTGTGTAAAGTGGTCCATGTATGTTCTGGCCTATATTATTATTATTATTATTATTATTATTATTATTATTAGATTTTGTAGAGCGCGTAGTCACCCGTAAGTATCCCAGCGCTAAGATCCAATCAAACCAGAGGGACGCCCGGGGGGCGTCAGTTGCTTT
The DNA here is from genome assembly GCF_964261635.1 of Lissotriton helveticus. Taxonomy (NCBI): domain Eukaryota; kingdom Metazoa; phylum Chordata; class Amphibia; order Caudata; family Salamandridae; genus Lissotriton; species Lissotriton helveticus. Next base: position 1,225,623,164 of record NC_136070.1, on the reverse strand, counting down.
GGTGAGCGTTCTGACTATGCCCGAGTGCTGTATGTGCCTTGGCAGGGTGGATCGGTGCTTGTATCGGTGCTTGTATGTGTCTTGCCTGTGTACAATGAAGCTCCTCCCTCTCTTGCTCTGTTTGCATGCTTGCATGTGTTCCTGTATGTTGTGTGTCATTGTGTGTAGGCTCTATAATAAAAACAGTATATTATGCTTTCTTTGTAATGTTTTGTTAAATCAGTTATGTTCTCTAACCTGCTTTCCACATCCTTTGCTCCCACTCAGGAGGAGAGATGGCAAACAAAGAAAAGTTTCACTGTTTGAAAGACTTCCACAAGGACATCCAGAAACCGTCTCCTGGAAAGAGTCCAGGGTCCCGCCCGGAAGACGAAGCTGAGGGGAAGCCACCCCAGAGAGAGAAATGGGCTAGCAAGATTGACTTCCTGCTCTCAGTGGCTGGTGGATTCATCGGTCTTGGCAACGTCTGGCGCTTCCCGTATCTCTGCTACAAAAATGGCGGAGGTGAGTAGAGCAACACATTTTCATCTTTGGTTTCAGTAAACAGTTCTGGCTTGACCAACATATGTTAATCACAAAAACACTTTTAAATGTACATCATGAATACATTTAACAAGGATTATTCTTCATGTACTTATAATCAAAACCACAGTGTTTACACAAATTCAATATTTTATTATTTTATTGTTTCCATTAGTGGCAGGTGAAGAAAGTGAGTGAGTGAGATTTTCAGATGGTGAATCCTGCAAACAGAATTATATCCAGGTACTTCTGAGAAATTGATTAGGCAATTTAGTGCTAGAGGAGAAAAGGGGTACAACTTAGCATTAAGTGTCAGGAACCAAGGGAGCTGGAAAGAGGAGATCTCTTCACTGGGAATCTTCTTTACCCTACTTGGTGTGCAGTAATCATTTGAAGGATAGATCAAGGGGCATATTTTTTTTGTTGCTCTCTATGTTGAAATGATCAACATGTGTGCCTATCAGCACCCATTCCTTATGGTGATTTTTGAGCCACCTGCCATTGAATGGTTATCACCAATCTATTACACTCTGGCAACCAAAGTAGTCAAGACATTTGTACTTGTAACTGTACAGGTAGAGGCCTTCTAGCCAACATGTAGAATTAGAAATAGCAAGCACAATTTTAAGAGAGATGGCGGTGTGCAGTTCAGATCACGGCACAATTATGAGTTGTGGTGACTGAGGCGGATCGATAAAAACCATTAAGAGCACAGTTACATGATGTACACATGTACACACGAAGCGTAATGGATACTTAAGGGTAGGAGGCCAACTGATTATGTTTTCAAGATTTGGAGGCAGTTTAAAGTATAAAGTTTGTACTTTAAAGATCCTGTATGCCTCAGGGTGGACAAGAGAAGTTATTCCATTGGATGTGCCAAGCAGCTCAAAGGGCCAACATCTTCAGGAGGTTGAATTAGGAGAAGGAAACAAGACGAGGAAGTTTGCATCATAATGATAAGGGTGAAAGCGAAGCCAAAGCAGGAGATAATATACCCAAGAAAATTGGTTTGGGTTAAATAGGAATGCAGTGTAGATTGGTAACTGGCGGGTAAGTGGGTGGAGAGAAGGGATCATCAGGAAACAAAGAATGATTGGTTCAAGAAATAGCATCTGTAGTGCCAAGCTTGCAGTGCCCAGGGAGAGACTAGTGGTCAACAGCATCCAAATTATTAGAGCAAGCAAAGGCTCTAGAGTCACCTCTGACAAGTCTGACTAGTTTGAGTGCTTGCCCATTTCTTTCCAATGCAACAAGTGACGATGGCCCATTTGTATTATCTGCATCTTTCAACCAATTCTTGGGCTCCAAAGCAGCCTTGCAGTAGCCTGTCCCCCCCGGAAGTAACAATTATATAAAATGTCAAGGCAGTAAAGTAATGTGAAGCCTGCTCCCTATCCAAAGCCAGGAAGTGGTCAACTTTATCATAAGGAATTTGCAGGTTTTAACTACCAGTTGTTCCTTAACAGATGTAAGGTGAGATAATTGTGACATGCCCAGGAAATGGTTATTCTTTGCTACCATACGTACCATTAATAGAAAGCTAGGAGCTAGAAGTGTTCTCTTTGTGCACTTTCTACTATTCGTCCTATCTTCACGTCTTTACTCAGTGACAACGTTTATTTGTTTTTCTCTTCCATTACAGGTGCATTTCTCATACCATATTTCATTTTCCTGTTCGGAGGAGGTTTGCCAGTGTTTTTCTTGGAAGTGGTGCTTGGGCAGTACACCTCCGAAGGCGGAATCACCTGCTGGGAGAAGATCTGTCCAGTCTTTACCGGTAATCAATAAATATATGTAAATATTTGACACAAGTTAATCCTTTAAACACCTACAGCGAGAAAAAAAAAACAATGCAAACAATTTTAAAATGTCTACAATAGTTTGATCAAAGTAACCTTGCCATTCCAACCTATTCTGTACTCTGGTAGCTGGGAAGGCATAAAGAAGGTGCATACAGAGGAGCCGCTGCTGAATAAATGTTGGACTGATCTATCCCTTTTGGGGCACAACTAATACTGATGTGTATAATGTTGGCTTCTGTGTGAAGTGGCAGAGTGAGCAAAAACAAGTCTATGGTATAGGACCCAGTATGGTGATCCAAGTATTCCGTCGAAGTTCTCCATTGGTTAGTCTACTCTGACATTGACATCAGTTTTTCTTTCACTTTCAGTTTGACTAGAAAAGACATGGTTATCCATCGAAACTACTTTTCTGTAGAGCATTAAGTTAAATTTGTGGATGCTTTAGTTCTAACAGGTCTTCAAGGACTGGCAGGACTCTTGACCTTCCCTTTAGTTTAGGTTTGGGCAGTTTGTGTAATATGTATGAGCAATGCAGCCAACCGTAAATCTTCCCATGAAATAGGGGGCACATAAAATCCCTTTTCTAAATCCAACCCCAGAAGTTGATTGCCCCTCAACATATCAATGATCCAGTTATAAGCTCATTTGGAAGCAGGCAGACTGGCTGTTCCAATGACCATGCTTAAATTTGTGCATTTTAAATGTTTGTGCGGGGGGTTTGCTTCACACATTTACTACCTTGTCGGTAGAAAGCATTCTAATGTTTCTTGTCCACAATCTTCCTTCTCCTCCTCTTTAATGTTATGTAATGATGACAACTAACTTATTTGCTGAATTAAATCATGCCTTTTACACGGCATGTGGTCCATTTTGGAAAGTGGTTGTCCTACTTCTTTCTTTCTTTTCTCTAGTCTCCCATTGATCCTCAGAGGAAGAAATTGTCTTCAGGTTGTTGTATATATCCATTTCCTTATGTTTTTTTTCGCAATTAATTCCCATTCTCTAGTTATGGCCTGCACAAGCGAACACCATACACTATGACTTCCATAGCTGCACTGCATCCTGTGGGTGAGGCCACCACAACTGAATACCATTGTGCAGATGTGCTCTGAATAGATAAAGATCATTGGCCAGATGTAGCTAAAACATAGGGCCCGATTCAAAGAATGAACTTAAGACTCATTCCTAAACTTACTACTATTTTGGTATTCACAGAATGCACTTACTATTTTTGGCATTCACAGAATGAACTTACTACTTTTGATATTCACAGAAGTTAGGATTTTGTCTTAAGTTTGACTTAAGACATTCTTAATACAGACTTAAGACAAAATCCTAACTTAAGTCTGTCTTAAGTTTGTCTTAAGTTTGTCTTAAGTCTGTCTTAAGTTTGTCTTAAGACAAACTTAAGACAAAATCCTAACTTCTGTGAATACCAAAAGTAGTAAATGCATTCTGTGAATGCCAAAAGTAGTAAGTGCATTCTGTGAATACCAAAATACTAGTAAGTTTAGGATTGAGTCTTAAGTTCATTCTGTGAATCAGGCTCATAGTCTCCAGTGGTCTCCAAAGCTAAATTCAAAGGTCTTAAGGTGGCCCTCTGAATTGAATGTCATTCTGTTAGTTAAGTGGTACTAGTGATTCATGCATACAGGGTTGCTGCTCTCTTTTGTCTGTAATGACTCACACAGGCTCAGGTTGCACTTCGACATCCTCAGTTGAACATAAAGGATTATTGTGCAGCATAGACTGCTCAAGGATCCCAGTAACCTACCATGGGCTTCGACCATAGCAGAGCATTTAACAAGTACACTGGAGTCAGACAGCAATGGAGCCATGTGAGCTGTATTACCGCGTGTGTTTACTTATTTGTTTTAGAGTTTTATGTAGCACTAGCTAGACCCGAAAGTATCAGATCACTTTACATGTTATGCAAAGAAATGTATTCATACTACATGTGAGAATTCGGCCGGGTTACAACAGTCGACCACATTATATAGAAAAATACAGCATTAAGGTAGTCAAACAGTTAAAGAAGAAGAAAAGAATACGCCATTAAGGTAATGACATTAGTGAACAGTTTGTAGACTGCACAAGTCAAGCACCCACTGCTGGAACAGGCCCCTTGCTCAGCCATAGGACCATTGGCCAGACATTATAAACAGGCACTGCCTGATTGGATTCTCAATTACTTGGGGTCTCTAGTACTGAGGAATGTATGTTCAAGTAAGTATCATCAAGGGTATGATAGAGAGCGGGGTCAGGTACATACATGTGGATAAAAGAATAGTAAATCTATGCTTCATATATACATGTATCTTGGCACTATAGCAGTAGTCAGTATTCTAGATTTGTAAGCTGAAACAAAAAGCAGATAATGTGGTAGAACACTGCGCTTAGGATGGCTTATATTTGTATGAGGTGTGTCCCTTGCACATGCAAGGTAAACAATACTCCCTTTGGATGAATACATGTGTAATGAAATGATGACTTCTCGTTGGACTACAACTATCCTACATAGGATGGCGGTCCTGCAGCAACCAGATTTAGCATTCCTTGCCCATAGTTGCCAGGCATGTAATTGGCAGTACCTTCACTCCGAGGATAGCTTATGTTTGCTGTTTGCATGACTGTACCTCCTTTTATGTAATAGTCAAGCTCTTGTTTGATTTCATTCACACAATTGTTAGGTTCTCCACCTGCCAATTGTTGGTAGAATATAAAAAAGTCCCAGGTATTGAATACCTTTTTGTCTTTAGGCCTTATATTAAGAAGAGGTTACTTATGCTTGGTACATTGTTTCTCCTTTGTTCATCAATTTCTTTTAAACGAGAACTTATAATGGAAGTGCAGGATGCATTATGATCCAATTGGACTGATATTCTGTCTATACAAATGTGTAAAAAGTCTAATTTATGTTCGGTTCATACATACAAATTTTATGTGCAGCTTTCTCAGTAGAATGTAAACATATACATGAATTCTGAACTGAACAAAGCAATCAACATGTATATATGTATGTATTTCTATAGCAGAAACCTAGTCCAAAGCAATAATGATGATAGGAGAGGTAGCTGGAGTATGGACAGTTAATACATTATGTAGTATTTTTAAATCATCATTTTTAAAGAGGCGAGTCTCGAACTCTTTCCTAAATTGGAGCTGCTTTGGTGTTATTGATGGATACGGGGATGTTGTTCCAGATCCTCAGTGCATGGATGGAAAAGGTCTACTGATTTGTTTTTTTCTTTTTTACACTTCCTATTCTGCAGTCTGGTGTCCTGAATGTGGGTGTGCCGAGAAGTACCAGGGATTGTGAGCTTGTCCGCTAGATAAGCGGTGGTGCTGTACATGATGTCTTTGTAAATGATGTGGCTGATTTTGAAGAAGTTGCCTGCTAAGAGGAGCCAATGAAGTTCCATCAGGGTGGGGATGATGTGATCATATTTCTTCCGACCTTGGATGAGATGACCTGTCAGCCTGTATGATGCTATTAAGGGAGGGCCAGTATGGAGTCTAGGAGGCCATGGAGCAGGTCATTACTACCAATCAGATGCAAGAAAACGATGGCTTGAACAGCAGGGCTGAAGTCGCTTTCTGGAAAAAACGGGTTTTACTTTCTTTAGACGAAAGAGCTGGCACCCGGCTGTCTTTGTTTTTTGTTTATTTATTTATTTATTAAAGGTTTGTATTTCGCTGGCTGGACCCGAGGGTATCAGAGCGCTTCACAGCAAGTACAGAGGCGTTAGACAGACATTGCAGACGGAAAACAAGGCAGGGAGCACAAGAGCGAATACAGTCTGTACAATAGCAGCCAAGCATAAAACAGGGCAGACAGTCATAGGCAAGTCAATCAGCTCTGAGGTGAACGAGAACATGGAACTTCAAAGTCCAGGTTGAGTTCTAGTTAACCCCGGAACGATCGAGGAAGAGGACTTTGAGTAACTTCTTGAATTTCGGGAAGTATGCGGTCATTCTGATGTGTGGGAGGATGGAGTTCCAAATCTTGGGAGCATTGCCCGCAAAGGATTTGCTCGATGTTGAGAGTTTCTGGGATTTCAGAGGAATGAGTAGGAGCATGTTGGAGCTTCTGAGGTTTCTAGACTGACCGGCCCTTTTGAGCTTGTTGGCCAGGTATTCAGGTTTGCTTGTATGCAGGGCTTTGTGTGTGAGGCAGGCTGTGCGGAAGCTGGCTCGTTGGTCAATAGGGAGCCACTTCAGATCCTTAAGAGCTGGGGTGATGTGTTAATATTTCTTTGTTCCCGTGATCATTCTTGCAGCGGCATTTAGGGTAGAGGTCAGAGGTCACAGGTGCCATTTGGCTGTTCCAGTCAGTGTGGCAATGCCGTAGTCAATTCTGGAGAGAACCAGAGCCTGCGTGGCCTGTTTCAAGTCTTTCGTGGGGAGAAAAGGTTTTAATTTGTAGAGCAATTTCAGGTTCAGGAAAGCACTTTTGTCAGTTTTTGAGACGTGTTCTTTCATATCCAGTTTGGGGGTCAAGGGTGATCCCTAGGGATTTTATGGAGTTCGATAGAACAAGAGGAACACATTGTTCTTGGCAATGTGCACCTTGAGGGTGAGGTTGGTGTCCAGGCAAAGTCTAAGTGAAATGGCATTCCCTAAAAGGTGGTCTTCAAAGCCATGAAGCCATGTTTGTTCTGGTTCGTGTTTGTGTCCATGGCAACTTAAAGGAATCCTGTTTTTGTTGTGTTGAGCTTCAAGAAGGCCCAGGGCATCCAGATTCAGATGAAGTGCTGGCAAGTTTTGATTGGTTGGATGTCTAAAGCAGAGGAGACTTTATTAAGTAGAGTTGTGTATCATCGGTATATTGCTGGATCTTGATGCTGTTATCTGTGAGTAGAGCACCTAGCGGCTCCATGTAAAGGTTGAAGGTGACAGGAGAAAGTATGTAAATCTGGGGGACTACTCGGATGATAAAAATCATCTGGGGCCTATGGTGCCCATATGATTGAACTGGTGTCTGTTGGAAAGGTTGGAGGAGCACTACATTGCCTGTGAATCCCATTCAAGACTCCAGTGTGCATATGAGGGTGGGATAGTCAACTGTCTGTAAGGCAGTTGAGAGGTTCCAGTAATATCAGGAGACAGGGTCATTGTTATCTGTGGTCAGGAGGGCATTGTCCAAAATAAGGATGATTAAGAAAATGTTTGTTTTTCAAGTCATAGTCTGTAGGTGCTAAACGTGTTTTTTTGTTGTGGACCATACTTGAAATCATAAAGATGGATTTCTTCTAGTTCTGAGTCACTCATAGGGGTGGGAAAAATGTGAATATTACCCACTCAGTTCACAACTAATTCCTCACAATAACCTAATAGCAGTGAGTTTTGCTTATATTACATCCTTAACATCCTGTTTGAGGACTTCTCATGATTTAAAAAATGCAAACTTTGGAAAATTAATAAAGCTTTGAAGACAAGGTTACAAAGTTTGCGGAGGGATTTTTAAAAAACTTTACACACCCCTAATATTTAGCACATTGCAAAAGTTAATACTGTGCTATGAATGATAGTCTCTCATTGTTTTGCATCATGACAGAAATGAGCAAATAGAATTGCATCAGTGCCGATATTGATCTTCGATATTTGTACGGCCTTGAATCCCATCTCTTATCTTCAATGCAGGGTAAACTGACCTTCTCTTTCCAATGTGTGTTCGACTGATGTGTTTATCTGATGAAATCTATTGCTTCTCATTACGTCTGAGAGTGGCCCCTGTTTTAGCTGTGTAGCCAGTCTATGCCACTCTGCAAAAACTTAGTAAATGCCTGCATTCCACTTATGAGCCATCATCATCTACGAGTTTATTGGACTGTAAACTGTGAATGCTTGGCAATATCAGGTTCAGTAATAAACAGATGCTTTCTAAATCCATCGCAGGCAAGTGCAGCAAATTCACTTGTCAGCATAAACAGTTGTACCTGGGAGGGAAAGTATTTTGAGAACCTGAAAGTAATATTATCTTCTGTAAACTCTAACTTAATAGAGCTTACCATGTGTTGCCAACATGACTGGGATTATTGCACAGCATGCTTCTGTGTTTGTCAGCTGAAGGAACATACTGCTATTTTAAAGTGATGCATAGATAGCATTTTTGCTTAGTTTAGAAATTGAAGAGTCATATGAAGCACACATTTTTCTACATGAAGTGCAGGGCAATGGTTGTATGTGATTTCGTGGGAAAACGATTTCATGGAATACCATTACTGAGAAAACATTTCATCTAAAATGTTTAATGGAAATTTTCAGAATGAATTGCATTTATCTTTTTGTAGAAACCAATTCATTGAAAGTCTTTTTGGTCTAAATTGTCTTTTGAATGCTTTTTTATTTTATGTAAATGCAATGGTTGCAGATCTTAATTTCAGAAATATTTTTGTCGGAGATATTTATTTCAGTGATTTACTTCACAGGACATTATTTCATATGTATATCGTCGACATTCTCAGACAATTACTTTGGATGCTTATAATTCTCGGAGCTCTCACCCCCCAGGAATAACATCCATTGCTGACCCCTCACAACCCTTAAACACTATAAATCCCTGCCCCCTAAAACTCTTCACCACAAGTAAACAACACTGATCCCTGAAGCCTAAAAGCCTTTTCTACCCAACAAATCCACCATCTCTGAGCTCTAAAATCACTCACTACACCTAATCCTACCCATTCCTGAACTCGAGAACCCATTTCTATGCCTAAACCCCACCCATTGTGTACCCCTTAAAACACCTCAGGTCATCGAAACTCCACTCTTCCTTGAACTCTAAAACCCCCTCACCACACTTAAACACCAGCCATCCATGACCCATAAGAACTCATCACACTAAACTACTCATCACTGAACCCTAAAAAACTCTTTATACATCTAAACTCCACCCATCCCTGAATCCTTAAAACCCCTCACTACCATAAACCCCACCTCATCCTGAACCCTAAAAGCTCTTCACCGTCTCAGCCGCTACCCAAAATTGAACCTTAAAAATCCTCACCGGCCCTAAACTCTGTCAATCCATGAACCCTAAAACCTCTCGACACTCATACACTCCACCTGTCCCTGAAAACTAAAAACACCTTACACACCTAAACACCACTCATCCGTGAACCTTAAAAAGCACTCACCACATCTGCACTCCACCCATCTCTGAACCCTAAAAACCCTATTCTATGACCTATCGCCAATTATTCCTGACCTCTAAGAACCCCCTCATCACCCTAAACATGATCCAACCCTGAGGCCAAAAATCCCACAGTAGTCCTAGACTCCACCCAAATTTAATGTAATTTTGGATTTTCTTTAAAATTATCTTTTATTTAAAATACAAAATTGTTCTTTTAATTTGCGAATTTTTTTATATTTCCTCAAAATTGTCTTTACTTAAAATTGATTTCTATGATTTAGATTCTTCCAATGTGGTTTCTATGTTTTCGTGTTTCTATGAATTCACCTACTACCTGGCACAACAACTTGTTGTCAGTGGTTTTCTTGATGTATTTTTATTGATCATCAAAACAGTTTTTGTGATTTGATATCTAATACCCTTATTTAGAAAATGGTGGCAAATGAGAATCTGCCCCCCCCAAAAAATAGAATTAGCATCACTGGCGGAATAACTGCCCTATTGATTGTATGCCACTTAGCGGACATTATATCTATGGAGGCTGCTGTTTTAATTTTAAGCTAAGAAAACCATAAATACATCAATATGGTTTCAATATTTATGATTCTTATATCTGAACTAAGGACATGTTATGCTTGAATCATCATTTTTCTAACACCTCCTATAAGTTTTCAGCTTTGAGTAGCTAGAAAGGAATATTTTTTCCTACAATGGTCACCTTAATTTTTTTTAAGTTACAGTTAATATCAGCGGGATTTATTTATTGCAAAATATCCATTTTCAGTAGTTGTCTTCTATTTTTACAACTTCACACACAAGGCAGAAACGTATTTTGCCAATTCTGCTCACCCTTGGTTTGAATGCTAGCTGAGCTGGTTCAAACCTTTCCCAAGTCGATAACACGGGCTATCGATTTTGGGAGAATGTCCACTTATTTTTCAATTGCCCCAAGACAATACAATTGCTATTCATGACTACACTTGGAATCACCACTGCAGATGAGTTTAGTTATCAAATTGTTATCCCATAGCAATATTGGTTCTCTGTGGCTTCTATTGGCTCAAAAACGTAGTTAGCTATTTTTATCTCCATTGTTCTGAATAACTCCATATAATATTCAGATTAACTTTTTACAAATGCTGCATCTGCATTTTTGGAAAACAAAGGATTTAATAATTTAATAACTTCACAAATAAAGCCATTATTTCAAACTGAATCTGTCTCTAGTTGTTCAGTGAGTTTTACTGTCACTCAACAACCTGACAAAGATGAAAGCTGAGTAAAAAATAATGGGAATTTTTGTTGGAAATCAAGGAATATTTCTTGCCACAAAGAGAATACATTTAAAACCGGTTATGCACTTGGATTTTTAGATAATGCTACAGTCCTCTTAAAAGAGTAAGGTGTTCCTTTGAACTGAAAGAGGCCTTGAATAAAGTTTCAGCATATTGATCTGTTTAGATCATTGTTGTCTTGGTTAAATTGGCTATTTAGGTCCTGTCGAAGTTCTTATTACTTTAACGTCTTGATACATAACCTACTTATTCCTCCTCAAATAGATGTCTTATTCAATAGCAAACAGATAAGTTGCTTTGCTTACTCTATTACTTTGACATTGTAATAAATTGTTATTTGTATTATTGATATTGATTTTATTACTCCTTATTGACTGCTTGTTAACTGGGCTTTGGTTTTCCCTACCCCTCACTGCTAATGTTTTCTTTTTCCAAATATCGATTGTCACCACGATAAACAATATTATTGAAGTAGTTTGTATTTGATATAATTAGCTGGAAGTGTGAATAATTTGTCAGAAGGCACAATCTAGTTGAGCAGAGGGGATTGAATTCTTGGAGTAGCAATATCGACCTGGAACAACATTACATCCAAAATATTGACTATCGCTGTATCGTCAAGTTAAGTCGATATGAAGTTTGGTATAGTACATCCATACCTCCCTACATATATGTACCTTAATGATACAGTGTAAATTCATATAATGATGCAGAATGTTTTCTGGTTTATATCTCAACTGTAATATAACGACATACAGGAACTGAGTGGTATATGAGGATCAGGTGGCAGAAAGCGGGACTTCGGTGATCTCCTTGGAAGGGCCGCAGTCTTGTGGAAAAAGCAATATATGTGTCCCATGGCACTCTATTTTGCGTGTGTAAAATCATATGATTTAGAAACTGACACTCAGTTACTTCTGGTGGCTCATAATTGGGATGACCTATTCAAGGATTGAAATGACAATATTTTAAAGTTTGCAAGTGAATCTGAATGGCATTTCCAAAGAATTTCTTACACCAAGCAGCTGCAGCTCATTTGAAGGGAGTTTTGCTCTCATCTACTTCCTCCCCATTTCCTACCTCTGCAATCAACCAATGAAAGCCTTGTCATATCGAGCAATAACATATTTTGAAGATAGTAAGGAATGATATTAGAACCTTGTGTCACTGTAAGTTCATGGTTACCACAACAGGTATCACTGTAGAGCAGCTGATTTCAACCTTTCAGAAAAATGTATACACTCTTTCCCTATTGGTTCTAAATTTTAGTGCAAAAGGAATGACTAAGGGTAACCTGTTACATTTGCTTCCCCAGGTATCGGTTATGCTTCCATCGTGATTGTGTCCCTCCTGAATGTATATTACATCATCATCTTGGCCTGGGGGATGTACTATCTCCTCCAGTCCTTCCGGAGCAGACTGCCGTGGGCCTACTGTCACCAGACATGGAACACTGACAACTGCATAGAGGACACCTTTCGGAAGAACAAGACCCTGTGGATGTCTCTTAATGTGACAAACTTCACATCTCCTGTCACAGAGTTTTGGGAGTAAGTTATTTATTTCTAACCAGAAGAAGATCCACATAACTGTACATCTTACACCATGATCTTATTGTATACCTCTGAGGCTGAGGTGATGTCATACGTCATGCAGAAGCCTGGGATCCCATAATAGCTCCAGTGATTTACTCAATACAGTTTGTAAGTCGAGCCTAGCGAAGCGCGCATGCGCTGCATTAGGAGATGACCTTTAGAAATCGGTCTGCACTTTTCCTCACACTCGTGCATGTGGCGGTATCCAGCTTGCGGGAGCAAGCAGCGGTGCGCAGGGGCCATCTGTTTGTAATTAGCGTGGCCGCACGCGCGCGCGCTCACTGTCGCCTTCACTTTCTTTCCATCTCTTTGTGTAGTCTTTGCTTCGATGGAGATATGCGGGCGCTTGTTTATTTATCATCCTTGTGATTATCTCTCCCGCTGCACTCCGTTTTACTCTCTCTTGCCCGCCTGCTTTACGGCTAATCTAGAGCCTTGTTTTCCAAAGAGTACAAACATTCTTAAAAATATATACTTCAGACATATGCAACATATACACTGTGCATGCCTATTTATTCATAAAAACTCTTTTAAAGTCTGTGCCCTTGTGTGTAGCACTCAGACTGCTAACCGGCCTAATCGACACTAAACACAAATCCAAAATAAACATGTAAAATACCAATCGTTGCAGGTCTGCCTTTCATGACTATGGTCTTATTGCCTATTAAATATATTGCCCTCTTCTTAGCTTTATTTGAATGAAATTATTTTTATTTCAGTTTTTCAGTGCTGAGATTAATTAGTTTATTTAAACTGTATGGATGCTGGGTTCCGATCCTTCCACTTCTTAAGTGAAGCCCGCGGTACCAAAGTTAGACTCGCCCTTACAGAAGCAGTGTCGCCAGTACAGGCTGCTTTCATTCTGACCCTGCAGCTGCAGTTTCTTTATTTTGTTTTTTTTAGTCTGAACTTCAGCCCTGTGTCATTGGCAGAAGCACCAAACCTGACTCCTGTGTATTGCTGCTGTATTGGGTGGTGGAGCAGGAGGAACAGGCGCAACCAGCTGTTATTTTGTATTTTGCAGGTGCAAGGGGTGGTGTTGCGGGGGAGGGCAGCATAGGCAGGCAACAGTATTTTGTATTTGCTTAGGAGGACGTGTAGGATCAGGGCAGCAGGACTCAAGTGGAGATAATATGTTATGTGTGGATTTGTGAGACACCCTCCCCCCATTTTTCTTGCTGGACTACTGCACTGTTAGGACAGTTGAAGTGGGACAAAGAAACACTAAGGTGGCCAATACAAAATATAGAACTACGGCTGGCACTGGAATCCACAGCTAGGCACCTGTAATGCGGGCACCCACAATAAGGAAAGTGGCACAGTGCCATAAATACACAGTGACATCTATAATGAAGACACACCGCAAAAGCACTAACAACCAAGGTAAAGGACCGAATGTTCATTAACCTCACAAGGAAGTCTATAGATGTTGCAAAGGAGCAATAACTGTTAAGATGATCACAGCCAGGTCCATTTCGTGAAGCCCTATGCAGATTGTGCCCCACCTCAATGGACATGGCCTGAAACCATGATGTTGGGGCTCTTTACATGGAAGGTTGTGTCTTTGGAGGCTAAGGTAGGCTGAAGAACTTGACTGAGGACCTTGCCATGGTGGAACATAAGCTGTCCCTTTTCTTGATGCATTGGTTGGCAACAGGGCCCCTTGTGACTTTGTCCATGCAGAGTAGAATTGGAGGTCTAGTGGAGCGTCATCTTCCTCTCTGACCTGCCCACAGCTAGGGGACATGACACATGGTAGTCTCCAAGTGATCTTCTGAGAGATGCAAAGGAGGCGGAGGTTTATATCTTTGATGTATGGCATGTCCATGTGTTCTGCCCAGACACATTAACAAGGGGCGGAGACACACGGGGACATGCACGCGTTAACACACACAAGCATGCACAAGCACACACACACACACACACCTACCTTTAAATATCTTGTTTGGAAGGAGCTAACTTAATTAGCGAGTCTTCTGCAGTTCTGTGCCCTTGATATGAACAAGTGACAGAAGTAATTTTCTGACTCACACTTCTGTGGTTTAGTTATGGTATGTGACGTCCAAATGCATCTAAGTTACCCATGCAAGGATGTGACCTGAGTGAGAATGTTACGTACAGTATGTGCACCTTTCACTTTTTTGTTAGTGACTCCTAGATAAAAAGAAGTAGCCAGTCCATGGATGTTCAGATGAGTGGTCACGGAAGTACAATAATGTGATGAGTAATTTGATTTGGTATATTATTTATATAGTACACATTCACTGCTTGGAGATTTTTTTCACTGAAGCAACAGCGACAAACAATAACTCAGTTAGTCTGGGTTTCAATGACATAACATCCATTACAAGAGAAGTCAGCAGAATGGGGACATTTTGAGGACTTTCCCAAAGGTTAGCTGATTAGAGGATGTGGCCTAAGGGCTAGGGCGGTCAACCTCGATGCATTGGCATAGCCAATAGGTATCGCTTTTGGGACCTTATAAGTATTTAGTTATGCAGCGAAATATCCTTGGTACAACAACATCAACTGTTGCATGGCCAAACACTTATAAGGTCCCAAAGGCGAGACCTATTGGCTTTACCAATGCATGTTTAGTGTTTACATTTTATAGCTGTCATCTGCCTATGAAATCTTTTGGAGGAAAATGTTACTCACATCACAGAGGTTTTGCAATGGAGCCTGCAGCAAATTAGTAGAGCTACATCACAAAGATGTGCCAACTCTATAAAAGCACTCCCTGGTCTGTATGCGGAGCGCAGATAGTTTTGCTTACATGGAATGTGAATGCACTTCCATTACATGATCTGCATTGAATACACTGCATAAATTAGCTTTCTCTTGTTGACTCTTGCTTAATATCTAGCTTTGTTGAGGCATATGTTGAAGTTTCTGTCTCTGTATTAAGTATCTTAGTTAGTGTAGTGTGGTGTCCATAACTCAGGTTTGCGATTGCTGATATCACAATTGGAGGGAATTGTACTCTCCCTCCCTGGTACCCAGCCCCCAGCAGAGACTATGTGAGCTTCCCTCAAATATACACACTCTCAAACAAAAGCAATCACACACACATGTGGACTGATGCATATGAGGTATAGCTGATACAGCAGTGTCAGAGAGAGGAACTGTTTTGTAATGACATCAGCAAAACTTGGCTCACAAAGTGGCATACATACATGTATATAGAACACATACAATTAAAATATCTTTAGAATAACAAAATACAACCAAAACTTGGCAAAACCCATAATTATTATGCAGTAGCAGCTATACAGCGCTTGCTACTGGTAAGTGGGGTGTTGAAATGCCTGCCCACACATTGAAGAGATATACAACATGCAGGGTGGTGGATGGGAGAGCGTTGTCTTATTACTGAGCCTATGAAGTGTTTCCATGTTGTGTGGTTATTGTGTTGTGGGACGCTGTATTTAGTAGTTTGCTGAGTGAAAGCTGTGTGAGTGGTACACGTGTGATTTATGTTATGACATATGTTGGCAGCATTAGTTAGCTCTACAGGTCCCTTTTTGGTATTTGCAGTTATTATATTGAAGAATCCACCACTGTTTTTACAGTAGTTGCTGCATTAATATCAACCCTTCTGGGTTCTTATGAGGCTGGCTAGGTCTAAGGAAGAAGGAAGAGAGGGTCAAAGCTCTTAAGGACTTTGGGGCATATTAACAAGATGTGCGTTAAAAAACGCACATCGCACATTTCAGTATCGCCGGATTTTTTCGCCGTGTTAGCTCGTTATTATCAACACGCAACACGTAGGCGATAGTAAATCCTGCGATAGTGAACATTAGCGCGTGAAAACAAGCGCTGTTTTCACGCGCTAATGTGTGCCTTGATAATATGGGGGGGGGTGGATTCAGCTTTATGATCCACACCCCCATGTTATCAATGCCTAACGCCTTGTCAGAGCAGGCATTGGGAGACCTACGATAAACGAGTTTATCGCAGGTCTTTTCCTCCCAACGCCTGCCTTGGTGATAGGGTGTTCCCACCTCCAACCACATTTTACATGTGGTTGGACGTGGGAACGCCCACTTTGCATGTCATTAGCGATGTTTCTCGCTGATATGCAAAGTGGGCTTGAGGCAGGCGTTGGAATGCCCTTGTGAATAGGGCGCTGGAAGTATTGCCACTTTCTCGGCGAATTGTGCCGAGAAAGCGGCGATACTTCAGCTTGTTAATATGCCCCTATATGTCTCTCTTTCTGGCCCCCTATTCTGTGGTTGAGAGAGTTTGGTAGTTTTAATATACTTTTGATTCTGAGTATTTTATCTAGATCTGGAGACTCCATCTTTGTTAGAAAGGTTGGGAGCAGTGGTGATGTTGTTGTCAGGGCTGAGGATGTATTTAGACGAGGTCAAGGAGGAAAGTAACTCGATGTTAGAAATATGCATACTGACTGAATGAATTCGCATTGAAGAAGAGCCAGTGAAATAATACGAAATTGCTCAAATTGAAGACTTTTGAGGATATGGGAATTTTCATTTACAGAAAGAATGGAGAATACACTTACATTTTGCCAAAATTGGCTGCTGCATTACCCACAGAACTATAAAGAGTTTGGGGTTTATCCCTGTTCTCATAGGGCATAGAATCCAAAATCTCTTCCATTGCCTGTTAGCCTTGTGAATGACTTCATAAAATAGTGAAAGGCCCCACACCCTTCTTCGTATGCCAAACATAAGCCCCTGACTTGGAATAATTACTACAGCGTTGCTACCCTCCAGCTTCAGCATGCTGTTGTAACTCCTTTTCCCCTCTTCACCTGCAAAGTGCTTTCAAGCAGCCATAAGGCTATGAGAGTGTTCAATAGGCTAAATTTAATATAACACACATACTCTACTAGGTTTCAGTCTGAGGCAGAGCTAGAGACAAACAAGTCAAACCCTAGGCCTTAGTTTTATTCTGCAGTAGAAGACTACTCTATTCCTGACTTTATAAGGATCCCATGATCAACAATAACGATGACTACACATGACTTCTCAATAAAACGTAATTTTTTGGTTCTATAATAAATGCATACTGAAATAAAGCATTTATGAATTATACCATGTGTATGTGTACATGTATAATGATGTATTATATGAAGCTAAGCTAGCTGGCGACCAGGGAGCTGTATATAGGTGAGTAGAAGTTGATTCAAGATTGTGTTCAGCAATTTGGGGTCAGAGGTAGGTAAGTGGATCTAGATGCTTTTCTTGTGGGTCCAGGTGGGTGGACCCTAGCTGAGCACTGTGAAGTACTTATTGAAGGATAGGTTCTCAGTTCTTTCCTGAACTGTAGCAATGAAGGAGATTATTTGATACTAACAGAGATGTAGGTGAAGATGTTGAGGGCATAGTTAAAAAAAGGCTTGCTAATTAGTTTTTCTTTCATGTTCTTCTAATCTGTAAATCCCCCTCATGTGTATTCATGACCAGGAGCATTGCTTGTGAATGCTTTGTTTTTGTTTTAGTGGTTTTTGAAGATGATGCTAGTTTGGAGGGACAACTAGTGGAGAACCTGCGAAATGGGGGAGATGTGTTGCACTTGTTTCTGTGGCATAGAATATAGTGTTAAACGATAGAAAAGCTTGTTCTTTTATACTTTTAAGATGGCTGCTGCACTGCATGATGCAACATACATTGTGTTGTCAAAATGCATCACCAATGTGGTGGCCATTTTTAAAACACTGTTAGCTGTACTTTCAAGATGGCAGCCATGTTGTTTGACGCAACGTGACAAGATGTGACGATGCAATGCACTTTGCATCGTTCAACACTGCAGCCATCTTGAAAGTATACAGAACAATGTTTTAATTGATTTATATATTTTTAGCACTGCTAGTTACCGCACAACAGAGGTTCCTTGGGAGGATGGATGATGGGAGACACATGTAAGAACAACATCCCATACATTACCAAGGCTGCTATCCAGTGCCTGGAATGTCGCTGAAAAGCATCAGGTAGGATTGAGGAGATTGGGTGAATCGTTGTAGCAATAAAAAGAGCACAAGAACCCCCTGAAGAACAAGACATTCACGTTTCGTGAAGTGACAAACTAATGAAAAAGTAGTTCCATAACACCAACAGTCAGTCAGTCAGTCAGAAAGCTTTATTTCGGCTATTGCAGCCATAAAAGTACATATAAAATAGCATTATCCATTAAACATAGCTCATAAAATAACATGTTAATTAGAGATTAAAAAAATACAATTGTCGTTAGGACCCTTGGGAGTCAAAAAGTATCAACATATAGAGGGTCTCACCCCCTGAAATCAATTGTCACGGGTGTGGCAGCAAACAAGGGCAAATACTATAACAAGGACATCTTTTTCAACAATAAAACCAGTATAGTCGGTTAAAAAAGACACTTTTAAAGTATAAATTAAGCAAAAAATGTTTTAAATAAAATTCATAGCCTAAATTTATACAAGTTTAGGATCACAAGGGTAATCATAAGGAAACGCGATTGCCTATGTTCTCAGTTCAATCTTTCAATAGGCGTCTGCGTTTGCACCACATTGCACATAGAAATTTGGAAAAACGGGG
Source organism: Lissotriton helveticus (assembly GCF_964261635.1). Lineage (NCBI taxonomy): Eukaryota > Metazoa > Chordata > Amphibia > Caudata > Salamandridae > Lissotriton > Lissotriton helveticus. Next base: position 1,225,604,267 of record NC_136070.1, on the reverse strand, counting down.
TGAGTATCGTGTTTTAGTACCCTATAGAGTTCTCTATGGTCTCTTATACCCAGATTTCTGCAGAGTTGGAGGACCCATTTAGATCTAGCCCTTTTATATGCTAAGCAAAAAAAAACACATGCATTTCTCTTTCTTCTGCTATTAAACACCCAGGACAAAGTTGTTTAGAAACACCCGCCCAATTATTAATAAACGCATGGAGCGCTAGCGACCCGTGCCTGAATTGTAGAAACAGTTTCTTTACTGCAAGGGGTTGAATGGAGTCCAACACCAACTCCAAATTGTAATGCTGTTTTGCATCCAGAAACCTGGAAGTCAGGCTGGATGAGTCTACTGTCTGCAAAATGCGTGCCAATTTTTATTCTTTCAAAGCAGTTGCTAGTGATTTTTTAGAAATGACTGAACATTTCTCCTCTGGTGCCGACCACAGGTCATCCCTCCCTGTAGCATGAAATGTGATCCTAATAAAGGACAACCACAGGATATTCCTTGCCCCCAAAGTAGACATAACAACTTTTAGCTCCTCCCTATAATTTCCTAACTCTGGCGTACTCCATAACCGTCGCCAGTAGAGGAGTAGAAGGATAAACTATAACCAATCAAAAGCAATGGTACAGAAACTATGCTTCATGGGAGGGAAACAGAATAGGAGGTACGTCGTCCAATGGAGAGCTGGGAACTGAGATTAACAAGAAAGCCATCTAATCATAAGCTGATTCTGGACAGTATTTTATACAGTGCTGTCTGTGACAGACAACTGGAGGTATCTGTAGCGAGACCGCAAAAACCTAAAATATTCTTACATCTAAAAATCACCAGTTTCTACAGTAACTCACTAACATATTCCTTGATCCTAATGCATTTCAATCGAAACTTCAAGCTGTCCCGACATTTCAATGTCAGTGGATCCTCTTTCAAAAATGAAAAGCTAAGATCTATGTAAATGTGATTTTGTAAACAATGCCAGAATTATGCCCTGACATCTCTCTCTCCCTTCACCAGGCCTTCAGATGGCTTGTGAAGACCTGACTCTCCTCTCAGCTCTAACTCCTCGTTTGCTCCCCGCTTAGACCTGCTTCAGCGCTGGGACGCCTCTTTGCCGAGGCAGCCATGCGCTCTGCAAGTATTTTTTAATCTAATCTGTGGGACTATTAGCAGTTATGTAGGTGTGACAATGCCAGTTTGAATGGCTGATGGATAAGTGCATTGGCCTTGCATGGTTTTGGCTGTAGACTGTTTGTTTTGTTATGTGTATTATTGTAATTGGATAGCTTTGGTCAAATGGTAATAACCTCTGTTTGATCGGGAAACATCCTTTACGACGCAACATTTACCACGCAGTACCTTTACAACGCAGGATTTACAACGCAAGTCATTAGAATTGTTTAATTTACTATCCAAAACCTTCCCTACTATCCACGGGGACTGGAGTTGGAATAGTAAATTAAACTATTCCACTATCCAGCACCCCCCAACGCAAGTCATTGTAACGACTTGCGTTGTAAAACCTGTGTTGTAAAGGCATGCGTGGTAAAAGCATGCGCTGTAATGACATACATCCGTTTGATCACCTCTGTGTGGGTACTCCTATCCTTGGATGGCCGTATCTTCACGTCCCCACCTCCAAACCCAGTGCCTCTGGAAGTCACTTACTTCCTGCAATTCATGATAGGATTTACTGGACATGACTGGGACCAGGGAATGAGGCACGTACAAATCCACCTTCCAAGACAGTCGATCCATGTGCACAGGCTGTGAGGCTTGCAGTTGCCGTTGACATTGTTGGGAGGAAGCAGGCAGGCCATCTCATCTGAGTGCTAGTGGCACAAAGTGGAGTTGCAATAAGTAGGGGTGCAGCAGTAAGTTGGTGATACATGGTCTTGTGTCTCAAGGCTGTTATTCAGCTAAATGCTGATGTGCAGTGGGGGTGCAGCGGGTTCACCCTCCCAGTCAGTATTATGTGCAGCTCAAGACGTCCTCCTGGCGCTGAACATCTCACCATACAGTCAAATTCCGACTGACCAGGATCCAAGCCATACCCTCACCCCCATATTTGGAGAAGTGTGGCTCAATGGTTAGAGCGGCAGACCTTGATGCAGAGCTCTGGCCCGGGACCAGGGTTCGATTCCCGCCTTGGCGGTTATTGGGCTTAAATTCCTCGGACCTGATATTCTCGCCTCAGTGCCTATTCTAATCATGAGTCCCACTCTGCAACTCTGGGCAATAGCTTACTTAACCTCCACACCGGCCCCAACAGCGCTAGGATGCCTGGCTTCACCTTGGGGATGCCCAGGAGTGGACATTTCACAGGGAAAAGCCAGGAAGGGTTCCTTAGTGGTATGAGTACAAGCGCCGGGAGACCCCGGTCCGGGGTAGCTGTGCGCTATGCAAGTACAACACATTTACATTTACATTTACATATATAGTGCAAAGTGGGGATGCATGCAGAAGTAAAAATTAGACCACACATGTATCTAGTGGTGGTCAATTTGTCCTGCTTCTGTACACCAGGAACTTTGACTCAACGCCTTAAGATGGCCATGCCTATGAAAATTCAATCAGACTTGGGCTTTTCCGGTACACCACCTGCTAGGGTTTTTTAAGGTCGCATATCAGCAATATAATCCCTCAACTATTACATTGATTGTAACAAAATTAGAGCGTCCGGGCAAAGCAGAGCTATTTACTTTGGATAATTTCCTTTGAGGTTCCAGAGAACAAACTCACAGTGCTAACACCATGTTTACCTAGCGGGTGAATAATTTACGGTGCAGCCTCAGTCTATGTCAACTTGGTTTGCAGAAGCTGCTACCGTGCCAATGTGACTCTCTTCAAAAAAGCGATACGAGTTTGTGTAGAAATGGACACTGTTTGCATTTGTGACATTTTTTACACTGGTCCCCAAGAATTAGCAGCATCCATCAGATCTGGTTCCAGCAAGTCCGTCCACATCATCCATCATTCTGCTTTATCACTTTGCGGTCTACTGTTATTCTACTCTGGTAGCTTTGACCATCGCCTAAGTAGTTCAACAGCACCCGTGTGCTGCAGGGATTTCCTTCCTTACAGAAGACTCCGTTATCTCTCTCAGGCTCTTTCTAAAGAATATACTGAAGCAGGCTAGTGGACCACACATCTGCAGGCTTCTAAAGATTGTTTTCTGGCACCTTTGCAAAAGCTGGGACCTCTGAAGAAGGATTCATGGTTGCACCGCTGATAAGAACAGGTTGCGGAACAGAAGCAACAAAAACAGATGTTCCCTTCTATTATTATTGAGAGACGAGGTTGATTCAGATGCTGGCACACCAAAAATGGCATCAGGAAACCCACAACTTTCAAACTCTGCATAGAGGATTTGCCCAGTTGCCCTAGATTGCTTCAATTGGAGCAGTAGTTGGCTTGCATTAACATTGCCTTTGTCTTATAAACACAAAGGTTCACAGCCAAAGAAATAACTTCCTAGGTTAGGGTGAGCCAAGCTCAGATTACTGGGTGACAGCGTGGTCTCCCACGTATTGTGGGTACAATCTGAAAGGTGTGCACACTTATCTGAAAGGGCAGCTTGTTTAAGTAAATTACATGTAGGGTAATGTTAGATTTCTACTTGTCTCGAATAAATGTACAGGGTTTAAAAGTTTTAGAAATATCCATATTCAGGTGTAAAGTTTAGGAGCTGATGTCCTTTTAAATGAAATTTGGAAGATATTGTAATATCTCAGGTGCGTCAGCACAGTGTTCATCAAGATTTTTGAACACCCTTCTTACTAGCCACAATTGCGACTTGTACCTAGCTAGTGGCAAAAGAGCGCCAAATATGTGATTCTCACATGCCAGACAGATCTCATAACCACCTACTTAAAGTGCAGAAGGCAGCTGCCAGCAGTTCTTTTCAACTGACTCTTTGCCAAGTGTTGATATGAATGGACGCCTTATGGCTGGAAACTTGCTGGAGTTTTTATTCATAATGATACCGGTATGCGACAAAACAGCAGAGAAGTCCTGTTCATCCTTAAATTCAAGTGCAACTGCTTTTGAGTGAAACTGGAAAATGGAAATATCAATTTAGTTATAGAGGTACCAAAAAGGTGCTAGAAGTAACCAAAAATCCCCATAATCTCACTTCTCCCAGATTACAAAGTTTTCTATGTAAAGAAATGCAATTTATAGGTAGCAATGCTGAATCAAAAATTGACAATCACTTATTTGAACAGAGAAACATTTATCAACTTTTTAAAAAAGTGTTATTACAAGCTCGCCCTGTAATCAAAAGGCAGTAAATGACCTTCCTATTTTGTTTTAGGTGTATTCCATCATAGACATTGAATGCCAGACGGTCCATGATCTCACTGACACCACATTCAATTAACCATGTTTAATATTAATAGGACTGTAGGCAAACTAATTGTTGGTGGTTCCAATTACTCAAGCAAACCAATACACTAATTCCATTTAAAATCCACAAACCATCCCAGCAGCAACCAGAAGCATATTCTCTCACACCTCTCAAAGACCATCAGGAAGATATGTCACCAAGTGCAGAGCTGCTACGATTGGCCAAATATGCACTGTTTTTCTTTTAGTTTGGAGTCATATTTGTTTGGGTGTCCATGCCTTTTTTTATGTCCCAGCTCAACAGTGGTATTAAGATTAGTTCATGAAACAACTATGCCTTAGGCCCTTGCCAGCAACAAAGGATGGATCAATGGTCAAGGTGGGCTAGAAGCATCTAATTCGGTAACAAAGGGAGTCCAATAAATCTAGCTGTTTAGGGAAGCCATGCCCATCCCTTCCCAGCATCTCTGCCTACAGCCTTTTTGTAGTAAGAGTTGTACTATCAGAAAGACAGATTTTTATGAGCGTGCATGTGTCTGCCATGTTTCTACCATCAAGCAAACTTAAGGCTCTTCCCCCAAACCACTCGCGTCCACATTGATTTGATGACTGTCCAAGCTGTTTCTAATGCACGCAACCTTCTTTTCACCCATCATCTCATATTCCTTTATGACCTTTGGATGTCATCATTTGTGTTAATTGACCCCTGGCTCACTGTGGCTCTTGGACTGGAGCAGCTCTTCCTCCCTGTGGCCTTTCACTTATGAGACTTTCTGATTGATTGATCCCAGGGAGCCAAGCTGACGTGCTGCATACACTCTCCACCGTGCTTCACCACTGCTGCTGTCTCTCGCCCCGCCTATTCGCGCAGTCCATTAATCATTTACCGTTTATGCACCATTTACCACCCTTCTAACATTGACCACCACTTCTCAATTCACCATCCAGTCACCACTATCCATTCAGCATAAACATCTGTTGACAGTTTGCTATCGAACCACCATTCATTCATCAACGTTTCACCATTCATCCTCCATTAATCTATCTGGCAAACATTCACCATCTGGTCACTATGCGCCATCAATTAACTATCCGCCAGTCATTTGAACTGCTGCTGCAGCAATGGTACACCTATCGCCTATGTATTAGGCAGGCCTTCTCTGCTTCCTTCTATGCTGCAGCTGATCTGGGCATGAGAAAAGCTCACAATGCTGTTTCTGAGGCATCTCTTGTTCAGGGTGTGAGAAATATGGGAAACAGCATTTACATCGCTGTCATTCCATCGCGCTATCATAACAACGCCATTGTTACAACGACTGAGTTGTTAGTACGCGATGCAATTACATTGCAAGTCATTACAATGACTTGCAATAGGAGGCGCTTAGGTATTGGAAATAAATTCCAAAACCTATCTTACTGTTGCCCAAACTGGAGTAGGAATAGTAATTAATACTATTTCTAAGTCCAGCTTGCCCCCTAGAGCAAGTCGGTGTAATGACTTGTGATGTAATGCATCGCGTACTAACAACGCGGTCGTTGTAAAGATGGCGTTGTAATAGTACGCAATGTTATAACATGCGTTGTAACATCCTATATATGAGAAATACCCATGACTGAACCTCATTGGGCGTCCTTTCTCTCTGCTGCCCGCGGAGAACCTTCACTGCTGTCCCCAACGTTGTGCCAGCTCTCTGTTTGTCTGAGGGAACATTACACTAGGCGATGGCTGTGCTGTTCCTCTTGTGTCTGTTTAAAAGCTTACATTACTGCTGTTCATTCTGGACTTACTGCTTACTGTTGTCCGAGAAGGCATTGTTATTGTACAAATCCAAAACCATTGGTTTTGCCGATGCTTTTTTCTCTTAGCTTTTAGTTGATAGCCATTAATTAGAGAGGTAGTCCTATGCAACTTTTTCAACAGAAACAGACATATTAAAACATCCTTTTCTGTATAAATTGTTAGGGATTCAACTCCTAAATCCCAAAAAAATCTGCTCTGACTGTCTTTGCCAACAGGGATGGGAAAATAAATGGCTTTACTTCATCTAATGGGATTTACTCTTCTCCTCATGGATGATGTCGCTGATTCCAAAATGCACGACCTGCAAGACATTTCTTGTGTTAGCCACCCACATTGATCAAAGAATTCTATGAGTGGTCCAGCATTTGGCGTTTCTGCAAATCTCACTGGACTATGTGGTTAGAAGGAAGCTCTGAGCGATGGATTTGTGGTGGCAGTGGAGTTAAAGGGCACAGCACAATCAGTTTCTTCGATGAGTAGAATCTTCTTTCACCCTAAAGATGCGTTTTTCCCACCTGTAACTTTTGTGGTCAGAAGTGGCAATGCGTAACCGGGCCGGACACTTGTACTTTCCATGTTTTGGTCTGCATGCTAACATGGGTAAATCTTCCTCAGGTTTTGTGTCTTATGCTTGCTGTTAGAAATTGGGTCTCTGGTTGGCTAGGGCGTATGCCTAAGCGAGGCTGAACCCACCACTCTAGTCAGGGGAGGGAGTTACACGCAGAAGATAACCCCTGCTCAACCCCTTGGTAGCTTGGCAGAGCAGTCAGGCTTATTCCAGAGGCAATGTGTACAGCGTTTGCGCAACACACTCACACAGCTTTAACACCCTAGGCACACCACAAAAGAAACTCCACACAAGGATATATAAAAATATCCTTTGCATTATTCATAAAACACATTAGACCACAATCACATATATCACTGTGCCACTAGGCACTTATCATGACGTCACAGGGATTTACATAAATCACTTGGCCATTCGGGCCATTGTCATAATCATCCCATTTATGGCCACCAGTAACTACTGGCAGGATTATACTGAACATGAAACACTATGCAAACACATCCTCTACAGTGCACCACAGTAACCACATTTAGCGTGCACAGATTGGAAAAGCATTAGGTATCAACCACATCAACAGTGGACAATAATAAACTCTTATGGAGTGCACACATCACCTAATTACATCATGCCCACCTTAGGTATATAGTGATCACCTTTGTAATGCCCGGGGTGCCAACTTTGGCAATTAGCGCAACATATAGGCAAATTTCAGGCAGTTAATGTTGTCCTTGGGGGCCCCGTCCTGGGCTCGCCCCACAATGCCCCTTCCAAGAGTAGGGGCTTCCCCAGTGCGTGTGTCCCTCACGTGATGCTACAGCGCAGTTGCAGACACCGATCTTGCACTCCCAAGCACAGAACAAAAAAAAGCATACCATTGCAGTCAGGCCCAATGTCTGGGCAAACGCACCTCCCAGGAGATCCCCCGGTCCCATTGACCGCTGGCTGGGGCCTCCTGTCCTGACTTATTGAACCACGCTGCCCGCAACCATGCTGTGCAGCTGCTCCAGCCCGTAGATGCAGAAAGCTAACGGCAGGGCACGGAGCGAAGCCTCCGTCAGATCCGTAGTCATCGGCCCGCCTATAACCAGGCTTCACCTCTGCCTGGCTTTGGGCGATTCCTCGCGTCTCAACTAGAAACCATGGAGCGGAGTCTCTGTCGGCTTGTTCTAGCAACTGGACCTCCCTCACTGGGGGAGGCGGGGCTGGCCTCTCTCCACAGAGCAAAGCCTCCGTCAGCTTTTCTCTACCCAGCTCAATTGTTCATGGCAGTGGGCCCACCCACAACCAGGCTCAGCCGCGCCTGGCTTCCGGTTGCCTCTTTCTTCCTCGTGGAAGCCCCATCCACAAGGGAAAAACAACCATTGCAGCATGTCTCCCCCACATCATAGATATTATGAGGAAAGCACCCTCTGGCACTCCACTCACGCTGATGATTAACACCACTCGCAGTGTGGAAGAGCATGGAGCTCACCCAGCGCTGTTTGAATTCTTTCCTGGCTAGACGCACAGCTCTGGTAGATCTCAGAGAATTGGGCCCAGGCAGGCCAGCACACCAGGTCCCCTTTGCAGAGCACCCGTCCCTTCAGCTGCCCAACAGGCAGCAGGTTCACCCCCACAATAAGAGAGTCCCAGATGGCGGTTCTTCCTGGCGCACAGCAGTCCTCTTCTTCCAGTGTCTTTGTACTCCCCTGGCACGGGGCTCTTGAGCACAGCCCAAACTAGTTCTGGGGGCACTTTACAATAAATTCGCAAGTGCACAACAACCTTCATTGTTTTGGCCCCAGACACACCACAGGGGGGCGGAGCCATCACTGTAGAAGGCAGTCACTGCCCTGTTCAGGTCAGGTGCAACCCATCCCACCAATGCAAATGCAGACCAGGCTTATTCAGCCTAGCGCTGAGTCACCCAGGCAGGGCAGGACAAAACTCAAACCCCCTCCCACCCATGGACTGGCTGGAGTGAATGCACATCCCCTCTACCCTGTCAGTCAGAACCAAACGGTCAATATATCAGGCAGGCACAAAGGCACATAGCACACAGAAATGCCCACTTCTAAAAGTGGGATTTCTAAAATAGTAACAATAAATCCGCTTTCATCAATAAGCCAGATATATCACTACTATTCCAAACATACCAAACTTGATCATGCCACCCCTCTCATGTCAAGAATTACCACGGAGGCACATATCAGAGAATCCCCAATGCATCCCTATGAGAGGGTAGACTCACAGCAGTGAGAAACCAAATAGGCTGTGTGTCACTACCAGGACATGCCACACAATTAAAGCACATGCCCTACCTTCTACCTACCCCGCATCCAGGCCCATAGGGCTAGCTAGGGCCTACCTTAGGGGTGACTGACATGTAATAAAAGGGGAGTCGCAGACGTGGCAACCACTTTATGTGCAACATCACAGCAGCAGTAAACTGCGAGCGCAGGCCCTACAGTGGCAGAGACTTCAGACAGGTTTTGAAAGGCTACTTTGGTGGGTGGCACAAGCAGTGCTGCAAGTCCACCAGTAGCATTTAATTTACTGGCTCTGGGTATATGGGATACCACTGTACAAGGGACTGATAGGTAAATTAAATATGCCAAACAGGTGTAGACCAATCTTACCAAGTTTACCATAGAGACCACATGCACTTTAGCACTGATCAGCAGTGATGAAGTGCGCAGAGTGAGAAAACCACCACGTCAGAAAAAATACAGAAGGAAGGCAAACAGTTCTGGGATGGCTCTGCAAAAAGGGCCAAGTCCAACACTTGCTATGTAATCTTTTTTCTGTTCTTTAAAAGTTTCATTTACTATAAGTAATAGAAAGCAGTCATATGGCTTTATGTGTCACGTGAAACATTCTTTACTTGAGATTTACAAGCTGCAGTAGTCAAAAAGCTAGTGTTTACCAAAATCCAAACAGGCATGCCATGGAGCAGGTGGAACAAACACTGGAATGTTTAATTAAGAAATCAATGAGGTAAAGTTTGTGTTGACCCTGACCTGTCCTTGAAAGAGTAAATGCAGAGAGTGTGGGTGAAGAAAGGAAATAAGAAAGAGAAAAAGGCAGAAGTGAGAAGGAAGTTTAATAGTAAAAGGTGCCCTAAATGTTGCATATTAGTAGGCTGGTTGAGAGCTATGTTTGCCAAATGTTCATTCACTGCTGTGACAAATGTACGCCCTCCATCCCTCTGGTGTGGTAAATGCACATAATATTTTCTCTGTTGCAGCAGTTTCTCCACCAAAAGTGGCTGTATATATTATAGAAGGAGGCACTTTAGCTGGGAAATGTTTTATACAACTAGGCCAATAGCCATGTAGAGAGATGGCATTGTGAACACCTCGTGGATCCGAAATTGTACCCCTAACATTTGTGCAGTCAGTGGTCAGTGTCGGTAAACCTTGAGGCATGTTTACAAGGGCATTGCGCCACAGAAACTTCAATTTTAATGACGTTCCTGTGGCGCAATGTCCTCCTCCATATTTACCAAGTGGCGTTAAGCCACTTTTTTGTGGTTTAGGGCCGTTTTGTAAATATGGTACCATTTCACCCAGGTACTTGCGCGAAAGAGGCGTACAATGAGTGTGGCTCTGGGCATTCAAACGCAACACCCATTGCTTATTGACGCTGCCCCAGATTTACAAGGATCTGTAAGTCTGTGCCAGAGCTAAAAACTAACGCCATGCAAGAGCAGGTATTAGAATGATGAATCGAGGAGAAATGCTTAAATTTCTCCTCGTTTTGCTTTTCCAATGTGTGCTGCATTCCGCAGCACACATAGACAGAGCAAAATGCCCTTAATGATTGTTTAAGTACAAAAAGGTGCCCCTTCCTGCACATAAACCATCATTAAATTATGACGATTTGCTACTTCTATGTGTGCTGCAGTAACAAATCGCCAATATTAGTTGTTTACGTGCAGGAAGCAACACCTTCCTGCACATAAACATTCATTCCCTGTAATGCAGGAACCCTTGCACTATCGTGAACGGTTGCCTGCATTGGTGCTAAGCAGCTCAGTTTAGCACCAGCACTAGGGAAAACACAGGGGTGCAGCGTATTGTTGTAAATATGGTGCATCCCTGCGTTTTGGAAATGTCAGAGCGCGACGCTGTCAAATGTGGCACAGCTCTGCGCTCTGACATTTCATTGTACATATGCCATCTTGTCTCGCTAACACTCTGGGGTTTTTCTCAGTAAGTTAGGGACCTTGGCCCAGATTCACAAAATCTTTGTTTCGGGCTTGTGCTACTTTTTTACGTAGACTTGATGTATTGGGTATTTTTTCCAATTTAACGCTAATTACGATTTTCGTTTTATTGTAAACCAAAGTAATTCAATGCAACGCAATGTGCTTCCTTGCATTGCATGTGCTAAAGAGGCGTTCCATGGGTAGTGCACGAGCCTTCGCATGCATCCACCCATGAATTTTGACGCAAATCCATATCTACAAATCCACATCTACTTGTAAATCTGACCCTCTGTGCTCATCGTTTTAATGAATGCCCGCCACATTTTGCAGTCCATGGTAGTCTTTCATGGTGCTGACGCCTACAGACATGGTAAGAAATAGCCAGTCATATGGATGGCTGATCTTCCGCCATCCTCAGTGGACTTACAGAGGTGTGGGCAGAAATCTGTTATTTTAGATTCAGTCTCCAGTTCCATTACTGCTCTTCACTGAGCCAGGCCCTAGACATTGGGGGACATTGTTATGTAGCTTTCATGCAGCGCAGCACAGTAAGTCACATTGCTGCACTGCGTGAACGGGCAGGAATGCACAATTCTCAACATAATACAACACATTTCTGTCCTTTCCTTGTGCTGGTGCCCTTTTGTCTGCCTATCACCGACGCCGGCACCCTTGCACCATTGTACAAGGGTGCCTGCTTTGTAATCTGGATTGTTTTTGCGCAACAAGGGGTACCTTCCTGCACAAAAACAACATTCTGAGCAATTTTCCACGTTCTATGTGTATTGCAAAATGCAGCACACATAGAAAGGGAAAGTAGCGAAAGAAAGATATTTTTGCTCATTACGCCTCACCTGGGGAGGCATAGCATTCTGGCGCATTCCCAGGTTTGCCACTGATGGTAAGTTTGGAAATGCGCCAAAATCTATGGCTGGTGAATGGGAACACCCACGCAGCACCAATGGGACACTTCCCTCTGGCAGAGAAATGTAAAGCTGCGATTTGCGTTGTATTGCGTCATTTTGAATTTATCAAGCCACACAAAGCCCACTCAAGGTGGCCTGGCGTGGCGTGATGAATCAAACTTAAAAGTGGCGTCGCTCTTGTGCCCCGTTGCGTGGTGTAAGGTCAATGCAATTCCTATATCAATATGCCCCTCAGAATACATTATTGGAAGTAAGAGTAGCAAGAAGTGATAATGTTAAGAAGGAGTGTATGTCTAGTTTAGTTTAGAAACATATATTAAGAGATTATGTGGCTAGCTGTACAATCATTGAAAATTGAGACTCGCAAACTGCGTCAAAGTCACAATTTCCAATGTACAACAGTGTCTGAGACACTGTTTGCGATTCCCAATAGGGTCGCAAATTGCATGCCTCATGAATATAAATGAGGCTGTCGAAATTTGCGACCCCATTGGGAATGGCGGGCACTCCCAGGGATAGTGGCCTGCTGGGGTCAGCAGACCTCCATGTCTGGAACTGCTTTTCAATAAAACAGTTTTTTTTAATGCAGCCCGTTTGCCTTGAGGGAAAACAGGATGCATTTAAAAAATAAAAATGTAACTTTTCATTTTCATTTTTTAAGAGCAGCCAGTAATCCCTGGAATCACTGCCTGCCCTTAAAAAAATGGTTGCACATGCATTCCCAAAGGGGAAGGAGTCCCGTTGATAGAGCACGCAGGTCACCCGACTCACAATTTTACCATATACGCATTGGGCCCATAAATTTCAATACACCATATTCATAAATCGGGTAACCTTACACTCTACTACCAGTACCCCTGTTCCTTCCTATTGTATATCTAATGTACCCAACTTACCACTCCACTGTTACGGGTACCTATGATCACAATGGATCAGGGAGCTGGCTGTGAAAATAGGTAAGCAAAACAAATACCATATACAGTTGAATACATTTTTGTACTCTTAAATAACCACAACTCAGGAAGTTTTTCAAGACCTTTATCTAATCATTATTATCTTCTAGTGTCATGAGCCAAAGGTTCACCCCAATCAAACTATCTATCACGAGAATCATAACACTTGTGTAACTATGTATGAGAGTGAGAAACATTTAAAATGATAAAATAAAGGAAGGGAAAATAAGGAACACGCTATTTTAGATAAACAGAACTTCACAACTTCACTAAAGGCGGGTAAAGAAAGGGAACATACTAATCAAAGTAGACTTTCGAAACTCACTAATGATTCAGGGAAATGAAACTCAGACTATTTGATTTATCCAGATGTACTGATCATCTAAAGGGAGGGGAAAAATGGAACAACTATATATGCAAACAGTTTTAGCATTTACTAAAGGTAGGTAAAAATGGAACACGCTAGTAAACAATAAAACATGAAAATCTCATTTAAGGACAGAAGGTTAAATGACATATGTAAATGTATACTTTGTTCAAGACAATAGGAAAGATTTTAGAATGACGGACACCCACATGGATTATATTTACCTAGGACAGATTGAAGAACTAACCCTGGCCACGGGTCAGTTGGGAAAAGCGGGGACAGGATCCTCAAGGACTTAGGTTGCCGGTAGGCGAACAGGTACGGCTCATGGACAGTCAGGACAGGATAACCCCAGGATTTGGATCAGGACCGGATTCGTCTAAGGGTACGACCAACACCTGCAGCTTCGGATGCAACGCCTGCGCTACTCCCTCTCTGCAAGGAATCTGCCAATAACCCCGATTGGGTTCTCGAATCTCCCAGCAAAGTGCTTCGCCAGCACTTAAGGTTTTCCAAACCCCAATTGAGTTTGTGGAAATTACGGACAGAGTGCTCCGCAGCTCTCTGTATCAATCACTTATAGAGTTCGTTGGGTCAGTGACAGGTCAGCTATTCGGACAAGTCGGACAAATTCTCTAGCTAAACCTAGGCTAGTTATACTGTTTTCGGGTCAGTGTACCACCCACCAATGTTGCAAGTGTAAGGTTCCCTAAATTCTGATTGGACAAAGGAGGGGATTAGGTCACCATTTACTTACAGATTTTACTTTCCCAGACTTAATATTCAATTCTCGTACCCACCCCTTAAGTTCTAGCTTCCCATGACACTAGATTTACAGAATACAATAGAATACACATTAGGTAAATACAATTGTAACAATTTAGGTACAATTCAGCTTCTTCAGCTAGGTTGGAGTTCAGGTTCCCAGGAGCATCTTGGCTTTGGCTGCCAGCTGGCTGGGCTCCACTGCATCATGAGGTTCTTTCCCTCATCACGTGACGAGTACCAGAAAGGCTTTTCAAGATGGAGTCACAAATCTTTCTCAGGCCCCAACGAATGCAGTACATGAAAAGTAAGCGAAAACAATTTAGAAATACAGACAAAATGAATACACTGTATACCATGAATGGCTACACTATACCCCTTACTTTATAATAACTATAGCATTAGGATAAGTGCGGAACGAACACTTTGCGAAAGCAGCTTTGCAAGCACGGAGCATATGAGAAAACAAAGTGGCCATTTTAGCAGTATTGCGCATGAGCAAACATTTCCCACCAGAACTGCGAGTGTGTCACGTCACATGGGTATGACCGACGCATGCGCAGACTAAATTCCCGCGAAGCAGCGGCCATTTTAGTGGCAAGCGTTATTACTGTTTAGTAAACACATAGGCAAGCGTCACTGGGACACCCCGTGTAGTGTAAAATGTGCAATATTAGTAAGACAAACATATTGATTAGACTATTAACATTATTCGAGGTTCATGAGTACAAGCAAGTCGCGTAACGTGCGAATCCTTGCTCCATCACCGTTTGCAAGGGTAAACTGCGAATGTTTTTCGACCACAATTGTGGTTACAAAACATTCTTGCATAGCTGTTGGGGTCAGTGTTAGGAAGGGAACTCCCCTTCCTAACAGTGAGTCGCTAAACAATATTTTGCGAGCCGCAAATGATTTGCGACTCGCAAAATAGGGTTAGTACATGGCCCACAGGATTTTTGCATGCGTAAACGGGTCTAAAATCCATTTGCGCATGCAAAAATCCGTCGTACATCTGGCCTTACAGATATAACACGCACACACAAGCAAAATATAGGTACTAAAATTTCATATAGAAGACACAATGTCTAAAATATCCATCAGTATTATGAAGAGTGAAAGACTAGTTAGAATCAAACTGCTTCTGTGAAGGTAGTACCTTGAAAAGTGTTCGGAGTTTAGAGAAGTCTTACTTCAAGGACAAAGTCAGTGCAGTAGTCATGCCCCAAGGAGAGCTTTAGGTGAAAAGTACAGATACTGAGTGCCTCGAAGTAGGGTCCATTGAGAGGATTTGAACTTGAAGCTACGAGCCGGAGCCACAGACATGAATAGTATTTGTGGTGGAAATTTTGGGTTTTGTGAAGAGTAATCCCCTCATGTACCTCTTGTAAACGTTATCACTTAACATGTAACGCGCTCTGATGTCTTCGGTTCTAGCTAGCTCTACATGAAACTCAAAATAATGATAACCCATTCATTCACCGAAATGCACTTGTTGGGCCCGATTCACAGAACTAACTTAAGACAAAATCCTAAACTTACTACTATTTTGGTATTTACAGAAGGCACTTACTCATTTCGGTATTCACAGAAGTTAGGAGTCCTACCTTTAAGACTCCTAAATGCCTTCTGTGAATACCAAAAGTCTTAAAGTTAGGATTTTTCTCAGTTTAGGAGTAGTAAAGTGAGGACTCCTAACTTTTGGACTCCTAAACTGAGAAAAATCCTAACTTTAAGACTTTCGGTACTCACAGAAGGCATTTAGGAGTCCTAAAGTTAGGAGTCCTAGTTTTACTACTCCTAAACTGATAAAAATCCTAACTTTAAGACTTTCGGTATTCACAGAAGGCATTTAGGAGTCCTAAAATTAGGACTCCTAACTTCTGTGAATACCCAAATGAGTAAGTGCCTTCTGTGAATACCAAAATGAGTAAGTGCCTTCTGTAAATACCAAAATGGTAGTAAGTTTAGGATTTTGTCTTAAATTAGTTCTGTGAATCAGGCCCGTTGGGATTAGGTCATGTCAGGCACTCTGCCTCAGATGTGCAGAGAAGATGCTAAAGCCTTTGTACTCGAAGACCCAATAACCATCCTTCACTCCTCACTGTATAAATAAATCAATCTTGGTCTTGTTAGCATTACCGGCTTCTGGGTGGGTTGTAGGTCTGGGAAATCTTAACTGGTTAACATTATGACCAAAATTTCTCTTATGTTATGGAAAAGACGTTCATGGAGGGCAACACTTGACTCCATGAGGGCAAAGACCTTCTACTCTGTAACAAACATGCCGGATGCACAACAGAGATTTCAGATGGGGCAGTTACGTTGAAGTCTATCAGTGAGAAAGGGTGGGTTTTGGGGGTAGTGCTCTCTGAAGGTAATGCAAAATGACTTGAAGCCGATTCCTTTAGATGCCAGGAGTCAATGAACAACAGAAAGTAGCAAAAGTTTAATTGTACATTGCATTTCATAAAAATACAACATTAAACCCGTATTCCACAGAAAATACAATAGCACATATCTAATCCAGGAGTGTTTACATAAGTTTCTTTTAGTTCTCTTTCTCCTGACTGTAATTTCCTTTATTATCTTTACCTTTGTATCATGGCATAAATTGTGTTACAAAACCTCTTCTTCATTGGATTGCTTCTCAAAATCAGCATGAACAACCCCAGATGATATGTTAAATTAGAGCGGAAGTCAAAGTAATGGACAACAATTAGGGTTATCAGGGGAAGCAGTGCCATTTAGTAACTCTGACACTGCCTTTGTTAAACCTAGTTTCAGTGATCTTGAAGACAACAACAGATATGCACAAAAAATTACACTTATCCAAGTATATTAAAATAAACTGGAATCTCGAACAAAGTGTGGGCAGGCCAATGGGTAGAGCGAGGTGATACTTTATTCGAATCTTTCCTAAAGTCTCTAGGGACTTTACACAACTTGCATCAACTCAGTTTGATTGTCCTCGGCCATGAGGTTCTAGACGTGCTCATGGTTACTGTTTCTATCCCCTAAATTAAAAGGAGGCACTTCATGGTCCAGTCAATTACAGCCTAATAATGTAACACAAGTGGTACCACTCATGAAAGACATCTCAACTTAGTTGTGCAGCAGTTTGGGATCTTGGTCCTTCTTCATCCCCTCTTCATCTGCAAATAACACTAATTAGTCACACCCTACTGGGGTTTAAGTGACCATGAAGCTTCTACCCTTGTAAAGAGGCTAGTGTTTCTGACAGCAGTAAGTAGTAGGTTTAGGACTTTATCTCAAATTAGTTCTGTTCTGTGAATCGGGCCCTTCGAGTTGGAAGTGATCAATTGCATGGCAATTTAAAATAGAAGATCAACTAGTTTCCCAAGCAACTTATTGGTAGACCAGACATGTCACCCAGAAAACACCCCACACATGAAAAAGGTATGGAAACTTGTGTATAACATTAATCTTGTCTCAAGCCTGAGACTAGAAAGTTGGGAGCACATGGCAAGAAAGAAACATAAGTACACAAGTTCCTGTATGGGAATTGCAGCGCCAACATGTGTCCTGTTTAATAAGGGTTGCTTTGAAAAGACAAACTGGAGTATAAAATAATCTATTTTAGGAATAATAAAAAGTTTGTGTTAAACTAGCAGTGAGAGCAGTGGAATTAACTTTTTTCCCCAGATGTTATCCCACAATGAGATAGACCGTATAGAATGTACGTCAAATTCCCCATTTATCTTTTTGATAGTGGATTTTGATGTGTCAGAGTCAGGTGATCTGATCAGTTTATAAATTATTGCAGCTTTGGAATGTATATTTGATGAAATTGGATGAGAAGGTGAGCTGCTCCCGGAAGTAGCGATAAGGTGAGGTGGGAAAGAGCGTTGTGAATAATGGTAGATTTCTCATTGACCATGGGAGATTGTATGAAGTAGAGAGAGTACTGAATGGAATAATGGAACCGGAGTGGAAGAGTTGTGAGATTAGGAGTCTGTCTTTGTTCATCCATGCCTTCCATAACACTGTTCTATTATATTTTGAAAATCCAAGTGTTATGCCAATTAGGGCTGTTTAGGGAATGATTAATGGGGGTATGCTGAGAAAATAAATATGACTTTAATATGGAACTATCAATCAATCAATCATAACATTTGTAGAGCATACTACTTACCCATGAGGGTCTCAAGGCGCTGTGGGTAGGAGGTGCTGCTACTGCTTGAAAAGCCAGGCCTTGAGGAGTTTTCTGAAGGACAGCAAGTCTTGGGTCTGCCGTAGGTGGATGGGGAGGGTGTACCAGGTCTTGGCGGCGAGGTGGGAGAACGATCTGCCGCCGGTGGTTGCTCTTCGGATGCGGGGGACTGTGGCGAGGGCGAGGTCGGTGGAGTGGAGCTGGTGGGTGAGGGTGTAGAAACTGAGTTGTCTGTTGAGGTACACTGGTCCTTTGTTGTGGAGTGCCTTGTGTGTGTGGGTGAGGAGCTTGAAGGTGATCCTCTTGTTGACGGGGAGCCAGTGCAGGTCTCTCAGGTGGGGTGTAATGTGGCTGCAGCAAGGGATGTCGAGGAACAGGTTTGCAGAAACGTTCAGGATGCGTGGAAGCCATTTCAAGAGTTTGGCCAAGGTTTCTGGGTAGAGGGTGTTACCGCAGTCCAGCCTGCTGCTGACAAGGGCTTGAGTGACCGCTCTTCTTGTTTCGGTGGGGATCCACTTGTAGATCTTGCGGAGCATGCGGAGGGTGTTGAAGCAGGAGGATGAGACGGCGTTGACCTGCTTAGTCATGGAGAGGGTGGAGTCAAGGATGACCCCTAGGTTGCGTGCATGGTCGGTGGGTGTTGGAGCTGTTCCTAGTGTGGTTGGCCACCAGGAGTCCTCCCAGGCCGAGGGGGTGGGTCCGAGGATGAGGACCTCCTTCTTGTCCGAGTTCAGTTTCAGTCGGCTGTTCCGCATCCATTCGGCGACAGCCTTCATTCCTTCGTGGAGGTTGGTTTTGGTGGTGTAGGGGTCCTTGGTGAGGGAGAGGATCAGCTGGGCGTCATCGGCGTAAGCGATGATGTTGAGGTCGTGCAGTCAGGCGACGTGGGCGAGCAGTGCCATGTAGATGTTGAACAGCGTTGGGCTGAGGGATGATCCCTGGGGTACGCCGCAGATGATCTTGGTGGCTTCGGAGTGAAAGGGGGGAGGCGGACGCTCCGCGTTCTGCCGGAGAGGAAGGAGGTGGTCCAGTCCAGGGCCTTCTCTTGGATGCCGGCGTCATGGAGGCCTGTGCGTAGTGTGTGGTGCCAGACCGCGTCGAAGTCATTAGATAGGTCCAGGAGGATGAGGGCCGCGGTATCTCCGTTGTCTAGCAGGGTTCTGAAGTAATCGGTGGCTGCAATGAGGGCAGTTTTGGTGCTGTTGTTGCTGCGGAACCCGGACTGTGATGGGTCCAGGATGCTGTTCTCCTCGAGGTAGCGGATCAGTTGTTTGTTGACGGTCTGTGTTACAGTAGTTGGTAGCCAAAAGGAAGGTAGATTTGGCATGAATATAATGACTTTGTACATATAAGGAGAAATCATTGCACATTCTAGACTGAACAGTACTATTTTGTCCTCTACAAAAAAATAAAAGACTTAAAAAAACATGAATGAACAGTTTGATTATAGAAATTCCTTACACTCAAGGATGGCAAATAATTACACAAATAAAATGCTACTGTTCCAATGTCGGGCATCATCGTTCAAGCAAATATAAGAGACCACATTACTTCTTGCTGAACCAGCTGCTCTGGTTCCCCATCTCCAGCAGAGTTGACTTGATGCAACATACCTTCTAGAAATCAGGTCGTCATTCATCTACAGCTCAGAGTGAAACACTGTCAACCTCATAGAGCACTCATTTCCAGCAAGCTCACAAGAGTGGACACTACACCAACCACATAATAGCAAGTGGGACGAGCACCGGTATATAAAGATACCACACTCTGGACTGTCTTTATCCTCACCTTGGTTTGTCTCTACTTTCACTGAATTAAAAAAACCTCGGTAGCCTTTTATTAAAATATATCTCTGACAATTTGCACTACGTGTTGTTCCTAAAGCTAGAACTCTCCGAGCCTAGTGCTGCATTTCTGGAGTTGAGTTGACTTCCAGGAGTGGCCAGCTGGCCTTGGTGGTGACTTACAGATGTGCAAGCAGGGCACTTGTTTGTAGTGAGCCGCCCCGTGTTTTGTAAAGAATGAGACAGACAGACAATGGTACTTGAAAACCAGTGCAGTTCAGTCACCTACATAAAGTTGCATGATCAGAGTTACATTGGCAAATCCAAAATCTGTGCAAATCGTTAGTATTAGTATGCACCTCTCAGGATATATCCCAGTGACATTTGGAGCCCTTTTAAAGTTGCAATCAGTCTTTCTGTGGTTTTTGGTAAGAAACATGCATTGCAGGATAAAAATGTGTGCATAGCTATAATGGAAATGGCGATATGCATTTAATAGAGAAATGCACTGGGACTCCTGAAACCATCTGGCTCTGTAGTGCATAGTAAAGTGATCTCAAAAGATTCATACCCACATAGTGTAAGATAGATCATATGACACCTGGACCTCCTCCAGCACGGTCGCTCCCCCCATGCTCCCTGATCCCAGCTCCTGTTGACGATCTGGCCGAGACTACAGAACTGTAACTGCATTTATTTAATTAATTCCGCCTTGCGGTGTGTTTATTTATTTTCATTCCGCCTCGCGCTGCATTTATTTAATTAATTCCGCCTTGCGGTGTGTTTATTTATTTTCATTCCGCCTCGCGCTGCATTTATTTAATTAATTCCGCCTTGCGGTGTGTTTATTTATTTTCATTCCGCCTCGCGCTGCATTTATTTAATTAATTCCGCCTTGCGGTGTGTTCATTTATTTATTTCAGCCTCGCGCTGTGTTGGTTTAATAAATTTAGCCTTTAGCCCCCGGTGCCCTGTGACCCTCCATCTTGTTGTGTGTCCCCTGGCCCGCCCCTCCTCCCTGCTACCGCCTCCCAGCTGCTGCCCCTCCCACCCACGAACAGAGTGCTCCCTACCTCCTCTGACGCGCTGTGATCACCTGGACCTCCTCCAGCACGGTCGCTCCCCCCATGCTCCCTGATCCCAGCTCCTGTTGACGATCTGGCCGAGACTACAGAACTGTAACTGCATTTATTTAATTAATTCCGCCTTGCGGTGTGTTTATTTATTTTCATTCCGCCTCGCGCTGCATTTATTTAATTAATTCCGCCTTGCGGTGTGTTTATTTATTTTCATTCCGCCTCGCGCTGCATTTATTTAATTAATTCCGCCTTGCGGTGTGTTTATTTATTTTCATTCCGCCTCGCGCTGCATTTATTTAATTAATTCCGCCTTGCGGTGTGTTCATTTATTTATTTCAGCCTCGCGCTGTGTTGGTTTAATAAATTTAGCCTTTAGCCCCCGGTGCCCTGTGACCCTCCATCTTGTTGTGTGTCCCCTGGCCCGCCCCTCCTCCCTGCTACCGCCTCCCAGCTGCTGCCCCTCCCACGCTCCGCCCCCTCCACCATCCATTTATGGCCAATGCCCCCACGCGCAGCGTCCACGCGCTTCGGCCACGCCGAAGGTGCGCCAAAGGTAAGCCCGTCTACGCCCGTCCGCGCCTGGACCGCGCCCAGCGCCAGACCCCCTGCCCCTCGCGCAGCCCAGCCCCCCCGCGTTACCTATGATGCCGCCTCCCTCCTAGCCCTTAACCCCGGTCGCGCCCCCAACTGCGTCCAAGCCGCTCCTGGACACACCCATGGACCTTTCTCCTGCTACTCCTGCAAATTCAGCGGCACCGACAACATCTCCGATACGACTACACCACAGATTCCCAACCCCAACCACCTACAATGCATCCTTCTCAACACCCGCTCGGTCCACAGACACGCCATTGACCTATGGAACCTTCTAGACACCTTCTCTCCAGACGTCGCCTTCCTAACGGAAACATGGATGAACGCTTCCTCCGCACCAGACATCACCATTGCCATCCCTGAAGACTATAAGATCACTCACAAAGACCGTACCAGCCACACAGGAGGAGGAATCGCTATCGTCCATAAGAAATCTATCCGCATCTCAACCAGCTCTGACACCAACCTCGCCAACTCCGAACACCTTCACTTCCAGATCCACATCGACCCCAAAACCACTCTCAGAGGCACTCTCCTCTACAGACCACCAGGACCCCGCGCAAAATTCAGTGAAGACATCACGGACTTCATCTCTCCACACGCGCTCCCCTCCAAAGACTATATTCTTCTAGGAGACTTCAACTTTCATCTTGAAAAGATAAACGACCACAACACCGCCACCCTCGTGGACAACCTCGCCAACCTTGGACTTAAACAACTAGTCACTTCCCCAACCCACATCGCAGGCCACACACTCGACCCCATCTTCACTTCCAGCAATCATGTCTCCTTCAGCCACACTACGGACCTCCTATGGACCGACCACAGCTGCGTTCACTTCACCTACAACAAGCCGAAACCCATCAACCACCCCCAACCTACCCTGCAAAGAAACTGGAAGAAAATCACCACGGACCAAATCTCCGCATCGCTCCTTCGAAACTCCCCAGCCCTCTCTTCTAACGCCAACGAAGCCGCAGCCAACCTCACCCTATGGCTATCCAACACCGCTGACACCTTAGCACCACTGAAAAAACGTCAAAGCAAACCTGGCAGCAAGAAGGCCTCATGGTTCAACGATGATCTTAAGAAATCCAAGAAACTCTGCCGCTCCCTTGAAAAAGCCTGGAAAAAAGACCCATCCACCAGCACCAAGGACGCCTTCAAAAGCGCCACCCGCACTCACCACCAACTGATCCGAAAAGCCAAGAAAACAGCATTCAAGGATCGACTTGACAACAACGCCCACAACAGCAAGGAACTTTTCAACATCGTCAAGGAATTTTCCAACCCATCGGCCAACTCCAACGACATCACCCCCTCTCAAACCCTCTGCGACTCCCTAGCCTCCTTCTTCCACAACAAGATCGCAGACATCCACAACAGCTTTGACAACCAACCCGGAAACCAACCCACCCCACCATCTGTTGACCATCTTCCCCCCGTAAACACCCTTAACGCCTGGAACCCAATCTCCACCGAGGAAACCATCCGCCTGATGAATTCCATTCACTCTGGATCCCCCACAGACCCATGCCCTCACCACATCTTCAACAAAGCAGACTCCGTCATAGCACCGCACCTCCGAGACGTCATCAACTGCTCCTTGATATCCGCGACCTTCCCAGAAGACTGGAAACACGCTGAACTCACCGCCCTTCTGAAAAAACCCACAGCGGACCCCACCGAACTCAAAAATTACCGCCCCATCTCGCTTCTCCCATTCCCGGCCAAAGTCATCGAGAAAGCCGTCAACAACCAGCTCGCCGCCTTCCTCGAAGCCAACAAATCACTCGACCCCTCACAATCTGGCTTCCGAGCTAAACACAGCACTGAAACCGCCCTCATCGCAGCAACGGACGACATTAGAACTCTACTGGACAATGGAGACACAGTCGCCCTCATCCTCCTCGACCTCTCTGCAGCATTCGACACAGTCTGCCACAGCACCCTTCTACAACGCCTCAATAACATCGGAATCCAAGGAAAAGCACTTGAATGGATCACCTCATTCCTCACCGGAAGAACCCAGAGAGTCCGCCTTCCTCCATTCAAGTCCGAGGCCTCTGAAGTCATCTGCGGCGTGCCTCAAGGATCATCACTCAGCCCCACCCTCTTCAACGTATACATGAGCCCCCTCGCGGCCATCGCCCGCCAACACAACCTCAACATCATCTCTTACGCGGACGACACTCAACTGATCCTTTCTCTCACAAAGGACCCTAGCACCGCCAAAACTAACCTACACGAAGGAATGAAAGAAGTCGCTGAATGGATGAAACAAAGCCGTCTGAAACTGAACTCAGATAAAACTGAAGTCCTCATCTTAGGCACATCCCCCTCTGCTTGGGACGACTCCTGGTGGCCGGAAGCCCTCGGAAAAGCACCCATTCCGACAGACCACGCACGGAACCTTGGCGTCATCCTGGACTCTTCACTCTCAATGAACAGACAAGTCAACGCCGTATCCTCTTCCTGCTTCAACATTCTTCGCATGCTCAGAAAAACATTTCGCTGGATCCCCTCCGAAACAAGGAAAACAGTCACCCACGCTCTGGTCACGAGCCGATTGGACTACGGAAACACCCTCTACGCAGGTACCACCGCTAAACTCCAGAAGAAACTCCAACGAATCCAAAACGCCTCAGCCAGGCTCATATTAGACATCCCACGCAACGAACACATCTCCGGTCACCTTAAAGACCTCCACTGGCTACCCGTCAATAAGAGGATCACTTTCCGACTGCTTACCCACGCACACAAATCACTCTACGACATCGGACCAGATTGCCTCAACTCTCGACTGTCCTTCTACACCCCCTCCCGACAACTACGCTCTTCCAGCCAAGCCTTCGCCACTGTACCTCGCATCAACAAGACCACCATGGGAGGCAGATCCTTTTCATACCTGGCTGCTAAAACATGGAACTCACTCCCCGCTTACCTTCGCCTCACCCAGAACCACCTAGCGTTCAGAAAACAGCTTAAAACGTGGATATTTGACAAATAATCCTCCTCCCCTTCCTAAGCGCCTTGAAACCCTCTGGGTATGTAGTGCGCTATACAAATTCTATGACTTGACTTGACTTGACTTGACTTGACATGTTATCTATATATAGCACCTTGAGTGTATTTGAAACATCCCATAGGCGTCTCATTGCTGCAGGGAGGTGTCAACACCACTGGTGTCCTTAAAAGAGACATGCACAGCTGTCCTGTGGAATGTTCAGTGCTTAAGGAGATGCAACCACTGCCAGGAAAATGCAGGCCAGTATAGTACAGCCTCAAAGAGTGCTACCCAGTGGGCAGCAAACTAGAAACATCATGTTAATCTATTTTTTTATTTTGGGTGTATGATATAGTTTGAGCTAAGTTATTAGATGCACCAAAACACTTTATAGAGAAAATGTATAGATCTGGAGTTAGCCAAGTCCTTCGAGTTTTGAAAACAAAAGTACTTAAAAACATATACATATTCATATATAAATGCATAGCCTTTTCATCAGCCCTCTTCATCTGTTGGTCTTTTGTAGCGTAATGCGCATTTTGTTCTTGCCCATTATAGCATACAGCATGGGTCAGTGGATCAGGCAACTTCAGCCACTGTTTACTTTCTGTGTGAGTGATTGCATTCTGCCCCAACACAATGCCATCTCCAATATTAAAAATAGTCTCTTTTTGCAGCAGGGAGTGCTGTACCAATGTGTGCTGTTTCTTTTTTTTTTTTGTATAGCCTTTCACTTCCCAAACCCTGTTTTTCTTTGTATGATACCCAGCATCTCCCAGACACTAGTACCACATACGTACTACTGCTTGCCTTGTGCAGGTATTGCTGGTAGCCACCATCTTGGGAATTGTTTTTCTAAAATATCCCAAGGGCACATTCACACATACAGACACACACACACATACACTGCCATGTTTGAATGGATTTTGTAAAACGTCATAACTAAAACCATTCCAAGATGGCCACTGGTATGTGTGCATGAGTGCGTTGCTTTAGATAGCTATCTTTATTGTTTATGCTTTACGAAAGCATTACCAAACAAAACAAACATACATGAGGTGTTGTACATAGAACATCTTAGTTTTAGGATTTTATAAAGGCTAAATTACCAAAACATGGGTTTAATGAGTACATGGTATGTTATCTGTATTTGTAGAGTGCGCTATTATCCGTGCTGGAATACAGAAGCTGGTCCGGTGTGAGGGCGTAGCCAAGCTTTGGGCAGGGGGGGTTATTCAAAAAGTTAAGTCTTCAACTTTTTGTGGAATTCAACGAGAGGAGGAAGCACCGATAAGTAGTAGGAGGTCGTTCCATGCTTCAGGTAACACCTAGGGAACTTGGAATGGAACTCAAGGTGGGATCAAAGATTACATTATACCTAAGTATCTATATTTTTACACATGTTTCAATTTTTGACCATTGGCAAACCAAAGGTGGTTACCCCTGCTCTTCCCAAAGATCATCTCCTTCATCTTTTGGACATTATTGACAAGCCTACTTTCAACTGTATATAATACGAATGCGTACAGAGGCATTGGAGGCCTACAGGAATAAGGCTACAAGGCTTGGGTCGGTGGCATCAGCTAACAGTGGATGGCATCCGCTCGGTTCACGTAGAGAGGAGACAGTGTGGCAACAGTACACAGCCAAGTTTTATGCCTGTGGGGTATACATTTTTAGAGTTAGAGCTTTGTTCTTGGTATTTGCCCTTTTGTAGCAACTTACACTTTTGAGTGATTTTCTGCTTTTTGGTTTTCGCAAACTGCACTTTTGCAGTAACTTAACCTTTTGAGTGAATTTACTGCTTTTTGGTTTTCACAAACTACACTTTTGTAGTAACTAACACTTTTGGAGTAAGTCCCTACTTCCATTATTCTCTATGGGATGGTGTTGGAGTGCCCATCAATCAATCAATCAATCAGTGGATTTGTAGAGCACTGCTTGTCACCCTTGAGGGTATCCAGACACGGCCAAATGTTGGCCATGTGTAGTGCTGGGCTTACTACAAGAAGGTAAGTTACTACAAAAGTGTAAGGGGCAGATTTACAAGAAAATGACGCATCTGTCACTTTCCCTGTGCCACCCTGAGAAGTCCCTGCGCCACCATGGATGCACCATATTTACAAGACGGCGCACCATGGTGCAACGATTAACAGATGTGTCCGAAATTCGGACGCATCTGTTGGTGCAAAAGTCACGCAGTGGTGGAGACGTGTCGCAAGCACAACGCAACTCCAGCAATGCATGGGGAGGCCTATCCTCATTATTCTGCGTCATTCCATATGCCTGCTCCAAGCAGGCGTAAGGTTTTGACGCAGTGGCGTCCTAGAAGTGTTGCAGTGAAATCTTTTAGATTTCACTGCATCACTTCTACGAGATTTTTTGCGTGGGAATGCCCACCCTGCATACATGATACTGACACAGGTATAATGTGACGCAGGGCTTTACAACGTGACACATCTCCCTAGATGCGTCACGTTGTAAATGGGCCGCATATTTAGGCCGCCGCTGCATCACAAAAAGTGATGCGACGGCGGCGCAAAAATGAAGCAAGGGGCTTGCAAATCTGCCCCTAAGTTTCCACAAAAGTGTAGTTTGTGAGTACCAAAAAGTTATTAACTTACTCAAAAGTATAAACTTCCTTAAAAGTGTAAGTTACTTTTGTGAATAAGGCCCTTACTGCTACATTATGAGTGTCACAGTCTTGGCCTGGAAGGGTCATTACTCTCATGGAATTAATGATGCAAGGTAGTTCAGTAACTCTGTGGGGGAGTTTCTCATTCCTTTCTTGGGTTTTCAGGTGCATTTAGCAGCTGAAGTGTTGAAGTGAAATGTACAGGATCGGTTTGTGCACAGAATTTTGATGAGGCTGTGTAAACCGAATGTGGGTAAGTAACAGGAGTTACCCGCCTGCTCGAAGGGGGTCAGCAACAGGCGTTACCAGTCCCATTAGAAATGCACAGACATGAAATTCTGATTTTGGGCGTAAGGTCCTATTTGTGCTAGACTCATTACAAACCAGGTGAAAAATGCCCACTATAATTTTCTTACGCTCACATCATTTTTGACAGGTAAAACCTGATGCAATCCGTGGACAACTAGAAAACATGGGAATTTTTGCATTGGTGAACTTTGAAAAGGCAATGAAATACGATATTAACATGAAGAACAATGGGATGTCGATCGTCCACCCCATAGAAATAAAAAATATATGAATTAATATTTAATGGGTGCACAATTTTCTCTCAGACATCTATGGTAATTGTAGGCCTATTATAATAGACGCCATAGTGCAGGCTTGCAAGAGATGAAAAACCTTTAGGACTATTGATGAAAATCAACACAGTTAGGGGCTGGCGAATGTTCACGAGTCGCCTGATGTACATAACTATACAAAAAAGTTACGGATAGAATGCGTGAATTAATCTCAGCCACTCGTAAATACTTGGGTCTCATCACACTCCCTCGTTATTTTGCACACCATGCCACCTCAGTTTTCAACCCAGCCATATGCAAACCACTCTGGACTCCACAGAGTCCTTTCTCCCAGGTTGTAAGTGCATCTGCCATTACGATAAATAGTGTGGCCATGCGTCATCATGCGATGGCTAACTCTAAACTGGCTGTAATGAACCCTGTCGTGTTTGGTATCAAACATGTTGGAATCATGGCCCAACACCAAAGGTGTTGGAGGTATGATTCCATGCATCTTAGGGACCCTTTTGGAAGCCCTCAATGTTCCCGGTACCAGTCTACCAGACCCGGACCGCAACCTATGGTTGCTGCAGACCAGAGACAATATTCTGCCCGCCTGCTGCTGAGCCAAGCTCGAGCAGGGGAAGGCATGACAATAGATTTCCTGTCACAGGGAGGTGGGACCACCTCCCAGCCAGGACTTAGTGTATTGGGACACGGTGGGGCTCTTGCCAGTGTGACCAGACTGCTTTGAAGGGCACATTTGGTGCCCTCTTTGCATACTCCAGTTGGAACTAGTTCAGGAAGCATTTGGCTCCTGCTCTGGTGCAAAACTGGACAAAGGATATGAGAGTATCCTCCCCACTTTCCAGCCCATTCTGTGGGAGGGTACCCTGAATTGCTCCAACTCTTTCCTTAGGGTACTTAATGGCTTACCTGTGGGTGGTTCCTTAGATTTGTTGTGGGACAAGATTCAGATCCGAAACCATTTCATCTTCAACCGACTGGGCACTTTGACTTCGCTGGACTACACTTTGGGAACCGAGACTGCAACTGGGAAGACTCCTGCTACTCCTGGTCTCGTCGTCCTGCCAGTCTTCTGCGTCATCTGTGTCTGTGCTCCATAGAGGTTCTTCTACAGGCCTGTGGACCTCCAAGACACCCAAAGGAATCTCCATTGAAGTGAAGGAGTCACTTCCCTGCGTCTGGAGGCACTTCAGCAAAGCTGACCAAGCTGCTGTCTCTGAGCTCCTACGGACTCCGAAAGGATCAGTAACACAAGTGGTGGTTCTGCAACTCTCTCGAGACCTGCACTGTCTTCACAGCATGTTTGAAGCCAGTATCCCTTGCCTGAGACAATAGAGTACTACCCCACCTCACCTGCGTCAACCGTATTCCACAGCGTCGCATGGTTTGCACATCTGCAGCTCCAAGGGCACGGTGAACTCCTGCATCCCTGACATTTGTCTCCCGTGCCTCCTGGTCACTCCTGAGTGGCATAGACTCTGTCCCCTCTGCTTTCAGGTACCTCTCATCTGAATCCATCCTTGGGTTTCACTGGACTCTTTCACCTTCTTTGCCAGCGGCATCTTCACTGAAGTCCTCCATTGAGGTCTACGGCGGCTTCCGATGTCACTTCGCACCTATGCACCCTGCTTCCCTGGTGTAGGTATCCTGGTTTCCAGGGTATCCACGGTTGGGTGACTCTCCAACCTTGCATCTTCCACGGGGTTTCTGCAGGGACCACTGGGAATAGTCCTCCTTCTTTTTAAATACGGCAAGTTACCCATTGACTTGTATTGAGCATGCGGTCGTGTTCCCACTCTGCACACAGCCTCAGTGGGGTTCCTGGGTACATACCTTGGATGGTTCCTTCTGTCCCTGGCTTTTCTACATCTTCTGGGTCCAGTCTCGTCTGAAGTCGTGGTTCGCATTCAACTTTCTTAGTATATGATTTGGTCTCCCCATGGAGACTACTGTGTATTTGTGCTACTTATGTGTTCTATTACTAAAGAGTTGTGTGTATTGTGATTATATCTCTGGGTATATGCAATGTGTTAGTAAGTGTTTATAATAGATACATATTTTTAGAACCACACTGTGTGGTTACATTTCGCTTAACCTCCACTACATGATTAGTACTGAAAAAACAAGCTGCTTTACACTCCTCTGGACTAGGCCTGAAGGCTGCTCTCCACAGCTACCACTTAGAGAACTTTCTAAGGTTGTCTAAGACCCCTAAAATCACCCTAAGGGTTGTCTGGATTAGTGCAGGGTGCTACGCTTACATAAGTAAGCACAGTATACTAAGCCAGCCTCCTACACTAGCCAAAAAGTATCTTTCCTACTTTTATATGTGCATTTGTATATATGTGTGTCTGAATGTCCTCTAAAACCACATCCCCAGCCAATTTACTGCTCTGGTGAGGATTGGTGTTCCATGCTTGCCTTTCAGGGCTATAGCGCCATCATGAAGAAGTCCATCACAGCCGCTGTGATGGCATGGAGGCGGCCACTGGAGAGAATATCATCTATGAACTGGGTTTATGGCACCTCAACAAGCTCTTTAGCTGGTTCTCTTGCTTTAGAATCTGGTTACCTTGTTCTAATACCCCAGTTTGTGATCTGCTTATGAGTTATCGGACCACCGTATTTGGGAGTGCCACACTATATCCTTTGAAAATCGCTGCTTGTTGGGTAGGGGTTGTAAATTTGGCTTCGGTCTTCTGTGTATGTATAGCTGGTTCTAGATAAGTCCTCGACTTAGTCAGGTTGGTTGTTGAGCTACCACCATCTTTACCCATTAGTAACCACCTTATGTCTCTTATGCTTTAGGCACAACGTGCTGAGTCTCTCTAAGGGCATCGAAGATGTTGGGGTCGTCAAGTGGGACCTGGCGCTCTGTCTCTTACTTGTCTGGGTCATCTGCTTCTTCTGCATCTGGAAAGGAGTCAGATCTACTGGGAAGGTAAGTGACAAGTTTCCCAGTCTTAGCTTAAAAACGTTTGTGCATCTAGTAAAGCTCCATAACCCAGTGGCATAGCAAGGGGGAAGGCGAGTTTTGGGGGTAGTGGCTCCCCCTCCCCTGCTCTTACCTGTAGCCTTCGTGGGGGACCAGCACCGTGACCACCAACACCCCTCTTCCTGTCTTCCTTGCGGCCGTCGCGGGGCGACAAACACAGGGACCGCCACGTGCAGCAAAAGGTCTAGCTACGCCACTGCAGTAACCTATAACTCACAGCAATAATATTCAACATTATGGGACAACTATGCCCCTGCTCTCTCCTGCCAATGGTTTAATAATTAATGTACGCTTTGATCACAGTGAGTATGTTTTCTTTTTTATTAAAGGCAACAAAACTCTCCTAGAGGGCATGCGTATCTGCTTATCTTGGAAATAGTGTGTAGAATTTTGTTGTAGTGTGCATTCTCCTTCTATGACAGAACATGCAACCAAGTGCACTATGATCATAAAAATACCATAAAGAGTTTGCAGGGCTGCTCTAAGCTGCCAGCTTAGTAAAAAAACATAAACTGTGCAGGCCCCTCGCACTTCTTCATCCATCACTTTGCTTAGCGCTGCATCCCACATAGCACCAAAACAAAAACAACGCACTACTAACCACCCACCCTACCCAGTGTAGCGTGCTACCGATGTAGGCAAATGTTTAGTGTTTAAATGGTATATAAATTCTGCAATACAATACAATACAATGTGTTATTCTGAACTCTCCTGGAACTTTTCCCATCCAGCCAATAGTGTTAGCCATTTGCATCAAGCCCTGCTCAGCTGAGTTTGTCTAGGAGAGAACAAGGAGCCGCAGGCACATAACCGCTTCAGATACCATGCTCCTACTGGGGTGTTTACCATGCTTAGGTGCACTCTTTGTCCACTTTATCCAGGGTTTAGTCCCAGTGGTAGGGGCCTTTTTGGTGCTTGCAGAGCCTCTTATTATGGAAAGGAAATCATCCAACAACTGTACTGGAGCAAACCAGACTGCAATCAAAAGCATCTGTGATCCTGAGATGGACTACTTCTTGACCAATCACAGACTGCAAACCTGTATTTATACTGCTGTGGGTGGATCTAAATGTGAGTGATACTTTAAACAAGCAATCTCTGAAGGGGGCC
Source organism: Lissotriton helveticus (assembly GCF_964261635.1). NCBI lineage: Eukaryota > Metazoa > Chordata > Amphibia > Caudata > Salamandridae > Lissotriton > Lissotriton helveticus. The sequence continues at coordinate 1,225,572,404 of NC_136070.1, read as the reverse complement.
GACCCAAAGCTGCCAATGGCTGCAGCTGACTGACTGAAAGACCAAAAGGTTTATGATAAAAGGTCTTTGGTTGTGCCAGACCTAAAAAGTATAATAGTTTAATAACCGAAACGTGTACGATTTTTCACATTCTCATCCACGGTGCTGACACCTGTCTTAAAGCGGCCCGCCACCCTGCAACATATGCATACATAGTGGAAGGTTACATTTTCCATTCAGCGGAATGGTAGCCCCATAATTAGCCAAATCCATTTGCTTATTCTAGTTCTAGTGTTAAATTTGATATTGGTTAGAGCTTGAAAACCATAAAAGAGACTGGGTCCAGCAGCACCAACAAATCCCCTCACGCTGACTGTCAGCACCCCTTCAAATCACAAAGGCAGCGCCTCATAGTATACATAGGTAACATATGAATGATTGACAAAGCCTTGTACATCTAAAGGTTCATGTCATTTCCTGGCCCTAAGCATGCATAATGTGCTGATTGTGTACACATTGGTATTAATAGTCATGCATAGGGATGAAGGAATCAGCATAAATCAGCCTTCCACAGAAACCACATACATTTAAATGACAAATGATTCAGTTAATGACTTTTAACACTTAACAAATATATTCCAAATGTATACAAATAACATCTGAATGTGTAGATTACAATGCTTGCCAGTTGGGAATAGCAGTAAAGACGAGCATGATACATCTGAAATATACCTCAGCAGCAGCATAACAATTATTTTAATAGGAGCCCTACCTGATAATGAGGTATTGTGTTTACCATGTCAACAACTATTAGTGTAGCATAGCATAGCGTAACATAAGATAGCATCAGTGCCTATTTTGTAAAAAAATAATAGGGGACAGGGCCCTCGTCAAGAGAACACTGCTGCTGGCAACATCCATTGCCTTTCCCAGTGCTGCCAATGACAGTACCAACACGACTACTGACCATCACACTCGGTGACAATTCAGACTATTCCAGGCCCCCAAAGCTATAAGAATGGCTCAGATGGCAGGTATTAGTCATTGTTAATGTATATTGAAAGAATAAACAGCTTCTGTTGTGTTCATACCTAAATTAGGTAGACAGCACCACCATGTGACAGACTGTCATAAGCACTGGCGCTGACTATTAAGTGACAGTGCCGGGCATTGGAAACCATCGGCTCAAATTAAGCACTGCTAGCATACTATAACAAATACAATATATACTGCATTTGATGATGCACCCGCTTTAGGTACTTTGTATAGGAGATATTAGGCCATCAAAACGTAGGTCATACTGTGCTTTAGTACAATACAGTGGCAGATTTGCACTTTGTAGACCTTGCACCCGTGGGAGGTAAATGGTCTCTTGTTTATTGTTAACATTCATTGATCTGAGGAACTCAGCCCAACAACCTGCCAATCAGTCATTTTGCTGTCATGCTTATCTCCTTAATGACTATAGCGGCCTTGGTAATTTATATGGGTGCTTCGATAGCGAACCTTTGTACTGTGAAACTACTGGTCCTCCAGGATGAAAAGGGAATGATGTGGAAAGAGACTGTGTCTCACAGGGGTTCAGCAGCGAATTGCAGGGCCCATCAGTGGTGGCTGGTGACATTTGAAAGTGGTGAGGCGTAAACTTTCTGTTGGATTGCACCGTGGCGAGCGAGTGCTGCAAGCGAGTCTGAACATCTTAAGGGGAGTTCGGGGGATTCTCACCGAGAACATTTTGAAAAAAGAGTGGGTAAATGGTGCATTTTCAAGCAAATTTGAGAAGCAATAAGGTTATTAAAGCAATTATGAAAGTGCAGTTATTACCTTAATAAAGGGATGTCATATAACAACAACATGTAGATAGAAATGTTTCTGAAGCAAGGCCCTGCCAGTGCCACGCACCTCTGAGCAATATACACTAATGGCGGGTGTGCTTGTGAAGTTCACTCACTAAGCCCTCACATACACTCTGTGACCCATACACTGTCACCCAGGGGACACACCACAAAGACATGGTGTGAGCCACAAAGACATGGTGTGAGCTTCCACAGTGAGCACAGGACACAGCCTACTAACCTACACTAGTTAAATTGTGTCCTTGAAGATCAGAAGGCAGCTTTGTTGAGGAAAGTTTTCAGGTCACATATCCACAGAAAGGCAAGCCTCACCCCCTACTCTTGAATGTCAACATACCTACCAAACTCACCTATCACACCTACAGCATGGACAAGATGACAGTCCAGCAAAGCCATCTAATGCACCTCTAATACACCGCCAACCCCACACACACATACAACACACACATATATAAACACACATACACAACACACACATACGAACACACACACATACACAAACACATGCGCACACACAGTTTCTTCAAAGAAACGGAAATATTATATTGTACAATATCCCTGTGGTCCATTGTATATCAATTTGGAAGTTTGTAACTTTCCATCAACCAGACTTTAGCTTGTGCAGTAAACAAATACAGCACATGGAAATCCTGAATGAGCACACGAAATACACTCAAATAAAGTGCTCCTAGAAGGGAGATGCCAAATGTAGGGTGCTTGATTAGCACGTGCATCAGCAATAGTCGTGTGAAACACTGTAAGTAAATTTTAGCATGTTTAATACACTGCATTTCACTTAGACTGTGTGTCACGCACAGCATGCTTCTCTTGGCTCCTACCACAAAGTAGGGCTAGGCAAGCGAGGCATTCTGCTGACAGGTTGAAAGGTGACACTTTCTGAACGCGGCACAAAGAAATTGAAAATGAGCATCATTTTGAGAGCGATTACTTTACATTTCAGCACCAGTGCTGGCAGGCGAACGGGGCCCTGTGAGCCAACAGCAAGACAGAGCCTTTCCACGCTCTGGGACCTTTTTTCCCGGATCAACACTCTCACGAACTACCTCTACCCCTCCATTTTCCTTCCTTTCTTTTACTATTTGCTTTAATTCAGCTTCGATTGAAAGGAACAGTTCGCTGTGATCCGTAACCTCTACGCCTTCCTCATTCATGACCCTCCCCAACAGCTCTCTTGCACTCTGGCCTTGTGTAAATGACTTAGACAACACAGAAGTTTGTGGAAGGATCCCCTGGTAACTTTCACAGGGAGGGGAGTAGATAATACAGAAAATCAGACCCTGTGATCTTTTTAGAATTCATTCTGACTACTGGCTTTAAGGAAATGTGTGGGGGAAAGGCCCTAAAGAGGGTCCCTAAGATCAGCTGGTATATACTAACAGAATAATATTGTGGAGTTGTGTCACTGTATATCGAACATTAAATATTAGGCATATACAACAAAGATTTGAAAAAACAGTTTCCCGCAATTTATTTGATACCTCCCTTTAGGGTTACAATCTAAAATTAATAAAAATCATCATTTTATGATGTACATAATCAATGTTAAAAACAGTCACAAAAACCACCCTGTGGGATGCTCTGAAGGCCACAATTCGCGGGACCATCATCACTATTAGGGCAAGGGTAAACAAGACGCTCAATAAAGAGCTAGAATCTCTAGAGCATCAGATTGGCACACTGGAAGCCCAACACAAATCCAACCGGCTTGACTCTACCGTCTTGGATACGTTGACCAAGAAAAAATACGAATATAACACCATCACCAGCAAACGGGCGGGGGTATGGATTAATCGATTCGAGGCCCTGAAACTGTGCGATGGCAACAAAGCAGGGAAACTGTTGGCCTCCTACCTCAAACACAAACAAAAAACTGACTACCATATCGTCCATTAAAGACTCAAGCAACGTCACACACACCAAACAGTCCAACATCCTTGATACTTTTAAAAAATTCTACGAAGACCTTTACAAAAATGATAAATTATTAGACGAATCAGCCTGCGATGATTACCTCACTTCACTACACCTCCCGAAACTTTCTGAAACTGACAGATCCCATCTGGACTCCCCAATCTCTGGTTCAGAAATCAAAGCAGCGATTAACACCCTGAAGAACAATAAGGCCCCCGGCCCAGACGGCTTCACTGCACCCTTTTATAAGGCCTTTGCTGACCAAATTGCCCCCCACTCCTTAAACTCTTTAACTCCACTGCAAACTATGGCGGTGTTTCTCCCTCAATGAGTGAGGCCACGATAATAGTACTGCCAAAAGAGGGGAAGGACCCACTACTCACTAAAAATTACTGTCCCATATCCTTGATAAATCTGGACTGCAAGATTTATGCTAAAATCTTAGCGACCAGACTAAACTCCATTCTCCACAAATTAATTAGCCCCTCGCAGGTTGGCTTCCTAAGGAACAGGACGTCCAACGACAACACGAGACTACTATGCCATATCCTAGAAAAGGCGAAATCCTCTCCCGCGCCAATGGTAGCAATAACCTTGGACGCGGAAAAGGCCTTTGACAAGGTCTCATGGCCCTTTCTGCGCCAGTGTATGTACGCTTTCAACCTTGGCGACACCTATACCAGGATGGTGATGGCCCTCAGGATAGCTATAAACGGCACCCTCTCGGATCCGTTCCGTCTCTACCAAGGTACCAGACAGGGCTGCCCTCTCTCACCAGCTCTCTTTCTCCTAGCCCTTGAGCCCCTCATTACAGATATCAAAAATAACGGTGACATTGCGGGTATTTCCTTTGGGGACACGCGAGTCAAGTTAGCAGCATATGCAGACGATATCTTGGTCGCGACCGAAAACCCTGCTAACTCCATTGCTACCCTAATGACCTCGATAGACAAATACTCCTCCCTTTCTGGCTACAAATTAAATAGGGATAAATCCGAAGTAAAACCTCTTAATGTCCACACTTCCAGAGAAGTGCTGGGCGATTCCGGCCTACACTGGCAAACAGGAGTGATTAAATATTTGGGAATTGAATTCACGGATGAGATATTGAGCACCCTTAAACATAACGAAAACAAAACCCTGAACAAAATCAAAAGTCTGTTGGACGGTTGGTCACCCCGTTTCATCACCTGGTGGGGCCGTATTGAAACCATAAAAATGATGATATCTCCCCTGGTTAACTACCTCGTCACGATGCTCCCACTCGTCCTCTCCAAAGAATTCCATGCTAAATTGGATAAAAACATCTCGGCATTTCTTTGGCAGGGCAAAAAAGCGAGAATCAGTTTAAAAAAACTTCGTTTGGATAAAAAATTAGGAGGAGTTAATCTGGCAGATTTTAAAACATACCAAATAGCCTTTTTAGCAAAACAGGGGTTGCACTGGATATCCTCCCAGCCTGACTATAGCCCAGTGTGGCTCTCTGTAGAAAAGTCAAAACTGAAGGGTCTCAGTCCCTGCGCCCTGCTCACCGTCAATCCCCGCCCCAACCTAGGCTCGGGCCTTATCTTCAAAAACACTAAAATGGCTCTTTTAAAAGTCAGTAAATATCTACCACAGCAATTCCGACAATCGCAGTGGGAATCACTATGGCACAACACCGCCATTACATACAAAGGGAAACCTCTAAACTACCCCTCCTGGATAGACAAGGGGGTCATATTCCCCCACCAACTCGTCGAAAACGCGCTCCCACTAACCTTTAAAGAAATTCAGGATAAGTTCCGTCTCAATAATATTGAATTCTACAACTTCCTACACATTAAAGTAGCTCTAACGAAGGCTAACCTGAAGGCGGCCACTCCATCCCTCCTAGACTTAATCCCATCCCTTAACAAACTAGGACACCAAGTCTCTAGATTGTATAAATTGATGCGGCCACAATCGTCCTCCCTAAATGCACCTATCCAACGCTACTGGGACTCATTCTCCACCACACCTAACTCGGACGCAATTTGGACCAGTACTTGGGAGTCCACCACCCACCACAAAATATGCCCCACACTGTCACAAACCAAGTTCTGGCTTCTACATAAGGCCTTCTGGACACCTAGGAGGTTGTTTCTTCATAAAATCAAGTCCGATGACACGTGTTGGAATTGTTCAGGGGTGGGAGGCGATCTGGAGCACCTAATCTTCAAATGCCCCTGTGTGACCTCGTATTGGGACAAAATCTTTGGTTTTCTAAAGGAAGTCCTCCATATTACTCTACCAAGAGAATTCTCGACGCTTGTACTAGGTTTTGCCAAAGCCGTCACTCTCAATGAAGACGACAAAGCCCTACTGGACCTGCTGCTGACGGCTGGGGTTAAAATCATACTTAATAACTGGAAAAGCACGAACAAAGCCTCCTTTCCTCACTGGTTGAACTGGGTATCTTACTTGAGAGGTGCTGACAATATATCCTTGACCTCCACCCCGTGGAGACCCCCAACAAGGAAAATCTGGTCCTCATTAGATGATCACTTTGACGCACACAAACCTCCTTGAATCCTGTCTACGGGGCTCTAGAGCGTTTCACCACATAAGGTTCAACCTGTCAGTTGGCCAGACTATGTTTTGTACAATCTTAGCCACAGGTTGAAGATTCCATCTCCCCCATGTACTACAGGTTTGGTTTACGCTAATGTACAACTTATGATGCTTCTGCTCTTGTGTGGTGGTGCCTATTTCTTTCTAGGTCAGGTTATACTAGACAACAGGTATCCTTGGATTTTATGTGGACATTTTACGTGGAAACTTATGTATCGTAATGGACTTATGTTTTCTGGACTCAATTGCTTTATTGGTACCATATTTCTGTATTCCTATTCATACGATTTTTCTATCAACGCTCTGTAATTATTCGTACTGAACCGACTATTCTTGTACTGATGTATCTCTTTGCAGCTCCTAATAAAAAATCTTTTGAACTAAAAAAAAAAACAGTCACAAAAAACAGTCGACGCGGCGTTTCGGTGTTGTTAAAATGGTGTCACCTTCATCAGGACATTGACATTATTGACTTGCAATCTAAAAATTAGAAAACAGTGTTTTAGTTACCTATTCTTTATGCAGTGACACGTACATAACATTATTTACTATTTTTTACATTTTACTCCTAGACATACTCCTAGACCATTTTAACAACACCGAAACGCCGCGTCGACTGGTTTTTGTGACTGTTTTTAACATTGATTATGTACATCATAAAATGATGATTTTTATTAATTTTAGAGTGTAACCCTAAAGGGAGGTAGCAAATAAATTGCGGATTTTTTTCAAATCTTTGTTGTATATGCCTAATATTTAATGTTTGATATACAGTGACACAACTCCACAATATTATTCTGTTAGTATAGACCAGCTGATCTTTGGGACCCTCTTTAGGGCCTTTCCCCCACACATTTCCTTAAAGCCAGTAGTCAGAATTAATTCTAACAAGATCACAGGGTCTGATTTTCTGTATTCATGACTTAGACAAGCCAGAGTGCAAGAGAGCTAAATGATAGGCTTTTCAGAGCTGTGCTGACTACAGGGAGAGCAGGGGTACTACTGAGAATGCCTGGGGTGCATGAGCATTTTAGGAATCGCCGTATACCTCTTGGGAAAGGAGCCCGAGCTGCTCAACAAAGTTAGGTTGGCAGACTTGACAGCTCTATGGATAAGCAAAATGTGGTACTACTCTGGATTGAGGTGCACAGTGCCATGGCACACACTGACATCAGAGACTGCCTGTAACCACTGTACCTGCACTGACTGGCATGTCACAGGCTGCACTATACAGGCTGTCATTTATAGTCACTCCACAGAATGTCCCTAAACACAGTGTCACACTGTCAGTCACACTAAGCACCACCTCTGCGCAGACTGTGACGTTATAGGCCGCTGGTAGACAGTCATGTTTCAGGCTCACTACACCGGATGTCATAATTTTAATAGAATGTAACCGCACAGGATGTCACTATACCGGCATCCACTACTTACACTCTCACTGTAGAGACTGCCTATAAACGCTATGACTGGTATGTTTCAGGCTGTCATTTTGTAAACTCTGTCACTGCACAGGATGGCTCTTTGGAGGCTGTCTCTGTACCGCCTGTCGCTGCATGCACGGCCACTGTAAAGATTTTAAATAAACACTACGACTGTATGGGCTGTTATCTGACATCTGAGCCTGCCACTACACAGTCATTTCACAGACTATGACCCCACGCACTGTTACTGAAAAGGCAGCCAATAGGGACGCTGACTGCATTGGCTGTAATGCCACAGACTGTCACCACACAGACAGTCACTGTAAAGTCTGCCAATAAGCACCCCGCTACACTGATTGACTGTCTTGTCTCAGGCTGCCACCCCACAGGCTTTCATTTCATAGACTGTCACTGCACAGACGGACCCTGTTGCGACAGGCTATGACCAGTGACGTCACCCAGCACACTAGCTGTACCTAAGGTGACCAAATGTTTTGGTTGCTGTTTTTATAAACTGTGGCCTGAAAAGTATCACCGATAGTGCCAAGACTAAGGTCCCTGGTTCGAGCCCGGGTTTCGGCAGACGTGTTTTTCTTTACCTACTTCTCCTGTATTTTAAATTTCTTCCCCACTTCGCCAGTCTTTCTTCTTCCTTCCTTCGCATGATAATTCTCTCTTTATTCATCCTCCTCCTCCCTTTAACAATCATTTCTCCCTCTCCCACCCTCTGTCCCTGTGCCAACCCTCCGCCATCACTTTTTTCGGAAACTGCACCACAATTGCTCAGTCACGGCTCGGGAGGGTGAGAGGGGAGTCGCGCGGGGGTGTCGCATGGGGGGGGAGCCGCGCGGGGGGATGTCGCGCGGGGGGGAGGGGTTCGCATTGGGGGAGGGGGGTTATTAAAATAACATTTTAAAATCCTACCTGAGGTCCTGAGGAGATCCGCGCCGCCCCGAGTCCGTTGGCGCCTACAGGCCCTGTCAGCCTGTCTTAGGGCACAGCTATTCTTCGCCCGCCGCATGCCCATTAGGAGCCCAATGGGCATGCGCAAACAAGTCAAACACAAGTACGCATGAGTGGGCACGGTGCAAAAATTCGCCTTCCGTCCCCACTCATGCGCACTTGTGTTGTGCTGCTGCCTGTTGCCCCCCACTGGCAACAGGCAGCAGCACAACACACTTTGAACTAAGTAAACTGAGACGCCGAGGAAGCTGCGTAGCTGCGGGCGTGGGGGGCTACGCCCCCACGCCCCAATGGACGCACCGCGCCAATCGGTTGGCATGTAGACACTTTCTTAACATGGTGCAGTTCGCTATACCTTTTATTCCTGTACCTTCTAACTCTGACAAGCTCTTCTGCCTTAAATTTCAATATATCGCCACGGTAAATATATGTGGAGTCAAGTAAAGTAAACCTATACATACCTATGTAAACTTACCTTCATAATATTTTGGCCCTCAATATTTTTGCTAAGATAATCTGTCGGGTAAAAAACACACACACAACACACACACACACCCTCCCTTTCAAGGCTGCATTCCAGCTCATCATTTCTCACCCATTATCACACCCTAGACAGAGACTCTTCTTAGACAAATCAGTACTGACCCTGCTTCTCATGGGTAGAGTCCATTTGAGCTTCTGGGCAAGGCCCCCATTATTTTAAATCACCCATGCCATAAGATGCTCGAGGCCCATCTTATGCCAATCATTACTGACCCTGCTACTCATGGGAGCAGACTAGACAAAAAAGAGTCAAGACAGTGGGACAAAGATCATAATGGTGGTACGTGCCAAATACTGCTCTACTATTTCACAATAGGGCAGAAGGGAAGGCAAAGCAGGGAACGTTACTCTGTATTTCTAAGGGTAGTTGAACAGTGTGTCTGAACAAGTTTATGATGCGGCAGAAAACCTGAACAACCTAGGTTTGGCGAAAGAGAATGACCAGAAAGACAAGTCTATGTAACAACCCTTAATTCACAACAAGGAAGAGAGATCTTTTTATGGTTGTATCTCACCCATTGCTAATTCTGCAATGACTGATTGTGAAACGGAATGGAGTTGCAGGAAAGTATCTTTATCAGATATTTAGCCAGTTGCCAACATAATGAGAAAAACGTTCTGGGTAACTTATCACTGATACAGAATTAGGCAAACTTTTAGCACAATTATGTGGCATATTTAAAAGCCCCCAACACCACCGGAGTGTCACTTTTTTTGATGCTTCAGTGGCGTTGCACCATTCCCCATATTTACAATTTACAACTTAGCGTGGCTTACGGCCACCTTGTAAATATGCCCCTTACTGCCGCGTCTGCTGTGGCAAAGGGGCAGGCAATGGGTGTTGCTCTGGGCGTTCTATCACAACACCCATTGCTTTTTGACACTTCTCCAGATTTACAGTGCCAAAAACTAAGGTCTGGTAATACCTGGTCTTAGAATGACAATGCGAGGAGAAATTATAAATCTCCTTGTTTTATGCTCTTTCTGCACACATAAAAAGAGCCTATCACCTTTATTTATTGTTTATCTGCTGAAAGGTGTACCTTCCTGCACATAAACAATCGTTGCAAGGGTGCCAGCGCTTGCGCTAGGCAGCTTATTTAGTGCCAGCGCTAGGGGAAACTCAGGGGTGCGCGGTTACCGATGTGATGTAACATCGCCCTCTGGCATTTTCTTGTAACTATACCCCTATGTGTCCAATAAGTGAGTGTGGATCTTTTAGCATGAAGATACGATAAAAACATTGATTGATTGATTGATTTAATGCTTATATAGCGCATGCTGTCACCCTACGGGTATCCTGGCGCTTCAGACTGAGAAAGTAGACCAGAGTGGAATAAGTCAGAGCAGGGGGAAGGGAGATCGAAGGTTAAGCCTTAGGAAAGAGACAGGTTTTTAAACTCCTGTGAAATTCTAGCAAAGAGCGAAGCTGCCTCTTCGGCTGGTACCATGCAAATTTTTCCTGTAGTGGGACTGGACCCAACTCGTGCACCGCTCTGAATACCAGGCAAAGGGACTTGAAGTGGACCCTTTCCTTAAACGGCAGCCAATGTAGATCCCTCAGCGCCAACATGGTAGATGCCCGTCGCTGCCTATTAAGTGCTAGTTTCGCTGCTGCAGACTGGACCCTCTGCAATCCCTGAATGATGTATAGTGGGGCCCCCACATAAAATGAAGTTGGACCTGTATATAAATCCAAAGGCGATGCCAGTCCGGAGGTTGGTATTCAGTGTGTTGGAGTAGCTGCAGGATGTGTTTAATGAAGGAACCTTCAGGGTCTTCCTCGCTGAATTGAACTGATGCCTGTTGAGCATACAGTAAAGCAAGACGGCTGCTCAACACATTCACAAATATTGCTTGAGGTTGAGCACAATGCCAAAGTTGATATCTGAACAAGCTTCATGAGCATAAAATACCTTCTGATCCCTAGGGATATTGAGAAATCCAAACAAGTTGGCCATTTCCCAACTTATACACATCACAGTATTTCAGTATATATTGACACTGAAGACATACTTTTTCTTTGCTGGCATTGTATAATGACCTATCCTTACCATTTGCTATTCTAGTTGATACAGCTGTGTGTGCTCCTGGTACCATTTAGAGTTAAATCATTCAATCAGTCAGTAAACTGGTAGAGCGCTACTTGTCACCTGTTAGAGTATTTAGGCGCTCGCAGGGTCCAGTTGATTAGCCGGAAAGCCAGGTCTTCATGGACTTTTGAAACACTGGTAGAGATGGGGAGGTCCGTAGATAAAATGGTAGCCTGTTCCATGTCTTTGCTGCCAGTCATGGACAGAATACGCGTAGCTGTGCATTTGGGCCAAAGACTTTTCAAAACTGTTTGGTATCAGAGCGCAAAGCTTTAGACTGATGATTTTAATCAGATACTAAGTTGGTGCTATCAAAAAGTCTCAGTAGTGTGTGGGTGCACTGGGTATCCAAGGCACATCTAGGAATTACTCTATCCATGAATTGTTTGAAAAAAGTCCTGGTGGCCGGGTATAGTTATCGAGTTAGACTTGACTGTGAAGGGTTATCCTATATGTCGTTAGGTAGATATGAAACTTTACACACATGTGGAGCCCCTCACTCTCACTTTGAGGCTTGACAAGGTCTGACATTTCTTGTGCAAAAGTAAATCCTAAAAATCCAGTCCCCCATCAGGTCAATAATATGCTTTCAATCTGAGAACTTATGCTTGCAAGTGGTGTTTGTGGTGAATCAGAAGTAGGTATTAAGTTCCTTGGGTATGTTTTGGGGCGGTAGGGTTTCCTGTCAGAAATGCTGAATGATAGTGGGGCATGTGTCACTTCCTAATTGCTAGTAAGTCAAGCTTTTCATTTTATGTAGGCATTTTGAAATGCTTACATTGTTGTCTAAACCTTGTGACTATTTTTTTTTTATTTATGACAATACATGGAACATTTTTATGAGCCATTAGTGTTTTTGGAACTTGTATCTAGGCTCCTGTTTGCAGGACAAGTTAGGTTGTCGATTGATTCACACTTTCTTTTTAAAATAAGAGGCTGATAATAAATAATATTGTTTACCCAAAATATAAAATGGCATATCGTAGGTATTTATCATGAAATTATGGTTGGTTGGCTCTAGAACAAAGTGTAAAGATGGAGTCCAAGTATAGCCCTGTAAGCTTAAAGTACTCCAAGAGATAGGTCAATAGACGAACTTGCTGTTGCTTGTCTGTTCTCCATGCATACGTAATGTTTCATGCACAGCAGTCAATACTCATTAATTGCAGGATAATCTACGTCCACCTAAAATGACTTTTTAGCCAAGATTTAGAATTAATTCTAGACATTGACCCATAGCAGAACACAGCGAGGTTGTCTGATCAGTGAGGTGACGTGAGCAAACCTGGTGCCTAATGAGTGCCTTCATCTATGAGTAGGACCTGAATATCAATCAGATAAAGAATGCATTACCAAAAGGCAGGCATAAGAATATCTTAATTGCTGCCTATGCCAGAGGGAAACAAATTGCAGATATATCAGAGTTTGTTTATTTATTTTATTAATTAAAAAAATTATGATATGCTAAATGACCTCGAACATGATCGCTCCGCAACAGGATTAGTGTATAACAGTTGTTAAGATCACTAATGCTCTACATGTAATAATTCACGTGTTCTCCTTTCCAGGTTGTGTACTTCACTGCGACATTCCCCTTCATCATGCTGTTGATATTGCTAATCCGCGGAGTCACTCTGCCGGGAGCCGGGGCCGGCATCATGTTCTACCTGTATCCTGACATCACACGCTTGGCAGATCCGCAGGTAAGCAGTGGGTAGTTTCCACTGTTGATATAAAAGTGCATGTTCTTTCCAGAGTTCAGATGGAGAATCTGGAGGACTCATGCTAGAAAATAAAGGAAAGAAATCAAGGCTTGTTCAAGGGCAAGGCGAAAAAAGCAGCAACTTTTGATTTCATAAACTGCAAAGGGGATGCCAGTGCTGAGGGATGATCCTACATTGGCAAAATGACTCTTTTCCCTTCAAGGGCAAGCACCCTGGTAGCTGCGTTGAGGAAAATATAACATCCCTTGCTGACATTTGGCACCGGCAGCGATACACAAAAGAGCCTAAGCCCTGTGGTATTAATGGGGTACACTGCCAAAGGTCAGACAATTTCTGAAATAGGATACTGTGCTAACGATGTGGATGAATGCTTATCGTTGGGGGTGTTTGCTCAGAGAATTATTGGGCCGTTTGAACTTGCACCTGTGCATAACTCACCCAACTCTTTATGCTTATATGAATGAAACCTTACCCAGCAGTCAAAGGACAGTTAGCAATCTGCTGACACCAGTAAGCTAGGAAAGGTAAGCTGATCTTTTTTATTGGTCAGCCTGTCGCAGAAGAGGCTTGAGCTCTAAATGGATCCTGCTAGAGAAGGGAGATTTATAATGCATGGTCCAGCCAAGGTTCAGCTACAAGGTAGTTATTCAGAGATTGAAGGGGCCCCAGATACAGAGGGCCTCATTAGTGTATACAGTGGGAAAATGTCTGCATGTTATTATGCATTGATTACTCTATTTATAGGCTGTAAAAAGTCTGCATTTAAAAATGGAACATATTTGTTACAAATGAACTCATCATGAAAAAAAGGCTAGAAAGTTTAGGTAAACCTCAATCTCCCCCATAATAGGTAGTCTAGGCTTACTGACATCAATGCTGGATTGTAATGAAAATGGCACACAATAAAGTCAGATGAAATTATCATAAGAACTCCCAGCCCATTGAGCTAATACTCATCCTTCTGGCTTGATTGCCCCTGACTATACCTAATGTCCCACTTTTCAGCATAAATAGTAGGATATATGTGTACCGTCACACCTCAAGTGGGAGCTGCCTAGTCCTACTATTGGTGCCACAAAACGTGTCTAACATACTAAGGGGCCTATTTCCAAAGGCATTGCACCCTTTTCCCGTGCTCCGATGGCGCAGAGCCCTGCGTCATATTTTCAAGGTGACGCTAAGCCACTTTGCATGGCGTTAATGCCTGCCTTGTAAATATGGTCCTCCTCGATGCAGTTGTTTGCGGCAAAGGGGCATGGTATGACACTGCTCCAGATTTACAAGGATCTGTAAATTTGAGGCAGCGCCAAAAACGTACGCCTCCCCAGGGGAGGTGTAAGGGTGGCGCAACAAGGAGATATCCCTTTATTTCTCCTCATATTTTGCTCTTGCTATGTGCGCTGCATTTTGCAGCACACATAAAAGGAGAAAAACACCATTGATGATTGCTTTTATGCAGGAAGGTGTCTCTACCTGCACAACAACAATCATCCCTGCAACGCAGGCACCCTTGCACCATGGTGCACGAGTGCACGTGCTGGCGCTAGGCTGCTTTTTTTGCGCTGGTGCAGGGATAAGTTCAAGAATGTGCCATATTGTCATGCATACAGCAAATTCTATCACTTAAAAAATTACGCACCTCGACGCTGCAAAATTGCTTGTCGCACCACACTGCACCATTTTCTCATAAATAAGCTCCTAATTCTTGAACAATATTGACAATGTTCCCGTGCCCCATATTATTTCTGGTCAGGTGGACATCCCATGACCCACTGACCTCATTGGCCCTCCCTATATTAGCCTACTAAATGTGATTTCCATCAGGGCCGGCTCTAGGCTCATGGAGGCCCTGAGCAGGGAGTGTAGGTAGGGGGCCCGAGGCCGCCAAATCTCTGCCAGGGGCCGCCACGCAAATATATATCTAAGGATATATATTGGCGAGGCGGCCCCTGGGGCTTGCACATGCCTTAGGCCGGCCCTGTTTCCATGCCCATGTCACAGATTCCTAAGGAAGAAGATAGATGTGCTATACTACTGTTGCATAGTCCTAGATCGAGGTGGTTGTTTTGATTAGATCCAGCTCTGTTGTGCACAAGGTGATTTTACCATAACTGGATTACCATAAAGCCATGCCAATGCATACCTCGCAAGAACTTCTCACACTTCATACAACATTTATATGACTGTTCACTAGACAATGCCTCATATCTACCTTCTAAATCAGTGCCTGTCCTAAGGTGCACCCTCCACCCGCCACAAATGCACAGCTCCTTCCTACCTGCTGATCTGCACTTCCTTGTATGTATACACTAGCAGCCCATCCCGACGTTGTCCGGGTATGAAATAGAATGTGTTTAATGTGTGTATTCAGATACAGTCATTCGCGTGTTCCCCCACTTGAGGCCGAGCTGCAGCCCTGGTTGGTGTTAGCAGGCGCGTGTCCCCCCGCTTGAGGCCCAGCTAAAGCCCTGGTTCATGTTAGCAGGCGCATGTAATTAGTGTAGTGATCCGCCGCCTGAGCCCGGCTACAGCCCTGGCTGATGTTAGCAGATACGTGTAATTTGGTTTAATGTGATAGTTCAGTAACAGCGTGCATGAGAGGCAGCAGTAATTGTACCCGCAGACACGCTCAGTCGCGTGTGCCCCCGCTTGAGGGCCAGTGGCGACCGTCTACTAGAATTGTGTGAGTCTTGAATGATTGTTTCCCGCTGTTCTTATTTTTTTATGACCCACACCGACGCTCTTCGGCCCGAGTGCTTTTTAGACGCACCCAGGCCAAGCCACACACTGCGTTCGGCCCTTTCAGACGCACCCAGGCCAAGGCACACACTGCATTCGGCACCCCCAGTACGTATGAGACAACGGGCAGTCCCCAAAGGGAGTCTTGCGAATGGTTAGTTACCACGCTTCGAGGTGAACGCCTTTGTGACGCCCCCAGCACACAGCCCCAGCAGACGATCTGATTATTGTACGACCCAGATGGCATGAAGTGCGGAACGTAGCACATGCCCCCAGCGTTTGTCACGCCCCCAGCGTTCCCCTTGATGCGGCGCAATTGCGTAATTGGCGCTTCACATGGCATGAAGGGCGGACACACGCCCACAGCGCGGACACACGCCCACAGCGTTTGTCACGGCCCCAGCGTGTCACGCCCCCAGCGCTCCCCTTGATGCGGCGCAATTACGACTCACATGGCATGAAGGGTGGAATGTTTGTCACGCCCCCAGCACACGCCCACAGCAGAACACAGACATGCCCACAAGGGACTACTTTGCTGGCACGGTTCTTTTACCTTTTAAATGTATATGGTGGCCGTCTGCATAGCCTGTGTCCTTCTGCTGCAACTGCCCTTTCCAACGCTGTATTGGGTGTTGTGATTGGTGCTGTGGTTACTGAGATTACCCGCCTCAAAGGTTTGGGCTCTCTCTTTATAATATTAGTATGGATTAGTATGGATGGATAGCAGCCCGCCCCGACGTTGTCCGGGTATGAAATAGAATGTGTGTAATGTGTGTATTTGGCAAGGGGAATTTATTTTAAAATCTCGCGGTAGACAACATTTTTTGTTCCATTAGAATAGGGACGGAGAAGGCCCAGCTGCAGCCCTGGTTGATGTTTGCAGGCGCGTGTAATTGGTGTAGTGATCCGCCGCCTGAGCCCGGCTACAGCCTTGGTTGATGTTAGCAGGTGCGTGTAATATCGTTGAATGAGAGAGTTATCAGCCGCAGGTAAATCCGTTTAATGAGAGAGTTGAGTGACAGTGAGTAGGAGAGGCTGCAGTAATTGTCCCCGCAGACACGCTCATTTGCGTGTTCCCCCGCTTGAGGCCCAGATGCAGGCCTGTTTGATGTTAGCAGGCGCGTGTCCCCCGCTTGAGCTCCAGCTGCAACCCTGGTTGATGTTATCAGGCACGTGTAATTAGTGTACTGATCCGCCGCCTCAGCCCGGCTAGGGCCCTGGTTGATGGTAGCAGGCGTGTGTAATTTCGTTGAATGAGAGAGTTCAGTAACAGCGCACAGGAGAGGCTGCAGTAACGTTACTTACCAGGCCTCCAGGTTAACGCGTTTGTCTCGCACCCAGCACAGGGCCACAGCAGACGATCTTCTGATTAATGTACGACCCACATGGCATGAAGGTCGGAACGTAGCACACGCCCCCAGCGTTTCTCACGCCCCCAGCGTGCCCCTTGATGCGGTGCAATTGCGTTCACATGGCATGAAGGCCGGACACACGCCCCCAGCGTTTCTCACACCCCCAGCGTGTCACGCCCCCAGCCTGCCCCTTGATGCTGCGCAGCAACGTAATTGGCGCTTGTATGTACGACTCACATGGCTTGAAGGGCGGACACACGCCCCCAGGGTTTGTCACGCCCCCAGCATTTGTCACACCCCCAGCACATGCCCACAGCCCACGATGTGATGGCCGTACCACCCCCCCCAGCGTTAGTCACGCCCCCAGCCCGCGCCCACAGCACAACGCAAAAACACCCACAAGGGACTACTTTTCTTGCACGGTTCTTTTACCTTTTAAATGTTTATTTATTTATTTATTTATTTATGAGATTTTTATTGTGCATACAAATACCCGAAGGTGTCTCGGCGCAGGTATGAGCTAACAGAACCGCAACAACAGAATTCACTGGTTAAACAGCCATGTCTTTAAGAGCCTCCGGAAACTCAACAAGTTAGGGGCGTTTTTAATACCCAGTGGTAGAAGGTTCCAAAGTTTTGGTGCGGCGACCAGAAAGCGTCTGTCTCCCCAATTTACCGTCCTTGTGCGCGGTACTGGTAGGAGGCAAGTGTTGGCGGATCTCAATGACCTTTTGGGAATGTAGAGCTGAAAAGCCTCAGTCAGAAACTTAGGTCCGACGCCATGTACTGCTTTATAGGCAATGCAGAGGGCCTTAAATTTTATTCGGCTCTCCACTCTAAGCCAATGAAGCTGGCGAATGGCGAGAGTGGTGGGCTGGCGGCGAGGAATGTGTAGAAGAATTCTGGCAGCCGCATTCTGTACTGACTGTAGCTTAGACAGCCCACGTTTCTGAGAATTAAGAAAAAGGGCATTTGCATAATCCGTTTTGGAAAATACCAGAGTGGTAACTAGGGTCTTCCCGGCTGAGATAGGGAGGTAGGGCAGCAATTTCTTAATTTTCTTTAAAATAAAGAAAGCAGAGGAGACAACCTTGTTGACATGAAGGTTAAATGTCAGCTTGCTGTCACAGATGACTCCAAGATTCCTCGTCTTTTCCACTGGTACTGGTGGAGAGCCCAGCTGTTTAGGCCACCATGTGGATGACCATTCTGGGGAAAGATTACCAAAGGTCATAACCTCGGTTTTATCCGAGTTGAGCCTCAGGCAATTAGAAGACATCCACAAACTGACATCAAGCATAGCCTCCTGGAAATTAGCTGCCACCGCTGAGCCATTCTTATGGATCGCAAGCACCAGTTGGGTGTCGTCTGCGTATGATGTTAATCTGACCCCATGGGCCTTTATTACCCTCGCTAAGTCCGCTACGTAGATGTTAAATAACGTGGGACTTAGCGAGGAGCCCTGTGGTACTCCGCAAGGTATTGCAGAGACAGGAGAATAGAAATTACCCAACTTGACTGTCTGGGTGCGGTCGGCCAGGAAAGATGAAATAAGGTCTCTGGCCGAACCGTTTATCCCCAGAGCTGTGACACGGTCGACCAAGATAGCGTGGTCGACCGTGTCAAATGCTGCGGACAGATCCAGTAAAATCAGTATGGCCGCACCGCCCTGGTCCATAATAGCTCTGATCTCGTCGGAAGCTTTTATTAAAGCGGTCTCTGTCCCATGCCCTTTCCTGAAACCAAACTGCGTTTCGTCCAAAAGATGGTGGGTATCGACGTACTCTGAGAGTTGTTTATTCATCAGAGCTTCGCAAATTTTGGCAGGAAAGGGAAGACAGGCAATAGGTCTGTAACTGACCGACGCAGTAGGGTCCAGGGAGGGCTTCTTTAAAAGAGGCTTAATAACAGCCTTCTTCCACGGAGCTGGATAGTCGCCAGTTTGAAAGGCGGTATTACAGATTTCCATAAGCGGGTAAGATATTATCTTGCTTAAATTAGCCATCACTGAAGGGGGGCAGGGGTCCAGAGGGGATCCAGACTTAGTGATGGAGATAAGTTTGCAGATTTGATCTTGTGTGGTAGAGCCAAAGGACAAAAGGGGGTCATGGTCCATGTGGGATATTTCCTTGCTGCAAACAGTAGGTCTAATCCCTGCATCCCCACCGAAAGATGCATAAATATCTGCCACTTTAGTGATAAAAAAAGTGGACAGGGCATTGCAAAAAGGCTGAGAAGGTTCAACTCCAGGGCCAGAGGGAGGGATAGATAGAGAAGTGACCACTGAGAACAATTCTCTGGCCGAGTTCTTAGCATTCTCTATTTGCGTTGAAAAAAAGACCGTTTTCCGAGCCGTGATAGCCTTTTTATATATGGTTAAAGCATCTTTGTAGGATTGCTTAGCTATGGGGCAATAATATTTCCTCCAATGTCTTTCTAAGTTCCTACAATGTTGTCGGTGAAGTCTAAGCTCTTCTGTAAACCATGGCGCCGACGGAGATGCTCTGTTGGGTCGAATGGATTGTTCCGGGGCTACCTGATCAGCAGCATTCCTAATCCAATCGTGAAAATCGGAAGCTGAAGGGACAGAGTTGGATCCTCTGGTGAGGGAGGATAATGTCAAAATATCTGCCATCTTAGGGATGTCAGCATTCTTCCAGGCACGAATTCCTACCCTGCTAGGTGGTCTGGAAGGGGGAAGAATAACTGGGCGAGTGTGGATGCCAAAAATAATGGCTCTGTGGTCAGTCCACGTAAGAGGCAAAATATCTAATATAGAAATAAGGGGGTTAGTATAGAGGAGTTGGCCTGACGGCTAAGGCGCTCGACCTCGGACCTGGGGATCTGGGTTCAAGTCTTGGTAACCTCGCCAAACATCCTGTGATTCTGGGCAAATCACTTAATCTCCCCATGCCTAACAAAAATGAATGTGTGTCCTCATGTAACTTAACTCGTGCTATGTAAGGTGCTCTGATACCTGATTCAGTTCGGGTCAAGTTCGGGCTATATAAAACTCCGCAAACAAAAACAACAAAAAAAAACATATGGTGGCCGTCTGCATAGCCTGTGTCCTTCTGCTTCAACTGCCCTTTCCAACGCTGTATTGGGTGTTGTGATTGGTGCTGTGGTTACTGAGATTACCCGCCTCAAAGGTTTGGGCTCTCTCTTTATAATATTAGTATGGATAGGCAGTAAAAAGAGAAAAGATTATTTTTCATTCCATGTGCGTCAAGCCACCAGATAAAAATAGGCTTGTTACTTCCTTGAACGCACGGTCACCTAGTTACTCAATTTCTAGACCACTTATGGCCCGTTTAACACTTTGTGTGGATGGACATATTTTGAATTAATGTAACTCAAATTCTCTATGGCCCTACTCAATGCTGGATAATCACTTACAGCTACTAACCGCTCATCAGCCTCCAGCCATATTATCGAGTAAACACCTCTCACTCATCCAAAAACGTTCTTACTTTGAAGGAATTTACAGATCACTTTCACATTGCATATTGAAGGTCATTACCTGCTCTCAATCTTATGACCATACCTATATAGATCTAGTAGATTTTGGATCCCTGCCAATTAATCTTCTAAGTTCTTTCTTTGAGGATACTTCATTGTCAAGTGAACCTTAAGACCCAATCTCCTGTGATTGCTCGTCATACTTTAATGCTCTAATAAATAGTCACACAAAAGCAAATTCTGGACTTAGCGAAAGATGTCCACCCAGTAACCTTAATAATAATGTCTTAGCTTAAGATATTGCTTATACAACTTCTTGTTTTGAATTTAATAAATGTATTTCAAGTATTATTGGCTTTAGTGGCGCCTTTCTGTGTGGTTTGCATTTCATGCATTTTGTAATTACAGTACGGGTTACATACGTGAGAATTATTCCGGAGGTATTTAACACCAGTGTTGTAGTATTGCACACAACACAAGATTGTCTCTATTCAAATTTATTTCTACAAATTAGTCACAGAGTATCTTTGTATTCCCCTCCATTCCGAAAGTGGCTGCTCATGCTGATTCTCCTCTAGATGCGCTCGACCTGGAGTTGCGCTGGTCCTTCTAGGGGAGTTGGAGTCTACTGCTAGCCATTTGTATGGAAGATAAAATGATTGTGCATACAACATTTCTCATTGCGTTCTTGTTATCCATCTTTGAGGGAGTGGAACTTTTTTTATCCCTAAGGATTCCTCCCATTGCAGATGGTGCATTGCTAATTATTCCTGTTTGGAATCCCATGCCTTGTATAGCAGTTCCAGGCAGGAAATAAACTGTGAGAATGGTGTTGAAGTGCCCCCACGCCCCTAGTGCTATTCTCGCTGACTGATTCCCTGCATGTCGGTAGCTCGGTCATCAGTAAAACAATGGTTTCTCCACTCATTGTGAGTAACTTACTCATTTTGAGCAACTTACTCATTTTGGTATTTACAGAAGGCACTTACTCATCAATGAGTAAGTGCCTTCTGTGAATACCAAAATGAATAAGTGCCTTATGTGCATACCAAAATGAGTAAGTGTCTTCTGTGAATACCAAAATGGTAGTAAGTTTAGGACTTTGTCTTAAGTTAGTTTTGTGAATCGGGCCCTTACTTCAGACTACTTCCATTGAGATTTCTCAACACGGGTGGCCGCTACCACTTCCATTCGCATTGAGGAACCTGCAGCTCGAGAACATCTACTAGAATCAGCGCCCTCTTGTAGTGCGCAGGGTGCAGTTCGCGTTGATTTTCCAGTGGTGGACAAACACCCGATGCTAAAAATCTGTGCGAACGGCGTAGCGTAGTGGAGTTTTGCTGTCACTTTGCAGAGTTCCGCATAGAGGAACTTCGCAAATTCTGTCCAGGCCTAATGTTTAATTGATTCTCTTTATTATTAATCAGTATAAAAGTTCCTCATTATTACTTTGCCACTGAATGTTTGTCATTTTACTGTTCTGAACTGTCTATTCTTCACTGACACATAAGTCTTCTATTCTAAGCCTGCTTTTTCGTTCCCTTCACCAGGTCTGGATCGACGCTGGAACACAAATCTTCTTTTCCTATGCTATCTGCCTGGGAGCGATGACTTCCCTTGGCAGCTACAACAAGTACAAATACAACTGCTACCGGTACGTCGACGGCCTATGGGGTTACTGCCTAGATTATGTGCTGTAAATAGGTGGGGATTTAGTCTAAACCTTTCTCCTTTCATTAACACACTCCCTGACATGTGTGTGACTTAGGGACTGTATGCTGCTGGGATGCCTGAACAGTGGTACCAGTTTTGTGTCTGGCTTCGCCATTTTTTCCGTCCTGGGCTTCATGGCACAAGAGCAAGGGGTGGAGATTGCTGATGTGGCAGAGTCAGGTACGAAGGTGTCGGTGGCAGTGATGGTGGGCACTGCCACCAAGTGTAAGAAAAATCTACAGATACCATTGCACACATATGCTATCAGGGCAATTTTCACCCACAAGCATCAACCTGATAAAGCTAGCACTTAGGCGTGTAACCTTTAAAATTACTTTTTGTTTAAAATGCATAGCCTTAATTAATGTTGTTGCATATTTACATCATTTTCAACACAAAATATAATTCACAGTGTCTGTACTTGCAAAAAAAAAAAAACCCAATGCCTTGAGAATGTACTTTGACTCAGAACAGCATTTCCGGTATGCTTCTTGCTATTGATGGAATTCTCTAATAATGGTCAATCGACTAATGTTCTGCATGATTTTCACAAATATATTGCATGTCTTAAGCAATAACTTTTTCAAATATATAAAGACTGAGATAGTGTGAGAGATTAGTGGGTTATTGAGTACAGCCTTAAATTGAGACATTGACCAGTGTAATGGGGTGTGGTCTAATGAACGTGTGACCAGTGTAATGGGGTGTGTCAATGAACGCGTGACCAGTATAATGGGGTGTGGTCAATGGCAAGATGTGTGATCCATAGGGAGGAAAAATTAGCCAATGATTGTAGGCGTGAGCTACTGGGAAAAGCTAATTGATGGGTGAGTTGGCTAGACAGTTGAAGGCATCAGTTAGTGAATGGAGGGGAACGTACAATTCTGCAAAATAGTAGGAGATACTATTGGAAATAGGGGAAGATGCTGTGTTTCGGTGGAAATATGTGCACTGTGGGAGCATATCTCAATAGCGAGATGGTCAAATTAATGCGTAGTGTAGTGGAGGTGAAATTATGTCTAAGAATGCATGCCCCAGTGGGAAGAGGAATGTCCACCGGGAGAATGCATCATTCAGTGGCATTAGAAACTGACTATTAGGAGGAAGACCAGTCAAGAGGAATGGTGCATGATGCAGTCTAAGAGGGTTGAATCGATTGGTAAGCAGTATGGTTTTCTGTCAGTAACTGAAGTTTTATAGAAGGAAGTGTAGCATAGTGGGGGAATTATTTTCTCTAGTTGAAAGGTGTTGTCTGTTTACAGTCTGTGTGGATTACTGAAGGGATATAATCATGTGAAAGGTTATATGTTGTAGTGAAAAAGGTGTAATGCAGTTTGAGAATGAATCATATAGGGGAAATTCCATAAACTGATGTGTTTAGGTCTCACCTACGCAGCGCGCATGCGCTACATAGAAAAAAGACCTTTAGCCATCGCTTCACTTTTGCAGGCAAAAACGTGCACGCATTGCATTGCTATTAATGGCAACGCGTGCATGTTTGGCGATTCCCTTGTGGGAGCGAGCTTTGGCGCCATGTGTTAGCAATTATCACTCCATGTGCTGCTTGCTCCCGCAAGGTAAACGCTTTCACTTTTGCCAATACCTTTGTTTTAACTTTTAGCGCGAGGCGCGCTCGCTTGTTGTTATTTGCCGCTCAAGCTGCTTTCATTTTTGCGGCCGCGTTTGTTCGTTTATTTATTCAGCAGCATGGTCCGCGCTTGGTTTATTTTCTTGTTTGTTAAGTCACTTTCACAGCGCACAGACTGCCATTAGAGCTGCATTGTAGCGCCTTAATGACTTTCTTCACATCCCTGTCGCGCTAGCCAGTGATCCTGAATGGTGCGCTTAGTGGAAGTAGTTCAGGTGCTCTATGTTTAAACTGATTCTATTCCTAGACTGTTTGCTCCGGTAGATAATGCTTAGTCACATGCTCAGTTTTCAGACACAGAGATATCTGTCTTTGTTTGTCTTTTCACGCTCATCTGAAACCTTGACACACCGTTTTGTGACAGAAGGGGCATTCCAGCTTATATCCGGTTTCAGGGGCTCGGAGGCAATTTCTAGTACAGCTCTGAGATCTGACCAGTCATCCATTGCTGCAGCTCGCTGTTCGCTGCTCATAACTTCTTGAGTGGCTCGAGCCCTTTACGTGCTCCCTGTGTTCTCCCTTACGCACCCATACTTGGTACATTCACACCCTTGCCTTCTATTCTATGCTCTTACGTTTTCCAAAACACTGCCCCTCCGCGCCTGATTTAACTCTGCTTGCAGCCACTTGATACTGCATGTTCATGCCCTTCACCACTGGCCCTGACTACAGATTCCTCAGAATAGCCCCTGAGACAGATAAATAAGCATTGTCACCTCACAAGGGAGCATGGCTCGAGGCACTGTCCATGGTTTTGCGCAGTAAAGAAGGCAGCAGCACGCAGAGTGTCGGATATCTAAGCGATCTAACTGCTCCGTCTTGTGACATTACAAGAAACAAGGTGGCTGAAGGAATAGTTAAGTGAATCTCAGCCACTGGCTATGCACCAGCCGCATTTTAGTTTACTGTTTTCCACATCATGGTTTTTCATCCGCCGTGACAGAGACGTGCCATATGCAAATTAGTCTCAGCCCTGCTCCAATCAAGGCAGTCCAACCCGAACTTCCAGGCCAGGTCCCATCCAGAGGGGCACACAAGCAACACCAGACTAGCTGTGGTTGCAACTAGCATGACATTCTGAGGATGCGGGCATGGCACCTGGATTCTGCATGTCTACAAGTGCTACAAAGAAAACAAGCATTGGCAAAGTCAATAGGTCTCGCCCATAAGTGAGCTTTTGGCTTTGGCAATTGGGCAGGAGTAGCAAAAGGGGGCGAGGAGGGAGAAACAGAGACGAGGTGGGAGAAGAAACAGGGCGGGGAGGAGAAACGGAGAGGTTGGGTGGAAAGGAAGAGGAACAATGATAGTACACAGATATTCGATATCACAGAAAGCAGACATTTGCATTTTTCTGGTATTATTATACATTTGAAATAAGCAATTTCTCTGTACTCAACCCCAACATCGTGTTTTTTGTTTTTTTTGCCTTTAAAGTGCTCTGAAACGACATATGCAAAGTCATTGTAGTCTAGAACTAGGGCAACTGAGGTGAATGAGGACTACAGTTCCCATTATGCACCGGGCTCGTAAATAAAGATCTAAGAGAGGAACTTCATGCCCTCGATGACAATCATCTATGCCACAGACTACAGTGTATGTCCCAATTATATATTCTTACACATGGGCGGTCATTAATCAAAAAATATTTGTCTGCCATCTCTGCAAGACATTGAACAGCGAGGCAACTGTGTTTAACAAACAATGGCATAGCCAAGAGGTCTAGCCTTTGGGATCTTATAAGTGTTTAGCCATGCAACAGTTGATGTTGTTGCACCAAGGATATTGTGCTGCATAACTAAAGACTTATAAGGTCCCAAAAGCGAGACCTATTGGCTATGCCATTGCTTGTTTTTTATGGTATTACCATATTACTCAAAATCTGACGGATGTGCTGTAATAGGTTTACCGCATTTTATTTTCTACGCATACTTTGCATGTACGTCTCTGCCATGAGTGCAGCTTCGGGGGCACCCCCCCAATTAATGTATTCTCAGATGAATAGTTGGGCACAGGTGCTTTCAGTCAGGTATTGTGAGGTGTCTGTCGGATTTCACCTGGGATCTTTGCATACATACACTGACGCACACACACACAAACTCTCACTTTCATCTCTGTTTTGAAAGCCTTAAAAAATGTTTCTTTTACAAAGTATGGTGTTTCTCATTTAGTACTCCTATTAATTCATATTCCTCTCCCTTTCCACTGCCTCTCAAGCCTCACTCATGCGCTTGGCTTGTCATATAATGTATTTTAACACTATATGCCAGCTTGAAGGTCTGGAAATCTGATGCTCACCCTTCCCCCAATCTTACTGACCAAGCTACGCCCTTGGTCTCTGCTTGTTCACCTACTCATATGTATGTCTTGTGCCTCAGGATGTGCCGACATACATGTGAGTGCGCTTCACACAGAGAATTTGGCAACGTGATCAATTTGTGCAGGGAGTCGGTTTCCCTATTACAGCCGAAGGTGGTAATCTTTGTTTACTGGATCAGTGTAGAAACTTTTGAGGCAACATGAGTTTTTCCTGGGGTCATGTGAAATTAAACATGATTACATGTGCTTTACAGGCACAAATTGGCCCTGGCGTAGGAATTGGTCATTTATGGGGACGTGTGAGTCCGGCATCTGGGCTTTATTGGTTCCCTGTGCACACTAGCTTCCTGCAGGGGCGGCTCTAGGCTCATGGCGGCCCTGGGCAGGGAGCGTAGGTAGGGGGCCCCAGAAGAGGGGGTCCGGGCGGGGCGGAGCGCGGAGGCCAGTGAAGGGGGGGGACGGGGGGGCAGGGTGTTTGGAAGTGGAACAGAACCGGAGGCTGCCAAATCCCTGCCAGGGGCCGCCACGCAAATATGTATCCATCCTCAGAGGATTATTATATTAAGGATATTTATTGGCGTGGTGGCCCCTGGGGTTTGGTGGCCCTGTGCAGGTGCACAGCTTGCACATGCGTAAGGCCACCCCTGCTTACTGGCAATATATGCTTTACTGGGACCGTGCCAATACACCAGTTAAATGTGGAAACTGCCATTATGAACATTTCTTCACCACTCTGCAACAACATTTCTGCAAAGAATTGTGGTGCAACTTAGTTTATGACAAATGTGGGAGAATTACGACCATTAACAGAAGTACATTTCTCTGGCTCATGTACAAAATACAGCTACTGCCTGCCTCCTCTCTTGAATTCAACAACAAAATGTGGCTTTGTGTAGATATATGGCAAATAACCCCTAATTATATCCATCATCATTAATATGTAAAGCAAGTACCCCATGCCAGCTATGAATGAATGTTCATTCATTCCCATGCTTTCTAGAATCTAGCTGGAATAATCAAAAGTCGGCCAGGGTTATTTTTGAAGCTGTCACTTACCTTATTAGCACGTATTCCTATTTCCAATACGTGACTTTTACTTAGTTATTCAGCTATAGCACCCAATTAATTATCTATAGATTCCTAATGCATAATGTTGCTATCAAATTAACCAGTATTGGAGAAAATACAGAGTTCGAAAATCATCTAATTAGCTTTTCAGAAGGCTGAAAAAAATCTTAACTCTGCAGCGGTCCCACCCGTCACTGTGTTTGAGGTAACTTCAAAGAGTCTTGTTATAGTTCTTTCACAGTCTCATCATTTCAGAACGGAAGCATTTTCAATATTCTATACAACAAAGCCCTAGTTGTTGCTTATTTATCTTACCCGACTAACAACCATTGCAAAGCCAATAGCCCTGACTTATTGCAGGTGTAATGCTACTTGTATTATATATCTGGATGCAATGACAGAAACAAACAGCTAAATACCACTTGAGCGGCACGCTATGCTAAGCACATATTTCTAGCTTGTGTAGTTTTAAGCCACGCCCTTAATTACATCTGCCACATCCCTTTGAGAGACTCCCTAGTTCTTTCATTCCCCTTAAAGCTCCTCTCATACCAGAAAAAGAGGCTGAGTGAGGTCAGGGGATGACTGCAGCCGAAGCCTAAAGCAATTTTACCCGCTGGTTTTTCTGGTCAGTAAAACTGGATCCAATTTTGAAATCGTTGCGCTATTCATGATCAGAAGGAGTAGACTTCCCGGTAATTTCGATCCGTCTTATTTGTAATGAGGGCCTGCATAAGCTACTGATGCCCTATATGGAGCAAGTGGAGGTCTGTTTCACCGTTCCTTTGGCATCAAAGTGGATGAAGTGCCTGCCGATTTTATATGTGTGTTGTCCTATGTGGTTGGTTGATTGACATCTAGGTATGGATGATACGGAGGAAATGTTTGCAGCTGGGATGTCTGGAGCTGAGAAGACTTTCAAGTGAAGTTTTGTCTCATCTACATATTGGTGAATCTTGTTGTTGTTGTCTGTGATTAGAGCTCTCTGTTGCTCTATGTAGAGTTTGAAGATGTTAGAGGATGGTATGGAACCCTGGGGAACTCCAAAAGCTATAGTTTTATTTATTTTTTAGTTTAGAAGTTTTCTATAGCGCTGGCCCTTCCCGAGGGTATCGGAGCGCTTTACAGAGGATGGAGAGAAGACACGTATATAACAATAAAGCAAAAATAGAGTCATACATGTTCAGAGATTAAAAATTATGTAGCGGCTAAGGTGCGACTTTGAGGTAGCGTGGTCAAAGGTTCAGGGTGTTCTGTTGAGGTAGAGCAATCCGGAGACATTTTTGATTCATAGTATTCTCAATGCAAGGTCAAAGTTATTGTTGGACTTCTTTGCGCCAGGACAGGCGTATTAGTTACATAATTGAGTTCGGGAATGCACGGTTGAGGTAGAGGATTTTTAGACGGCTTTTGAATTCTGGAAAGGAGGGGGTAGTTCTGATGTCCACAGGGATGGAGTGTCAGATTTTAGGAGCGTTGCCTGCGAACGAGCGGGATGCAGTTTTTTGTTTGCGCGTTTTCAGGGGGATGAGTAGGAGGGAGTTTGAACTTCTGAGATTTCTGGACTGACCAGCTTTCTTGAGCTTAGCGGCTAGGTATTCTAGTTTCCCAGTGTGAAGGGCTTTGTGTGTAAGGCAGGCAGTTCTGAAGTTAGCGCGCATTTCCACTGGGAGCCATTTTAGATCTCTGAGTGCTGGAGATATGTGTTCGAATTTCTTTGCACCGGATACCATTCTGGCAGCTGCATTGAGGGTAGTTTTGAGTGGCGCTAGGTGGGATAGAGCTGTTCCGGAGGGGGTTGCATTCCCATAGTCCAGTCTAGACAGCACCAATGATTGGGTGGCTTGTTTGAGATCTCTCTGCGGAATGTGCGGTTTGATTTTATTGAGGAGCTTCAAATTGAGGAAGGCGCTCTTAGCGGAGTTCTTGATGTGGTTCGTCATTGAAAGTTTGTGGTCAAGGGTGATTCCAAGTGATTTTACAGAGTTAGTCAGGGTGAGATTTCCATTGAGGGCATCGATTGCTTTCACCCATTCAATGATTTGCAGGTTATCCTCCTTGTTAGAGATGAGGAGGAACTCTGTTTTTCCTTGATTGAGTTTGAGGTGGTTCATTGCTAACCAATCTTGGACTTCTCTGAGAGTATTGTTGAGCCTTAGAATGTCAATAAAGGAGGAGGTTTCCAGGTAGATCTGGGTGTCATCTGCATAGAGATGGAAAGGGATGTTAGCTTTTTTCAGTATGGTGGTGAGGGGTACCATATATATGTTGAACAGTTGAGGGGAGAGAACGGATCCTTGGGGGACACCTCTTGTCATGGGGAGAGGGTTGGATGTGAAGGATTTGATTTTAACTCTTTGGAAGCGAATCCGAAAGAAGGAGGAGAACCATTGAAGGACCACATCATCCGCACCTACTCGTTCTTTGAGGGCCTTGATGAGCAGCATGTGGTCTACCGTGTCAAAGGCTGCTTACAGGTCTGGGAGGATGAGTAGGCAACAACGATCTGAATCAAGGGAGTTACGGATGTCATCTACTATGTTGAGGATTGCAGTTTCGGTGCTATAGCCTTTTCTAAAACCTGATTGGTGATGGTCTAGTAGATTAATGTTTTCGATCTGGGTGTTTAGTTGGCGGAGCACACATTTTTCTAGGATTTTGACTAGAAAGGGAAGACTGGAGACTGGTCTGAAGTTATTCAGGTCATTGGTGTCTAAGCCTGGTTTCTTCAGAAGAGGTGAAACTTGGCCGACTTTGAGGCAGTCTGATATAATGCCCGTTTTTAGTGAGCTGTTTATGATTTTACACCAGAGTGGAGCAAGTGAGAGTTTCAGATCTTTGGCCATTTGTGAGGGAATGGGATCAAGGTTGTACGATGAGGGTTTGGAGGAGGAGATTAGATTGAGGATCTCGGCTTCGTGGATGTGGTCGAGGGAGGACCAGGGGATTGTGGGACGACCTCTAACGGTGGTTTCGGTAGCTGTGAGGTCGTTAATCCCAGGAGGGTGAGGGTTGATGTCAAGGGAGAGTTCGAACTTGGAGATTTTTTCGGTAAAGAAGTTGGCGAAGTTATTACAAAGGGTTTTGGAGGGTTGCACATGGATAGTAGATGGCTTGAAAGTTTGTTTTTTGATGATGTCAAAGAGTTCTCTTGGTCTGTTTTTTGCATTGTCCAGCGCAGTACAGAAGAAGTTAGTTTTTCCGCTATTGATGTGTTTTTTGTACCTTCTTCTTGTTGCTCTGAGTTCCTCACAGCGGCTGGAGGAGGGGTTCTTTCTCCAATGACGTTCTGTGGCTCTAAGATGTCATCTTTCCTCATTGATGTACTTGTTAAACCAGGTTCTGGAAGGGATGTTCCTAGGTTTTTTCTGTTTCAGGGGTGCTAATTGGTCTAAGATGGCGGAAAAGGTTGTGTTGTAGTGTGAGGTGAGTTCAGTAGTAGAGAGGCCGTCCGAGCAGATTGGCAGGGTGGAGGCTATCTTTCTTCTAGTTCAGCTGTGTTGATCTGCGATAGGTTCCTAGACCATGTAGGGGGGACAGTGATGGGTGGATGGCTCAGGATCGGTTGGGCGAGGTGGAATAGGATTAGGTGGTGATCTGACCAATCAACCGGAAGGATGTGGTCTATAGTGATTGCATCGTGTTGGGCGATGATGGCGTCCAGGATTGCCCCCTTGTTGTGGGTCTCTTTAGAGCAGTGTTGGGTAAGGTTGTTGGAGAGTAGTAGCTCATTTAGGGATTGTATTGTAGCACTATTCTCATCGTTCCAGTGAAGGTTGAGGTCACCTAGAATGAGGTTGTTGGTCTCTCGGAGTGAGCAGTGGGCGATCAGGTCTGACAGTTGTTCTGTGAACGTGGCGGTTTTACCAGGGGGATGGTATAGTAGGTGGCACTGCAATAGATTGTTGTTTGTGGTTTTGATGTTGGCAGTGAGGCATTCAAAGGAGTTGTATTTAAAGGTATCGGGTTCAACTACTGATAGGCTGTTGTTGTGGATGATTGCTACGCCTCCACTTTTTTTTGGTCCTTCCTATCTTTATTGATGATGGTGAAGCCCAGAGGAACGAGCATATCTAGGATAGGTGGAGAGGAGTCATTTAGCCAGGTTTCGGTGATGAAGGCTACGTCTATGTTATTGTTGAGGATGGATTCTGCCAGCTCTGGAGAATGTTTTGTGGCAGATCTGCAATTTATGAGCATGCAGTTGGTACGGGGGGACTCTTTTATTCTTGGTTAGTAGGGGTAAGAGAGTGTCACCTGAGAGATGTTTTATGAATACTAGGGTAAAATATCATCTTTGTTAGAAGTGGGAGACTTGAGTATCCTGGCAACATATGTGAGAGATAGAGCTTTTGAGGGCTGACCATTGTGGGATTCTACAGGAAACGCTGGGCATAACAGATGAAGCAGGTTTGGTGTTATTGATGTGCAGTTGGATGTTCTGTATTTTCTCCTGGAGAAGAGGTTGATGGCATTGCACATTTCTGTGGAGTAAGAAATAAGTTCATCTGGTAGGGGGTTTGATGCAGTGCTTGATTGTCTTGGAAAGCATTCTGTTTCTGTTGGTTGCTTCACTGATGGTTTTGGTACTGTACTTTTATTTGGTTGATCTGATAAACTGCCTGCATGTTGTGCAGAAGGGTGTCAGTATCATGAGGTCGTTGGGAATTCTGGTGTTCTTCCATTTTCTTTCCAGTCTGTGGATGGATCATGTATTGTTAGCAAGGTCTTTAGAGTACCAGGATGCTGAAGGATTTGGTTTGACTTGCATACTTTAATTAGGGAATGAATGTTCATATAGTTTTCCCCAAAAATTGTTAAAGTTGTTTAATTAGGTATTAGTGTCGGACAGGAAGTTGATAGGGTGACAGATGAGTTCAAGCTTTTGGTTGCCCATAGAGAAGTCTTTGAATGATCTGAAGGTTTGGTCTTAACTTGGGGTTCCCTTCCTGCACATAAACAATCAGAAATGGCGATTTACAACTTCTATGTGTGCTGCGTTAGCACACATGGGACTTGTAAAACGTCTTTATTTAAAGGATTGCTTATGTACAGGAAGGTATACCTTTCTGTACATAAACAATCATTAGAGGTTATTTCCTCATCTACGTGTGCTGCAGAATGCAGTATGCATAGAAAGAGAAAAAAAAAAACAAGGAGAAAGGAACACATTTTTCCTTGTTGTGCCTCCCTATGCCTCCCCTGGGGAGGCTTAGCATTCAGACGCATTTCCAGATTCACGATTTCTTGTAAATCTGAAAGTGTGTCTAGTTCCATATGTATTGCGTGGGAACACCCACAACAACACCCATGAAGCGCCCCTTTAATGCAACGTGCTGCATGTAAAGGGGCTGTATATACAAGGACAGGAAAAGCTGCGCAGGGTGGCTTTTTCTGTCCTTGTAAATATGGGGCCAAAAAATGTGCTGCCGGTGTATCACAAAAAGTGATGCACTGGCAGCGCAAGGGACTTGCAAGTCTGCCCCTTCATTTCGGGAAAAAGATGAGAGGAGAGGGCCCCCACCCTTAAGGACTGGCCGCTGCTTCTTTGACATTAGAGAACCCATGGCAAATATTTGAAAAAAATGGGATAAACTCCTGTAGAGGATCAGGCGTCCCGAGCACACCATGAAAATACAGTAATATTCAGGTTCTTCCAGTGCCTGTGGCCTTGTAAGAAATTCATGTGAAGCTTGGCTCTAATGCATTTTATTTTACCACATTTAGTAACATTTTTTTCACCTGGAATCATCTAGATGAATTCTGGCGTGAATGATTCCCTCACTTGCTGGAATTTAATTTAGAGTAAGCCAGCACTGGTGAGCAGACAGAACTGGGCTGGAAGGGCAGTGCGTGAGCAGAGGCAGCAGTGCGTGTGAGAGGGGGCAGGAGCAGGAGCAAATTATCAGTTACCCTGGGCGGAGCTGGCGTAGTGAGACAACGCGGAGGTCCACGGAGTTGGGGAAAAACTCTGTGGAACTCCACTCCGCTCACCACCCGCCTCCACCCCCCTAATAAATTCATTTAAAATTAAATAAAAACACACTTACCTGTACTGCAGCGTCCCCGGGCTGCCCCCCTCCTCTTCGCCGTCTCTCTCCTACTTGGAATGTACATCTTGAGAGAACTGCGCATGTCATATAAGATGTCATGAGTGATGTAATATGTGGGGTAATAACAGTGCATGGCAAGGATGTGAATTATTGCTAGCTCAGGGCACGAGTTATAGTTACTTGAGATAACTATAACTATAACTGCTGAGTCCCCTAGTCCTAAAATGACTAACAAACATATTTGTTAATGTGAGGCAGCGAATCAGATCTTATCTTTTCATCTCCCAGTCCTGCTTTACTTCTGTGTCTCCAGACATCTTACTTTCCTTTCTTAAGAATTACTGAATGGATTTAACACAAATCACAAAAAACAAACTTTTTGGGTAAGTTCGAGCTTTCTGCCAAATTTGTTGTAATTCCGTTCAGCCACACCTGCTTGACGGATCAGTCAGAAACTGGGTTGCTCCTCCTCAATTGCACGGGAGCGCCAAAGGCAATCATGCAGATTGCCTGGCGTATGGTCAAGGTAGCCTAAAAAGGTGGCTGCGCCTAGCAGGCACCGTCCACCCAATTAGGATGCTGGCTACAGCCGGCCTTTCCCTAGCGGTGATACCGCCATGGAAAGGCTAGTGGGGATTTGTTCTAGGCCCCCCTTGTGTTGGGGGGAGGTGTGGGTGCACTGGGCGGTACCCATGGTACCCCCTACATTTCACAGCACTACAATGGAGGCATTGTGTGGTGCCTGCCAAGTAGTGCAGTGAAATGCAAATCCTGCCTTTTTGGCATTGCAGCGGGTGCTGCAGTTAGCAGCACCCGCTGCAATGATAAATGGCAGGATGCGACTGCCATGGTGGCAGTCACATCCTAATTTGGTGTGCAGGAGCGCCGCATGCATGGCAGATGGTCACTGTACCCACCAGGATGGCGGACGGACTCCAGTTCGTCCTCCATCCTAATGACCCCCATTGTCCTTCCTTTATCTGTCAGGGCTCGTCATTAAATATAGCATGTCAACCAGCTTTTTGGATGGTTAAAACCAATACATCTTGGCATCCTGTTGGGTGCTGAAGGAACTAGGACAATTCACAAAACACAGATAAAGGTGAATACCTCACACTGTTCATTGCCACACCCTGTCAACCATTTTAGGGAAGTTATACAATGTTAGACTCTATCTTGCCTGTAGCGGTGTCATGAGATGGTAGCTCATGGTAGTAGTTTAATGTTAATGACTGGTGCTGGTTGTGTTGTTGGCCAACCAGTCTGACCTATTGTCTTTGAAAAGTATGGATGTCTTTATCTTTGTTAGCTTCAATAGTGATTTCGTGCATGTTGGCAATCACCGCTGTAGTCTCAAATTTCCTAAAAATATTGACATTTTGAAATGCAGCCTGCCGTGGTATGGGAGGTCAAAGCATCGGTGGTGTAATTTATGAAACCACCGTAATATTGGAAGAATTATGGGGCCTATTAGCAAGAAATAGCGATATTTATCGCTAAACGTGGTTAGCGACTTTTTTTAATCGCTGGCTATTTTAGCAGAGAAAACATGCTATTAGCAACGTTTTTCTCCATTGTGCTAAAATATCCAGCGATAGCGGCGAAATGCGAGAATATCGCTGGAAATTGCCAATGGGGGCTTAATCTGATAATCCACCCCCTATTGACTATACAAGTAAGTCAACTTTTTAGCAGGCGTTAGTTTATAGCGATAATCGTGCTTAGCAGTTTGGGTACGCCCACTTTGCATGTCATTAGCAATAAATATCGCTGACATGCAAACCTGGCCCTAAACCTGTAACTATCACCTAAAAGCTGTTGCTAACTGCTGTTAGCGACAGCTTACTAATAGGTCGATAAAAATATCGCCACTTTAGCAGGAAAAAGTCCCGCTAAAACTGCGATATTGCCCTTGCTAATAAGCCCCTATGTTTTTTCTTATCTTTACCTTCATCGTTCTTGTTTTTCAAACTATTTTAAATTGTGTTTAGTGTATCTGGTGGCCAATCACTTCTGAGAGAAAGCTTTACTCTTGAGCTGCAGCCAAAACCTTGAAGACTCTTTGTGGTGAGGATTTCTTCGTCTGGGTTTGAAGAGCTTTCTAGTTTGTAGTTACCAATAGCACATATATGGTTCTTGACTTGCAAAAACAGCCACCTGCTTCCAGCACTGAGAATTGCAAACTAGAGTGTTGGAAAGAAGAAAAGAGGCAGAATAAACTTTATCTTAGAAAAAAACAGAAGCTCAAAAAACATCTGAAAGGAAACAGGTCTATTTAGGAGTAGGATAACTGGATAACTGATGAAGACAAGGTAGAAATGAAAGACTAAAGGAAAAAGGCAGGAATCACCTGAAGCAAGCAACTAGCAGGATCGAGCATTGTTGTGAAGTATTAAGTGATTCTCTGAACTCCTTCTATATCAGACCGTTTGGTTGACCTGGAAGAAGTAAATATCAAATTGGAAGTAAATCTCTTCTGTGATGATTAGGAAAATTCCATTTCAAGAATTGCCATGAATGCTTTGTTTACCACTTAGAAATGCAGTACTGGAACATGATGGTGCAATACAACAGGGATATAGATTCATCAGGTTCCAGGGTAATTGCCTAACTAGGTGGTGCGATCATGCAAACACCACTCCCCGCTAAGTGCCTGCAGCCTTGTGGCGCGGACAGAGGAGGATGCCGCATCAAGAGAGCACTCACTATCCCTATCTTAACCAGGTTCCTAGAGCGAGACAAGGAGCCCCAAACTCTTGCGTGGAAAAAAGCCAACCAGCAAGGATAAACAACAGAGCTCTTGAGGCGGAAGCCGAGAGCAGGGAAACGCAATTCTTGAAGAATACTTTTAACTATTGTGTGTTTGAATATTGTTGGCTCTTCTTTTTAAAGACTGATTTTAAATTGTTTGAGTGTGTTACAACTGTATTCCCCTAAAGCCTAACCACTGCCCCCTGACAATCGACCCCTCGCGCAGCTGAGCTAGGCGCTGAGGAGGGTTGAGGACAGCCGCCGTGAAACCACAGGGACACGCCCACCGAGTTAGGCCACGCCCCCGCTATTCTCCTATAAAAACGCGCGCTTTCCTGTCAGCGCTTGATAAACAACAGAGCTCTTGAGGCGGAAGCCGAGAGCAGGGAAACGCAATTCTTGAAGAATACTTTTAACTATTGTGTGTTTGAATATTGTTGGCTCTTCTTTTTAAAGACTGATTTTAAACTGTTTGAGTGTGTTACAACTGTATTCCCCTAAAGCCTAACCACTGCCCCCTGACAATCGACCCCTCGCGCAGCTGAGCTAGGCGCTGAGGAGGGTTGAGGACAGCCGCCGTGAAACCACAGGGACACGCCCACCGAGTTAGGCCACGCCCCCCCCCCCTCCCCTTCATCTAAGAATGTGCTGTTTCCGGAGGCGCAGCGGACGGGCGCAGCGGGCGCGCCGGCGGTGCGCCGAAGGCGCGCCAAAGGCAAGCCCGTCTGCGCCCGTCCGCGACCTGACGGGGCCAGGGGCCACAACCCCTGCCCCCCACACCATCCAGGTCAGGACATACAGCTCAGCCGCCATGAAAAAGATAAGACCTCCTATTTTGGCGCAATGTCCGCACTCCTTCCCTCCCGCCGACCTCCCTATTCAATGCCCTGGCTGCAAACACTCCTTTGACAACAGCGAGGCACCAGCCACGCCACAGGACTACCAGATGTACCTGTTAAATTGCCGATCTCTTCCTCGGCATAGCATGCAGATATGCCTACTCCTAGAGAATCACAACCCGGATGCCATCTTCTTGACGGAGACATGGCTCACGCCCCATTCAGAGCCAGACATAGTCACCGCCCTTCCCCCTGGGTTCCAAATCCATAGAATGGACCGGACCAAGGGAAGAGGGGGAGGCCTGGCTATCATCCTAAAAGAGAAATACTGCTGCCGCATTTCAACCGAAGCTATTCCTGAATGCGAAAGCATTGCATTCAGAATAGACTTCTCTGCAAACAGCTCCCTTTCTGGTACCCTGATATACCGCCCCCCAGATTCAGGAAAACTGTTCATTAGGTCTTTACCAGATATCATCGCCAATCGGCTTCTAACCCCGGCTAACTATACAGTTCTAGGAGATTTTAACTTCCATTTTGACTCCCCCACAGACCTTGTTGCTAGGGAATTAACAGAGGACCTGGCAGCTCTGCAACTGACTCAGTTGGTTAGGTCCCCCACCCACGAAAAGGGAAACCTGCTCGACCCAATCTTTAGTAACTGTACCGGACTAACGGTCGGACAACCCACTCGCCTCCCATGGACAGACCATTTCCTCATCCCATTTACCTGGTCTACCATCAAACTTCCCTCACTGCCTCCCTGTCCTATAACTAGGAGGAACTGGAAAAAACTTTCCATAGAGCCATGGACAACTATCCTGGAAGACTCCCGTCCACCTCCCTGTACTAACCCCAACCAAGGTAACAACAACTATGAGGGCTGGATCAGGAAATCACTGGACACGATCCTTCCTCTACGGAAATCCGCTCCCAAGAGATTACACAAGTCTGCTCCCTGGTATTCAGACTCCCTGAGAGACCTGAAACGCCTCTGCAGGGAAAAAGAGAGAGCCTGGAGATTAGATTTCCTCCCAGAAAACAAAAAACACTACAAAGAGGCTATCAAGGCCTATAGAAATGGGGTGAGAACAGCTCAGTCCGCCTACTTTGCAGATCAAATCATGGCAGCAAAATCAAAACCCAAGGAGATCTTTCATCTGGTCAAAAAATGCATTACGGTCAACACTGCCCCCCCAGTTCCGAAATCACTAGAGCAATGCAACGAACTTGCAGACTTTTTCCACAATAAAGTCACGCAGATTTATTCTGCTTTCCCGGTTACAGCTAACAATCCAACTTACCAAAGTTCCCTGAACAATTCCCCCCTGCAAGGACAACCCATGCTGGATCATTTTTCCCCACTAAACTTGGAGACACTGCAACAACTGGCAGTCCAAGTCAAATCTGGGTCTCCCCTTGACCCTGCCCCACCAGAAATACTGCTCCAGGCAGGTCAAGCCATCTTTCCAGTGGTGCTAGAGCTCCTTAATTCATCCATTTCCTCCTGCACAGTACCAACCGGGTGGAAGAGAGCCATGGTACGGGCTTTGCTAAAGAAACCCACCCTCAACCCAGAAGATCACTCTAGCTACCGCCCAATTTCATTACTCCCCTGGGTAAGTAAGGTGTTAGAGAAACACATAAACACCCAGCTGACACAATTTCTGGAAAACCATGCACTCCTGGACCCATCCCAGACAGGTTTCAGGCCAAAACATGGTACTGAAACTGCTCTGCTGACAGTCGTCGAAGAGTCTCGAAGGATACTGGATCAAGGGGGGTCAGTGGCAGTGATCCTCCTTGATCTAAGCGCTGCCTTTGACACGGTCAGCCATGCCACTCTGCTGAACCGTCTGCATAACATCGGTGTCGGAGGCGACACTTTAAAATGGCTGAAATCATTCCTGCATAACAGATCCTTTCAGATCTTCGATGGGGACATAACATCAGCCAGAAAACCCCTAGACTGTGGAGCACCACAGGGCTCCTCTCTGAGCCCTGTGCTCTTCAATGTCTATATGAAACCATTGGCTGGGATCGTCGAACCATCAGGCATAAAAATTGTATCATATGCCGACGATACCCAGCTAGTGGTTTCACTGACGCAGGAACGCACCGGCCACACCTCAGGAAACCTGATGAACTGTCTGGAGGATATAAAAAAGTGGATGACAGACTCTTCATTAAAGCTGAATGGAGACAAAACGGAGCTCATGCTCCTAGGCACTGGTTCATCCACTCTACTCCCCTCCATGTGGCCTGGATGTTTGGGCACACCCCCCATCCCCAAAGAGAGTGTAAAAAGCTTGGGA
Source organism: Lissotriton helveticus (assembly GCF_964261635.1). Taxonomy (NCBI): domain Eukaryota; kingdom Metazoa; phylum Chordata; class Amphibia; order Caudata; family Salamandridae; genus Lissotriton; species Lissotriton helveticus. The sequence goes on along the minus strand of NC_136070.1, from coordinate 1,225,533,042 downwards.
GTATGGCTGGATAAAAACCTCTCCTTCTCCACCCAGGCCACTAAACTTTCCGCCATCTGTTTTGGCCTACTTAGAACACTAAGGAAGGTCCTCCCCCTCCTCCCAATGGAAGCAAAACAAGTGGCAGTTCAGGGCCTGATCCAGTCCCGGCTGGACTCAAATAACGCTCTGTATGTGGGGGCCCCAGAGCTGTCCATGCGAAAACTACAGGTCGTCCAAAACTGCGCAGCCCGCACGTTGCTGCAGATTCCGAGGACGCAGTCTGCAAAACCCGCCCTGGCCACCCTACACTGGCTCCCAGTAAAGCAGAGAGTGGCATTTAAGGCACTATGCATCGCCCACCGAGCTTTCTGGGGGTCTGGTCCAAGGATCCTCAACAAACTGGTTACTCAATACCATCCCAATAGAAACCTCCGATCTACGGAAGCCTTTTTAGCCGTAGTCCCAAGAGTGCGGAGAGCCAGGACCGGAGGAAGGATGTTCTCCCTAAACGCCGCAAAGATGTGGAACACACTTCCGCTACAAATTAGGTCCAATCCCAATTTATTCTCATTCCGAAAGCAGCTGAAAACTTACTTGTTTGCTAGATCCACCTAAGCTCGTTTGCCACCATTCATCAGTTCTGTTTCTTATGCCTTAGCGCTTGGACGCCCATTGGGCAGCAATCGCGCTCTACAAATCGCAATACAATACAATACAATACAAAATGGCACAGAATGCATAGATGGGTGAGGTCACACATAGTTTGCCTCACCATCTTAGTCTCAGGGAAGACCTTACTGGGTCAACAACTCTTCACCGACTTCTCACCTGACTGTAAAACTCTCCCTCCCTCTTGAAGGGCCTGGTTTTTCTGGATGAAGGCGATGAAATCTTTCGAGAAGGATCGAGTATGGATTAAAGATGCTGGTTCCCAAGATAGATCGCAGTGCGACTAACCTTCGAAAGCAATGAATTATTCTAGGACACCCTATGAACATGGGATTGTCTTGGACAAAATACTGATGCCATCCTTCGACCATCACAGGAGTGGAAGATGCAACCTTCCTACCAGAAAAGAACATTGGAAGACAGGATTTAAATAGGAAACCTGAAAGACCGGGTGAATCCTCCATACAGGAGAAAGGTGGAAATGGATGGTGACATGACTAATATTCTTGGAAATAGAAAAAAATGTCATATTATTTTAAATGCAGTTTGGATTCATAAATGCAGATAGACAGATTGTCAGACGAGAGGTAAACTTCAGCTTTTTCCTTGTCTGGTGATGCTGGTCTTCTAGGCCTGTGGCCTGTTTACTTCAAACACACAAAAGGTGAGGGGAACAAAGCTTAAAAAGAGTCCATCCATCAGCAATCACTCTAGTTAGCATTCCAAACCTTTGTTTTTCATCCACTGTCCTACTCTAGACAGAGACCCATCTTATGCAAATCAGTACTGGCTCAGATTGTGTTTATTAGAATCTTTAAAACACATTATATCTCACTGTACGTTTCGTCTATCCTTTCATCAGCATATACAATTGTGTTCTACTTGTATTATTAATATGTATTATTGTTGTTATGTTTGTATTGTTGGATATCCCCATCTTTGTGCATCACTGAGTGTCCCTGTGTAACTGTTTTAATAGTTTTCATAAATGTCATTGCATCTCACCGTAGTCTTCGTCTACCCGTCACTATGTGTATTATTTTGTTTCTCCTTGTTTCATTGTATCTCTTTTCAAAATTGCATCTTCTTGTAATATTGTAGCTCTCTTTATTGGACGTATGCGTATTTACGAGTCTCATGTCATCTCACTTTATCTTTCCACGTGTATTATTGTATTTCTCCATACATTATTACCACACTCCATCATTAGATAGTATATTTTTCTAATATCGTACTACCTTTAAAAATTGAATATTCTTGTGTCATTGTCTCCTACTAGTTTATTGTAAATCCTGTATATCACACACCATTTTCTGTAATACTTTACCTTCCCTGAGCATCATAATACACTGTGCGATAAACTTATCTATGTTGTGACATTCTTATAGCATGATGTTCTTCCCCAGGATTGTATTCTTGGTCCAACTATAATCCTGCTCAGTATACTCTTTGCAAACACTCTTTCATTAACCTGTTTAACTCATCAGTTGCAGTTTTACAAACTGGGAAAGTTATGGAGTGGGGTTCATGTACCCATTGCTTGCCTGAAGAGGGTTCAGATAGTGTCAGATGGTGTTATTTCATGAAACTTTCTGTTGCTAGAGAGGTCTCATGGAATCACACTGTGTTGTTGCTTGTGGTGTTGGGGGTAGTCATGAATGGGCTTGTTTTCAGATGGAATAGTTGACAACCCCAGGGAAGGCTCCCTGGTTCTGCCAGCAGGACTGGGATTTATCAGAAGAGGCCCAGTCATCACTACGTCATTCTTTATATAAGATGGCCACTGGAAGGAATATGTGGACCCTACTCATGATGTCACTTCCCTCTGTTGCATTGTATCATCACTAGGACCTGGTTTGGCCTTCATTGCGTACCCAAAAGCCGTGTCCATGATGCCTCTTCCCACCTTCTGGGCCATCCTGTTTTTCATTATGCTTCTGCTGCTTGGACTTGACAGCCAGGTAAGTACTGTTGCTCTATTATAAACAAAATACACCATAAAGAGACAAAGGATTCCTAAGTTCAAAGGTGCTGAATCACCAACAACGTGTAGAACCATAATTGTGGAGGAGTACATAGGAATGGTGCTAAGAATTCAGCGTTCCAGGTAAAATATCAAATGGTCCTTCTCAGACTGTTTCTTGTGATTGCTTACCTCCAGTGGCTCACTCTAGCACTACCCTCTTACCTCGCCTTACGGAGGAACTAGCTCTGGTTGTGAGCTGGTGATCTCCATAGTATGCTCAGACTCTCTAGATAAATTTATTCAATGCTCACATATCATCATCTGATATATTTTTGACATATACTCTTAGTCAAGACCTTAAACTCTATTTACACCACTAAACTGAAATAACACAATGTATTGATCATCCAGAAAAAGTATATATTTTTTCATTTCAGTTTACAGTATCTTCATGGCATCTGTTGGAAAAACTTGGTCTTAAACAGGCAAAATGAGGAGAATTGCTTTATTTCTCCTCTGTTTTTGCTGTTTCCATGTGTGCTGCCTTGTGCAGCACACATAGAAACAGCGAATTGCCTATGATTGTTTATGTACAGGAAGGTATCCCTTCCTTTACATAAACAGTAATTTTTAAAAAAATGCTGTTTTGCAACTTCTATGTCTGCTGCAATAAGAAGCGCACATAGAAATTGCAAAACGGCATTTAAAGATTGTTTATGTGCAGGAAGAGGGACATTTGTGCACTTCTAAAGTGACAAAGCATGTTGTTAGCCTTCTTGGCTTAATGACACGCTTCACCACTTTCTAGTAGATATGCCCCTAAGACTCCAGACCAAGTAATTTTTAAGTAGCCTCTTTAAATTGCTTTGTTTTTGCATTGTGATAGACCAAAACGACAGGCAGGGGTTCACTCATCCGCAGGGTAAGGAAGCCTCCTGTCCCTTCTCACTAGCACAGGTTCTGCCCATGGTACTCATCAGAAAGGAAAAAGCAAAAGAACTCTACTACGGCAGTGCGTTGACCATATACAGCTCGATTGTTCTCAGGTGAACTCCCAACATTCCAGTGTTCTAAAATTAGTTCAAGGATAAAGCTTTCCTGGTACTAAATGCAGTGAATATCTACATATTCCTCTGCTTATAGTCCAGTTCTAAAAAGATTCAATGTTGCTTCTGGGTTACAGGATACGTAATGCCACCAATGAGTGACTCAGGGGATTTCAGAAGGACATCTGTACAGCTCTCTCCCAGCCTCCTCTTTGATACCCCTTTCTTGCTCTCCTCACTCCACCAGTTGAACACTATGTGCATTGTGATGCGTGTAGAGCTTCTGTCACTTGAATTGACCAAGGATAAATACGAAATACAGCAGGGATTGTGAAATAAACTCAGCCCACCTATCCTTTTCACCAAAGAGACAGCCAACCAAACCTATGATAGGAGATGCTTACTTCAGGAGCATAGTGTCTATTTCTATTCTCCTCTTAAAATTATAGAATTATTCCTATAATAAATTAGGCATGTGGGAATGAATGCCACTAGATTGGAGTGTTAAGAATTGATCAGTGCTCACTACTAAGGCATAAGGGGATGTGTTCTTGGAGCCAGATTTCGCTCTACAGTAATGGCTGTTGGTTAATATGATGCTTTTTGTTGGTTTTCTTGTCTCTCCTCTGCAGTTTGTTGAAGTTGAAGGACAGATCACTTCTTTAGTTGATCTGTACCCATCCTTCCTAAGGAAGGGATACCGACGGGAGATCTTCATCGCCATAGTGTGTATGCTCAGCTATCTTCTGGGACTATCAATGGTCACTGAAGTAAGTCATTTAAGGCTCTTATTCTGCCAACATAGGACAGGGCGAATGAATGGAAAGATGACTTGTGAAATAGGAAGTGACTGGTATCAGGTTGATGTGACAGGTTGGGGGAGTGGTCTCAGAATGCTCTTGGCATCCTTGCAAGTGTCAGCATCCCCGGTCAAATTAAGAACACATCCCCACTGCACCTTGATACCACATTACTACTGAATGGTCATGACATATTACAACCTGAGTGAAATTCTCTAAATATATGCAATGAGGCCTGATTTCATCACACAAACTTTCCTGTGTGGATACCACACCAAGGCCCAGACTTTCAAAAGTGTCACAGAATGCAGCACGGCACCAAAAGTGGCTGTGCTGCGCTGCATGACAGGCAGAGAGCAGGAAAGCACCATATCTACAGAGATAGAGAGTGTGTTGGGAGGCCAACATTAGGCATTTGATTGAGTTGTCCATGTTACTTGAACACCTGAGGTAGAAAACAACACTCTATTGATACTTACACAAGCTACAATAATACAATGTATATGGACCCTAGATGTGTACAACTTTTGTAAGCGGATTCCATGGATTAGCTGTATAGGCAGGCAGGAGTCATGCAGAGCAATGCACAATATGGCCTCCCCTCATCCCTTGTTTCAATTTTAAGGGCCAGATGTACGACCCTCGGTGTTTGTGACTCGCAATTTGCATTTTCTGAGACACTGTTTATGATTCCCAAATGGGTTGCAAAGGACCTGCCTTATTAGTATTCATAAGGCAGTTTGCATTTTGCAGCCTGTTTTCCTTGAAGGAAAACTGGATGCATTTAAAAAATAAAAATGAAATGTTAAAGTTAAAGTTACATTTTTTAAGAGCAGGCAGAGATCCGTGGAATCAAAAGCATTATCACTGCCAATCACAAAGTGGAAGGGGTCACCTGGTGAACCCCTTCCTGTTTGTGATTGGCTTACAACAAATTTGAAATTGGCAGTAAATGTTTGGTGGTAACTTTTTACGGTTGCAAAGAAATCTTACAATCCCCTGCGACTTACTATTGGGAAGGAATGCCCTTGGCTCACCCCTTCCTAAAAGAGACGCCCAAAACCTATTTTGCGAGTCAGTAGAAGGTTACTGACTCACAAAATAGATTTGGTACATGCTGCAACCCTCTTTAGTGGTCTCATACTGGGGGATTTCCCGTTTGCGATTGCTAAATATGGTCAGGCATCTCACCCTTACTTCTCATATGATAAAATATACCTGATGGCCAGCCACCCTCTCCAGCTAACTCCTGCCTTCCTTTAATACCTTTTAAGAACGAATACCTGCTCTTTCGTCTCACTCCCTCTTCTCCTTCGTCCTCAACTCTGCCCCTTCAGATATTTGAGTTACCTTGCATTGTGTCCTTCTCTGCCTCCTCTATCACTGCTCCCCACACACAATGGTCATTTTATGAGAGAGGAAAATTCTGGCACCATGCTAGTAATTGCTGTGTCGTGCCACTGATGAGCACAGTAGAAAGTCCTAGAAGAGGACATGTCGCGGGGCAGTGTCACCCACAATTCTCTTGCCTTCCTCTTGTTTGAGAGAGCCGATGGAGGCGCCGTGGGGGGTAATGGTGGTTCCTCACACCCCTCTCTACTGCATCCAAGTCAAAGGTAGCAGATAAGCACCCACAGTTCTACTTCTCTTTTATGTCTTTTTTTTTAAGTTAGAGTTTATTGAGACCAAAAAACATGAACAGAAATGAAGAAAACAGGTGAATGATACAGTCTTACAAAATATATGATAAAAAACATAATTGGCAAAAAACTGTGTAAAGTATAAAGTGACACAGAAGAAAATCAGTCAAAATATGCAAGAAAAAAGCTACATCGTAAGCATAACCATAGCAAAGGATAAAAGAAATAATCAACTTTGAAACAAAGGATAAAAAAATATAAAATCTTCTCTCTTATGTCTGACTAGACTTGAATGAGGTGAGGGAGAGCAGGTTAAGTGAGATATTTACATAAATGCAATTTAATTGTAGCAAATAACATTTTTTTTGTCAAAACCTATATAAATGAGAGCAAACAACTCATTACAATGAAGGGAAAAACTAACGACTCAATGAATTGCATAATTACTACCCATGACTAAATGTAATAGAAGCTCAAATGGGGAATGACAGCAGTAGAATCGTACCAGGTTCAACGGTGTCACAATGGCCCAATGGCTTGAGGTCTACTCTCCCAAACCTGTCTGTAGACTCACTCATATAAAGTTCAGATGCAGATCAGAGATTTACTGTGCTTTCTACAATGAATATTGCCTGCAAGCTACACTTACCTGTGCTTTGAAAGGTGACCAGATGTTTTGTTCCCCAGGGCGGAATGTACGTATTTCAACTCTTTGACTACTATGCAGCCAGCGGTGTATGCCTCTTGTGGGTCGCATTCTTTGAATGTATTGCTGTAGCCTGGGTTTATGGTAAGTGAAGGTCTTTTTGCTAGAAAGGTATCCTTCCATTCGTCATTTCCGCTTTCGTCTATGTTACCGCTGGAGGGTGACAATTAACCTTCAATATTTCGAAGATTTTATTTTTTATATTTTAAACCGTAAATGTATTCAAACATGAATGATCTAGATCACATGTTTAAGTGCAGGTGAACACATCATTGATCACTGTACTGTGAAAATAAATAATGCTGATGTATATAATTCTTAATGGACTAGAATTGATGCAGTTGGCGTAGGTATAACAGATGTAAGGTGAGGGATGCATTATTGATGAATCTATGGCTAATGTTGCATGGAGGGTGATACACTGAGGATAATACGATGAGTAATCTAGCAGCAATGTAATCCAAGTTGAAGAGTACACTTTCATATTACATATTACTCTGATGGATCTAGAGGACATTGAAAATCACATTAAAAGTTATTGAAAAAGTGCCCGCCACCAACAGATAATGGAAGAATTAGTCCATTGTGTACATTGCTGTTGCCATCAGATGATCTGATGATGAATCCATTGTCTACATCTCTGTTGCCATCTAATATTGGAATAATGAATCCATTGTCTCTATTCCTGTTGCCATCAGATGGTGGAATGCTGATTCCATTGTCAACATATGCCTTGGCAATTGATAATGGCATGATGGATCCATTGTCTAAGGATAACAGAACAATGAATACACTGCCAGCATCCCTGGTGCCACTGCATAAAGGAATGAGTTCATTGTCTATATGTGTCATGCGGTGGTTGATGGAATAATTAATCAATTGTCTACATCCCTGGTATGGGATGATGATGATTGCATTGTCAACATATGTGTTGCCAATGGATAATTGAATAATAAACCCATTGTCAACAATACTTTGTGCCACTGGAAAATGAAATGATAAACAAACCTTATGCCATTAGTTCCTGCCTACCTCTGTACTGCCTTGCCTCCCACATTCAAACTGTGTCTCTGTATCACAGTACCCAACAGATCTGAGTTGTCTTACAGCACACCTTTGCCCCCCACACCTGAGTTGTCCCTTCCTGCATCGCATAAGGAAGTTATGATCACCTTTGTCTATGAGCTGGAGAGTTTTATTACATGCAGGATAGAGGTTTTGGTGCTGCAGCAAGGACAGAAATGTGACTTGGGTTCCTGTTGTGAGTTGTGGTTATTAATGTAGATTTAAAGTTGAAATGCTTCTCCTCCTTTCAGGGTTTTGTGGAAGAATAAATGAGCAATGGCACCTAAGTTGACAAAATCATCAGGTTCTCTTTCCATGTCAATGTTTCATCAGGGCAACAAAAGTCAGAGACTGATGTGCTGACTTTCTCCATCCCTGAGGCCTTATTGTTGTGGAGACCCAAGAACCCTTCATGCCCTTTAAGAGCTAGCAGGAAATTGATATGAAAAACAGTTTTCTGTGGTTTAGGAATGGAACTTGCTGCCAAATTTTGCAAGATTCAGCATCTGAATATGGGATGAACTTTGGCCAATGTTAAGGCCTTTCTGGTTGCACCTAGAAAGAACAACTCTAGGACAAGGTAAAGGGATAGGAAGACACTGAAACCCTCCCAGAAGATTAAGCGTATAGTCATTGTGTTAAGGGGAATGTAGGAAGAGCCATTGGACAGCATGTACGAATTTATCAAGCAAATACCGGAGTGCGGTGTTATGCCAAATTTGGCAACGCAGTTCTCCGACATTTTCAAAATGCAGGGATGCACAATATTTACTAAGATATGGCGCCCCCCCTGTGTTTTGCATAGCTCTGACTCTAAAAAAGCTGCCTAGTGCCAGCGCAGGTACCCTGCCCCCATGTTGCAAGGGTGCCTACACCGCAGGGTCGATTGTTTATGTGCAGGAAGAGACACCTTCCTGCACATAAACAATCAATGATGGTGATGGAAAAAACGAGGAGAAAATAATGTCTCCTGGAATCACCATTCTAAAACCAGGTATTACCTGACCTTAGTTTTTGCCGCTGCCTCAGCCTTGTAAATCTCGGGCAGCATAAAAAAGCAATGGGTGTTGCGGTGGAATGCTCAGTGCAACACCTATTCTCTGCCACTTTGCCACAGCAGACTGCGGCAGAAAGGGGCATATTTACAAGGTGGCGTTAAGCTCTGCAAATATGGGCAATTGTGCAATGCCACCGGAGCATAAAAAGAAATGATGCTCTGGTGGCGTTAGGGGCTTGTAAATATGCCCTTCGGTTTGTTGGACTTTAACACTTCAGATAAGTCAGGAATGTATTCAGAGTTCAATCAAAGTTCCTGGGAATTGGGAACTCTACGGCAGCCCATGAATTGGGCCACCTTCAATCTAAACATATTAGGAAATCGCTTAGTTGTCCAACAAGACCAGAATGTTTGTAGAATGCACCAGGGAATTAATGTTTCCTACTTCTTTCACTGACGTGTTTGTTTGTGATGCCTTTATACAGGCGCTGATAATTTGTATGACGCCATCGAGGATATGATCGGTTACCGGCCGGGCCCCTGGATGAAGTGGAGCTGGACTGTAATCACACCTGTCCTCTGCGTGGTGAGATTTTCAGTTTTTTCACTCCCAAAATGTGGGATGCACAAGCCCTATCTAGTGGGTTCAGAATCACCACAACTGCATGCCCTGCAACCACCCTTTTTGACCGAGTGTAAGCTATTTGCTGTCGCAACCGCTGTTGATTTCCTTTGCACTGGTGCCTAGACTCGTCCACAGACTTTCATTTACTCGGAGTAGTTGCATCACTGCTTTTGTACACTCAGGTTCTTGCCTGTTTTTTTACCTTGCCATTGTTGTGGGCCATATACTATGATCATAAATAAGAATGTTTTTTCCTTGCATTGCTGATTGCGAATCTGAATTTTTGAGCTATGGCTAAGGGCAAAAAAATAAAATGAGCACACAAAGTATGTACTTTTTCTTTACACAAAATTATAGCAAGTTATTTTCATATTTTTTAGCTGTGTTTTTCCTTTTTATTGGGGTGTTTGTTGAGGATGTTTCACTTTTTCAAAGCTTATTTGCAATCTTTTTAAAGTCATGATTAAGGAAGAACTCTTGGATATGCAAAGACACTATGGGCTTAATTTAGATGCTGGCAGAAAGGCCTTACTCCATCTTGGTGACAAAATCAAATACTCCATCGCCCTGACAGAGGACCCGCCCGCAGTATTGAGAGATGGCCACCGGCCAAGTGAACATCTCCTACAATTGCAGGAACCGCCATCAAGGTGGTTCTTGTCCACAGTAGTGCAATTCATAATTAGGGACCCCTGTAGAATGTGATGAGGGACCTTTGAGTCACCCATATTTCACAGATATTCAATGGATTTGGCTCAGTGTTGGGCCCCTGCCAGTCAATACATTTAAAGTCTGATTTTTATTTTAAAAAAAATCCCAAACAGTATTATTTTCTTCTTGAAAGTAAAAAAAACACAATGAGCTTCCCTCGACATGGGGGTTGTCTTCCATGGCATGCAGAACATTTACAAGTTGCCGCTCCCCTTACCGTAAGGTTTTACTCAGCCAAGGCTGCTCACTTGACTACCCACTATAAATAGGGCCGGCAGTCAAATGACCAAATGTTACTCCGTCTGTCCGTCAGAGGTGTAGGCCTGCAGTAGAGATGTAGTAGTCTCCAACACTGACATACTGGGGGTCCACCCAGCTGTAAATGAGGCGAGCGGACCTTCAGTACGGCTGAAAGGTTACTCAGTCACCTTTGCAATGGAGTATCCTTTCTGCCGTACTCTATAACACTCCGTACGATTGCATCCGTAGTATCGAGAAACAGAACATTAACCCTGGTGACTCACTGGCACCCTTAAGCCTTCATTTTATGCTAACTTAAGAGCTTGTCAAAGCATGCTGATCTTGTAGAAAGTTCTACTAACATTCTTGTACACTGGGAATTTGTGAATTTACAGACAGTAAGAACATGTTTTTGTAACTTGCATGTCAGGAGGCACTATGTGTACCTTGCCATGATAGCTAAACACATTCATTTCCAGGGTGAGCTTTCAATAATTTTACTTCATCGTACCCAATATTCGGAGGCTGTCTGCCCGAGTGCCTTGACCTCCAGAGCTTGTTGCAGCCAATGGTGGAGGTAGAGGTGGAGGCATATTTTCAAGCCACATGTCTACCCCTAATGTACAATACACTGGTCATTGGCACCACTAGCTTTTCAAAGGGCAATGTGATGTTTTTTGGCAAAATTAATCACCACACTATCTAAATCAGGTGAGAGCAGATAAAGTAATGAGTGAGCTCATCTGTAGGTACAGTGGACAGAAATTTAAACAAGTCATAATCAGGAACCGTAAGCATTCAAATACTCAACAAAAGGTTCTTGACTGCTGTGGGCCGAGTGTGATGGAGCTCACAGTTTGGCTTCCTTTACATCTTTGTCCAAATCATATTGTGCTACCCAGTGGTGTTGTTTGTTCCATGAATGAAAGACATTTATCAAGTGCATGGCTACTCCAACAAGAGTGTCCTGGCAGTAATCAGTCCACAAAACTTGCAAAAAGACACATAAGCTCAGTATGAAGTCCAACCTAAAAAGCCAAGCTTTAAGGTTCTCTTGGAACAAAAGTTCTGAATCGGCTACTTTCAACTAACTTGGAAGAGAGTTCCACAACTTCGTTGCGAGGAAGATAAAAGAGCTTCCCCGATCTGAACTCTATACACGTGGGGATCCTGTGATAATAAATTATCAGAGGACCTAAGACATCTAGAAGGAAAATAGGGATTATTAAGAGAATGCTAGTAAGCTGTGCCTGTCCTCCTAAAAATGCTATAACAAAAGATCAGGGCTTTAAAAACAAGCTGTTTCTTCACTGGAAGCCAATGAAGTTTAGAAAGTGCATAGTCCATTGACGCCCATACAGGAAGTTTTAACAAGAGCGGGGCTGCGGAATTCTGGACACGTTGAAGCCACCTAAGTCTGAACTGAGCGATCTTAAGATAAAGGATATTGCAGTAATCCAGCTGTGAAATCCCTGCTGCGTGGATCACTGTCTTGTGGGCCGATTCAGTGAGCAGACTTATGTTCTTAAGAGACTTCAGGATGTCAAAACATTTACCTGATAAAGCCGTAATTTGGCTATCAACGTTGGGATGTTCATCTAACCAAATGTCAAAATGTTTAATTTTAGGCTTTGGCGAAGGGAAGGAACCAAGTGATGCAGGCCACGAAGCAGGAGACAAAATTGAGAGCTACCTTCCGAGGATGAGGACCTCGGTCTTTTCTGCATTAAATTTCAAGCAGTTGAGGTTCATCCATTATGCTACCTCAGATTGGCAGCCCCTCAACAAGCCACAGAATTCTGTGACAGGGTGATGCCAGCTGCATATTGTCAGCGTATGACGATATCGTCCAGGGGCGCATGTACAAATTGAAAAGGGTAGGGCTCTTTCGCACCCCCTGGTCCAGCGGCAAAGCTTGAGAGCATAAAGGCTTCTAAAGAACCTGAAAGGTGTGGCCCTGCATAAAAGAAACCATCCATCCCAAGGCCTTGTAACCGACCCTGTAATCCTAAAAATAACCACTCAAGTAAGCGGCCGTGGGATACGGCACTGAAGGCTGCACTCAGAGCCAGCAGCAACAAAGCTGCTGTGTTCCGTCTATCCATAATCTGATGCATGGACTTCGAAGCCAACAGTAGGGCTGACTCGGTACTATACCAAGGGCGAAACCCCGACTGCGTGGCATGTAAAAGATATTTATCCTCAATAAACCCCAAAAGCTACCCATTGATGTCTTTTTCTGCAAATTTTGCAAGAGAAGGGAGCAACAAGATCGGTCTGTAGTTCTCGGGTTTGTTACAGTCGAGGAAAAGTTTTTGTTAGCTATGCAACCACAAAGGTGAGTTTCCACCTCCACCCGAGTTGGGCCACTGCAAAAGAATTATTAAGAAGCTCTCCAAATAACGGAATCTGTTCCACCATTCCTCGAGCCAAGATGCCAGGAGAGGCTTGTTCAAGGGGGAGCCAGAATTACAAGATGTAACTCATCCAGCTCAATAGGCTTGAACTGGAGTAATCTGTTACAGTCAGATGAAGACTCGAACCAAACACCCAAGCAAGGTACATTCCTAGAAGTTGCCAGAAAGAAAGAGGAAATTAGATGCTACCTTATTTGAAAAAAACTTACAAGTGTATTGCAGCTTGTCTCTGACAGAGGGGTGGAAAAGGAAACCCTTGCTATAGTTATTTCTGTGATATTTATTGGCCACAATATAAGGAACTTCGGGACATATTTACAACAGAAAGCGATAAATATCGCAAAGCGCGCTTAGCGCTTTTATATTTATCGCCATCTATCACTGGAATTTATCGTCATGCTCGCACTGTATTTACAACGCATATCGCAATGGCGATATAAATTCCAGCGATGTTCCCTGCAAAACGCCGATATGCTTGTTGATATGATTATGTGGTCGTAACACAAGAATCCACCCCGCATGTTAGGTATGGGTTAGTCATGATTTTAGCAGACGTTAGTTTTTGGCGAAAACAGCGTTTTTTCCCACAACTAACGCATGCTAAAATGCGTGGGCCACCTTGTAAATATTGCGATATACACATCAGCGATATTTAGAAGGTTGTACTACCCAGTGATGTTCACTTTGCATCTCATTAGAGATGCAAAGGGAGGCGTTGGAAAAAAGGGTGCTAACATGTGCTAATGCATGTTAGCACCCTCTTGTAAATAGGGCAATATTTTTATCTCCGCTTTTTTGGCTTTAAAAGCCAAAAGAGTGGAGATATGGCCCTTGTAAATATACCCCTTCATGAGTTTTGGTCCATGCTCATTTATGGACTTCTCTTCACCTGAAAAGGGACGCAGGTGTTCACAAGAAAACGTCCTGGTGTTAATCAACTACCCCTCAAGAAACCCACCACATGTAAGTGTCTCATTGACTCATAAAATGTTATTTTCTTCTTCAGAGGAGGCCCCTTTTACAGTAGGTTTTTAAGCAAACTGCACTTAAATTACTATTTTAATTTCAAACAAATTGTTACTTGAAATTTAAATAGGAAGTTGAGGAAATTCTGAAGAAATTGCGTAAAAAATCTCTGTAAAACAGGACCATTTCGGCAATCCACTAGAAGTGTAATAGTGCACAGATCACCAGCTCAATAGTTCAACACACCTGTCCTTTTGGAACCTGAGTTCAGGTGCTCTAAGTCCACAAAATCTGTTTTCCAGGGAAGAACATGTCCATGGTATGCTTCATGCTTTAGACACCTGCTAACTTTGCATCTCTTTATCCATTTTATTTTGCTTTTGCAGAAGTATCTTTCTCTCCCGTTGGATACAAGGATTGCTGTTTATCTTTATTTTTTTGTGCTAACGAGAAATAGAGTTGTCTAGCTCTCATTAGAACAAACACATTTTAATTTCCAGCAATACATTTTTTTAATTAAAATAAGAATTATGTCTCTCGTTAGCACAACTCTCTCGTCACCTCAAAAAATAAACAAAGATTAACACCTACTCTGGAGTGGCTCATTTTGTATCCAATGGAAGAGAAAGGGATATATGAAGTAACATAACATAATATACAACATTTCTCTAAATATATATATGCAGACACAAACAAGTTCTAATGTAAACATATAGAAAAAGTGGATAAGGATGTTAGGATCACCTCTAATACTTCTGTTGCTGATCAATGTACCATCCTGATGAATTAAATCAACACTTTTTGATCTCTGCAAGACCTCAATCTTCCTTCCTGTATAAAGCGCAGGGAATTTACTGTCCCCATAAGTGCCTTTGTTGAGACTTTTATAACTAAATGCCCTCTATCAGTGCTAGTACATTCGTTTTTCATTACCGACGTGTTCTGACATGAGAATACACTGTACCAAGAAAATTGCACCACTCCACGCAATAAATGAAGGGCCGTATTTTGCAATACCTTGTGCCGGTGCAGTGTTACCAAAAGTGTCAGAAACTGCTGCAAAGTGCTGAATTGGGTTTTAATTTCCAGGACGAAACCTGTTTTATGTTGGAAAGAAGCCCAGAGAAATGCAATGTTCTTGTTTTTGCATCACAACACTGCAGTTTTTCACCCACCATTCTATTATGGGAACTAGTGATTCCACATTCCTTCCTGGGATTTCACACAGATTTCGTCTGCTGAAAGCAAACATATCTGATGTGTTCCCATGAATCCTATAATTCTGATTGGGAGGGTGACTAAAGTAACTGTTGTAATTAGGTTAGGTAGGCAGCAGGACACGCCTTCAGTTATTAAGATAGATGTATTAAGTCACAAGATAAGATAAGACAGCAGAGCAGTAAACCTCAAAGCTGACCAGACCAACAACTGCCAAGGCTGGAATCTTCACATCACAGATAGAACACTCTTAGGTAGTATGGGAGACTGGTAAGATAAGAACACTAAGAAAGGACTACAGACACCAAGTAGTCATATTGAAGTAAGTATAAATATACAACAGTAACACACCCCACCTGAAATAAAAGAGACCTTTTACTGAGGCCACAAGTGTTGTCACCTGCTCTGTTCATTCATTTATGCAAAATATTGCATTCACTCTTAAGACTCTTTGCATGCACTCATTATGAAAATAAAAACATCCTTTGCACTCAACATGTCTTATTAATGAAGGCATTTTGCTATAGTGTCCATTGCAATATTTCATTGAACTCCTTTTCGTGTTACAGGCTCTACAGATTTACAAATGTTACCCCATCTTATCAGCAGGATATTGTCGCGACAGCATTGAGAGGGATTTCTTTCTATACGCGTATGTCCTGAAGAAGACCCTAAGCTCAGGCCATACCTACTACAGATTTAAATGCAGATTTTCCATCTATTATAAGCTTGAACTGTAAAGTGGCTGCCTGAGTAGTATCACCTCTGTAATGTGTGTTGCCACCTGTGTGGTTTTAGCCACTATCACTTCATTTGTCTCATTCAGAATCACTCTTTTCTCACGGCTGTGGCATAATTTCTTTCTGTACAGGATATTCTCCTGATTCTACTTAGCAGTGATAGCGCGAGCACAGCGGAAGGGTGCATAAGAGTGCATGGGTGATAATATCACCACACGTAACCAACCTAAACCTCTATTTTATATGACTGAATTTTGGCCCATACGCATATCTGGTTCTCCGACGGAACATTCCGAGAGTTGACAGGGATTTGGCAGAAGTTTAGGTTGGATAGCCCCCCTCATGAAGACCTACAACAAAGGGAATATTCTAAAAACTATTATTTACAATAATCAATAATGACCGACCCAGTTTTACTATTCACTTTGCCTTATCTATTTTCTTTGAAAGCTTATGAAATGGTCAAACAAAGGTACAACATCGAATTTCAGAACCATCGCACAAGAGAATTCAGAACGGTAATTTACAATAACACCTCATTCCAGGAACAAGAGTTGAGTGGATAGAGAAAGAGACAAAAGAGCATTATTACAGGTTCAATGCAAATACAGGGCCCGATTCACAGAACTAACTTAAGACAAAATCCTAAACTTACTACCATTTTGGTATTCACAGAAGGCACTTACTCATTTTGGTATTCACAGAAGGCGATTACTCATTGATGAGTAAGTGCCTTCTGTGAATACCAAAATGAGTAAGTGCACTTACTAATTTTTGGTATTCACAGAAGGCACTTACTTACTAACCTCAGAGAGACAAGCTGCCACTCAAAGGTTTCATTGACACATTGTGCTCAGCCAGAAGAATGGCCTGTGATTAAAAACTATGTACCAACAACTGAGTGAGAGCGGTTTCTTTATCGGCACATTGCAGATGTTATCATTCATCACGAAAGACTGTGTTGAAAGTACAGAACAATATGCTGGATGGGAAATGAGAGGCAAGTGGTATCCTTGTTTTATCGCTGAATCACCATGGATCCTGTTTTTATGTATAAAGCGTGCAGACGTTTCATAATTTGGTTTTGAAACATATTTTGTCCAGTGGTTTGTCTCATGTTGGCAGACGGTGAGAATCTGATTCAGACAATGCATTATTTATTTTAAAAATGTATAGAGTGTTACACCCCAAAAAGGACTCAATACGTATTCCAGTTCACCTGTTTCTAGTCAATAGGCATCAGTGAGAGGCTGCAGTCTTATATAAAAACCACACAAACTGAATGGAGATTGACGAGGGAGTTGGCTCTAGGTCTGGAAACTCAGAGCCCAATTTATGGAGGCCTGAACACCTTTACGCCCCTGTTATATCACTTTTTGTGACGCTGCGGTGGCGTAAATAATATGCCACATTGTGCCATATTTATGAAGTGACGCATCAAAGCAGATGCATCAATTTGTAAAGGCCTGGGGCTACATTATACTTGCTTCAGGTATAATGTATGCAGGGTGGGCGTTCCCCCGCAATAAACGGTCGTACAAGTGGCGCAGTGGAATCTATGAGATTTCACTGCGATACTTCTAGGACACTACTGCATCAATATCTTATGCCTGCCTCACAGCAGGCGTAAGACTGACACAGGCCCTTTCACATGAGGCTTGCCCCATGTGAAATGACACATTGCTGTAGTAGCGTCTGTTTTCAGATATGCCCCAGAAATGCGCCACTTTTGCGCCTACAGATACGTCATAAATACTGACATATCTGTAACTCCTTGCGACATGGAGCACTGTACATTAAATATGGTACATCCATCCTCGCAAGGAGGGCACAGTGAAACCTGTTGCATCACTGTTTTCATGCAGGGATGCAACAGTTTTCTTAAGTGAGCTCCTCAATGTTTGCCAGAACTTCCAAAATGTGTGGGTTTACTAATGAAGAGACTGGGGAGTACTGAAATACACATGCTCTTATACAGTAGCCAAACATAACGAAGTATAAAACATGAGAAGCAAAATAAAAATGCACTTACCCATGTGCTGGTGCCCTGGCCCGCCTCCTCCAGTCATCGACTCCTCATGCTTCAGTTCCTCAGCGTCTGCATTAATTCTACACACCAATCCAGGTACTGCTCTAATGCTGCTGATGTTAGCAGCATGAGAGCAGTGCCAGCATTGGCTGGATTTTGTTCCTTGATGCTACAGCTGTGTGGAGAGGTTTACATTGCACATGTCAGTTTCGCCATCGCAATACAGCCATCCAAAGTGACATTCACTGCAAAAACTGGTGTAGTGAGCACCTCACCCCTGCTGCCAGTCAGCACCAGTAGCCCCGCCCCCACACTCAGCTCGAGTGGGGAAAGAGAAAATTAAATGGTAATAAGTACATTTTATTGCCATTTTATTTTTCCCCTTTCCGGTGCTGGCAGCAGGGGTCAAGGCTCCTCTGTCCTAAAAGAGGGCACATTTACTACAGTGTGCTAGAATTCTAACATTCAGGATTTTACGGAATGGCAGCAGTTCTTGGATGCTCTGCTTCATCTGTTGGCATTGCCTTCATAACTAAAATTCTTCATCCATTTTTGTGTTTCAGAGTTGCTTTATCTTTTCCCTGGTCAAATACACACCTCTGACGTACAACAAAACCTACACGTATCCTGACTGGTCGATCGGCCTGGGCTGGTGCCTGGCTCTATCCTCCATGATCTGTATCCCGATGGTCGTGGTCATCCGCATTGTCCAGTCGAAAGGGTCACTCATTGAGGTGAGGGTGCAGTCCAAGCGAAGGTGCATGTTGTGTGGTTGGAGAGAACCTCTGACTGGGCCTGATTCACAGAACTAACTTAAGACAAAATCCTAAACTTACTATCATTTTAGTATTCACAGAAGGCACTTATTCATTTTGGTATTCGCAGAAGACACTTACTCAGTTCGGTATTCACAGAAGTTAGGAGTCCTAACTTTAGGACTCCTAAATGCCTGCTGTGAATACCGAAAGTCTTAAAGTTAGGATTTTTCTCAGTTTACTAGTAGTAAAGTTAGAACTCTTAACTTTAGGACTCCTAAATGCCTTCTGTGAATACCGAAAGTCTTAAAATTAGGATTTTTCTCAATTTAGTAGTAGTAAATTTTAAGACTTTCTGTATTCACAGAAGGCATTTAGGAGTCCTAAAGTCAGGACTCCTAACTTTTTAATACTACTAAATTGAGAAACATCCTAATTTTAAGACTTTCGGTATTCACAGAAGGCATTTAGGAGTCCTAAAGTTAGGACTCCTAACTTCTGTGAAGACCGAAATGAGTAAGTGCCTTCTGTGAATACCAAAATGATAGTAAGGTTAGGATTTTGTCTTAAGTTAGTTCTGTGAATCGGGACCACTATAAATACCCACACATGCACAGAAGCAGTAAAACATGGTCTTATGTTCATAGTTTTCTTGTGGTCAAGTATGCAATTTTTCCATGACATTTCTTAGAGTTTTAGTAGCAGGCATAAACCCCTATATGCACCTAGCAGCAGTTATGCCATTGTCTGATATACACATCTTGTGTAGTGTATTATACATGTTCCTCCTTATATGAATATATCTGTTTACAACAGAAAGCATAGTTCAATGTACAAAGACACATGTATGACAATAACTTCTGGCAATATAAACTGTCACGTTTTGCTAATTCAGGGTGTTTGTAAGTCCTGTAAGATTCGAAAAGCTAATGTATACATTTGTTTCAACAAGGTCATGCTTACGATGGTGGTCCAAATACAGATCTTTCCAATGTTTCTCTGGCCAATGCATCATTTGCAACCGGTTTATTGCATGGTGGTGCATGGTGGACATCTAGCGGACAATTAGGGTATGACACTTTAGAATACCTTTTGAAATAAGCACATAGCCAGTCAGATAAATCTTCAGAGGACTGTAATGTGCAAGTCTTAAACAGTAACAACTTGCATCCTGGAGCTGATCAGGAAAATTAAGTCTAGCGTGAGGCCGCTGGGTAGTGATTATTTGCCTACAACAACATTAGTTGTAGCCTCTGGGCCTTATAGTTAACGAATATTTATGCAACAGACATTGAGCCAAATTCAACCAGGTATCTCCACACCGAAATATACAAACATTGAAAAATAACGTAATTTATGATTGCAAACTCCTTATTGATGGAACCGGGAATAGTGTCAATTTTAAATCACAAATGGGCTTTCCGACCAGCGTGTTACATTTCCCTTTTGAGCGAATCTGCTCTTAGGGTTTATATTATTTGTGGATATTTCCATATGGATCCATTTGCAAGCGTTAATGAAAATGCAAATGTGCAGATTTGTGGGAATTCAACAATGTTTTACAGTTTTTTTGCAGCTGTGTAAATGGTCTGAGATTTACTACTGTCAACAGCAGGGGTAAATCTGTTTTCAGGATAAAAATGAGAGGCGACACCCACAGAATTGATGGTGGGTGTAGGGGGAGAGGTGTTGCTTCCATAAAGAAACATTTATTGCCTGCTGAGAAACAGACAAAAGAAAAATGGAATTTGTAAAGCCACCTCAGTACGACATTTTCTCACGTGGAAAAGTATATATGTGCATTTCCACATGTGTAAATGGCTATTCATGACAGTACTAACATTAATCTGTGTCATCTTCCTAGCAGTATAACTGAAATTTGTTGAGAAGTCCATAAAAGTTGAACAATCCTTATTTACGCCCTAGATGTCTTGTGAGTTGACCCAGTGTCATTTATTAATATTACTGTGTGGAAGAAACAGGACTGAAAATGGAATGTTGGAAGCATGACGCCCTGATTTTTTTGGGTACCAAGAACATCAATCAATAGAGCGCGCTACTCACCCACGAGGGTCTCAAGGCGCTGAAGGGAGAGGGGGGGGGGGCGCTACTGCTGGAATAGCCAGGTCATGAGGTGTTTCCTGAAGGTGAGATGGTCCTGGGTCAGTCGTAGGTGTGCGGGGAGGGAGTTCCATGTCTTGGCACCCAGGTAGGAGAACGATCTTCCTCCGGTGGTGGCTCTGCGGATCCTTGGGACTGTTCCGAAGGCGAGGCTGGTGGAGCGGACCTGGCGGGTAGGAGTGTAGAACAAGAGGCGGTTGTTGAGGTATTCAGGGCCCATGTCGTGGAGCGCTTTGTGTGCGTGGGTGAGGAGTCTGAACGTGATCCTCTTGCTGATTGTGAGCCAGTGCAGATTTCTCAGGTGGTCAGATATGTGGCTGTGGCGAGGGATGTGTCGTGCGGAGGCGTTCTGTATGTGCTGAAGTCATTTCTGAAGTTTGGCTGTGGTTCCTGCGTAAAGGGTGTTCCCGTAGTCCAATCGGCTTGTGACGAGGGCCTGGGTGACCGTCTTTCTGGTTTCTGTGGGGACCCACCGGAAGATCTTTTGGAGCATGCGCAAGGTGTTGAAGCATGAGGATGAGATGGTGTTGACTTGTTTGGTCATCGTGAGGGAGGAGTCCAGGATTATTCTCAGGTTGCGTGCGTGGTCCGTGGGTGACGGTGCCGTGCCCAGCGCTGTGGGACACCAGGAGTCGTCCCAGGCGGATGGGGATTGTCCGAGGATGAGGACCTCCGTTTTGTCTGAGTTCAGTTTCAGCCGACTGAGCTTCATCCATTCCGCGACGTCTGTCATCCCTTCCTGGAGGTTGGTTTTGGCGGTGGTTGGGTCTTTGGTGAGGGAGAGTATCAGCTGGGTGTCGTCGGCGTACAAGATGATGTTGAGGTTGTGTTTGCGTGTGATGGCGGCGAGGGGGCTCATGTAGATATTGAAGAGGGTTGGGCTGAGCGAGGAGCCTTGGGGTACGCCGCAGATGATCTTGCTGGCCATGGAGCGGAACGGCCTCCTCGTTCCTCGTTCCTCTCCAACAGAACCCTCTGGGTTCTGTTGGAGAGGAACGAGGTGATCCAGTCCAGCGCTTTTCCTTGGATCCCAGTGTTGTAGAGGCAGGTTATTAGGGTGCGGTGGCAGACGGTGTCAAAGGCGGCTGAGAGGTCTAGGAGTATGAGGGCGGTTGTCTCCCCGTTGTCCATCAGGGTCCTGATGTCGTCGGTGGCTGCGATGAGGGCTGTCTCGGTGCTGTGGTTGGCTCGAAATCCGGATAGGGATGGGTCGAGCGAGTTGTTTGCCTCGAGGAATGCAGTCAGCTGTTTATTGACGGTCTTCTCGATGACTTTAGCCGGGAAGGGAAGAAGAGAGATGGGGCGGAAGTTCTTGAGGTCTTTAGGGTCAGCTGTGGGTTTTTTCAGAAGGGCGTTGATCTCTGCGTGCTTCCAGATTTCTGGGAAGGTGTCTGAAGCGAAGGAGTTGTTTATGACGTTCCGGAGGTGGGGTGCGAGATTGGCGTCTGCTTTGTTGTAGATGTGGTGGGGGCAATGGTCAGAGGGAGAGCCGGAGTGGATGGTGTTCATGACGTAGGTGGTGTCTTCTGTGCTGATGGGGGTCCAGTCGCTTAGGGTGGTGGTGGGAGTCGTTGGTTTGGAGACTTGAGGCGGCCTCTGGGCGTCAAAGCTGTTGTGTATATCTGCGATCTTGCGGTAGAAGAACGTGGCGAGGGAGTTGCAGAGGTCTTGTGATGGTGTGATGTCGTTGTTGCTGGCGTTGGGGTTGGAGAGCTCTTTTACGATGCTGAAGAGTTCCTTGCTGTTGTGGGTGTTGTTGTCCAGCCGCTCTTTAAATTATGTCCTTTTGGTGGAACGGATCAGCTGGTGGTGTTCGCGAGTGGCGTTCTTGAGGGCTGTCATGTTTTCTGTCGTCCGTTTGTGGTGCCAGATTTTTTCGAGAGTCGGCATGATTTCTTTGAGTCTTTAAGGGTGTCGGTGAACCATGTAGTTTTTTTGTTGCTGGTCTTGCCTGGGGGGTTCTTCATTGGAGCGAGGTTGTCGGCGCAGTTGGTGATCCACTGTGCAAGATTGTGAGCTGCGTCGTTGGTGTCGGAGGTGTCGGCTGGTGGGTTCTGGCTCAATGATGTGGTAAGCTGGTCTGTGGTGACTTTGCTCCAGCATCGGCGGGGGATCTGTAGCATACGGTGATGCGTTGTAGTCTTCTTGTAGGTGAAATGGATGCAGCTGTGGTCGGTCCAGTGTAGTTCGGTGGAGTGGCTGAAGGAGACGTGGTTGCTGGCGGAGAAGATTGGGTCTAGCGTCTGGCTGGCGTAGTGGGTGGGGGTATTCACCAGTTGCTTGAGTCCGAGGTTGGCGAGGTTGTCGAGCAGGTTGGTAGTGTTGCTGTCATTGTTGTTCTCCATGTGGAAGTTCAGGTCCCCTAGGAGGATGTATTCTGGTGATGTTAGTGTGTGCGGGCTGACAATGTCAGCGATGGTTTCGCTGAATTGTGTGCGCGGGCCCGGGGGTCTGAGTGTGGTTTTGGGGTCGGTGCGGATCTGGAAGTGTAGGTGTTCAGCGGTGGCGAGTGTGTCTTCGGCGTTGGTCGTGACGCTGATGGTGTTCCTGTAGACGATGGCGATTCCTCCTCCGGTTTGGTTGACGCGGTCCCTCCGGGTGATCTTGTAGCCGTCCGGGATGGCTATGGCTATGTCGGGGGCCGAGGAGACGTTCATCCAGGTTTCCGTGAGGAAGGTGACGTCCGGTGCTGTTGTGTCAAGGAGGACCCAGAGTTCGATGGCGTGTTTGTGGACGGAGCGGGTGTTGAGGAGGATGCATTTGAGGTTGTTGTTGTTGTTGTTGTTGTTGTTGCTGGGTTCGACGGGCGGGGTGTAGGTTGGGAGGCAGGTGAATTTGCAGGCTTGGCAGGTGAAGGGTCTGTGGGTTTGCTTCGGGGTGGCTCGGTAGCAGGCGGGTGGCCGTCCAGTGTTAAGTGCGTTGAGGGTGATGGTGTCGTA
The DNA here is from genome assembly GCF_964261635.1 of Lissotriton helveticus. Lineage (NCBI taxonomy): Eukaryota > Metazoa > Chordata > Amphibia > Caudata > Salamandridae > Lissotriton > Lissotriton helveticus. The sequence continues at coordinate 1,225,509,410 of NC_136070.1, read as the reverse complement.
TCTGAGTCTGGCGCCCTGGCTCCAGCGAGGGCCAGGGGTTCTGGCGCTGGGCGCGGTCCCGGCACGGACGGGCACAGATGTGCTTGCCTTTGGCGCGCCAGCGGCGCGGCCGCTAAGCTGCCCTCATATGAGGGGCTGTGGGAGGGAGGAGCAGCTGGGAGCGGGGCGGGCGAATGGGACAGCGGGGGGCTGGGCCGCAGGGACACAGCGGCGGGAAGGGACACAGCGGCGGGAAGGGACACAGAAGCAAACGGGGGCAGGGGGGCACAGAGGGCGCAACAGTGGGGATAACAGACCAAAAGAATGCGCAAACAAGTGTGGACAGGAGAGAAAGAATCAGAGGGGCAAAGGACTCACGCAGGAGTCCCAGGCAGCGGCGAGAGCGAGGCGGCAAAGTCGGCAGGGGCAGGCGTCACAGAAGGACCGTGTGGCGGCTGGAGGGGCTACCTGCCTGAGGACAGGGTCAAAGATCGCTCAAGTACATAAAATCTGATCCGGGGGGCTGGCAGTACAGAAGGATGGGGATACAAGCTTTTGAACATCATTAATCAAGAACATTTACAGAAATATTCTGTGCAATCAGATACTCCTTCCTTATCATTGTCTAAATTAATACTTACTCTTTACGCTTCCTGAATTGAAATTTTCTCTTTGTTTGAACTCACTTACCCTCAGGAAATGTTAGTTGTCTGGTGTTTATACAGGTGATTTTTAAATACATATCATTAACCTTTTGTGAGACGCTTCGAACTGTTTTTAATGGCAGCATACCTAACAGCTGTCTTCAACAGTTTGCAGTTTTAATAGTCTACCAATTACATTGTTGCTTTACAATTTACTTTGCGATAAAGAGTTTCCAACATGTTTTGTCTTATAGTAGTCACATAGGTGCAGAATGCCTAAACACATCAACCAGAAACTCTATCGGAGATGGGGCAAAATTAGATTATGGCGTGCTATTACTGAAGATAGCATGCCAGCTCGCTGGCACTCTCTAACAACCCCTTTCTCTTATTGTTACAGAGGATAAAATCAGTGGCTGCCCCTCGAGAGGTCAACCGCTGGGCCAAGGAGACCGAAGCAGCCACCCCATTCTGTCCCAACGGGGTCGCCAATGGAGACTTCACCAAGCCAACCCATGTCATTGTGGAGACCATGATGTAAGTTTTCTCTCCTGTTCACCGTGCAGGGGGAGGAGATGCAGACCAGCTTCCACTGCCCTACGCCCACCACAAATTCTTGCTGTACGAGAAGGTTTGACCAGCTCCACTGGGCCTCCACACATCTGGATCTCAGGAGGCGGTTGAGGGTTGAACTAGTTTCATCAGACATCCTCACATCTGGGACTCCAGCTCCTGTTGAGGATTGAGCCAGTTTCACTGGACCTCAGTGCATCTCAGACTCTGGCTGCTTGTGAGCGCTGGACCGATTTCAGCAGACCTTCGCACATCTGGCACTTCGGCTGCTGGTGAGGGATGGGCCAGTTTCACCAGACATCCTTGCATCTCGGACTCCGGCTGTGCATGACTTGTGGACCAGTTTACCCAGCCCTCCTCGCATCTGGGACTTTGGCTGCTGGTGAGGGTTGGGCCAGTTTCACCAGACCCCCAGGCATCTCTTACTCTAGCTGCATGTGAGGGCTTGATCTATTTCACCAGACCTCCTTGCATCTGGGACTCTAGCTGTGCATGATTTGTGGACTAGTTTACGCAGACCTCGTCACATCTGGGACTCTGGCTGCTGTTTAGGACTGGACCAGTTTCCACAGACCTCAGTGCGTCTCAAACTCTGGCTGCATGTGAAGTTGAACCAGTTTCACCAGACCTCCTTGCATATCAGACTCTGTATGCGTGTTAGGACTGGACAAATTTCCCCAGACTCCTTGCATTCAGACACTGGCTGTACGAGAGGATCAAACCAGCTTCCACTTATCCATCTCCTGTAGAGCCAGGTTTACAGAATTTACTACGTGCACTAGGGTTTATCTGTGTATCCTTATCTTGAGTTCTCTGAATTCCGATGGTGGCTTCAGGGTGGAACTAGTAACAGAGGTAGCAACTTCATGTCTGCTTACAGTACAGCTTTGCAAAGGAATGTTTATTACTGGGAAGAGGAGGGGCCTTCCCTCAAAATGTTGCCCTGTCCATGCTAGTGGAAGGCCGCCAGTGCCCCTTGAGGCTCATGATGCTTAAAGCTACATGCAGGTCATGTCTGGCCAGTTCAGCTGTTGAAACACTGGTGTTAGGTCACACATGTTTCATGGTTGGGTTGGCATTCTAGCCCTGGTTGGTACAGAGACATTTGAGTTCACAGGAGAATTTTTTAAGAAACCCAAATATCCGGGGATCAGGCTTGAAGAAACCCCCATACTTCTGCTGTATTATCCAGGAATTTCAGTCGAAGTAAAGTAATCGTGCCTAAAGATCTGTAATTTTTGAAGAATAAGTTGAAATGTTCAGAATGGGCCCGATTCACAGAATGAACTTAAGACTCAATCCTAAACTTACTACTATTTTAGTATTCACAGAATGCACTTACTACTTTTGGTATTCACAGAATGCACTTACTACTTTTGGTATTCACAGAATGAATTTACTACTTTTTGGTATTCACAGAAGTTAGGATTTTGTCTTAAGTTTGTCTTAAGACAAACCTAAAACAAACTTAAGACAAACTTAAGACAGACTTAAGACAGACTTAAGTTAGGATTTTGTCTTAAGTCTGTCTTAAGTCTGTCTTAAGTCTGTCTTAAGTCTGTCTTAAGTCTGTCGTAAGTCTGTCTTAAGTCTGTCTTAAGTTTGTCTTAAGTCTGTCTTAAATCTGTCTTAAGTTTGTCTAAAGACAAACTTAAGACAAAATCCTAACTTCTGTGAACACCAAAAGTAGTGAGTTCATCCTGTGAATACCAAAATAGTAGTAAGTTTAGGATTGAGTCTTAAATTCATTTTGTGAATCGGGCCCAGTATTTTTTTCCCCTATTCTCTTACAAACTCTGCTAAATACAGGACATTTACAGTATTTTGGAGAAACATGTGAAACAGAGAAAAGAAACCAACCTGCCGAACTTTGTAGATATGTATAACTATATCATTCAGGGTGCAAGCAGTTTATCAACATCAATAGGATGAAAGGTGGGGTTGGACCTGTTGTGAAATTACCTGGTAACAAGCAAGGTTGGGACTGGCACTCATTCTGTGTGAGTGTGCATCCGGTAAGAGTTAAGGTAATGCACACGTCAATCGCTTTATTATTAGCCCACCTTGATGGGGTTTTATCTACTGAGTATAGATGTACCCAACATTAGTGTAAATGTCCTGCAATCTTGACATTCATGCACTTACTGTGTAATTCAAATTTTGTGATGTTTCTTCGCTATAATTAATGTTCACAATATTGGGGACCACCACTTTAGCAATAAGAAATGCAAAAACTGCATGTTTGTCCACAGTGACCAAGAAGAATGTCAGTCAGTCAGTCAGAAAACTTTATTTTGCCAACACAAAGTAGGCATAAAAAATATACTACATATAAAAGACAGAGTGGCTGGTTTCTTTCTGACAATCTGTGTTTTTGCATCATGTCTTTTGGTTATAAATGCACAAAGTATACTTGAGAGTAGGAGTTACAGTGTGTCCTCTGAAATGGCTACTTCTCTTCTGCAGACGTCTGGGCCAGTGGCTGGGCTTCAGTACTATTTGAGCGCTGCAGGTGCACTTAGGTTGATGCTCAAGTGTTTTACCGTTTCTAGAACAACAGTGGTCCCTAGATTATCAAGGATTAAGAAAAAGGATAAAACATTTGACCACTGTCCAGCCGGACAGGGTATTTTATTTTTTAATCAATTGAAAAATAGAGGAATATAGATCAGGCACATTCCTGTACCATATTGGGAACACACAGGGAAGGGATTTTTAGGCAAGAAGGAGCATTACTGGCCACTTGTAATTCAGTGAAGTTTGTAAGTAGTGCCAAATAAGTGCTAGACACAACATGAATAGAACATAATAGTTAGGCTGTGAAAACACTTTTAACAAAGTCGACGTTTCGATCCCTTATGCTCAATATTGCCTGGCAGTGACTGCGATCAGGCAGTTCACACAGGGGTTTATACATCGCGGAGACATCGCTCATCTAAGACTCCCCAGAGCCACTTCCACAACTCGAGGGTTGATATTCCCCAAGCCTTCGAAATAACTGATCGAAGACCTTGTTAAAACGATTGGATATCCCAGATTTTTAACAGGAGACATCGAATCAAAAATTGTCTCCAACAATCGAAACAAATCCCCTGAGCCTCACGCACCCACCTGGGCGGTTGTGACAAAAATGTGTATACCAGGCAAGCAAATGTTACAATTGTTAGTCCTGATGATGATCCCACAATATTGAGCATAAGGGATGCTAGATTGGTGGCAGGCATGTAGTTGGTGGGGTCTGCTAGACAATGGAGGTCTCTTGTGCCCTGAGAGGGGGGAAAGTCTTTCCCCCAGCCTTGTTAACCCAATACCTTAATGACCATTAGGGTGACATCGAAGTATCCCCTAATATGACAAGGCTGATCACATTTTCACAAGCTAACCTATCTCATCCCAGGACACTCTTTCTCCATCCTGCTGACCCTTAACCTTGCAGTTATGTCACTTCACTTTAATTAGTCTTTATTCGATATATTTCAATCATCATAGACATTTTACAAAAAGAATTTGTTGTTTTTATCCCAGTTATGTCACCCATACCCTGCTTTATCTCTGTATTTTATGGATGAAGGCCACCCTGAGCCCTGCCAATGCCTACTGTAAACATTCATAACGGTGCTAGCCTGGTAGCAGGCGTATTAATAGAAAGTGTCAAAAACATCGAGTGCACCGTTCCCAAAGGTCCATTTATAATCAGTGGTGAAGGTACACTTCTTTATAATTCATTTCCATTATATGATCTTTATCACAAACTACAACATATAGAATTCCATAAAGATTTTTTTTAGTTATCATATATTGTTAATTTGTTTTAGAATCATACATTACTCTTTGTTAAGAGTCCTTCATATCCATAATGATCTCTGATATATTTATGTCACAACGATTTTGGCGATCAGTGCCGGGTGTAGGTCCCCCGCACGCCGATATTTGCAGTTCGACTTGATTGTGGTAGAAGATTTGCCTTTTATGTGTTTCAACACTGAGGGGCATATTTACAAGCCCCTATCGACACAGGAACATCACTTTTGGTGACGTTCCTGTGGCAATATGGGCATCGCCTTATTTACAAGACACTATTGAGCCACTTAACGTGGCTTAACCGTGCCTTGTAAATAAGGCACCCTTTCACACTATACTTAGTGTGAAAGGGGCGGGCAATGGGTGTTGTGGTGGGCGTTCTACCGCAACACCGATTGATTTTGACACTGCCCATATTTACAAGGGTGGAGTAAATATGGGGCAGCGTCAAAATTAAGACCAGGGAAAACATGGTCTTACCCTGAAGAAACAAGGAGAAATGCGTATTTCTCTTTGTTTTTCCTGTTTGTATGTGTGCTGCGTTGTGCAGGACACATAGAAACAGCAAAACACCATTGTTTATGTGCAGGAAGGGAAATCTCCCTGCACATAAACAATCATAAAAAATGACGAGTTGCTACTTCTATGTGCGCTGCATAAAGCAGCACACATATAAGTTATTAAATGCCATTTCAGATTGTTTATGTGCAGGAAAGGAACATTCCTGCACATAAACGATTGTTCCACTTAATGCAGGCACTCTTGCATTATGGTGCAAGGGTGCCTGGGTTGGCGCTCTGCTGCTAAATTTAGAGTCAGCGCAGGGAGAAACTAAGGGGTGCAGAGTATTCTCGTAAAAACGGTGCAGCCATGATGTAGCACAGCGTTAAGCGAACCAGGCTAGCGCCACGCTCTGTCACTTCTTTTGTAAATATGCCCCTGAGACTTCAAGGACCAGCAGAGGAGGACTTTCTTGAAAAAGAATTTGAATTTAGAAATGGCATGGAGAGTATCTAATTCTTCAAGGATCTTCTGAATTTGACAAAGCCATTTTGCAGTCTCAGGAGTAGTGATAGGGAATTCCACCAGGAAGAGACCTTAACGTTCACACTTGAATCTCTTGTGTCTAGTTGGGTGGACATTAAAGAGACATCTGTTAGCAGATGCGAGGTTTCTCGTTGGTAGGTAGTTTTCTGAGACAACACAGTGATCAACCATGGATTGTTTTATGTACTAGGAAGGGCATTATTAAGGTAGATTGTAGTTTTACTGTGGGGGAATAGAGGGACTTCTGTGACAGTGTGATGTTGTCATGCCATTTTCAGCTGACCAACAGGCAGGATGCATCGCTTTCTACCTTGTGGAGTTTTGAGAGGGATAAATTACGGTGGACAGTATACAAACTATTACAGCAATGACTATGGTGAAGATTGGGGAGACGTTCTGGGAGCAGCTGAGCTGTGGCAGGACAGCTTTTAGCATATGTTCATGGTGGAAGACCACATACTAAAGTTAGTGTGGATAAATGATAGGTCACTGTAAAAGAGACCCTTCAAGGTGTGACCTCTATCTAGGGAGATTGGTGGAGAGACCAATTTCTCAGGCCAAAGTAAAGGAAAGAGGTTAGGACTGTAATGGCCCAGGAGCAGGACTTTCTTTGTCTCAACATTGAGGCAGCACCAACTCGAATGGTTTCCAGAAGAGGACCTGTGAGAACAGACTGACAAATTATGGAGGTTACCAGATTTATAATCTGGCATAACATGAAATAGTGTGTCGCTTAGCAACATATGATAGTCGACCTTGAATGAATCTCTGATGTCAGCAAGTGGTGTGATGCAAACGTTTGGTGCTGCGCAGAACCCTGATAAATGCCACAGTCAATTTTGTCTGTTCTGGAGAGGAATGGTCCCACTTTGAATTGATTGGAGAACTTTTAAAAAAATACTCAAACCCTACCACTAGCGTCTTGAGACCCTCACGGGTAATTTGCAGCACTTTATTAATCCCTGATTGACTGCAGTTCCTATTATGTGTGTCAATGTGGCCAATTGGTAGTTTCCTGTGGACGGCCAACCTGTATGGAAGGGCATACCTGATCCAGAAGGGGTTCTGTCTACGTAAGCACATTCCTTCTCTCACCTTCCACAGTTTTTTCCTCTGCAGCTGGTTGGACCATCACCAACAGGACGAAAGTCTGACCAATGCCCACTCCCCACCCGCATTACAAAGGCACAGCACAGCCATGACCATGTGCCGTTTCCTGTTACACCCCTTTATTAATGTTGGAAATGCATACATACCATTAAAGAGAATAGGATATTTATGACTTTACCTTTAGGATAGTGATGCCTGCACCGATCCCTACACCCTATTGGGTCATATGCAGGTGTCATAGTGGGTCCTGCACAGGTGTGACTGGTCCACCACAACACTTGTGTTACACTCCCAGACACCTCACGTGGATCACAATGTCTGCTCATCCTCCTTGTGACATAGAATCATGCCCAACTTTCATCCAGACAGAAGATCTGCATCCCTGTGTTTCTCCCTAGGCCCACAAATGTCCAAATTCTCTGTGTGTTGAAATGTCTTTCTAGCCACCCATCAGATAGCTTGGGCTAGTCTAATATGGTGGGCGGGGAGGGTAGTAATAGGGGTTATGAATAACCCCTGGCGTAGTGGGCATAGTGGGCCTACGCAGAGGGCCACGGAGTTGAGAACAAACTCCATGGAGCTCCACTACGCCATCCGCTACCCACCCCCTATTGACAATTGATTAAAACTTAAATAAAAAGATTTTAAAGTAAAGAAAAAACACTTATCCTGGCTGCAGCGTCCCCAGGCTGCCCTCCTCCCATTCATCGGCATCTCTGGGAAAACTGCGCATGCGCTCGCGAGAAATGCACAGGCGTGTGCGCCTGTGCAGTTTTCTCAGAGACGGCGTTAAAGGGGAGGAGGGCAGCCCCGGGAAGCTGCAGCCATGATAAGTGGTTTTTCTTTACTTTAAATTATTTTTTTAAGTTTTTATCAATTGCCAATAGGGGGTGGGGGGCGGGGCTGGCCAACTCTGCTCCGCCGCAGAGTGTGCGGAGATTTGCCTACTGCGTGTTCTCCACGAAACGTGGAGTAGGCAAATCTCTGTACACTCCGCGAGCGGAGCGGAGGTCTCCGCCCGAGGTAAGTTATGAAGGGTGAGCGAAGATGCCATCCCAGCTTCCATATATGTGCAGTGTTGGGGCAAGTGGTTTTGGCACGAGTACCCCGAAGACACCAGTGACACCATTGCAATAGGAAGAGCTTTGACAGTGGGAGACTGGACAAGAAGTGGGAATCCCCCACCAGGGTGCTACAACTTGTCTCTTCGAAATTCTAAAATAGACGAGTTTCACCAAAACAGGGATGTAGGGGTTTGGGGGGAGGGGTTGACGTGTGCTACCTTACTGACGTGTGTAGGTTGCAGGTAGAGACAGAATGGCTCGTTTATTTCTAACAATCTGTTCTTTTGCATCATGTCTTTTGGTTGTAAATGCACAAAGTATAGTTGAGAGTAGGAGTTACAGTGTGTCCTCGGAAATGGCTACTGCTCTTGTGCAGACATCTGGGCCAGTGGCTGGGCTTAAGTACTATTTAAGCCCTGCAGGTACACTTAGGTTGATGCTAAAGTGTTTTACCGTATCTCACAACCTCACTCTAGAAACTAATAAAAAGCAGATGGACCATCATCCCTGTGAGTCTGCGAACACTTCTTCAAACAATCAAGGTGGCAACAAGGCGACCCCTGACCTTTGGGTAGGTCGCCCCCCCATCCCCATCACCACCCCCTTTTCTGAATCATTTTGTCCACCATAAGCGTGGAAGGGTATACTCAGATGTGAGTCCCTTGCTCATTGCACCATCAGGATTCAAGCAAGCCGGGCCGACGAGGCTGAAATGCCAGAAACCGGTCCCCGGTAGCTTGTTTCCTTCCCAGTATAAGAATTGGCTTGGTAGTTTGGTTTGCCCTGTTCCCATCATGCACTGGGACAGGAACAGACTAATTTGCATATAGCCAAGTTCTGAGCTGGGATGGTGCAGTGAGCTAAAAAACGGTGATGGATCAAGCCCTGATCTTTGGACTGGGTAAGAGTGGTCTGCTTAATTCAGGCACTCTGTTCATCACCACCCCCTTTTCTGAATCATTTTGTCCACCATAAGCGTGGAAGGGTATACTCAGATGTGAGTCCCTTGCTCATTGCACCATCAGGATTCAAGCAAGCCGGGCCGACGAGGCTGAAATGCCAGAAACCGGTCCCCGGTAGCTTGTTTCCTTCCCAGTATAAGAATTGGCTTGGTAGTTTGGTTTGCCCTGTTCCCATCATGCACTGGGACAGGAACAGACTAATTTGCATATAGCCAAGTTCTGAGCTGGGATGGTGCAGTGAGCTAAAAAACGGTGATGGATCAAGCCCTGATCTTTGGACTGGGTAAGAGTGGTCTGCTTAATTCAGGCACTCTGTTCATCACCACCCCCTTTTCTGAATCATTTTGTCCACCATAAGCGTGGAAGGGTATACTCAGATGTGAGTCCCTTGCTCATTGCACCATCAGGATTCAAGCAAGCCGGGCCGACGAGGCTGAAATGCCAGAAACCGGTCCCCGGTAGCTTGTTTCCTTCCCAGTATAAGAATTGGCTTGGTAGTTTGGTTTGCCCTGTTCCCATCATGCACTGGGACAGGAACAGACTAATTTGCATATAGCCAAGTTCTGAGCTGGGATGGTGCAGTGAGCTAAAAAACGGTGATGGATCAAGCCCTGATCTTTGGACTGGGTAAGAGTGGTCTGCTTAATTCAGGCACTCTGTTCATCACCACCCCCTTTTCTGAATAATTTTGTCCACCATAAGCGTGGAAGGGTATACTCAGATGTGAGTCCCTTGCTCATTGCACCATCAGGATTCAAGCAAGCCGGGCCGACGAGGCTGAAATGCCAGAAACCGGTCCCCGGTAGCTTGTTTCCTTCCCAGTATAAGAATTGGCTTGGTAGTTTGGTTTGCCCTGTTCCCATCATGCACTGGGACAGGAACAGACTAATTTGCATATAGCCAAGTTCTGAGCTGGGATGGTGCAGTGAGCTAAAAAACGGTGATGGATCAAGCCCTGATCTTTGGACTGGGTAAGAGTGGTCTGCTTAATTCAGGCACTCTGTTCATCACCACCCCCTTTTCTGAATCATTTTGTCCACCATAAGCGTGGAAGGGTATACTCAGATGTGAGTCCCTTGCTCATTGCACCATCAGGATTCAAGCAAGCCGGGCCGACGAGGCTGAAATGCCAGAAACCGGTCCCCGGTAGCTTGTTTCCTTCCCAGTATAAGAATTGGCTTGGTAGTTTGGTTTGCCCTGTTCCCATCATGCACTGGGACAGGAACAGACTAATTTGCATATAGCCAAGTTCTGAGCTGGGATGGTGCAGTGAGCTAAAAAACGGTGATGGATCAAGCCCTGATCTTTGGACTGGGTAAGAGTGGTCTGCTTAATTCAGGCACTCTGTTCATCACCACCCCCTTTTCTGAATCATTTTGTCCACCATAAGCGTGGAAGGGTATACTCAGATGTGAGTCCCTTGCTCATTGCACCATCAGGATTCAAGCAAGCCGGGCCGACGAGGCTGAAATGCCAGAAACCGGTCCCCGGTAGCTTGTTTCCTTCCCAGTATAAGAATTGGCTTGGTAGTTTGGTTTGCCCTGTTCCCATCATGCATTGGGACAGGAACAGACTAATTTGCATATATAGCCAAGTTCTGAGCTGGGATGGTGCAGTGAGCTAAAAAACGGTGATGGATCAAGCCCTGATCTTTGGACTGGGTAAGAGTGGTCTGCTTAATTCAGGCACTCTGTTCATCACCACCCCCTTTTCTGAATCATTTTGTCCACCATAAGCGTGGAAGGGTATACTCAGATGTGAGTCCCTTGCTCATTGCACCATCAGGATTCAAGCAAGCCGGGCCGACGAGGCTGAAATGCCAGAAACCGGTCCCCGGTAGCTTGTTTCCTTCCCAGTATAAGAATTGGCTTGGTAGTTTGGTTTGCCCTGTTCCCATCATGCACTGGGACAGGAACAGACTAATTTGCATATAGCCAAGTTCTGAGCTGGGATGGTGCAGTGAGCTAAAAAACGGTGATGGATCAAGCCCTGATCTTTGGACTGGGTAAGAGTGGTCTGCTTAATTCAGGCACTCTGTTCATCACCACCCCCTTTTCTGAATCATTTTGTCCACCATAAGCATGGAAGGGTATACTCAGATGTGAGTCCCTTGCTCATTGCACCATCAGGATTCAAGCAAGCCGGGCCGACGAGGCTGAAATGCCAGAAACCGGTCCCCGGTAGCTTGTTTCCTTCCCAGTATAAGAATTGGCTTGGTAGTTTGGTTTGCCCTGTTCCCATCATGCACTGGGACAGGAACAGACTAATTTGCATATAGCCAAGTTCTGAGCTGGGATGGTGCAGTGAGCTAAAAAACGGTGATGGATCAAGCCCTGATCTTTGGACTGGGTAAGAGTGGTCTGCTTAATTCAGGCACTCTGTTCATCACCACCCCCTTTTCTGAATCATTTTGTCCACCATAAGCGTGGAAGGGTATACTCAGATGTGAGTCCCTTGCTCATTGCACCATCAGGATTCAAGCAAGCCGGGCCGACGAGGCTGAAATGCCAGAAACCGGTCCCCGGTAGCTTGTTTCCTTCCCAGTATAAGAATTGGCTTGGTAGTTTGGTTTGCCCTGTTCCCATCATGCACTGGGACAGGAACAGACTAATTTGCATATAGCCAAGTTCTGAGCTGGGATGGTGCAGTGAGCTAAAAAACGGTGATGGATCAAGCCCTGATCTTTGGACTGGGTAAGAGTGGTCTGCTTAATTCAGGCACTCTGTTCATCACCACCCCCTTTTCTGAATCATTTTGTCCACCATAAGCGTGGAAGGGTATACTCAGATGTGAGTCCCTTGCTCATTGCACCATCAGGATTCAAGCAAGCCGGGCCGACGAGGCTGAAATGCCAGAAACCGGTCCCCGGTAGCTTGTTTCCTTCCCAGTATAAGAATTGGCTTGGTAGTTTGGTTTGCCCTGTTCCCATCATGCACTGGGACAGGAACAGACTAATTTGCATATAGCCAAGTTCTGAGCTGGGATGGTGCAGTGAGCTAAAAAACGGTGATGGATCAAGCCCTGATCTTTGGACTGGGTAAGAGTGGTCTGCTTAATTCAGGCACTCTGTTCATCACCACCCCCTTTTCTGAATCATTTTGTCCACCATAAGCGTGGAAGGGTATACTCAGATGTGAGTCCCTTGCTCATTGCACCATCAGGATTCAAGCAAGCCGGGCCGACGAGGCTGAAATGCCAGAAACCGGTCCCCGGTAGCTTGTTTCCTTCCCAGTATAAGAATTGGCTTGGTAGTTTGGTTTGCCCTGTTCCCATCATGCACTGGGACAGGAACAGACTAATTTGCATATAGCCAAGTTCTGAGCTGGGATGGTGCAGTGAGCTAAAAAACGGTGATGGATCAAGCCCTGATCTTTGGACTGGGTAAAAGTGGTCTGCTTAATTCAGGCACTCTGTTCATCACCACCCCCTTTTCTGAATCATTTTGTCCACCATAAGCGTGGAAGGGTATACTCAGATGTGAGTCCCTTGCTCATTGCACCATCAGGATTCAAGCAAGCCGGGCCGACGAGGCTGAAATGCCAGAAACCGGTCCCCGGTAGCTTGTTTCCTTCCCAGTATAAGAATTGGCTTGGTAGTTTGGTTTGCCCTGTTCCCATCATGCACTGGGACAGGAACAGACTAATTTGCATATAGCCAAGTTCTGAGCTGGGATGGTGCAGTGAGCTAAAAAACGGTGATGGATCAAGCCCTGATCTTTGGACTGGGTAAGAGTGGTCTGCTTAATTCAGGCACTCTGTTCATCACCACCCCCTTTTCTGAATCATTTTGTCCACCATAAGCGTGGAAGGGTATACTCAGATGTGAGTCCCTTGCTCATTGCACCATCAGGATTCAAGCAAGCCGGGCCGACGAGGCTGAAATGCCAGAAACCGGTCCCCGGTAGCTTGTTTCCTTCCCAGTATAAGAATTGGCTTGGTAGTTTGGTTTGCCCTGTTCCCATCATGCACTGGGACAGGAACAGACTAATTTGCATATAGCCAAGTTCTGAGCTGGGATGGTGCAGTGAGCTAAAAAACGGTGATGGATCAAGCCCTGATCTTTGGACTGGGTAAGAGTGGTCTGCTTAATTCAGGCACTCTGTTCATCACCACCCCCTTTTCTGAATCATTTTGTCCACCATAAGCGTGGAAGGGTATACTCAGATGTGAGTCCCTTGCTCATTGCACCATCAGGATTCAAGCAAGCCGGGCCGACGAGGCTGAAATGCCAGAAACCGGTCCCCGGTAGCTTGTTTCCTTCCCAGTATAAGAATTGGCTTGGTAGTTTGGTTTGCCCTGTTCCCATCATGCACTGGGACAGGAACAGACTAATTTGCATATAGCCAAGTTCTGAGCTGGGATGGTGCAGTGAGCTAAAAAACGGTGATGGATCAAGCCCTGATCTTTGGACTGGGTAAGAGTGGTCTGCTTAATTCAGGCACTCTGTTCATCACCACCCCCTTTTCTGAATCATTTTGTCCACCATAAGCGTGGAAGGGTATACTCAGATGTGAGTCCCTTGCTCATTGCACCATCAGGATTCAAGCAAGCCGGGCCGACGAGGCTGAAATGCCAGAAACCGGTCCCCGGTAGCTTGTTTCCTTCCCAGTATAAGAATTGGCTTGGTAGTTTGGTTTGCCCTGTTCCCATCATGCACTGGGACAGGAACAGACTAATTTGCATATAGCCAAGTTCTGAGCTGGGATGGTGCAGTGAGCTAAAAAACGGTGATGGATCAAGCCCTGATCTTTGGACTGGGTAAGAGTGGTCTGCTTAATTCAGGCACTCTGTTCATCACCACCCCCTTTTCTGAATCATTTTGTCCACCATAAGCGTGGAAGGGTATACTCAGATGTGAGTCCCTTGCTCATTGCACCATCAGGATTCAAGCAAGCCGGGCCGACGAGGCTGAAATGCCAGAAACCGGTCCCCGGTAGCTTGTTTCCTTCCCAGTATAAGAATTGGCTTGGTAGTTTGGTTTGCCCTGTTCCCATCATGCACTGGGACAGGAACAGACTAATTTGCATATAGCCAAGTTCTGAGCTGGGATGGTGCAGTGAGCTAAAAAACGGTGATGGATCAAGCCCTGATCTTTGGACTGGGTAAGAGTGGTCTGCTTAATTCAGGCACTCTGTTCATCACCACCCCCTTTTCTGAATCATTTTGTCCACCATAAGCGTGGAAGGGTATACTCAGATGTGAGTCCCTTGCTCATTGCACCATCAGGATTCAAGCAAGCCGGGCCGACGAGGCTGAAATGCCAGAAACCGGTCCCCGGTAGCTTGTTTCCTTCCCAGTATAAGAATTGGCTTGGTAGTTTGGTTTGCCCTGTTCCCATCATGCACTGGGACAGGAACAGACTAATTTGCATATAGCCAAGTTCTGAGCTGGGATGGTGCAGTGAGCTAAAAAACGGTGATGGATCAAGCCCTGATCTTTGGACTGGGTAAAAGTGGTCTGCTTAATTCAGGCACTCTGTTCATCACCACCCCCTTTTCTGAATCATTTTGTCCACCATAAGCGTGGAAGGGTATACTCAGATGTGAGTCCCTTGCTCATTGCACCATCAGGATTCAAGCAAGCCGGGCCGACGAGGCTGAAATGCCAGAAACCGGTCCCCGGTAGCTTGTTTCCTTCCCAGTATAAGAATTGGCTTGGTAGTTTGGTTTGCCCTGTTCCCATCATGCACTGGGACAGGAACAGACTAATTTGCATATAGCCAAGTTCTGAGCTGGGATGGTGCAGTGAGCTAAAAAACGGTGATGGATCAAGCCCTGATCTTTGGACTGGGTAAGAGTGGTCTGCTTAATTCAGGCACTCTGTTCATCACCACCCCCTTTTCTGAATCATTTTGTCCACCATAAGCGTGGAAGGGTATACTCAGATGTGAGTCCCTTGCTCATTGCACCATCAGGATTCAAGCAAGCCGGGCCGACGAGGCTGAAATGCCAGAAACCGGTCCCCGGTAGCTTGTTTCCTTCCCAGTATAAGAATTGGCTTGGTAGTTTGGTTTGCCCTGTTCCCATCATGCACTGGGACAGGAACAGACTAATTTGCATATAGCCAAGTTCTGAGCTGGGATGGTGCAGTGAGCTAAAAAACGGTGATGGATCAAGCCCTGATCTTTGGACTGGGTAAGAGTGGTCTGCTTAATTCAGGCACTCTGTTCATCACCACCCCCTTTTCTGAATCATTTTGTCCACCATAAGCGTGGAAGGGTATACTCAGATGTGAGTCCCTTGCTCATTGCACCATCAGGATTCAAGCAAGCCGGGCCGACGAGGCTGAAATGCCAGAAACCGGTCCCCGGTAGCTTGTTTCCTTCCCAGTATAAGAATTGGCTTGGTAGTTTGGTTTGCCCTGTTCCCATCATGCACTGGGACAGGAACAGACTAATTTGCATATAGCCAAGTTCTGAGCTGGGATGGTGCAGTGAGCTAAAAAACGGTGATGGATCAAGCCCTGATCTTTGGACTGGGTAAGAGTGGTCTGCTTAATTCAGGCACTCTGTTCATCACCACCCCCTTTTCTGAATCATTTTGTCCACCATAAGCGTGGAAGGGTATACTCAGATGTGAGTCCCTTGCTCATTGCACCATCAGGATTCAAGCAAGCCGGGCCGACGAGGCTGAAATGCCAGAAACCGGTCCCCGGTAGCTTGTTTCCTTCCCAGTATAAGAATTGGCTTGGTAGTTTGGTTTGCCCTGTTCCCATCATGCACTGGGACAGGAACAGACTAATTTGCATATAGCCAAGTTCTGAGCTGGGATGGTGCAGTGAGCTAAAAAACGGTGATGGATCAAGCCCTGATCTTTGGACTGGGTAAGAGTGGTCTGCTTAATTCAGGCACTCTGTTCATCACCACCCCCTTTTCTGAATCATTTTGTCCACCATAAGCGTGGAAGGGTATACTCAGATGTGAGTCCCTTGCTCATTGCACCATCAGGATTCAAGCAAGCCGGGCCGACGAGGCTGAAATGCCAGAAACCGGTCCCCGGTAGCTTGTTTCCTTCCCAGTATAAGAATTGGCTTGGTAGTTTGGTTTGCCCTGTTCCCATCATGCACTGGGACAGGAACAGACTAATTTGCATATAGCCAAGTTCTGAGCTGGGATGGTGCAGTGAGCTAAAAAACGGTGATGGATCAAGCCCTGATCTTTGGACTGGGTAAGAGTGGTCTGCTTAATTCAGGCACTCTGTTCATCACCACCCCCTTTTCTGAATCATTTTGTCCACCATAAGCGTGGAAGGGTATACTCAGATGTGAGTCCCTTGCTCATTGCACCATCAGGATTCAAGCAAGCCGGGCCGACGAGGCTGAAATGCCAGAAACCGGTCCCCGGTAGCTTGTTTCCTTCCCAGTATAAGAATTGGCTTGGTAGTTTGGTTTGCCCTGTTCCCATCATGCACTGGGACAGGAACAGACTAATTTGCATATAGCCAAGTTCTGAGCTGGGATGGTGCAGTGAGCTAAAAAACGGTGATGGATCAAGCCCTGATCTTTGGACTGGGTAAGAGTGGTCTGCTTAATTCAGGCACTCTGTTCATCACCACCCCCTTTTCTGAATCATTTTGTCCACCATAAGCGTGGAAGGGTATACTCAGATGTGAGTCCCTTGCTCATTGCACCATCAGGATTCAAGCAAGCCGGGCCGACGAGGCTGAAATGCCAGAAACCGGTCCCCGGTAGCTTGTTTCCTTCCCAGTATAAGAATTGGCTTGGTAGTTTGGTTTGCCCTGTTCCCATCATGCACTGGGACAGGAACAGACTAATTTGCATATATAGCCAAGTTCTGAGCTGGGATGGTGCAGTGAGCTAAAAAACGGTGATGGATCAAGCCCTGATCTTTGGACTGGGTAAGAGTGGTCTGCTTAATTCAGGCACTCTGTTCATCACCACCCCCTTTTCTGAATCATTTTGTCCACCATAAGCGTGGAAGGGTATACTCAGATGTGAGTCCCTTGCTCATTGCACCATCAGGATTCAAGCAAGCCGGGCCGACGAGGCTGAAATGCCAGAAACCGGTCCCCGGTAGCTTGTTTCCTTCCCAGTATAAGAATTGGCTTGGTAGTTTGGTTTGCCCTGTTCCCATCATGCACTGGGACAGGAACAGACTAATTTGCATATAGCCAAGTTCTGAGCTGGGATGGTGCAGTGAGCTAAAAAACGGTGATGGATCAAGCCCTGATCTTTGGACTGGGTAAGAGTGGTCTGCTTAATTCAGGCACTCTGTTCATCACCACCCCCTTTTCTGAATCATTTTGTCCACCATAAGCATGGAAGGGTATACTCAGATGTGAGTCCCTTGCTCATTGCACCATCAGGATTCAAGCAAGCCGGGCCGACGAGGCTGAAATGCCAGAAACCGGTCCCCGGTAGCTTGTTTCCTTCCCAGTATAAGAATTGGCTTGGTAGTTTGGTTTGCCCTGTTCCCATCATGCACTGGGACAGGAACAGACAAATTTGCATATAGCCAAGTTCTGAGCTGGGATGGTGCAGTGAGCTAAAAAACGGTGATGGATCAAGCCCTGATCTTTGGACTGGGTAAGAGTGGTCTGCTTAATTCAGGCACTCTGTTCATCACCAACCCCCTTTTCTGAATCATTTTGTCCACCATAAGCGTGGAAGGGTATACTCAGATGTGAGTCCCTTGCTCATTGCACCATCAGGATTCAAGCAAGCCGGGCCGACGAGGCTGAAATGCCAGAAACCGGTCCCCGGTAGCTTGTTTTCCTTCCCAGTATAAGAATTGGCTTGGTAGTTTGGTTTGCCCTGTTCCCATCATGCACTGGGACAGGAACAGACTAATTTGCATATAGCCAAGTTCTGAGCTGGGATGGTGCAGTGAGCTAAAAAACGGTGATGGATCAAGCCCTGATCTTTGGACTGGGTAAGAGTGGTCTGCTTAATTCAGGCACTCTGTTCATCACCACCCCCTTTTCTGAATCATTTTGTCCACCATAAGCGTGGAAGGGTATACTCAGATGTGAGTCCCTTGCTCATTGCACCATCAGGATTCAAGCAAGCCGGGCCGACGTGGCTGAAATGCCAGAAACCGGTCCCCGGTAGCTTGTTTCCTTCCCAGTTTATGAATTGGCTTGGTAGTTTGGTTTGCCCTGTTCCCATCATGCACTGGGACAGGAACAGACTAATTTGCATATAGCCAAGTTCTGAGCTGGGATGGTGCAGTGAGCTAAAAAACGGTGATGGATCAAGCCCTGATCTTTGGACTGGGTAAGAGTGGTCTGCTTAATTCAGGCACTCTGTTCATCACCACCCCCTTTTCTGAATCATTTTGTCCACCATAAGCGTGGAAGGGTATACTCAGATGTGAGTCCCTTGCTCATTGCACCATCAGGATTCAAGCAAGCCGGGCCGACGAGGCTGAAATGCCAGAAACCGGTCCCCGGTAGCTTGTTTCCTTCCCAGTATAAGAATTGGCTTGGTAGTTTGGTTTGCCCTGTTCCCATCATGCACTGGGACAGGAACAGACTAATTTGCATATAGCCAAGTTCTGAGCTGGGATGGTGCAGTGAGCTAAAAAACGGTGATGGATCAAGCCCTGATCTTTGGACTGGGTAAGAGTGGTCTGCTTAATTCAGGCACTCTGTTCATCACCACCCCCTTTTCTGAATCATTTTGTCCACCATAAGCGTGGAAGGGTATACTCAGATGTGAGTCCCTTGCTCATTGCACCATCAGGATTCAAGCAAGCCGGGCCGACGAGGCTGAAATGCCAGAAACCGGTCCCCGGTAGCTTGTTTCCTTCCCAGTATAAGAATTGGCTTGGTAGTTTGGTTTGCCCTGTTCCCATCATGCACTGGGACAGGAACAGACTAATTTGCATATAGCCAAGTTCTAAGCTGGGATGGTGCAGTGAGCTAAAAAACGGTGATGGATCAAGCCCTGATCTTTGGACTGGGTAAGAGTGGTCTGCTTAATTCAGGCACTCTGTTCATCACCACCCCCTTTTCTGAATCATTTTGTCCACCATAAGCGTGGAAGGGTGTACTCAGATGTGAGTCCCTTGCTCATTGCACCATCAGGATTCAAGCAAGCCGGGCCGACGAGGCTGAAATGCCAGAAACCGGTCCCCGGTAGCTTGTTTCCTTCCCAGTATAAGAATTGGCTTGGTAGTTTGGTTTGCCCTGTTCCCATCATGCACTGGGACAGGAACAGACTAATTTGCATATAGCCAAGTTCTGAGCTGGGATGGTGCAGTGAGCTAAAAAACGGTGATGGATCAAGCCCTGATCTTTGGACTGGGTAAGAGTGGTCTGCTTAATTCAGGCACTCTGTTCATCACCACCCCCTTTTCTGAATCATTTTGTCCACCATAAGCGTGGAAGGGTATACTCAGATGTGAGTCCCTTGCTCATTGCACCATCAGGATTCAAGCAAGCCGGGCCGACGAGGCTGAAATGCCAGAAACCGGTCCCCGGTAGCTTGTTTCCTTCCCAGTATAAGAATTGGCTTGGTAGTTTGGTTTGCCCTGTTCCCATCATGCACTGGGACAGGAACAGACTAATTTGCATATAGCCAAGTTCTGAGCTGGGATGGTGCAGTGAGCTAAAAAACGGTGATGGATCAAGCCCTGATCTTTGGACTGGGTAAGAGTGGTCTGCTTAATTCAGGCACTCTGTTCATCACCACCCCCTTTTCTGAATCATTTTGTCCACCATAAGCGTGGAAGGGTATACTCAGATGTGAGTCCCTTGCTCATTGCACCATCAGGATTCAAGCAAGCCGGGCCGACGAGGATGAAATGCCAGAAACCGGTTCCCGGTAGCTTGTTTCCTTCCCAGTATAAGAATTGGCTTGGTAGTTTGGTTTGCCCTGTTCCCATCATGCACTGGGACAGGAACAGACTAATTTGCATATAGCCAAGTTCTGAGCTGGGATGGTGCAGTGAGCTAAAAAACGGTGATGGATCAAGCCCTGATCTTTGGACTGGGTAAGAGTGGTCTGCTTAATTCAGGCACTCTGTTCATCACCACCCCCTTTTCTGAATCATTTTGTCCACCATAAGCGTGGAAGGGTATACTCAGATGTGAGTCCCTTGCTCATTGCACCATCAGGATTCAAGCAAGCCGGGCCGACGAGGCTGAAATGCCAGAAACCGGTCCCCGGTAGCTTGTTTCCTTCCCAGTATAAGAATTGGCTTGGTAGTTTGGTTTGCCCTGTTCCCATCATGCACTGGGACAGGAACAGACTAATTGCATATAGCCAAGTTCTGAGCTGGGATGGTGCAGTGAGCTAAAAAACGGTGATGGATCAAGCCCTGATCTTTGGACTGGGTAAGAGTGGTCTGCTTAATTCAGGCACTCTGTTCATCACCACCCCCTTTTCTGAATCATTTTGTCCACCATAAGCGTGGAAGGGTATACTCAGATGTGAGTCCCTTGCTCATTGCACCATCAGGATTCAAGCAAGCCGGGCCGACGAGGCTGAAATGCCAGAAACCGGTCCCCGGTAGCTTGTTTCCTTCCCAGTATAAGAATTGGCTTGGTAGTTTGGTTTGCCCTGTTCCCATCATGCACTGGGACAGGAACAGACTAATTTGCATATAGCCAAGTTCTGAGCTGGGATGGTGCAGTGAGCTAAAAGACGGTGATGGATCAAGCCCTGATCTTTGGACTGGGTAAGAGTGGTCTGCTTAATTCAGGCACTCTGTTCATCACCACCCCCTTTTCTGAATCGCTGCTGAATCTGAGGCCCTCCTCCACCCGCAGGCTACCACCTGCGCCTCACCCCTGGTGGCCAGTGGTAGGCTGTAGGTAGGTTCTTGTCATTGTGAGCATCACTGTTACTGTCTTGCCCCTCTGTTTTGTGCCCCCACTGTTCTCCACTGTTTTTGCCCTTCCCTTCTGTGCCCCCACTGCTGTTTACTGTTTTTGCCCTTACGTTGTGTGCCCCCACTTCTGCTTACTTTTCTCGTTCTGTGCCCCCACTGTTTTCCACTGTGCTTGCCCTTCCATTCTGTGCCCCCACTGCTGTGCACTGTTTTTCGTTCTGTGCCCCCCTGTGCCTCTTCTGATTTCTGTACCCCTTCGCCCTCCCGTTTCCTGCCGCTCTGTCCCCTGCGGCCCCCGCCCTCTCGCTGACCATTCACTGCCCCTGCCCCCCGCCTGCTCCTCCCTCCCACCTCCCCATATATGGCGGCCGCGCTGAAGGCGCGCCTAAGCGAAGCCCATCTGCGCCCGTCTGCGCCTGGACCACAACTAGCGCCAGAACCCCTGGCCCCCGTATTCGCCACATAGACCGCCTCCGATACGACGCCAGCACCCTCATCGCTCTCAACCCAGGACGGACCTCCACCTGCTTCAAAGCCACTCTAAAACGCACCCATGGTCCCTTCACCTGCCGGAACTGCAGCTTCACCTGCCTCAGAGACACCGAGACTCCCGCCAAGAAGGACCTCAACTATCTCTGGTGCATAGTACTAAACACCCACTCCGCACGCAAACACGCCGTTGAGCTCTGGGACCTACTCGACACCTCATCACCGGACGTCGCCTTCCTGAAAGAGACCTGGATGAACGAATGCTCTGCACCGACATCGCCATAGCCATCCCCAACGGCTACAAGATCAGAGACCGCACTAACAGAATCGGAGGAGCAATCGCCATCGTCCACAAAGACACCATCAGGGTCTCAACCAGCACCGACGACACTCTCAGCACCGCTGAACACATACACTTCCAGATCCACACAGATCCCAACACCACCATAAGAGGCACCCTCATCTACAGACCTCCCCGGACCCCGACCCCAGTTCAGCAACTCCATCGCAGACTTCATCAGCACGCACGCCGTGACCTCCACCGACTACATCCCCCTTGGAGACCTGAACTTTCACTTGGAGAACAACAACGACAGCAACTCCTCCACCCTGATCGACAACCTTGCCAACCTCGGACTGAAACAGCTCATCACGATGCCGACCCACATCGCCGGACACACGCTCGACGCCATCTTCTCCTCAAGCTCCCACGTCTCCTTCAGCCGCACTTCCGAACTCACCTGGACCAACAGCCGCTGCATCCACTTCACCTTCCGGAAACCCGCTGCACACCACCGCACCCTACAGATCCCCCGTAGATGCTGGAGCATAGTCACCGTAGACCAACTCCAGACAAACCACGCACTGACCCCTTTAACCCCGCCGCCGCCCGCAATCTCAGACGATGGATGTACGACTGCGCCAACATCTTAGCCCCGCTGAAGAAACCAACCTACAAAAACACCAGCAAGAGAGCCAGCTAGCTCACCCCGGAACTCCTAGCATCCAAGCACACCTGCCGGAAACTGGAGATCAAATAGCACAGCGAGAAGACGCGTGACAGCCGCACAGCCCACAAGGACGCCATCCGCAACCACCATCACCTCATCAGGTCCGCCAAGAGGACCTCCCTCAAAGACCACCTCGACAACAACGCACACAACAGCAAGGAGCTCTTCAGCATTGTGAAGGAACTCTCCAATGCCAACGACATTCCACCGACGAAAGCCCTGTGTGGTTCCCTCGCCACCTTCTTCCACCACAAGAATGCCGACATCCACAACAGCTTCGATTCCCGGACGAACCCAACAGGCCCCAACACATCAGACCCGCCGCACCACATCGACCACGACCCCCTGACAGCCTGGGTCAACGTGAACATCAAGGACACAATCAAGACCATGGGCACAATCCCTTCCGGCTCCCCATCAGACCCTTTTCCACACCACATCTTCAACAAAGCCGGCAGCTCCATCACACCCTACCTGCGTAACATCATCAACCTCTCCTTCGAGACGCGACCTTCCCAGAGAGCTGGAAACACGCCGAGATCAACGCCCTACTCAAAAAACCCAAGGCGCACCCGAGCGACCTCAAAATCTTCCGGCCCATCTCCCTGCTTCCATTCCCAGCTAAGGTCATCGAGAAGATCGTCAACGGACAGCTCACCCGCTACCTCGAAGATAACAGCATCCTGGACCCCACGCAGTCAGGATTCCGCAGCAACCACAGCACTGAGACCGCCCTCATCACCGCCACAGACGACATCAGGATCCTGCTGGACAATGGCGAGATAACGGCCCTCATCCTCCTGGACCTCTCCACCGCCTTCAACATTGTCCGCCACCGCACACTACGAACACGCCTTCATGACACAGGGATCCGAGACAAGGGCCTGGATTGGACTACCTCCTACCACTCCGGCAGAACCCAGAGAGTCCGCCTCCCCCCATTCCGATCCAAAGCTTCCGAGATCATCTGCGGCGTACCCCAGGGATGTTCCTTTATCCCGACACTGTTCAACATCTACATGGCTCCACTCCCACGCATCGTCCGACAGCACAACCTCAACATAATCTCCTATGCCGACAACACTCAACTGATCCTCTCCCTCAGCAAGGACCCCATCACCGCCAAATCCAACGTCCACGATGGAATGAAAGCCGTCGCCGACTGGATGAAGTGCAGCCGACTTAAACTGAACACGGACAAGACAGAGATCCTCATTCTCGGCTCCATCCCATCAGCCTGGGACGAGTCCTGGTGGCCCTTGTCACTAGGGCACCCCAACACCAACCGTCCACGCACGCAACCTGGAGTCATCCTCGACTCAACACTCACCATGACCAAGCAAGTCAACGCAGTCTCTTCCTGCTTCAACACCCTCCGCAAGATCTACAGGTGGATCCCAACAGACATGAGAAGAACAGTCACCCAGGCCCTCGTCAGCAGCAGACTCGACTACGGAAACGCCCTCTACGCAGGAGCCCTTACCAAGCTCATCAAAGAACTGCAAAGAATCCAAAACACCTCTGCATGCCTGATTCTTGACATTCCACGCCACAGCCAAATCACCCCCCACCTGAAAAACCTGCACTGGCTCCCCGTTGACAAGAGAATCTCCTTCAAACTACTGATCCACGCACACCAGGCACTCCACAATACCGGCCCAGCCTACCTCAACAGGTGAATCTCCTTTTACGTTCCCAACCGTCACCTCCGCTCCGCCGGCCTCTCCCTAGCCACCGTCCTGCGCATTCGGAGAACCACCACCGGAGGCAGATCCTTCTCCCACATCGCCGCCAAGATCAGGAACACCCTTCCCCTCAACCTACGACAGACAAAAGACCTGCTGACCTTCAGGAGACGACTCCAGACCTGGCTATTCAACCAGTAGCAGCAACCCTCCCACCCTCCCTCAGCGCCTTGAGACCCTCGCGGGTAAGTAGTGCGCTTTACAAATCTTGTGATTGATTGATTGATTGAAGGCATGAGCGAGACTGCGACAAGTCGGAGGATGCACCATCTGCTCACCTCTACTTTACCAGTTCGTTGGCATCTGTTTTCCTAATATCAGATCCTTCGCCACCTTCATTGGTGGGTAAATTGGTGTTCGAGGCTACCACCAGTGACCCACTCCCAGCAGCCTGTTTGCACCATCCCGCAGTAACCAGTCTGACCCTGGTACGCTTGATCCTATTCTAAAGGCTCCGTCCATTGCAGATGTATCACCTTCAGCCTGCTTTATATCAACTTTTTAAAGATGAAGGTCTTGCCCAGCCCTGCATTGTAACATCTTTAAATGTCCAAAACGTAGAAAAGATATGTGCTAGATTGGTGGCAGTCATGTAGTTGGTGGGGTCTGCTGGAGAATGGAGGTCTCTTGTGCCCTGGCAGGAGGGAAAGTCTGTTCCCCAGCCTTGTTCACCCAATACCTTAATGATTATTAGGGTGACATCGAAGTATCCCCTAATATGACGCGGCTGATCACATTGTCACAAGCTAACCTATCTCCTCCAAGGGCACTCTTTCTCCATCCTCCTGACCCTTAACCTTGCAGTTATGTCGTCCATACCCTGCTTTATCTTGGTATTTCATGGATGAAGGCCACACTGAGCCCTGCCAATAGCAACTTTAAACACTCATAACCGTGTTAGCCTGGTAGCAGGTGTATTAATAGGAAGTGTCAAAAATATTGAGCGTACCATTCCCAAAGATCCCTTTATAATCAATGGTAAAGGTACACTTCTTTATAATTCAATTCCATTATATGATCTTTATCACAAACTACAACATATAGAATTCCATAAAGATTTCTTTTAGTTATCATACATTGTTAATTTGTTTTAGAATCATACATTACTCTTTGTTAAGAGTCCTTCATATCCATAATGATCTCTGATATATTTATGTCACAACGATTTTGGCGATCAGTGCGGGGTGTAGGTCCCCCGCACACCGATATTTGCAGTTCGACTTGATTGTTGTAGAAGATTTGCCTTTTATGTGTTTCAACACTGAGGGGCATATTTACAAGCCCCTATCGACACAGGAACATCACTTTTGGTGACGTTCCTGTGGCAATATGGGCATCGCCTTATTTACAAGACACTATTGAGCCACTTAACGTGGCTTAACCGTGCCTTGTAAATAAGGCACCCTTTCACACTATACTTAGTGTGAAAGGGGCGGGCAGTGGGTGTTGTGGTAGGCGTTCTACCGCAACACCGATTGATTTTGACACTGCCCATATTTACAAGGGTGGAGTAAATATGGGGCAGCGTCAAAATTAAGACCAGGGAAAACATGGTCTTACCCTGAAGAAACGAGGAGAAATGCGTATTTCTCTTTGTTTTTGCTGTTTGTATATGTGCTGCGTTGTGCAGGACACATACATACAGCAAAACGCCATTGTTTATGTGCAGGAAGGGAAACCTCCCTGCACATAAACAATCATAAAGCAGCACACATAGAAGTTACTAAATGCCATTTCAGATTGTTTATGTGCAGGAAAGGAACATTCCTGCACATAAACGATCGTTCCACTTAATGCAGGCACTCTTGCGTTAAGGTTCAAGGGTGCCTGAGTTGGCATTCTGCTGCTAAATTTCAGAGTCAGCGCAGGGAGAAACTAAGGGGTGCAGAGTATTCTTGTAAAAACAGTGCAGCCATGACGTAGCACAGCGTTAAGCGAACCAGGCTAGCGCCACGCTCTGTCACTTCTTTTGTAAATATGCCCCTAAGACTTCAAGGACCAGCAGAGGAGGACTTCCTTGAAGAAGAATTTGATTTTAGAAATGGCATGGAGAGTATCTAATTCTTCAAGGATCTTCTGAATTTGACAAAGCCATTTTGCAGTCTCAGGAGTAGTGATAGGGAATTCCACCAGGAAGAAACCTTAACGTTCACACTTAAATCTCTTGTGTCTAGTTGGGTGGACATTAAAGAGACATCTGTTAGCAGATGCGAAGTTTCTCGTTGGTAGGTAGTTTTCTGAGACAACACAGTGATCAACCATGGATGGTCTTATGTACTAGGAAGGGCATTATTAAGGTAGCTTGTGGTTTTACTGGGGGCGAATAGAGGGACTTCAGTGCCAGTGTGATGTTGTCATGCCATTTTCAGCTGACCAACAGGCAGGATGCATCGCTTTCTACCTTGTGGAGTGTTGAGAGGGATAAATTACGGTGGACAGTATACAAACTATTGCAGCAATGACTGTGGTGAAGATTAGGGAGACTTTCTGGGAGCAGCTGAGCTGTGGCAGGACAGCTTTTAGCATATGTTCATGGTGGAAGACCCATTCATCGGCATCTCTGGGAAAACTGCGCATGCGCTCACGAGAAATGCACAGGCGCGTTCCCAGAGACGGCGTTGAAGGGGAGGAGGGCAGCCCGGGGACGCTGCAGCCATGATAAGTGTTTTTTCTTTACTTTAAAGTCTTTTTATTTAAGTTTTTATCAATTGTCAATAGGGGGTGGGAGGCGGAGCTGGTCAACTCCGCTGTGCCGCAGAGTGTGCAGAGATTTGCCTACTGCACGTTCTCCGCGGAACGTGGAGTAGGCAAATCTCTGTACACTCTGCGAGCGGAGCGGAGGTCTCCACCCGGGGTAAGTTATGAAGGGTGAGCGAAGATGCCATCCCAGCTTCCATATATGTGCAGTGTTGGGGCATGTGGTTTTGGAATGAGTACCCCGAAGACACCAGTGACACAGAACACAATGCTGTTGCTGCCACCATTGCAATAGGAGGAGCTTTGACAGTGGGAGACTGGGCAAGAAGTTGGAATTCCCCACCAGGGTGCTACAGACTGTCTCTTCGAAATTCTAAAATAGACGAGTTTGACCAAAACGGCGATGTAGGGGTTTGGGGGGAGGGGTTGGTGTGTGCTACCTGCCTGACGTGTGTAGGTTGCAGGTAGAGACAGAGTGGCTCGTTTATTTCTAACAATCTGTTCTTTTGCATCATGTCTTTTGGTTGTAAATGCACAAAGTATAGTTGAGAGTAGGAGTTACAGTGTGTCCTCTGAAATGGCTACTGCTCTTGTGCAGACGTCTGGGCCAGTGGCTGGGCTTAAGTACTATTTAAGCCCTGCAGGTGCACTTAGGTTGATGCTAAAGTGTTTTACCGTATCTCACAACCTCACTGTAGAAAGTAATAAAAAGCAGATGGACCATCATCCCTGTGAGTCTGCGTACACTTCTTCAAAGAATCAAGGTGGCAACAAGGCGACCCCTGACCTTTGGGTAGGTTGCCCCCCCCCTCTGCGCAGTGCCACCTGTGTGTCCAGCTCCCTGCAGCTGCTGAGGCCCTCCTCCACCCGAAGGCTACCACCTGCGCCTCACCCCTGGTGGCCAGTGGTATGCCATAGGTAGGTTCTTGTCATTGTGATCATCACTGTTACTGTCTTGCCCCTCTGTATTTGTGCCCCCACTGTTCTCCACTGTTTTTGACCTTCCATTCTGTGCCCCCACTGCTGTTTACTGTTTTCGCCCCTACGTTCTGTGTCCCCACTGCTGCTTACTGTTCTCATTCTGTGCTCCCACTGTTTTCCACTGTTTTTGCCCTTCCATTCTGTGCCCCCACTTCTGTGCACTGTTTTTCGTTCTGTGTCCCCCTGTGCCCCTTCTGATTTCTGTACCCCTTCGCCCTCCCGTTTCCTGCCGCTGTGTCCCCTGCAGCCCCCGCCCCACTTTCTGACCATTCGCTGCCCCT
Organism: Lissotriton helveticus; assembly: GCF_964261635.1. NCBI lineage: Eukaryota > Metazoa > Chordata > Amphibia > Caudata > Salamandridae > Lissotriton > Lissotriton helveticus. The sequence goes on along the minus strand of NC_136070.1, from coordinate 1,225,481,234 downwards.
GCCGCCCCCCTCCCAGCTGCTCCTCCCGCCCACCTCCCCATATATGGCGGCCGCGCCGAAGGTGCGCTTAAGGCAAGTCCGTCTGCGCCCGTCCGTGCCTGGACCACGCACTTTGACAGAAACCCTGGCCCCCGTATTCGCCACAAAGACCGCCTCTGATACTACGCCAGCACCCTCATCGCTCTCAACCCAGGACGGACCTCCACTTGCTTCAAAGCCACCCCGAAACGCACCCATGGTCCCTTCACCTGGCGGAACTACAGCTTCAACTGCCTCGGAGACACCGAGACTCCTGCCAAGAAGGACCTCAACCATCTCCGGTGCATACTACTAAACACCTGCTCTGCACGCAAACACGCCGTCGAGCTCTGGGACCTACTCGACACCTCATCACCAGACGTCGCCTTCCTGACAGAGACCTGGATGAAAGAATCCTCTGCACCCGACATCGCCATAGCCATCCCCGACGGCTACAAGATCACCCACAGAGACCGCACCAACGAAATCGGAGGAGGAATCGCCATCGTCCACAAAGACACCATCAGGGTCTCGACCAGCACCGACGACATTCAGCACCGCTGAACACATGCACTTCCAGATCTACACGGATCCCAACACCACCATAAGAGGCACCCTCATCTACAGACCCCCCCCGGACACCGATCCCAGTTCAGCGATTCCATCGCCGACTTCATCAGTACGCACGTCCTGATCTCCACCGAATACATCCTCCTCGGAGACCTGAACTTTCACTTGGAGAACAACAACGACAGCAACTCCTCCACCCTGATCGCCAACCTCGGACTGAAAGAGCTTGTTACGACGCCGACCCACATCGCCAGACACATGCTCAACGCCATCTTCTCCTCAAGCTCCCACGTCTCCTTCAGCCACACTTCCGAACTCACCTGGACCGACCACCACTGCATCCACTTCACCTTCCGGAAACCCGCTGCACACCACCACACCCTACAGATCCCCCATAGATGCTGGATCAAAGTCACTGTAGAACAACTCCAGACAAACCTCGCACTCAGGCCACCCACCGACCACTCCAACCCTGACGATGCCACCCGCAATCTCAGACGATGGATGGATGACTGCGCCATCACCTTAGCCCCGCTGAAAAAAACAAATTTACAAAAACACCAGCAAGAGAGCCAGCTGGTTCACCGTGGAACTCCTAGCTTCCAAGCGCACCTGCCGGAAACCTGCGAACAAATTGCACAGCGAGAAGACGCCTGATAGTCGCACAGCCATCCGCAACCACCATCATCTCATCAGGTCCGCCAAGAGTACATCCTTCAAAGACCGCCTCGACAACAACGCACACAACAGCAAGGAGCTCTTCAGCATCATGAAGAAACTCTCCAACCCCAGCTCCAACGCAAGCAACATCCCACCAACGCAAGCACTGTGTGATTCCCTCGCCACCTTCTTCCACCCTACAGATCCCCCGTAGATGCTGGAGCAAAGTCACCGTAGACCAACTCCAGACAAACCTCGCACTCAGCCCACCCACCGACCCCTCCAATCCCGCCTCCGCCGCCCGCAATCTCAGACGATGGATGGACGACTGCACCAACACCTCAGCCCCGCTGAAGAAACCAACAAAAGAGAGCCAGCTGGTTCACCCCGGAACTCCTAGCATCCAAGCGCACCAGCCGGAAACTGGAGAACAAATTGCACAGCGAGAAGACGCCTGATAGCCGCACAGCCGTCTGCAACCACCATCACCTCATCAGGTCCGCCAAGAGTACCTCCTTCAAAGACCACCTCGACAACAACGCACACAACAGCAAGGAGCTCTTCAGCATCGTGAAGGAACTCTCCAACCCTAGCACCAACCTAAACAACATCCCACCGACGCAAGCCCTGTGTGATTCCCTCGCCACCTTCTTCCACCCTACAGATCGCCGACATCCACAACAGCTTCGACTCCCGGATGACCCCCCACAGGCCAAGACACATCAGACCCGCCACACCCCATCGACCATGACCCCCTGACAGTCTGGGTGAACGTGAACACCAAGGACACAATCAAGACCATGGGCACAACCCACTCCGGCTCCCCATCAGACCCTTTTCCACACCACATCTTCAACAAAGCCGGCAGCTCCATCACACCCTACCTGCGCAACGTCATCAACCTCTCCTTCGAGACCGCGACCTTCCCAGAGAGCTGGAAACACGCCTGGATCAAGGCCCTACTAAAAAAAAAACAAGGCGGACCCGAGCGACCTCAAGATCTTCCGGCCCATCTCCCTGCTTCCATTCCCAGCAAAGGTCATCGAGAAGATCATCAACAGACAGCGCACCCGTTACCTCAAAGATAACAGCATCCTGGACCCCTCCCACTCAGGATTCAGCAGCAACCACAGCACTGAGACCACCCTCATCGTCGTCACAGACAACATCAGGATCCTGCTGGACAACGGCGAGATGGCGGCCCTCATCCTCCTGGACCTCTCCGCCGCCTTTAACACTGTCTGCCACCGCACACTACGCACACGCCTCCATGACGCAGGGATCCGAGACAAGGCCCTGGATTGGACTACCGCCTACCTCTGAGGCAGAACCCAGAGAGTCCGCCTCCCCCATTCCGATCCAAAGACTCCGAGAACATCTGCGGCGTACCCCAGGGATCTTCCCTCATCCCGACACTGTTCAACATCTACATGGCTCCACTCGCACGCATCGCCCGACAGCACAACCTCAACATAATCTCTTATGCCGACGACACTCAACTGATCCTCTCTCTCACCAAGGACCCCCTCACCACCAAATCCATCAGCCTGGGACGAGTCCTGGTGGCCCTTGTCACTAGGGGCACCCCCGACACCAACCGTCCACGCACGCATCCTGGGAGTCATCCTCGACTCAACGCTCACCATAACCAAGCAAGTCAACGCAGTCTCCTCCTCCTGCTTCAACGCCCTCCGCAAGATCTACAGGTGGATCCCGACAGACACGAGAACAGTCACCCAGGCCCTCGTCAGCAGCAGATTTGACTACGGTAATGCCCTCTATGCAGGAGCCCCTACCAAGCTCATCAAACGACTGCAAAGAATCCAAAACACCTCTGCACGCCTGATCCTCGACATTCCACGCCACAGCCACATCACTCCCCACCTGAAAAACCTGCACTGGCTCTCTGTCGACAAGAGAATCTCCTTCAATCTCCTGATCCACGCACACCAGGCACTCCATAAGACCGTCCCAGCCTATCTCAACAGTCGACTCTCCTTCTAAGTCCCCCAGTGGCGTAACGAAACTTGAGGGGGACCCCCTGCAAAGCTCATGGGGGCCCCCCAACAGCCTGGCCCACCACCTACAGTATATCATCTCGACATCTCAGTCCAGCAATTCTTCAGGTTAAACTCACAATTGGTAGAAGTACCGCGTTTATCACAGATAGGTATATATACACATTGCTCCTCGTAGAATGCTCCGAGGCATTTGATAAAGGAAGCTCTAAGCTTTGAAGGGTGAATGGCCAAACTGCCGGAATGTCTTCCAGGAATAACTAATACATGACTGACACATACGTGAGAAATGAGAGCACAGCAAACATTATATCAGCCAAACTTAAAGCCACATTAAAGACTTTAGAATGCCACTGATGACGTAAATAGGATTTAGTACAACAATGATCAACTAAAGTAGATAAACAAATTAAAGCGGTAAGTGAATTAAGGAAACATTGCCTATTACAGGGATCATGATGTTCATCAGTATATACTGACTCCGTTAGAGCCCCAATGTGAGATTAGACAATCACCAGTAGAAATACTAAAATCTAGATCTAGTTTGGAAAGGCTTTCATTTTGCTTGTAGATTTATCTATTGATTTTATAGTATATGTTTCCTTCAGGTGTAAGACCGGCATGAGATGAAGAGTGGGTGAAGTATGTACCGCCCAACAATATGTTTTACTTTTATTGCCGGCCGGGCCCCAGCTGCCCCACCATGATGCCCTCCCTGATTCCAAATTATCTGATTATCACCCGCCTCCCACTGAAACTCCGATGGTCCTAAGGGGTGGGACAAGGTGGATGATCCCTCATGGTCAAGGGCTCATGCTGGCCTGGAGCTTACCAGAGCAAATCAAGGACTGGATTCAAAAGTGGAACCCACTGAGGAAACGTGTAGGACCGAGGTGACTGCACACATTTTTAAAATAGCTCGCACATGCCATGGAAGATGTCGCAAGACACTTAACACCTGCTCCCCTTTGTGAGAAGAGGGAAGCGTAATGCAATGGGGGACATTTAAATCCCACCAGCTCACATGCTACTTGAATATAGAGGGCTGGCACTAGAAGCTTAATGGGGAACGACCCAATACTATTTCTTTGGAAATTTCAAAGAACTGGTGTAAAAACCATACACTTGCAATGGGGGACATTTAAATCCCACCAGCCCACATGCTACTCGAATATAGAGGGCTGGCACTAGAAGCTTAATGGGGAACGACCCAATACTATTTCTTTGGCAATTCCAAATAACTGGTGTAAAAACCATACACTTGCAGACATAATTGCCCTGGCAAAAATCATTAATGGATATGGGTGAGCAACAGCCAGCTAGAGCAATATGGCCGCATTATGAGGATGTTCACAATTATGGAGGCGAGGGCGGGAGCATTTTTCATCACGTCATTACTGTGCCAATATTGGACACTTTTGTGTGACCATTTTCGAGTCAAAGGCTACACATTTGTCTTTTGTATTTTTATTCACCCCTAGCCATCCACAAGTCGTACCCCATCCATCCTTACCCGTCCAACTAAACCACCCAAATGTCCCATCCACCCACCCACTTATCCAACCCCATCTATTCATCCATTCAAACCCTTTATCCATCAAACTAGCAAAACCCATCCATCTATTCACCCACCCAGCCATTCAGCCAACCTAACACATCAACCCAACCATTCATACATCCCCACTCATCCATCCTCTTGCATCGAAACACATATCAAACCAAGACCCTTTGTCCATATTACCATCCATTTATTCACTCATCTACCCACCCGTCTCTCTAGATACAAGCTGTGAGCAAAAGATAAGTCTTTCGCAGGCACAATAGAAAACTGGGAGCCTAGTTTTTATTCCACCCCAGGTCTGATTCTTCCACTGCACACTCCCACCCTGCCTCTTAGCTCACAGCTGGGATTATTTTCATCCCGATTCCTGCTTTTATCACTGCTTCAGTCGTATCTTTCTCTTCCTGCTTCTTTCTCCGTTGTCTGCCTTTCTCTCTATTGCATTAGGTCAATCTTTGGAAATGAAAAATAATTCTGGATGCCCATATATAAAACGCCCAAGTCTACAACATGCACCCACCAGCACAAATTAAGCAAGTTTGCCTGAGAAACAACTGACTCTATATCGACCCTCACAAGCTTTCAGAGACACTGATCTTTTCAGGAAATGTCCCAGTTTTGAGACAGGCCATCCAGCTGCTGATCTCTGCTTATTCATAGGCCTTAGTATGACTTCCTTGGACTCTAGATCCCCCCTCCTCTACTATGTATGGGCCACAATCACATATTCCTGAAAAACAGGACCTTGTTTTGATGATTTTGTAACACACATTTCACTTATCAATTGGGAAAATTGGACTATACCACCTGTGTAACTAGGGAAGTGTTTCTGCTTTCAAGGGGACAGGCAACGGCTTGAGTAGTGTCCCACCGTCAACAATCAAAGTGACATTACGCAACCCATTAGCTGCTATGTTGATGCAAAAAAAACCAAAATGAAAACTAAAAAAAAAATATATTTGATTTGTAAAATTAGCATCTGTCCTTTCATGGCTAGTGTTCTGCAAACCTTCAAGAAGGTGTGACCCATGCGGTCCTCTTGCCCCGGACTGGCCCATCATGTCTTTGTGTCCACGACTACAGCTGTAGGCCCCTGTGGAGTATGTAGGGATGACCCGCTCTTTCTATAGGTCACAATGCCACAGGAATTGTCCATTAGCTGATGGATTTTATAGATCGCCAAAGGAAGATCCCCATTGCAGCCAACACTTGCCAACACTGCTTTGGCCACCATACATCTTTGTTCGTGGCCAAGGCTGTCATACTCATCTGCAGCTAAACTGTCATGCGCTGTAGAAGTGACACTGATAATCATCCAATGGGGTCTGGAAGCACTCAAGACCATGTTGACGTCATATACACGTCATAGGAAGACCTGACAAACTGACCTACTGAAAAACTCTAAAAAAATAAATAAAATCCTTCATTGTTGGATATAGACACAAAGATTTGACCAATACATCAAAGTCACTCACACAACACTCTGCAAGAACACCATTGATGTTAAAGAAAAGGACATGAAGGCCAACATAAACATTAAATAAAAAAACTATTCTTACACTACTGCCTAGGTGGGCGTAAGGCACTTCTAATTTTTTCACAACGAGGAACACAGCACTTTACGTGGGGCGATCCCAGCACTTACCAAAATGACATCATTCATTTAGTCAGTAGCAGCACTTTACAGATAGAGCTGGCACTTTCATGTAACTACATTGGCTCTTCCCTGCTTGTATGGCCTGCAAAATCCCCACTGTCCTGAATGAATTAACGGTGACATGATAACAGCAGCTACAAACGCAGTAACTCACCCAATACACTACGAAGAATAAAGCAGCCAAATTACCGTCAATTCACAACCAAAACCTGTAACCACACCAATGGGACAGTGATAGCAGTTCAAATCCACAGCTACATCACATTTAAAGGGACACGGCCTGCTTCCCCCCTTCAAGCACTTTCATTGGCAATTAGCTGGGTTTGGTGGCTCAGTGGACTAACGCTTCGACTGCAGGGGCCTCATGGTAAGAGGTTCAAATCCCGGTGGGTCCACTCAGCCTTTCATCCATCTGAGGTCGAAAAAATTAGTACCATTGAGTTGGGTAATAAGAAACATCTGATATTCAGCGCCAAGATACCTCCGAGTGAATATGCGCTTTACAAATACACGTTATGTTATAGTAGCAGCACTTAGCATCTAGAACGGTGCATCACGTTTAAAGGGACAGTGCGTGCTTGACGCTTAGCACACTTTTAACGGAACACCCCGGGCACGTCTCAACATACCTGCAATGCTTTCCACGGACCGGCAGAAGCACTTTTCTGAAGAATTTGATTACATTTAGTGGGGCAGAGGCAGAGCCAGTAGTCTCAGCAGGCATCCGCCACTGCTGATCTTAAGTAATTCTTAAACACATTTTTTAAATACAGTTTTCCTTTAATTTATTTGGAATGTGGTTGATTGTTACGCCCCTGTCATGTTGAAATGTCACTCATAATTACAGTGAAATTATGAAAATGCCACACATCGCATTTTGAAACCTTGGCAGCTATGCTAAGTCTACCACACACAGCACATTTGAACATCTCAAAATTCCATGCCACAGAACTCTACTATAAATAATTTAACCCTACAGCATTCCATAAAACATAATTGCAATCCTAAAAATTAAAAAAAACATATTTCCACTTCTCGCCATACCACATAATTCCACATCACATAATAACATCCCACACAACTTAATATCACTCCAAACCACATAATTATACTCCACACAACACAATTCAACTACACATAATTCCACTTCAACCTATATAATTATACTTCACACAACAGATTTACACTCCACTCCGAAACACATAATTACCCTCCACAAAATACAACTCCGCAACATGCTGCATAATTCCACTCCGCACAATTATACACCACACCATGCCACATAATTCCACTCGTCACACAATTCATCCCCACAGAATTCATCACACAACATAATTACACTACACATAATACCACTAAGCACCACGTAGCAACATTCCTAATACCACTCAACATAATTTTCACTCAACAGCGCACACTTCCACGTCACACAAATTGAACTCTACACATTTCCATTCCACACCACATAATTCAACAAACTACATAATTCAAACCAACAACACAATTACACAACACACCACATACATCTAATCTACACCACAAAATTCCACATCATGCTACAATATTTAACAGCACACCACATAAGTAAACACCACTCCACTCCACAGCACATAATACCATTGCAGATAATCTCTCTCCAAAACACACAATCCCACTCCATGACACACAATCCCACTCCACATAATTCTAGTACACTCAATACCACACAATTACTATCCACATAATTACACTACACACCATTCCACATTATTTCACTACACAGATCCAATCCACACAACACAATTCCACAACTAACTATTCCAATCCAAACCATATATGACTTGCATATATGCAAATGCATATATTGCAAAACCATATATTGCAAAACCATATATTGCAAATGCTTGTTTACCTTCCAATGCCTCCCAGAAGATCCTGTTCCTGGAGGAAGCTGCAATCCTTCTCCGGCCCTGTCAACTCTCCTCTGTGCTGCCTCATCCAAAGCTTCTCAGGGGCTGTGCCCTGTGGAGAATCCTCTCTCTGAGGGCCCGACCCCCTTCCTTGTCAGGGTCCTGAGCAGTGCCCTGCCCTGTGGTGATGCTGTCTCTGGGGCCCCACCCCTTCCTTCTCAGGGTCTGACTCCTAAGCAGTGCCCTGCCCTGTGGTGAATGCTGTCTCTGGGGCCCCCACACCCTTCCTTCTCAGGGTCTGACTCCTGAGCAGTGCCCTGCCCTGTGGTGAATGCTGTCTTCGGGGCCCCTACCTTCTTCCTTCTCAGGGTCTGACTCCTTAGCAGTGCCCTGACCTGTGGTGAATGCTAGCTCTGGGCCCCCCACCCCCTTCCTTCTCAGGGTCTGACTCCTGAGCAGTGCCCTGCCCTGCGGTGAATGCTGTCTCTGGTGCTCCCAGCCTTCCTTCTCAGGGTCCTGAGCAGTGCCCTGCCCTGTGGTGAATGCTGTCTCTGGGGCCCCCACCCTTCTCAGGGTCTAACTCCTGAACGGTACCCTGCCCTGTGGTGAATGCTATCTCTGGGCCCCCCCCCCTTCCTTCTCAGGGTCCTGAGCAGTGCCCTGCCCTGTGGTGAATGCTGTTTCTGGGGCCCCCACCCCCTTCCTTCTCAGGGTCTGACTCCTGAGCAGTGCCCTCCCTTGTGGTGAATGCTGTCTCGGGGGCCCCCACCCTTTCCTTCTCAGGGTCTGACTCATGAGCAGTGCCCTGCCCTGTGGTGAATGATGTCTATGTGGCCCCCACCTTTCTCAGGGTCCTGAAAAGTGCCCTGCCCTGTGGTGAATGCTGTCTCTGGGGCCCCCACCCCCATCCTTCTCAGGGTCTAACTACTGAGCAGTGCCCTGCCCTGTGGTGAATGCTCTCTCTGGGGGCCCCCACCCCCATCCTTTTTCCGGCCTGGCTCTGACTGAAGAGAAACAATTTAACTTGTTACTTTGTTTCTGTTTTTGAGAGAGAGGAGCAAGCCTCTCTCTCACCAAAGAGCTGAGGGGGCCCCCTTCATTTACTGCAGAGTGCCCCCCCTGTTTGTTATGCCCCTGGCACGGTGCAAGGCTGAAGGGTCCGAAGGTCTCCTGCACCAAGTCCCTCTGTGTGCCCCCCCATTCACACAGAGTTCTACCACCTCTCTCTCCCCTCTCCATTGCTTCTTCCATTGAACTGCCCTTTGCCCTTTGACCTCTCCTGGTTGCACTCTAGGCCTCTCTAGCTGTCAAGAAACTGAAGCTATTAAATTGAAACTGTTTCTTTTTTGTGCCCATCTGCCGAAAGGCTGAAGCTACACAGACATCTGCACTCTCTTCAGTGCGGGGTCGAGGGGGCCCCTTCAAATGTAGGGAAGCCTGGGGCCCCCCGCACGGGGGGGGGGGCTGCGGGGGCCTTTGTTACGTCCCTGAAGTTCCAAACCGTCACCTTCGCTCCGCCGACCTCTCCCTGGCCACCGTCCTGTGCATCCGGAGAAGCACCACCGGAGGCAGATCCTTCTCCCACATCGCCGCCAAGATCTGGAACACCCTTCCCCTCAACCTATGACAGACCAAAGACCTGCTGACCTTCAGGAGATGACTCATGACCTGGCTATTCGACCAGTAGCGGCAACCTCCGCTCTCTCCCTCAGCGCCTTGAGACCCTCGCGGGTAAGTAGTGCGCTTTACAAATCTTGTGATTGATTGATTGATTGAAGGCATGAGCGAGACTGTGACAAGTCGGAGGATGCAACATCTGCTCACCTCTACTTTACCAGTTTGTTGGCATCTGTTTTCCTAATAACAGATCCTTCGCCACCATCATTGGTGGGTGAATCGGCGTTCGAGGCTACCACCAGTGACCCACTCCCGGCAGCCTGTTTGCATCGTCCCGCAGTAACCAGTCTTACCCTGGCACTCTTGAACGTATTCTAAAGGCTCCGTCCATTGCAGAGGTATCACCTTCAGCCTGCTTTATATCAGCTTTTTTAAGATGAAGGTCTTGCCCAGCCCTGCATATTAATATCTTCAAATGTCCAAAACGTAGAAAAGATATGTGCTAAATTGGTGGCAGGCAGGTTTTTTGGTGGGGTCTGCTGGAGAATGGAGGTCCCTTGCACCCCGGCAGGGGGGAAAGTCTGTTCCCCAGCCTTGTTCACCCAATAAATTAATGACCATTAGGGTGACATTGAAGTATCCCCTAATATGACGAGGCTGATCGCATTGTCACAAGCTAACCTATCTCCTCCCTGGGCACTCTTTCTCCATCCTGCTGACCATTAACCTTGCAGTTATGTCACCCAAACCCTGCTTTATCTCGGTATTTTATGGATGAAGGCCACCCTGAGCCCTGACAATACCAACTTTAAACACTCATAACCTTGCTAGCCTGGTAGCAGGTGTATTAATAGGAAGCGTCAAAAATATCGAGTGTACCATTCCCAAAGGTCCCTTTATAATCAATGGTGAAGGTACACTTCTTTATAATTCAATTCCATTATATGATCTTTATCACAAACTACAACATATAGATTTTCATACAGATTTCTTTTAGTTATCATATATTGTTAATTGTCTTTACATTACTCTTTGTTAAGAGTCCTTCATATCCCTAATGATCTCTGATGTATTTATATCCCAAAGTTTTTTGTGATCAGTGTGGGGTGTAGGTCCCCCGCAGTGCACGCCAATATTTACAGTTCAACTTGATTGTGATAGAAGATTTGCCTTTTATGTGTTTCAACACTGATGGGCCTATTTACAAGCCTCTATCGACACAGGAAAATTACTTTTGGTGACGTTCCTGTGGCAACATGGACATTGCCCTATTTACAAGACACTATTAAGCCACTTAACGTGGCTTGACCGTGCCTTGTAAATAAAGCACCCTTTCATACTATACTTGGTGTGAAAGGTGCGGGCAATGGGTGTTGTGGTGGGCGTTCTACCGCAACACTGATTGATTTTGACACTGCCCATATTTACAAGGGTGGAGTAAATTTGGGGCAGCGTCAAAATTAAGACCAGGGAAAACATGGTCTTACCCTGATGAAACAAGGAGAAATGCTTATTTCTCTTTGTTTTTTTGTATGTGTTTTGCGTTGTGTAGGACACATAGAAACAGCAAAACACCATCATTTATGTGCAGGAAGGGACACCTTCATGCACATAAACAATCATTAAAAAAAATGACGAGATATTTACTTCTACGTGTGCTGCATAAAGCAGCACACATATAAGTTATTAAATGCCATTTCAGATTGTTTATGTGCAGGTAAGGAACCTTCTTGCACATAAACTACCCTCCCACTTAATGCAGGCACTCTTGCGTTATGGTGCAAGGGTGCCTGAGTTGGCGCTCTGCTGCTAAATTTAGAGTCAGCGCAGGGAGAAACTAAGGGGTGCAGTGTTTTCTTGTAAAAATGGTGCAGCCATGCATTTCAGGAGTGATGAAGTGTAGCGTTAAGCCAACCAGGCTAGCGCCACGCTCCTTCACTTCTTTTGTTAATATGTACCTGAGACTTCAAGGACCAGCAGAGGAGGACTTCCTTAAAGAAGATTTTGATTTTAGAAATGGCATGGAGAGTATCTAATTCTTCAAGGATCTTCTGAATTTGACAAAGCCAATTTGCAGTCTCAGGAGTAGTGATAGGGAATTCCACCAGGAAGAAACCTTAACGTTCACACTTAAATCTCTTGTGTCTAGTTGGGTGGACATTAAAGAAACATCTGTTAGCAGATGCGAGGTTTCTCATTGGTGGGTAGGTAGTTGTTGGACTTTGCCCTTTTTGCAGCGTCATCCTCAATTTTTTTGCCTTCCTCCTGTATTTTGTCTGACCTGTTTTTGTTGGTTTTATGACTCTGGACACTTTACCACTGCTGATCAGTGCTAAAGTGCATATGCTCTCCCTATTGTAAATTGTTGTATGGATTAGTGATTCCATGATTGTCTGGTTTGGTTTACTTATCAGACTCTAGTACAGTGCACCGAGTGTGCCCAGGGCTTGTGAACCAAATGCTGCTAGTGGGCTTGCAGCACTGGTTGTGCCACCCACAGAAGCATCCTGTAAAAGTGTGTCTAAGGCCTGCCATTGCAGAGCTTGTGTGCAATCTGGTACTGTCATGTTGACTGAGCAAGTGCACCCACTTGCCAGTCCCTAAATCTTCCCTTTTCTTCATATCAGACACCCCTATGGTATGCCCAAGGGCAGGGTGCATTGTAAGTATAAGGTAGGACATGCCCTGGTGTGTGAGGCATGTCCTAATAGTGAATTACAGCCATTTTCGTTTTTCACTATGGCAAGGATATCTGTTCTCCATAGGTCAGAATGGTCAGTTAGATTATTACATTTTATAATCCTAACTGACTCAGAGAACATGGTAGAAATTCGAGTTTATTATGCCTGAACTCAGAATGATAAAATACATCTTTTAGTGAAGTTGGTTTTAACATTCTGTCTTTAATAATAATAATAATAATAATAATAATAATAATAATAATAATAATCCACATTTGTAAAGCGCACAATCACCCGTAAGGGTCTCTAGGCGCTGGGGGCCGTCGGGAAGATTAAGCGAGCTTTTGCCCAGAGTCACATGGTAATGGGCTAACCTGCCGCCGGAGCCGGGGATCGAACCCTGATCCCCAGATTCCAGCGTCAGTCGCCCTGGCCGCGGCGCCACACCTCTCCCTTCCTTTAAAAATACCTCTTTTAGAAAGTAGGTATTTTTTTGTCTAAGTATCCAGGACTGCCTCTGCTAGGTTGGGTTTTCTTTGTCTGGAGTTTGAGTGACAGGGCTGGGGGATTCCAGGAGACAGGGTGAGTCCGTCCAGTGGTGAATAGAGAGATCTGCATCTAGATGGGAAGGAGGAGTTGCACCTGGGACCTGAATAGGACTGTGCCTGCCCCCCACAGTGATGGCTCCACCCCCTGTAGTGTGTCTGATGTCTCTGCCCTGCACTGTGAAAGGAGAGAAAGAATCTTGTCAACAGGGTGCTCCTGTGCTGTGCCTTTGCTCCACAATGCCACAATGCTGGCTCCACCTCCTGTGGGGCGTCTGATGTTTCTGCCCTGCACTGTGAAAGGAAAGAAGGAGTCATGTAAACAGAGTGCTCCAGTACTGGTTTAGACTAGGCAAAGACCCCTCTGACCTCAGAGGACAAAGGATTATGGGGTACTAATATTGGGACCCTGATCCCAAGAAATTAGATCACTTTTGAACTACAAGAAGAAACCTTTGCTGAGGAGAGGAACCTGAAGAAACTGAGGAGAGGCTATCCCTAAGCTGAAGTGCTGCTTGGGGGATTGGCCTGTAGTGGTTGCCTGACTGCCAAAGGAAGGAGAAAGGAACTTTGTATACTTTATTTTCAACTGGCGAAGGATCTCCAAGGGTTTGGAAAAGAGTTTGCCTCCTTCCGAAGTCTCCGGGACAACAGACTTCAACCCCCAGCTCCCAGAGGTCTTTGGAAGTGCCTGTTGCTGTTTTGGGGCCTTCCGAGGGACTGTGTGTCACAAGGAGCTGGATAAAAGCAACAAGGGCGCCCAAACGAGTCAGCATAGTACCTCGGGAACATATTGTTGAAAACAACAGTGGTCCCATGCATAGGTAATATACGGAGAACAATGAATACAGACACAATGGAAACTATATTGAGTTATGACATGTCCAGCCGGACAGAGGTCCCAGTCTTTTATTTTAAAAGGAATCACACAAAATACCTTCAACAATTCTTCGAAGTAGGGCACAAGCCTGTGCCCTAACGCATACAAATTGGCATGGTGAAGGATTAGCAAACAGACAGATCAGGGTTTTTAGGCAAAAGCTACGGATTTCTGTGAGTGAAACAGTAATACATAAGGTATACATTCACAGTATATGGTGTTTAGAAAAGTCTTTTCTAAACACCATATACGTTTAGAAAAGTATTTTCTAAACACCATATACTGTGAATGTATACCTTATGTGATATGCTCGTAATGGTGTGAACTGAATTTCTGTTACTGTTTCACTCACAGAAATCCGTAGCTTTTGCCTAAAAACCCTGTTCTGTCTGTTTGCTAATCCTTCACCATGCCAATTGGTATGACATGTCATAACTCAATATAGTTTCCATTCTGTCTATATTCATTGTTGTCCGTATATTACCTATACATGGGACCACTGTTGTTTTCAAAAACAAGGAGCTGGAAGCGCGACTCAACGAGGAAGAAGCGTGTCAACCGTCGCTGCTGCTGCCGTCACATCTTGAATGTCGGCGCTGTGGCTGTCATATTGCACCGCATCAAGAGAAGCGTCTCTCAACAAAGAGGAAGAGTGTCGCCATCGCTGCTGCCGCCTGTAGCTGTCATATTGCACCCCAGAGAGAGAAGTGTCTCGCAACGAGGAAGAAGCGTGTTGCCGTTGCTGCTGCTGCTGTCGCATCGTGAATGTCAGCCCTGTAGCTGTCGTATTGCATCGCATCCAGAAAAGCGACTCATATCCCCAGAGAAGCGTACCGCCGTTGGAGCTGCTGCCGTTCCATCTTGGATGTCACCGCTGTAGTTGTTGCATTGTGCGGAAGCCTCTCGCAACGTCGGAAAAGAGTGCCACAGCTGAGGCTGTTGCCTTCGCATCACTGAACAAGGGTGTCACCACTACAGCTGAGGCATCGAATCGAGACTTCTCGCATGATCGGAGAAGCGCGCCACATCTGGAAGATCTTCACGTCTTTATTTCTTTGCCTTGGAACTTTGCCGCATTTCCATCATTGCAACATTACATGTTGTGAAAGGGCAACGCATCGTAAGGTACATTGACGCAAAGTGTCGCATCTTAAGTACTGAACTAAACTAAGCTAAAACTACCATCTGAAGTATAGTATTGTGGATTTCTGTCGTTTATGGTCTTGTGTTAAATCTATATAAAGGATACTTATTTTTGATATAAAACCTGGTGTGGTGTCCATCTGTAGTGTTGGCACTGGATTACTGTATGTGTTCACAAATGCTTTACACACTGTCTCTGAGATAAGCCTGTTCAGGGTTATTTTAGGAGTGTGCCCCCTTACCCTGACTAGAGGCAAGTGTACATATTTGTCACAAGTACCTACCTGTGCCAACTAGAGACCCTAAATCTAACATTGGTGGTCAGCAGGGAGGATTCTGGACTTGCATTTGTGACTCATGTACAATGATTGGTGAACACTTTTAGTGAGTGCAGACCAAAACGCGACCACATACTTTTTGGTAGATTTCTGTTTCTTGGAATTTTCTATTTTTTGCCAAGAACTGCCAAGTTTAACCGCCATGAGTAAAGCCGCATCCATAGCATCTGTTGATTTTTATTGGGAGGACAGAGAGAGATGTAGAATGCATGAAATTTAGCTGGCCAAGCTCGAGTTGAGTGGAAAACTGGAGTTAGAGAATAGGAAATTGGCCTTAGAGGAAAAGAGAATGCAAAGGGAGCATGAGTTAATAATGAGGGTGCTTGATTTAGAGCTCGAGAGGCTTGACGCCATGAGTGTCTCGGCGCACCAACAAGAAATGTGTGTAGCTCAGAGAGTGAGCTTTGCTGAGTTGGAGGTGGAATTCAGCTCAGATGGTGGCAGCAAAATTGAATTTTCTAGTGCTGAGGGAGCAGTACATACACCCAGAGATGTGGCGCCTGACTTGAAGGAGGGGGTTTCATACACCCAGAGGTTCAAGGACATGAGGTAGCTCCAGTAGTGCGCAGCGTCCCAGAGGAGAATGGGGAGACTGGCGCAGGGGTTCATATTCCTAGTGGTGGGAGGGACACTCTACCGACTCTAGATGAGAGGTGCAGGGAGAGGGGTTCCTCCAAAGGTTGAAATCCTGGTATGTGAGTGTGAGGACTTCCCAGAAGAGTGTGGGTTGAATGACAGAGACATTCAGATACTGTCTTGCCAATCTCAGGAGAGTGTTGTGGAGTACGTGTGCGAGGCACTGGATAGTGAGGTGAAGGACAGTTTTGTTAACCCCTGTAGGGGGCTGTGTGATCCAATTGTGGGAGAGCATATTGTAAGTCCCTCTTTTCCAGAGCTATGCCAACACCTGTTGGAGAGTGAGTTCTCTGACCCCAGGGAGCTCATATTGGAGGCAGACCTTTTGGTGGATTCCAGAGGGTCTGGAAAGGCATTGGGGAGTGACCCTGAGCGGAGTGGCTCAGGTATCTTCCAACCTTGAGTGGGGGAAGTGGTGCAGAGAAGCCCAGCTAGGTCCAATTATAGTGGCAGGGGTGTAGGGGCTCACGTCCTGTCTCAGTGGAGAAGGAGTTAGTGTGGGGCTGCCTGTCCCCAGGTGCCCGAAACGCAGTCTCAGAGCCTGGATGGTTCTTTAAGGGAACACCAGGTAGGAGCCTAGGTTTTCCTGATGGGTCGCCCGTTGAGGGGGATCCCCTAGTGTCTGGTGAACTGGGAGTTTCTGTAAGCAGGCCAACATTAGTTCTGGTGTCTGGCAGTGCCGCTCCTAAATGGAGGGTACAGAAGTCCAGACTGAGGGGTGAAAGGGGGAAAGAGTCCCCAGTGGTGGAACCAGTGGGTCAGGGGCAAGCTAGAAGGGCTGCGTCACTAGTGAATGACCATGGTGACACCACTTCTGTCCTGGGGGATCTTCGTGCACTGTCAGATGGACAGGGGTCGGGAGATCTGCACCAGGCAGACTGTCACACGACACAGGAGTTATGTGTCACCCTCTGGGGAGCATATGTGCTCCCAAGGAAGTCCTGGGTTGCCAGGCAAGTATCTGACCACAGGGTTTGGTCCCGGGGTTGGGAAGCCAGGTTCAGGTGTTGCCTGACCTGGAGGAAGGGACATCTGTAATCAATGTCCTGACCGATGTAGCTTCTAGGGGTACCACTGCAGGTGGGAGGGTACAGCACTCTGGAAGGGGGTGCAGAGGGAGGGAGTCCTCGCCTCTGAACCCCGTTCAACTTGGGGGTTCAGACCCTAGGTTGGGGGGCCAGTTTGAGGGTGTCCCCCCCCGACCTGGTAGCCCAGTTGTAGGATAGAACCCCTGAACTGGACACCTGCTACAGGCCCCCTGACAATTCTGGAAGGGGGTACCCCTCCAGGTGGGAGGGTACAGAGCCCCAAGGAGGAGGACCAGGTGTGGGAGGTGTGGGAGAGCCCTCCCCAGTCTCTGGTCCAGCCGCTGGGTACAGGCCTGGGGCTGGTGGGTCATTGCCAGGATGGTATACCAGACATGACAGGAGGGAGAGTGGACAAAGAGTTTTGAGAGCCCTTAGAGGCATAAGGCCTCTCTGACTTGCTGTTTGTCTGTTGGGACACACCTGTGAGGAAGTTAAAGTTAGATGCTGCACAGGTGGTGTTCACAGGTGAAGAGAAGGGCTCCCCGTGGATTAGAATGGTGGGCCCTGAGAGTAAGGACAGAGGAATTCAAATGGGTTCAGATTTGCGTAGAACTGGAATATGCCCCTGATGTTGCGGGCCAGGTCCATGTTCTATCGCCCTAAGCAGGGAAGCCCATCAAGGAAGTGATTGGTCTACCCTGTGTTTTGGCTGGAAGGGGGTTGTGTTGGACTTGGCCCTTTTTGCAGGATCATCCACAAACTTTTTGCCTTCCTCTGTATTTTGTCTGACCTGTTTTTTGTTTTTTTTTGACTCAGGGCACTTTACCACTGCTGATCAGTACTAAAGTTCATATGCTCTCCCTATTGTAAATTGTTTGGATTAGTGATTCCATGAGCCATATGTTATTCCAAAAGTCCACAGCCCAGGAAACGTCCAGATCTTTCTCCCAGGATAGTTCTTTTTTTTTCCACTTTTTTTTTAATTTCATTTCTAAAAATCGTGAGGTCATACATTTGATTTAATTTTGAAGTAAGCCTTCAGAATCACAGCCAATATGTTTCATGATTTTTTAGCATATCTTAATCAGGACAAATGAAATAATAAACTCATCATTCTCACAAACCCAGTTGAGAAATAATCTATAATTTTCGAAAACATATCCCAATAGTGCAATCAAATTTGTTGATATCCTAAATTAATTGTGTCTGCATCATAACGAATAAGATATGATGCAGAAACAAGCAGCTTAGTGAAACGTATAGTCTGGATAGCTGATAAGAGCTTATTGTACATTTTTTTCTAAAAAGTTTTTTAAGACAGTAATTATTATACCTAGTGTTACAGCACACCATACATCAGAATACATTATGATACAAATGAATCTTAGACATATTTTTACAAAACTTAGACACAATTTACACACCTCTTTACAATTCTCTAAGTAATACTCGACAAGAAAAGACCAAAGGGGGTAAGCAAACTCAGCACAAAGTATAATACAGCAAACTAATGCCTACCCTGGTATACTGTTCAATCCCCTTTTCCATTGCTCAATGGGATTCCAATTTTTTTTTCCAAGTATTCTGCCCCTGCGGCATTTTCTGGCATAAATTGCATTTTCTAAATTATAAGCAGCCAACAACCTAGCTAACCAGAGATGGAGTGAAGGGGGCACCTTATCTAGCCACGCCTTTGCTATACATATGCGTAGCACTACCCTAGCCATGAAGAGAAATTCTGTATGTGGGCCCCCTGCCTCCCCCTCGACCCCTAAGATGATTAACTCTGGTGACAGGGTGATCTTGATCCCTAATGAAGTGTCAATGAATTTTTTCAATCGCCCTAAGAAGAGTATAAAGTTGTGGGCACGTAGCAAAGATATGTATTATATCTGCCTCCATGGAGTCACATCGTGGACAAGTAATACCTGATGTGCCCCCCACTGTGCTATCCTAGCAGGTGTATAATACAGGGAGTACAATGTTTTGTAATGTTGTGCTTGTAGGGAGGCTGAGCAAAGTATGGTTCGCCCCAGACCCAGGGAAACCAGAAACCCCTCCTGAGTAATACCTAATTTCTCTGCCCATTTTTTGGCATATTTCTCGCAATCATCAGGTTTGGCTGTAATCAACTCTGCATAAAACTGACGTATCGAACATTCCCCCCTGCCCTCAATGGCATCTAAGATGCGATTCTGGCCGAATCCTAAAGGTCCACCCTGCTTGCTAGTAAAAAAACTCATAACCTGCAGGTACTTAAAGAAACTCCTACTGTCTATGGCGAATTTAGACTGTAGTTCCAGGAACTGAAGCACTCCATTAGGGCCCAAAAGATCGCCTACCTTCTGTATGCCATGCCTCGCCCAATCTAACATAACTGGATCCCTAAATATTTCCCCCGGCAGGGAGGCATTCGCTGACATACGGGTATATCTATTGAACCTTCCCAGGCCAAATTTCTTAGAGAAAGCCGTCCAAATTTTATACGCTGCCTGTAAAGTCTTAAACTTAGTGCGTTTGTAGTAACTGAAATCAATACAATTTAAAAAGCAATTCCCTCCTTCCCCTCCCAGCAGCATATCATATAAGTTAGTATACTTGGGCCTGTTTCCCGAGTCTCCACTATCTGTTCCAGCGCTTCCTATTAACCCCTGGATGTATTGCAGAGCTGCCGCCCAGTAATACAGTCTGAAATCTGGGGCCCCCCAGCCCCCTCTCTCCCTTGGCAGGGTGATATAACGATAAGCTCTCCTTGTTTTTCCGTGGGCCCAGATTAATTTATTCAGTATGTGTTCTAATTTGTTAAACCAATTGTGTTAAAAAAACAGCAGGATTGCCCTAAACAGATAAAGAAATTTGGGCAGTAAAAGCATTTTAATAACATTAGTGCGACCCACTAAAGTTAGATGTAGATTGTGTACCCTTTCAAGATCCCCTTTAACTTTGGTCATTAATGGAGACATATTCTGCTCTACCAACCTGTTTAGGTCTGAGGTTATCCTGATCCCTAAGTATGTAGCTGATGGGACCACCCTATCGTCCTCGCTGGGGATAAAATAGTTCTTAACTATTTGGGTTTTAGCTCTATTGATTGCATATCCAGAAATTGACCCAAAACTCCTCGCCTCCAATTCGATTTCCTTGATAGCCTTGGTTGGAGCTGACGTGATGATGGCCACATCATCTGCGTAAGCAAACGGTTTGTACTCCACTCCATTCATGACTACTGGCGGAATCTTATTATTGAGTTCCAATCTACGCCGTAGCGGATCCATATACATATACAAAGCGAATAGTAGTGGAGAGGAGGGACATCCCTGCCTAATCCCTTGCTTAATCTGCAGCATGTTTGTGAATCATTTATTAATTTTCACCCTAGCCAACGTGTCCCTATACAAAGGCTGCATCGCCCTTACATATCCTTCCCCTATACCACACCACCTCATAGCCATCAATAGATAGTCCCAGGAAACCCTGTCGAAGGCCTTCTCCGCATCTAAAAACATGACCGCGGCAGGGTCCCCTGAGACATCCGTTGCATCCAACAATGTGATCATCTATCTTGTGTGTTGTGTAGTGCCCTTTCCGGGAATGAACCTGTACTGCGTGGGGCTGACCAGACTCTCAATCACCCTGCCTAACCTTGTTGCCAGTATTTTAGAGAATACTTGCGCATCTGCGTTCATGAGTGTAATAGGTCTGTAGGAGCCAGGCTCCAAGGGAGGTTTATCTTTTTTTAAAATAACTATTATGCCCCCCCCCGCACCCCCCCCCCACGAACATGGTATCGAATTCCCTTGCTGTGCTTGTGTGAGGGTAGTATGTAGATCCTTGCATAGTGACCCCCTGAAGACTTTATACAATTTGGCGGATAGCTGATCCGGGCCTGCTGCTTTCCCCGAGGGGAGATTTTCCAAAGCTGTACCTATTTCCTGTACTGTTATGGGGAGGCCAAAGCATTATTTTCCTCTTCGGAAAGAATCGGATGTGGGATACCTTCAAGGTACTCCTTAATAAGGTTTGTGTCTACTGGCTGGTTTTGATCATAAAGGGTCGCGTAGAACGGTCTAAAGACCTCCCTTATTTCTTCTGGGCCATTAGCCAGACCTTACGACCAGAATAGGCCTGCCCCACCTCCGTACCTAAACCATCCAGCCCGTTAATGTTGAAATCTCCACAACAAATAATAGGTTCTGGCCAAAGGGGGAGTTCGGAGTCAAAAAACTTAAAAATGTCTGGGTCATCCTCAGAAGACCCGTAGACAGAAACTAGCGTGAAAGTCTCACCCCTGATATTACCCTCCAGAATTACCCACCTCCCCCACTGATCCTCTTTTTTCCTTCTCACTGTGATGGCCCCCCTTTTGGCGAGTATGGCCACCACACGAGTTTTAGTCCCCTTTTTTGTGTATGCTACTACTGCAAAGCCCAGTTGTTCCAGAAGATAGCATTTTGTCCCCACAATATGGGTCTCTTGGAGACATATTATGTCTAAACACATTGTTCTAAGGAGCGCAGCCACCCGCTGCCTTTTATTCCCGTAGTTGAGGCCGCAGACATTTATTGAAGCAATTCTAATACTCATTAATGTATGTCACATTGGATGGAAATGTAAAACCAAACTGCGCAGTGCTGTGTTGCGGTGTGCTGTACATACCAACCATACAGAGCCCTTTCCCCCCCTCACCAACCACCCGCCCTTCCTTTCCCACCCAGAACCTGTCCCCCTGGACCCCCTCTCCCCCCTTACAGGCAAATAGGTCACGCATGACCTATGTGTGGCTGCCTTTGATCCCCAGCTGTCGCATCCCTCTCCCTTCTGTGACTATAAATCCCTGCTGTGTCTCCCCCAACTAAGCTGTGACCTGCCCACCCCTGTTAACTACCAAATGACTTAACCTAACCACCCTTCTGGCCCTTTAGTTCCTCCATATATTGCTGTGCTTTAATTTCCGAGAAAAACATCCTCACTTGCCGTCTTGTGATTACCTTAAGCCTAGCTGGAAACAGAAGATATGCCTCTGAGCCTAGGGCCTGGAAGGGCGAAATTAGCTGCCTAAGCTTTCACCTCCTCTCCACCGTGACATGGCAGAAATCGGGTCTTGCAAAGAAGGTGGTGCCGTTAAATGAATGTTTGGAGTCTGGTCTTGCCTTGTCAATAAGTTCCTGTCTAAGCAGGTAGTTACCTACGTACACCAACATAGCCCTAGGCATACTCTCCTGACTACCTACCCTCCCTTTCTTCATCATCAGTGGGAACCTGTGTGCCCTTTGCACCTCATTCTCCCATTGCCAATTCGCATCAGGAAAGGCTCCCTTTAAAAGGTTGATCACAAACAGCCTGGCGTCCTGCCCCTATGCCCCCTCCGCCACTCCCAACAGTCTGACATTATTCCGCCTCTGGCAGTTTTCAAAGTCCTCCATCTTCCACTGCATGTCCTCTGACAGTTTTTCCTGCGCCGATTTAAAAGTCTGCCAACTGACCATATCGTCTTCCAGTCTTCCCGTTCTTTCCTCAAACGGTGTCACTCTCTCCGCCACTTCCTCATATAGTTTATTCACTTTCCTCAATGTGTTCCTGGATTTTTTTAGTAGCCTGCCTAGCCCTGCGGCTCTCAGTTCTTGCTTCCCCCTGCAATTGTTTATGGGTATTGAACAACAAGTCCAGTGAAGCATGCTGGGGTGGAGTCTTAGCAGTGGCCTCCCCTGATGTTAGTGGTAGGGTGTTTCCATCCTGATATACTTGGGAAGTGGCTGAGTAATCCCAGAGGAGATTTTTATTCATGACTGAAGGGGACTCTGAATCGTGCAACCTTGCTTTAGATCTCCTCTTTTTCTGAGTACTCTTATTGCCTGAGGTGGTGGAGCCCGTATCTGAACCATCCCCCGAGCTCGCTTCGCTGGATAGTAAAGACTCAGAGTCCTCATTCAATGAGTAAAAGCAGTCCCCCTCTGGTGAGCCTCCCACTCTCTCCAGCCTCTCCTACATTATGTCATTTGCCTTAAGACTCTGAGCTGCCAAGCAGGTATCACTCCCCATGTACTCACTGTTTGGCGTGGGCTGCTCAGGCCAGCCTCCACCAGTAGCAAAGCATTCAACATTTCCTTATTGCCTGTGTTTGTATCATTCAGCGCTGCAGCAGCACCCGCGAGCTCCTCTTGTCTCCTTTTGCACACCGCTACACCTCCTGGCTGCGAGGCTGCCGAATCTCCCGCTGCTGAGCCCGTCCCCGGGTGTTGCCTAGCAACAATGCTCGTAGCGTCCTCGAGGACGGCCCCGTCACTGCTCGCGTTGACGTCCGGCTCCTCTGCCTGTTCTGCCGGCTGCTCTGCGGGCTTCGTGCTGAAGGCTTCGGCAAGGGTAGGCTGCCTGAGTGTTGTATCAGTCAGTCAGTCAAAATACACTTTATTCGATTTTTGTTAAAATCATAAAAGGCAAGATACAGTACAAAGCATTTTTTTTTAAAAACATCAGTGAATTTGATTACCAATTATGACTATAAATTATTAATCTCATTGTTTCCTAATGTTTACAAATAATTAAAATTGGTTACTGATAAAACCATATTTAAAACAAGATTAAAATAAAGCACTCCGGGGAGGCTGCCTGAGTGTTGTATCCTTTTGATAAGTGCCTTCTTTCGCGGTCCTCTGTGTCCTCTGTGTCGGCGTGATCCGCGGCTCCTCTGTAAGGCCCAGATCTCCTATTTTCCCCCTCTGTTCCGTCTTCTTCTTTGACGCGGGGATTACCGGTTTCCGTACGGCGCCAAGGGAGCGCTGCGCCTGTCCCGGAGCCGGAGTATCCTTCTTTGTAAGTTTGTCTGCTCCCACCTTTGCCATGGTAGAAGGTTCCGTCTGCGCCTTCTCCTGCTTCTGGGAGCGTAGGGGCATCCTGAAGGCAGTTTTTGTGCGAGTAAGAAAAGCGAACAAGTTGTACAGGCTGGCTTTCAGGACAGCGAGGCCAGTGCGGATGTTAAAAGAGAAACTTAGCAAATTAACCGCTCTGTAATCTCCCTTGCCCTTTCGCATCCAGCCTTCCAGGCTTCTGGGGGAGCACAGCATGCTATTCAAAGCTCCAACATCTTCCTAGGTGGGAGAGGGATTAATGCGACTGACCGCTACGATCCAGCTGTGGCCATCATGCCCTGATCCCAGATTTTTGCTGATAAGAGCTCTCCCAGGATAGTTCTATTTTAGTTTTCTCTCGTGGAATAGGTGGGAAGTGGAGAAATTTGTAAATAGTGGAAGCCT
This sequence comes from Lissotriton helveticus, assembly GCF_964261635.1. Lineage (NCBI taxonomy): Eukaryota > Metazoa > Chordata > Amphibia > Caudata > Salamandridae > Lissotriton > Lissotriton helveticus. The sequence goes on along the minus strand of NC_136070.1, from coordinate 1,225,456,743 downwards.
TAGAACCATGAAGTAATAAAGTGGGTAGGTTATCTACATGAGTGCGAGAAGGAGATGCATCGGCAGGGAACGTTGTGTAATGCATGTAGGCAGATTGAATAGCCTGTGCTAAAAGGGAATATTTAGTGCGAAAGGAGGAAGGGAGACCTAAAGCAACACTTACCTGTGTAAAGGACATAATTAAATCATGACAGTAGAATTGATGAAACCATATCATCCCTCGACAGTGCCAAGATTTCCAAAAGAAAGGTTTATTGTTTATTAAAATGTGTGTATTATGCCATATAGGAAAGTCAAGAAAAGATACGAGAGAGGGGGCAGGAATAATTTTCGAGGTATACTTACGGATAGGAGTAGAAACAAATTGCGGTTTTCGCGTGAAGGATAAGTATTTGTGAAAGGAAAAAGGGGAAATAAAAGACCATTCGAGCTTTGTCCAAAGAGGGCAACTTGTAGAGGAATCTGAAAGCCAATGTGATGATTGGGCTAGTATAAAAGATTTATGGTAGAGAGGAAAGTCAGGATAGTTTGTCCCCCCCTCTGATTTAGGACGAGTCAGTTTGCGAATAGACATACGCGATTTCTTGTTTCCCCATAGAAAAGCCGATAAAGTAGAATTAATTTTTTTTAAGTATTTGAGGGGAATCGGTAACGGGATGTTAGAGATTGTGTATAAGACTATGGGTGAGAGCATCATTTTAATTGTGTCTAAATGACCCCACCAATAAGAATACAGGGGGTGCCATTTTGCTGTCAAGGAGGATAGTCTATCAATAAATTTTTCCATACAGCGTGATATTGAGAAAGTAGGTATTTTCTTGTCTAACTATCCAGGACTGCCTCGGCTAGGTTGTGTATTTCTTGTCTGGAGTTTGAGTGACAGGGCTGGGGGATTCCAGGAGACAGGGTGAGTTCGCCCAGTGGTGAATAGAGAGATCTGCATCTAGATGGGAGGGAGGAGTCACACTTGGGACCTGAATAGGACTGTGCCTGCCCCCAACAGTGCCCGCTCCACCCCCTGTGGTGCGTCTGATGTCTCTGCCCTCCACTGTGAAAGTAGAGAAGGAATCAGTTCAACAGAGTGCTCCAGGGCTATGCCTTTCCTCCACTATGCTGGCTCCACCTCCTGTGGGGTGTCTGATGTTTCTGCCCTGCACTGTGAAAGGAAAGGAGTTATGTAAACAGAGTGCTCCAGAACTGGTTTGGACTGGGCAAAGGCCCCTCTGCCCTCAGAGGACAAAGGATTTTGGGGTAAAATATTGGGACTCTGATCCCAATAAATAAGATCACTTTTGTACTATAAGAAGAAACCTTTGCTGAGGAGAGGAAACTGAAGAAACTGAGGAGAGACTATCCCTAAGCTGAAGTGCTGCTTGGGGGATTGGCCTGCAGTGGTTGCCTGACTGCCAAAGGAAGGAGAAAGGAACTTTGTGTACTTTATTTTCAACTTGTGAAGGATCTCCAAGGGCTTGGAAAAGAGCTTGCCTCCTGCTGAAGTCTCAGGGACAACTGAGGGACTGCGTATTGCAAAGAGCTGGAAGCACGACTCAACGAGGAAGAAGCCTGTCGCCGTCGTTGCTGCTGCCGACGCATCTTGAATGTCGGCGCTGTAGCTGTCTTATTGCACCGCATCGAGAAAAGCGCCTCGCATCCCCGGAGAAGTGCGCCGCCATCGGAGCTGCTGCCATCGCATCTTGGATGTCGCCGCTGTAGTTGTCGCATTGTGCGGAAGCCTCTCGCAACATCGGAGAAGAGTGCCGCAGCCGAGGCTGTTGTCGTCTCATCGCTGAACAAGGGTGTCGCCGCTGCAGCTGATGCATCGAATCGAGACTTCTCGCACCATCGCAGAAGCGTGCAGCATCTGGAAGATCTTGACGTCTTTATTTATTTGCACTGGAACTTTGCCGCATTTCCATCGCTGCAACATTGCTTGTTGTGGAAGCGCAACGCACCTTAAGGTACATTGACCCAAAGTGTTGCATCTTAAGAACTGAATTAAACTAAGCTAAAACTACCATCTTAAGTATAGTATTGGGAATTTCTGTTGTTTATGGTCTTGTGTTGAATCTATATAAAGAATACTTATTTTTGATATAAAACCTGGTGTGGTGTCCATCTGTAGTGTTGTCACTGGATTACTATATGTGTTCACAAATGCTTTACACGCTGCCTCTGAGATAAGCCTGTCTGCTCGTGCTAAGCTTCCAAGGGGGTTGAGCAGGGGTTATTTTAGGAGCGTACCCCCTTACCCTGACTGGAGGCAAGGGTACCTATTTGTTAAAAGTACCTACCTGTAACAACTAGAGACCCCCAAATCTAACAGTAATTTTCTGAGACAACACAGTGAACGACCATGGATTGTCTTATGTACTAGGAAGGGCAATATTAAGGTAGCTTGTAGTTTTATTGGGGGTGAATAGAGGGACTTCGGTGCCAGTGTGATGTTGTCATGCCCTTTTCAGCTGACCAACTGGTAGGATGCATCGCTTTCCACCTTGTGGAGTTTTGAGTGGGATAAATTACAGTGGACTGTATACAAACTGTTGCAGCAATGACTATGGTGAGGATTAGGGAGACCTTCTGGGAGAAACTGAGCTGTGGCATGACAGCTTTTAGCATATGTGCATGGTGGAAGACCACATACTAAAGTTGGTGAGGATAAGGGATAGATCACTGTAAAAGAGACCCTCCAAGGTATGACCTCTATCTAGGGAGATTGGTGGAGAGACCAATTTCTCACACCAAATTAAAGGACTGACATGGACAGGAGCAGGTAATCAACATTGAGGCAGCACCAACTAGAATGGTTTCCAGAAGAGGATCTGTGAGAACAGACTGACAAATTATGGAGGTTGCCAGGTTCATAATCTGCGATAACATGAAATAGTGGGTCACCTAGCATCATATCATAGACGACCTTGTATGAATCTCTGATGTCAGCAAGTGGTGTGATGCAAACTTTGGTGCCGCGCAGAGCCCTGATAAATGCCGCAGTCAATGTTGTATGTTCTGAAGAGGAATGGTCCCACTTTGACTTGATTGGAGAGCTTTTAAAAAAATACTCAAACCCTATCACTAGCGTCTTGAGACCCTCACGGGTGATTTGCAGCACTTTATAAATCCCTGATTGACTGCAGTTCCTGTTATGTGTGCCAACGTGGACAATTGGTAGTTTACTGTGGACGGCCAACCCATATGGAAGGGCATTCCTGATTCAGAAGGGGTTCTGTTTATAGAAGCACATTCCTTCTCTCACCTTCCACTGTTCTTTCCTCTGCAGCTGGTTGGACCATCACCAACAGGTTGAAAGTCTGACTGATGTCCACTCCCCACCAGCATTTCATTGCAAAGGCACAGCACAGCCATGACCATGTGCTGTTTCCTGTTACACCCGTTTATTAATGTTGGAAATGCACACATATTTAAAAAATGAATGATGTCCTCGTCACGCAGAGTTTCGTTTATAGCAAAAGTAACCTCTTAAAGAGAGCTTTTCTTCTTGGTCTGTACCTTCCATGGCCCTTCCACGGCACGTGGATCATTCTATATCCTACATGGGAGCATCCTAATGGCCTATTAAGCTTCTCTTGCGTGGCTTGCCCAATCTTTTCATAAGTGGAATCTCTCTAACCATCACCCAAAACTATTACTGCGCTCAATCATTGGACTTTAACAGGTCACCGAATTATGGTTTGTTACAGTTTCTCTGACCAGTACAGTTCCAAGTTATTCCAAAATTCCAATATTTTACTTTGTGATTCAGCTCGATCCATTAAATGTATTCTAAGGACTGAGTTCAGCCATTCTTCTACCATAGGGGGAAGGGAATGAACCCACTTTATGCAAATCTCAAGTCTAGCAGCTAGTACCAACACAAATAATGAATTCCTTTGTTTTTTTATAAGACTAGGTGTCCCACTATCGTCTAGTTTTACCCCAAACAATATCAATTGGGCGCTTACCTCTGTTTCTTGATGGAGGACATCTGAAAGGATCTTACCTACATTCTCCCAGTAGGTTTGGAGGTGCGGGCACTGCCAAAACATGTGGATGTCATCAGCTCGCTCTTCTCCACATTTAAAGCAACTCCTTACTCTCCCTTCATTTATTTTCGATAACCTCTTGGGTGTCCAATATGCTCTATGGAGAGTAAATAAAAAGTTATTTTAAAGGTGCAGATTTGATAACATCCCTACATGCAGCCGCAGATACTTGCCATAATTTTGATACATCCAGCGACGGCAGCGCCTTCCCCCAGATTTCATTAGGTAATGTGAATTCCTCTCGTCCTTCATCGATAAGCGCCCAATAAAAATAAGCTACTTCTTTCTTCTCAAATTTCCCTAGGAGCTTCACCTCTAGTTCTGTATTTTCCGTCCCATCTTTTCCTAGGGATTTGGCCCAGCCTATTTACTGGTAGTGCTTGAACTTAGACAGACCCCCATTCGTTAGTTCTACCAGTCGACCCCAGTCAACAATATTAAGTTCAATTAATATTTGTCCCCATTCCTCTACTCCGCTTTCTCTCAGCGGGACCGATAGCGCATCCTTTAAACATTCAGGCGTACCAGGTGAATCCCAAATGGGGGCATGATGAAAATAGTAGGGAATCTCCCACAGACGAGTATCTGGGCCCACAATATAATGGCCACTCCCAAGATTTTTAATTTAATTTGCTTCGAGAATTTCGTATGGCTAAATTTATATAAAAAGTGGTCTCCTTCCGGGCCTATCATTGCTTGCATAAAGATTGGGAAAGAGCTGTATTTTTTAAAAAGTACTCTAATATTCTTAAAATGGAACGCCCTGTAGTACTGGAATAAGTCCGGGTTGGCTATCCCTCCATGTTCTGGTTTCCTTCTTAGCTTCTTCCATGAAATTCTGGCTCCCTTTGAAGCCCAGATAAAGCTGTTGATTTCACCCTGCATTTTAGTACTCAAATGTTTTTTAAACTCTAATGGTATCGAGTTGAACAAATATGTGAATTTGGGCAAGATCATCATCTTGACCTTATTAGAGCAGCCTATAAATGATAAAGGAAGACATCTCCGTGCATTAAGCAATTGTTTGGCCTCTGATTGGATTTTATTAAAATTTATTTGCGCAATCTTCTTGATCTCACCCACAATCAGGATCCCTAAGTATCGTATTTGGTGTTTTACCAAGGGGTCTTTACTCTGTATGTTCCAGCACATTATCTCGGTCTTTTGCTGATTGATTTGGTAGCCTGATAGATTTCCAAACTGCTGCAGTGTTGCTGTTATTTCAGGGAGGGAACCTATCAAATTGTTTGTAAATATCATTAGATCATCCGCATATAGTGCAACTTTTTTTCCCCAATTCCTACAGCTGAAAGGAAGTATAGATGGATTAGATCTTAAAGCACAGGCCAGGGGCTCTATGTAAAGGTTAAACAACATAGGAGATAACGGGCACCCCTGTCTAGTACCTCTTTCTATGTGTATTTTCTCTGTCAGGGACCCATTAATCAACACACATGAGGTTGGGGAGCAATATATAGCTCTTACTTCTCTTGTAAAGTTGCTACCTAGTTTATTTTATTTTTTTATTTATTTTAGAAGTTTTATATAGCGGTAGCCTGACCCGAGGGTAGAGGAGCGCTTTACAGAGGATCCATAGCAGAGATAATAAACTAGTCAAGAGAAAGAGACAAAATAATGAATGGCGATGTTGAGGCGTCAGCTTCGTAGTCGAGGGAACATCTGTTTCGTAGTCTCACAGACATGATGATGGAGCGGTGTTAAGTGTCTGTTACCCCACTCTGAGTGCTCCTATCGACTCCCTGGGTCACGATTGAGGAATAGGATTATGAGTTGGCTTTTGAATTTTACAAAGGCGGGAATGGTTCTGATGTGGGGGGGAATGGAGTTCCAGATTTTGGGTGGGCTTCTGGTGAAGGAACGAGTCGCAGTTTTTATTTTTCGAGTTTTTGGCGGGATTAGAAGGAGGGAGTTTGAGCTTCTGAGGTTCCTGGCCTGACAGGCTTTTTTGAGTTTGGCACCCAGGTATTCGGGTTTGCCGGTATGTAGGGTTTTATGAGTGAGGCACGCTGCTCTGGATCATTCATTTCAACTGGGAGCCACATAAGTTCACTGGGTGCAGGAGAGATGTGGTCAAATTTCTTGATTCCGGTGACCATTCTGTCTGCCGCATTCAGAGTTGTTTAGATGGGAGCTAGGTGTGACTTTGCAATTCCTGAGAGGACTGCGTTCCCATAGTCTAGCCTTGACAGTACCAGTGTTTGAGTGGCCTGTTTGACATCACCAGGCGGAATGAAGGGTTTATTTTGTTCAGAAGTTTAAGGTTAAGGAAGGTGCTCTTAGCTGAATTCTTGATGTGTCTGGTCATGTTTAGTTTCGGGTCTAGTGTGATGCCTAGTGATTTGACAGAGTCAGCTAGGGTGAGATTCTCGTTGAGCGTATCTACGGCCTTTAGCCATTCAGCAATTTGAGGGTTCTCCTCCTTGTTTGAAATGAGAAGCATCTCGGTTTATAAGCCTCCAGTGTGTTATGTAAAAAGCTCCAGTTAACCCTATCTAAAGCCTTGACGGCATCAAAGGTAATAACCGATAGGGGAAGGTTTTCCTCATCTGCCAGATCTTTTGCTCCTGTTAATTCATGAGTGAGTTCCTGAATCTGTCTTCCCTTTATAAAGCCTATCTGATCTATGGGAATTAATTGTCCTGCCCACTTTCCCAGTCTCTTTGCTAGTAACTGCATGAAGATCTTGTAATCGCAATTTAACATAGAGATAGGCCTGTAGGATTCACAGTGTTTAGGGTCTTTCCCTGGTTTTAATATAATACAGATAGTAGCCTCACTCCATGATTTAGGGGGTGCTTGTCCTTTTATAAATATATTGTTAAACATATTAGTAAGTTCCGGTACAAGTTCTCCTCTCAGGACCTTATAAATCTCGTTAGGCAAGGCATCGGGCCCGGCAGCCTTGGCGCTTTTTAGAGCTTTAACTACCTCATTGACTTCAAATTCAGTAAATTCTGCATTTATTTATTTCCTATGCCCTTCTAACAGAATTTGCTTAACCCATTGATTGCGATATTCTTGGGTTAGGGCCTCGCTGTTATTCGTATCGATGAATGGTCCCACTTTGACTTGATTGGAGAACTTAAAAAAAAATACTCAACCATATCAATAGCGTCTTGAGACCCTCACAGGTGATTTGCAGCACTTTAAAAATCCCTGATTGACTGTGGTTCCTATTATGTGTGCCAACGTGCACAATTGGTAGTTTCCTGTGGACGGCCAACACGTCTGGAAGAGCATACCTGATCCAGAAGGGGTTCTGTCTATGTAAGCATATTCCTTCTCTCACCTTCCACAGTTTTTTCCTCTTCCGCTGGTTGGACCATCACCAACAGGTTGAAAGTCTGACTGGTGCCCACTCCCACCTGCCTTTCAAAGGCACAGCACAGCCATGACCATGTGCTGTATCCTGTTACACCCCTTTATTAATGTTGGAAATGCACACATATCATTAAAGAGGATGAGATATTTATGACCTTACCTTCAGGATAGTGATGCCTACACCCATCCCTACACCCCACTGGGTCATATGTGGAGTAGTGTGGCTCACTGGTTAGAGGCGGCAGATCCGGGAGCAGAAGTCGGCCCGGGACCAGGGTTCAATTCCCGACGCGGCAGGGTCGTGGACTTGGGTCAGCGGACTCGATAATTCTCGCTTCGGTGCTTACTCTAATCAGGGGTTTCACTCGGCAACTCTGGGCATTAGCTTGCCTAATCTCCACAACGGCCCCATCAACTCCGGGGATGCCTGGCTCCACCTTGGGGAGTCCCAGCAGGGACCATCCCACAGGGAAAGCCAGGACGGGTTCCCCAGAGTTATACAGCGCCAGGAAACCTACGGACGGGTAGCAGTGCGCTTTACAAGCTCAAATACATTTACAAATACATTTACATATGTATGTGTCATAGTGGGTACTGCATTAGTGTTACTGGTCCACCACAATCCTTGTGTTACACTCCCAGACCCCTCACGTGGATCACAATGTCTGCTCATCCTTCTTGTGACATAGAATCATTCCCAACTTTCATCCAGATAGAAGATCTGCATCCCTGTGTTTCTCCCTAGGCCCACAAATGTCCAAATGCTCTGCGTGTTGAAATGTCTTTCTAGCCACCCATCAGCTAGCTTGGGCTAGTCTAATATAGTGGGCGGGGAGGGTGTTATTAGGGGTTATGAATAACCCTGGGCGTAGTGGGCGTAGGGGGCTACGCGGAGGGCCACAGATTTGATAACAAACTCAGTGGAGCTCCGCTACGCCATCCGCCTCCCACCCCCCCAATTGACAATTGGGATGGCTGCAGCATCCCTTGGCTGCCCTCATCCCATTAATCGGCGACTCTAGGAAAACTGCGCATGCGCTCGTGCGAAATGCACAGGCGTGAGCGCCTGCACAGTTTTCCCAGAGATGGCGATGAAGGGAAGGAGGGCAGCCCGGGGACGCTGCAGCCATGATAAGTGTTTTTTCTTTACTTTAAAGTATTTTTATTGAAGTTTTAATCAATTGTTAATAGAGGGGTGGGAAGTGGGGCTGGCCAACTCCGCTCGCGGAGTGTACGGAGATTTGCCTACTCCGTGTTCTCCGCGGAACGTGGAGTAGGCAAATCTCTGTACACTACGCGAGCAGAACGGAGGTCTCCGCCCGAGATATGTTATGAAGTGTGAGCGAAGATGCCATCCCAGCTTCCATATATGTGCAGTGTTGGGGCATGCAGGTTTGGCACGAGTACCCTGAAGACACCAGTGACACAGAACACAATGATGTTGCTGCCACCATTGCAATAGGAGGAACTTGGACAGTGGGAGACTGGAAAAGAAGTTGGAATTCCCCACCAGGGTGCTACAGGCTGTCTCTTCGAAATTGTAAAATAGACGAGTTTGACCAAAACGGGGATGGAGGGGTTTGCGGGGAGAGGTTGGCGTGTGCTGCCTGCCTGACGAGTGTAGGTGGCAGTTAGACAGAGTGGCTCGTTTATTTCTGACAAACTGTTCTTTTGCATGATGTCTGTTGGTTGTAAATGCACAAAGTATACTTGAGAGTAGGAGTTACAGTGTGTCCTCTGAAATGGCTACTGGTCTTCTGCAGACGTCTGGGCCAGTGGCTGGGATTAAGTACTATTTGAGCGCTGCAGGCACACTTAGGTTGATGCTAAAGTGTTTTACTGTATCTCAACCTCACTCTAGAAACTAATAAAAAGCAGACGGACCATCATCCCTGTGAGTCTACGGACACTTCTACAAAGAATCGAGGTGGCAACAAGGCATGAGCCAGACTGCGACAAGTCGGAGGATGCACCATCTGCTCGCCTCTCCTTTACCACTTCGTTGGCATCAGATTTCCTAATAAAAGATCCGTAGCCAACTTCATTGGTGGGTGAATCGGCGTTCGAGGCTACCACCAGTGACCCACTCCCGGCAGCCTGTTTGCATCGTCCTGCAGTAACCTGTCTGACCCTGGTACGCTTGATCCCATTCTCAAGAATCCGTCCATTGCAGAGGTATCTCCTTCAGCCTGCTTTATATCAGCTTTTTTCAAGTGAAGGTCTTGCCCAGCCCTGCATAGTAACATATTTAAATGTCCAAAACGTAGAAAAGACATGTGCTAGGTTGGTGGCAGGCATGTAGTTGGTGGGTTCTGCTGGACAATGTAGGTCTCTTGTGCCCTGGGAGGGGGAAGTCTTTCCCCCAGCCTTGTTCACCCAATAACGTAATGGCCATTAGGGTGACATCGAAGTATCCCCTAATATGACGAGGCTGATCACATTGTCACAAGCTAATCTCTCTCCTCCCAGGACACTCTTTCTCCATTCTGCTGACCCTTATCCTTGCAGTTATGTCACCCATACCCTGCTTTATCTCGATATTTTATGGATGAAGGCCACCCTGAGCCCTGCCAATGCCAACTTTAAGCACTGATAACCGTGCTAGCCTGGTAGCAGGTATATTAATAGGAAGTGTCAAAAATATTGAGTGTACCGTTCCCGAAGGTCCCTTTATAATCAATGGTGAAGGTACACTTCTTTATTATTCAATTCCATTATATGATCTTTATCACAAACTACAACATATAGATTTTCATAGAGAATTCTATTTGTTATCATACATTGTTCATTTTTTTAGAATCATACATTACTCCATGTTAAGAATCCTTCGTATCCCGAATGATGTCTGATGTATTTATATCCCAAACTTTTTTGTGATCAGAGCTGGGTATAGTTCCCCCAACGCGCTGGCCGATATTTGCTGGGCGACTTGATTGTGATCGTAGATTTGGCTATCAGGCCCTCTGGGCCCAATTCACAGAACTAATTTAAGACAAAATCCTAAACTTACAACTTTTGGTATTCACAGAAGTTAGGATTTTGTCTTAAGTTTGTCTTAAGACAGACTTAAGACAGACTTAAGTTAGGATTTTGTCTTAAGTTTGTCTTAAGTCTGTCTTAAGTTTGTCTTAAGACAAACGTAAGACAAAATCCTAACTTCTGTGAATACCAAAAGTAGTAAGATAAGGATTTTGTCTTAAGTTAGTTCTGTGAATCGGCCCCTCTGTTTTGCTGCCTGTGGTGCTTTTTAATCTTACGTATTAATGTTTTATTACTGAATCTTAACTCTTGTACTTTAAAGTTTCAATACTACTACTTTCTGATCAGAGTCTTTCCAGTAATGTCTGAGTTATTTATTTCCCTCAGTCTTTCCAGCAATTACTTTGTGATCCTGTTGTTTGTATTCCTGAGTTATGTCCAGTTGTTCCTTTCTTTGGGAATCAGAGACAGTATCAGATTGGTTTTGTTCCCAATCCTGATATTTTTATCCGAGTTGCTGAGTTATTTCCAGTTGTTCATGGGATTGGGAGATAGCCAAGTAATTAATTTATAACACTGATATTGTGTTCGAATTGTTTCGATTATTAGCTGGAATTGTGTGCCACACTCCGGGTCATGGCTGAATGTGAGAGACGACACTTTGTGGAGTTTCCAAGTATTTCGCAGGGACAAAATACACTTCTCTAAAATCTTCCTTTCACTCTGTACTCTTAAACCTCTGACTGCAGAAATCCACCAAATATGCAGATTTACCATCGTGGAAAAAAATAATTTTCAGGTGTAAAAAATCATAAATTCGAATTTTATGAAGCAGTTTTGCTGCTTTCAGTGGCCTTTTCAACTTTTTGTGCTATTTGCGCCGCAATATCCCAGGCTGCTGATGATGCCATCAAAGAATGCGTACATGTAAAATTTTCTATGCATTCAAAGTCTTAATTTAATTGTATACATTTGGAAAGCTTTCCCACGGCCCTATGTATTCATAGTGAACTTCACCCCATACTGTCAGTCAAAGCACGCTTTATTCGATTTTTAAAAAACCATAAAAAGCACATACAATACATATACATTAAAATCACAATTCATAATTAGATAATACAACAAAGTGACTTAAAATTTTACTAAGCTACATCACGTCAGATACTAATAAAAGATACCTTATTCACAATAAAATGTTCAGTGGGGCTCGTTTTTTCCTAAAATGAAAGGCTTCTGCTAGGAAACTGGCCACACTAAAGGTAATATAGATGTTGCCCAACATCTGAAGGTAAAGTAAGGCAGGTCTAACTTGAATAAAACCCGCCTCCCTCAGCACAGGTAATAGATGTTTTTTCCTAGCAGCAGAATAAAACTCACAGAACATCATAAAATGCGTGGTATCCTGCTCAGAAAATGTATCACAGTCACAAGGGGGTGCATCTTTCGAGTGATTCCATGAAGGATAATAACCTAGAGAGAATTGGATTAGATTGAACCTGAATCTTGTTAATAAAAATCTGTGAAGGGGTCTTGTGACAAAGTTCAAATATGGTTCCAGGGTTGGGGTAGTAATTAACAAGGCATGAGCTCTTATAGATGGTTTCATCATTTCCCTCCCCTCTCTACTAAGGCGGAGCCTATCTGTAAAATGGACTTTAATCCACTTTACATCCTCTCTCTTAATGTTGAGAGGAGATGAGAAAAGTTCCACTCTACCCAAAGCTGAGAAAGTGTTTTTTAGAAACTTCAACCAGGGTATTTTCATGGCATGGTCCAAAGACATGACGTCCTCCAGAATAAGATGGTTTAAAGTTAATTCTGGATTCAGCCATGTCCTTGCCCAAAGTAGGAGAGGTGCCAAATTCAGCTTGTCTGTGATATAACCCAAACCTACTTCCTCATGGATAGAGAATGTGGGGGTCGATTTTGGCACTGAGAGCAATGTTCTAATTAGCCTGTTTTCTACCCTTTGGATGTTTTCTTGGGTAACATAACCCCACAGGGCAGCCCCATAGGAGGCAATGGGGATGCACTTGGTGTTATAAACCTTCAAAAGTGCTTCCATTGGCCTGGCCCCCAACCTTTTGGTGAAGCCCACCAACGCAGTTGTTGACCGTGCCAGGGCTAAACTCTTTGCCTTTAGCTGTGGGGCCCAAGACCCCCTTTCGTCAAAAAGGACCCCCAAATAGGGAAAAACCGGGACCCTGGAAACCACCTCCCCCTTACATTTAAAAGTTTTAGATGTTAATTTCCCTCTCTGCTTCCCCACTATCATAGTGTGAGATTTTTTCGCATTTACTTTCAGTCGAGTTTTTCCATAAAGGAGCCAAAACAATCCAGTAATGTCTGCAGACCGATGCCTGTACGGGCAATCAGTACCGCATCATCTGCGTATAGGAGGGCTGGAATTGACTGACCTCCCGCCCGCGGCACATCTGCACCCACCTCCTCCAGCTGTTTTTCTAGCCCATTTATATAAATGGTGAAAAGGAGGGGGGCCAGGATACACCCTTGGCGGACCCCTTTCTCTGACCTGAAAGTCCCCGTACATCTCCCCTCATTTGTGACCCTTACTTTGGCAAATAACTCCTGGTGTAGAGAGGCTAAAAAAGCAACCAGAGAGGAGTCTATCCCTATCTCGAGTAGGATTGACCATAATTTGGACCTATTTACCAAATCGAAGGCCGAGGAGAGGTCCATAAAGGCCAAATAAAGGGAACCCTCCCCGGCCACCACATATTTAGCAATTAGAAGGTGCAAGTTCAAGCATTGGTCCAGGGTGCCTCGTTTCTCCCTAAACCCATATTGTATGTTTGATAGCCCTCCGCAGGTCTCCAGATTTTCCCTGAGTTTAGCCAATAAGACTCTGCCCAGGATCTTAATGGCAGAGTCCAGAAGGGATATGGGTCTATAACACCCCGGGTCATCGCGTTTTCCTTTTTTTAAAATTGGCACTATGATGGAGAATGCCCAGGTATTTGGGAACACCTTATCATTTGCTGCCCTAAAGACTTTAGTTAATATCTTTGACCAGATTTTCGGAGAGTATCTATATAGGTCCGCAGGTACACCATCAACTCCCGGGGCCTTATTTTTTGATGTCTCCAAAATGGCCTTTAAAACTTCCTCCTCTGAAAAGACTATCGGGGGGGGGCGGCCTGTGCTATCAATTGGCAGTGCTGGACTGTACCATTCTTCTCGCCATAGATATCTTTAAAGTGACCCACCCACTTCTCGTCCGGGATAACACAGTCGGTGGCTACATTTAGTTAATCTGCAAAGAAAGGATGATTAATAATTTCCCAAAAATTTTTACTGTCACGTAGGACATCAACAGAAAGCAGTCTATCCCACGCTTCACTTTTAATTTCATCTTTTCTTCCCTTTAAAGTCTTTTTATATTCTCTCCTCAAGCTGGCACAGGTATTGCCTGCACCTGTTGGCAACCAGACCCCACTCGTTTAAACTCCCCCCAACTCATCTTCATTACCACAGGATTATGATCACTGAAAGGTGACAGGGTTGTTCTATAGGTTAATACCTGTGATAGAAGCACCGGCGTGGCAAATATGTAATCAATTATAGACCCTTGCGGAGATCCTTTGTATGTAGGGACTCTTTCCCTCCCATCTGTGTTTAGGGGTTCATAAAGATTAAAACTGGCCATTAGAGCCTCCAGGGCCTCACCAGATTTTGTATGTTCAAAATGGGGTATGGATGTTCCAGTTGGGCCTAAATGTTCACCCAAGTGACAGGGAAAATTGCATAAATGCGTATTAAAATCACCTAACACGATGAGCTCAGATACAGTGTGCTTACTAAGACTGAAATTATATAAAAATGTCTCTAAATGTGCAATGTGATCAGTATCCATTGCCCTCTCCCAGGAATTATAAAAATTAAGTAATAAAATTGAATGGGTCGAAGAAACAGTCCATTCTACAATTAATAGGTTAGGGGAACCTGAGTCCAACTGTTTAAAAGACCCTGCGAGGTTAGGGGAAAAAAGAAAAATTAAACCCCCTTTAGCTCTCCCAGCTTGACTGGGTGTCGCTGGGACAAAGAAGGTAACAAAACCATCCAACCAAACATCACATGAGGTTTCCCAGGATTCCTGTAAAGCTATGACATCAAAAGAGGTGATGAAATTAATCTATAGCGGGTCATCCTTTTTGGCTCTTAGTCCAGCTATATTCCAACTAAGGAATTTACATAAGGCCGTGTCGTTCTCCTGCATAGGCCCGGAAACAGAGGCAATTGGGGAGCTCAATCCGGTGCTGGACACTCGCCTCGCTTCAGACCTGTTTACAGGGGGCCCCGACCGTCATTCACAATCGTCTAGCCCAGAGAACGCTTCGAACCTATTCGAGGTTTCAAAAGGGGTAAAAGGCAACAAATGTTTCATTCCACCTGCACTTTGTGAATGGTCCATACCTCTATAGTTATTTCTGTTCTCCCTATGTGGTACAGTATTCCATGCAAATGGATTCGGCATTTTGTGATTTGGTTCCTGCCACATATGTTGATTATTAAACATTCCGGGAGGATTATTAAGAGGACCAAAAGGTACCCCAACGGATGTTATTGCAGGCATCTGGGATCTAGGATAGAAGTAGGTTAAATCACAGAGGACAATAAGTGAGCCAGTGGTCCTTGGCATCCAATTAAGGATGTGTGTCACTGCCCCTGGATCTCTAAAATTTATAATTATTAAATCCCCCTCTATATCCTTTACTCTACTCCCCAACCAGGGGAGTCGCCTTACATGAACTATCTCATTATTAATGAAACATGGGAGCGGTCTATGTTGCCCCAGCTAATGTATGGTTTTATTTTTTAATTGGCTAAACCCTTCCCTCTTATTGTCTGCCAACCTGGGGACTCCCGTAAGTAGCACTACGTAGGGGACTGCCTCTGGTGGTAGTTCAACATGGCGGACCCTCTGGTTCCCTGCCTTACCCGGGTATACTTTTCCACCTTCCTCCTGATTATTTCTAGCAACCAATGTACTGACCCCTTTGTTGGTGTCCTTATTACTGGTTTGGGTGGGCTGACGCACTGCCTTGGATGGATTTACCCCTTGGTCGGTACTGCTCACAAGATTACTTGGAGGCTTTAAAACCTTTTGTTTTTAGAAACAACAAGGGACCCCAAATCAGTCTGCTCGGGACCTCGGGGAACAATTTTTTATAAACAACAATGGTCCCATGCAAAGAAAAATACACAGTGACAATAAATATAGACGTGAATCCAATCTATATTTTAGAGTGACATGTCCAGCCGGACAGAGGTCATTCAGGTTTACTTAATAAACAAGTATCCAAAATATAACAAGAATACCTTCCACAGTGTCCCTGTGCGGTACACAAGCCTGTGCCCAACACTTGCGGGGTGAGAACAGTTGAAAAAGTGAAGGTAAGGGTTTAAGGCAAAACAACGTTTTTCTGCTTATACATTCATTGTACAGAAAATATCAACTTGCACCATTACATCAATTTTACAATCAAATATGTTTGTATAAGGTGCCTGAGCGAGTCGACGGCGTTTCGGTTCCCTTAAAGGGTAATAGGAACCATCATCAGGACAAAGAAAAATAATTGCCTTATAACATTAAACCTCAAATTGTTGCCTAAAGGAGATTGGGAAAGAATAAGAAAATTGACATTCTTTAACAAAACGGACAATAACATTAAAAATTAAAATTAAAAATTAAAAACCAATGAAGTGACTCTTGGTGCAGGGTGTAATAGCATACTCCTATCATGCACAGTGAAGTTATTCTGCCGCATCTCAGAGTGAACAAATAGTGTTGGTCATGATATTTAAAAATAGATGTAGTGCCATCTATCATTCTAACGTGAACCGGGAACTCTTAGTAGAAAAACTACCGTCCAGTACGCAGTGAGCAGGCTCATTCAGGTGAGGTGACCGCGGTACTATGAAGCTGCAGTGCCTATTTAGGATGGTGGGAGGAGACGGAACCTACGAACGACGTGCTTACCGAGGCAGTGTCAGTATGGACCATGGCGAGTCAATGCTCAGTGAGGTCCGGAGGGCAAGCCTCTAAAAGTCAATGAATAAAAATAAGTCTGACGTTAGAGGTCGGGCAATGTAGTGCCGGAGATTAAAGTGAAACCAGCAATTGCGTTTGAGCTTACCGAATGTCGGGCTGCCAGGGTCCGAGTTACACAGTCGTAACCGGACGGCGCCAGGGTAGGCCTGCGGGAGTCAGGAAAGAGGTATTACGATCCCGCCCTGTTACATTTAATGAATTAACCGGGGGGCGGCCAAGCTGTAAAACATACCTGAGTTGGCGTTCATGGATGTGTTCCCTGGCGTGCTGTTGTGCACAACCCAGGAAGTGAAAAAGGGGCGGGTGTGTCGTGATTGGCCAGTGCACGTGAGGGATAGTCATAAAAACAAACAAGGGGTGTTCAGTGCAGGAGCCATCTTAGGTGAAGTATAAGGTGATATCCATGCACAGTGACATTTCAGAACTCATAATTTACTAGAATTGATTTTGAGACAATAAATTAGACGGCATTCATTCCAAAGTCTTGTAATTATGCCTGAACAGTCTAAATTAGAGCAGTCCATTCCTCTTGAAGGTTCAGGCCTGAATTCAGGCTGTCTGTCTTCAATATCCATTTTAGTTCTTCCCTGTTAAGCATACGTGTCAGATCGCCCCCTCTTGGTGGTATTCTGATCTGTGTGATGACCATCCAGCGAATCTCATTTTCAGTATGCCCTTTGCTTGCAAAATGTTCAACCAGTGGGGCATTCGCAGTCTTGCACCTGATGCGGCTCCGATGCTGGGATATCCGTTGTTTAATTTTTTGTTTTGTCTGGCCAACATATATTAAGTTGCAGGGACATAGAATAGCATAAATGAGATTAGAGCTATTACAATTCGTAAAAGTGTGCAGTTCATTTTTAACATTTTTATACACAAACTCCTTGCTCTCAATTGTCAGGTCACAGACCACACAGGAGCCACACTTGAAATGGCCCAAAACGGGTGGTAGTGACCAATGGTCATGTAGAGTAATATTCCTGCCAATTGCAGTTGGTAATGCCGCCCTCACCAATTGATCTTTAAGATTTTTACTTTTCTTGAAAGCAAAAAGTGGGGTTTCCCAGTTGAGGGGGCCTGAATTCAAAATGTGCCAGTTCTTTTTTATGCACTGTTTTACCTGGTTGGATATCGAGGAAAATGTTGTCACACACACTACTTTGTTCTGACTCTCACTTTGTCTGGGCTCTAGTAGGACATCACGAGGGCAATACCATGCTCTTTTCATTGCGTGTTTTATAAGACGCTTAGGATAACCTCTAAACCTGAGCTTCTCAGATAGTATGTCTGCCTCTGTAAAGTAGTCCTCTCTCTTGAAACAATTCCTCCTTAACCTCAAAAATTGTGAGTAGGGTAGACTATCCCTGAGAGCTCTAGGATGACAACTATTGTAACTCAAGAGGGTATTCCTCTCAGTGGATTTGCGAAATAGAGACGTGTATAGGAGACCCTCATGATGTTGAATAGTAAGGTCTAGAAAGGGAATACTTTCTTTGTTGTAAGATAGAGTAAATGTAAGCCCATTACAGTTGTTACTAAGCCAGTGTGTGAGGCCCGGTAAATCTTCAATTGCGCCATCCCAAATTAAAAAGACGTCGTCTATGTAGCGCTTCCACACGTGTATACCCTGATGAAATGGGTTGCTGCCTGACAATATGGTGTGTGTTTCCAGCCAGTCCATGTATAGAATTGCCAGGGTAGGAGCAAAAATGGCGCCCATGGAGCAGCCACGCACCTGCTGATAGTAATCGGAATCATAGAGGAAAAAATTCTGTGTAAGACAGATCTCCAATAGCTGTATTATGAACAGGGTAGGCACCCTGTGGGGGCGAGTCCTTGTGTTTAGTATGCTTTCCATTACAAGCAATGAGTCTCTCTGAGGGATATTAGTATATAGGGACTCTACGTCTAATGTACATAGAGTCTCATGTACAGGGTCAAAAGGAAGGTTCTCAATTACATT
This sequence comes from Lissotriton helveticus, assembly GCF_964261635.1. Lineage (NCBI taxonomy): Eukaryota > Metazoa > Chordata > Amphibia > Caudata > Salamandridae > Lissotriton > Lissotriton helveticus. Next base: position 1,225,438,343 of record NC_136070.1, on the reverse strand, counting down.
AATCATGTGCATGCTATCTCTAATATAGCACGCAGTTGTTGGCACAAAATCTTTCAAAAAGAAATTAACATAGTGGCCCAAAGGTTCCAACACTGAGCCACACCCAGACAATATTGGTCTACCCGGGGGATTGTCCATCCTTTTATGGATTTTAGGTAGTGTATAAAGAACAGGAGTTCTTGGGGTGACAGTGTTCAGAAAATTGTATTCATGCTTGCTTAAGATACCATTTTCAAGCCCTTCCAAGGTGATGGTTTTAACCACTTGGCTGCTAAGGGGTATGCATGTAGGTCCATTGACTTTCCATTGAAATCAATGGGAACTACATGACGAGTTACCCTTGTCATTAGCACTGAAGGGGTTAATAAGTTTCTGAATATCCTTAGTAGGATTGCAAGGTAATCTACAGTAGTGGTCAGTATTAGATACCTGGCGCAAAAGCTCATTCTTGTAGTTTTCAAGGTCCTGAAGCACTATACCCCCTCCCTTATCTGCTGACTTAATAATCAGGTTAGTATTGTTTCTAAGGGAATTGATTGCCAACTTCTCTTCCAACGAGATGTTATAGGGTATGAAGAGATGAGATTTCTCTATATTGGAGATTTCCTGTAGAATCACTTTTTCAAAAGTTATAATTTCTTTAGGAATCATGTTGGACGTAGGGGAAAAGGTGGATGGAGGGCGAAAAGGAGTCGTGACACTCTTGGGCTCCATTGGATTAAGCTCGAAGTAGGAGCGTAATCTTAATTTCCTAAAGAATGCAAGTAGTTCAGATTGCAGATTTAGGAAATTCGGGTAGGTGGTTGGGACGAAAGATAACCCTTTACTAAGGATGGACAATTCCTCGGTTGACAAGACATGGTTGGAAATATTAAAGATCGGGATGACATTTATATTAGTAGTATTTGCTACCACTGATAAAACTTCTGCCTGGTCTGGCGTTCCCCCGGGGGGTTTTGCCATCGTTTCTGTTGCTTCACCCTGCCTCTTTTCGGGGTTTCTGGATTGCCCCTGGATAAAAAAGGAACCTGGTTAGGTCGATGTCCACTTCCCCCTTCACCAGGGTCCGAACTGTCGGATGAATCTGCTGAGGAGTCGGTGAATCCCACCACAGTATTCCTTCTGTTAAACCGGCCCCAGGGTCTCGGGTTTTGCTGATTTTGCTGAAAGTTACGATTAGTATAGAAGTCTTTATTTAAGTATGGGTAGGCACGTTCTAGAGTGAAGAGTTTGATGTCTTTTTTAACCTTGTTTGATTTCTTAGTTTGCTCAATACGATGAAATTCAGAGATTGTTTTTCCAATTTTTTCTAATAAAGCCTTTACATCAGTGATAGTTTTATCGTCAGCTATTTGCTTTTCTAAATCTTGAATAGTTTCTTCAAGTTTTTTGAGTTCCTCGCCTGCAATTTCTATCCCTAGCACTAGCCAGTGCCTGGAACAGGTGGTGCCTATGCCTCTAAAACCCGATATATATTTTGGATTGTCCGTAAAGACTCCCGGAATGTTTCTAACCTGGAGACCGAGGGGAATCGTGTTTGATTTAAGGTATTGGGTAAGCATTAAGGTCATCAACTCAAGTCTCACATGCTTTTTCTTTTGTTTTTCAAGTTCATCAGAGAGATTAGTACTGCTTGTAACATTGGTTTCGTCTTGATCAGAGAATAGGGATGGGCCTGCACAAATTTTATTAATATATTCGAGTGAATATAAAGGGGCTGTATCAGACATTACAATAAGAAAGAAGATAAACTAAGGGAAGGTGAAAACCGCTTGTGCACAGGTAGAGAAGATAGTGACCACTTAGGAGAAGTGGGAAGGAGGACAAAGCCCTTGCAATCTATTGATTGCGCATGATTACTTTTAGAAACAACAAGGGACCCCAAATCAGTCTGCTCGGGACCTCGGGGAACAATTTTTTATAAACAACAATGGTCCCATGCAAAGAAAAATACACAGTGACAATAAATATAGACGTGAATCCAATCTATATTTTAGAGTGACATGTCCAGCCGGACAGAGGTCATTCAGGTTTACTTAATAAACAAGTATCCAAAATATAACAAGAATACCTTCCACAGTGTCCCTGTGCGGTACACAAGCCTGTGCCCAACACTTGCGGGGTGAGAACAGTTGAAAAAGTGAAGGTAAGGGTTTAAGGCAAAACAACGTTTTTCTGCTTATACATTCATTGTACAGAAAATATCAACTTGCACCATTACATCAATTTTACAATCAAATATGTTTGTATAAGGTGCCTGAGCGAGTCGACGGCGTTTCGGTTCCCTTAAAGGGTAATAGGAACCATCATCAGGACAAAGAAAAATAATTGCCTTATAACATTAAACCTCAAATTGTTGCCTAAAGGAGATTGGGAAAGAATAAGAAAATTGACATTCTTTAACAAAACGGACAATAACATTAAAAATTAAAATTAAAAATTAAAAACCAATGAAGTGACTCTTGGTGCAGGGTGTAATAGCATACTCCTATCATGCACAGTGAAGTTATTCTGCCGCATCTCAGAGTGAACAAATAGTGTTGGTCATGATATTTAAAAATAGATGTAGTGCCATCTATCATTCTAACGTGAACCGGGAACTCTTAGTAGAAAAACTACCGTCCAGTACGCAGTGAGCAGGCTCATTCAGGTGAGGTGACCGCGGTACTATGAAGCTGCAGTGCCTATTTAGGATGGTGGGAGGAGACGGAACCTACGAACGACGTGCTTACCGAGGCAGTGTCAGTATGGACCATGGCGAGTCAATGCTCAGTGAGGTCCGGAGGGCAAGCCTCTAAAAGTCAATGAATAAAAATAAGTCTGACGTTAGAGGTCGGGCAATGTAGTGCCGGAGATTAAAGTGAAACCAGCAATTGCGTTTGAGCTTACCGAATGTCGGGCTGCCAGGGTCCGAGTTACACAGTCGTAACCGGACGGCGCCAGGGTAGGCCTGCGGGAGTCAGGAAAGAGGTATTACGATCCCGCCCTGTTACATTTAATGAATTAACCGGGGGGCGGCCAAGCTGTAAAACATACCTGAGTTGGCGTTCATGGATGTGTTCCCTGGCGTGCTGTTGTGCACAACCCAGGAAGTGAAAAAGGGGCGGGTGTGTCGTGATTGGCCAGTGCACGTGAGGGATAGTCATAAAAACAAACAAGGGGTGTTCAGTGCAGGAGCCATCTTAGGTGAAGTATAAGGTGATATCCATGCACAGTGACATTTCAGAACTCATAATTTACTAGAATTGATTTTGAGACAATAAATTAGACGGCATTCATTCCAAAGTCTTGTAATTATGCCTGAACAGTCTAAATTAGAGCAGTCCATTCCTCTTGAAGGTTCAGGCCTGAATTCAGGCTGTCTGACTTCAATATCCATTTTAGTTCTTCCCTGTTAAGCATACGTGTCAGATCGCCCCCTCTTGGTGGTATTCTGATCTGTGTGATGACCATCCAGCGAATCTCATTTTCAGTATGCCCTTTGCTTGCAAAATGTTCAACCAGTGGGGCATTCGCAGTCTTGCACCTGATGCGGCTCCGATGCTGGGATATCCGTTGTTTAATTTTTTGTTTTGTCTGGCCAACATATATTAAGTTGCAGGGACATAGAATAGCATAAATGAGATTAGAGCTATTACAATTCGTAAAAGTGTGCAGTTCATTTTTAACATTTTTATACACAAACTCCTTGCTCTCAATTGTCAGGTCACAGACCACACAGGAGCCACACTTGAAATGGCCCAAAACGGGTGGTAGTGACCAATGGTCATGTAGAGTAATATTCCTGCCAATTGCAGTTGGTAATGCCGCCCTCACCAATTGATCTTTAAGATTTTTACTTTTCTTGAAAGCAAAAAGTGGGGTTTCCCAGTTGAGGGGGCCTGAATTCAAAATGTGCCAGTTCTTTTTTATGCACTGTTTTACCTGGTTGGATATCGAGGAAAATGTTGTCACACACACTACTTTGTTCTGACTCTCACTTTGTCTGGGCTCTAGTAGGACGTCACGAGGGCAATACCATGCTCTTTTCATTGCGTGTTTTATAAGACGCTTAGGATAACCTCTAAACCTGAGCTTCTCAGATAGTATGTCTGCCTCTGTAAAGTAGTCCTCTCTCTTGAAACAATTCCTCCTTAACCTCAAAAATTGTGAGTAGGGTAGACTATCCCTGAGAGCTCTAGGATGACAACTATTGTAACTCAAGAGGGTATTCCTCTCAGTGGATTTGCGAAATAGAGACGTGTATAGGAGACCCTCATGATGTTGAATAGTAAGGTCTAGAAAGGGAATACTTTCTTTGTTGTAAGATAGAGTAAATGTAAGCCCGTTACAGTTGTTACTAAGCCAGTGTGTGAGGCCCGGTAAATCTTCAATTGCGCCATCCCAAATTAAAAAGACGTCGTCTATGTAGCGCTTCCACACGTGTATACCCTGATGAAATGGGTTGCTGCCTGACAATATGGTGTGTGTTTCCAGCCAGTCCATGTATAGAATTGCCAGGGTAGGAGCAAAAATGGCGCCCATGGAGCAGCCACGCACCTGCTGATAGTAAACGCCGTCGACTCGCTCAGGCACCTTATACAAACATATTTGATTGTAAAATTGATGTAATGGTGCAAGTTGATATTTTCTGTACAATGAATGTATAAGCAGAAAAACGTTGTTTTGCCTTAAACCCTTACCTTCACTTTTTCAACTGTTCTCACCCCGCAAGTGTTGGGCACAGGCTTGTGTACCGCACAGGGACACTGTGGAAGGTATTCTTGTTATATTTTGGATACTTGTTTATTAAGTAAACCTGAATGACCTCTGTCCGGCTGGACATGTCACTCTAAAATATAGATTGGATTCACGTCTATATTTATTGTCACTGTGTATTTTTCTTTGCATGGGACCATTGTTGTTTATAAAAAATTGTTCCCCGAGGTCCCGAGCAGACTGATTTGGGGTCCCTTGTTGTTTCTAAAAGTAATCATGCGCAATCAATAGATTGCAAGGGCTTTGTCCTCCTTCCCACTTCTCCTAAGTGGTCACTAGCTTCTCTACCTGTGCACAAGCGGTTTTCACCTTCCCTTAGTTTATCTTCTTTCTTATTGTAATGTCTGATACAGCCCCTTTATATTCACTCGAATATATTAATAAAATTTGTGCAGGCCCATCCCTATTCTCTGATCAAGACGAAACCAATGTTACAAGCAGTACTAATCTCTCTGATGAACTTGAAAAACAAAAGAAAAAGCATGTGAGACTTGAGTTGATGACCTTAATGCTTACCCAATACCTTAAATCAAACACGATTCCCCTCGGTCTCCAGGTTAGAAACATTCCGGGAGTCTTTACGGACAATCCAAAATATATATCGGGTTTTAGTGGCATAGGCACCACCTGTTCCAGGCACTGGCTAGTGCTAGGGATAGAAATTGCAGGCGAGGAACTCAAAAAACTTGAAGAAACTATTCAAGATTTAGAAAAGCAAATAGCTGACGATAAAACTATCACTGATGTAAAGGCTTTATTAGAAAAAATTGGAAAAACAATCTCTGAATTTCATCGTATTGAGCAAACTAAGAAATCAAACAAGGTTAAAAAAGACATCAAACTCTTCACTCTAGAACGTGCCTACCCATACTTAAATAAAGACTTCTATACTAATCGTAACTTTCAGCAAAATCAGCAAAACCCGAGACCCTGGGGCCGGTTTAACAGAAGGAATACTGTGGTGGGATTCACCGACTCCTCAGCAGATTCATCCGACAGTTCGGACCCTGGTGAAGGGGGAAGTGGACATCGACCTAACCAGGTTCCTTTTTTATCCAGGGGCAATCCAGAAACCCCGAAAAGAGGCAGGGTGAAGCAACAGAAACGATGGCAAAACCCCCCGGGGGAACGCCAGACCAGGCAGAAGTTTTATCAGTGGTAGCAAATACTACTAATATAAATGTCATCCCGATCTTTAATATTTCCAACCATGTCTTGTCAACCGAGGAATTGTCCATCCTTAGTAAAGGGTTATCTTTCGTCCCAACCACCTACCCGAATTTCCTAAATCTGCAATCTGAACTACTTGCATTCTTTAGGAAATTAAGATTACGCTCCTACTTCGAGCTTAATCCAATGGAGCCCAAGAGTGTCACGACTCCTTTTCGCCCTCCATCCACCTTTTCCCCTACGTCCAACATGATTCCTAAAGAAATTATAACTTTTGAAAAAGTGATTCTACAGGAAATCTCCAATATAGAGAAATCTCATCTCTTCATACCCTATAACATCTCGTTGGAAGAGAAGTTGGCAATCAATTCCCTTAGAAACAATACTAACCTGATTATTAAGTCAGCAGATAAGGGAGGGGGTATAGTGCTTCAGGACCTTGAAAACTACAAGAATGAGCTTTTGCGCCAGGTATCTAATACTGACCACTACTGTAGATTACCTTGCAATCCTACTAAGGATATTCAGAAACTTATTAAAACCATCACCTTGGAAGGGCTTGAAAATGGTATCTTAAGCAAGCATGAATACAATTTTCTGAACACTGTCACCCCAAGAACTCCTGTTCTTTATACACTACCTAAAATCCATAAAAGGATGGACAATCCCCCGGGTAGACCAATATTGTCTGGGTGTGGCTCAGTGTTGGAACCTTTGGGCCACTATGTTAATTTCTTTTTGAAAGATTTTGTGCCAACAACTGCGTGCTATATTAGAGATAGCATGCACATGATTAATGTAATTGAGAACCTTCCTTTTGACCCTGTACATGAGACTCTATGTACATTAGACGTAGAGTCCCTATATACTAATATCCCTCAGAGAGACTCATTGCTTGTAATGGAAAGCATACTAAACACAAGGACTCGCCCCCACAGGGTGCCTACCCTGTTCATAATACAGCTATTGGAGATCTGTCTTACACAGAATTTTTTCCTCTATGATTCCGATTACTATCAGCAGGTGCGTGGCTGCTCCATGGGCGCCATTTTTGCTCCTACCCTGGCAATTCTATACATGGACTGGCTGGAAACACACACCATATTGTCAGGCAGCAACCCATTTCATCAGGGTATACACGTGTGGAAGCGCTACATAGACGACGTCTTTTTAATTTGGGATGGCCCAATTGAAGATTTACCGGGCCTCACACACTGGCTTAGTAACAACTGTAATGGGCTTACATTTACTCTATCTTACAACAAAGAAAGTATTCCCTTTCTAGACCTTACTATTCAACATCATGAGGGTCTCCTATACACGTCTCTATTTCGCAAATCCACTGAGAGGAATACCCTCTTGAGTTACAATAGTTGTCATCCTAGAGCTCTCAGGGATAGTCTACCCTACTCACAATTTTTGAGGTTAAGGAGGAATTGTTTCAAGAGAGAGGACTACTTTACAGAGGCAGACATACTATCTGAGAAGCTCAGGTTTAGAGGTTATCCTAAGCGTCTTATAAAACACGCAATGAAAAGAGCATGGTATTGCCCTCGTGACGTCCTACTAGAGCCCAGACAAAGTGAGAGTCAGAACAAAGTAGTGTGTGTGACAACATTTTCCTCGATATCCAACCAGGTAAAACAGTGCATAAAAAAGAACTGGCACATTTTGAATTCAGGCCCCCTCAACTGGGAAACCCCACTTTTTGCTTTCAAGAAAAGTAAAAATCTTAAAGATCAATTGGTGAGGGCGGCATTACCAACTGCAATTGGCAGGAATATTACTCTACATGACCATTGGTCACTACCACCCGTTTTGGGCCATTTCAAGTGTGGCTCCTGTGTGGTCTGTGACCTGACAATTGAGAGCAAGGAGTTTGTGTATAAAAATGTTAAAAATGAACTGCACACTTTTACGAATTGTAATAGCTCTAATCTCATTTATGCTATTCTATGTCCCTGCAACTTAATATATGTTGGCCAGACAAAACAAAAAATTAAACAACGGATATCCCAGCATCGGCGCCGCATCAGGTGCAAGACTGCGAATGCCCCACTGGTTGAACATTTTGCAAGCAAAGGGCATACTGAAAATGAGATTCGCTGGATGGTCATCACACAGATCAGAATACCACCAAGAGGGGGCGATCTGACACGTATGCTTAACAGGGAAGAACTAAAATGGATATTGAAGACAGACAGCCTGAATTCAGGCCTGAACCTTCAAGAGGAATGGACTGCTCTAATTTAGACTGTTCAGGCATAATTACAAGACTTTGGAATGAATGCCGTCTAATTTATTGTCTCAAAATCAATTCTAGTAAATTATGAGTTCTGAAATGTCACTGTGCATGGATATCACCTTATACTTCACCTAAGATGGCTCCTGCACTGAACACCCCTTGTTTGTTTTTATGACTATCCCTCACGTGCACTGGCCAATCACGACACACCCGCCCCTTTTTCACTTCCTGGGTTGTGCACAACAGCACGCCAGGGAACACATCCATGAACGCCAACTCAGGTATGTTTTACAGCTTGGCCGCCCCCCGGTTAATTCATTAAATGTAACAGGGCGGGATCGTAATACCTCTTTCCTGACTCCCGCAGGCCTACTCTGGCGCCGTCCGGTTACGACTGTGTAACTCGGACCCTGGCAGCCCGACATTCGGTAAGCTCAAACGCAATTGCTGGTTTCACTTTAATCTCCGGCACTACATTGCCCGACCTCTAACGTCAGACTTATTTTTATTCATTGACTTTTAGAGGCTTGCCCTCCGGACCTCACTGAGCATTGACTCGCCATGGTCCATACTGACACTGCCTCGGTAAGCACGTCGTTCGTAGGTTCCGTCTCCTCCCACCATCCTAAATAGGCACTGCAGCTTCATAGTACCGCGGTCACCTCACCTGAATGAGCCTGCTCACTGCGTACTGGACGGTAGTTTTTCTACTAAGAGTTCCCGGTTCACGTTAGAATGATAGATGGCACTACATCTATTTTTAAATATCATGACCAACACTATTTGTTCACTCTGAGATGCGGCAGAATAACTTCACTGTGCATGATAGGAGTATGCTATTACACCCTGCACCAAGAGTCACTTCATTGGTTTTTAATTTTTAATTTTAATTTTTAATGTTATTGTCCGTTTTGTTAAAGAATGTCAATTTTCTTATTCTTTCCCAATCTCCTTTAGGCAACAATTTGAGGTTTAATGTTATAAGGCAATTATTTTTCTTTGTCCTGATGATGGTTCCTATTACCCTTTAAGGGAACCGAAACGCCGTCGACTCGCTCAGGCACCTTATACAAACATATTTGATTGTAAAATTGATGTAATGGTGCAAGTTGATATTTTCTGTACAATGAATGTATAAGCAGAAAAACGTTGTTTTGCCTTAAACCCTTACCTTCACTTTTTCAACTGTTCTCACCCCGCAAGTGTTGGGCACAGGCTTGTGTACCGCACAGGGACACTGTGGAAGGTATTCTTGTTATATTTTGGATACTTGTTTATTAAGTAAACCTGAATGACCTCTGTCCGGCTGGACATGTCACTCTAAAATATAGATTGGATTCACGTCTATATTTATTGTCACTGTGTATTTTTCTTTGCATGGGACCATTGTTGTTTATAAAAAATTGTTCCCCGAGGTCCCGAGCAGACTGATTTGGGGTCCCTTGTTGTTTCTAAAAGTAATCATGCGCAATCAATAGATTGCAAGGGCTTTGTCCTCCTTCCCACTTCTCCTAAGTGGTCACTAGCTTCTCTACCTGTGCACAAGCGGTTTTCACCTTCCCTTAGTTTATCTTCTTTCTTATTGTAATGTCTGATACAGCCCCTTTATATTCACTCGAATATATTAATAAAATTTGTGCAGGCCCATCCCTATTCTCTGATCAAGACGAAACCAATGTTACAAGCAGTACTAATCTCTCTGATGAACTTGAAAAACAAAAGAAAAAGCATGTGAGACTTGAGTTGATGACCTTAATGCTTACCCAATACCTGAAATCAAACACGATTCCCCTCGGTCTCCAGGTTAGAAACATTCCGGGAGTCTTTACGGACAATCCAAAATATATATCGGGTTTTAGTGGCATAGGCACCACCTGTTCCAGGCACTGGCTAGTGCTAGGGATAGAAATTGCAGGCGAGGAACTCAAAAAACTTGAAGAAACTATTCAAGATTTAGAAAAGCAAATAGCTGACGATAAAACTATCACTGATGTAAAGGCTTTATTAGAAAAAATTGGAAAAACAATCTCTGAATTTCATCGTATTGAGCAAACTAAGAAATCAAACAAGGTTAAAAAAGACATCAAACTCTTCACTCTAGAACGTGCCTACCCATACTTAAATAAAGACTTCTATACTAATCGTAACTTTCAGCAAAATCAGCAAAACCCGAGACCCTGGGGCCGGTTTAACAGAAGGAATACTGTGGTGGGATTCACCGACTCCTCAGCAGATTCATCCGACAGTTCGGACCCTGGTGAAGGGGGAAGTGGACATCGACCTAACCAGGTTCCTTTTTTATCCAGGGGCAATCCAGAAACCCCGAAAAGAGGCAGGGTGAAGCAACAGAAACGATGGCAAAACCCCCCGGGGGAACGCCAGACCAGGCAGAAGTTTTATCAGTGGTAGCAAATACTACTAATATAAATGTCATCCCGATCTTTAATATTTCCAACCATGTCTTGTCAACCGAGGAATTGTCCATCCTTAGTAAAGGGTTATCTTTCGTCCCAACCACCTACCCGAATTTCCTAAATCTGCAATCTGAACTACTTGCATTCTTTAGGAAATTAAGATTACGCTCCTACTTCGAGCTTAATCCAATGGAGCCCAAGAGTGTCACGACTCCTTTTCGCCCTCCATCCACCTTTTCCCCTACGTCCAACATGATTCCTAAAGAAATTATAACTTTTGAAAAAGTGATTCTACAGGAAATCTCCAATATAGAGAAATCTCATCTCTTCATACCCTATAACATCTCGTTGGAAGAGAAGTTGGCAATCAATTCCCTTAGAAACAATACTAACCTGATTATTAAGTCAGCAGATAAGGGAGGGGGTATAGTGCTTCAGGACCTTGAAAACTACAAGAATGAGCTTTTGCGCCAGGTATCTAATACTGACCACTACTGTAGATTACCTTGCAATCCTACTAAGGATATTCAGAAACTTATTAAAACCATCACCTTGGAAGGGCTTGAAAATGGTATCTTAAGCAAGCATGAATACAATTTTCTGAACACTGTCACCCCAAGAACTCCTGTTCTTTATACACTACCTAAAATCCATAAAAGGATGGACAATCCCCCGGGTAGACCAATATTGTCTGGGTGTGGCTCAGTGTTGGAACCTTTGGGCCACTATGTTAATTTCTTTTTGAAAGATTTTGTGCCAACAACTGCGTGCTATATTAGAGATAGCATGCACATGATTAATGTAATTGAGAACCTTCCTTTTGACCCTGTACATGAGACTCTATGTACATTAGACGTAGAGTCCCTATATACTAATATCCCTCAGAGAGACTCATTGCTTGTAATGGAAAGCATACTAAACACAAGGACTCGCCCCCACAGGGTGCCTACCCTGTTCATAATACAGCTATTGGAGATCTGTCTTACACAGAATTTTTTCCTCTATGATTCCGATTACTATCAGCAGGTGCGTGGCTGCTCCATGGGCGCCATTTTTGCTCCTACCCTGGCAATTCTATACATGGACTGGCTGGAAACACACACCATATTGTCAGGCAGCAACCCATTTCATCAGGGTATACACGTGTGGAAGCGCTACATAGACGACGTCTTTTTAATTTGGGATGGCGCAATTGAAGATTTACCGGGCCTCACACACTGGCTTAGTAACAACTGTAATGGGCTTACATTTACTCTATCTTACAACAAAGAAAGTATTCCCTTTCTAGACCTTACTATTCAACATCATGAGGGTCTCCTATACACGTCTCTATTTCGCAAATCCACTGAGAGGAATACCCTCTTGAGTTACAATAGTTGTCATCCTAGAGCTCTCAGGGATAGTCTACCCTACTCACAATTTTTGAGGTTAAGGAGGAATTGTTTCAAGAGAGAGGACTACTTTACAGAGGCAGACATACTATCTGAGAAGCTCAGGTTTAGAGGTTATCCTAAGCGTCTTATAAAACACGCAATGAAAAGAGCATGGTATTGCCCTCGTGACGTCCTACTAGAGCCCAGACAAAGTGAGAGTCAGAACAAAGTAGTGTGTGTGACAACATTTTCCTCGATATCCAACCAGGTAAAACAGTGCATAAAAAAGAACTGGCACATTTTGAATTCAGGCCCCCTCAACTGGGAAACCCCACTTTTTGCTTTCAAGAAAAGTAAAAATCTTAAAGATCAATTGGTGAGGGCGGCATTACCAACTGCAATTGGCAGGAATATTACTCTACATGACCATTGGTCACTACCACCCGTTTTGGGCCATTTCAAGTGTGGCTCCTGTGTGGTCTGTGACCTGACAATTGAGAGCAAGGAGTTTGTGTATAAAAATGTTAAAAATGAACTGCACACTTTTACGAATTGTAATAGCTCTAATCTCATTTATGCTATTCTATGTCCCTGCAACTTAATATATGTTGGCCAGACAAAACAAAAAATTAAACAACGGATATCCCAGCATCGGAGCCGCATCAGGTGCAAGACTGCGAATGCCCCACTGGTTGAACATTTTGCAAGCAAAGGGCATACTGAAAATGAGATTCGCTGGATGGTCATCACACAGATCAGAATACCACCAAGAGGGGGCGATCTGACACGTATGCTTAACAGGGAAGAACTAAAATGGATATTGAAGACAGACAGCCTGAATTCAGGCCTGAACCTTCAAGAGGAATGGACTGCTCTAATTTAGACTGTTCAGGCATAATTACAAGACTTTGGAATGAATGCCGTCTAATTTATTGTCTCAAAATCAATTCTAGTAAATTATGAGTTCTGAAATGTCACTGTGCATGGATATCACCTTATACTTCACCTAAGATGGCTCCTGCACTGAACACCCCTTGTTTGTTTTTATGACTATCCCTCACGTGCACTGGCCAATCACGACACACCCGCCCCTTTTTCACTTCCTGGGTTGTGCACAACAGCACGCCAGGGAACACATCCATGAACGCCAACTCAGGTATGTTTTACAGCTTGGCCGCCCCCCGGTTAATTCATTAAATGTAACAGGGCGGGATCGTAATACCTCTTTCCTGACTCCCGCAGGCCTACCCTGGCGCCGTCCGGTTACGACTGTGTAACTCGGACCCTGGCAGCCCGACATTCGGTAAGCTCAAACGCAATTGCTGGTTTCACTTTAATCTCCGGCACTACATTGCCCGACCTCTAACGTCAGACTTATTTTTATTCATTGACTTTTAGAGGCTTGCCCTCCGGACCTCACTGAGCATTGACTCGCCATGGTCCATACTGACACTGCCTCGGTAAGCACGTCGTTCGTAGGTTCCGTCTCCTCCCACCATCCTAAATAGGCACTGCAGCTTCATAGTACCGCGGTCACCTCACCTGAATGAGCCTGCTCACTGCGTACTGGACGGTAGTTTTTCTACTAAGAGTTCCCGGTTCACGTTAGAATGATAGATGGCACTACATCTATTTTTAAATATCATGACCAACACTATTTGTTCACTCTGAGATGCGGCAGAATAACTTCACTGTGCATGATAGGAGTATGCTATTACACCCTGCACCAAGAGTCACTTCATTGGTTTTTAATTTTTAATTTTAATTTTTAATGTTATTGTCCGTTTTGTTAAAGAATGTCAATTTTCTTATTCTTTCCCAATCTCCTTTAGGCAACAATTTGAGGTTTAATGTTATAAGGCAATTATTTTTCTTTGTCCTGATGATGGTTCCTATTACCCTTTAAGGGAACCGAAACGCCGTCGACTCGCTCAGGCACCTTATACAAACATATTTGATTGTAAAATTGATGTAATGGTGCAAGTTGATATTTTCTGTACAATGAATGTATAAGCAGAAAAACGTTGTTTTGCCTTAAACCCTTACCTTCACTTTTTCAACTGTTCTCACCCCGCAAGTGTTGGGCACAGGCTTGTGTACCGCACAGGGACACTGTGGAAGGTATTCTTGTTATATTTTGGATACTTGTTTATTAAGTAAACCTGAATGACCTCTGTCCGGCTGGACATGTCACTCTAAAATATAGATTGGATTCACGTCTATATTTATTGTCACTGTGTATTTTTCTTTGCATGGGACCATTGTTGATTAAAACCTTTTGTGTGAGGACTGTGGGCGTGGGCGCTACAGCTGAAGGCGTTAAAACTTGCTTTGCAGATACTGCCAACTGACCTGTTTTTTTAGTGATTGTCGATTCTATGACCCCCAAACGATCCTCCAACCTCTTCAACCTCTCTAATATTGGGGATGTGAATGCCCTCAGTAGGTGTTCAATATTTTCGAGGGAGAGTGTTGATAGATTATCAGTAGGAGGCGAAATACTACCAGGTGTTAAGTTTGGTCCAACTTCAATAGATATAGAGGTATTTAGGGAAGATGGTAAATCATGAGGGGCAACCTGATCCAGGTCAGAGGGTAGGATCACAATGCTTGTAGGTACGGGAGCAGCTGTCACTAATCTACCCTTACCAAAATCAGTGTGGCTGATTTTGGCTCTTTGCTGAACCCCTCCCTTCCTCTGTCTCTTGTTTGGCGGTGGCCCAACAGTTTGGCCAACCCCCTGTTTCCCAAGTTTCTTTTTTCCAGGTGGCGGTATTCGTATGTTAGTAGGTATGGTTTCAATTGAGATGGTAATATCGCTTGAACCCACAGTGTTACTTCCTTCTGTACCTCTAATGACTGATAATGATGGAGGGGTCATTCCTCGCAAAAGCATGGGATAACCCTGTGATAGTTGCGAGTCTTCATTTACTTGTAACAAACCCTCAGCCACTTGCACTAGACTGTTCTCTGGTGATGCGCCCCTAGTCAATTTATTTTTAATGGATTCAATGGAGAGTCGGCGCTCTGCCCTTCGTTCTGCCAGATCACACTCCCTGTCTGTATCACCAACGGGCTTTTTAAAGTACTTGTCCAAAGTCCCTTTGTTATTTCCCCCCGGGTCAGGTGACGAGATCTTTCCATGTGTAGCAGCCATTAAATGTCAAACAAGTTTTAAATATGAGCACACAACTAGCTTACTTGTGGATTAAAATCAGGATGGTTAAACAAAAAAATAGATGTTGGAGGGCTGGCACAGCCCGGCCTCCTTCGGCCCCCGAACGGCCACAAAACGGTCCCGCCCTTGTCCCGGGCTTCTCCTGGGACGCTCCCGCGTGCTCCCGCGCAGCGGAAAAGACAACTCCTATTAAAGGAAGGAGGTGTTCAAGGGGCGGGGCAAACAGGGAGAGCGTCCAGGTGCAGGTGATGATGGCAGCGCAGGGACTCCTGGGCAATGGAGTCCCTGTCCCTCACCTGGCGCTCGCAGCCCTGTTATTTCCAGTTCCAGCCCACAAGGTCCAAAGTTAAAGTCCTTAGAGAGGCGAGGCGCCCAGGCACACAAAAGCTTGCAAAAGAAAGCAACCTTGGAAACGAAAACGGCACACAGAGGGCTCTCCCACTCGAAAATCAGCAAGTGTCTCCCCATACTGTTTTTGGAGCCAATAGCTCTGAACAGGATGAGACTTTTAGGTCTCTGCTTTTCAAGGGAATGTGAAACTACAAGGTCCAGCATGCTGTGAGCTAGTGCTTGAAAAAACAAGGATGGGTGAAAGTCACCTTCAAGACACAGGCCAATTGATAACTACGGAGATTGCTCATCCATAGTGCATGAGATACAAAAATGAACACATTGACGTTTGATGACATCGGCGCTGACACCAAAAAAGGACACCCGAAACACGTTTCTGCAATCATATTCATACCTGCTGAAACCTTCATGACAGACAGCAGATTCAACAGTGCATATTTTCCTTGAAGCTGTTATCATTTTGTTGCACACAACTCTGGGGTTGTTTTTTCAAATTATGCTTTGTAATTATATCACTTTTTCAACGCTTTCACTGATCACTGTGCCAGTTGCACATTGTGTATTTTTATTATTACTTACTGTCTCCATTGCACATGGAAATATTATAATACCAGTCAAAACTAAAGTACCAACCTTTGCAAAAAATTACAATCTAGATATTGTTGTGTAATCTCAGTCCTCCTTCATTCATATATTTCCCTTATAGCTGCGGTAAACACAGTAATCTGCATGTAATAGATATAATACATTGTTCTAAATAGGTCCATAAGAAAATATGCAGTGCTGTTCATGGTGTGGGGTTGGTTGTCCGCAGGCGTTGGACGCAGGGCTTGGCTGCTGGCCGTGGTGCGTGCCTCATGGGGTTGGCTGGCTCTGGGATATACGCTTAATGTGTGGTAATAAAATACTACTTTCTGTTACAAAAACCCAGCTATCTGTGAAATACTGGGGGACCCCCCCTCCCTTTAGAAACTGCTGAATAATAAGAGGCTTAACTTAGTCCGTAATTCAACACGGAGGAGTAACAATACCAGAGTTGAAAACAAAACTGAAAGTAGATTACGGCCGAATTCGTGCACCCGGCGCAACTCTGGCCGAAAAAAAAAATAATTACGCGTGGGCTTATGTGCTTCGTTTTTATAGCCCTCTGGTTGGCCAGGTCCCGGGGGCTATCCCAATTTATGTAGCGGGGGGCCTGCAGGGGCACCCGCAGCCCCGGGGAGCGCCACCTCCCCGGGGCTTTATTATTTATATGCGGGGGTCATGTGGCCCCCCGCAGCCCAGGGGACCACCACCTCCCCGGGGCATTGTTAATTATGTTTGGGGGAGCTACGCGGCCCCCCTAGCCCCGGGGACCACCACCTCCCCGGGGCTTAAATACAATAAAAAAGTATAGGGGTGGTTTTGCCTCTCCCACACTGCCCTGGGGAACACCACCTCCCTGCGGCAAACTTTATTTAAATATGGCAGTCTGTTGCAGACCCCTGGCCCCGGAGACCACCACCTCCCCGGGGCTAAGCAAATGATGGGGGGGGGGCACGCGGAGCTCTTCCTGGAGCCCTCGATGGCCCTGGGGACCGCCACCCACCAGGGCCGGCTCCTGCAGTGTTCCGGGATGCCCACCCCATGGGCATTGCCGTAATGCTATGCCAGGGGATGGGAGCTCGGCTCCCGCCCTGTCATAGCAAACTCTGGTCCGCTACATGGAAGCGAGAGCAGGAAACCTTCAATGAAGCGAAGCAGAATTGCTTTTGGGTAAGGGGAGCTGTATGTCAGCTGCTCCCCTTGTCCAAAAGCAATGCCGGCTCCCGCAGGAGTCGGGGAGCCAGCAGGGACCGTGGGTGCATTGGGGCTCCACCAACGTGATGGCCGGGCCCGTGGGATGGGGTCCCCGGGCCATAATTGGCCTCAGGAGGGAGGCCACGCAGCCCCTCTCCCCAAAAAAATGAGGTTGACCAGGCTCCGGGGGATGGGGTCCAGGGGAGGGAGGCCCATGCAGCCCCCCCTCCGGTAAAAAAAAGGAAGGACGGCCCGGGAGATGGGGTAGCTAGGGCCATAATTGGCCTGAGGAGGGACACCACTCGACCTCCGCCAATCAAAATAATAAATAAAAGAGGCTGGCCAGGCCCCAGGGGATGGGGTCCCCTGGGCCATAATTGGGCTCTGGAGGGTGGCCACATGGCCCGCCTTCCAATTTTATTTTATTTTAAACCACAAGGCTGGCCAGACCCAGGGGGAGGGGGTCCCTGGGCCCAGAAGTAGCCCAGGGAAGGGGGGCCATGCAGCCTCCCTCCCATAAAAGAGTTTTTTTTAAAAAACGACAACTCTCCAGAAGCCCTGCCCCCTTCCTGCATGGCTCTGCAAACGCACCTCCTGGTGCGCTCTACATTGGGGGATTAATTCCTCATTGCTAGTGTCTTCCCCTCGCTGCCATTGTTTTGCCCATTTTCCTTCTGTCTTGTATCCAGTGCCTGCTTTGCCTTCTGTCTCCCCCTCGCTGTCCTTGATTGTACCCATTGTGCCCATTTTTCTCCTCTGTTTCCCCCTTGCTGCCCCATTCCCGCTGCTGCGTCGCCTGCGGCCCGCCCCCTCCCTGCCATTCGCTGCCCCTGCCTCCCGCCTCCCAGCTGCTCCTCCCTCCCACATCCCCATATATGGCAGCCGCTGCGTGGTGAGGAGAGCGACACTTCACCTGCTGGTAGGTCGCTCCCCCATCACACAGCTCCGCCTGTGTGCCCTGCCGCTGCTGAAAGTTGAGGCCCTCCTCCACCCGCAGGCTACTACCTGCGCCTCATCCCTGGTGGCAGTGGTAGGCCCTAGGTTTGTATCCTTGTGCCTGTTTTTGCCTCTGTCTCCCCCTCCCTGACATTGTTTTGTCCATTTTTCTTCTGTTTGATTTCTGCATCTTGTGCCCGTTTTTACCCTGTCTCCCCCCGCTGGAACTGTTTTGCCAGTTCTTTCTTCTGCTTGATTTTTGCATGTTTTACCCATTTTCCCTCTGTCTCTCCCTCGCTGACATTGCTTTGCCCGCTTTCATTCTGTCTGGCTCTTGTATCCTGTGCCCGCTTTCCCTTCTGTCTCCCCTCGCTGCCCTTGATTGTACCCATTGTGCCCATTTTTCTCCTCTGTCTCCCCCTCGCTGCCCCATTCTCACCGCTGCGCCCCTGCGGCCTGCCCCCTCCCTGCCATTCGCTGCCTCTGCCTCCCAGCTGCTCCTCCCTCCCACATCCCCGTATATGGCAGCCGCTGCGCGGCTGCGCGCAGAAGGCTCGCCGCTAGCGCGCCTAAGGCAAGCCCGTCTGCGCCCCACCGTGCCTGGGCCATGGCCAGTGCCAGAACCCTTGATCCCCGCACCAGCCAGGACGACCACCACAACTACGACGCCAGCACACTCCACGCTCTCAACCCCGGAAGGACCCACACCTGCTTCAAGGCTGCCACGAAACGCACACGCGGTCCCTTCACCTGCCGGAACTGCAGCTATACCAGCATCAGAGCCGCTGAACAACCCGCCAAGAAAGACCCCAACCACCTCTGATGTATCCTACTGAACACCCACTCCGCACGCAAACACGCCGTCGAGCTCTGGGACCTGCTCGACACAGCAACCCCGATGTTGCCTTCCTCACTGAGACCTGGATAATTGACTCCTCCTCACCCGACCTAGCCATAGCCATCCCTGTCGGCTACAAGATCACCCGCAGAGACAACACCAACGGAGTCGGAGGAGGAATCGCCCACAGGAACAGCATCAGGGTCTCAACAAGCACCGAAGACACTCTCAGCTCCGCCGAACACATGCATTTCCAGATCCACACAGACCCCAACTCCACCCTCAGAGGCACCCTCATCTACAGACCCCCGGAAACCGACCCCAGTTCAGCGACTCCATAGCTGACTTCATCAGCACGAACGCCGTGACCTCCACCAACTACCTCCTCCTCGGAGACCTGAACTTTCACCTGGAGAACAACTACGACAGCAACTCAACAACCCTGCTCGATAACCTCGCCAACCTCAGACTGAGACAACTCGTCACAATGCCCACCCACTCCGCAGGCCACACGCTTGACCCCATATTCTCAGCAAGTTCCCACGTCGCCTTCAGCCATACCACCGAACACCTCTGGACCGACCACCGCTGCAGCCACTTCTCCTTCCAGAAACCCACCATACACCACCACACCCAACAGATCCCCCGTCGTTGCTGGAGAAAGATCACCGAAGACCAACTTCAATCAAACCTCGCTCTCAGCCCACCCACCGAACCCTCCAACACCAACGACGCTGCCCGCAACCTCAGACGCTGGATCGACGACTGCGCCAACACCCTCGCCCCGCTGAAAAAACTCCCCCAACAGAGACACCAGCAAGAGGGCCAGCTGGTTCACGCCAGAACTCCTAGCCTCCAAGCGAACCTGCCGGAAACTGGAGAAGAAATGGCACAGCGAACAGACCCTTGACAGCCACACAGCCCACAAGTACGCCACCCACAACCACCACCACCTCATCAGGACGGCCAAGAGGACCTCCTTCAAGGACCGCCTCGACAACAACGCACACAATAGCAAGGAGCTCTTTAACATTGTGAAGAAACTCTCCAACCCCAGCTCCAACACCAATGACATCCCACCGTCGCAGGCCCTGTGCGACTCCCTCGCCATTTTCTTCCACTGCAAGATAGCAGACATCCACGACAGCTTCAACACCCAGACAGCCCCAACAGAAAGCAACACAACAGGCTCTCCGCACACCATCGACCACGACCCCCTGCTAGCCTGGACCAGCATGAGCATCGATGACACCATCAAGACCATGAGCACAATCCACTCCGGCTCCCCGTCAGACCCATTTCCGCACCACATCTTCAACAAAGCCTGCAGCTCCATCTCACCCCACTTGCGCAACATAATCAATCTCTCCCTCGATACCGCGACCTTCCCAGAAAGCTGGAAACACGCCGAGATTTACACCCTGCTCAAAAAACCCAAGGCTGACCCTAAAGACCTCAAGAACTTTCGGCTCATCTCTCTGCTCCCATTTCAGGCCAAGGTCATCGAGAAGATCATCAACGGACAGCTAACCCGATACCTCGAAGAAAATAGAATCCTGGACCATTCCCAGTTAGGATTCCGCATCAACCACAGCACCGAGACTGCCCTCATTGCTGCCACCGACGACATCAGGATACTGCTGGACAACGGTGAGACCGCAGCCCTCATCCTCTTGGACCTCTACGCCGCCTTCGACACCGTTTGCCACCGCACACTACGCACGCGCCTCCACACCACAGGGATCCGAGACAGAGCCCTGGAATGGACCACCTTCTTCCTCTCCGGCAGAACCCAGAGCGTCCGCCTCCCACATTCCGATCTGAAGCCTCCAAGATCCTCCCTCAGCCCGACACTGTTCAACATTTACATGGCCCGCTCGCACACGTCGCCCGATAGCACGACCTCAACATAATCTCCTACGCTGACAACACTCAAATGATCCTCTCCCTCACTAAGGACCCTATCACCGCCAAATGCAACCTCCATGAAGGAATGAAGGCCGTTGCCGACTGGATGAAGACCAGCCGACTAAAACTGAACACGGACAAAATGGAAGTCCTCAACCTCAGCCTGTAACGACTCCTAGTGGCCGACGGCACCAGTGGCGTAACAAAACTTGAGGGGGCCCCCCTGCAAAGTACATAGAGGGGGCCCCCCAGCGGCCCGGCCCATCACCTACCACTTCGCACCACGGCCCAAAAATCTGATCTATTTTGATTTGAAACCTCCAACATTTAATGAAATGCTTCTATATTGGCCTTATCAAAGTTCTAATAACAAAGTGGGAAATACTCAACATATAAAATACCCCATTTGTAAAATTGCCAGGAGTAGACTATTTAACTGAGTCAGCAATCAGTGCAATGCCATGGGGCGATCCTATTGTCTCAGGAACTGCCTATTGCTAAAGAACAACCATGAAGGGTCTGAGTTAGAATTTATATTGATGGACAAATCTTAAAACTTTGAAAGTCTAACCTAAACCTGCAATTACACAGACTCAAATGACAATATACATGAGTACACAAGCTATAAAACAGTATCCTGCCAACTCCAAGAGAAATAAACACAAATTATCTGCATGCCATACACTTGTGACTGTCCAGTGTTGTGCATGAAAATAACGTCAACTGAGGCAATTTCAAATCCTACCATCATGTCTTTATGAGTAAGCAGGGCAAAAATGTGCAAGCAAGAGGCTAAGGATAGAAACTGCTTCGATGTTTAAGAACATTGATGTAGGTGTTTTTCAGTTTGAAGTTAATATTTCTATTGTAAGCAATGCTAATTACAAGATTGAAGGCGTACGTATTACAAGCAAGTGCAATCAACACCATAAATAGCACAGAATGTAGAATAAAAACTAACCATATCAGCAAGCACCTAATTACAGAATTTATACAAACTATAGTTGGTAAAGCAATGGAAAAAGTGCAAATACTTTCAAAGTGCTTAATAAAGCAATCACAGTTCAGCAATATTTAAAAAAATCGAGCATGTTTTGTAAAACAATCCCCCTTTCTTCTTGCATCAAGGTGATCCAGGGTCTTCCCTTGTCTGTATCTCCAGCGTTTCCCAGGTTTGTGTCAATCCATGAATCCTAGTGCAGGTGTTTCCCAGTGGCTGTTTATGTATCCCAGTGTCTATCTACCAGTGTCTTCCCTTGTCTGTATCTCCTAGTCTCCCAGTGTCTCTTCGAGTCTTCCAGTGTCTGTGTCTTCCAGTCTTCCAGTGTCTGTGTCTTCTAGTGCTTGTGTCTCCCAGTGTTTTCCCTAGTTTGTGTCTATCCAGGAAACCCAGCGCAGGTGTCTCCCAGTGTCTGTTTATGTCTCCAGTGTCTATGTCTTCCAGTGTCTCTTCGAGTCTCCTAGTGTCTGTGTCTTGCAGTGTCTGTGTTTTCCAGTGCTTGTGTCTCCCAGTGGCTGTGTATTGCAGTATTCATGTCTCTAAGAGTCTTCCTCTTTCTATGTCTTCCAGTGTTTGTGTTGCAGTGTCTTCCTTTGCCTGTGTCTTCCACTGCGTGTGTCTCCCAGTGTTTTCCCAGGTTTGTGTCTATCCAAGAATTCCAGTGTAGGTGTCTCCCAGTGGCTGTGTATTGCAGTATTCATTTCTCTAAGAGTCTTCCTCTTTCTATATCTTCCATTGTTTGTGTCTTACAGTGTCTTCCTTTGTCTGTGTCTCTCAGTGTTCATGTCTCCCAGTGTCTGTTTGCGACTCTCAGTCTCTGTGTCGCTCAGTGTTCTTGTCTCCCAGGGTCACTTGCCTGTGTCTCCCAGTGTTTTCCCATGTTTGTGTCAATCCATGAATCCTAATGTAGGTGTCTTCCAGTGTCTGTTTGTGTGTCACAGTGTCTATGGTCTTCCTGTGTTTGTGTCTCACAGTGTCTGTGTCTCTCAGTTTTCTTGTCTCTCAGGGTCTTCCCTTGTCTGCATCTCCCAATGTTTTCCCATGTTTGTGCCTCTTGGTGTTTGTGTATCCCAGTGTCTTCCTTTGTCTGTGTTTTCCAGTGTTTGTGTCTTCCAGGGTCTTCCTTTTTCTATGGTATTCCCTTAGGTATGTTTCCATTTATACAGCACAGATGGAAACAATATGCACCTTTATTGCTTATATCTTACTCTGGGCATATCCTTGCAAAGTGTGACTCCACGTCTACAAAGTGAGACAATTCATTTTTTTATTTTATTTTACAAATCATTATTTTCAGGTGTGTTAATAAACCTGGATGATCTGAAAAGCACCAGGACCACAACACCAAGAAGGCATTAGGCCGCTCAACTGAAATTCAGCATTCTTGATAACATTGAGTCATCTGGAAACTTGCAATCTACGAACCTCGTCGCCACATCACGCACACACAACTGTGAACATTATTGCATGAGTTCTACCTGCAGCCATTTAAAACTACTATATGTTATACCATGTTTAGGTCCAACCTGCATTTTGCAAAACAGTTTGGAAGGCTCTCTGCTATAGTAACCAAGTTATACACAATATACTTAAATAGACTATTTTAAAAATGTAATTGGTGCCTTTCTTTACCATACTTCAATTAACAATAGCTGCACGATTTGCCTTGAGCTCTGAACAATGTGATGAAACACGTATTATTATCTAACATGATTGGCTTTCACAACACAGTAAACAGGTGTCCATGCTACCACTGTGCCTACTAAAATCGGCTGACGCTTGACATGATCTGGTCACTGATAACGGTAGCGTATCTACACGAAAACCATTTTTTGTTTTTTTTTTGTAGAGTTTTATATAGCGCGAACTAGATTGGGTATCAGAGCGCTTTACATAGCACCAGTTACGTTACATGAGGACACACATTTATTTTTACTAGGCACAGGAAGATTAAGTGATTGGCCCAGAATCACTGTCACAGGAGGTTTAGCGTCATTACCGAGACTCGAACCCAGTTCCGCCAGGTCCGAGGTCGAGCGCCCTAGCCGTTAGGCCAACTCATCTCCCCTGGATTGATAACATTCTTTAGGCTTAATTTATTCATGCGGCTTGTTCCCTTTAATCATGGCTGCTTTACTGACTCTAGGTTGGCCGTGTGTGATTATGATGTTTCAATTAATGAGAACTTGCATACAGTCTTGGTCTGTCTGAAATATAATTATTTGCATTCTAAATATATACTTCCACTCTTGAAGTCAATGAATTTGACCCAAGTGAGTCCTGCATAACTGTTCCTTCAGTTTTTAACCACCCCCACAGGGTGCTACTTTTTTATCCCACCATCTTTCTGGCGTATTAAAGTCAATATCATTGTAATTTATCTGATTCTTATTTTTATTAAATGTATTGTACTGTGCTTGACTTTTATGATGTTATTTCCCAAAATCGAATATTGATTGACTTCATATTCATGGGTGGGTGCCCAAAAAAGCAGGGATCGTAGTTCATCTTCTTATAGGAGGGCAAACCAGAACTGTTCCCTGCAACCAGAAGCCAAGGTTATAGGCATTATGTTAGAAAGATTTAATAGAGTGCATTTCTGGGAAGGTGTTTAAAAGGCGTTCACAATGAGAAACTCAAATTGAATTCCACAAAAGCTCAGACAGGTGTATCAGGGTTTTGATGTCAGCCTCCAAAAATTGAGTCCTGAATCATACAGAATAATCAACCTCCTGCTTGTAGGGAGAACAACAGAAGTGGGCAGGGGGGCTACATGCATTGTTGACACAGGCACCCAGGATGCCCTTTCTTTTAATCATAACTCGTGCCGGTTTACATGGGGCAGACTCTCAACACTTCACTTAAAAGCCCAAACTGGATGTGTGCTTGCTCACCACATTACACAGCAATGGGTAGACATTCCTAATGTTAAATGCCCTTGTTGGTGTACGGGACCAACAGCCAACTGTGTGGTTTGAATCAAAACATTGAATACAGTCGTCATAAAAGGTACCTAGATGAAAGAGCTGGCAGAGAGAATTTTATAAAACTTTATATGGGCTATGAAGAAATGGAACTTGTGTCTCTCATCCTGGCTTTGTGACATTAAAAGATGCTGATTAGTCAGAAGTGCCTGTGCCAACGAGTGAGACATATAGCAAACAATTAAATTTGGCACAGATAACATGTACATTGTCCCATCTTTGTGTGTATGAGGAAGAGAGCATGCATGTGTGTAAACGTCTTTGCAAGAAAGGTGTGGGTAAGAGTACAATCCTGTAAACACTAATGCCAGCCCCTGAATCAATAAGGGGAAATTAAAATGTGTTTATCTCATAAGTGTAGTCTGCTAGCACTTTATGCTTAGTGGGCAAAGCTGTAGATATGCAGTAAGCATCTATCTGCAATTATTTATGATGCAGAAGAATGACAGTCAACAGTTTAATTTCGTGAAATGCCCTACTTTGTAAAAAAAATTAAATAAGCATGAAAACCAAACTAATAAGCACTATGGAAAGATGCACTGTAATGGGAGCATACTCCACATATAATAAAACGAAAAATTAAAATCAAGAAAACATGAATCTTCACTTAACTTCCAGCTCTGTTAAACGTCTTGTAATGACAAATAGTTTCCTATTAGTAGCAATAAACGACAACTGCACTAAAACGAGAAAAAGAAATGCATCTAAGTAAAAATGTTCCTCTCTTTGAATTAGAACACATTCGACAAACCCAGACTGATCTAGAAGGCAGAAAATTCCAACCTTGCAGCACACAGTAGAAAAGAAAATCGTGTGCCAGGATAAATCGCAAACAGCCACTCACGTTTCCTGAAAGCAGTTTGCACGTTTGGAATAAATAACGTTAACAACCGAGTCCGTTGATATAAACAGAGGGATTTATCTTCTGGCTTATTGTAACAAACTGGCTCCATCTCCGCTCGACACTGGCCTGGGCAGAACAGTTGGGCCTCACTTGCTTCCTCTCACCCCGAGCTCGCTTGTCGCTTCTCCTGCCTTGCCTGTTGAGCTCAAGTTTCCTGCTCTTGTCTGTGTAGCTCATCAAAGTTTATGTCAGAGCCTGCATTAAAGTGCGCAGCAAGTGGAACATCCATTGTGAGGAATCTCAGCAAGCAGCACGCACGACGTGCAAAAGAGGAGCGCGAGCATGACGTATTTACATACAGGAGCCTCTTGACGTACTCCGGGTGGGCGTTCTTGGACTGGAGTGCTGCGCCCAGTGGCGTAACATTTATGTCTACGTCCCTGCACTCAATTACTACTGGTGTACAATCTTCAATCTACTGCATGATTTTGAAGGTTAGTTAGAAAAAAAAACGTTTTATTTAACAAACGCTATTTCAGTACAAAGAAACCAATGCAGTGACTACTGTATGCAGAGGGGGCCCCTTCGAGCTCAGGGGCCCCCCCGCAATCCGTGGGCTGCGGGGGCCTTTGTTACGCCCCTGGACGGCACTGGGGGCAGCCCCGACACCCACCGACCACGCACGCAACCTAGGAATCATCCTCGACTCAACGCTCTCCATGACCAAACAAGTCAACACCATCTCCTCCTCCTGTTTTAACACCCTCCGCATGCTCCGCAAAATCTACAGGTGGATCCCGACAGAAACAAGAAGAACAGTCACCCAGGCCCTCGTCAGTAGCAGACTCGACTACGGAAACGCCCTCTACGCAGGAACCCCAACCAAGCTCATCAAACGACTGCAACGCATCCAAAACGCCTTGGCACGACAGATCCTCGACGTACCACGCCACAGCCACATCAACCCCCACCTGAGAAACCTGCACTGGCTACCCGTCAACAAGAGAATATCCTTCAAGCTCCTCATCCATGCACACAAGGCACTCCACAAAACCGGCCCAGCCTACCTCAACAAACGACTTTCCTTCTACACCTTCCCGCGCTTCCGAAGGAAACCCACCGGTGGGAGGTCCTTCTCCCACCTCGCCACAAAGACCTGGAGCACCCTCCCACTGAACCTACGACAGACCGAAGACCTGCTGACCTTCAGGAGGCTACACTCAAGACCTGGCTGTTCGATCAGTAGCGGACAATGCCTTGAGACCCTCATGGGTATGTATTGCACTCTACAAATGTTGTTGATTAATTGATTGATAGTGAGGGTCACTGGGGGCCAACTAGGCCACCAGGAACCTCCAGTAAGCCCCACACAGTGGGATTGCTGAGAGGTAGTACAGGCAATGCCCCTTTTTACACCACTCTGCAAACACACCTCGTGGCACACTGCTAGTGGGGTGACAAAGTCCCCTTGTGTCTTGAGGACCTCAGGACTAAAGTGGACTTCATACCCCAGGCACACGGCGCATTTGCAGAGTGGTGTAAAAAGGGGGCATTGCCTTGTACCAATCTCAGCAATCTAGCATAGGTTTTAGGGACGTTATAGTTAGGGATTAGCATTTAAAAAACCTTTGACATTCACTGAAAAAAACACAGGTTTCAAGGACAGACATTATAGTTAGTTGGACACTTCACTCATACAAAATCAGTGAAATTCGTCCATTATAGTTAGTTGAACTAACTATAACTTGCGTCCCCGCAATGCACTGCTGATGACATCACATATTACATCACTCATGACATGGTCAGTGATATCACTGATGACATCTCAAATGACATCACTGATGACAACATCCAGTGACTGTGTGTTTCTGTACAGTTTAAATATGTTTTATATATATATATATATACATACATATATATATATATATATATATATATATATAAATATATATATATATATATATATATATATATATATATGTAGTAGTACAGTAATCCAGCCCCCCACTAGGCGGAAACAAGGTAGCTCTGAGCGCAACGAGGGTGAAGCGGTTAGCCGGTTGTGAGCGAGCAGCTGGACTACGGTGTTGGAGGACTCCAGGTCCGGGTCGTTTGCCGAGCAGGTGAGACGCTTGCTCTTGTGCGCCGAAGGAGCCCGTTTGCCAGATAAATGTGGGTGTGGAGACTAAAAGGACATTGCGACCTGTTATTTCCCTACCGCACTTACCAAATATCTTTCGGATTTAAGGTTGCTGGTTGGATTGGGAGATATAAATGAAAATAAGTCGCTAAAACATTTTTGAACTGTGCATATCTATATAACTGCCTGAAATAACGCTATCGTGTCCACAACTGACGTGCTCAGGAACCGTGATGAGCGTGCGGATGCTATGTTTGCTAATATGCCGGTAACTTCTGGGACCGGGCAACAGCTTAATGTGCAAGCAACGGAAGTGAAAGACATAAAAAGCTTACTGAAAAA
This sequence comes from Lissotriton helveticus, assembly GCF_964261635.1. Lineage (NCBI taxonomy): Eukaryota > Metazoa > Chordata > Amphibia > Caudata > Salamandridae > Lissotriton > Lissotriton helveticus. The sequence goes on along the minus strand of NC_136070.1, from coordinate 1,225,410,083 downwards.
ACTTAGAAAAACTACAAATGTGTTAACCAAGTGGTGGGAGCGTAAATCCCTGGAGAAATACAAGGAGGCTGGAAGGGTGCCCAGAGGATTGCGTGTTCTGATTGCCCCCTCGTTTGATAAACCGAATCCTTTAATGCTGAAGGAATGGGCTACGAATAATTTGGAGTGCTCCATGAACATGGTGATAATGCTTGTGAAATACGCCGAGATAGATAGAGTGGAAATAGCGGCAGAGATCGAGCTATTAATTGCGGAACTTGATGCTCTTGATCAAAAAGATGTTGTAAAGAAAGGAAGAGAGGAGATACAAAGACGCCTTGACAAACATGAGAATGTTATAATGAATCGGAAAATAACCAAATATGCACGTGATAAACGCGACTACGAGACTGGACGTATTTTTACTTTCGCCAAGCGCTTTGACAATGTTAAAATCTGGCGATTAATAGGGTCCAACCACCACTAATCTCTGTAAATCAAGGAACTGTCTCTAAAGTTGCATCAAGTTCAGGAATGAGTGCTCTGTCTAGTAATGATGAATCAATTCCAAATGAAAACGAGCTACATTTAAACATGTCGGAACCCCAAAGCTTCACTCCCTCGGAAGAATTGGGATTCATGATAGAGGATCGACGTCAAACGCTCAGATCATGGGCACCCCAAATGCAGCCACAAAATGTTGCAGATGGAACAAGCAACGTAAAGAGAGGAGGAAAGCGCGGAGGCTTCAAGAAAAGAAATTGAATACTCATGTTACATCATCTGTCAATACTGTTATAAACATGACTGAGCTCGAATTAAATACTGCAGAATTACAGCTTCTGTCTTTGGGACTTTCTTTCTGTCCAAAAAGCAATTTTAAATATGTACAATCTCGCATTGACATTTTTAAATTTATCAGGAAGTTAAAACTTATTATGTTCCACAAACTTAAGAAAGCAAATGCTAAAACAACTCTGATCAATGCTAATAACCAGCCTAGCACTCGCTTTCAAGTAGCTGATGTATCTGCATTACGCACAGTTAGTAGTTTAGCAGATGATAATGATGATATCGTTTTGAATACACAAGAAGATCTTTTAGGTATGGGTATTTCAACCTCTAACGCTGCCCTTACTCCCTCTCGCCCACCATCGACATCTATGCCAGTCATGGCAAGAGATGACATTGATATTTTTGGTGATTGTGTGATTAATGACCTTAAAGCTCTTCACAAAAAATGCATTTCTATGAGTAAAAAAGGTCAGTATAGAGAGCAACAATATTCCCGCCTAATGGATAAACTTACTAAAGAAAAAAACATTATAATTAATAAAGCATATAAAGGCGGGAATATTGTCTTATGGCCTCGTGATGCATATTTGGAAGAGGCTAGAAAATATTTGAGTGATGTCAATTGTTATAAGCAGGTAGCTTTTCCTATTCTTTTGAAAGTTAAGGATCAGACTTTTAAAGAACTTTCTAAGTGGAGGAGGGAGAGTTTGATTGACAAGGATGAGTACAATTTTTTAAGAACAGAGTACCCCATTACTCCGACCTTGTATTTACTCCCTAAAGTACATAAACAGATAACCCCAGTGCCAGGACGTCCTATTATTTTGGCTCAAGGTAGCCTGCTTGAATCAATGTCCAAGTACGTTGATTTTTTTCTTCATGACTATGTAGCTGATTTGCCTTCTTTTATTCGTGATACAGGACACTTTTTGGAAAAACTTAAAGATGTAATTTGGGAGGACGGTTATCACTTTTTAGTGATGGACATCTGTTCCTTATATACGAGTATTAATCATCAAGATGGCTTGAATGCTATTAAATTCTTCCTGCCTAACAGAAATATCTGTTATAATGAGCACAACAAAATGTTACTCCATATGACGGAAATGTGTTTGACTAATAATTTCTTTATTTTTAACAAGGAATTGTTTCATCAATTTAGAGGTGTAGCTATGGGGGCGTGCTTCTCTCCCAGCTATGCGTGCTTGCACGTTGGCTGGTGGGAGAAGCACATCCTCATGCAGACCCACATAGACGATTATTCTGAACACGTCATCAGATGGTGGCGTTTCATCGACGACGTGTTTGTCATATGGAAAGGTACAAAGGAATCAGCTCTGGATTTTGTCAGGAAGATAAATAGCAATTCCCTAAACTTGAAATTTACAGCACAAGTCAGTGATTCTAGGGTAGAATTTTTAGATGTTGAGGTGTTTGTTGACCACATGAATATTTGCACAAAATTACATCGCAAAGCAACAGCTGGAAATTCCATCCTGCATGCCAGTAGTGCTCACCCTAGGCACCTCATAAAAAGTATTCCTTACGGTGAGTTTTTACGTATTAAGAGGATCTGTAATAGAAAAGAGGATTTAGACATTTGTTTAAACGAATCCAAGGAAAGATTCTTAAATAGAGGATATAATGCCAAAGATCTACAATGGGCGCTTGATAAATTGAATACATGTGTCCCAATAGAGGTTAGTGAGGCAATTGATGAGAATCCTGTTGAAATAACTGCTCCACCACCAGTAAGGTTAATCACTACTTTTAGTAGTCAGGAGCAAGACATTAGGAACATTGTGAGTAAACACTGGCCTATCTTACACACTGACATTACTCTGTCTCCGGAACTTCTTAATCAGCCCACTGTCACTTTCAGAAGAGCACCATCCATGCGAGATGCTTTAGTTAGAACTAATCCTGAAGTGATTGATAAAAGAAATTGGCTGACTGACAAAAGGGGTTTTGTAAAATGCTTCTCTTGTCGGGCCTGTAAGTTCGCAATTAACAAACAGTCTTTTTTGGATCCTTTCTCAGGCATGCTAAATAAGATCAATGGTTATTTCACTTGCAAAACTGATTGTGCGGTATATGTTTTGGAATGTATGTGTCATCTATCATACATCTGTAACCAAAAGATGTACAAAGTTCCCCAAGGGGTTAGTATGGCTGAATGGTCTCTCTCTCTCTCTGAGTGAAGGTGTATATAAGCGTCAGGGAAAAAAAATGTCCCTTGTCGGAACTAGGGATGCCTCACACAACTTACTAGCTTCATGACCGCTGTCATTTTGCCAGAAGGTTGTCTCGTCTCATCATCGGCTTCCTGCTCCGGCGTCAGGCCGGCGCTGCAATGCCTGACGGGTAGCACTGAGTGCTACGCTTTTGTGGAGTTCTTTTGTTCCTGGCCGTTGATCGAGTGTGTGTGAGGGGCCTAAGTGGTGGAGTAGTGAGCGTGAGGGGGTGTGTGTTTAAAAAAAGGTTAGTATAGTCTACTAAGACACCTTTATTCATGTAGCTAACTACCATGTTAAAATAAGTGAAGGGAGGGGTACCGGGACTCAAAAACTATTGAGGTTGGTCTCGTTCAACCCTCGCCTATGATCAGGTCAACATGTTTCATGCCCTATCGGCAATTCTTCAGGACCTTAATTGTGCTCATAAACTCATATTAAGCCCGCAAAGGGCTAGGGAGTGCGTAATATAGAACCTGAGGGGTCACAGACCGAAGCAGGTAGGTGTCCTGCGTAGGAATCCACCCTAAAATGAAGGAAAATAAATAAATAAATATCCTCCATAGACACATACATGCTGAAGGTCAATGTTGTATATATAGAGAGCGAAACACAAGGCCCCTTAAGTGAGGCGTTAATTTTCGCCCAATGGGGTCATGTGAATCGGCTGTGAGAGAGAGTAAAGAGATTATACACACCTTTAGTATTTAAAGGCGGTCAGCTATGTCCACATTGGGCGTCTAACAAATATTCCGTAACTCATGCGTATGTCAGATAATATATGTTAGTATTATGAGGAATGTGGCGCCATATCAGCTCAAAGAATAGGCAGGGGGGGCAAAAAAGTACAGGCAGAGGGGACAAAAAAGGTATTCGTTGTCGATCTTACCCTCAGTCTCTGATGCTGGTCCCCACAGTCTGTTCTCATGGGACCTGCGCTGAAAGGTAAGTATCTGCCAAAGATAAACAGGGGAAGGGGGGGGGGAAGGGAAGATGGAGTAGGGAGGAGGAAAACGGGTTTAGGATGGCGGGTGATTCTCCCAAGGGGTAGGAATGTGTGAAGAGGGCGGAAACGACCAACAATCCATCTGTGGTCTCGCCCACCACCCGTCGGTACCCGTAAAAACATACCACTCAGGGCAGGCTGCAGCGGGAGTGGAAACCCAGCGGGAACCGATCGGGCCCCCAAACCAACCACAGCGCCATCCCAGGAATGAATCACGGTCCATCCCAATGGAGTTGTTACCTCCATGTCTCAGAATCTAGGGAAAGGGGCCGAGAAACTGAGACGACCCTCTAGAAGTGGCCACCGCGGTGGTCGGGGACCCGGGGGCACCACGCGTGTCGCGCCCACGCCACACACCCGGGTGAGGGCAGTTTCCAAGAACCCCTGAGTGGGGGAGAAACAAGATCCAAATGGCCTCGTTCGGCGGTCCAATAAGCCCGAGAAAGTCTCAGGGTCTTGGGCTTACTGCATAACACCCCCCTACTACATTACACCCCCTTACCTTGGCAGCGCGAGGACTTAACCTCTCGGCACCTAAACCCACACACCGGCGTGTCGCTCGGCACGTAGAACAGCTGGCAGAGTTCAACGGTGCCTGACGCTGTTAAGAGTCGTTGTCTGGGGGCGTGTACCGCCGTTGGTTGCTTAGCAACGCGGCCACGCTGGTCCGGGGACGTGGTGCAGGGTTATGACGTGTATGCGTCGGTGCTTTGGATTAGCGCGCCATCTTGGAATGGGGTAGTAACTCTAAGGGAGCCTGTGATCTCAGTGTTGTCCCTTCTGTTGGTAATATGGAAATCGAAAGGTTAAATGGTAACTTGTGATTAAATCCATAGAGCTCCACAATGATGGATATTACGGCAGGGTCGGCCGCAGCGATCATTGTGATGGTGGAGGAGGGGCTTATCGGCAGGGGCGAGTAATGCTGGGATTGAGGCGTGTTAGTAGCCGTTTTAGTGAGAGACAATCCCATCGTTGAAAGCATAATAGCTGCAAGGGTGAACTGAGGGTAGGGTAACGTATAATAGTGTGTCACATCAGCCCCATCTTAGCGGGTGATAAAATCTGTGGAAGCTGTCAGTGTTTGGAAACCATGTCATGCAGGTTTAATGCATATGGATGTGGTTGGCTTCAAACAGGAAGTCTGCCACACTGGCATTAGTTTATTTGGCTAGAATATTCCAGGGAACGGAATCATTCAGTCCCTGGGTGTCTAATTGTAAACGGTGCACCCATCTCTGTTCAATTCTGTATAGGGCCTGTTGGTTTGATGAGGGATGCCATTCCAAAATCACCCATTGCATGGTCTCAGCGGCGTGGCCTTGTTGCTTGCAATGTTCATATAGCCGGGAATGAGTCTTGGTACAGCGAATATTGCTGTTATGTTCCATAATGCGAACCTTGACTATGCGCATCGTCATTCCAATGTACTTCAACCCACACGGGCAGGTCAGCATATAAATGCACTTGCTACTGTTACAATTTGTGTGTCTGTTCAGCTGCCATGTAAAGGTGTCAGATAGTTGGACTGCTTTTGTTTGTGTTGTTTGGGGACAGACAACACAATTGCCACAACGAAAATGTCCCACAACTGGGGGCAGGTCCCAAAGGGTGTTCTGAGGGCGGATACTTGTCTTCTTTGGTCGGGTATGGACTAATTGGTCCTTGAGATTGGTAGTTCTTTTGAAGGCAAAACGAGGGCGGGGGATGTCCAAGTTTACAGAATTCAAGATACCCCAGTGAGTGTTCACTGTTTTTTAGATGAACGAGGAATTTTTTGTGTAAGAGGTTATCATACATCGGCAGTGCCAAACTCCCTGTGTTTAATAGGATCCTCCAGCACTTGTGGGCAATCGTGAATTCTGATCCATCATATCCGGTTGCCCACCATTTTAAACTTGTGCATCATAATAAATTGGAGGACTTAAAATACTATGTAATTGACTCTGTTCCTAAATCAATACGTGGTGGAGATAGAGAAAAGAAACTTCGCCAGTAAGAGAGTCGATACATAGTGAGACTAAATACTAAGATACCTAATGGTCTCAATACAGGGGAAGATTTGGCCCATTTCTTATGATTATACTAATCATGTTGGTTTTGTACAGATATAGAACTGAGGGCCCGATTCACAGAACTAAGTTAAGATAAAATCCTAAACTTACTACGATTTTGGTATTCACAGAAGGCACATACTCATTTTGGTATTCACAGAACGCACTTACTCATTTCGGTATTCACAGAAGTTAGGAGTCCTAACTTTAGGACTCCTAAATGCCTTCTGTGAATACCGAAAGTCTTAAAATTAGGATTTTTCTCAATTTAGTAGTAGTAAAGTTAGGACTCCTAACTTTAGGACTCCTAAATGCCTTCTGTGTATACCGAAAGTCTTAAAGTTAGGATTTTTCTCAATTTAGTAGTAGTAAAGTTAGGACTCCTAACTTTAGGACTCCTAAATGCCTTCTGTGAATACTGAAAGTCTTAAAATTAGGATTTTTCTCAATTTAGTAGGTGTAAAGTTAGGACTCCTAACTTTAGGACTCATAAATGCCTTCTGTGAATACCGAAAGTCTTAAAGTTAAGATTTTTCTCAATTTAGTAGTAGTAAAGTTAGGACTCCTAACTTTAGGACTCCTAAATGCCTTCTGTGAATACCGAAAGTCTTAAAATTAGGATTTTTCTCAATTTAGTAGTAGTAAAGTTAGGACTCCTAACTTTAGGACTCCTAAATGCCTTCTGTGAATACCGAAAGTCTTAAAATTAGGATTTTTCTCAATGTTACTACTACTAAACTGAGAAAAATCCTAATTTTAAGACTTTTCGGTATTCACAGAAGGCATTTAGGAGTCCTAAAGTTAGGAGTCCTAACTTTACTACTACTAAATTGAGAAAAATCCTAATTTTAAAACTTTCGGTATTTACAGAAGGCATTTAGGAGTCCTAAAGTTAGGACTCCTAACTTCTGTGAATACCGAAATGAGTAAGTGCGTTCTGTGAATACCAAAATGAGTAAGTGCCTTCTGTGAATACCAAAATGGTAGTAAGTTTAGGATTTTGTCTTAAGTTAGTTCTGTGAATCGGGCCCCGTGTGTTTACTTGATGTTGGGCTCAATATCAGGTTCCATTCCTCTTTCATTTAATCTACGATCATGATATGTCTACCTCTTGATTGATTATGGTCTTCTGATACAAGTTGTATGTATGTATATACATGAATTTAGGTTTTATATTATGGGTATTATATTTATTGAATATAATGGATTTGTATCATAACCTTTTATTCTGCGTTATTTTATTGGTCTTCTAGCTTGTTCTAGTTTGACTAATGGACTTTTTGGCAGAGGGTTAATATTCTATTGTAAATATCTGTATATATTTGATGTCTTTATGTACTCAATATCTATCCCACTAAATTACCTATTTTTATTCATATATGTATTTATTTGTACGGTGTTAGGAACTGATCCTTTTTTCTTTCATATTTGAAACCATAGTATTATGTGTAAACTAAATAATTTATTTATCTCTTTGTTGTTTCTGTAAGACTTGCTTGATGTTTGCATCCGCATACTCATCTTATTTTAATTATTATTAATGTATGGCTGTTAACAGCTACATTTCACATTTTGCACATTGGGTTTTTACTATGATCAATTTTTTTGTCATATTGTGCAACATTGGTAGTCCTTTCTATGGATTAGGATTTGGGCACTTGCCCCGGATTTTTCTTGATTATAACTAAAATATTTGTAAAGTCCAGTTTTTAATTAATTGTAGTAATATTTAAATCATGTTCAACAATGTATAATTTTAATTGTTGAACCACTGTTTTTTTTTTTTTGATAAGACTACAGGACTGGATCTTGCACGATTGCATTATGCACTTTATAAATGACTATTAGTCTTTTTACCCTTTCCATGTGAAAAATGGGAGGGTTTTAAATTGTTTCATAGTATTTATGGGTGGTGTTTTTTCCTGGCATGTCATGTGATCAAGGCCGGGGCAACCCGGCTGAAACGCGTCATGTTGTGAGAAGGCTTCAATAAACTGCACTAAACTTTAAACCTTTTGTGGTGGTCCATTCCTGGTGAAGGAGTTCGCTTTTTTTCAACTCAGGATTTGGTTTATATATATATATATATATATATTCACTGAAAAAACCATAGGTTATAGACAATATATAGTTAGGAATTAGCATTTACAAAACCTTATTTTACTCACACAAAACCATTGAAATTCCATATATAGTTAGTTGCACTAACTATATATCGCGCACCCGCAATCCACTGCTGATGATGTCACATATTACATCATTCATGACATGGTCAGTGACATCACTGATGACATCACTGATGACATCTCAAATGACATCACTGATGACATCACTGATGACAACATCCAGTGACTGTATGTTTCTGTAAAGTTAAAATATGTCTTACATATTGAAGAATGAGTGGATGTATAAGTGACTGGATGAAGGATTTAGTAGGTGCATGACTGACTGTATAAGTGAGTGATTAAATGTGTCTCACTGAGTGCATGGGTTAGTGACTAAACTGTTTTAAATTGTGCATCATTGTGTCTGTTGTTCTGTAATCTGATGCATGTGTTGATCATTAGCTATATGACTAACTATATGGGTTATTCATTGGTTGACCAAGTATTTGTATGGGAGACTGAGTGTGTGTGTGGGTGTCTGGGAGGTGTATGACTCTGTGCATAGATGTGTGAGCAGTTGATTCACTAGATGTATGGGTTCAAAAGTGCATGTGGAAACAGCTGTATGGGCGGTTGACTGTGTGCATGAGTGTATTGGTGAGTGAATGGATATCTCAGTGCTACATGTCAAAGTAATTACATATGTAAAACACAGTACATGTGAGAGTTGACATATATAAATAACTGTGCATAAGAGCCAGTGAATGTGTGAGTGGCTGTATGGATCATTGTGAACTTGTATCAGGGATTGTATAACAGAGTAAATATGTGTTATTATATGTTTCAATAAGTAAGGTGTGTATAACTATATAGTTGATGAAATGGAGGTGTGATTGATTCTTTGCATGACTGACTAGGTGTGTGAGTAACTCCATGGATGAGTGACAGTCTGTGAGTGTCTGTTTACACTGAGTGTATCTAAGGTTATATTGGAGTCTGAAGAGGTTCATCGTATCATCACATGAATGATGTTATCAGTGATGTGATCAGTAATGTCAAATGAGATGTCATCAGTGATGTCATCAGTGATGTCATTTGAGATGTCATCAGTGATGTCATCAGTGATGTCACTGACCATGTCATGAATGATGTAATATGTGACATCATCAGCAGTGGATTGCGGGTGCGCGATATATAGTTAGTGCAACTAACTATATATGGAATTTCAATGGTTTTGTGTGAGTAAAATAAGGTTTTGTAAATGCTAATTCCTAACTATATATGGTCTATAACCTATGGTTTTTTCAGTGAATTTTCAAGGTTTTGTAAATGCTAATTCCTAACTATATATGGTCTATAACCTATGGTTTTTTCAGTGAATTTCATAGGTTTTTTAATAGCAAATTTTTATAGTTTTTAAAAATAATACATTTTAAATCGAATTTTATATTGTATAATTATGTCATTTTTTTTTTTATTCTTTTTGGTGCGCTCCCGGGGCGCGGACCAGTGAACGCACGGGTAAGCGCAATCTTGCGGCGCGCCCCGGGGCGCGTACTGATGAGCATCCCGATAGCGCTATTGCCGCGAACGAAAACAACATCGTGACGTATTGCGTAGCTGCCACGCCTTGCGTCATAAGACACGTATCGCGTAGCCGCGAGATGCGTCTTATGACGCACCGCGTAAGCGCACCCGGAAGCGCATACGATCGCGCAACGTAAACGCCCTGATGCGCTTACGAAACACGCCCCAGGACGCGCCCCGGGGCGCGTAGCGTAAGCGCGTCAAACCATGTGACTTTAAAATAACACTTTTCATTGGTTCATAAATTTTTTTTTTCTAAATTGTGTGAAACCCACCCATTTCTCTCACTATTGCTTTGTACTTGGAGAGAGCAAGAGCTGTTCTGTGTACTGTGTTCATCTCCTACTTTTCTGATCTACAGCAATGGCTGCAAGAGAGTCATCCAGCAGTGATTCCGACAGATTTTTAGATGAGGACCCTCCTCAGCAGAAGAAAAAAGACCATTTCATCTGGAAATTCTATGACATCCCTGAAGGACAAAAAAAAGTCAACGCTCCAAAAGTAACCTGCAAAATATGTGGTAGTACTTTATCCAGAGGCAATCCTCTGAAAAAATATAGTTTTGGAAATGCTAATTTAATCAGGCATGTGAAAAGAAGACACCCTAACAACTTTGCCAGGGAGAGTGTCAGAGAGCTGGCACGGAATTTACCCACAGATGGCGGCAGCACCTCCACTGGTGGAGCAACACCTTCGGGACCACCCCGTGGAAGAATGGTCCCTAACATTCAGCCGGTGTTTGCAGGCATCAAATTTCTGTGCACGGAGTGTGACGAACTGCTCTGCTATGGGGAGCAGAGTGTTGAACTCATTGCCATAAAGAAACAGCAACACCGCTGCCCTGCCAGTCCCTAAATTTTCACATTTTTTTGCTCCTGTTGAGCAGTTTTGGAATCCCTGTTTTTGTTTTTCCCCTGACAAAAATCCAAAAAAAAAATAAAATCGTTTTAAAAAGTCTAAAAAAATATAAAACAACAAAAACAAAAAAAAAGTTCTTTTCAGAACTACCTCCAATTTATAAAAAAATGCTACTTTTTTTTTTTTAAAAAGTGTCATTTTTTATCTCCATGGTACGCTCCCCCGTACGCTCCCCGGTGCGCGTACCTGGCGCACCCCCCGCGAAAATCGAATTTTTAAAAAAAAAATTTTTTTACCCGCGGGACCCTTTTATGGCCCCCACATCAAAACTAGGGGGTCAGGGGGGTGTACCCTGCCCCCGTTTGCTCATTTCCCCCTGTGATTTTTTTTCCACCTCTTGTGTCTCAATCCTACCGAGACACAAGATGGCGGCCGCTGCGGACTGTTTCGAATGTTTACAGACACCCGAGAACCAATCAGCTTGCCGTGCGCAAGTCGCGTGGCGCGCCCGGAGCGCTCCCCGGTACGCGCACCGGGGCGCGGCTCTAGATATATATCTTTTTTTAAACCTAATTTACTCAAAATTCACAGGAGCACATATCTTGAGACCTAGCAAAGGCACATCGGGCAAACAATATCTACAATTTTGCCAAGTTTCGTGGAAATCCATTCAGCCGTTCGGGCTAAAAGTGAGGCCAACCGCCCTATGGAAATTAACATGGGAAAAACACGTTTTGGGACCCCCCTTTTTTCTCAGCCCCCCTTGACAAACCCCCCCCAAATTTTCAGTATCTGCTCAGAAACAAAATGTTCCATTTTCCTGAAAATTTCAGCCAATTCCGTCCACAAACGCCAAAGTTATTAGACATAGAATTTTCAAAAATCCCATAGAGAAAAAATCCTAACTATATATACCTACTGGCGACCGCCAGTAGGTAATATATATATATATATATATATATATATATATATATATATAGGCCAAGGTGTATTGAAGAATGAGTGGGTGTATGACTGTCTGAATCAATGATTTAGTAGGTGCATCACTGACTGTATAAGTGAGTGATTAAACGTGTCTTACTGAATGCATGGGTTAGTGACTAAACTGTGTGACTGTCTGTATCAGTCTGTCTGTTGGTGTATACGCGGTTGCATGGGTTGGATAGTAGCTACACAAGTGTTATATGGATTATTTGTTTCTTGTCTGAGAATCTGTATGGGTGCCTGAGTGTCTGTGTAGATGTGTGGGGTGTGTGTGACTCACTGCATGGATGTGTGAGCGGGTGATTCACTGGGTGTATGGGTTCAAGAGTGCATCTGTGAGGGGTTGTATGGGTGGGAAAGTGTGAGTATGGCTGTGTTGATGAGTGAGTGGATGTCTCGGTACATGTGTGAGTAAATACATATGTGAAGGGCAGTATAAATGAGTGTTGGAGTATATAAATGACTATATGCGAGATTGAGTGATTGTGAGAGTGGCTGTGTGGATGAGTGTGTGCTTGCGTCAGTGATTGTATAAGAGAGTAAATATGTGTTTGTATCTGTGTGAATAACTGATGTGGTGTGTGTATAACTGTAAGGGTGAGTAAACAGGAGTGTGATTGATTCTTTGCATGACTAACTAGCTTTGTAAGTAATTCTATGGGTGAGTGGTGGTGTGTAAGTGTCTGTATAGGTGTATGAGTGCATATGATAGTGGCTGTATTGATGAGTGACTGCATGTATAAGTGACTCAGGAATCAGTGAGTGGGTATGTAGTAACTGGCATTGGTGTGTCTATGGTTTTGAGAATTGCAGTATTTTAAAGTGGGTGTATCAAAAGGTTATATTAGGCTGTGAGGAGGTGCATCAGAGGATCACATGGATGATGTCATCAGTGATGTCATTTGAGATGTCATCAGTGATTTCACTGACCATGTCATGAGTGATTTAGTATGTGATGTCATCAGCAGTGCATTGCGGGGCATGAGTTATAGTTAGCTCAACTAACTATAACGGCCGAATTTCACTGGTTTTGTACGAGTGAAATGTCTAATTAACTATAACATCCCTGAAACCTGTGTTTTTTTCAGTGAATCTCTAAGGTTTTTTAAATGCGAATCCCTACTTACAATGTCCCTGAAACCAATGTTTTTTTTCAGTGAATTTCAAAGGTTTTTTAAATGCTAATTTCTAACTATAACGCCACTGAAATCTGTTTTTTTCAGTGAATATATATATATATATATATATATATATATATATATATATATATATATATATATATATATATATATATATATATATCCATATAACAACGGCGTTCCTTAACGAGCACTCGGGCAGTATCTGCACAAAACCACATTCCACGTCCAGGTCCAACAAAGTTGAATTTATTGCTCCATAAATCAACGTGACGCATTTAGTGCTCCACAGAGCGCTTGATCACACAAGTTGCTGTTGCCATTACAAACATTTTATGTTTACCTGTTCGTCAGAGTAGAAAGCAGACTGCATGGACGGGTACCGCCCTGTTGAATTGTAAGGGTGCCGCCATGTTGCAACAGATTAGACATAAGGTCTCAACATTGTGGTATTCATCTGTTTATAAATTCATAGCGAATAGTGCTTTAACATAATTCATAAAGTTTAAATTATACTTATTCATAAAACATTAAGTACTCGTCTGTTTATGCGTTCATTGCGAATAGTGCTTTTGCATTGATATTAATCATAACATTTGAATTATATGTGTCCTTTTAACCATGTCATAAGGAGCAAACCAGCCATGTTTATATATTTTCTGTTTCCCAGGTATTGGGTCACGGGGCGTATGTCGTCAAAGGTAGTCATGGTAACCGAGACATCAATAATGGGCGGGTAGTTCCGGCCGTATTGGTATAGTAACCCATAGGACGGAGAGTGACTTATTATAAAATTAGAGCCCTTCTTAACCGGCTGTCTGTCCGTGAACCGAGTATCATGGGGAGTGATAAAAGTTCCCAATGCACTACATTAGCAGAATAATATGATCGCGTTGTAGTGCGATACTATTGTAATCATGCCCTGGTTAGTGGATTAGATATACTTTCCTGGTTAGTGGAAAAGTAAGAGATTGCTGGTTTTGTCTCATTTATGGTTAGAGGACTGTCATGTTGTGCGTATACTTCTCAAATTCATATCATTTGGGAACAAACTTAGTGCTATACAGTCCAGACTGTTTGTGAATAGGTAACACATGCAACTTTTAAACTTATTATAAACAAGGTGAATTAGGATTAAAACCAAATACTGTCATTCTAGACGGAAGATGATCACAGTGAAAGGATTAGGGTAATCCTAACTTCTGTGAATACCAAAAGTAGTAAGTTTAGGATTTTGTCTTAAGTTAGTTCTGTGAATCGGGCCCTCAGACTCTCCTAAAGGAAATTAAACATAACAAGGTTGCCAATTTCATAGATATTTGTTTAAGAGAGAGGTAAATAATATTTGGCCAGGAGCTAAAGAGTTTGAAAATCAAATTGACGTCCCACAGGGAATCATTATGTGTCCTAGGGGGTCTTTTCAAACTCACACCTTACATCACTCTTATTATTGAAGGATTGCTACCAATTGCCACATTCTTAACCAGAGCATTGTCAGAAGAGTTTGCCGATCAATTACAATTGATTGTTCTATAAGAAAGATCAGAATTAAAAAGCTTTGCTAGATAATTGGCTACCTGCTGTACAGGGACTTCCCCGGGATCCAGATCTTGTTCCACACAACGACACAATTTCTTCCAAACACTCCTATATCCTTTTCCTGTCCCTGGGGCCCATGATACATCCAATAAACCTTTAGCTTCTCCTTAAAGGCATGAATGTCTATTTGATCCCCTGAAATCCTCCAAACAAGAAGGTTTATCTTCCACTCTAAGACCAAAGGGGAGCGACCCCTGACCCTCCTGGTAGGTCGCTCCCCCTCCACGCAGCTCCGACTGTGTGCTCCTGCTGCCGCTGCCACTGCCGCTGGTAAGTGTCCTCCGTCCCTTTTGCTTCTGTGCCACTGTCTCCCACTCTTGTGCCTCGATTTCTGCTCTGTGCCACTGTCTCCCCCTATTGTGCCTCATTTTCTGCCCTCCGTTCCATCCGTTTTTCCTTCGTTTTTTGTGCCTTTCTGCCCTCTGTTCCACCCGTTTTTCCCTCGTTTTTTGTGCCTTTCTGCCCCCTGTTCCACCTGTTTTTCCCTCATTTTTTGTGCCTTTCTGCCCTCTGTTCCATCCGTTTTTCCTTCATTGTTTGAGCCTTTCTGCCCTCTGTTCCACCTGTTTTTCCCTCGTTTTTTGTGCCTTTCTGCCCTTTGTTCCACCCGTTTTTCCCTCGTTTTTTGTGCCTTTCTGTCCACTGTTCCACTCTTTTTTGTGCCCTTCTGCCCTCTGTGCCACTCGTTTTTACCTTGTTTTTTGTGCCCTTCTGTCATCTGTTCCACTCATTTTTTTGTGCCCCTCTTGTTTCTGTTGCACTCGTTTCCCCCTCCACTGTGCCCCCTACAGCCCTGCCCCCCTGACTGCCCACTGCCCAATCACTGCTCCCGCCTCCCAGCTGCACCCTCCCACCTCCCCATATATGCCGGACGCTGCGCGGTGAGGTGAGAGACCCCTGACCCTCCTGGTAGGTCGCTCCCCCTCCACGCAGCTCTGACTGTGTGCTCCTGCTGCCACTGCCACTGCCGCTGGTAAGTGTCCTCCGTCCTTTTTGCTTCTGTGCCACTGTCTCCCCCTCTTGTGCCTCGTTTTCTGCTCTGTGTCACTCGTTTCCCCCCTTGTGCCTCATTTTGCCTTCTGTACCACTGTTTCCCCCTCTTTGTGCCTCGTTTTGTGCTCTGTGCCACTCATTTCCCCCCCTAGTGCCTCATTTTGCCTTCTGTACCACTGTTTCCCCCTCTTCGTGCCTCGTTTTCTGCTCTGTGCCACTCGTTTCCCCCCTTGTGTCCCATTTTGCTTTGTGTACCAGTTTCCCCGCCGCTGTGCCCCCTGCGGCCCCACCCCCTGCCCACTCGCTGCTCCCGCCTCCCAGCTGCTCCTACCAAACCAACCACGCACCACCGCACCCAACAGCTGCCTCGCCGCTGCTGGAGCAAAGTCACCGAAGACCACCTGATCACCACCCTCGCCCAGAACCCACCCGCCGACCCCACCAACGCAGACGCTGCAGCCTGCAACCTCAGACAGTGGATTGACGACTGCGCCAACACCCTCGCCCCGCTAAAGAAACCCTCCAACAGCCACGCCAGCAAGATAGCCACCTGGTTCACCAACGAGCTCCAGACCTCCAAACGCGCATGCCGGAAACTGGAGAAGACCCGCAGCAGAGGTCGTGAATTTCCCGTATTGCGCCAGGGTCAAAACGTCGACGATTACGCCCCCCCCTTTAAATTTTTTTTTTTAAATAAGCCTTTACCATTATTCCCTTTCCCTTGTGAAATAATGTATATAGAATTGTATGGATAGGCTTTGCTTGTGCAATACAAATTGCCCTTATGTTGTATATATTTATTGTAAATTTTGTGTCTTGAGTTTCTTTTCCTTACCACTTGAGCACCCCTTTTCTATCCTCTATTCATTTTATGAATGTGTAAATAAAATTGCGATACAAATGTTTTTCTTTGTCGTGTTGGTTACATTGCATTTATAGCTTCATATGCAAGTAATATATCTCCCTTTTTGGTATCAGATTCAATCTGCCTGTTGAAAAACTAAGATTTACATCAATTGACCTTTGGAAGTTTTTGTCTAGGACCACCTTCTTTTATATACTATTACCCAGGTCCTTTGACTTATTGGGTGTACCCCATTGTTTTCAATGATCACCTGGA
The DNA here is from genome assembly GCF_964261635.1 of Lissotriton helveticus. Classification (NCBI taxonomy): domain Eukaryota; kingdom Metazoa; phylum Chordata; class Amphibia; order Caudata; family Salamandridae; genus Lissotriton; species Lissotriton helveticus. The sequence goes on along the minus strand of NC_136070.1, from coordinate 1,225,393,630 downwards.
AGACAACAACATCTTGGACCCGTCCCAGTCCGGATTCAGACGAAACCACAGCACCGAGACAGCCCTCATCGCCGCCACAGATGACATCAGGCGCCAACTAGACAACGGCGAAACATCAGCCCCCATCCTCCTGGACCTGTCAGCCGTCTTCGACACGGTCTGCCATTGCACTCTAAAAACACGCCTCCTAGAAGCCAGAATCCAAGAGAAGGCCCTTAACTGGACCATGTCCTTCCTCTCCGGCAGAACCCAGAGCGTCCGCCTCCCACCCTTCCGATCTGAAGCCACCGACATCATCTGCGGCGTCCCCCAGGGCTCATCTCTCAGCCCGACACTGTTCAAGGTCTACATGGCCCCCCTCGCACAAGTGACCCGCCATCACAACCTCAACATCATCTCCTACGCCGATGACACCCAGCTCATCCTCTCTCTCACCAAGGACCCACACACTGCCAAAACCAACCTCCACGAGGGAATGAAGGCCTTCGCCGACTGGATGAGGAGCAGCCGTCTGAAGCTGAACTCGGACAAGACGGTGGTCCTCATCCTCGGACCCACCCCCTCAGCCTGGGATGACTCCTGGTGGCCGACCACACTGGGAACAGCACCAACACCCACTGACCATGCACGCAACCTAGGATTCATCCTCAACTCCTCCCTTTCCATGTCTAAGCATGTCAACACTGTCTCCTCCTCCTGCTACAACACCCTCCGCATGCTCCGTACAATCTACAAGTGGATCCCGACCGAAACAAGAAGAATGGTGACACAGGCCCTCGTCAGCACAAGACTGGACTACGGCAACGCACTCTACGCAGGAATCCCAGCCAAACACCTACGACAACTACAACGCATCCAAAACGCCTCTGCTTGGCTAGTCGTCAACGTCCCCCACTGCAGCCACATCACCCCCCACCTGAGAGACCTACACTGGCTCCCCGTCGACAAGAGGATCACCTTCAAGCTCCTCACCCATGCACACAAAGCACTCCACAACGCCGGACCAGACTACCTGAACAGCAGACTCAGCTTCCCCCCGCATCCAACGAACGACCTCCAGCGGCAGATCCTTCTCCTACCTCGCCGCCAAGACCTGGAACACCCTCCCTACCCACATACAGCAGACCCAAGACCTACTCACCTTCAGAAGACTACTCAAGACCTGGCTCTTCGAGCAATAGCAGCACCCCCTCTCCCCATAGCGCCTTGAGACCCTCACGGGTAAGTAGCGCGCTTTACAAGTACTCTGATTGATTGAAAGGGTGCTCTTCTCCGTCTGAACCCTGTAATAGACAAAAGGATACTGGCAACAAGTGTGGAATATCTACTGCAAGTTCCATCGCCCTGGGAACCAGACCTGAGACCTCCAGAAGGGAGTCACTAGAATAATACCGCTGGACTCTAACCTCCTTTTCCACAGCACTCTCTGAATCATGGAGAAGGGGGAAAAGGCATATCCTTTGTTCTTGCCCCAGTGCTGAAGAAAATCATCCACAACTGCTGCCTTTGGATTCAGCTTCCAATTGAAATACATCAGTACTTTGAAGGTTAGTCTGCTTGCAAACAAATCTACCTGAATTGGCCCCCATAACCTCTGTATCAGAGTGAAAACCTCTGAAGGGAGTGAGGGGTATGCTGGAAGGCTTTGTTCTGCTATTGGGCTTGAGATGAATTGGCAGAAGTCCTGACTCTTCTCTGCGATGCCCAACAGGTTCCCTCCAGACGACCTAGAACACATCCTATGGGAACCCAACTGCTTGGGGTACCTAGGGGCAAAGATAGATCATGATACTGCTGACTTCTTGGAGGGCAATGTGGGTAGAGTGATCTGCCACGCTTGTCTTCTCCATGGAGTTTTGTAAGCCGCTGCCACTGTCACTAGTGGGCAGTGTTGCCCGCCTGAAAATGGAGTGGCTACTGCATCTGCTATACTTCTTTGGTACGCTTCCTGTATGGATACCTTGAATGCTGTTCAGAGAGCTAGAACCCTAGCATATTGTTTATTTGGGGGACAGGCCGTAAGACTGGAAGCACTGGCCACGGTCCAATGCTCCACAGAGACTGAAGAACTGGCAGTCCCCGACTTCGAAGCATACTGTGTTGCGGCGCAGCTCAACTGGCTGATCTAATGGCTGGCATCCAGAATGAACCCAAGCAAGGTCCGAACCCTATTTACACCTGCACCATCGGACCTTTCAAAGGTGCTATTGCGAATAAGACGGCGGTCCGCAGGAGACACTGGAGTGTTCAGAAACATATTTCGATGCCGGGCTAGATACTTGCAAAAAACTCACGGTGGGATCCCGTACTCTTCGGATCTACCCCTCGCTATGTTACAACATTTGAGGCATGGCAGATGCTGGGCGGGATTTGATGCCTGGGCTGCAGCGGGGGCAACTACAGCGGGAGACCTCTTTCAAGATTTTGAGTTACTTCTATTTGAAGAGTTTTGTGCAGAATTTGATCTGCCCCAAGGTAAATTCTCCTACACAGGGCCCTCACCTCAGTGTTCAGAAAGCACTAGGGTACTGGGTCAGCGGAGTCATAGGCACTGAGCTGTTGTCGATACGTGGCCTTATCGGCAGGTACATTTAAAACAGTCTTGTGTCTTTATAAAGCGATATGTAGTGTTCTCCAACGGCTAATGGATCGCCTGCAAATGCAATGGGAGAAGGGCTTCATTCCCTGAGACGGATTGGCATACCATAGTGGAAAGTTTACCAAAGATCTTGCAAAATGCACGGTTTAAATTAATTAATTACAATATCCTGAACAGAGGGTGCCTTACCCTGGTTAGCATTAAAAGGTATTTCCAGACGGAGGAGGCAGCTTGCCCCCGCTGCGGGGAAAGGGAAGCACATATCTTGCATATGTCTGGGAGTGCCCCGCTCTGAGCGCCATTTGGGGGGAGGTCGTGAATATTGTCAAAGCTGTCATTGACAAGGAGATTCCTCGCTCCCCGGGTCTCTGCCTACTGGGGCGGTTTCAACACATAGCCAAAACTAATGTCACTGGGAAATTCCACGATCCTGCTATGTCCTGGCTAATCGAGAAATTACCAGGAACTGGAAGTCAACGGGAGGGCCTAGATAGCAGCATGGAGAAGGGAAATGGGGAAACGGGCGGGCTGTGAAGGGAGAATACTTACTTGTAAGGGAGGCCCGACTCAACATACGCACACTGGACACAGCCAGGACCTGGGTAGTGCTAGTCGCTGAACTGACAGCACTGGACTCAGACGCCACTGTGGCTTTGTCTTCACAACCTCCATCTCCAGAGCAAAGGTGAAGCGGGCTGGGCCTGGCCGCATCCCTGAAGGCCCGCCTATGACCACACCCCCTGTTTCCCATACCTATAACCTACACATGCCAGCACACAGAGACCTCTAGAGCAGACAAACACATTGCATACGCTGGCAACTTTGAAGTGAGACACCGACTCAATGGATGAGGGTGGGGTGGAAAGTTGGGAATGTTTGTTATGTTGATAGAAGCGGGGAACGGTAATGAAGATACCAATGTTTTACCAGATTGCATTGAATGTACCATGAAGATGCATCACATATGCAAAACACCCAACAAAATCTGTTAAAAAAAACACATGCCTGCTGGGCTTAATGCCTAGACCCCAAAATTGAAGTACGACTTCAGGTTCGCTGACCTAGCTCTTCTTATAACTAATTGTTGTATAGCTGTGACATGGAGGTCATCGAGGGTCTGGTTGAAGGAAACATAGATATGCATGAAGGTTGAATGCATGGTAATGCGACAAACTCTCCAACATTGGAAGAGCCTTGCCATACTAGAAGAATGGGAACCAATAATCGTGGAACTAGAGAAACTTGTCGAGCACAGACCTGAACAAACTAGTCAAATGAAAGTAAAAAGTAGACTGCAAAAGGGCGTCTAAATCATCATCTCTTCAGTCTGGGTTGATGAACATAGCAGGCCGGATGCAAGACAACTTTGTTTACATTCAATGGTGAAAAGATGGCGGTGCTGATTCTGGGGACCTGTGGGGACCTCAATGGGTGCTCTGCCCCAGCCTAATCTTCAGGTCCGGAATTTAGGTGTCATAATTGATGACCAGTTATCAATGAAGCAACAAGCGGTGAAAGTGGCATCGACTTGCTTCACTATCCTCAGGAAAATCCTTTGGATGCTGCCTTTTTCCACTCAAAGGACTGTGGTCCAGGCTCTTGTCACCTCTAGACAAGACTACATGAATATTCTGTATCTAGGAGTCAATAAGGACGTGTTACGTAAACTGTAGATGGTGCAGAATGCGGCAGCTAGGCTACTTTGCAAGGTTCCTAAAACAGTTTCCATCTCAGGCTCTCTTCGGGACCTTCTTTGGCTCAGGGTTGAGAATCGTATTAAATTCAAAGCCCTGAGCTACATGTTCAAAATCAAATTTTGACATCCCAATATCTGAATGCCTTAGTTCACCCTTATCTCCCACCACGTCCTCTACGTTCCGCTACTCAGGCTAAATTCACGGTGCCTAGGACCAGATTGTCGTGAATGGGCAGTCGGCCCTTCTCTTGTCTAGGTTCTCTTTGTGGAACTCCCTCCCTATGTCACTTCGGACTGAAACTATATATGAGAATTTTCATAAGTGTCTAAAAACCTGGTTGTTTAATATGTAGAGCACTTTATTTTTCTCCTTCTGTTTCTGTCAAGCAGCGCCGGGAAATCCTTGGGTAGTTGTGCGACTTATAAGATTAAAAACACATAGCATAACATAACGTAGTTCAGTCAATAGCAGTTGCACACTGCTTGTCTTCTGTAAACTATTATAATAGTTTATCTTGACATGGTTTCTTAATAACACCTACTTTTAAGCAAAGATGTCCCCCCTGCGCAACTTATAAGAAGTTAACTGTTATACAAGATGCATCTATCTTTACTATGCTGCTCACAAGGATAGGTGAAATACATAAGGAATATGTCCACAACCATTAGGACAAATCCGTCTTTTACTACCACTTTATGCATTTATATTGTTTGGCAACTGCACAGAGAACTTGCTACAACATCATGGCATGCTGTTTTAGGGGAGTGTCTGTTATGTCCACTTAATAAATCAACAAGCATAGTACATGTAACTGAGACCTTATATTGAGATGCTGAGGCATCAGAGGTAAGAACAGCAGGCAAGGGACATGCCAGGTAACTGGAACTCTTCACATTCCACAGTGCAGGTGAAATGCTTTGTAAGCAGTGAGTAAATCATTAAAAGCCAGACTCTAGTCATCCTGGCTTAACCTGCATCCTAGGATTTATATCCTGGCTTAACCTGCATCCTAGAATTATTTCCTGGCTTAACCTGCATCCTAGGATTTATATCCTGGCTTAACCTGCATCCTAGGTTCCGTCTGCCATATATATTTCAAGTGTACATAAGTGAAATTATGTGGTCCTTGGGATGGCCCTAATCATAACAGCATACATAGGCTCTTGTAACCAATGGCCTCTTTACTTCCATTTGGTCAGAAACAAGAGAGGAGGTTCTGCATGGCTTGGGGGACTCCAAGCACCTTTCCATCAGGCCAAACCAGATTGGCATTGTCCCCATTAAAATCAATGAAATTTGGGAATATCAAGCAAACACGGATTTCACATGTTATTAGCCACTTCATATAAAGTTATATAGAAGTATCCTTATAATCACACAGTATTACTGCATTCTGGTATTACAGATACCTGGGTCACTTTTAAAGCTTGTTGTATACCTCCCTGCAAATACCGCAAGAATCATATACCAGTTATGAGAATTTATGGACAATGAGTTAGCAAAGTATCCAGTGTTCCTTTTGCCTTGGTATTAAGTAATGGTGTAATTACTAAAAGGATAATAGTTACGTGATCTAAGTATAAATACAGCCCAGTGCAATCCGCGACAGCGGCCTGCATCTAATATCGAACTGGGCTGTCCCCTCGTACAGTTGTATATTTATGTACTTTAGAGTGTTAGCCAGAACAACTAGACTCTATGTGATGCTTAAACTCCTTTCTGCTCCACAATTCTCATCTGGAAGCAAATGTCAGAACTCTGGTGTGATGGGCATTACTATTTTATAGTTATTTGAACACAAATATAATAAAAGTTGTGGTGTATTAGATTCAGCTGATGTACACCTAATCTGGAGTGAGTAATGCTCACCAAGAATCATGAATCCTTAAAATAAAGAAATAGACAATTATATATATATATATATATATATATATATATATATATATATATATATATATATATATATATATATATATTACCTACTGGCGGTCGCCAGTAGGTATATATAGTTAGGATTTTTTCTCTATGGGTTTTTTGAAAATTCTATGTCTAATAACTTTGGCGTTTGTGGACGGAATTGGCTGAAATTTTCAGGAAAATGGCACATTTTGTTTCTGAGCAGCCCTTGAAAATTTGGGGGGGGTTCGTCAAGGGGGGGCCGAGAAAAAAGGGGGGTCCCAAAACGTGTTTTTAACATTGAGTTTGCCATAGGGCGGTTGGCCTCACTTTTAGCCCGAACGGCTGAATGGATTTGCACGAAACTTGGCAAAATTGTAGGGACTGGTAGCCCGATGTGCCTTTTGTAGGTCTCAATATATGTGCTCCAGTGGATTTTGAGAAATTAACGTTTAAAAAAAGATATATATCTGTAACAGCGGACCGGGCAGCGCACTGGTTCGCGGACTTTTCGCGCAACGGAGCTTTGTGAAGCGAAGCTGATTGGTTCTCCGGCGTCTGTCAACATTCCAAACAGTCCGTAGCGGCCGCCATCTTGTCTCTCGGTAGGATCGAGAGACAAGAGGAGGTCAAAACAAAGGGGGAAATAACTATAAGGGGGCATAGTAGATCCTCGCTGACACCCTAGTTTTGATGTGGAGGTTTTAAAAGGGCCCCGCGGGGCAAAAAAAAAACAAAATAATAATAATCGAACGGCTGAATGGATTTGCACGAAACTTGGCAAAATATTAGGGACTGGTAGCCCGATGTGCCTTTGCTAGGTCTCAATATATGTGCTCCAGTGGATTTTGAGAAATTAACGTTCAAAAAAAGATATATATCTGTAACAGCGCTCCGCTTCGCGTACTTTTCGCGTTACGGAGCTTTGCGAAGCTGATTGGTTCTCCGGCGTCTGTCAACATTCCAAACAGTCCGTAGCGGCCGCCATCTTGTCCCTCGGTAGGATTGAGAGACAAGAGGAGGCCAAAGCGAAGGGGGAAATGACCATAAGGGGGCATAGTAGATCCTTCCTGACCTCTTAGGTTTGATGTACCATTTTGCCAAGTTTGGTGTAATTCCGTTCAGCCATTCAGGCTGTAGACGTATGTAAATGTCCTATGGAAAATTGCATGGGGAAAACACATTTGAAAGTGTTGAAATTTAGAACCAATTAAAATGTTACTTTGGTTTTGTATTTGTGTGTGATGAAAGTTAATTGGTTATGTATATATGTCAAATGAGAGGAAACCACAGCCATTTTGTGATACTACTGTCTGAGGTACATTTGTGAGGAATTTTTGGTGGTGAATTTCTGGTGTTTGATTTACACAGTACTAACACTTCTGCTACTTTTAAAAAGGTGAGTTGTTAATTTGTAAGGGGAACTATGTTGTACACTTGAAGATAATTTGAAAAATGTTTTCTGTTATTTATTTGCAGTCCTTCTGTTATACTAAATACTTGATAAAGTTAGTTTTATATTATGTATTACTAAAAACGATAAATGAAAGTGATTATTTTTTTCTGCAATTTACAGCAAGCAATTTCAAAATAAAATGGCTCACAATGAAGAGACCGTGGCAATTTCTTTTGAATTGTCCAACACATTGATTGAAATTGAGAGCAACAATAATGAAATATTGTCACAAGGAGGACATGACTTGTATGATTCCATTAGATTGATTGAAATGGACAGCACCAAGAATGAAATATTGTCACAAGGAGATGACTTGAATGATTCCACTACATTGATTGAAATTGAGAGCACCAATAATGAAATATTGTCACAAGGAGGAGATGGCTTGTATGATTCCATTAGATTGATTGAAATGGACAGCACCAATAATGAAATATTGTCACAAGGAGGAGATGACTTGAATGATTCCACTACATTGATTGAAATTGAGAGCACCAATAATGAAATATTGTCACGAGGAGATGACTTGAATGATTCCACTACATTGATTGAAATTGACAGCACCAATAATGAAATATTGTCACAAGGAGGAGATGACTTGAATGATTTTTTTGATCAATCTCTTGATGGCGAATTTATCGAGTGTTTGGAGACCATAGAGTTACAAGAATCATCATTGGAGACTTTTAATGAGGACATTGCTGATGAGGACATGTTACTAGTTCTTTCAAATTTAGAAAATTCTGAAGAATAAATTTATATTTAGAAATCAAAAATTGTTTGAGACATTATTCATTTTTATTTTTAATTTATGAGGTTGTAGCGAAGTGATTGTAGTATAAAATGAGACTTATAGTATAGAGTGCAACATTTTTATGTTACATGGTAAGTTTACTCATATTTACTTCCCTTCTGCCACTATATTATCTCCAATGTGTATTTGACATGTCTTCTTCATCTCCGGCCTCCTTTCTCTCACTGTGTGTCTCCGATGCATCTTATCGCTGGTATTTTGTGTAATTACAGAAGAGAGTAAAATAAAATAGTTCGGAACGTGAAAAGGGGGCAAAGTAGAGTACTCCTCACCCCCTAGGCCTTTTTAGGCGGTCCCAAAAGGATCAGTTTCTGCTTTCCTGAGAGATTATGGTATGAGTTCCATATACCACAATAACTTGCATTACAACATGCAAGATATCTATCTCCTATTACCAACTTTTGGAGATATTCGCGCTAAGCGCGAATATCTCCAAAAAGTAACACCTGCCCTGAGCAGTTCTTAGCCATGTTATCCAATGGGAGGTGGATAACATGGCTAAGAGCATTAGCTCGGTAATGCATGAATATCGCTGAGTTTTTAGCGATATTCATGCATTGCGGCCGTTTATTATCGCATTTGCGATAAACCTTGATAATAGTAAGGTTTATCTTCGATAATTTCTGACGATGCTTAGTGGTAAAAAATTGGTTGGTAAGCATCGTTAGCGATAAATATCGCTTAACTTTGGTAATATGCCCCAACGTCTGTTAACGTTCGATTCGAAGGAAATGAGGAAGTGTTGAAAAACATTGTCTGCGCCATCTTGCCTTTTTTGAAATGCCACACTTTTGTCGTGCACGGCAGCCATTTTAGGTGTCTTGACCAGACCCTCTCTCTGCACGCTGTCGATTCGTAGCATGGCTCCTCACCCACGCAAGCATCTTCCCTAGGCACTGGTCACCACCGCTCTCTGTCTTATGCATGGGCAATAAACCTCCCCCCATCTGCGCTGCTCTTCCCTGAGAATCACACTCTGTGCCCGCCCGACACCTCCCTTTCGCCCTATTCACTACCGCACCCTCTGACACTCCTCTTTCTCTGTGTCCGATTGTCCAGGCTATCAGCTAGCCCTGCAGATGTAGTTTATGGCCCCAGCTGTAAAGAATCACCCCTCTTCAAAGGAGTTATAGTAGATCAAGGCCCACACTCGATGAGATCCGTCACACCACACGTGTTCCTACTATCTGAAAACCATCCTGTATTGTGATTGGGGAGGGGACCGAGCCTGAAGCGGAAGATTCCAGGAATGACTCTTTGTACATCAAAGTTTTTACAATTATGTGTCACATTAAAAATATATAGCACTCCAACAAAGTAGTAGGAATATAAAACTTTAATAACATATAAATATATACAACAAAACAAAAACAGTAAAAACATTTAAACAACGAAGAGACCGTGGCAATTTCTTTTTAATTATCCAATAGATTTATTGAAATTGACAGCACCAATAATGAAATATTCTTGTCAGTAGCGGTCTGTTGTGCGAATAGTTCCAAGGCAGCAGAACGCGCTGAAATCTAGATGGCACGAAAGTGATGTCTAGTAAGTTGCCGCCCAGCAAAAAACGGCGTGGGGCGCCGCGGGGGTGAGTGAGTCCAGTAGGCACCACAGCTATTCTTACCGGCATTGCAGAATTACTGCTGGGGACAATGCCTGTGCTGTAGCAGGGTCACAGCAGAAACAAAAAGGATTCTGTTGAAGATGTTGTTGGTTTTCAATTTGAAAACAGTTCTGGTGTCAACTGCTATGCTAATGTAGTGGTTAATGTTTTGTTTTCTCTAGAAAATGTAAAAGAGGGGGAGGCAGTCCAAAGTTCCGTTAAAAGGGCAAAGGAAAGGATCGGTGGTTTGAACTATCAGTCAAAAAGGGGAGGGGGTGCAATAATTTTTCCTACCGGGTCACACTGTGCTTTCACCGGAAGTGAGGTCTGCAGGATTCTAGTAATTCAAAGTGAGGCTGGCGCCAGCATGGGAGCGCCGACGTCCCGCGGATACAGTTTCGTCACTCCACGGGCGATCATGGCAGTCATTCCCCATCGGGGGTCGGAGACTCCCGCGGCTCCTCTAGAATCTTCAAGGTCGTGGAGGACTACGGTGGTGGAGTCAACCAGTGACCGGGCCATTTCTTTATGCTGGGCCCGCTCTTGCCAGGTCGACCGCCATTTTGAGAGTTCGGCAGCTACCGGCGATCGCGGGGTCACATGAGCGGACGGGCTCCACCCTGCCGGGCGAGACGTTGCAGCATGGCCACAGTGGAAGAACCGTTTTCCGGGCGCCTGGAGCGCTGAGGGTGCAGCTGGGAAGTCTCCACCTGGGGAGGCGGGAGAGGCCTGTTCGCACCGTCTCTCCCTCCCAGTGCACCCCACGGCGTCTCGCTTGAGATTTGTTATGGCCGGACCAGGCGATGAGGACGAGGGGGGGGTCGGAGGCATGTGCAAGACATCCCCCCCCAGTGTTGTCGCAGCCATTATAAAAGAAAGAAGTGTCCCGTCCGTCTTCGGGCCGGGCTTCCGGTGGATGTCGGCCGGACGCCCCTGGCTCTGGCCCCATGAACGGGTTTCTTGGTTTATCGGCTGCAGCCGGATCCCGTCGGCCTCGGCCCCCCGACCGTTGGTGGTCGGACCGGAAGAGCATGTGGCGGGACTACCTGCAACTCTCAAGGGCCACCGCGGCCGGACTGGGAGAGAGAGGGGAGGGTCGAGGAGACATTCCCCCCCCCTGCAACTGTTCAGCGTTGTAAAGGCAATCCCCTGGCCGGGTCCCGCTGGCCTCGGCCTCTCCTTCGGCTACACCCTACGTTAGGATCTCCTGGCCGAGGCGTGGCAGCAGGACCTGCCTTATATGGGCTGCTCCCGGCTGGGCGTAGCCGGAACCCTGCCCCACCTTGGAAGTTTCCAGAGTGGGGGTGGATGTTCTACTGACTTGCATTTTCCCTAGTCTATCGATTTTTTTGGCGTGGCAGGCGGTGGGACAGCGAGGGGTGATTTGGTTTCTCTTACTGTTTTTCTGGTCTCTCACCACTGGCATATTTTAACGTTTTCTTGTTTCTAGGACATTAATAGGTTTTATCATTACGTTATGTTATCGTTTCTTTGTTCGTTGTTTAATAAAAGTTCATGTTCATCAGTGGCCTACTGATTTTCGTTTTCCTATTTTTTTCTTTCCAGGTTGTTTCATGGTAAAGTTTCTGTTAACAGGATACAGTGATCACTTCGTTATTATTGCATATGTCCTTTTCACTAGGGGTGCTCTCTGGTCGGGCCAGATGACGTATCTCTAGTAAATGGTCCGGGTGAAAAAGGTGCATCAATCAGTGGGGAGTAGATAGGCATGACAGATTACAACGGGGGAGAACGGTCCGCATTACGTACCCTTTCACTACTTGCAAAGATTTTCCTACGTTTATTTGCAAACAGGGAATACCTCCAAAAAGAACTAATTCCAAACAGTCAATGTTCGGACAATCAATCAATCAATGAGGAATGAAATAGGTACGACGTGTTAAAGGCTTGCGTTACCTACCCTTCACTATCTGCAAAGGGAGATAGAATATTCCTATTCTTCCTCGTTTGCAGGTAGAGAAGATCCTTAAGAGAATTAACTTCGAACAATTCAATGCTCGATTGAAACAATCAACAAGGGGTACTGTGAACACAAATGAACGCCGCTTATATACATACGCATTGCTATTTTCAACAGGTTGTTCCTAATGTTTCTATTTTAGCGAGGTCAAAAGAGATCCCATTAGTGGCCTACTGATTTTGCTCGATTCCTTTTGTTTTTTTACACGATTTTTCGCTATCTGCAAAGACTAAACAGAGTATTGCGACTCTGTGCTTGTTTGTAAATAGAGAATGAACCAAAGAGAACAATCAATCAAATGGAGAGAGAAGCAGGCACGACGGATTACAAAGGGGGCAAAGGGCTGCGTTAACTACCCTTCACTATCTGCAAAGAGAGAGTACTCCTAATAGAAATGAGGGGTGGGGGGCAGCAATCAAAGCAGATCAGTGTGCATAAACACGAAAATGTTTTTACCTACCACGTACTTGACATTCGACAGCTTATGATATTTGCTATTAAAAAACATTGAAATTCACTGAAAAAACCATAGGTTATAGACCATATATAGTTAGGAATTAGCATTTACAAAACCTTGAAAATTCACTGAAAAAACCATAGGTTATAGACCATATATAGTTAGGAATTAGCATTTACAAAACCTTGAAAATTCACTGAAAAAACCATAGGTTATAGACCATATATAGTTAGGAATTAGCATTTAAAAAACCTTATTTTACTCACACAAAACCATTGAAATTCCATATATAGTTAGTTGCACTAACTATATATCGCGCACCCGCAATCCACTGCTGATGATGTCACATATTACATCATTCATGACATGGTCAGTGACATCACTGATGACATCACTGATGACATCTCAAATGACATCACTGATGACATCACTGATGACATCTCATTTGACATCAATGACCACATCACTGATGATATCATTCATGTGACAATACAATGCATCTCCTCACACTTTAATATAACCTCTGTTACACCCAGTGTTAAATACAGAGTATAATTTTTGAAACCATTGACACACCAATACTAGTTACTACATACGCACTCAGTGATTCCTATGTTTACACACACATTCACTCATTTACCCATACAATCATTCATACATACAATCACTCATCTTTACAACACTATCATATGCACTCATACACCTATACAGACTCTCACACTCTGTCACTCATCCATGGAGTTACTCACACACCTAGTCAGTCCTGTAAAGAATCAATCACACTTCCATTTTCTAATCTATACAGTTAAACATAGAGCACCTTACATTTTGAAACATATACTAACACATAATTACTCTCTTATACAATCATTGATACAAGTACACATTGATCTGCACAGAGTCACACACCTCCCAGCCAGCCACACACACACTCAGTCTCCCATACAAATACTTGGGCAATCAATCAATAACCCATATAGTTACTCATATAGCTACTGATCAACACATGCAGCAGTTTACAGAACAACAGACATAATGATGCACAAATTAAGACAGTTTAGTCACTAACCCATGCACTCAGTGAGACACATTTAATCACTCACTCATACAGTCAGTCACGCACCTACTAAATCCTTCATCCAGACACTTCTACATCTACTCATTCTTCAATATGTAAAACATATTTAAACTTTACAGAAACACACAGTCACTGGATGATGTCATCAGTGATGTCATTTGAGATGTCATCAGTGATGTCATCAGTGATGTCACTGACCATGTCATGAATGATGTAATATGTGACATCATCAGCAGTGGATTGCGGGTGCGCGATATATAGTTAGTGCAACTAACTATATATGGAATTTCAATGGTTTTGTGTGAGTAAAATAAGGTTTTTTAAATGCTAATTCCTAACTATATATGGTCTATAACCTATGGTTTTTTCAGTGAATTTTCAAGGTTTTGTAAATGCTAATTCCTAACTATATATGGTCTATAACCTATGGTTTTTTCAGTGAATATATATATATATATATATATCAATCAAACAAAGGCCCTCGAGCTCTGAAAGGGCACACTCCGCTCTCCCCATCATCCGAAGTGCAAGCCTTGCAGTCACTTGCCTTCCTGTGACCCTTGTTTGATAACATGGTCCGACGCATTTCAAGGCTAAGTACGCCTCTTCCTCATGGACAGGCACAGGGGGAAATGAGAAGACACCTCTCCCTTCATGCAATTATTTTATTAATGAAGGAACGCCCTAAGTGGGCATGGCATCACGTGACAACCAGCTGCATGCTGGTAATTACAGTCCATGAGAGGTGATACACTATGTCCTTTAGTAGGTTCAGTCCCCCTGTTTATATGCCAAATATAGCTCCTTTAGTAGGTAGAGTCACTAGTTGGCAAGTTCGATCGCCTTCGGGAAAGCGGGCTTCACAGAAAGAAATGTTCCCTTTTAAAAGCGTTCTCAACGCCAGACACGCAGCATGCTTCCAGTCTGAAGTGATAATGGTGCTCCTTTCTATGGCCAAGGGTGTTTGATATATATATATATATATATATATATATCAAACAAAGGCCCTCGAGCTCTGAAAGGGCACACTCCGCTCTCCCCATCATCCGAAGTGGAAGCCTTGCAGTCACTTGCCTTCCTGTGACTCTTTGTTTGATAACATAGTCCGACGCGTTCCAAGGCTAAGTACGCCTCTTCCTCATGGACAGGCACAGGGGGAAATGAGAAGACACCTCTCGCTTCATTCAATTATCGGATGATGGGGAGAGCAGAGTGTTCCCTTTCACAGCTCGAGGGCCTATATAATATAATATATAATGTAATACATATATTACCTACTGGCGGTCGCCAGTAGGTAGTTATAGTTAGGAACTAGTTTCCATAGGAAATTCACAACATTCTATTTGGAATAACTTTGGCGCCGGTGGACAAATCTTTGTGAATTTCTCCAAGAAAATGGCCTGCTCAGTTCCGCTCCTTCCCTGGAAGTTTGGGGGTGATTAGTCAAGTGGGGGCCGGGAAAAAAGGGGGGTCGCAAAATGTGTTTTCCCCATGCAATTTTTCATAGGGACTTTTAGCCAGGTCTACAGCCCGAACGGCTTAACGGAATTATATGAAATTTGGCAGAGAGGTAGAGTTCTGTTCGCAGATTGTGGTTTTTTGTTAAATGGTGTAAATCAGTTCAGTAGTTTCTGAGAAAATTACAAGTAAAATCATAGCGATATCTATAGTCGGAGTTCAGTACGCGTACTGAAATCTGTTCAATTACGAGCGCGAGCTGCATGCTGATTGGCTGTTAACTGTTTGTCAACACTCGAAACCAAGAAGTGTTGGTGGCCATCTTGTGCCTCGCTAGAACCGAGTCACAAGAAAACAGTAAAACAAAGTTGAAAAATAAGGGAAGGGGGTTGGCTAGAGACATTCTGACCCTCTAGGCTTGCTCAGGGGGTCGTACATGGATGTTTAGGCTTTTTATTTTATATTTTTTAAAGAAAAATCGCAGCGTACACGTATGTAAATACCTACAGTTACGAGCAGGAGCTGCATGCTGATTGGCTGTCAATACTCAAAACCAGGAAGTGTTGGCAGCCATGTTGTTTGTCGGGAAAGCAGAGTCACTAGAAAACAGTAAAAGAAAGTTGAGAAATAAGGAAAGGGGCAGGGTAGAAACATTCTGAGTCTATAGTCTTGGTCAGGGGGTGGTACATAGAACTTTAGGCTCAATGTTTTTTTTTAAATGGTGGGGTACTCGTGCAGTACTTGTACGCGGTGGAAAAGGTGAAAAAAAAGTAGAAGTCCGTTTTATTCATTAAGTCCCGGGGGGGCAAATTGCGGGGGCAATTTTTCTGAATAATGGGGGCTTGTAAGGTGCCCCGAGCACTGGGGAAGGGCACTCCTCTGGTTTTATTTTGAAGTATGTGGGAGGGGGGTTATGGTCCTACTCCATGCAGTCTCGGTGAGCGGCACCCCTCGGGTCTTTTTAAAAAAATATATATGTTTTGAGCTCTCTCTCTCTCCCCGTACACGTCGCTGGGAATGCTACCTTTCTGGGGCAGTAATATGTAAAATGACCTTCCAGATCCGGGTACCTGCATTGTCTGGAGTTTTTTATTAATGTTGGGAGGGTGGGCTTGATAATACGTCCTTGTAAATTCCCATAGAAGCCTATGTTCTGGTGATAACATGGGCTTCTATGGGAAATAAGAAGGACGTATTATGAAGCTCATTATCGCCGTTTTATCAGCAGTTTCTTGCCAATAAAACTGCGATAATTTTAACACCGGTGGTTGATGATATGCAGCTAAGTTTACTACTAAAAAAAAGAGGAATGGGCCATATTATCAAGAAAAGGCCATACATTATCGCTGTTTTTATCGGCAGGAAACTGTCGATAAAGCGGCGATAATGGGCTTGATAATATATCTTTGTGAATTGCCATAGAAGCTCATGTTGACACTAGAACCTGGGCTGCTATGGGAATTTACAAGGGCCTATTATCAAGCCCATTATCAGCGCTTTAGCGACAGTTTTCTGCTGATAAAAGCGGCGATAATGTATCGCCCTTTAATGATGATATGGCACTGACGGGCGTATTATCAAGGATCGGTGTTAAAATTATCGTTGTTTTATGGGCATGAAAGTGGCGATGAAACGGCGAAAATTGTCTTGATAATACATCTTTTTTAATTCTCATAGAAGCCCATGTTCTGGTGTTAACATGGGCTTCTATGGGAATTAACAAGGGTCTATTATGAAGCCCATTATCGCCGGTATATCGGCAGTTACTGGCGATTAAAGCAGTGGTAATGTATCACCTTTTGTTGATAATATGCCCCTTAATTTCTATGATAATATGTAAAACGTTCCTTTTTTTGTGTAGCAGTTGTATTCTCTACGCATGCGCAGCCTCGTTTCGAAGCCGACGTTCTTTTCTTTTTCTTCAAGTTCAACAAACAAAGCTTTCTTTATTTCGGGCATTACATTTGGCGCTTTGTTTTCTCGGGTCGTGTGTGCTATCCGCTGCTGTACTTTTGTAATATATTAATAATCGTATTTTATCTACATTTATTTGAAATGTAGTACCGAGGCGCCAAACGTTGATCACGTACTCCGTCCACCGCCATTTTAGTAGTTTTTCACCGTTGTTTTTATTACATCTGTTACTTTCATTTTATCGTCCTCCTATTTTCTTTGTGATCGATGAGATTTCGAGGCACAGACAGCACGGTGTTTGTCCTTAAACTCTGATGTTATCAGACTTGGTCACACGTATACCTAAAAACTAATTTAAAGGACGTAAGTCTCAGCCATTACAACGCGTGTTCGTCAACACAAAGACATTATTAGGATTATCGCCGCTTTTATCAGCAGGAAAACTGCCGATAAAGCGGCGATAAAGGGCTTGATAATAGGCCCTTGTGAATTCCTATAATAGCCCAAGTTAACACCAGAACCTGGGCTGCTATGGGAATTTTCAAGGCCCTATTATCAAGCCCATTATCGCCGTTTTATCGGAATTTTTGCTGCCGATAAAAGCGGCGATAATGTATCGCCTTTTGTTGATAAAATGCGACTTTGTTCCGTGTCCTGCATCGCATTTTGCGATGCAGGGCGCAGGATACGAAATTCATTTTATTAATTTAATTGTTTACTTACCTGCAATCATCCAGATTCCGCTGTTTATAATCCCTCGCCCTGCCCCTCCCGTGCCCCATTTGCCTACCTCACCACAACTCTCTCCACGGGTCGCGGCTGAGTCAGTTACTTGTACTTACGTTAAGCATAATAAATAATAAAAAAGTATATATTGTAAAATTGTCACCTGTGGGAAGATACAAAAAAACACAGTTACTGGATATATTTTACAACACAAAATAATTTGTAAAACATTTCATTTGCCTTTTTTGCTGTTCTCAGAATATATTGAATTTCACTACAAACAGTGAGTTCAATAGTAATCATCACATAACAGCAGGCAAAAAAAAGACAATCCATAAGGATATCTTAAAAAAACCCAGTCAACATAGTCAATAACAATATAAAAAATAGAAATAAAACATATCTTAAATGGTTTTTTCTAAGAGCAATTTCTTACGTAAATTTAAGATATGTCAAGCAATCATAAAATAACAATATATTCTGATTAATTTTCTTACACTGTAAATAATGTTACTTAGAAGTAGATGCTGAGAAAATACACAGCAAAAAGTCCTTAATGGTTTCGCACACTTTTCCTTACGGCCATATAGTATGCATCAAGTCCTTTGTTTGGAAGTTGGTCAATAGTAATCCTGAACGTTCGCCTCCCAGCCTTCTGTTCCAAAACCACCGACATCATCTACGGGTCTCCCAGGACTCATCCATCAATCCGACGCTGTTCATCATCTACATGGCCACCCTAACACAAGTAGGCCACCATCACAACTTCAACAACATCTATTACACAAAGAACACCCAGCTCATCCTCTTCGTCACCAAGAAGTCACATACCACCAAAAGGAACCTCCACGACACAATAAAGGACGTCAGCAACTACATAAAGAGCAACACTGTAAACACAAACTGGCAGAAGATGAAGGTACTCATCCTCAGACCCACCCCCTCAGCCACAGACAACTGCTGCTACCTGACTGCACTGTGAACAGTACCAACATCTACCAACCATGTGTACAGCATAGGATTCATCCTCCACTCCTCCCTCTCCATGTATAAGCAAGTGTACACTGTGTGCTCGTACTGCTATAACATCCTCCACATGCCCCGCAACATTTACAAGTGGATCCTAACCAAAAGAAGAACAGTGATACAGGCCCTCATCAGCAGCAGACAACACTGTGGTAAAACACTCTACCTGAGTTCTAGCCAAAACACATACAACAACTACAACCGATCCAAAAGACTACTACCTGAATGATCATCAATGTTCCCGGCTGCATCCACATCACCCACCACCTGACACACCTACACTGCCTCAATATCACAAAAGGATCACCTTTAATGTCCTCACTCTCACTTACAAAATACTCTACAACACCAGACTAATGTATGTTAACAGCACTAATGCTAAAGGGCAAATTTTGATCTTAAAATTTTGCCTTTAAAAATATTAGGTAAGGATTTGGTAACTCTTTGGCAAAGGTTGCTTAAAAACTAATTGTGTATCATTACACTGTATCCAACCTTTCAGACATTTTAAATAAACAATGTAATGTCCAGATGTGGTTGAAGGTCCATTATGAAAAATAATAGCAACAGCTATAAACGTTCTTCCTGATATTGAACATTGACCAGCTACATAAAAATGTTATTAAAGTTTTCTATTTTGTTCCATCAGTTCTACAACGTTCCAGCATTAAAATAACATACTGTCCATATCTGTGTATAAATAATGTTGATGACATTTCTGATTTACATTGGCTACACTCCATGTTTTGACTTGTTCCTCTAATTAGATTGTTAAAAGACACTGATTCACAGTCAGGTAAAGTCAAATATATGAATCTCTCAGTGTCTATGTCAGTGCTACATGTAAACAAACAATTTTGACAGTCATGATGCCATTTATAAGGCCAAAAAGGTTTTCAACATCTATACCTTCGTCTTCCAGTACACCAAGCATACACATTAAAAATTCCTGGCAATCTTGCTGAATATTCTGCGTAAATTGAGTAGAAACAGAACATATGTCCAAAATATTTCGAATATCAGAAACACTTTGTATTTTACTTTTATCACTAGTACATTTCTCATAAACAGAATTCAACAATGAACAGAATCTTTTGTCCAGATTTTCTACAATTTGCTGTAGGAAACTTTGAAGAAAAAAAACAACATTAACAACTACATTAGCATAGCAGTTGACACCAGAACTATTTTCAAATCGATAACCAACATTCTCTTCAACTCTGTCCTTTGTCTTTTTGCTTGGAGGCGCAACTTCATCTTGTTTTTTTTCTTTCTCTACAGTTTCAGAACTGATATTCAGAAATCTTCTTTTTCTACCTACCACACGCTTTTCAATCACTGGATATTGACCTAAATTGGGTGCATATTGTCTTCTTAGCGATACAAAAGGGGATGATGGACGGAGCGTTTGAGCAAATCAAACACCCACCCCCAGTCAACTGATCTGGGTTTAATCCACCACCATTCTTTAGCCCACTCAGCCACCCCATTTCAGACATGGCTATATGCAAATCAGTCTGACCCTGTGCCTCATGGGAACAGTACAGCCCGAACTGCCAAACCATGTCTTCCATGGACCGGAAACAAGCATCCTGGGACCGGTTTCGGATTCATAATCCTCATCAGCCAGGCTACCTTGAATCCAGTGGCCAAGTGAGCAAGGGACTCACGTCTGAGCATACCCTGCCACACTTAAGGCGAACAAAGCGATACAAAAGGGGATGATGGACGGAGCGTTTGAGCAAATCAAACACCCACCCCCAGTCAACTGATCTGGGTTTAATCCACCACCATTCTTTAGCCCACTCAGCCACCCCATTTCAGACATGGCTATATGCAAATCAGTCTGACCCTGTGCCTCATGGGAACAGTACAGCCCGAACTGCCAAACCATGTCTTCCATGGACCGGAAACAAGCATCCTGGGACCGGTTTCGGGTTCATAATCCTCATCAGCCAGGCTATCTTGAATCCAGTGGCCAAGTGAGCAAGGGACTCACGTCTGAGCATACCCTGCCACACTTAGGGCGAACAAAGCGATACAAAAGGGGATGATGGACGGAGCTTTTGAGCAAATCAAACACCCACCCCCAGTCAACTGATCTGGGTTTAATCCACCACCATTCTTTAGCCCACTCAACCACCCCATTTCAGACATGGCTATATGCAAATCAGTCTGACCCTGTGCCTCATGGGAACAGTACAGCCCGAACTGCCAAACCATGTCTTCCATGGACCGGAAACAAGCATCCTGGGACCGGTTTCGGATTCATAATCCTCATCAGCCAGGCTACCTTGAATCCAGTGGCCAAGTGAGCAAGGGACTCACGTCTGAGCATACCCTGCCACACTTAAGGCGAACAAAGCGATACAAAAGGGGATGATGGACGGAGCGTTTGAGCAAATCAAACACCCACCCCCAGTCAACTGATCTGGGTTTAATCCACCACCATTCTTTAGCCCACTCAGCCACCCCATTTCAGACATGGCTATATGCAAATCAGTCTGACCCTGTGCCTCATGGGAACAGTACAGCCCGAACTGCCAAACCATGTCTTCCATGGACCGGAAACAAGCATCCTGGGACCGGTTTCGGGTTCATAATCCTCATCAGCCATGCTATCTTGAATCCAGTGGCCAAGTGAGCAAGGGACTCACGTCTGAGCATACCCTGCCACACTTAGGGCGAACAAAGCGATACAAAAGGGGATGATGGACGGAGCGTTTGAGCAAATCAAACACCCACCCCCAGTCAACTGATCTGGGTTTAATCCACCACCATTCTTTAGCCCACTCAGCCACCCCATTTCAGACATGGCTATATGCAAATCAGTCTGACCCTGTGCCTCATGGGAACAGTACAGCCCGAACTGCCAAACCATGTCTTCCATGGACCGGAAACATGCATCCTGGGACCGGTTTCGGATTCATAATCCTCATCAGCCAGGCTATCTTGAATCCAGTGGCCAAGTGAGCAAGGAACTCACGTCTGAGCATACCCTGCCACACTTAGGGCGAACAAAGCGATACAAAAGGGGATGATGGACGGAGCGTTTGAGCAAATCAAACACCCACCCCCAGTCAACTGATCTGGGTTTAATCCACCACCATTCTTTAGCCCACTCAGCCACCCCATTTCAGACATGGCTATATGCAAATCAGTCTGACCCTGTAACTCATGGGAACAGTACAGCCCGAACTGCCAAACCATGTCTTCCAAGGACCGGAAACAAGCATCCTGGGACCGGTTTCGGATTCATAATCCTCATCAGCCAGGCTATCTTGAATCCAGTGGCCAAGTGAGCAAGGGACTCACGTCTGAGCATACCCTGCCACACTTAGGGCGAACAAAGCGATACAAAAGGGGATGATGGACGGAGCGTTTGAGCAAATCAAACACCCACCCCCAGTCAACTGATCTGGGTTTAATCCACCACCATTCTTTAGCCCACTCAGCCACCCCATTTCAGACATGGCTATATGCAAATCAGTCTGACCCTGTGCCTCATAGGAACAGTACAGCCCGAACTGCCAAATCATGTCTTCCATGGACCGGAAACAAGCATCCTGGGACCGGTTTCGGGTTCATAAACCTCATCAGCCAGGCTATCTTGAATCCAGTGGCCAAGTGAGCAAGGGACTCACGTCTGAGCATACCCTGCCACACTTAGGGCGAACAAAGCGATACAAAAGGGGATGATGGACGGAGCGTTTGAGCAAATCAAACACCCACCCCCAGTCAACTGATCTGGGTTTAATCCACCACCATTCTTTAGCCCACTCAGCCACCCCATTTCAGACATGGCTATATGCAAATCAGTCTGACCCTGTGCCTCATGGGAACAGTACAGCCCGAACTGCCAAACCATGTCTTCCATGGACCGGAAACAAGCATCCTGGGACCGGTTTCGGATTCATAATCCTCATCAGCCAGGCTATCTTGAATCCAGTGGCCAAGTGAGCAAGGGACTCACGTCTGAGCATACCCTGCCACACTTAGGGCGAACAAAGCGATACAAAAGGGGATGATGGACGGAGCGTTTGAGCAAATCAAACACCCACCCCCAGTCAACTGATCTGGGTTTAATCCACCACCATTCTTTAGCCCACTCAGCCACCCCATTTCAGATATGGCTATATGCAAATCAGTCTGACCCTGTGCCTCATGGGAACAGTACAGCCCGAACTGCCAAACCATGTCTTCCAAGGACCGGAAACAAGTATCCTGGGACCGGTTTCGGATTCATAATCCTCATCAGCCAGGCTATCTTGAATCCAGTGGCCAAGTGAGCAAGGGACTCACGTCTGAGCATACCCTGCCACACTTAGGGCGAACAAAGCGATACAAAAGGGGATGATGGACGGAGCGTTTGAGCAAATCAAACACCCACCCCCAGTCAACTGATCTGGGTTTAATCCACCACCATTCTTTAGCCCACTCAGCCACCCCATTTCAGACATGGCTATATGCAAATTAGTCTGACCCTGTGCCTCATGGGAACAGTACAGCCCGAACTGCCAAATCATGTCTTCCATGGACCGGAAACAAGCATCCTGGGACCGGTTTCGGATTCATAATCCTCATCAGCCAGGCTATCTTGAATCCAGTGGCCAAGTGAGCAAGGGACTCACGTCTGAGCATACCCTGCCACACTTAGGGCGAACAAAGCGATACAAAAGGGGATGCTGGACAGAGCGTTTGAGCAAATCAAACACCCACCCCCAGTCAACTGATCTGGGTTTAATCCACCACCATTCTTTAGCCCACTCCGGCACCCCATTTCAGACATGGCTATATGCAAATCAGTCTGACCCTGTGCCTCATGGGAACAGTACAGCCCGAACTGCCAAACCATGTCTTCCATGGACCGGAAACAAGCATCCTGGGACCGGTTTCGGATTCATAATCCTCATCAGCCAGGCTATCATGAATCCAGTGGCCAATTGAGCAAGGGACTCACGTCTGAGCATACCCTGCCACACTTAGGGCGAACAAAGCGATACAAAAGGGGATGATGGACGGAGCGTTTGAGCAAATCAAACACCCACCCCCAGTCAACTGATCTGGGTTTAATCCACCACCATTCTTTAGCCCACTCAGCCACCCCATTTCAGACATGGCTATATGCAAATCAGTCTGACCCTGTGCCTCATGGGAACAGTACAGCCCGAACTGCCAAACCATGTCTTCCATGGACCGGAAACAAGCATCCTGGGACCGGTTTCGGGTTCATAATCCTCATCAGCTAGGCTATATTGAATCCAGTGGCCAAGTGAGCAAGGGACTCACGTCTGAGCATACCCTGCCACACTTAGGGCGAACAAAGCGATACAAAAGGGGATGATGGACGGAGCGTTTGAGCAAATCAAACACCCACCCCCAGTCAACTGATCTAGGTTTAATCCACCACCATTCTTTAGCCCACTCAGCCACCCCATTTCAGACATGGCTATATGCAAATCAGTCTGACCCTGTGCCTCATGGGAACAGTACAGCCCGAACTGCCAAACCATGTCTTCCATGGACCGGAAACAAGCATCCTGGGACCGGTTTCGGATTCATAATCCTCATCAGCCAGGCTATCTTGAATCCAGTGGCCAAGTGAGCAAGGGACTCACGTCTGAGCATACCCTGCCACACTTAGGGCGAACAAAGCGATACAAAAGGGGATGATGGACGGAGCGTTTGAGCAAATCAAACACCCACCCCCAGTCAACTGATCTGGGTTTAATCCACCACCATTCTTTAGCCCACTCAGCCACCCCATTTCAGACATGGCTATATGCAAATCAGTCTGACCCTGTGCCTCATGGGAACAGTACAGCCCGAACTGCCAAACCATGTCTTCCAAGGACCGGAAACAAGCATCCTGGGACCGGTTTCGGATTCATAATCCTCATCAGCCAGGCTATCTTGAATCCAGTGGCCAAGTGAGCAAGGGACTCACGTCTGAGCATACCCTGCCACTCTTAGGGCGAACAAAGCGATACAAAAGGGGATGATGGACGGAGCGTTTGAGCAAATCAAACACCCACCCCCAGTCAACTGATCTGGGTTTAATCCACCACCATTCTTTAGCCCACTCAGCCTCCCCATTTCAGACATGGCTATATGCAAATCAGTCTGACCCTGTGCCTCATGGGAACAGTACAGCCCGAACTGCCAAACCATGTCTTCCATGGACCGGAAACAAGCATCCTGGGACCGGTTTCGGATTCATAATCCTCATCAGCCAGGCTATCTTGAATTCAGTGGCCAAGTGAGCAAGGGACTCACGTCTGAGCATACCCTGCCGCACTTAGGGCGAACAAAGCGATACAAAAGGGGATGATGGACGGAGCGTTTCAGCAAATCAAACACCCACCCCCAGTCAACTGATCTGGGTTTAATCCACCACCATTCTTTAGCCCACTCAGCCACCCCATTCCAGACATGGCTATATGCAAATCAGTCTGACCCTGTGCCTCATGGGAACAGTACAGCCCGAACTGCCAAATCATGTCTTCCATGGACTGGAAACAAGCATCCTGGGACCGGTTTCGGATTCATAATCCTCATCAGCCAGGCTATCTTGAATCCAGTGGCCAAGTGAGCAAGGGACTCACGTCTGAGCATACCCTGCCACACTTAGGGCGAACAAAGCGATACAAAAGGGGATGATGGACGGAGCGTTTGAGCAAATAAAACACCCACCCCCAGTCAACTGATCTGGGTTTAATCCACCACCATTCTTTAGCCCACTCAGGCACCCCATTTCAGACATGGCTATATGCAAATCAGTCTGACCCTGTGCCTCATGGGAACAGTACAGCCCGAACTGCCAAACCATGTCTTCCATGGACCGGAAACAAGCATCCTGGGACCGGTTTCGGATTCATAATCCTCATCAGCCAGGCTATCTTGAATCCAGTGGCCAAGTGAGCAAGGGACTCACGTCTGAGCATACCCTGCCACACTTAGGGCGAACAAAGCGATACAAAAGGGGATGATGGACGGAGCGTTTGAGCAAATCACACACCCACCCCCAGTCAACTGATCTGGGTTTAATCCACCACCATTCTTTAGCCCACTCAGCCACCCCATTTCAGACATGGCTATATGCAAATCAGTCTGACCCTGTGCCTCATGGGAACAGTACAGCCCGAACTGCCAAATCATGTCTTCCATGGACCGGAAACAAGCATCCTGGGACCGGTTTCGGATTCATAATCCTCATCAGCCAGGCTATCTTGAATCCAGTGGCCAAGTGAGCAAGGGACTCACGTCTGAGCATACCCTGCCACACTTAGGGCGAACAAAGCGATACAAAAGGGGATGATGGACGGAGCGTTTGAGCAAATAAAACACCCACCCCCAGTCAACTGATCTGGGTTTAATCCACCAACATTCTTTAGCCCACTCAGGCACCCCATTTCAGACATGGCTATATGCAAATCAGTCTGACCCTGTGCCTCATGGGAACAGTACAGCCCGAACTGCCAAACCATGTCTTCCATGGACCGGAAACAAGCATCCTGGGACCGGTTTCGGATTCATAATCCTCATCAGCCAGGCTATCTTGAATCCAGTGGCCAAGAGAGCAAGGGACTCACGTCTGAGCATACCCTGCCACACTTAGGGCGAACAAAGCGATACAAAAGGGGATGATGGACGGAGCGTTTGAGCAAATCAAACACCCACCCCCAGTCAACTGATCTGGGTTTAATCCACCATATTGTCTTCTTAACCTATTATACTCTTTCACACAGTTTGTATCTGCAGAAACCTTTGTCTCATCAAAGTCAATCAAGAACAATCCAGATAAAGTTCTGACTCGAGACAAAGCAACATATGCCATACCTTCTTTAAACACGGTACTTCCAATATTCACTCAAGCACAATCTACACTTAAACCTTGAGATTTGTGAATGGTCACCGCATATGCCAAACAAACAGGAAACTGTTTTCTGCAGACATACAAATCTTTTACAAGCAAAAAACGAGCTGCACAACGACTAACTTGTTGCACTTCAGCAATTTCATCAAATTTGATTTTCAAAAATTCAGTGCCAGGTCTGTTTACATAATTAACAAAATCAACAATTTTACCCATTGCTCCATTTACTAAACCTTTTTGCACATCCAAATTACGTCGCAAAATTACTCTACAATTTACACATGCATACAAATTCTTTTCTAAACCAGCAGTTCTACTTATCGATTTCTCTAAACAATCCAATATCCTCTTCAAGTTTTCACTCAAAATAATACTGATTCTCTCATGTTCTATTTTATCAATTGCTTCCAATTTTATAATTTCTTCATTTTCCAACTTTAACATTTCTTCATTGAATATAGAACATTCACGCAGTGTTGGCATTAAGCAGATTACAGATTTGTTTTCTGCAATTCTCATGTATATTTTCTCTGGGACAATATTTGCATTTGGAAACAAATTGGAAAGTAATTGTGCCTGTAAAGCTTGTTTTCCATGTTCGGTCAATTTTCCAATTCTTATATCTTGAAGAATAGTTCCATAATCAACATCATTTGCTTGTCGCATATTTGTAGTAAGTTCCTTATACTGAAAATATGACCAAATGTTTACAGTGCCAATACTCCCCAAAGACTTTCTAGTATCTTCATGCACGAGTGTTTTAAACACTGGCTGTCCTTTTACAGGATTAAATTGTAGAAGATCTCCAAAAAGTATAACGTGTTTTCCTCCGAATAATACATCATACTCTGTTTTAAGAATTTGCTGCATTCTTAAATGCACAAAGGCAAGCATTAAGTTTGAGACCATTCTTACCTCATCAATAATGAGAAGCTTCATTTTCCTCAACTCTCTTGAAACTTCACAAGAAGCTTCTCCAGATAGCTTGTGGTATTGTAATTTGTTGTCATGCTCTACTGGTAGCATTAATAAACAATGTAAAGTAATTCCTTTAATATTGTGTGCCGCCAACCCAGTTGGAGCAGTGACAACACAAGACAAATGTGACTCCGTTCTTTTCTGTAGAAAAGTTGTGATTATTTTAATTTAAAAACTTTTTCCTGTTCCAGCTTGTCCACTCACACACATATGGATAGGTTCAAATGATGAGCAAGAGCACTCTTTTTTCTCATGAAGACATCCATGGTCAATCTGTTCTCTCACTTGCTCATATATTTCTTTCTGCTGAAGATTTAGTTGTTCTTCTAAGTTTCCTAAGTTTGTTAGATGTTCTTGACCTTAATACATTAGTTTTTCCACCTCTTCCATAGCAGTTGCTGCTTCATTTAGAACAATTGGTTATCCTAGTGGGTCCTGAGTCAACGGAGACGTTTGACTGTCTTGAGAACTATCTCTAGCAATCTCAGCTGCAATTGTAGCTTCTTGCTCAATTTCGTCATTCAACATTTTGACATAACTAGCAAAAACAGGACATTCTATAGTATCTCAAAGTAATTCCAATTCTGAACGCCATGGCTTGAAAAGTTGCAAAAGAGCTAAATAGTAAAATTCTCTTTTGTCAGGTGTTTCAGAACTCAGTTTACGGTGATTAATCAAAAGTCCTTTTCTTTGTTTCACCAGACATCCTTCAGAACCAATAACAGCATATATACCATTATTAATGTTTTCGGTAATATTCTGTTTAAAAATATAGTTTTGCAGCACTTCATAGAGACAAATGTTCTGAAGATGATGACTTCTATTCGGATAATATGTATCCAGCATATTTGTTTTCAGAATATCAGTACTTTCTGGCTCTTTTTCAGCTAAATATTCAATTCCTTGTACAGATTTAAGAACTCAGTTTGGTGTTGCAGCAAGACCTAGACTCACCCAAATCATTCTTCTGGATTTAGAGTACAGACTTGCAGATGATAAGCGATCCGAGCATTCATACGCTCCAATTTCTCGATGAGATAGCATCCTTAAACTGTAACTGTATAATTTCTTACTTAGGCTCTTCTCATGGGAAATCTCTTCCCACATTTCCTTCAATTCCGTCTTTTCTTACTTTGTTATGTACGATGTCACATATCGAGCAACAGCAATGGAATTGTCTGTAACATATTGAATATCCATATTAGCATTCCAAATAGACAAAATGACTGAGTTATAGTCATATTTGTATTTGGAGACTTTCTTGTGATATTATGTCGCAAAGATGACATAAAACTGTTCACTCTTCCTTTTGATATTACAGGACGAGGAAATGCAAAACGGCATTTGCTGTAGAATTTGTACTTAGATTTGTACTTTCGACGACAGTATTTGCTACAACGATGGCTTTGGAATCGTAAGACTTGTTGTCTTAAGTCCTTATCTTGTGTACTTTTGGGTACTTCACATGTAGCATATTCTTCAATAAAAGACAACACAGTATCATCTGAGTCTGTTCCAAATTTGGGAGCATCTTTGATCCATAATAGCATATGTATGTGAGGAGCACCTCTCGCTTGATACTCCTCTCTCCAAAAGAAATCTAGTACCTCTCCAAGAGGAGGATTTTTTTTGTTTGTGATAAAAGACATCATAGCTTCTAAAGAGCACAATTCTCCAGGTGTCTTGTATTCGATATTTGGTATATTTGGATTTGCCTCTCGAAGAAATTGAAGTAAATCATCCCAAGCATATTCAGCACAGCTTAGAGTAAAGAACCATGTAGGAGTTCCTAAGTTCCTTAGCATACATTTGAGTTCTCCATGATGACGGTACCAGTACTCATTAGTACCACGCTGACATGCCATCAGATTAATCAGCTGAGTTTCAAACTCATTATCTTTCTGCTGTACTTTATCCATAAATTCCTGTGCTGAAACATTTTGCAGATGTACACCTGTTTTCAATATGTGGTTTACTGCATAAGAAAGTCTAGACAAATCACTCTCAAACAAAAGATGAAATAAATATGGAATACATTGTCGAAATCTTGCATCTTCTGCATATAATCTTGATGTCCGGTATTCAGGTGCAGGCATATGCACAGCTCGGTCATCATATTGTCCTCCTTTTCCTGTAGGAAACAACTGAGGGAAAAAACGAGGTTCCAAGCTTTTTTCTCATACACTAATGGGACTTCCTTTTACTTCTTTCATTTGAAATAACTCTATAGCATTTCCCATAATTTTTTTGGAATGCAATGGATGAACACTTTAATGTTCGTAGATTTCTTCAGTTCTGGACACATCCACTTTTTCAATTTGTCCAGATGGCAAGTCAGTATCTTCTTGTACAGATATTTCTTCTTCTCCCACATACACATTTTTGTAATGTTGATTATTTTTTACCAGATACAACGTTGCCTTTTTTACTTTCCTAACATCCACTAATTCTTGCCAGATTTTCTTACTCTTAGTAGGAACGCCATTAACAAGAATACCTAAAGGTTCATCATCTACATTTTCTACACCAATAGTTTCAATATTTTTGTTTTAAATCTAGAGGCAAATATACAACTCTTCCCTTTAATCCTCTCTGTAATCAGAAGGAGGCAATGTTCCTGTCTTAGGCTCCATACAAACAATAGCCTGAAATGGATGCACACATTGAATAAGAATAGACTCATAGGTATTTAAATCCATCAGTTCAGAAGGAATATTTACCAACTCAAGATTATTATGCACAGCTCTAGCAGGCATTGTGTTCTCTTCTAATTTGTTATAACAATATTTACAAATACGCTGATCAGAAGCCAAATCAAAACAATTCTCTACCAAAAAGTAAGTTGTAAAATCCTTCCACTCATTATTATTTTCCTTTTCACTTTTCAAATACAGATCAACAGTCCTGGTCTGATTTTTATAATGAATTCGTCGACAACAGATACAAGAATAATTTGGCCTTTCACCTGATATCACCTTAAACTGTATAATTTCTTGTTCAAAATTTTCTACACTGGACTGTCCTACATTCTCTTCCACATTTTCTTCTACTAATCTCTCACTTTCTGCACTGTCTTCCTGAGGACCCAAGTAACTAATCTCAATTTCATCACAAATATTTTTTACGTCTGATACAGATCCACGCAAAAGAGCACTGTTCAACATTAGTGCTGGACTTTTTGCGTAATACAATGTTCTGACTAATTTCCTCATCTGAGTATGATGAACTGCTAACATCCTGAAATGATGGAAAACACTTTGACATACTTTTTTAGAAACACAAGTAGAGAATGACCTTGTAAACCAGTATTTTCTCTCACTCTGCAAGGGTCTAGTCCTTGTAACATCTTAGGGGCATATTATCAAAGGGGTTTATCTCCGCTTTTTTGGCATCAAAAGCCAAGAAAGCGGAGATAAAATTATCTCCCTATTACCTAGCTGTCGCTAACACCAGTTAGTGACAGCTAGTAGGAGATAGCGACCATCTTGGGCCCCACTTTGCATGCCAGTGATATTTATCACTAATGACATGCAAAGTGGGCGTGCCAAGATGTTAGCGACTGGAAACAGTCGCTAACATCGCTATCTCCTATTACCAACTTTTGGAGATATTCGCGCTACGCGCGAATATCTCCAAAAGCTAACATCTGCCCTGAGCAGTTCTTAGCCATGTTATCCAATGGGAGGTGGATAACATGGCTAAGAGCATTAGCTCGGTAATGCATGAATATCACTGACTTTTCAGCGATATTCATGCATTGCGGCCAATTTTTATCGCATTTGCGATAAACCTTGGTAATACCAAGGTTTATCTGCGATAAAAATCGCCGCAGCTCAGCGGTACATTTTTGTCTCTAACCAAGCAATAGCAATAGCGATAATTATCGCTATTGCTTGGTAATATGCCCCTTAATCTTTTGTTTAACACTTTTCTTGGTGTAATTACGTAAGAAATTGCGTAAGAAATCAATAGATTCTTGCCGCACACTGCAAATACTACTACAATTCCAAGTGTACACTGGAGCTTTAGGACGTCTGCCTAAAACTTCATCAGCTAACACCTCTTCTGCATTTCTAGAAACACTTTTCTCTTTCTCAATAGGACAACCATTTCTAACCTCATAAGCACGACCACTGGTGTCAACTGCATCATTAATTTGAAGATAACTTTTTTCATTAATAAAGGCTCAGAAGTTGAAGTATGTTTCGATTCACCCAAAAAAACTCACAAAAATTACTTCTGTTAATTAGCCTTCTCCACCTACTTTTGCTCTTCATTAAATGGATTGGTTTATCTAGTGATCTAATTCTATTGATTACTAATATAAACAGTTTTCTTTTCAATTCCAAAGCTTTCTCAACTACATTTTCTATAGCTTTCTTTTCTTATAAAATACAGTTTTTTTCTTATATACCTTAATTTCTTTCATTAAATTTGATACCAATCTATTATAAAACATTTTTTTCCTAATTTCTATGAATTGATTTTTTCTCCTTGTACTATACACAGTTTTGTCTGCACTTGATTTTCCATTATTCTTTTGTTTATTAGTAGGTTTTTTTTCGTTGCTGATACACTAAGGACATTATTTTGTTTCTGAACACTATGCTTAGTATTTTCCTCAAAAAAGTGCTCCTGTTCTTACCAGGCATTTCTTTCTGTTTGTTAAGACATCTCTCTTCATGTAAATCTTCTTGGTGAGTTGTCTTCAAATACACAGTTTTCTTTCGTTGCTTCGTCTGTTGGTACTTCGTTGGCATGATGCAGTACTTTTAGTATCGATAAACACAACCTATAATCAAAAAATATATGTAACATTACATAAAAAAATATATCAAATATTCTATTATATTACTTACTAGAAGAGAGGGAGGAGTATGAGGACAAATCTCGGAGTATAAAAATAAGAGGACTTACAACAAAAGAACATGAAGCAAGGAAAATTTTATAAAAAATTAGAGTATAAATAGACAGTACAATATAACAGAATATAGAAACAGTTGCAGCCCGTGGAGGGAGTTGAAAGGGGGCAGACAGGTGGGGCGGAGGAGGGGCAGGGTGAGGAGTGATAAACAACAGAATCTGGGGGCATATTTCCAACAAGTAGCGATATTTATCGCTAAATAGGGTTAGCAACGATTTTTTTTTATCGCTGCCTATCGCTGGATATGTTAGCGGAGAACACATGCTATTAGCAATGTTCCTCTCCATTTTGGTAAAATGTCCAGCGATAGCGGCGAAATGCATAAAGATCGCTGAGAATACAGCGATATTCACGCATTAGAGACGAAATGGTCTTAGCCATGTTATCCACTTGCCATTGGATAACATGGCTAAGAACTGGTCTGGGCAGGTGTTAGTATTTGGAGATAATCGCGGTTAACGCAAATATTTCCCACGGTACGCCTGCCTTGCTAATAGGCGATAGCGTCGTTAGCGACTGCTTTCAGACGGTAACTGGTTGGGTACGCCCACTTTGCACGTCATTAGCGATAAATATCGTTGACATGCAAAGCGGGCCCCAAACTGCTCGCTATCGCGTAAAAACTGTTGCTAATATCAGTTAGCGACAGGTTGCTAATAGTACGATAGAATTGTCGCCACTTAGCACCCGAAAATGGACGGTAAATCGATGATAATTGCCTATCGCCCCCCTTGGTAATGTGCCACCTCGATCATTGCAGGTAAGTAAACAATTAAATTAATAAAATGAATTTCGGGACATATTATCAACAAAAGGCGATAGATTATTGTCGTTTTTATCAGCAGGAAAATGGCGATAAAGCGATGATAATGAACTTGATAATATGCCCTTGAGAATTCTCATACCAGCCCAGGTTAACACTAGAACTTGGGCTTCTATAGCAATTTACAAGAAGGCATTATCAAGCCCATATTCGCCGTTTTATCAGCAGTTTACTGTCCATAAAACGTCGATAATTTTATCACTGGTTCTTAATACTATGCCCGTCAGTGCCATATTATCAGTAAAGGGCGATACATTATCGCCGCTTTTACCGGCAGGAAACTGGCACTAAAGCGGCGATAATGGTGTCGATAGTATATCTTTGAGAATTTCCATAGAAGCCCAGGTTAACACCATAACCTGGGTTTCTATGGGAATTCAGAAGGATATATTATCGAGAGCATTATCACTGCTTTACCGGCAGTTTCCTGTCGATAAAAGCGGCGATAATGTATCATCCTTTATTGATAATATGGCCCATAATCCCTTAATGTACAGAGGCACAAAATGATATTAAGGAAAAAAACATAACAGCATGCATTATAGCAAAACAGGTTTACTACTATAAAACGTTTAACAACTGATGGATATAGGAGCATATTATCAATGCAGGCCATAACATTATGAACACTTTATCGGTAGGAAACTGCCGATAAAGTGACGATAATTGTATTGCTGAGTCTTGATAATATACCTTATAATTCGTTAATGTACAAAGATACACCGCACAGACGCGCTCCCATACAACTTTTTAACTCACCTTTCAAATTGAATTCTAGATTGACAAGAATACCACTCACACAGTGGATATTCTTCTACAAAATCTCTGGAGTTCCGTGTTTGCAGTACAACCGTCAAATGGAACATTTACTTGTAGACTTGCTGTGTTGCTGAGGGCCGGGCTTTGCTCCGCTCTACCTCCTTGGACGGGCTTGGCTCCGCCGAGCCCCTGCACCCCTGTGTTGGTACCTGTGGGCTGGGCTTTGTTCCGCTCGTTCTCTGGCCGGGCTTGGCTCCGCCGGGCCCCCTAAAACTACACATCCCAACAGCCCCATCGCGGCAAGGACGCCGCTGACGCAAATCGGAAGCGCCAGGAGGTGCATAAAGGCTCCCTTGGTGCCGAGGCCAGGGGGAGCTTTACTTGTAGACTTGCTGTGTTGCTGAGGGCCGGGCTTTTCTCCGCTCTACCTCCTTGGCCGGGCTTGGCTCCGCTGAGCCCCTGCACCCCTGTGTTGGTACCTGTGGGCCGGGCTTTGCTCCGCTCGTTCTCTGGCCAGGCTTGGCTCCGCCGGGCCCCCTCAAATTACATTTCCCAGCAGCCCCATCGTGGCAAGGACGCCGCTGACGCAAATCGGAAGCGCCAGGAGGCGCATAAAGGCTCCCTTGGAACCTCGTCCCGCAGGACGCACGCGGGAGCGCGCCGGGAGAAGCCCGGGACAAGGGTGGGGCCGTCTGTGGCCGTCCGGGGCCAAACGAGGCCGGGCTGGTCCACATCCCTAACAACCGCATAAACAGACTATCACCACCAAAAAAACTATAAGAGGAACTTGTTGGGGATTTGCGGTTATATTAGCAAAAGTTGTTCATTCACAGGCTCCATGGGGAAACGCAAAGCAATGGAGGGGGGGAACGGATGTGGTAACCCCTCGAAGCTCCGTAAAGGGAAGAAAGCATCAAAGAAGTCAAGTCAGTCAGCCGGGAATAGCGTAATGGATCGTATTACTACTCTTGTGGATGAGTGCAGGGAGATCCTTGTGGCTGACCAAGGAGATACTAGTGAGATTACCACGAGTGATAAGGCAGGGGTTTAGTAAATGATCCTGTTGTACTCCCAACAACAATTCCAGATATGTTTAAGGCAAAAAGGAAACTTAAGGATAGCATGGTTAATCTAACGGGGGACTGTTTAATTACATCTAACGAGTCTCTTAGTAATGAAGGTCTGACTATCCACCTTAAGCCCGAGAGTGAAAACCCGCCATCGCCACCTGTCCCCAGGTACTTCTTGGTAACAGGTTCGCGGTCCTGGATGAAATCCATATTGAGCCTTCTGTCCCCCCAATTACCGACATTAGCAGGGACAGGGCAATGTCCGTGGAAGTTGGTGCTCTGACTAATGTCGTCATTTTACTACAGGATGAAATAGAGTCACTGAGGGCATTGATCATCAATTTAACCTCTATGGTCAATGACAAATGTGAGGGTTTAACAAGGTCCACATCTAATGTTATACCTGTTGCACGAAACGTCTTCCCCATAAAAACTCATGAAGCAAGCAAAGTTCACCCAGCTAAAACCTTGAACAAGCGTAGTGACCAGAGTACGGGGAAAGCCGCTGGTTTTAGTCCTGGCTTCCCACCCCTGAAAGATAGGAAGGAAGGGCTTCCCACTCAATGTTCCGGAAGAGAGGGAAGTAGACAAGAGTCAAGGCAAAAAACCACTGGTCTAGTGGGACTGCAAACAAAAGCATCAGGGGTGGCTGTGGGTTCGACAACTGTAGAGGCCAACAACTTAGGGAACAAAGGGAACACCCTCTCTAATAAAGCTTATTACAAAAGGAACATAATATATATGACCAATGTTCCTAAATTAAGGATTTCGAAATTTGGTAACAGTGAGCACCCAGATTCTCTAACCAACAAAGCCATTCATTGGCTGCGCTATGTTAGAGGATGCCGCTCGGTGATTAGGGAGGATATCTTAGAGGCAAAAAGGTTAAGTTCCCCGAATTTCACGTGTGACTCTATAGAGTTAACTTTGAAATCTGCATTCCTTTTTGACAACCTCTTTACATTGGAGATTAGATACAGTCCTCCATCCCAATCACAGATCCAATTAAGGAAAACATGTCCCCATACTCTGGCGCCCTTTTCTAACACCACAGGAAAAGTAAGTGTGATGAACTGTTCTGGGTTATATAACAACGATTGACAAACATCGGCACTTCCGATAGCAGTCGGTGGAAATTTGGTGGTCGTGAAAGGTGGGAAATGTATTGAAGCTCCAGTAACAACAAAGGCAGCAGGGATTGTATTATGTGATGTTGCCTCTCCACTTAGCCTCAATCTAGAGGGTGACACCAGGAGTAGGGTTAGCTTTAAAAATAATCCGTACGAGGGGATGCCATGTGAATTAGACCAAGGTCAGTCTACAGATACCCCTGTAATTATTACATCAAAGCCGCCGGATTGTAATAAGGATGGTCTGGGGAAGTTAGTTTCATGGAACATTGCAGGGTTGCGTTCTAAACAAGATTCCCAGGATTGGCTAAGCTTTGTTAACAGTTTTGATATGTGCATATTCCAGGAGACATGGCTATGTGAACCATCTTTTGCCCAGGGATACTTAAACTACTCTGTGCCTGCATCCAAGGGTACAAAGGTGAGACCCATGGGTGGCCTAACCATTTGGGTCCGCCAGAGTCTTCCGTTAACTATCAAGGTCATAGACACCAGAAATAGAGATATCCAACTTATCAGAGTAGACTCAGGTACTCTGGGTCAGCTCGATGTCTACAATGTATATGTAAGGGGTAGCAGGGGTGGGAGGTCAGAGGTTTTAGCGGCCTTGGGTTCCCTCCTTGAAACCCATTCCCAAGATAACAACATTGTGATTGCTGGTGACTTAAACCGAACATTTGAACCCCTGGCAATTGACGATGACTTCCTTGGGGACGAAGAGGATAGGCAATGGGGAGTCCCCAAATTAGAGTTGAAACCAGTTTCCCGTTGGTCCGAGGATGTTATCTGTCTGAACGCCATATGCTATGAAAAGGGCCTGAGAGCATTAAATGGGAGGACGCTGAGCGATAAGGTTGGGACCAGTACATTTGACAACGGGAGGCATAGAAGTAGAATCGATTATGTTTTATGCAGTTTGAAAATATGGACCCTGGTTTGCGACATGAAGGTCAAATGGAGGATCGAGAGCGACCACAACCCACTGTGCGTAGACCACAAATGGTGGACTTCTACCAATGTGGTCACAAACAAGGGGGTTGTTGCGTCTTCGATCGTCCCTTCAAACGACATGCGCTGGCTAAGATGGGCACATGTTGTGACTAACCAACAGGCTATTGTTAGCATTAACACTGAAGCTGACAAAGCAATACTAGACATTGAACAAATTAATTTGTCCAATCCTGGAACAAGCAGTGTGGCTGCAATCCATGATACCCTTTTTTGTGCCATCAGGAATAATTTTTTGAAACCTGCGAAAAACAAGGGAGAGGGACCCCGTAAGCAGGCAAAATGGTATAATGCCCAATGTAGGAAGGCCCGTCTAGCTCTAGGAACTGCTATTAAAGGGCGGCAACCTCTGGCTATTCGATCTGCCAGAAAAGAATATAAGGATAGTGTAACAAAGGCAAAGAAAGCATGGTAGGAGCTCCATTGGTTAGAACTAAAAGCAGCTAGCGACAGGAAAGACTCCAGGTACTTTTGGAACATTGTAAAGTAGGGCAGAGAGGGAGTACCCGAACCCCCTAATAACAACGTACCGGAGGAGGAGTGGGTCAAATATTTTAAACCCCCGTATTCTGAGACTCAGCATGCCACTGTGGTGGTCGACTTAAGTCCTGTTTACTATAAAGATGACTCTTTTAGTACCAAAGAGATAATGATGGCCCTTAGCACAGTGTCCAGTGGCAGAGCCCCAGGATTCGATGGTGTGCCAGCTGACGTTTTTATTAACGATAAAGAGCATTGGTGTAAGTATATCCATCTTCTTACCAACGCAATTGCTCGGGGTACAACCATACCGACAGCCTGGCAGGGCGCAGTAATAATACCTGTGTTCAAGAAAGGTGACCGATCACAGCCGGGCAATTACAGGCCGATAAGCCTTATTGACACCATTCAAAAGGTAGTTGGGCGTTTAGTTGTAAATAGGCTCCTTCACTGGGCTGAGGAGAATAACGCCCTGTCCCCATTCCAAGCAGGATTTCGAAGGTCTACTAGTACAGTGGATCAGGTGTTCCGCTTCACCTTACTACAATGGAGGATTATGTTGCTGGGCGGGGGCAGCTTGTACGCGGATTTTGTCGATTTGCGGGCTGCCTTCGACCTAGTACCTAGGTCCAAGCTGTGGCTGGTGTTGAGGAACCAGGGCCTACCAGGAGAGCTACTGACAATGATAATGAGGCTCCACGAAGCAAACTTCGCTAAGATTCAGTGGGGGGGCCAGGGAACGGTGACTGCAGACTTCCCGGTGGAGCGTGGCGTCCGGCAAGGGTGTTCGATGGCGCCCACACTTTTTACACTTTACATTAACGGGGTTGTTGCTCGTATGTTGTCTTTGAATGTGGATGCTCCCTCATTAGCTGGCACAAAAAAATCCTATTTTAATGTTTGCAGACGATACGCTGATTTTATCTAAGACGACGAGTGGACTACAGCGTGCTCTGTCTATTTTTGACCAATTTTGTGGGGAGCATGGCCTAGAAGTTAATGTGGCCAAAACAAAACTTATGATCTTTAATCCCCACCGTAGCTTTAAATCTAAGTTAACTATGAATGGTCGTTCTTTAGAGGTAATGAATGCCTTTACATATCTAGGAATCCATGTATCTAACGATCTCAGATGGTCCCAGCACATAGATATTTCTACATTAAGCCATAGGCAATTGGCTGGTGCTCTTTGTTTAGAACACAGAAAATCTTTGACGAAACCAATAAAGCCAGCATTGCAGGTATATGAGGCAAAGGCTCTCGGCTCTGCACTTTACGGTGCTGAGCTGTGGGGATTTGAGAAGGTAGCGGCACTCCAAACTTCGGAAAATAAGTTCTTCCGGGCCATCACCGGTGTACCCAAGAGTACCCCACTGGTGCCTCTTAGGTACGATCTGGGCAGAAAAGCGGTTGCCGACTTGGTTAGGCTTCGTCCGATATTGTATTGGCGAAGGCTTTGGACTACGCCTGAGCTCTCTCACTATGCCGAGGGGTTCCTAGATATATTCAAAGTGGATGTGTTCCACAAAATCGGATGGCTCAAAACACTTAGTGCAACTCTGAGTGAACTTGGTCTCCGGTCGCTTTGGGAAGATCCAGCGGGAACCATCTTTCCAACCAAAAGAATCATAAAAGAAATATATTGGGAGAAGGTAGCCGCTCGGACCTGGAGTAGCTCTAGTGCAGCGTCTATGGCTGGAGGATTCTTAGAAGCCAAGCTGTATCATTGCCTCGAATCTTACTGGGACGCCATAACTAGGCCAGGTGACAGAAAGCTCCTCTTCCAATTAAGAGCAGGCGCACTCCCCCTTAGATCACTGACAGGAAGGTGGGGAGGCGGACTTAATGATATCTGCCCTGCTTGTGGTGCCGCTACAGAAACAGTTGGTCATTTCCTATTTTCCTGTACAGCCTATTCTGACCCAAGACGTATTTGGCTAAGACCAATGTGTAAGAATCTGGGTACCACTAGTAGTACTGTAGCTTTACATATTATATGTTCTAGCACTTTAATGCCCTTAGTAATAGCTACAGCCAAGTATCTTGGATGGGCGTGGTCTATTAGACAGAGACTTTTAGTCACTTGATCGTTTTTCTCTTGTTAGTCGGTCTGCATTTTATAGTTGTCATTTTTATCTTAACATTTTTATCCAAATTGTTTTATTCTGTACTATTACAAAATTTTATCTACAACATTTTACTCTGCATTTGTATTTTAATTTTAATCTGTTATCAGTAATCAAGTCTTATTTTTAACTGAAAGTTTTATTTTCTAACAGATATGATTGTTAATCTGGTTTTATATTGTATGTACTTGCTTTTATGAGTGAACCTCGAATAAAGCATTAATTGACTTGACTTGACTTGACTTGACAAATGGAACATTTTCCCTCTTATTTTACGTATACATACATATAAATAACCAATTAAAATCGTGTTCACATTAATTCAAAAGAAAACACACATTTTGATTGGTTTAACATTCCAAAGATTTCGAACTAATAGAACATTCAACCCTTCCCCCGTTCCACAATCTGCCAGTTACCATAGAAACACTTCAGGGAACACCAAACTCAGCACACAGGTGAAAAGTTCATCATACATTGTTGCAAATTAAAACAGCAAGTGTGCTTGACTGGAGAATGTACCAGCTTATCTTATGTAACGTTCTTTTCTATCACTTTTTCTTAACCAATAAAAATATGGCTTTTAAATAAGAGGAACATGGAACCTAGTTTTCTGTAAAATGTTGTCAAACAACCAATCATGTCTTTTCTTTTTTCAAAACTTCATGTTGTCCACCATTTTAGAAAAATCTTATTTTTGAAAGTGGCATTTCATTTACAGATGCCATCAGACTGCATCCAGACCTCTCTTCAAAATGCTTACAGTGTGGATTGTGGGACACAGATATATTTTCTGGAGTCAAAGGTACGCAGAACGGAAAAGAATTCACAAGGACTTAGGTTTACCAAATGTAGACATTAAATGGCTTGGACAGAGAGGATTAAAGTTGCACCAATTGATGCCATTGGTGAAATTCTTTATGCATCTCCAACCCCCTGACCTCATAATTGTGCACTGTGGTGGCAATGACCTAGCCACTTTGACTGGGGTAGCTCTGGAAATGCTCATGAAGGACACCTTTGCCCAATTGATGACATTGTTCCCGAAAACTCTCTTTGTGTATTCTAATATATGCCAAAGGCAGAGATGGAAGCGGTCCAACCACTATTGTCCACAGTTTGAAAAAGCTATGAAATATGTGAATAAATCTGTTTCTGCCTTTCTCCAAGACTATCGAATGGGGTCCATTTACAACAATAATCTGCGTTTCAATATGCATGGCATCTATAGGAGAGATGGTGTACATTTTACAGATGAGGGGAACAGAGTGTTCCTCATAAACTTAAGACTCTGCATTGGTACTTACTTGTAGGTACTAAAATCTCGCAATAAACACAAAGGCTCTTTTTAGAGACACACAACACATAAACAAATACACTTCATAAATATCTAAAATTATTTAAAATTTTCTTGGTTATGTACGCGTACGTGACGACTTTCAACATTACAGTTGTACGTCGTCCATACGTGGTTGGTACACGTACAATAAATGTACCACCCCCTGAGCAACACTATAGGTTGAGAATGTTTCTATTGTGCTCCCTTTCCTTATTTGACAACTTTGTTTTACTGTTTCCTTGTGACTCGGTTGCTGTGACAATAAGAGGGCTTGCAACACTTCCTGGTTTGGAGTATTGACAGCCAATCAGCATGCAGCTCCTGCTCGTAATTGTACATATTTCTGTACGCGTACGTTGCGATTTTTCAAAATAAAAATAAAAAATAGAGCCTAAACATGCATGTACGACCCCCTAACCACTCGTGATCATCAACACGAAGCCATTAGCATGCATTTCGGGTCATATTACCAACAAAACGAGAAGGATTATCGCCGCTTTATCAGCACTTTCCTGCTGATAAAAGCGGGGATAATGTGTCGTTTTTGTTGATATTGCGTTTTGTTGATAATATGGCCCGAAATTTGTTTTATTAATGTAATTGTTTATTTACCTGCAATCAGCCAGATTGCGTTGTTTATCACCCCCCACCCTGCCCCTCCCCCGCCCGGACTGTCTCACCGCAACTCCCTCCACGGGCCGCGGGTGAAAGACGCGGTAGAGATCTAGTCATTTACCACAGAGTTGTGGGGAATCCTTGGTGAGGCGTGCGCTCACTAACGAGTGCGCACTTCACCGAAGACGTTCCGGAGTTCAGAGCCTTTTTCAATTGCTCCTTAGACATTCCTGAAGAGAAAGTGCAAATATTTCTGTGGGAGTTAAAGATCGTTGTTTGACAAGTTAGTGAGTAAGTAAACTTACCTGACATTATAGACAATATTGAATGTAGTCAGTCGATGTATTTTCTCTAACTTAAAAGAAGAATCGATAACATTTGTGATAAGCAAGGTCTTAAGGGAAAAGAACACATTGAGTTAGGAATAGAAGAAAGACTTTTGAATTATGAAGGAACATTAATGAAAAACACAAGATATTGAAGGATTGACAGAATAGATAACAAGCAACTGCATAAAGAAAAGTTAGTAGAAGAACACAAGGAAATTTATAATAGAAAAATTAGACAATAAAGTGAGAGACCTGGGTTAATGAGTGTTACGTAATTATAGTTTAAAAGCAGTG
The DNA here is from genome assembly GCF_964261635.1 of Lissotriton helveticus. Taxonomy (NCBI): domain Eukaryota; kingdom Metazoa; phylum Chordata; class Amphibia; order Caudata; family Salamandridae; genus Lissotriton; species Lissotriton helveticus. Next base: position 1,225,351,171 of record NC_136070.1, on the reverse strand, counting down.
AGAAAAATAAAGAACCGTAAGCTACAAGGTTGCAGATAAATACTAAAGGAGAGGCTAGTTCGAAATTGGTAGGGGTAAGTAATTAGTAGGGTTAGACTAAGTTATAGATGAGGAATAGAGATAGAGTAAACCCATGAAATATTCAAAAAGTAGTGTGATAATGATGTCTAAATATACACAGATACACAGTGTTGTTCACGACAATGAATACTATCTTTTCCATTATAGTAAAACACATTTACTGTTTTGGAAAGGGTAAGGTGAATAGACATATTATGTAATGTATCTGTGCTGTAAAGGTGGTGCATTGTTTGAGTTATGTTGGAAGTGCAACGTATCTCCAGCAATGGTCTGGGGGCCCTATGCTCAGACTGCTGTGTCAATTCTTACACCTGCTTCAAGGTAGTGCAGAGTTTTGACACAGCATGAGCCCAAAAGTGATAAAGTGAAATCTTGTTGATTGTAGTCAGCCACTTTTAGGAGGTGTATCTGCGCAGGAACGCCTCCCCATGTAGGAATGTATCCTTCTGGTACAGGGATTTACAATGTGACGTACGTCCCAGATACATCACATTCTAAATAGCACATATCGTGGTGCATCTTTTGCACCACTGCTTCATCAGAAAAGTGATGTAACGGTGGTGTAAAAGAGGCACAAGGGTGTTGTAAATCTGCCTCTAACAAACACTTAGAAATTCACTGAGGCAGTTTCACTAGCACTGCATTCTTTTTTAATTTACTTTTGTTATTATTTTAGAATAAAAATATGAAATGTAACTTTAAAAATAAAATAAATATAAGTATTTATAATAAAAATGTAGGAAACTACTATAAAAAGAAAGACATATAATAATTAGTATATTTCAAAATTATCATTTACAAAACCTTTGAAATTCACTGAAAAAACCATAGGTCTCACACACGTTATAGTTAGGAATTAGCATTTAAAAAACATTAGAAATTCACTGAAAAAACCATAGGTTTCACCCATGTTATAGTTGGCTGGATATTTCTCTCATACAAAACCATTGAAATTCCACCGTTATAGTTAGTTCAGCTAACTATAACTTGAGCGCCCGCAATGCACTGCTGATGACGTCACATATTACATCACTCATCACATGGTCAGTGACATCACTGATGACATCACTGATGATATCTCAAATGACATAATTGATGACATTACTGATGACATCATCCATGTGAAAGAGTGGCAGACACAATATTGAATGTAGTCAGTCGATGTATTTTCTCTAACTTAAAAGAAGAATCGATAACATTTGTGATAAGCAAGGTCTTAAGGGAAAAGAACACATTGAGTTAGGAATAGAAGAAAGACTTTTGAATTATGAAGGAACATTAATGAAAAACACAAGATATTGAAGGATTGACAGAATAGATAACAAGCAATTGCATAAAGAAAAGTTAGTAGAAGAACACAAGGAAATTTATAATAGAAAAATTAGACAATAAAGTGAGAGACCTAGGTTAATGAGTGTTACGTAATTATAGTTTAAAAGCAGTGTGAAAAATAAAGAACAGTAAGCTACAAGGTTGCAGATAAATACTAAAGGAGAGGCTAGTTCGAAATTGGAAGGGGTAAGTAATTAGTAGGGTTAGACTAAGTTATAGATGAGGAATAGAGATAAAGTAAACCCATGAAATATTCAAAAAGTAGTGTGATAATGATGTCTAAATATACACAGATACACAGTGTTGTTCACGACAATGAATACTATCTTTTCCATTATAGTAAAACACATTTACTGTTTTGGAAAGGGTAAGGTGAATAGACATATTCTAGATTTTTTAGTAGTGTATTTTACTCTACCAGCCTGAGTCTTTTCCTATAGTCATAAGGAGTGATTGCTTTCAAAATTTAAGAAAAGCTAAGAACAGGATATCCTTATAAGTAATTACAGTTGTATAATTTTGCAAAGGAGTACAACTGTAATAATGGAATGTTATTAGATAATCGTATCTGTCACAGGCAATGAGAGTGAAGAAGGGGAAATTAGTGCTGCAGACATCAATTGTGATTTTGAAGACGAAAGCTGTGATGCAGAATTAGTTGATGTTTTAAATTATGTTAAAATTTTAGAACACATTAAATCAGAACCTGCTGACGAGGAAATGGATCTGAATTACATAGCTGATGAAGTTGTATTGGAATGTCTGTTAAATTATGAAATGTTATAAGAATACATTTATTGTTGGAAAATAATAAAGGTTTGAGCACTATCTACTAATGTATTTATTGTAGTAAAAGTGAAGCAGATATAGATTCAGTTATATTTTGTTTAATGTTTGTATTGATTTAAAATATGCAAAGTGAGTTTGAGGGTATCGATTTCTTTAAAATCCATATGGGTTTTATGCCTTCAATTCCCCAGTCAGTATCCTTAGACTGCCACCAAACACCCTGCTACTGCTATTCTAGTATTGTAGTGAGCCACTCAGCAGTATGTTCTTTTTAATTGTACGGTGGTAAAACTGAAGCTGTAATAAATTTAGTGACGAACTTTCTTTGCAGAAGTGTAATGATCCAGTCAGTATCTAGATAGTCATGGATTAAAAGAGTATTTAGTGCACAGGCTGTTTCAAACCTCTATGGACTGTTCTATGCACCAGCAAACTTATGTTTTCTACGTTCAATTCCTCAATCTGTATCCTAATACTTCCAGCAAACATTCTCACACTACTGTTTCAATATTGTAGTGAGCCATTCAGCAGTATTAGGGCATAAACTGCTTCAAAACAATATAGACGATGTATGCAGTCTTCTATGTACTTGCAAATTTGTGTTTTATACGTTCAATTTACTAGTTTGTATCGTTACACTTCCAGTAAACACTCTGTCACTGTTGTTTTAGTTTTGTAGTGACTCATTCATTGGTATGTAGTAATCCTATCACTACATTAAAACACTAATGGGCACATATACAATAACTGGCATATCCCCAGGAATATGTCAGTTATTGTGCTCCGTGACACCATCACCATGGATGCGCCGTATTTACAATGCGGTGTACCATGGGATAAAAATGGCACATATATGTAATGTATCTGTGCTGTAAAGGGGGTGCATTGTTTGAGTTATGTTGGAAGTGCAACGTATCTCCAGCAATGGTCTGGGGGCCCTATGCTCAGACTGCTGTGTCAATTCTTACACCTGCTTCAAGGTAGTGCAGAGTTTTGACACAGCATGAGCCCAAAAGTGATAAAGTGAAATCTTGTTGATTGTAGTCAGCCACTTTTAGGAGGTGTATCTGCGCAGGAACGCCTCCCCATGTAGGAATGTGTCCTTCTGGTACAGGGTTTTACAATGTGACGTACGTCCCAGATACATCACATTCTAAATAGCACATATCGTGGTGCATCTTTTGCACCACTGCTTCATCAGAAAAGTGATGTAACGGTGGTGTAAAAGAGGCACAAGGGTGTTGTAAATCTGCCTCTAACAAACACTTAGAAATTCACTGAGGCAGTTTCACTAGCACTGCATTCTTTTTGAATTTACTTTTGTTATTATTTTAGATTAAAAATATGAAATGTAACTTTAAAAATAAAATAAATATAAGTATTTATAATAAAAATGTAGGAAACTACTATAAAAAGAAAGAAATATAATAATTAGTATATTTCAAAATTATCATTTACAAAACCTTTGAAATTCACTGAAAAAACCATAGGTCTCACACACGTTATAGTTAGGAATTAGCATTTAAAAAACATTAGAAATTCACTGAAAAAAACATAGGTTTCACCCATGTTATAGTTGGCTGGACATTTCTCTCATACAAAACCTTGGAAATTCCACCGTTATAGTTAGTTCAGGTAACTATAACTTGCGCGCCCGCAATGCACTGCTGATGACGTCACATATTACATCACTCATCACATGGTCAGTGACATCACTGATGACATCACTGATGACATCTCAAATGACATCACTGATGATATCTCAAATGACATAATTGATGACATCACTGATGAAATCATCCAGTGAATGTGTGTCTTTCTGAAAAATAAATATTTTTATATATGTATATCTAAAGGTCGATGGAACTATGAATGGGTAAATAAGTATCTAAATGGATGTTTTTTTTTGTAAATTTCATTGTATAACTAGTGTATCTCAGTGAATACATGTATTAGCGAGTAATGGTTAAATAGATAAATATCTGTATCAGTGTCTCACTTTCTGTATAAGTGGCTGCATGGGTTGGTGAGTAGCTACACGAGTGTCTATATGGGTTACTAGTTGGTTTTTGGAGTATCAGAATGAGTGTCTGTATGGTTTGGTGGCGGGTATTACTTAGGGCACAGATGCATGAATGACTGACTCAGTGTTTGTATATGTTTTGAAGACAGCATGTGTGCAGGACTGTAAAGGTGGATGAATGTCTGTATGGGTGTGTTACTAACTGAATGGCTGCCTCAAAAGTGTCTTTATGAGAAAGTACATATGTTTTAAACTAGTATATGAGAGTATTGATGTATATAAGTTAGGATATATGACAGTGACAGATTGAAAAAGTTCCTGTATAAATAAGTATGTGTTTCTATAACTGATTGTTTAAGAAATTATGTGTACGTTTCTGTAAAACTAAGTGTAGTGGTGTGTGTATACCTGTATATGCAAACAAATGGATGTTTGATAGTTTATTTGCATGTGTGAGTATGTGTGTGATTAACTCTATGGATGAGTATCGGTGTGTAACAGGATGTATAGGTGTACGAGTACATATGATGAGTGAGTACATGTATGAGTGACTATATAGAACTGTTGGTGAATGAGTGGATGTATATGTAGAGGTTGGAATTACTGAATAGGTTGTTGTAACTGGTATTGGTATCTCCATTTTTTTTGAAAATATTAGTATCTATTTTTGAATGTGTGTATTATAGATTATATTTGGGTTAGAGGAGGTCTGCCACTCTTTCACATGGATGATGTCATCAATAATGTCATCAATTATGTCATTTGAGATATCATCAGTGATGTCATTTGAAATGTCATCAGTGATGTCACTGACCATGTGATGAGTGATGTAATATGTGATGTCATCAGCAGTGCATTGCGGGCGCGCGAGTTATAGTTAGCTGAAATAACTATAACAGTGGAATTTCAATGGTTTTGTATGAGAGAAATGTCCAGCTAACCATAACATGGGTGAAACCTATGGTTTTTTCAGTGAATTTCTAAGGTTTCTTTTAAATGCTAATTCCTAACTATAACGTGTGTGAAACCTGTTTTTTTCAGTGAATATATATATATATATATATATATATATATATATATAGCATGTACCATCTAAAAGACTAGATATAAAGATATTTTTTAATAAAAATGTACTTCTCTGCTTTCTTTTCATTTAAAGAATACACAACTGGGACAAGGGATGTATTAGGGATAGATTACCATGTGTTAAATGGATAGCAAAGAGCATCATTTAGCAGGGAGGAGCAAGATGTCCAACAGAAATTGACAGAAGTCTTGTCTTACCACCTCTCGGATCTGCCGCCTCTTTTAGAGCATGCTATACAAATTCAAATAACATAACATAACTGGTGTGTTTCCGAGGGCAGAACTGAAGTGTCTGCACAGTTGCAAACACATTTGTGAGGGCCCAGATGCCACCAATCAGTCAGCTTCTTGTGTTTGTAAATTCCCTTTTCTATTTACTGCAGACCTTCTGATGCTGGGTTTTCCTCTCCGGGTCTATGCTGGAAAAAACATCATGGTCTCCCCCATGCATTAATAATGTTTATTTAACATTTTGTTCAAATACTAACTACTGTTTTGTAGTTCAGTGTTTGAAAGATGTATATAAGATGATGGCTGGTCCATCATGCTGCTATGGTATGGTGGGCCTTCTGGCACTGACCAGTTTGGTACATATGTATTAATATTTATAAAGCACAAACCTCACTAGGAGACAACGTAATGTGGCAATGTGTGGTTTTGGGAGGCAATCTACAAGATGTGGTACATCAAGAAGGGAGTTGCACGTATATAACATAACATAACATGAGTATTTGTAAAGCGCACGTTCACCAATACGGGCATCTTGGCGCTGAAATAACAGATGTTTGTTGTTACCCAACTCAATGGTACTCATTTTATCGACCCCAAATGGATGAAAGGCTGAGTGGACCCGCTGGGATTTGAACCTGTGACCATGGGGTCGAACACAGGCCCCTGCAGTAGGCGCATTAGTCCACTGAGCCACCAGACCCGGATATATTAAGTTGCACACTTATTTAGGCATAGGGAGCTTAAGTGATTTGCTCAGAATCACACAATGATGAGTCAAGTTCCAAGGCATTGTGTGGGGATTTATTCATGATAGAATGTTGAGTGTTGCTATGTTGAATAGAATGTTGCTCTTTGAATTGGAGTAGAGAATAAACTGGAGTTGGTGAAGCAGCTGGAGGTCTTGTTATTCGCATGCTACAATAAAGATTACCAACCTATCTTCTGTGTTGGAACCATCTTTACATTGGCAACGAGGATGAGATCCGAACCCACGCGTGCATAGCACAATGGATTAGCAAACCATCTTTACATTGGTGATGAGGGTTATCTGTGCAGGGGACAGACTTCAAGAACCTCCACCCCTGGATGATACCTGGAATTGGTATACATTCATTATCTCAAGATTTCAAGACTATAACAACAGGGTATGTACTTTGCATCTTTTGAATGTCCATCTTCTATCAACATCACCACCAAAGGATAGGAAACTTCCTTAAATTTTTTAATTTTACATCTAACATTAATTGATTGTCACTGAAAGAAGAAGTTTTATGAACTATGAAGAAGATACAATCACGTTGAACCTTCTGAAAGAGAATTTGTTGAATATACTGTATAATTCCTACGCACTGTTATAGAGAGTGGTTACAACATGTTTTCTTAAACAAACTATTGAAAGGATTACATATAAACTTTGGATGCTGAGGAGAAACTGATTGCCTATTTCAACTGCTTTAACCGTGATTGCAACATATTTCGATTGTTTTAACCTGTTCAAAACATTCAGTCCGTCTTGAAAGGAGATATACATTAAATATTTTCTAACGTTACCTTTGCGTGGCATTTTCTGAAATGACAGTGTACGTTGAAGTCCCCGTGAGCCTGCATTTTTCAATTTGCTTTGCTCCGGCTTCACGCGACGTATCCAGGTAACACGCTATGGCTTCTTGACTTCGATCGCCTGTAAAAAAAAAAAAAGAATTGCGGGACGAACGTAAGGTCAAAGACGTGACCTACGTTCAGCTGCCATCTTCATTGGTCGACGAACAGCCAATCTTAAGTGGGGAACCATTTTTACATGCCCACATTTGTTAAATAAAAGCATTTTATTGGAGAATTAACACCGACCTCATATGACTTCTGAAAGAGACGAAGACTGCCATGGTTTTGTCAAAACATCAGAACAAAGAGCGAAGAAAGGCATAAAGACATAAAGACTTCCCCAGATTTTGCTTAAACATCAGAATAAAGCGTGTTTGAGGAACATTTTCAACACATCAATAGAGATTAAAGAACTTTAATTCAACAACTAGATCACTCTTCAAAGTACCGGTATTTTTGAGGAGATTAAACATATCTTGACAGGCAATAATTTTCTTATGTTAGCTGATTGTGTTATTAACGCAATTTCTTTTCAGGACTGTTAACTACTACTGTGCTGTGTCTTTAATCTTTTTAATGGCTGATCAAGGATTTGCAGCTCCTCCTTCTTTTCTCTCGAATCCAGGTGAACCAACAATACCCTGGAAAGAATGGAAGAAAATATTTGTAACTTATATTTTTAGCTACTGGTGCAGAGAAGTATGGGCCCATTCGTAATCAAGCATTTTTACTTCCATCACTTAGGTGTTGAGGGTCGTCGTTGGTATGAAAACTTACCTGAGATATCCTCAGGAATGAGTAGTGGGGAGCCAGCTAATGTATACGAAATGAGTATGCAAATGTTGGAGAAAAGGTTTGCTACCAAGATTAATACAGTTTTGGAAAGGCATAAATGTTTCTGTCGTGCCCAAAAGTTAGATGAAGATATTGCGACTTATGTATCTGCATTAAGGGGCTGTCTTTGACTTGCCAGTTTGAAAGTTTAGGAGATTCACTTATACGTGATCAAATAGTTAGGTGTACTAACAACAAAAGAGTACGAGAAAAGTTGCTCATTAAAGATTCCACCTTAGAAGAAGCTATTCAGATAGCGAAAGGTTTGGAAAACACTGACTTATGGATTAAAGAAATGGATCAATGTACCAACTCTACAGTTTCTATGAACATATCATCAAAAGATTCTAAACTTAGGGATCTGAATTCAAAGGGATCGCAGATCCATGCATGTGTTGATGAAACAAAGTAGTAAAAAAGGGAGGAACATTTCAATCCAGTCACCCAAGTCCTTTAGTAAACCTTCTGATATGTCTCACACCACTAACGCATTTCCCCAATTCACGTGTTTTCAGTGTTATAGGTGTGGATCTCCTGGGCATACTGCTTCTAGCACCAAATGTATGGCTAGAAATGCGATTTGTAGGGCGTTTGGGAAAAGAGGACACATTGTCAAGGCCTGTAATGCAAAAACTCAATATGTTCTTGAAATTGGTGACACGTGTGAGAATATTCAGGAACTCATGTTGTGTATTGAAGGAGCACCTGTTCAGGAAAATGAAATCTCAGAATCTGTCTGTGGGATTGATGTAGCTACTGAAAGTTCTGACAAACTTGAAAAGCCACATTCAGTAATAAAATTCGATGATAAAGAAGTTAAAATGTTGATTGACTCAGGTAGCTTGTACACATTATTGTCCAAAGACGTGTATGTTCAGGTATGGGGAAGTGAAGGTAACGTGGATTTGTGGGACGTGCCTGACATTAGAGCTGTTGGGTACGGCGGTAAGACAATAGATATTCTAGGACTCAAATGGATGATTATAAGTTTTTCTTGCAGAAAAGTGTACGTGCGAGTTTATCTAACGAAACAAGGTTCCAATTTGCTAGGCTGGCGACATCAAAAAAACTTAGGGATTATGGTTAATCCTAATGCACCTGAACCAGTAACATCTTTACCTATACTTAATGTGGACAATTATGAAACCAATACTATGGAGAAGTTTTCCAATGTTTTCTCTGACAGATTAGGAAAACTGGTAAACTTCTCTCATAAAATTATTCTTAAGAAAAATGCAGTACCAGTGGTTCACAAAGTGAGGAATGTGCCTTATTTAATGAGAGGTCCCCTTCAAGAGGAACACGACAAATTGTTAAAACTAAACATTATTAAACCTATTGAGGCCTCTGGATGGCTCACACCCATTGTAGTTGCGCCCAAGGATGGAGGAAAAAAAAATTGTTTATGTGTTGATTTGCGCGACCTTAACAGAAATATTTGGGTTGACAGACAACCACTACTGAACATTTCCGAAATGTTAACAAGTATGGGTGGAGGAGTAGTTTTCAGTGTTATAGATATGTCTGCAGCATATCACCAAATTGATCTGGATAAAGAATGTAGGCATCTCACTTCCTTTGTAACACCGCTGGGTGCATTTCGCTATCTATGAATGCCGTTTGGTTTGGCGTCTGCCTAAGTGGTGTTCCAAAGGGTTATGCAACAATTTTTTGGTGATATGAATGACGTCTTGTGTTTTCAAGACGATGTGTTAATTGTTGGAAAGAGCGGTGATCATCACGATGCAGTTTTAACTGAAGTTCTTAAACGAATGGAACAAAAGGGATTGACCATAAAGAAAGAAAAATGCCAATTGAAAAGAGATTGTGTGACCTATTTAGGACATGAAATATCAGGGTCAGGAATAAAGCCAAAGAAGGGTATCATCACAGCTATTAATGATGCTCCTACTCCCCTTAACAAAGAACAGCTAAAATCTTTTCTTGGGTTAGCTGAATACTGTTCTAAATTCATAAAATATTTCACCCAGAAATTGTGGAACCTTTGAGATTGTTAATAAAGAATGGAGTTACTTTTGAATGGAACAAAACTTGCGAGAATGCATTCACGTCTGTGAAAAATGGGATTTTACATGCACCTACTCTTGGACATTTCGACGTCAAGGGCAAAACTTATATCACTACTGATGCTAGTGCGGTGGGAATTGGAGCTGTCCTATCCCAAATTCATGATGGAGTAGAAAAGGTTATTGTTTTTTTTTCTAGGAGACTTCAGGGAGCAGAAGTCTCATATTCCACGATTGAAAGGGAAGCTCTAGCATGTTGTTGGGGCATTAAACATTTTCGAAATTTTGTCTGGGGGATACATTTTAAAGTGCGCACTGATCACAAGCCTTTGGTACACTTATTAAAAGGAGGAAGGGGCTTGAAAGGTAATGTCACTCCCAGGATATCAAAATGGATACTGTCTGTGCTTGAGTATAATTTTCAAATGGAGTACATGAAAGGTTTAAAAAATGTGATAGCAGATTGCCTATCTAGAATGCCAGTGGATGCTACTAAGGAAGATTTGGAAGAAGTAGTGGATGTGATTAGATGCAAGAAGAACAAGCTTTTGACAAAGAGGAATGGGACAATGGCATGTCTGAGGATGAGTTGTTGCTTAAAGTTATGAATTGTGTATTGGAAGGATGGACAAAGGAAATTTGTAATGATGTTCGCTTTAGGAGCTGTCCTGAAGAAGACCCGCTATGATACCATACTAACGCCTCATAAGGGTCAAAACGACGACGATAACAGATGGTTCAGCATTAAGAAATCTCTTGGTGTATAGTATTGAGCAGCTCTGCCACAGCCAGAGATATTGTCTTCATTGCTGTTCTGACCATTCATCATCTTGTATATACTTTTATATAGCTTCACTCTTGTATATATGCACTGCATTACCAGCACTAAGAACCCATGTCACTTTAAAACACTGGTCACTTCACAACTGCGCCTCACTTTGACAGCCCTTGAAAAATGTGTTTTTAGAAATGGTTTGTGAAAACTCAAAAAAAAAACAAATAATATTTTTTTGCAAACAATTTGGAGTTTCTTGTTGTATTGGTGTGTTCCAATATTCATGTTGTTACGTGCTGTGATTTAGCCCACTTGTACTCTCTGGCATATTGGCTACGCAGAGAGGTTTATAAAGTAATCACCACAAGATTCGTCTTTATCAGCAATGTAATTGTTGTCTCCCCAACAGAACCATTGTAGCTCTACTTATACTTACCCATATTCTGAGGGACACAGGGTTCCCCCATTGTATTTCTACAGCCTGTGCAGCTCCAGCAGCTTTACAACCCAATGATCAGGCTCTAAGCCTTAATGTAAGCAGTAGAGAAACATGGCCTGTTGTTTTTCAGCCCCAGACCTTTCTCAAAAGGCAGTAACTTCCTACATACCTTCAAGGTATCCCTTAAAATTAAAGCTTAAGACCCAAAAATATCTTCGATTGTCTTTGTACCAAAATCTTGACAGCATCTTTCATGATCGCCCCCAGCTTCAGTTCAAAAAGTCTAGCGACACAGTGATAGGCCAATGGCCTCGTATATCATTGCTGAACCAGAGCACTCGACAAATTGTCTCTGTAGCCTTATGAATAAACCCCCACTATCCACAGATCGATTTATGTCTGATGAGAAAGTAACTCTCACGGGCATCTTTTAAGTAGGGATGTGCAAAACTGTGAAGATTGTTTGCAACTTTTCCAAGCTTCTTTGGAGAAGTTACTTTTGTTTGACAGTCGTGGCTTTTGCGACGATTTATGTCACACATATTCTTATATCAGAATTAGAAAAGGGGTTCTGCATAGGAGCTAACTAACAGAAATCAGTGTTCTTCTGCTGCCCAATTGAAATGTACCCAGAAAAAGCTCCACCAGTGGTAAAGTTGCAAACATCTGCCTTTGTGATTAGAAAGGTTTCTCAAAAAGTAAAGTTTCAGAGCAAAATTCTGCATATAGTGGCAATTGTGCATGTTAATGATTGCATACAACAGTTAGCTAGTTAGTTATATATATGTACATTTAGCAGTTTCCAGAGCTCAATTCTGCTTAAGTTTTCCAGTTTGGCTCAACTAGAGTGCAAATGAGCGGTGAAAAAACAGCGCAAGGAAACTAGGAACCTTTGCTAACTTTGCAAAAAGTTCAAAGTTGGGAACTTGGCCAAACTGTGCATGTGAAAAAAATGTTCTCACACTCCTACTCTCAGGACCCAGCCTTCCCCCTCCCTGATACACATTTGAGCTACAAGACTGAATAATATCCTTTTTCCCCCTATCATAATTCAATTGAAGGTTCTTGCGCGAGACCACAGGCGCCATTTTGAATGAAAGTCTGAGAAGCTTGCGGTCTGAAAGCTGGCGAGGTGGGTCAGTGCACTACTGAATATATTGCTCTTGACTACTGTGTGTGATCTGCAGGTCACATGTTCAGATCGTGTAGGGATTTCTACCCCTTTCATCTTTCTGCAGTTGATTCATTGAATATTGAAGATTGGGTAAATGTGTCACATGTTTGCAGCCAGCAAAGCTACAGTGGCAAGTGCTTGATAAAAGGAAGGGCCTCATGCATCAAAGGGTTTTATCCAGTCTGACTATGGGGAAATGCGCTGATATATAAGACCATAGTTAATATAAACATTCAGAAAAGTTGGAGAAAGGTTAAACCGCTTCTGGGTTCAGCTTAATGAGTGCCTCGTGCCTGAACAGTGAAACAAATGCTCTGTATTCTAGTTTGTTGCTCCCTAGCACACGTTTAGTATTCTAATTAATTGTTAAGTACAAGTGTTTTCACAATTCAAATCATACAGCAGACCCAGAACCCCACTGAGGGTTGGAAGTATCACCTCAATCAACAACGAGCTACAGCATCGGAGAATAGCCTTGAAAAAGTCGGGGGTTACATTCCCCAGAACGACGAAACACATGTTGGCTGTGACGTCTCCTTCAATAAACGACGACAAAACCCTGAACAAAAGGATTAAGAAATTTATTTTGCTGCTGTATGATTTGAATTGTGAAAACACTTGTACTTAACAATTAATTAGAATACTAAACGTGTGCTAGGGAGCAACAAACTTTTGTGGCATCGCCTAACTAGAAGAGGGAAAGTGGTTCTCTTCTCCTTTTAGCACCGTGAAAAATCATTGCCCAATTACTTGTATATAAGAAAAGTGCACATCTCCCAGTGGCGCCGTCAACCTAGTATAAATTACCACTATTCTAGCAATCAAATGCTCTGTATTCTAGTTACAAAGATGTACTGCATGGGCTTATCTTCTGCTGGGAAAAGTTAAATCACACTGGGGCATATGTTAAAGGAAATAGTGCAGCGTGGAGTTTTGGCTAATTTTGCAGTGCCGCGCCGCGTCATTTCCAAAATGCAATGTGCTTTGCTTTCAAGAATATGTCACACCCGTGTTTTCCCTAGCGCTATAAATAGCTGCCTAGCGCCAACACAGCCACCCTTGCGCCACAGTGAGAAGGTGCCTGTATTGCAGGGATGATTGTTTATGTGCAGGAAGTTGTCCCGTCCTGCACATAAACAATCAATAATGGCGATTTGCTGCATCTATGTGTGCTGCATTCTGCACAGTCTATGTGTTCTGCATTAGATTGGCAAAACAAGGAGAGTTTTTATCCTTGGTTTTGCTTTTTCTCTGTGTGCTCCATGCAGGGCACAGAAGTAGCAAATCACCTTTATGTAATGATTGTTTTTGTGCAGGAAGGCACACCTTCCTGCACAAAAACAATCATTAATGGTGTTTTTCTCTTTCTATGTGTGCTACAGAATACAGTACACATAGAATAAACAAAACCAAGGGGAAAAATAAGTATTTCTCCTTAGTTTGCCAATCTAACTTCTGCTTTTGCATGGTGTTAGCTTTTGGCGCTGCCACAGATTTACAGATTCTTGTAAATCTAGGGTAGCATCAAACAGCAAAGGGTGTTGTGTTGGAACACCCACAACACCCACAGCAACACTCATTGCACTCCCCTGTCACACAGATAACAGTGTGATAGGGTACCACATTTACAAAGCGGCATTAAGCCATGCAAAGTGGCTTCACACCGCTTTGCAAATATGATGCAGGGCGTTGCACCACCGGAAGGTCGAAAACAGTGACGTTCCGGTGGCGCAATCCCCTTGTACATATGCCCCACAGACTTTAGAGAACATCTGGCAGCCCAGCATTGTTAACATGTGTTACCTTGAGTCAGCTCTGCAATTGTAGCCAACAGTGATTTTCGCAATGGGTCATGAACATTTGTTTTTACAATTACAGACAAGACTCCCAATGCGAAATGCTTTTGGCAAAAAACGCAGAACTAGCTGCAGGTGTCTCAGGTGAAATGTGGACACTTAGCAGCTCTGCAGTCTTGCCTGTGTGTGCTGTATGTTCGTGTTTGTGTGCCTCTGTCAGTTAGTTGTCTGTGTAAAGGGGTCCATATATGTTCTGGCCTGTATGCACAGTTACTTTGGTGAGCGTTCTGACTCTGCCTGAGTGCTGTATGTGCCTTGGCAGGGTGGATCGGTGCTTGTATGTGTCTTGCCTGTGTACAATGAAGCTCCTTCCTCTCTTGCTCTGTCTGAATGCTTTCATGTGCCCCTGTATGTTGTGTGTCATTGTGTATAGGCTCTATAATAAAAAAAACTATTATAGGCTTTCTTTGTAATTTTTTGTTAAATCAGTTATGGTCTCTAACTTGCTTTCCACATCCTTTGCTCCCACTCAGGAAGAGAGATGGCAAACAAAGAAAAGTTTCACTGTTTGAAAGACTTCGACAAGGACATCCAGAAACCGTCTACTGGAAAGAGTCCAGGGTCCCGCCCAGAAGACGAAGCTGAGGGGAAGCCACCCCAGAGAGAGAAATGGGCTAGCAAGATTGACTTCCTGCTCACAGTGGCTGGCGGATTGGTCGGCCTTGGCAACGTCTGGCGCTTTCCGTATCTCTGCTACAAAAATGGCGGAGGTGAGTACGACAACAAATTTTCATCTTTGGTTTTACTAAGCAGTGCAGGCTTGACTAACATATGTTAATCACAAAAACTATTGAATTCACATCAGGAATATATTTAACAAGGATTGTTTTTTATGTACTTATGTTCAAAACCACAGTGCTAATTCTAATTCAATATTTTATTCAGTGTTTTTTTCCATTAGTGGCAAGTGAAGAAAGTGAGCGATATTTTCAGATGGTGAATCCTGCAAACAGAATTATATCTAGGTACTTCTGAGAAAGTGATTAGGCAATTTAGTGATAGAAGGGAAAAGTGGTACAACTTAGCAGTAAGTGGCAGGAACCAAGGAAGCTGGAAACAGGAGATCTCTTCACCGAGAATCTTCTTTACCCTGCTTGGTCTACAGTAATCATTTGAAGGATCAATAAAAACCTTTAAGAGCACAGTTACAGGATGTACACATGATGATCGATGGATACTTAAGGGTAGGAGGCCAACTGATTATGTTTCATTTGCAGGCGGGTTAGAGGATGTTTGTACTGTGAAGGGTCTGTATGCCTCAGGGTGGACCAGAGAAGTTATTCCATTGGACGTGCCAAGCAGCTCAAAGAACCAACATCTTTAGGAGGTTGAGTTTGATGAAGGAAACAAGACAAGGATGTTTGTACTATAAGGATATGGGTCGAAGAGATGCTAAAGCAGTAGATAATATACCCAAGAAAATTGGTTTGGGTTAGTAGATAGTAACTGGTGGGTAAGTGGGTGGAGAGAGGAGATGTGGTAATGTGTACTTCCTAATTTTCGGGATATGAATGCAGTGAGCTCATGGAGCAGGAGTAGAGTGTTCTCTCCTTGACATTCTGTATCCTGTCAGTTGCTCCAGGGCCCCTTGAATAGATGTACTTTCTTCAACAAACCCACTTTCCCAAATATCCACCTTGAAGAGTCTTCACTACAAAACTGGCGACGATCAGGAACTTGGCTGCTTATGAGTAACGCTTTGATCTCTCACCACTGAAGGGGCCAGACAGCAAGCGGGCCAATCGAATTCCAGATGACTGTAATTTTACATGGGGAAAGATTTATTCACTAGTAGGTGAATAGTTAAGGTGAGAAATCTATGAATTTCTAGTTGTTCGCCTTTTACGCTGACTTTGAATAAATATTTCTCTTTTTGATGTAATCTTGCATTCAAAGCTGCGCTCGTTGCCTAGCAACTGCCGTCTTTACGGACTATAAAGGGCCACACAGACTTTTCAAGTGATCATAAACTACGGAAAAGACTATGTGCTGCATGTAGGAAGAGTTCTGAGTCTTATAAGGACTACAAACTCATTAATCCTTTCACAGTGTCTTTGCAAGAGTGCGCAAGATTTTCTTTTTACTGTGTCAGCGCATCATTGAAATCTTTCGTTAAAGCGCAAGCGCGCTGTGAAAGTGCAGTGTGTCACTTTTAACTTTTAAAACATCAACTTCAGTGATCAAGCAGCAGAAGGAGTATGTGTTACATTTTGGATTTAAACAGCGCGTCAATGAAATTCTTACCTACAAGGCGCCTGTGCTATGAAACTTCAGTACGTTTTTTCAATGCTTCAAAAGCGTGCTTGTTATGAAACTCTGCAACATCATCCTCAGCGAACATAGAGTTTCCAGAGTGTATATCTAACTACACTGCCCCCTGTGGTGAACATCAGTATTTCTCATCATTTTGTGTAAAGCAATTTCTTTCTTCAAGTCATCGTGATTCAGTTTTTCAACTAGAATGCTATTTTTCTGTGATGTGCACACAAGTATACTTTATTTGGTATTCAGCTTTCAAGATTTGCACATCTTTTGGTGATAATTTTTCTCTGGAAGTTTTACTTTTGATATTTCTGTGATATGCATACATTTATAGAAGAAGAACTCATTTTTCAGCAATTTGCATGCTTGTTCATGAATTGTGCATGTCTCAACCTATGATCTCAATGAGTCTACGTTTCAGCGATTTGCACGCATATTATTAAGGGCAAGTCAGGATTATTGAATTCAAACAATATGCAAAGTATATCTCCACCTGCACCTTTCATGCAAGACTCTGGCGATCCCCATTAGAGTGGAAACTGTGGATTCGCTCATTCAAAGCTTATCTTGTGGCAATTGACACAAACAAATTCAAACCTAACAGAAATAAATGTCTATTGTATCATTATCCCGGTGTTAAAGGCCAAAACATTTTTGATCACTTACCTGAATATGAAGGTTCTGACGAATCAGATATTGATGAATTTGACGCAGCAATTGCCCAACTTGATAAGTATTTTGCCAAATCAAAAAATGTGGTGGTTCATAGTTTTAAATTTTTTACTAGGGTACCAAAACGTTCAGAGAGCATTGACACTTATGTTACTGCACTCAAAGTGTTAGCTTCCACGTGTGAATTTGAAGAATTCACTTCACAATTAATTAGAGACCAACTTGTTGTAAGATGCAGTTCCAAAAAAATTCAAGAATGCTTACTCACGTGCAAAACCCCCTCCCTAGATAAAGCTATTGACATAGCTTAAAGCATTGAGGATTCTTGTCTCTCAATAAAACTAGTATTTCAGCAGCTGATGTTAACAAACCCATTGCCCCTATTGACCATAAAAGAGTAAAACTCCAGCCAAATCCAATGCTCAAGTTTTTCATCAAAGAAAAATAGTCTGTTTCAGGTGTGGATCACCTAACCATGTTTCTTCTTTTAGATATTGTCCCGCACTTGGTCAACAATGTAAAAAATTTAACAAAATGGGTCATTTCTATAAAGCCTGTAGAAGTGGTAAATTTAACAAACCTGTTTGTTTATTAAGTGTTGAAGATTGTGAAGTTGAAACAAATAATTTTGATCCTACTAATGAGTTGCTTTTAGGTGTCAGATGTGTGAAAGAATTTAATTCTTCTTCAATTGCAGATCCCGAAATTCAAGTCTGGATTGATAGAATCTCCATCAAACTTCTGGTAGACACTGGTGCTCGCATCACGATCATAGATCATAAAAAATATGTATCTTCATGGAGTAAACATTCTTTGCTTCCTCCAGATGTTACCACTGTATCATTCGTGGGTAGCAAGGAGGATCTGCTTGGTTATTTTTTAACTAACATCAAATTTCTTGATAATTCCATTACTGGTAAAGTCTATGTTGCCCGCAAAGGCATCAATGTTTTAGGTTTAATCCATCGAGCTGAGCTCAGTTTAGTCATAAGAACTGGTTCTTGCAATCCTGTTACCATTGAAAAATCAGAATTTCAACTACTAATGTCTCTTTCAATAAGTTACAAGATGATAAAATGATTCATGCTCCAGAATCTGATTAGGAAAAGAAATTTAACAAAGTTTTTCCAAGACAAACTAGGTAAAATCTCAGACTTTGTTTAAACAACAGGTTACTCCAATTAAACAAACTACGCAACATACCTTTAAGTATTAGAAAAGAACTATGTGGCATGCTTTCTGATTATTGTGAACAAGGCATCATTGAGAAAGTGGAGGGAACTCTTTGGTTATCTCCGATAGTCCTTGTGAAGAAAAAGACTGGCGAACTCAGAATGTGTGTGGACTTAAGAAGCGCCAACAAAGCAATTTGGGTTGATAACTTTCCTCTTCCCAGGATAGAAGACCTCATCACCAAGATTGGTCACTCCTGTTGGTTCACAAAACTAGATTTTATGTCAGCATATCATCAAGTTGTCCTGGATCAATCTTCCCATCAATCTTCCCATCATCTAACTGCTTTCGTCACTCCGGATGGAATCTTTAAGTTTTGCAGGATGCCCTTCTTTATAGCTTCTGCAGCAGCAGTTTTTCAAAGATTGATGTCTGGAATGTTTCACAATATACCCCAAGTAGCAGTATCTCAGGATGACATTTTAGTATTTAGGGAAATTAACAAGAACATAATGTTGTGAATAATGTGTTAAGTATACTTCAATCCAGAGCAGCCACACTGAGAAAGAACAAATGTATTTTTAAATCTAGAGAATTAGAATACTTGGGTCATGTTTCTTCAGCTAAAGGTATAAAACCTAAACCTTGTCTTGTGAAAAGTATTTTGGATGCACTGACTCCAAAGAACAGTTACTTTCTTTTTTAGGGCTTTGGGAGCTTTACGCAAAATTTTTGAAAACTTTGCTAACCTAACAGAATGTTTCAGACCCCCTCTTAAAGAAAAATGTAGAGTTCATTTGGTCGGACTCTTGTGACAATTTTGTCAAAGTCATCAAAGAGAGAATTGTTAGGGTTCTTTTTGGGAGAACAGAACCATTGTCATCACTGTTGACGCATGTGAATATGCATTAGGGGCTGTTCTCACTCAAACTGAAAATGGGCGTGAGTATACTATTGGCTTCGCTTCTCGTACCCGAAGAACTGCTGAACGTAAATATTCAGGAATTGAAAAAGAGTTGTTAGCCTGTGTATAGAGTGTAGAGAAGTTCAAAGTATATGTTTGGGCAGACATTTAATCTTGAAAACTCATCATTGTCCTTTAGTGAACATTTTGTCTGGAAAGAAAATTAAACGAAAAACAGCTAGAATCTCCAGACTCGCCGCAAAACGTTTAGAATTTTCATTTACAGTGGAAAACATACCGGGAGGAAAAAACTACCGTGCAAATTGTCTCTCTAGACTTCCCATTGAAGAATCAGGTAACCAAGAATGGGAAACAGAAATTGAAGAATGTTTCATTGCTTATATTGGGGATGCAAGTTGTTCTGAAAATGACTGGATTGCACCCCTTCAATCTGTTACATTAATAAAATCTGGTTGGCCAAAAGAATCACAATTGAAGAATGATTTACAACATTTTTGGAAAATCTCTGATGAGTTATCTTTAGGAAGTAACCTATTAGTTTGTGGTGACAAACTAGTTGTACCTTTCACTCATCGACAACAGGTAATAAATCTAGCACATGGCAGTCATTTAGGTTCTTCCTTGACAAAAAGAAAGGTCAGAGAAAAATTCTGGTGGCCACGTATGGACTCAGAAATTGAAGACTGTATTAAATGCAAATCAAGTGATAAAGTGTTAACAACTGAGCATGAGGTAGAATCTGTAAATCCTTGTCCAAAGAAAGCTTGGCAAAGCATTGGTGTTTACTTTTTAGGTCCATATCAAATCTTACCTTACAATTTAAGATACTTTATTGTTATGTTTGAACACCTTTCTAGATGCGTCGAAGTTGAACTTGTTTCGGAACCTAGCACCAAGAAAGTACTGGAGTGTTTTCAAAAAGTTTTCTCTAGAGAAGGATTCCCGGAAGAGTTACTCACTGACAACGAGGTTCAATTTGTGTTGTCAGAAATATCTTCCGTTTTAGAGAATTGTAACATCAAACATTAAAGAACACCACTTTATCATCCCCAGAGTAATGGAAAAGTTGAAAGTTTTAATAAGGTGTTCGCTGAATGCATTCAAGCTTCAATCAAAAGTAATATGAATATTGCAAAATCCATACAAGAACTAGTTTGGTCACACCACACCACCCGCATTAAGTCACTGGAAAATCTCCGTTTGAATTAATGAGAGGTAGAGAAGCTGCCACTGAGTTATGTCCTTTTTGGATCTTAAAAGTTTTACTATACCCTGGGGATGTCAATAGCTGGTGCAAATCTGTTGAATCCAGCTCCAATGTGTTCAATTTTAAAAGGTTTGCCAAAAACACCTCTCTTCCAGTCAAGCCATGTAGATTGAAAATAGGAGACTGGGTTTGTGTCAAAAATCCCATTATAGTTGGGAAAGGTTTTTCGAAATGTAAAGACCCTGTTCAAGTCTGTGAAATAAGAAAGAAATCTGTGAAACTTTTGTTTGGGAACTGATGGGGCATTACCCATGTAGCATTAGTTCCTCGTAATGTCCCAGTTCCAAAGAAAGTTGAAAATTATTCTAAAGCCAAACCGTTTCTACGTAGAAGGAGTGACCGTGTTCCTATGCGACCCAAAACATTAAATGATTTTGTTTCTCATTAAAAGTTTTAAAGGGAGAGGTGATGGTCTGTGTTTTAACCTGAATCGATTTGTTGTAACTCAATTGCTCTATTTTTTTTATTGGATCTTTGGAAAGTTGTATGGAATGTTTTGTTTTGAATCGATATGTTGCAACTCGATTGCTCTATTATTTTATTGCATCTATGGAAAGTTGTATGGAATGTTTAGTTATATCAGAAACCAGAAACTTATATGTGTTTTAGAATATAATAGAATGTTATATCTTCTTCATTATTTTCTTTGCTTATTCTTATCTATACTAATATAATAAACAGAGAGCCCAAACCTTTGAGGCGGGTAATCTCAGGAACCACAGCACCAATCACAACACCCAATACAGCGTTGGAAAGGGCAGTTGCAGCAGAAGGACATAGGCTATGCAGACGCCCACCATATACATTTAAAAGCTAAAAGAACCATGCCAGCAAAGTAGTCCCTTCTGGGCGTGTCTGCATTGTGCTGTGGGCGTGACAAACGCTGGGGGCGTGTGGTACATTCCGTCCTTCATGTCATGTCTCATATCGTGTGCTGTGGGCGTGTGCTGGGGGCGTGGACGTGTGCGGGGCACGGGATTACGGAGAAAAAAAGCGAGCGTTGTGCCCCATATTTCATTGTTTTTTTCTTCCCAGGTTCTGTTCATTCCAGCTCCGGGTGTCCACCCTGCTCCCTTTAAATACCCCTGCACCCCATAATCATAACCCACCCTTACTCCTTAAAATACCCCAACACCCTTATACACTAACCCATCTTAACCCTATAAATATACCCTGTACCCCAAAACCCAAACCTATCCCTAAACCCTAAAAATACCCCTGTACACCAAAACCCAAATCTAGCCCTGAACCCTATAAATACCCCTGTACCTCAAAACCTAAACCTACCCCTGAACCCTAAAAATACCCCTGTACCCCAAAACTAACCCTGAACCCTAAAAATACACCTGGACCCCAAAACCCAAACCTACCCCTGAACCCTAAAATACCCCTGTACCCCAAAACCCAAACCTAGCCCTGAACCCTTAAAATACCCCTGTACGCCCAAACCTAGCCCTGAACCCTAAAAATACCCCTGTACCCCAAACCTAGCCCTGAACCATAAAAATAACCCTGTACCCCAAAACCCAAACCTACCCCTGAACCCTAAAATACCCCTGAACCCCAAAACCCAAACCTGAACCCTAAAAATACCCCTATACCCCAAAACCCAAACCTAGCCCTGAACCATTAAAATACCCCATAACCTAAAACCCAAACCTACCCCTGAACCCTAAAAATACCCCTATACCCCAAAACCCAAACCTAGCCCTAAACCCTAAAACTACCCCTGTACCCCATAACTCAAAACTATATCTGAACCCTTAAAATACCCAAACACCCCAAAACATATACCTCAGTGCCCCAAAACATATACCCCTATACCCATACTTACCTTATCCAAACATTTTTTAAAAAACATGGTTTTACCATTCATGCATTTACAACGAATTTCATTGTAAATGTATGCGTGGTAAAAGCATATAAAATGTAATGCCATGCGTTATAATGGCATTGCGGAGTCATGGTACTTTCGTAATGAAAGTATGCGGAGTGATGTTATGCGGAAAGAAAGTTGCGGAATAATGGGTGTTTACCCTCCCCCGGTAAGTACATTGGTGGCACGGCGGCCCACATCTCCAGCAATATACTCATATTTTTTCACCACCGATTTGAAAAATGCACAGGTCTCTCTCATTGATGGCCAGCACCGACATACACTTTTAGACACACCTCCCGCCACAAGTTCTAGAATTGCGAACTTTAGAGCTGGGGAGCTACGTTCAAATCTCGGCATCAGCTCAACATCCTGTTATTCCAGGCAAATCGCTTTGTCTCCCCGTGCCTACCACAAATGAATGTGTTCTTCTGTAATGTAAATTGTGCTCATGCCATGTTGTCGAGTTCGCGCTATATAATATTGCAAGGAAAAATAAAGTAGGGAAACTCGAGTTCACACACTACTGAACGCGCACTCTTAAGTGCATCAGCAGTGCACTGAATTGGAGCGTTTCACATGCCTGTCACAGATAAGAAATGCTATCAAAACGAAATCCTGCAAAACAATATACTACTGCCTGGCAGCAATTCATACCCGGATAACGTCGGAACGGGCTGCTAGTGTTTTTATAAAAAGGGAGATGTGTGGTAATGTGTACTTCCTAAGTCTTGGGCTTGGAATGCAGTGAGCTCATGGAGCAGGAGTAGAGTGTTCTCTCCTTGACATTCTGTATCCTGTCAGTTGCTCCAGGGCCTCTTCTTGAATAGATGTACTTTCTTCAATAAAGCCACTTTCCCAAATATCCATCTTGAAGAGCCTTCACTACAGGGGATCATCAGGAAACAAAGAATGATTGATTCAAGAAATTCTAGTGCCAAGCCTGCAGTGCCCAGGGAGAGACTAGTGGTCAATAGCATCCAAATTATTAGAGCAAGCAAAGGCTCTAGAGTCACCTCTGCCAAGTCTGACTAGTTTGAGTGCTTGTCCTTTTCTCTCCAATGCAACAAGTGATGATGGCCCATTTGTATTATCTGCATCTTTCAACCAATTCCTGGGCTACAAAGCAGCCTTGTAGCAGCCTGTCCCCCCCCCCGAAGTAACAATTATATAAAATGTCAAGGTAGTAAAGTATTGTGAAGCTTGCTCCCTATCCAAAGCCAGGAAGTGGTTAACTTTATCATAAGGAATTTGCAGGTTTTAACTACCAGTTGACCCTTACAGATGTAAGGTGAGATAATTGTGACATGAAAACACTGCAAAATAGCAGAATGCACACCATGTTTTTTTCAATTTGTTCCACGTTTATCATTTTGTTTCGTTCTTGCGTGCAGACTGAAATCGTGCCTTGCTTCAAAGCATGTGAGAGAAACTCCAAAACACTTGCGGCACCATTGTGCCGTATTTCCAATCGCACAGCGACTTCAAAATTATTACAACTCTTCAGTTTGTTCAAAAATCCAACTTTATTCCATACTTATCCATAATTCATCAAATTTTACTCTGCTATTCACAATAAGGCTGTCCGTCATCCCAATTTTTTCAAATGATGCAATTATGCCAATCCAGGCCTTTTACTGCATCACGTGGGTGAACTCAATTCATATTAGGCAGCTAAAGTTATCAGAATTTCCCAATGCATTTCGGGCCTTCTTGCGCCCTTCGTCAGGGGTAGCTGTTAAATCGGAAAATATTTCTATTAGTTTTACATGTCAGAAAACTAGTCAGTTCTTACGCAAATACATACAATGAATTCAATCATTTTCCAGTGAAAAATATTGTAATTCCAATAACTGAACCCTTTAAACTAAACTACATTCATACTTTCATTGTGCTGCAACCTGACGAGTATTCACTGAACGCGGTGACCTCCCCCTCATCCATCCTCGATCGCATACCTGCCTTTATATCCGCGTTACTTAGTGAATTCTCAACTACCCAATATTCTTTGTGTAAACTGTCCCCCTTGCGTGAATCTGCCCCCCTGCCAATTATCACCCAAACTGCAGCGTACTGGTGTGTGTCTGATGTCCCAGCCACCTGAACTCACTGCTTCATGCTGTAGCTTGCCCCCAACTCGTTCTGAACCACATACCTGCTCTTCCTCCATTGACGATCCTAACACCTCCTTCCTTTGTAGCCGTTTCACCAAGCATAGGTTCAAACACCTAACTCCTAATTGTGACATGCCCAGAAAATAGTTACTCTTTGCTACCATATGTACCATTAATAGAAAGCTAGGAGCTAGAAGTGTTCTCTTTGTGCACTTTCTACTATTCGTCCTATCTTCAAGTCTTTACCCAGTGACCACGTTTCATTGTTTTTCTCTTCCATTACAGGTGCATTTCTCATACCATATTTCATTTTCCTGTTTGGAGGAGGCTTGCCAGTGTTTTTCTTAGAACTGGTGCTTGGGCAGTACACCTCCGAAGGCGGAATCACCTGCTGGGAGAAGATCTGTCCAGTCTTTACCGGTAATCAATCAATATACGTACATTTTTGACACAAGTTAGTCCTTTAAACACCTACAGTGAGAAGAAAAAACAATACAACCAATTATAAAATGTCTATAATATTTTAAACAGTTTGATCAAAGTAACCATGCCATTCAAACCTATTCTCTACTCTGGTAGCTAGGAAAGCATACAGAAGGTGCATACAGAGGAGCCGCTGCATTAATGTTAGACTCACCTATGCCTTTTGGGGCACAACGAATGCTGATGTCAATCAATTAATCAATCACACATATTTGTAGAGCGCGCTACTCACCCGCTAGGGTCTCAAGGCGCTGGGAGGAGGGGGAGCCGCTATTGCTTGAACAGCCAGGTCTTGAGTTGTTTCCTGAATGAGAGATGGTCCTGGGTCAGCCGTAGGTGGGTGGGGAGGGAGTTCCATGTCTTGGCCGCCAGGTAGGAGAAGGATCTTCCTCCGGCGGTGGCTCTGCGAATTCGTGGGACGGTGGCGAGGGCGAGGCTGGCGGATCGGAGCTGGCGGGTGGGTGTGTAGAATGTGAGACGGCTGTTGAGGTATTTGGGGCCCATGTCGTGGAGAGCCTTGTGTGCGTGGGTGAGGAGTCTGAACGTGATCCTCTAGCTGACGGGGAGCCAGTGCAGGTCTCTCAGATGGGCAGAGATGTGGCTGTGACGGGTATGTCCCGGATGAGACGTGCAGCAGCGTTCTGTGTGCGCTGGAGTCTTTTCTGGAGTTTGGCTGTGGTTCCAACGTAGAGGGTGTTCCCATAAACCCGTCGGCTGGTGACGAGGGCCTGGGTGACCATCTTCCTGGTTTCGGTGGGGATCCACCGGAAGATCTTTCGGAGCATACGCAGGGTGTTGAAACAAGAGGACGAGACGGCGTTGACTTGCTTGGTCATTGTGAGGGAGGAGTCCAGGATGAAGCCCAGGTTGCGTGCATGGTCCGTGGGCTTTGGGGCGGTGCCCAGTGCAGGGGGCAACCAGGAGTTGTCCCAGGCAGAGGGGGATGGACCCAGGATGAGGACTTCCGTCTTGTCTGAGTTCAGTTTCAGATGGCTGCGCTTCATCCATTCCGCGACGTCTTTCATTCTTTCCTGGAGGCTGGCTCTGGCGGTGGCGGGGTCGTTGTTGAGGCAGAGGATGAGCTGGGTGTCATCAGCGTAGGAGACGATGTTTAGGTTGTGTTGGCGTGCGATGGCTGCGACGGGGCTCATGTAGACGTTGAAGAGGGTGGGGCTGGGCGAGGATCCTTGAGGAACGCCGCAGATGACTTCAGTGGCCTCGGATCGGAAGGGGGGAGACGGACTCTCTGCGTTCTTCAGGAGAGGAACGAGATGATCCACTCCAGGGCCGTCCCTTGGATTCCGGTGTTACTGAGGCGCTGTATTAGTGTGCGGTGGCATACGGTGTCGAAGGCTGCCGAGAGTTCCAGGAGGATGAGGGCAGCTGTTTCCCTGTTGTCGAGCAGGGACCTGATGTCGTTGGTAGCTGCGATGAGGGCGGTCTCGGTGCTGTAGTTTGCTCGGAAACCGGACTGCGAGGGGTCGAGGGATCCGTTTGTCTCGAGGAAGGCGGAGAGTTGTTTGTTGACGGTCTTCTCGATGACTTTGGCAAGAAAAGGGAGGAGCGAAATGGGGCGGAAGTTCTTGAGGTCCTTGGTGGGTTTCTTTAGGAGGGCGCTGAGCTCGGCATGTTTTCAGCTCTCCGGGAAGGTGGTGGATGCGAAGGAGCTGTTAATGATGTCCCGGAGTTGGGGTGCGATGATGGAGTCGGCTTTGTTAAAGATGTGGTGTGGACAGGGGTCGGTTGGGGAGCCGGAGTGGATGGTGTTCATCATGCGGGTGGTGTCTTTGGTGCTGACCGAGGTCCACGTGCAGAGGGTGGTGGTGGGGGGGTGCTGGTTGGGTGCGTGGAAAAAGTTGTGTATGTCGGCGATCTTGCGGTGGAAGAACGAGGCGAGTGAGTCGCAGAGGTCTTGCGAGGGTGTGATGTCGTTGTTGCAGGCGCTGGGGTTGGAGAGCTCTTTAACGATGCAAAAGTTCCTTGCTGTTGTGGGTGTTGTTGTCTAGTCGTTCTCCGAATGTTGTCCTTTTGGTGGTTCGGATCAGCTGGTGGTTTTTGCGGATGGCGTTTTTGAGGGCTGTCATGTTTTCTGTTGATTGGTCGTGGCGCCAGGCTTTCTCGAGGGTACTGCAGGATTTCTTGGAGTTTTTGAGGTCGATGGTGAACCATGAGGCTTTCTTGCTGCCGGGTCTGCTGGGAGGATTCTTCAGCGGTGCAAGGTCATTGGCGCAGTTGGTGAGCCACTGTGTGAGGTTGCGGGCTGCTTCGTTGGGGTCCGTCGTGTTGTTGGGAGGGTTCTGGCTAATGGAGGTGGTGAGCTGGTCGGCGGTGATCTTGCTTTAGCTTCTTCGGGGAACCTGTTGCGGGTGGTGGTAGGTCGTGGTTCTCCTGAAGTTGAAATGGACGCAGCTGTGATCTGTCCAGTGTTGTCCGGTGGACTGGCTGATGGAGATGTGCTTGCTGGAGGAGAAGACAGGGTCAAGCGTGTGGCCAGCGTAGTGGGTGGGGGTTTTCACCAGTTGCTTGAGTCTGAGGTTGGCGAGGTTGTCCAGCAGGGTGGTGGTGTTGTTGTCGTTGTTGTTTTCCAGGTGGAAGTTGAGGTCGACTAGGAGGATGTAGTCTGAGGAGGTGAGGGCGTGCGGGCTGATGAAGTCTGCGATGGCTTCGCTGAATTGTGTGCGTGGTCCCTGGCGTCTGTACTTGAGAGTGCCTCTGAGGGTGGTCTTGGGGTCGGTGTGTATCTGGAAGTGAAGGTGCTCGGCGGCGGCGAGGGTGTCGTCGGAGTTGCTCGTGATGCAGATGGTGTTTCTGTGGACGATGGCGATGCCTCCTCCGGTTTGGTTGATGTGGTCCCTCCAGGTGATCTTGGAGCCATCCGGGATGGCTATGGCGATGTTGGGGGCTGAGGAGGCGTTCATCCAGGTTTCTGTGAGGAAGGCAACGTCTGGTGATGTTGTGTCGAGGAGGTTCCAGAGTTCGACGGCGTGCCTGTGGGTGGAGCGGGTGTATAATGTTGGCTTCTGTGTGAAGTGGCAGAGTGAGCAAAAACAAGTCTATGGTATAGGGCCCAGTATGGTGATCCAAGTATTCCATTGAAGTTCTCCATTGGCTAGTCTACTCTGAAATTGACATCAGTTTTTCTTTCACTTTCAGTTTGACTAGAAAAGATATGGTTAGCCGTCAAAACTACTTTTCTCTGCAGCATTAAGTTAAATTGTGAATGCTTTAGTTCTAACAGGTCTTCAAGGACTGACGGGAATCTTGACTTTCCCTTTAGTTTAAGTTTGGGTAGTTTGTGTAATATGTATAAGCCATAGAGCCAATCTTAAATCTTCCCCTGTCTGATATAGGGGGCACATGAAAGCCCTTTTCTAAATCCAACCCCTGTAGTTGATTGCCCCTCACCATTTCAATGGTCTAGTAATAAGCTCCTTTGGAAGCATGGCAGACTGGCTGTTCCAATAACCATGCTTAAAATTGAGAATTTTAAATGTTTGTGCAGGGGGTTTGCTTCACACATTTACTACCTTGTCAGTAGAAAGCATTCTAATGTTTGTGCACAATCTTCCTCCTCCTCTTTAATATTATATAATGATGACGACTAACTCATTTGCTGAAAAAAACCTTGCCTTTTACACGGCATGTGTTCCATTTTGGAAAGTGGTTGTCCTACTTCTTTTTTTCTTTCCTCTAGTCTCCCATTGATCCTCAGAGGAAGAGACTGTCTTTAGGTTGTTGTATATATCCATTTCCGTATGTTTTTTCTCAATTAATTCCCAATCTCTACTTATGGCCTGCACAAGCGAACACCATACACTATGACTTCCATAGCTGCACTGCATCCTGTGGGTGAGACCTCCACAACTGAATACCATTGTGCAGATGTGCTCTGAATGGATAAAGATCATGGCCCAGCTGTTGCCTCCACTGTTGCTAAAACATAGTCTCCAGTGGTCTCCAAAGCTACATTCAAAGGTCTTAATGAGGCCCTCTGAATTGAATGTCATTCTGTCAACTAAGCAGTACTACTGATTCATGCATACAAGGAGCTGCTCTCTTTTGTCTTTAATGACTCACACAGGCTCAGGTTGCACTTCTACATCCCCAGTTGAACATAAAGGATTATTGTGCAGCATAGACTGCTCAAGGATCCCAGTAACCTACCATGGGCTTCGACCATAGCAGAGCATTTAACAAGTACACTGGAGTTAGACAGCAATGGAGCCATGTATGATGTATTAGCACTTGTGTTTACTTATTTGCTTTAGAGTTTTATGTAGCACTAGCTAGACCCGAAAGTATCAGATCACTTTATAAAGAAATTTACTCAAGCTACATGTGAGGATTCGGCTGGGATGCAACAGTCGACCAAAGAATATAGAAAAATACAGCATTAAGGTATTCAAACAGTTAAAGAAGAAGAAAATAAAACAGCATTAAAGTAATGGCATTAGTGAACAGGTTGTAGACTGCACAAGTCAAGCACCCACTGCTGGAATAGGCTCCTTGCTCAGCCATAGGATAGGATCATTGCCCAGATATTAAAAACAGACCCTTCCTGATTGGATTCTCAATTACTTGGGGTCTCTAGTACTGAGGATTGTATGTTCAAGTAAGTATCATCAAGAGTACATACATATGGATAAAAGAATAGTAAATCTACGCTTCATATATATATATACGTATATAGCAGTAGTCAGTATTCTAGATTTGTAAGCTGAAACAAAAAGCAGATAATGTGTTAAAACACTGCGCTGAGGATGTCTTATATTTGTATGAGGTGTGCCGCTTGCACATGCAAGGTAAACAATACTCCCTCTCGGTGAATACATGTGTAATGTAATGATGACTTCTCATTAGACTACAACTATCCTACATAAGATGGCGGTGCTGCAGTACCCAGATTTAGCATTCCTAGCCCATAGTTGCCCGGCATGTGATTGGCAGTACCTTCACTTTGGGGATATCTTATGTTTGCATGACTGTACCTCCTTTTATGTAATAGTCAAGCTCTTGTTTGATTTCATTCACACAATTGTTAGGTTCTCCACCTATCAATTGTTGGTAGAATATAAAAACAGCCCCAGGTATTGAATTCCTTTTTGTCTTTAGGCATTATATTAAGAAAAGGTTACTTACGATCAGTAGATTGTTTCTCCTTTGTTCATCAATTTGTTTTAAACGAGAACTTATAATGGAAGTGCGGGATGCACTGTGATCCAACTGGACTGATATTGTGCCTATAAAAATTTGTAAAAGGTCTAATTTATGATCGGTTCATAAGTATACTTTTTATGTGCAGCTTTCTCTGTAGAATGTAAACGTATACATGAATTTTGAACTGAACAAAGCAATCAATATGTATATATGTATGTATTTCTAAAGCACAAACCTAGACAAAAGCAGCAGAGTGCTTTACATGTTCAAAGCTAATAATAAGTCAGTGATAGGAGAGGTAGCTGGATTATGGACAGTTAATACATTGTTATGTAGTATTTTTTAAATCATCCTTTTTTTAATCATCAATTTTTAAAGAGGCGAGTCTTCAACTCTTTCCTAAATTGGAGCTAGTTGGTGTGATTGATGGATACGGGGATTTTGTTCCAGAACCTCAGTCCATAGATGGAAAAGGCCTACTGATTTCTTTTTTTTACACTTCTTATTCTGCAGTCTGCTGGTGTCCTGAATGTGGGTGTGCCGAGAAGCACCAGAGGTTATGAGCTTGTCTGCTAGATAAGCGGAGGTGCCGGACATGATGTCTTTGTATATGATGTGGCTGATTTTGAAGATGCTGCTGCTAAGTGGAGCCAATGGAGTTCCATCAGGGTGGGGATGATGTGATTATATGTCTTGAGTCCTTGGATGAGATGACCTGTCAGACTGTATGATTCTCTTAAGGGGGGGCTAGTATGAAGTCTAGGAGGCCATGGAGCAGGTTGTTACTACCAATTAGATGCAAGAGAACGAGGGCTTGAACAGCAGGTCTGAAGTCGCTTTCTGGACCTCTTTTGGTTTTTTTTCTTGGCAAATGTGCACTTTGAGGGTGAGGTTGGTGTCCAGGCAGAGTCTAAGTGACATGGGATTCTCTGAAAGGTCATTAAGGTTCTTATTATTAAGCCAGGTATGTTCTGTTTCATGTTTGTGTTCATGACAACTTCAAGGAATCCTGTTTTGGTTGGATTGAGCTTCATGAAGGTCGAGGGCATCCAGATTTAGATGAGGTGCAGGCAAGTTTCACAAAGAATTCCTCACAATAACTTACTAGAAGTGAGTTTTGCTTATATTACTTCCTTAAAATCCTCTTTGAAGACTTCTTCTAATGATTTAAAAAATGCAGACTTCGCAAGAGTTGGAAAATGTACAAAGCTCAGAAGACAACGTTGCAAAGTTTGCAGAGTGAAGTTTTTAAAACTTTACACTCCCCTGATATCGAGCACTTGCAAAAGTTCATACTGGGTTATGAATGATAATCCCTCATTGTTTTGCACCATGACAGAAATGAACAAATAGAATTGCATCAGTGCCAATATAGAGCTTCGATATTTGTTCGACCTTGAATTCCGTCTCTTATCTTCAATGCAGTGTAAACTGACCTTCTCTTTCCAATGTGTGTTTGAGTGATGTGGTCATCTGATGAAATCTGTTGCTTCTCATTGCGTCTGAGAGTTGCCCCAGTTTCAGCTGTGTAGCCAGTCTATGCCACTCTGCAAAAACTCAGTAAATGTCCACATTCCCATCATGAGCCATCATCATCTACGTGTTTATTGGACTGTAAACCGTGAATGCTTGGCAATATCAGGTTCAGTAATAAACAGATGCTTTCTAAATCCATTGCAAGCAAGTACAGCAAATTCACTTGTCAGCATAAACAGTTGTACCTGGGAGGGCAAGTATTTTGAGAACCTGAAAGTAATATTATCTTCTGTAAACTCTTTAACTTAATAGAGCTTACCATGTGTATTTGTCAGCTGAAGTAACATACTGCTATTTTAAAATGATGCTCCGATAGCATTTTTGCTTAGTTTAGAAATGTAAAGGTCATATAAAGCACACATTTTTCTACATGTATTGCGGGCAATGGTTGTATGTGATTTAGAGCGAAAATGACTTCATGGAATACGATTACTGAGAAAAAATGTAAAACGTTTAATGGAAAATTTCAGAATGAATTGCATTTACCTTTTGTAGAAACCAATTCATAGAAAGTCTTTTTTGTCGAAATTGTCCGAGTGCTTTTTTATTTTATGTAAATGCAATGGTTGCAGGTCTTAATTTCAGAAATATTTTTGTCTGAGATTTATTTCAGTGATTTAATTCAGAGGACATTATTTCATATGTATATCGTCAACATTCTCAGATAATTACTTTGGATGCTTTTAATTCTCTGAGCCATCGCCACCCAGGAACAGCATCCATTGCTGACCACTCACAACCCTTAAACACTATAAATCCCTGCCCCCTAAAACTCTTCACAACAACTAAACAACACTCATCCCTGAAGCCTAAAAGCCTTTTCTACCCAACAAATCCACTACCTCTATAAACGAAGATCTCTTTTCCAAATTACAGATTCTGCAGAATACAGCAGCCCGATTAATTCTGGATCTGCCTCCCAGGTCGCCATCCGCCCCCAATTTGAAGACTCTCCATTGGCTTCCAGTTAGGAAGAGAGGGCAGTATAAAATTCTAAGCCTCACACATAGAAGCTTTTATGGCACCGGTCCTGGGTATCTTGAGAAAAAATAAAAAAACATCAACCAGTGACAACTCTTAGGTCCAGCTCTAAGCTCCTTTTTCTTCCCCCGCGTGTTCGCTCTGTATGCAACGGTGGTCGATCTTTCTCCCATCTCACCGCGTATTTTTGGAATCAGCTTCCGTTCCATTTTGCGTCCATCCCAGATAATCGACGGTCCTGTAGTGAACTAAAAACATGGCTGTTCTCTAAGTGAAATGAGCTATGACCCAGCCAGTCTAAGGATCTGCAAGCGCCTTGAGACCTAGCGGTGATATGTGCGATATACAAGATTTTTTACTTTGACTTTGAACTCTAAAATCACTCACTACCCCTAATCGCACACATTCCTGAACTCGAGAACCCCTTTCTATGCCTAATTCCCACCCATTTTGTACCCCTTAAAACACCTCCATACATCGAAACTCCATTCTTCCTTGAACTCTAAAAAACTCTGAACACACTCAAACACCAGCCATCCAAGACCCATAAGAACTCATTGCACTAAACTACTTCACACTGAACCCTAAAAAACCTTTTATACAACCATCCCTGAATCCTTAAAACCCCTCACAACCATAAACTCCACCTCATCGTGAACCCTAAAAGCTCCTCACGGTCTCAGCCTCTACCCATAATTGAACCTTAAAAATCCTCACCGGCTGTAAACTCCGCCCATCCATGAACCCTAAAACCTCTCGATACTCATACACTCCACCCATCCCTGAAAACTAAAAACACCTAACAAACCTAAACACCACTCATCCGCGAACCCTAAAAATCACTCACCACATCTGCACTCCACCCATCTCTGAACCCTAAAAACACTATTCTATGACCTATCAGCAATTATTCCTGACCTCTAAGAACCCCCTCATCACCCTAAACATGATCCATCCCTGAGGCGAAAAATCCCACAGTAGTCCTAGACTCCACCCATGTCTAACGTAATTTTGGATTGTCTTTAAAATTATCTTCCATTTAAAATGCAAAATGTTTATTTTAAATTTGATTTTTTTGTATTTCCTCATCATTGTCTTTCCTTAAAATTGATTTCCATGATTCGGATTCCTCCAATGTGGTTTCTATTTTTTCGTGTTTCTATGAATTCGCCTACTACCTGGGACAACATCTTGTTGTCAGTGGTTTTCTTGATGTATTTTTTTGATCACCAAAACAGTTTTTGTCATTTGATATCTAACACCCTTATTTAGAAAAGGGTGGCAAATGAGAATCTGCCCCAAAACAACAAAAGAATTAGCATCACTGGCAGAATAACTGCCCTTTTGATTGTATGCAACTTGTCGGACACAATATCCATGGAGGCTGCTGTGTTAATTTGAAGCCAAAAAACCCAGAAAATACATCAATATTGCTTCATATTTATAATTCTTACATCTAAACTAAGGACATGCTATGCTTGAAATATCATTTTTCTAACACCTCCTTTAAGTTTTCTGCTTTGAGTAGCTAGAAAGGAATATTTTTTCATACAATGGTCACCTTAATGTTGTTCTAAGTTACAGTTAATATCGGCAGGATTTATTTTTTGCAAAATATCCTACTTTCAGTAGTTTTGCTCTTCTATTTTTACAAATTCACACATAAGGCAGAAGCTTATTTTGCCAATTCTGCTCACCCCTGATTTAAATGCTAGCTGAGCTGATTCAAACCATTCCCAAGTTGATAACACGGGCTATTGATTTTGGGAGAATTACCACATATTGTTAAATTGCCCAAAGACAATACAATTGCTGAGTTTAGTTTTCAAATTATTAACACATAGCAATATTGGTTCTCTATGAATTCTACTGGCTCAAAAAAGTAGTTAACTATTTTTATCTCCATTGTTTTGAATAACTCCATATAAAATTCAGATGAACTTTTTACAAATGCTGCATCTAGCACATACTTATCATTTTGGAAAGCAAATGATTTAATAATTTAATAACTTCACAAATAAAGCCATTATTTCAAACTGAATCTCTCTCTAGGTGATCAGTGAGTTTTACTGTCACCCAACAACTTGACAAAGATGAAAGCTGAGTAAAACATAATGGGAATTTTTGTTGAATATCAGGGAACATTTCTTGCCACAAGGAGAATACATTTAAAAACCGGTGATGCACTTGGATTTTTAGATAATGCTACAGTCCTCTTAAAAGAGTCAGGTGTTCCTTTGAGCTGAAAGAGGCTCTGAATAAAGGTTCAGTATAATGATCTGTTTAGATCGTTGTTGTCTTGGTTAAATTGGCTGTTTAGGTCCTGTCGAAGATCTTTATATTTTTTTGTCGTCTTAATACATAACCTGCGTATTCCTCCTCAAATAGATGTCTTCATTCACTAGCAGCTCTGCTAATATTTTCTTTTTCCAAATATCGATTGTCACCCCAATGAACAATATTAATGAAGTAGTTTCTATTTGATATACTTAGCTGGAAGTGTGATTTAGTTGTCAGAAGGCACAATCTAGCTGAGCAGAGGGGATTGAATTCTTGCAATAGAAATATTGACCTAAAACAACATTACATCCAAAATATTGACTATCTCTGTCGCGTCAAGTTAAGTTGATGTGAAGTTCAGTATAGAACATCCATACCTCCCTACATATATGTACCATAATAATGCAGTGTAAATTCATATAATGATGCAAAATGTTTTCTGGTTTATATCACGACTGTAATATAACGACATACTGAATGGTATTTGAGGATCAGGTGGCAGAAAGCGGAACTTCGGTGATTTCCTTCGATGGGCAGTAGTCTTGTGGAAAAAGCGATATATGTGTCCCATGGCGCACTATTTTGCGTGTGTAAAATCACCTGATTTAGAAACTGACACTCAGTGGCTTCTGGTGGCTCATAAATGGGATGACTTATTGAAGGATTGAAGGAACAATATTGGAAAGTTTGCAAGTTAATCTGAATGGCATTTCCAAAGAATTGAAAATCAGTGGGTAATCTGTAGCTTAGAGTGAGACAGTTGCTTACACCAATCAGCTGCAGCTCATTTGAATGGAGTTTTGCTCCCACCTACTTCCTCCCCATTTCCTACCTCTGCAATCACCCAATGGAAACCTTGTCATACCGATCAATAACATATTTTGAAGATGGTAAGGCATGATATTAGAAACTTGGGACACTGTAAGCGCATGGTTACCACAAAGGGTATCACTGTAGAGCGGATGATTGCAACCTTTCAATGAAATGTATACACTCTTTCCCAAGGAAATTGGTTCTAAATTTTAGTGCAAAAAGAATGACTAAGGATAACGTTTGCTTCCCCAGGTATCGGCTATGCTTCCATCGTGATGGTATCCCTCCTGAATGTATATTACATCATCCTCTTGGCCTGGGGGCTGTACTATCTCCTTCATTCCTTCCGGAGCAGACTGCCCTGGGCCTACTGTCACCAGACATGGAACACTGACAACTGCTTAGAGGACACCTTTCGGAGGAACAAGACCCTGTGGATGTCTCTTAATATGACAAACTTCACGTCTCCTGTAACAGAGTTCTGGGAGTAAGATCTTTATTTCTAACTAGAGTTAGATCCACTTAACTGTACTTCTTACACAGTGATCTCATTGTATACCTTGGAGGCTCAGGTGATGTCATAGGGCATGCAGAAGCCTGGGATCCCATAATAGCTCCAGTGATTTACTATATACAATTTGTTTAGTGTTTACATTTTGTATAGGTCATCTGCCTATGAAATCTTTTGGAGGAAAATGTTACTCACATCACAGAGGGTTTGCAATGGAGCCTGCAGTATATTAGTAGAGCTACATCAGAAAGATGTGCCAACTCTATAAAAGCACTCCCTGGTCTGTATGCAGAGCGCAGACAGTTTGGTTTACATGGAATGTGAATGTACTTCAATTACATTTCATAAGGAGGGGTAGTGATCTGCATTTAATACACTGCATGAATTAGCTTTCTTTTGTTGACTCTTGCTTAATTTTCAGCTTTTTTCAATGGATATGTTGAGGTTTCTGCCTCTGGATTAAGTATCTTAGTTATTGCAGTGTGGTGTCCATAACTTAGGCTTGCAGTTGCTGATATCACAATTGGAGGGAATTGTACTCTTCCTCCCTGGTACTCAGCCCCCAGCAAACCTTCCCTCAAATATACACACTCTCACACACAAGCAAGCACGCACACATGTGGACTGATACATATCAGTTACAGCTGATACAGCAGTGTCAGAGAGAGAAACATTTTTGCGATGATGTCAGCAAAACCTGGCTCACAAAGTGGCATACATACATGTATATATATCACATACAACTCAAACTACTTTGGAATAAACAAAATCCAGCCAAAATTTGGCAAAACCCATAATTATTATGTAGTAGCAGCTATATAGCACTTGCCACTGGTAGGTGGGGTGTTGAAATGCCTGCCCACACATTGAAGCGATATACACAGACACACAGTTCGGTTTTAGGCAGGGACACGGGACAGAGACGGCACTACTGAAAGCCGCGGACGAAATCAGAACAACCATGGACAAGGGAGGATCAGCTGTCTTGATACTACTAGATCTCTCCGCTGCATTTGACACGGTCGATCATATCACCTTGATCGACCGTGTCGCAGCCCTGGGAATAGGAGGAACAGCTAAAGATCTGATTACCTCGTTCCTTGCCAATCGGCCACAGACTGTCAAAATGGGTAATTTCACCTCCCAGACCTTCTCTCTCCCCTGTGGCGTTCCACAAGGCTCCTCGCTAAGTCCGACGCTTTTTAATATCTATGTATCGGACTTGGCGAGGGTGATAAAATTCTACGGCATTGCACTGACTACATACGCCGATGACACGCAATTAGTGCTATCGGTGTACAATAACGGAGCTAGCGTTGCAGCCAATTTCCAGGAGGGTATGAAGGCAATAAGCTCCTGGATGTCATCAAACTGCCTCAAGCTCAACTCTGATAAAACAGAGGTGATGACATTCGGGAGCTTGAAACCAGCATGGTCCCCACAATGGTGGCCACCGGAG
The DNA here is from genome assembly GCF_964261635.1 of Lissotriton helveticus. Taxonomy (NCBI): domain Eukaryota; kingdom Metazoa; phylum Chordata; class Amphibia; order Caudata; family Salamandridae; genus Lissotriton; species Lissotriton helveticus. The sequence goes on along the minus strand of NC_136070.1, from coordinate 1,225,313,413 downwards.
CTGGGATCCCCCCCCCAACCGGTGACAAAGGTTCGCAACCTGGGAGTCACCTTCGATAACAAACTGACTTTCCACCACCACGCCAATGCCGTCGTATCAACTGCATTCTATACACTCAAAAAAATCAAGAAACTTCTGCCATATCTACCACAGTCAGCCGGCAAAACACTTATCAGTACTCTGGTGTTTTCAAAAACGGACTATTGTAACTTTCTGCTCCTTAATGCGCAAGAAGGAGTCCTCAACAAATTCCAGACCGTTCAAAACGCGGCTGCAAGAGTCTTACTCTCTATCCCCAAATTCACATCAGTATCTCATCGCATCAAGGAGCTCCACTGGCTCCCAATCAGGAACCGAATAAAATTCAAGGCTCTTTGTATAGCCTACAAGACCCTTAATTACCCAGGGCCTAAGTTCCTAAAAATAGCTCTTCATCCATTGGAGCATAGCAGAACTCTTCGATCCTCTACAACCTGTATGCTGTCTGTCCCTCGGACAAAAAAAGCAACTTGGGGAGACAGGTGCTTCACTACAGCCACTGCTAAATTATGGAACACCCTCCCATTGCATATCAAAACTGCCCCCACCCTCATTAAATTCCGAAAGAGCCTTAAGACATGGCTTTTCTCCTCTGTCTAACTACCCTCAATGAGTAAGGAGTTTTCTGATCACCAGCGCCGAGACACCTGTATGGGTATTTGCGCGCTTTAAAAATAGCAAAAAATAAATAAAATAAAATATACAACATGCAGGGTGGTGGATGGGAGAGTGTTGTCTTGTTACTGAGCCTATGAAGAAGTGTTTTCTTGTTGAGTGGTTATTGTGTGTTATTGGACGCTATGTTTGGTAGTTTGGTGAGTGAAAGCCGTGTGAGTGGTACACGTGTGATTTATGTTATGACATATGCTGGCAGCATTAGTTAGCTCTACAGGTCCCTTTTTAGGTCGAGCAGATGTACTCTCAATGCGTGAGCATTGAGAGTGTCTGTCTTGACAACTATTGTTGCCCGTTAATGGGAACGTGGACACCGATGTGGACGAGCGTTTCCTTCGCGGTTTTCACCGCGGGAGCGCGCGTCTCACCCGCGCATGCGCAGAGTAAGTCAGCCATTTTTTTTTGTTTTTGTTTTCCAGCCCCGAACCGAATCAGGTATCAGAGCGCTTTACATATAGGCAGCCCCCACCCCTCTGCATGCGCACACACAGACGAGCGCATGCACACACAGGCACACACATACAGGCACACGGCAGACACTCGCTCACACACACCCCCCTCCCCCACAGTCACACACACGCACTCCAGACACATACACACACGCACGCACACACACATACACAGCCCGCCCCCCCGCACTCGCGCGCGCGCACACATGCTCACCCCCCCCGCTCAGCAACCCACTCACCGGCTTCATTCCTGCGGCGGCTCTCCTCAGCTGCAGGGCCCGGCAGCAGGACTCTTCTTCCCTTCTTCAGCACCCGCAGGGTAGGCTCCTGCCAGCTCCGGTGCTTGAAACGCGGCTCCGGCTCCTGCCAGCTCCGGTGCTTGAAACGCGGCTCCCATCGCGGCTCTTCCGTTGGAGGCGGGGTAGGCTCCCGCCCTCCTACTTCCTGTTTCCTGTTGTCGCGCCGGCCTGCCTGACTTCCTGGTCGCAGGCCGGCACAGTGACGGCGGTGATTTGCGGTACTAATTAATTTAGTTATTTATCCATTTTTATATAGCGCGGACTTTATCCGAAGGCGGGATTTATTTCTTTATGTATTTATGCATTTTTATATAGCGCGGACTTCACCCGAAGGCGGTATTTATTTTTTACTTATGTTTATCTGGTTACAATTGGGTTATAGAATTTTGAGTAACCCATGAGTGGTGTTTCTCCACAGCTCCAGGTCTCCTGGAGACGTCTTATATCAAATGATCTTAAGTGGGTTTCTGATTCAGGCTCTAATGCAATCTTGCCTGCTCCTGCGATGTTCCACGGTGTCAGAGTAATCTTACTGTGGGGCATACAGTAGGCGCTCTTGTTGATAAGTGGATGCTAGGATCGCTTGTGAAAAGCTTCCATTAGCCCGTTGGTGTTTAAGTTACTTGGTGTTACTGTTACCCGTCCCTTTCCTCCCACACGCGTCTGAATCACAGTGCCTTAGACTAGTGTTCCTGACACACATTCTTGTTTTTTCATGTTCCGCGCTCGATTATCTCCAGAGATGAAAAGTGTTTCATTTGCAATTTTATGCGCACACGCTGCTCAGATTTGCTTTTTATTTGTATATGCATACTTACATGTCATCATATCTGGAATCACAAGCATTGTTAATGTAATCATATGTTTGTATATAGCATTGTTTAAAAGCTTTATGGCCTCACTGTGGTTTACAGCCTGTAATTATAAACAATGACACAACACGCTATTGTAAAAGTTGCGCAGCTATTGTGGTGGTGTAGAAAAGAAGGGTGCGTGTTGCTGTGCTTATCTCGCTTGTTCTTGCTGTAAACTCCCGTCAACCAATACGAGTCTGTTGAGTGGGTGATGTTCCCTGGCGACCTTTGTTATAACTGTACCCGGGTTGTTTCCAGGCAAAGTCTAGGAGGGCAGCAGACTTGGCATGCTGCGCGTGGGTGGCACACCTGGGGCCCCGTATGTATCACCAGGGAGTGCCAGGCACCCCTGTCGGAATCAGCTTGGGGTCGTGGCCTTAGGGACCTGGGCTCAGCTCCTGTGAAGCTCTTCATCTGCACTGAATGTGGTGGGCAGCGTCTGCCCGTCCTGTGTCAGGTACTCAATGCCTTGCATGGGAGCAGCAAGTTCACCTCTGTCCCCACACAGTTCTACAGTTGGTCTTGCGATACGTGTGAATTCTCCATGACACCGGGGCCTTTGTAAAAGCTGTAGCAATGTCGGTGAGCTACTCAGCAGGTGGGTGCCATCAGGGCTTGGTACATCCTGGCTAGAGAAGTGTTGTGGGGCCTGGACCCTACTGCAGTAAACTGGGGCAGAGACTGCTGTCCTCATGGCTGGGTGGAAGAGTCTAGGATTCTTCCCACCAGTTGGCTCCGAGCCAATGATATGATGATTGTTCAATTCTGGAAGGGTGTGTCGGGGCAGATGGAGTCAATAGATGCTACTATCAGGACCCCTTGTGGAGGGTCAAATTTGCCATATCATTTTGAAAAATATGAACATCTAAATACCTTTTTTAGTGGAGCCACAACTTTCCAGAAATCCCTATTTTATCATCTGCCGGAATCTGGAGCTAGCCAGGACCTAGCACTTTATCACTGAAGAACATCATATTTCTGTGCTAATTATCCTCGTTTTATTAATTTCCTGAACCGTTTAGAAAGTTCAGCTGTGTACGTTTTTGTGGACCTCTTCAGAGCACGGCTCAATTAAAAATAAAAAGTCAGTATTTTAATGAGTCCTCGCAAAGCATAATTTTTCTACAACCTAAGAAAAATATCGGCATGAGCCCTTACTTAGCACCTTGTAGAACAAAATATGGAAAAATAAATATTTTGCAAACTCTTTTGCCTTTCCCCTTCTGAAAGGTTGTTTCCTGCATTTGACGTTTGTTTGCTCCCAGTGAATCCTGTCCAGATTTCCTGTATAGCTCTATCTGTTTCCTATATTCAGGCTCCAGCTACTCTTGCATGTGATATAATCTAATTTTAAAAACTCATCTTCGCTGGGGTGGTTCCCACTGATCAGGCCGTTGCCTGCAGGAAGGACATCTGTTGTGTTTTCCTTATCTTAACACAGGTTCTTGTACATTTTGGATCCAGCAGCACATTTGTTTTGTGTTCTGTGATATCCGTCATTTTTTCTGTGTCTTCTCTAGCCTTTGTGTATTTAATGAAGGCCTTCCGCATTCCTAAATCCAGCCAATATTGCTAGTGTTCATTTTTTAAATACAGGGTAGCAGTCTGCATTTCCATTTCTCTTTGATGGGATGTGCATTTTTACTGGACCAATTGTAGTATACTTGTAAAGCGCACAGCTGCCCCAGCAACGGGGCGTCCCGGCGCTGTATAACTCTGGGGAACCCGTCCTGGCTTTCCCTGTGGGATGGTCGCTGCTGGGAGTCCCCAAGGTGGAGCCAGGCATCCCCGGAATTGGTGGGGCCGTTGTGGAGATTAGGCAAGCTAATGCCCAGAGTTGCCGAGTGGAACCCCTGATTAGAGTAAGCACTGAAGCGAGAATTATCAAGTCCGCTGACCACGGTCCACGACCCTGCCGCGTCGGGAATTGAACCCTGGTCCCGGGCTGACTTCTGCTCTCAGACCTGCCGTCTCTAACCAGTGAGCCACACTACTCCATATCTACTACTCCCATCTCTTTATTCAGTCTTTGAATTCCGTGCCCAGTTCAACAACAACTGGTTCAAATATGTTCTCTCAATGTTTCAAGCTTTATTACAAATGTCACAAAAAGATGTTAATATTTCACTTTTGTTCTTGAATTTTCGTCACAATAAAATACACTAAACATAATCTTCACAAAATTTATTTTACAAAAGTTAAAGCTATTGCCATTATAAATTACAATAACTTTTATTTAAGTATTAATTATTTAAAAAATTTAAAACAATTGTTATTTGTAATACCAATACATCTAAGTCACGTAAATACAACACATTGCATTACAAATGCTATAGGTGTCACATTTGCAAAAGTTAAAACTATTGGCATTGTAAATGACAAAGCTATTATTTTCGCTATTTTCAAAACCAACACATAAATAAAATATTTGTCATTTACAATACCAATAGCTCAAACTTTAATAATGCGAGACCTATTGCATTGTAAATGCTTGTTGATTTATGCAGTTATTATAATGAAGATTTCACCACTGTTTCTGCAGTAGTTGCTGCATCAATATCATCCCGTCTCCTATCTTATGAGGCTGGCTAGGTCTTAGAAGGAAGAAAGAGAGGGTAAAAGCTCATAAGGATTTTCTGTCTCTCTTTCTGGCCCCCTTTTATGTGGTTGAGAGAGTTTGGTAGTTTTAATATACTTTTGATTCTGAGTATTGTATCTGGATCTGGAGCCTACATCTTTGTTAGAAAGGTTGGGAGCAGTGGTGATGAAGTTGTTAGGGCTGAGGATGTATTGACGAGGTCAAGGAGGAAAGTAACCTGATGTTAGAAACATGCAAACGGTGTGAATAAATTTTCATAGAAGAAGAGACGGTGAAATTATACGAAATGGCTCAAATTGAAGACTTTTGGGGATGTAGGAATTTTCCTTTACCGAAAGAATGGAGAATACACTTACATTTTGCCAAAATTGGCTGCTGCATTACCCACAGAACTATAAGGATGTTGGGGTTGATCCCTGTTCTCATAGGGCATAGAATGGAAAATCTCTTCCATTGCCCATTTGCCTTGCGATGGACTGCAGAAAATAGTGAAATGCCCCACACCCTTCTTCGTATGCCAACCATAAGCCCCTGACTTGGAATAATTACTACAGCTTTGCTATCCTCCAGCTTCAGCATGCTGTTGTAACTCCTTTTCCCCTCTTCACCTGAAAAGTGCTTTAAGGCAGCCATAAGGCTATGATGGTGTTGAACAGGTTACATTTAATATAACACACATACTCTACTAGGTTTTAGTCTGAGGCAGAGTTAGAGACAAAAAGTTAAATCGTAGGCCTTAGTTTTATTCTGCAGTAGAAGACTACTCTATTCATGACTTTATAATGATCCCGTGACCAACAATATCCCGGGAGAACGTGTGGTAATCGTTGAATACACATGACTTTGTAATAAAACTGCAATTCATGGCTCTCTAATAAATGCATATTGAAGGAAAGCAGTTAGAGTTATACCATGTGTTTGTGTACATGTATAAAGATGTAATATATGAAGCTAAGCTAGCTGGGGACCAGGTATCTGTATGTAGGGGAATAGAAGATGACTCAAGTTTGTGCTCATCAATTTGGGAGCAGAAGTGGGAAATTGGATCTGGATGTTTTTCTTGTTGGTCCAGGTGGGTGGATACTAGCTGAGCACTGTGAAGTACTTACTGTATTGAAAGATACACGTTCTCAGTTGAATTGTGAACTGCAGGAGTGATGGAGAGTCTTTGATACTAACAGATATGTATGTCAAGATGGTGAGGGCATTGTTCAAGAAGGCTTGCTAATGAGTTTTTCTTTCATGTGCTTCTAATCTGTAATTCCTCCTTATTTGTGTTCATGACCAGGAGCATTGCTTGTTAATCCGTTGTTTTTGTTATAGTTGTTTTTGAAGATGATGATATTTTGGAGGGACAACTAGTGTCGGACCTGCGAAATGGGGTAGACGTGTTGCACTTGTTTCTGTGGCATGCAATATAGTATTAAAGGATAGATAATCTTGTTCTTTTAGATTTTTAAGATGGCTGCTGCACTGCATGATGCAACATGCATTGTGCTGTCACATTGCTTCACCCAATCTGGTGGCCATTTTTAAAACACTATGGGCCCGATTCACAGAATTAACTTAAGACTCAATCCTAAACTTACTACTATTTTGGTATTCACAGAATGCACTTACTACTTTTGGCATTCACAGAACGAATTTACTACTTTTGGTATTCACAGAGGTTAGGATTTTGCCTTAAGTTTGTCTTAAGACAAACTTAAGACAGACTTAAGACAGACTTAAGACAAACTTAAGACAGACTTAAGACAAACTTAAGACAGACTTAAGACAGACTTAAGACAGACTTAAGACAGACTTAAGACAGACTTTAGACAGACTTTAGACAGACTTTAGACAGACTTTAGAAAGGCTTTAGACAGACTTAAGACAGACTTAAGACAAAATCCTAACTTAACAATGTCAGCTCGAAGGGCTGATGGGCAAGTGCATTAGGTTTGCATGGTTTTGGTTGCAGGCTGTTTGTTATGTTATGTGTATTCTTGTAATTAGATTGTTTTGGTCAAATGGTAATAACTTCTGTATGGTCAGCTCTGTGAGGGTACTATTGTCCTTGGATGGCCGTACCCTCACTTACCCGCCTCGAAACCCAGTGCCTCTGAAAGTCCCTTTACTTCCTGCCTTTCATGATATGATTTACTGGACATGCCTAGGACCAGGGTATGAGGCACATAACAAAGCCACCTTCCAAGACAGTCGATCCATGTGTGCAGACTGTGAGGCTTGCAGTAGCAGTTCTCATTGTTGGGAGGAAGCAGGCAGGTGAGGCATGCAGGCCATCTCACCTGAGTGCTAGTGGTACAAAGTGAAGTTGCAATAAGTCGAGGTGCAGCAGTAAGTTGGTGATGCATTATCGTTTGCAGCGCTGGTATTTAGCTAAATGCTGATGTGCGGTGGAGGTGAAGTGGGTCCCACTGGACTTTCAGTTGCCCCCTCCCAGTCAGTATTGTGTGCAGCTCAAGAAGTCCTCCTGGAGCTAAACATCTCACCATATAGTCAACTTTCGACTGACCAGGATCCTAGCCATACCCTCACCCCCATATTTATAGTGCAAAGTGGGGATGCATGCAGAAGAATAGACCATACATGTATCTAGTGGTGGTCAATTTGTCCCGCCTCTGTACACCAGGAACTTTGCCTCAACGCCTAAAGACGGCCCCTGGTTGGCACATGCTGATCTTTCTAGGACCTGTATATTAAAAAAGGTTAATAAAGATATATATATATATATATATATATATATATATATATATATATATATATATATATATATATATATATATATATATATATATATATTATAAGATTTATCTCCAACAGTAGTAAATCGTCCGGCACTCCGAGGTAGGTTGTGAAAAGTCCTTTTATTTAATTTAAAATGACGAATTACATCTACGCGTTTCGGGAGTCACACTCCCTTGCTCACGATGTCTCACCACCAATGTTACCTGATTAAAATACACTTCACAGGGGTAGTAAAAACAGAGAATGGACTCAGTGTTTGGAAGTAAACCACAATTCTCTAGAATACGGCGGCCATATTTTAACGTGTTACTTCACAATGATTACTAGATATAAATCCTCATTGCAGTCGTAATTATTGCACAATTTTTACAAAAAGATATTTTTCTTTTTAACCATCCTTTACACATTTTGGCTATATAAATTGGGAAAATTCATTTCATCAATTCCCATGTGCATACGTCCTACAATTAAAGTGCTAGTGCTTACTTAAAAGAATTTATACTTGAAATTTATCCCACGATTTTTTTGGGCAAGTGCCATTTTCAGTGTTTCGTTGATTCTTACCCCAAATTTTTTTTTTCCTTAGTAAAAAGTGCCAGTGCTTCATTTTCTAACATGCATTTCCATTTTTTCGCACAATAAAACTTCATATTCTCTAAACAGAAGAATTGTCCTCTTTGAGAAAGTGCTTGTGCTTATGTATACCATAATATAGAAGAAAGTGCTTGTGCTCATGTAAACTTTGATAATTTTCTCAATGTAAACATTTCACTCTTTTCTAATACAGTACTCCAAAGATAAAGTGCAAGTGCTTATGTAAACTATAGTCATCTCTCTTATAGTAAACATTTCACTCTATACCAATGTAATATTCCATTACTTATCCGTACTAAAAACGCAATTCTATCATAAAGTGCAAATGCATGATAATTCCTAAAGTGCAACAATAGGCTTAATACACTGGTCCATTTCATGTATATATCATCACAATTTACTACCACTGTTAAAAGAAAAATATTCCTAGTTAAAAACACAATCAGTTCAAGTACAAGTGCAGATCTATATTTCAGTTTTCATTATTATTTTCTTCTACATTCCTCAAGACAGACATGTATAAAGATCCTCGTCCACATTGAGACCATATGGTTCCATACAGTTAAAATCCAGAATAACATATGTCTCTAACCTCCGTTGTTGTCTTTCTCTGTCCCCCCCTCTCTTCCTCTTGGGGACTTCTGCTATACACGTATATTGCAGACTCTCAGGGTTACTCTGGTGATTGGACTCAAAATGTCTCACGACGGGATACGTTCTGTCCTGATTGACAATTGCTCGCCTGTGTTGCAGAATTCTTTGATGGACAGGTAGAGTTGTGGTACCTATATATATTTTAGGGCATGAACATTGTAACAAATAAATAACAAAACTGCTTTTACAAGTTATGGGACTCCTGATGGTAATGGTTTTATTAAAAATGTTTTAAGGCTTGTTCGATTCATGCCATGATTGCATGCCTTGCACTTAGTACATTTCTTTAAACCAGGTTTCTGTTTCAACCAATTCAATTAACCTTTCTTTTTCTCCAGAAATTCACTACTAGCAATTAAATCTTTTAATGATTTAGATTTTCTGTAGGTGATCTCGGGATTTTTTTGAACTCTAGAACCTAGCACTGGATCATTTTTTACAAGATACCAGTGTTTCTTTAAAATTGATCTTACTTCCTTATGTTTTGCATTAAAGGTGGTGATCAATCTAGAGTTAATCTTGTTCCCCTGGATTTTATTCTGTTCCTGTTGTTTTTTGGTTCTTGAAGGTTCAAATAAAATCTTCTGTCGTTTTAGATTCCTAGCTTTACTAGCAGCTCCTTTCAGAATGCCTGGTTTATACCCTCTTTGGATGAACCTACAGGTCATCTCTTTTTCGATTTTGTCGAATTCTTCTTCACTGCTACATGTTCTCCTTGCTCTGTAGTACTCCCCAAAGGGGATACTTCTAATTAATGCGGCAGGATGAGCGCTGTCCGCATGGAGAACGGAATTCCCAGAAGTCGTTTTTCGAAAAACTGTTGTTTCCAGTTTATCATTACTTGGACTTATTCTGACATCTAAAAAATCTATTGTGGTTTTACTATAGTGACCCACAAATTCCAAATTTATGGAATTTTGATTAAGGTCACCAATAAATAGTTCGATGTTCGCCTCCGTGCCCTGCCACAGCACGAAGAAGTCAGCGATAAATCTGACCCACAGCAGAACATGTTCAGTCCAATGGTCCAGGGGACCGCCCCCGAGCACCCGTTCCTCCCACCAGCCGAGATGTAAGTTGGCATAGCTCGGGGCGAAACAGATGCCCATCACGGTCCCCCTTTCCTGTAAGAAGAAATCGTTACCAAATAAAAATATATTCTTTGTGAGGCACCATTCCATCAGTTCCAGGATCATTCTGTTTTGGGCAGCACAGCGAGCTGGTCTTCTATTAAGATAATATTCGCTCGCTCTAAAACCATCTACGTGTCTAATACTAGTATACAACATAGAGATATCTAGTGTCAATAGAACCATGGTTTCATTATCCCATCAGATGTCAAAAATACATTTTTAAAAATCGGTCGAATCTTAAATGTATGAGGGAAGGGACCTAGCTATTGGATTGAGAAAGTAATCTATGTAACGGGAAGCATTTTCAAATAAACTACCACAAGATGAAATGATTGGTCTCCCTGGTGGACTAGTGGGGTTCTTATGTATTTTAGGGAGCATGTAAAACACTGGGATGGTCAGTTTTTCTCTTTTGATAAACTTATGCTCATCCCAGCTCAGGAGCCCCTCATCCCTCCAAGTATCTAGCCTTCCAAAGAAGTCTATCATCACTTTGTCATACTCTTTGGGATTGATCTTACTATAACAACTGCAATCCTGCAATTCACTAAGAGCTTCTTTTTTGTACTGCTCCCTCCCCCACAAAACATTTCCCCCTTTATCAGAGGGTTTGATAAGGAGTCCTTCTTCATCCTGTAGTTTCTTCACTGTTTTGTGAAATAAAGCTTTCCTGGGATCCATTTTGCGTTTTTTCTGGTTTTCCGCCATATACAATTTCTTTAGGTCCCTTGTTACATTCTCCCCAAAGATGTCCAGATTATCCTTAACAGTTTGTGGTAAAAATAGGGATGGTGCTCTGAAAGGTGTGTGATCACTTGCTTTTAAGCCAGATCCCAGTCCCAACATTTCCTCATTTTCCGTCAGAGTCGTGTCATCGAGTAGGATTATCATGTCTTCTAGTGCCGGTATATCATTGACACTTAAGATATTTATATCATTGTCCGAGGCCGGATTATGTCCTTCAGATTGAGGGATATTGGTATGCTTTCCAGAATGCATTTTCGATAATTTGAGTTTACGGATGTATTGATATAGGTCCATTCTACTGTTTGGATAATTAAAATCATTACTGTCACAATAGGATAGTCCCAGACTCAATATCGCTTTTTCATCCTCTGTTATCTCCACAGAACTCAAGTTAATAATAGTTGCATTGTCATCGTCATTTGATACATTGGGTACTCCTGTGTATTCGAGCGCAGCGTTCTCTTTGTTTGCCATCCTTGCGCTCCTCCTGTATCCCTCACCTCCTCGTCTTTGTCTCCTCTTCTTCGGCCTCTTTCCCCCCACCCCCTCCCTCTTCCCATACGATGGTCTGACTGTTGTTCCATCACCATAAAACGGAATTCCTCCGTGACAGCTAGTCTTACATCTCGGGATCCTCTTATCCCTGGTTCATCCAGTTCCTGCTCTGAACCAGTGTCTGAGCTTACTTAGCTCTGATAGGCAGTACGCTGATCTACTTGGCCGCTCTGAATTTTTTGACGTCTCGCCAGGTCGAATTTCTTCTCGAAAGTATAAATTCAGCCGGATTCGTAATCAATACGATCCCTGGTGAATTTTGTGGCTTTCCTATCCTTTATGCGCCTTTCATATTTCTCGAATTTACCCTTTAAGTCGGGTTTGAATTTATTGATACGCGCCTTGTCTTCATTTTTGTTAAGGATCTCATTTAGTTCTTTAATTTTTGCAACTACTTCTATGCGTTCTTTTTCTGTATACTTCAGTAGAATGCGCACCATATTAGTAGAACTGGCTGCGCTATTCTCCGCCCAGTCTCTGAGCATCTCCACGTCAGGGTTTTCATATGAGGGGGTGATCATGATTCTCAATCCCCGTGGGACACGGTTCACTTCCAAATATTTACGGAGGGAAGCAACTTCCCACCACCGTGAGATCTCCCTCTTTTCCTATTTCTCATAAATTTGCAGTTGTTGTGTTAAATCAGTATTGCCGGTTGGGGCAGCCGCCCCTCTTTCCTTATACACAGGTCACATTGTCTCTTCGAAGAGTTTATGGGCTTCTAATTCCCTGGCTGCACATTCCTCCTCACTATATATATATATATATATATATATATATATTATATATGGTTTTTTAAGGTCGCATTTCAGCAATATAATCCCTCAACTATTACATTAATTGTAATAAAATGAGAGCATCTGGAAAAAGCGGAGATGTTTACTTTGGATATTTTCCTTCGAAATAGCAGAGAGCAAACTCACAGTGCTAATGCCATGTTTACCTAGCTTGTGACTAATTTTACAGTGCAATCTGAGTCCATGTCCATGTCAACTTGGTTTGCAGAAGCTGCTTCCGTGCCAGAGTGGCTCTCTTCAAAAAAGCGATACGAGATTGTGTAGAAATGGACACAAATCGCATTTGTGAACATTTTTTACACTACTGCCCAAGAATTAGCCCAATAATTATCAATATCCATCAGATCTGGATCCAGCAACTCTGTCCACATCATCCATCATTCTGATTTATCACTTTAAGGTTTACTTCTATTCTACTATGGTACCCTTGATGAATTCAACAGCACCCATGTACTGCAGGAATTTCCTTCTTTCCAGCAGAATCAAATATCCCTCGCAAGCTCTTTCTAGAAAGTATACTGAAGCATGCTAGTGGACTTCTCATCTGTAGGCTTCTGAGTATTGGTTTCTGGCACATTTGCAAGAGCTGGGACCTCTAAAGAAGGATTCATGGTTGCACCGCTGATAAGAACGGGTTGCGGAACAGAAGCAGCAAAAACAAATGTTCCCTTCCATTATTATTGAGGGTCCTGGTTGATTCAGATGCTGTCACACCACAAATGGCATCAGGTACCCCATGACGTTGAAAGTCTGCAAATAGGATTTGTCAAGTTGTCCAAGGTTGCTGCCATTGGAGCAGTAGTTGGCATGCGTTAACATCGCCTTTGTCTCAGAGACACAAAGGTTCACAGCCAAAGAAATACTTTTCTGGGTCAGGGTGAGCCAAGTTCAGATTCCTGGATGTCAGTGTGGTGGCCCACGTAGTGTGAGTGCAATCTAAAAGGTGGGCACACTTATCTGAAAGGGCAACTTGTTTAGGTAAATAACATGTAGGTCAGTAAGATAAGTCTACTTGTCTCTAATTAACTCAGAATATACAGGGATTTCAAAGTTTTAGAAATATCCATATTCAGGTGTAAGGTTTAGGAGCCCATGTCCTTGGGGCCATGTTGCTGTTGATGGCAAAATGGCAGATAGCCATACATTGGGAAAAAAGGCACCTCCCCAGATTGCAGGGTGGATAAAAGCAGTCACTTATTATAGGGATCAATTTTCCACCTTTTGGAAATTGATGCTGAGTAGTTCCCGTCCAGCTGACATTTGGGAACCCTTTAGGAGGTGGCTGAGGTCAGGGGGAGGAGACCTATAATTGGTAAATCCACGTGGGGCGAGACATGGAATACTCACAGGTGGGATGGCTAGTATTGAGGAATAGAGACGGAGCTCCGATGGTACAGGACGGGTTTGATACTGAAATGTGATGGCTGATCCTGGTCTACAGAAGCAGTTTGGAATAGTACATTAGTAGAAACTGACCAGGAATGTTTGAAATATAGCATGGAATGGGGTTGAGGGGGGAAAGTTTGTTTCATTGTTTATCATTGTAAAATTGTAGTCTACATTGATTATATTGCTGGGATATATGCTGACAGGAATGGTACACTCGTACGATAACGCTGCCAGCACGCTGGGTTGTTGGCAAATATAGCTGTGTAAAGTGCACAAAACCACATATGCTGCCACCCTCAGGGATGTGGCAAATAAAAGGCTGTGTACATTCCACTATATGCAATAAAACTTGCTTAAAAAAATAAAACTTAGTTGTGCGTGCCAACTAGCTCAGAGGTCACTAGAAACTTTCTCGAATACACAAGAAGGGATTCGTTTCTGACAACCGCTTAAACATGACAACTTTGTTTCCCTAGGACTGGAATAACTATCTTCAGAGTCGTGGAAACAATAGATAAGTATTTCACTCAGTCAATCGTGCATGCTTAGTTTCTACAGAGGGTGCACAGAAATAGAGAGATGGGCGTTTCAATAAAAAGGGTTTATTGAACAGTCTTCTTTCTCATGCAAGAGACATGAACTGATAAAATCGTTAGCCAGAATGCAAAGTATAAGGGGTACCGCGTAAACAGTAATATGAAATAATACTGTAAGAGCATTGTATGGTTTCAAAGCCATGTAAAAATACATACATAAATAACACAGGCTAAAATACTCAGCTGGTGCTTCTAAAATATGCCTACCCCAATGTACCTAACCTAAGTCTAGTACGTGGGAAGAAGTAGGTATGGTCTTTAGCATATGTTTAGTTTTGCCAAGAATTTGCCAAAGGTTTCTCTAGGTTCTAATCAGCTCCATACCTTAGAATGAAGGAGGTCTGGTATCACTGTCTCGGGACTCGATTTCCAAACACCCCGCAAGGGGAGTCAGAAACATTGGAGTTGTATTTCTCGGCAGAGGAGGGCAGCTTCCTGGTCAGTGCATCAGCTGGAGAGTCGGCTTCCTTCGGCACTTGCTGTAGCGAGCTGCCTAGGGCAAGTAGGTCATCGAACTGCACCGAACCACCGTGCTTTGCCATAGCAAGTGAAGGTATACATATTCCTTGAAGATGTTTAGGAATGCCATGTTTGACATAAAGTCGGGCATATGAACGTCATGAATGAACCCCTAGGGAATAGTTGTTCATTGTAAAGTAACTGAGTTCTTGAATAAATCAATATTCAAGCAAGGTGAAGTCCCTAACAGCTTAAACTGGTTTTTCAGGCAATCGTTGTGATGTTCGCTTAACGAATGGAGGTAGCCATGCCTGTATTTGGGTTGCATGGGCTATGCCTAAATAAGAGCTTGATTTCTATGCCTATATAAGGGCGTCGTGAATTGTACCTATATGAGGGCATGAATCGGGAAAATCCCTTCGGAATCTAAAATGCCATACAACACCCACTCCACTTTCTTATGTACGACTTCTACTAAATACTAAGTTCTAAACATGAACAAACATATCTAAATACTATCTATACAACAAGTGTTTAAAACCCACCCAAAAAACATAAAAATGCAATGGTACCGGTTGTACACGAAAAGAGCATTTGTGCTGTACGCATTTTAAAGCAACGTTTCATTCCAAGCATATACTTGACATTTGAAAAATGCTATCTGAATGAATCGTGAAAATACATTTATGAAATGGATCGTTAATACAGAAGAGAAAAGGGCGCCGAAACCATTTCATGTCATATTATATATAACTGTTGGTATGACGACAAGGTCAAATATTGTCTCTGGAAGTTTTCAAAGAAGTCTAGTTCTCTATGAATAGTTTTACTTTAAGCAGATTACTTTGTGCCAAAAACGAAAAAATACAAATTTGGAAAAATAATAATCATAGAAAAAAAGAGTTCCAAAGTTAAAACTTTGTTTTGAAAAAATGAAGGTCGAATTCAGAGTCTCTCAGAATAGTGTGTGCCAAATCAAAAGTCAGTGTTGGTATTTGGAGAAAACATCAAATCTTCTAAGTGTGTAAAAAAGTTGTCTACCATTGTAGGTGAAAGTTGGATTACCTTGTTAAGAAGATCAACCGCACATAGATGTGAAGCATCACCGTCAGCATTGGTCGCGTTAGCAGGAGGGTACCTGTGTGCCTGTTGTTTCTCATACCTCAGCAGAAGCATTTTGCATCTGTGAGATCTCAATGAATGCCGTCATCAGAATTGGTAGCTGCTAGGGACAACACAGTGCATGGGCCGTTACTGGTTCAAGCAGAAGTATCAACATCCGTTGGCATGACTGATGGGAGTGTGAGACAGGTGTCTAACGCATATTCTTCTCCGCCTAGCAGGCAGCGTAGAATAGGTAAAATGCAATCTTGCCAAATGGTCTAAATGATAGAAATCATGTGGTATTCAATTCTCTTAGACGAGGTAGTACCAAAATTTGGACAATGCGCTCACGACACTTCATCGCCAGTAGAGTTGTCTCCATGGAGAACTGGGTGTCGCTTGTGGAATGACTTGCCATATCGCAGCAGTAGGAGCAAAAATAGTATCCCTGCAGCGAGTCTCAAAATCAGAGGCAATCCGCCAAACACAGAGTGCACGAAGTTTGGAAATATTCCTAAGACTGCTTCAAAAGGTGCTAACAGTCTAGAAAATACTGTCTTAAATACATGTACAATACCACTTGCATCAGACATGTTTAAGATATGACTTAGCATTTCCAAGAAATGTACAGGGCAATTTGTAGTTAAGAGGGCATGTATCGCTGCAGAAGTCCTTGCGACTTGCAGATCATAGGTTTCTTTGGCCGAGGTCAGTGGCACAGTTTTCTGTAAAAGAATGGCTTTCATTCTGCTTAAAGTATCAATTCGTATAGAAGAGATGTTCAGTGAAGGCCATAAAGGCGACTCCTGGTCTGTCTTGGTTTTTGGAAACAATACTTGCATACAGCAAGTGACCCTGGCTGACACAGTTACTAGAAATTGTATTCCTGGCAACATGCCACAGCAGCTGTGATCGTTCAACATAATGTAACTTCCATTTGAAATTTGTCCAAAAAGTGGATCAATCACCGCAGTCAGAGACCCTTGCAGGTGGCAGGATAATTTGTTAGAGGAACCATCACAGGCCCCGTGTAGGTTTATACCCTGGCAAAGGAGGGAACAGCTTAGTGCGTTTTCGCGGTTTTTCCCGCTATAAAACACTTCACGACCCCCACTCCAACATCTGTAAGTGTACAGTAATTCCCAGGATGTCTTCATGTATTCTTTACCCAACCTTTCATATGTGCCTGCTGGTATGTGTTTTAGGCAATACTGAAAATGGAAAATTGTAACAGGCAGAGTGATTGTTCCGTGTATAATCCATTATGTAGCTGGCTTTTCAGCAACAGTAAATGGCAATCTTTCCAGGTTTTCAAAGCTCAGCACCGTATAGTCTGCTCCCCTCTGTGCCAATTTGATCTGTTTATCAGTGAGATTGAAGTCTGAAAACAGTGACGTAGTATTGATTAAAGCCAAAGGCACATAGCCTGAATGAAGGTTTTGTAATGTCCAGCCTAATAGCATTATAGAACGTAATTGCGACTGACCATTTTGCAACATGACCAAGTCCTGTTCCATGATGTCTATGTCAGAAGATACTATGCTGTCCAAAGAATATATCCTGAACGACAGAGTCGTTAACCCATTGTCAACTACAGAGAGAGATTTCTCTAAGTTTATACGATCAATTTCCCGTATTCTTTCTGCAGTCTCTGATTGAGCAATCTTCCATATTTCATTATATGCAGCATATATATACCGGCATATATAAAACGTTTATAACGCGGTGTTCTTGGTCCTTGCAAGAATTCCATAAGATCAGCGCCATCTTTAAGTAAAGATAAGTGTTGTTTAACATCTGTAAGTGTAGATCTATGTAGCCATTCAAGGCATAGTTTCCCTACACTGTACGTTGTTACTATTCCTGGATGCTGTCTCTGAACATATCT
This sequence comes from Lissotriton helveticus, assembly GCF_964261635.1. Classification (NCBI taxonomy): domain Eukaryota; kingdom Metazoa; phylum Chordata; class Amphibia; order Caudata; family Salamandridae; genus Lissotriton; species Lissotriton helveticus. The sequence continues at coordinate 1,225,295,831 of NC_136070.1, read as the reverse complement.
TGGATCTGGCCTAGTGAATGTGAACTCCCGTGTTTTATTCAGGAATCTAACTTGACAGGTGTTTGTGTCTGTGGGCCAGATTAACAATTTTTTCCAATCTGGATCTGTTCTGTTGTGAAGCAAAATAGTATGTATGTCGACCTCCCCCTCTGAAGTGTTTTCACTAACTTGTGTAGGTGCAGGTATGGACGGTTTGTTTAGGTCTTTTATCTTGGCTACCCCAAGACAAGATTTCTGTTGAACAGTGTGATTCAAAAACATAATTTGCTCAGGGATGATGCAGGCTCGAAATTAAGTTCTATCCCCTGCACTTGCCAATCTTTTGTGTCCCAGACAGTTTTTATCTCAATGTTGTCTTTCCAAAAGTCAAAACCTAGTTTAGACAGCGGAGCATAAAAGGCTGCAGAATAAATTTGTTTGGTATTTGTCAACATTCTTTTCAATCCTGTCTTGTTAACATTTTTAAAGTAAAATGATTCTGGATTGGATACATTGAAACCTGAACAGTATGGACATTTTCCATTAAATGTTTTTGAGCTACCCTTTGGTGGCGTAGGACAATGTTCCCATTGGTTATACATCAAGACATTTCTTGGGTTTTACAGATTTGTGCAAGAAATGATGACCATAGTGATTATAGCAATACATTTGTTCATAATCTGATGAACCTTCCAAGTATTCATGATTTGTAAATACAGCAGACATTTATAAGTCTGATATCATATTATTAGCAGTTTCGAAGTCCCAATCATCAGAAAAGGTACTAGATGAAACAAAGTCATTCAATGAAATCTGTAACTGGTGTGGAATCTTCAACAGCTCCGCAGGGCCAAAAATGTCATAATCAGTTCTGTCCCAAGCTATACCCCCAGGCATAGGAACGGCTGTAATGTTCACTGATGACAAGTCTCTTTGTTCACGATGAGATGATTTGTGTGGTTTGAAGAAGTAAGTTGATGTTCTTACTTGCTGTGCCCCTTTGTACAGATCTTCCATTTATTAGCATTCAGTTATTACCAGAGTCAACCAAAGTAGAAGAAAAAGCACACCCAACACAATCCAAAGTTTAATCCATGGTGAAACCAGATAAGTCTTTCCCAGGTGATGAAAAAGGTCTGTTGCTTGTTCTTTTTACTGGCGTAGTTTCAGGCTCGCTGGAATCCTCAGAAAACGTATCAAAGTTAATAAAATAGCCAGAGGCAGTTCTGTCAAATGTTGGGATTGCATCAGGATTCGTTGAAATCGCTGGAACCACTTGATCACTTGTTACATTTGTGTAGTCTGATGCTACTTTGTTGTAGACAGGCATTTCTTGACAAACTGTTATTTGGGTCTCAAGAGGTACAAGTTCCATAGCTTTGTTGCTTAGTCTTTCATTTCGCACTGCAGATTCTTCCAAGGTGCTGAGTCTCTCCATTTGAACCTCTTGGATAGTAGCCAGAGCTGGGCGTCTGCTACAGTGGCGGAGTCCACTTGGCCTACTGCTTATGATCGGCCACATGATGTGGTTTGATCAGGTCGATAGACACAAAACTGTTATCCTTTTTTTCCAGTAAGGTGCGACAGCAGCCACGGCCGGTGGTAGGTATAACTGCAGGGCGGTGACGTAGGGATGGGAGGGGCAGGGTTGGGGGTTGTAATGTATGGATTACGGACTTTAACAGGTAAGTAAACATATAAATAAAACAAATTTTGTTGCGCGCACTGCATCGCATTTGGTGATGCAGTGCACACAACGAAATTCGGCTGTGTTGTCTGATCATCCTTTATCAAGAGACTTTATGAAGGAATGAATAAAAATGACCTGTGCATATCAATGAAGGACTAGCACTCGTTTTATGAAAGCATGAGAACAATTTGTTGGATACTCTCTATGTGTTTTTTTGTTGCCTCTCTAATCTTCTTTTATATGGAGTGATACCCCCTAGAGAACTTATTGGCAGATTGTTAAGACTACATTGGACACTTATTAGATGTTTGACTCACCCGTCACCCAAACCTAATACCCTAGCTGTTATAGATTGCTTTATGTCCTGGTTTTTTCTCTCTACTACCGAATTTCCCTCAGGATGGAATGGACTAGAGTGCCGCAAAGCAACGCCCAGATTGGCCATGGCCTCCTTCTAAGCTCGAGAGCTAAACACAGGACCCTGGTCAGAATGAAGTGTGCCGACTGCGTATGTGCCGATAAAGGCTCGCAAATCTTTTATAACAGTTCGAGCGTCAGCCAAGCGCTGAGGCCACATTCTAATGAATCTTGTCTTAGTTTTGATGGGAGTGCATTTGTCCAGAGGGACATCTACGTGTAGAAAGTGTAATGCTGTCTAGCAATGGTGTCTGTACTAGGCTGGCTATGCTATAGTCAGGTATTCATTCACGAAGCGTGGACGGAGTAATACTGTCCCGTTGAAGATACAAATCACGCTGATTTATTGGGCGCAGAATCAAGTGGATTCTAGATATCGATTACTGATTTGAACCACCATCTACGGATGCGCAGTATCTAATCTGGATTTTGTTTCCAAGTTGGAACTGGACTATCAACTACTGACTATCGGTTGGTCCGCTAATTTTAACTATAAGTTATGTTACGCTCACGCAAATTCAAGTCCTGATGATGACCGTACATTAACACAGCGGTCGAAACGCCGTCGCCGCTTTTTGTGGCCATAATTTGTTTGAAGGGCACATTATTTTTGTTTGTGCTGTTTCTGTTATATGTCATGTTTTTTCTCTGTTAAGCCACTGGTTTGGTTTATGATATGTTTGTTTTTTATATGCCAACCTCTTGTCTTGAGCGTAATTGTTCTTTTAAATATTTTTTCTAATATGTAATTTTTCCTAATATGTAATAAATCATAATATTCTTCTGAAATCTGTATAAATTTATTTTCAATATATGATTGTATAGGCTTCTCTTCTTCCCTTCCCCCCTCCCTTCTTTTCCTTGATCCTTATAACTTTACACAATAGGTTGCAAAATTTCTGTGACTTCTCTACCTGAACCTCTTGTTGGGTATATCGATTGTTTGCCCCTGGTTCAGGGTTGTTGGACTGCCCCTGTAGCTTTGTATTGATAGTCAGGTATCTGACGGCGTTCTGTGCTGCAATCTCTATTGCAGTCTATGCAGTCAACGATAAACATATGAATGTGAGCATTCATTCCTGGCCACCAGTACGTCTCTTTAACAGTTAATATTGTTTTTGAGATCCCTTGATGTATCAGACCCTCTCCCAAAAGTGCTTATTATATCAAAGCTACTCTACGTTTCCTGTTTGGAATCACTCTACCTCCCACTCTGGGGATTCGAGCAAAAGGAATGGAGTTTGCATCAATTATGTATGAGTATTTGAGTGGAAACTTATTAGGTAATGCGGCACTGCTGCCTTTGCTTGTGGCATTAACAGCTAGCATTATTTCACCGTCTAATTTCGTTTTTGAATGAGTGATTGCAGCTACGGAATCCGTTTGCACAGCTGCCTTTGCAGTACCTTCAGTCAATGAATTCCCTGCAATGTGAACGCCATCACGTTGATGACTCAGTGTTTGTATCACGTGAGTGTTTTGTAGTCCTTGTCTTAACTGAACTACTTGTTCCCAAAGCATCTTATGCTTGATTGTGCCACCTTTTGCATCTTTGTAACCGTTTTGAATCTAGTTCTGCAAGTATTCATTGTAAGATTGCACACAATAATACAAATCGCACACTATGAATGTGGGGAATTAGCGGTCCGTATTCTCAAGCACCTTCTTGGATGCTTGTAGTTCAGCTCGCTGAGCTGTAAAATCTCCTAGAGATTGTGTTTTGTTGACCTTTAACGATTGCGCATGCAGCACTTTAAGCTTGTTTACCCCTCGTAGCGGGCTGTGCTGATCCGTCAGTATAAATTATACATTCATACCGCTCTAGAGGCAGAATTTCAGCAGGCAGAGGACATTCTTGTTCGTATTGTAGAAGTTCTTGTGTTTTCAAATAAGGATCAGAAACGTATTCAACGTCTGTTGCAGCAAGAGAATTAATGAATTGTATCCATCTCAGATGTAAAGCTTTAGCATTTGGAATGCTCGCTTTTGTCACTGCTTCTAAGGTACAGGTGTAACTACCATAATGCGCTTACCCTGTGCAAGAGCACTCTCTTTTACCTCTGCAGTTTGAACCGCTGTCAGAATTTTTTCTGTAGAAGTGAATTTCAGTTCTGCTTGTGTGTACAAGTGTGATTTGTAAGAAATTGGTACTTTTTCACCTTCGTTAAAAGTTAAGTACGTGAATCCGCATTGTCCTGGAATGATTCAGGCAACTAAGTTGCGTACGTTTACGAGTGTTTGCAAATGTTTAGTGGCCAACATGTCTGTGTGGACTGAACGCAAAATTTCAGTGTGTTTTTGTTTCCAATTATTTGTTTTAAAATCAGGTTTGATTAATTTGTAGAGAGGTTTAACCCTTTCTGCGTAATTTAAAATGTATGTTCTTCCGAAATTTAGGAAACCTAGAATCGACTAAGTTTTTCAGCGGTTTTTGGAGGTTAGAGCATCGGACATTTTTCTAAAAAGTTGGCTGACAGGCTTTTGCCTTCACTTGTGTAAATGTAAATGTGTAAATGTATGAAACTTATATAGCGCAGGACTTACCCTGGGGCATCTCCGCGCTTGCTTAGGGAACCCGTCCTGGTATTCCCCTGTGAGAAACCCCGGCAGGGTATCCACAAGGTGAAAGCCAGGCATCCCGCCGCGAGGGGCCGATGTGGAGATTAAGCAAGCTATTGCCCAGAGTCGCAGAGTGTGACCCCGTGAGTCGAGGAGGCACCGGAGCGAGAATTGTCAAGACCGTGGAATTTATGAGCCCGAGACCCGCCGAGGCAGGGAATCGAACCCTGGTCCACGGTCGATCTCAGATTCCGGGTCTGCCGCCTCTAACCACTGAGCCACACTTCTCCACCTGATAGTTTGTATCCTAGAAAAAGGACGTTGAGGTGGGCAATTCTTGATTTTTTAAAATTGAATTTATACCCTTCAGAGGTGAATCCAGTATAATGGTGTTCGCCCTGTTCAAGTGCCTGTCCAAGTCATCGTCTGTCAGTTAGATATCATCAACTTATACTAAGACTTCATCATCATACGTTTGTAGTAACTCTGTTACCGTTGCTGAAAATAACCCAGGACTATTCTTGAATCCCTGAGGGAGACGACAGAAGTGATAATGTGTCCCCATGATTGAGAAAGCTGTCAAATAAATCCTTCCTGGTGCAATGTTTTGACAGAAGAAACCGTTAGAAATATCTAAAGTGGTTTTATATTTTTACGCACAATGTTATTCATTAATGCTGCACTATGTGCATTTTGTACTGCAAAAGTTTTGCAACAAGAGTTTAGGTGTCTGTAATCCAATACTAGACTATATGTATTGTCTGGTTTGGAGACAGGAAACAAAGGATTGTTCATGTACGAGGTACATGTTTCAATCACCCCTTGGTATTCATGTTGATCTAATATCTCCCTGACCTGTTTTTTAGTGTCGTACTTAACTGGATACTGCCTTTGTGCAGTTGGTTGATTTTTTAACTGGATTTTATGGTGAGGAGAATCCTCATCTCATCCTACATGATTTTTATATAATGCCATTTCCTGGCATAGGTACATTTTAAATTAATTGGAATGTGTTTGGAGAAGGCTGGCATAATGATGTCTTCGTCACGTGGGCACTCCCTGACAAACTCTGGTGGCCAGTCTTGTTCAGCGAGAAGAATGTCATAACCCTGAGAGAGTCGCTCCCAAAAAAGTACTGTCACTTTTCATGGTATATCTCCCTCCTTTCGGAGTGTTATTTCAGATAACTTATGTGGACAACTAACCCTGGTATCTGCAGTTTCAACTTGAATGAATTTATTCATGTCCACTGTCTCCAGATGATCCTTCAAGTTCTTGCGAGCTATGGTGACTTCTGCTGCGCTGTCCAACATTGTCTGAGCCCACCCCGTTCTTGAGCTGTGTCCTCAAGATCCTCGGCATGTCTAATTTTTAGGCCTGCTACCTTCTTTTTGGTGAACTGAGGTTTTTCTGAACGTGTTGATCGTCTTTGGACTTCACGCGTTCTTCCATGTGTTCTGACCGTCCTCTTCTTTCGGATTTCTGTGACAAAGTCTGGAAGGTGTGAGAGGAATGTGTATCAGTATCTTGATATCTATCAGGTTTTCTCAAATTATCTATATTCCTGAGGTTATACCTCCTTTCAGAGGGCCCCTTTTGAGGAGACCTACCCCTGGAATGAGAACGCTTCTCTTTAGAAGTTTGTTTAGTGTTCTCTCACTTCTTTTTAGAAGGAGTAGGAGTATTTTTAGTAAAGACCTTTTCAGGACTTTCAGACAGTTGTGGTTTTACAGGTTTCCCACCCAAACTGTCTTTATCTAATTCTTAATCTGATTTTTCTATTATTTTGGCTAGTTCTTGAGGTTGCCCAGTTACATCAAATTCCCTTGACTTTTGGCGGATCACCACGGATGCTGCTTCACCTTTAATATTAGCTAATATTATCATTGAGACCTGTTTGAAATCTTTCAGTAATTTCATATCTAAATTTAATGCAGGCTCTGCCTTGTATTCATTTTGAATCTGTTTCAGGACGTCTGGTATTAATTCCTATTGATGGAACACCATGTGTTTCATTGTAGATTGCAGCAAAGACTGTACCCCAAGTGTCGCAGTCCTCCAGATGTGGTGCGATCCTCATTGGTAAACAGATTGTTAAAATTCTGTGTTTCTCATGAGGGGTAGTATTTGGAAATACTGCTTCGATTTGAGTAATTTTTTGAGCTATCCAGAATGGAATTTGTTCCCGTTTTGCGGGTAATTTACCAACGACTGAATGTAAAGTCTGTGGTATAATTGTATTTGTGTTCCCTTGGTGAGGGGGGTGTTGCGGAATCATTATTGCCGGTTGGACTGTAAAAGTCTGCATGACACATTGAACCAATTGTCTATAGATTTTGATTAGCTCTTTGAGTTGAGCTCGTAGTTCCACATCTGTCATTTCATTAATTTCAGGATGTGGTGTATAGCTGGCTAAAACCGGCCATGTTGCTCCTGGTCTATCTAGTGGACCGAGCCTGGTAATGCCATTTATATGTTTTACGGCGCCTTTAAACCAGAGCGCATGCTCTTGGTATGTTAGTGGAATTTCAATGTCCTCAAAAGAAATGTATTCTATTGGTGGTTCATCTTCCTTGTGGAAGGAAAACACGTTTGTTCTTGGATCTGCTTCAGGGTAGATTATCCATGAGTCGAATACCTCTGTCTGGTGATATTCATGTGCCTCCATCATAAAAACTGCCCTACCACCTCTCGATGTTAGGCCATTTTTGATAAGTTTTATAGTGATGGCTCTCCTTAAATTTGGAGGAATGATTATAGCATCATCGTCGGTTTCTTGGAAACCTGAATAGTCGAAAGCTGCAGCGGTGTTGTCGCTATCCGGCATTTTGTTGACTGAAAGTTATCAGAGCAAGTTTCAATGTAACAAAGATAAGGTGCTCAATATTTTGGAACACTGTATCCTTCAACGTCGAACAAACCAAAAAGCTAATACATAGGACTTTGCGTCCTACTCAGCTATGGCGGATATTTTATCCCTTTACCCACTCCAGACATCTATTGGAGTATTATGGAAAAAGTGGTCTCTGAGAAAAGCACAAGTGAGTTACTTTAGTATCTTGCATTAAATTAGTGCCTTACCAAACGTTGGGCGCCATGTAGTGTAGTTCCTATATTCCCAATAGGCTCTGTGCATTGGAATAGTATATCCTTTAGATATGACGTAGGACTTAGGGCAGTAGGTCTCTATCGAATATACTAAACTTAATTGTGAGTGCCAGCTAGCTCAGAGGTAACTAGAAACTTTCTTGAATACACAAGAAGGGATTAGTTTCTGACAACTGCATAAACATGACAACTTTGTTTCCCTAGGACTGGAATAACTATCTTCAGAGTCGTGGAACCTCAGTCAATCGTGAATGCTTGGTTTCTACAGAGGGTGCACAGAAATAGAGAGACGGGCGTTTCAATAAAAAGGGTTTATTGAACAGTCTTCTTTCTCATGCAAGAGAGGTGAACTGCTACAATCGGTAGGCAGAATGCAAAGTATAATGCGTACTGCGTAAACAGTAATATGAAATAATACTGTAAGAGCATTGTATGGTTTCTAAGCCATGTAAAAATACATACATAAATAACACAAGCTAAAATACTCAACTTGTTCTTCTAAAATACGCCAATCCCAAATGTACCTAACCTAAGTCTAGTACGTGGGAAGAAGTAGGTATGGTCTTTAGCATAGGTTTAGTTTTGCCAAGAATTTGCCAAAGGTTTCTCTAGGTTCTAATCAGCTCCATACCTTAGAATGAAAGAGGTCTAGTATCTCTGTCTCGGGACTCGATTTTCCAACACCCCGCAAGGGGAGTCAGAAACACTGGAGCTGGATTTCTCGGCAGAGGAGGGCAGCTTCCTGATCAGTGCGTCAACTGGAGAGTCGGCTTCCTTCGGCACTTGCTGTAGTGAGCTGCGTAGGTACAAGTAGGTCATCGAACTGCAACGAACCACTGTGATTTGCCATAGCAGGTGAAGGTATATTTATACCTTGAAGGTGTTTAGGAATGGCATGTTTGACGTAAAGTCGGGCATATGACCATCATGAATGAACCCCTAGGGAATAGATGTTCATTGTAAAGTAACTGAGTTCTTGGAGAAATCAATATTCAATCAAGGGGAAATCCCTAACGGCTTATACTGGTTTTCAAATAAATAGTTGTGACATTCGGTTAACAGATGGGACTAGCCATGCCTGTATTTGGGTTGCATGGGCTATGCCTAAATAAGGGCTTGATTTTCATGCCTATATAAGGTCAACGTGAATTGTAAATACATGAGGGCATGTATCGGGAAAATCCATTCGGAATCTAAAACGCCATACAACACCGGCTTGAGGAATACCACCATACATTTGTTTCTTCTACCAAACAAACTAAAGGCTCTTTCCACAACCACTCGTTTCCCAATTGATTTACTGCCTGTCCAAGCTGATTCTAAAACAGGTTATCTTCTCCCCACCCACCATCTCATAAACCTTTATGAACTTTGGCTGTCATCGTTTGTGTTCAATGACCCTTGGCTCACTGTGGCTCTTGGACTGGAGCAGCTCTTCCTCCCTGTGGCCTTTCACTCATGAGACTCTCTGATTGATCCCAAGGAGCCAAGATGATATGCAGCATACACTCTCCACCGTGCTTCACCACTGCTGCTGTCTCTCACGCCGCCTAGGGGTTCAGTCGTCCATCTGCCTACACACATTCTTAATCTCCGCATCCAAGTATATATCATCCATCCATCCATGCAGAATCTCTGTGTTTAACCAATGCAAAAATCATTTACCATTTATGCATCATTTACCACCCATCTAACATTGACCACCACTTCTCAATTCACCATCCAGAACCCAGTATCCATTCAGCATAAACAATCTGTTGACTATTTGCTTCCAACTACCATTCATTCATCAACGTTTCACCATTCATCCTCCATTAATCCATCTGGCGAACATTCACCACCTGGTCACTATGAGCCATCAATTAAACACGGTATACAACCTTTACCACGCATTTTTTACCACGCACTACCATTACAACGCGGTTTTTACCACGCATACCATTACAACGCATTGCGCTGGGGGGCGCTCTAGGATAGGGAATAGGTTAATTTACTATCCAATAACCTTCCCTAGTGTCCACGGGGACTGGAGTTGGAATAGTAAATTAAACTATTCACTATCCAGCACCCCAAAGCGCTATGCGTTGTAATGGTATGCGTGGTAAAAACCGCGTTGTAATGGTATGCGTGGTAAAAGTATGCGTTGTAACGTCATACATCCATTAAACACCCACAATTCATTTGAACTGCTGCTGCAGCAAATGGTGCACCTATTGGCTATATGTTAGGGAAGCTTTCACTCCTTCCTTCCATGCTGCAGCCGATCATTAGAAAAGCTCACAATGCTGATTCTGAGGCACCTCTTGTTCTGGGTGTGAGAAATACCCATGGCTGATCCGCATTGGGCACCCTTTCTCTCTGCTGCCCAGGAAGAACCTTCACTGCTGTCTCCAAGGTTGTGCACTGTTTTTGTCTGAGGGAACAATTTGGGGTATATCTACAAGGGGATATCGCCACCAGAACGTCACTTTTAGCGACGTTCTTGTGGTGCTATGCCCTTCTCCATATTTACAAATAAGGTAACATGTTATCTGTTTTTACAGATTTTTACAGATAAATACAGACAAACCATTTATTTTCCTGTCTGTATTTATTTTTAAATGTGGATAAAAAAGGAAATTGGGTTGTTTTTGGGTGATTCTGAATGCTGTCAATCATGACTGCCATGCCAAAAGCTTTGCGGATTAACAGACAAGGGAATTACAAAAATAAAGGAATTTTAGGACAGAGCCTTAAACAGCAGTAGATTTGCACATCCATGATACTAAAATGTGCATGTTTTCTTATAAGTGCATATTTTTTCATCTGAGTGTGTGTGTGTATATATATATATTCACTGAAAAAACCATAGGTTATAGACCATATATAGTTAGGAATTAGCATTTAAAAAACCTTATTTTACTCACACAAAACCATTGAAATTCCATATATAGTTAGTTGCACTAACTATATATCGCGCACCCGCAATCCACTGCTGATGATGTCACATATTACATCATTCATGACATGGTCAGTGACATCACTGATGACATCACTGATGACATCTCAAATGACATCACTGATGACATCACTGATGACATCATCCAGTGACTGTGTGTTTCTGTAAAGTTTAAATATGTTTTACATATTGAAGAATGAGTAGATGTATAAGTGTCTGGACGAAGGATTTAGTAGGTGCATGACTGAATGTATGAGTGAGTGATTAAATGTGTCTCACTGAGTGCATGGGTTAGTGACTAAACTGTCTTAATTTGTGCATCATTATGTCTGTTGTTCTGTAAACTGCTGCATGTGTTGATCAGTAGCTATATGATTAACTATATGGGTTATTGATTGATTATCCAAGTATTTGTATGGGAGACTGAGTGTGTGTGTGGCTGGCTGGGAGGTGTGTGACTCTGTGCAGATCAATGTGTACTTGTATCAATGATTGTATAAGAAAGTAAGTATGTGTTAGTATATGTTTGAAAATGTAAGGTGCTCTATGTTTAACTGTATAGACAAGAAAATGGAAGTGTGATTGATTCTTTACAGGACTGACTAGGTGTGTGAGTAACTCCATGGATGAGTGGCAGAGTGTGAGTGTCTGTATAGGTGTATGAGTGCATATGATAGTGTTGTAAAGATGAGTGATTGTATGTATGAATGATTGTATGGGTGAATGAGTGAATCTGTGTGTAGACGTAGGAATCAGTGAGTGCGTATGTAGTAACTAGTATTGGTGTGTCAATGGTTTCAAAAATTATATTCTGTATTTAACACTGCGTGAAACAGAGGTTATATTAAAATGTGAGGAGATGCATTGTATTGTCACATGAATGATATCATCAGTGATGTGGTCATTGATGTCAAATGAGATGTCATCAGTGATGTCATCAGTGATGTCATTTGAGATGTCATCAGTGATGTCATCAGTGATGTCATTTGAGATGTCATCAGTGATGTCATCAGTGATGTCACTGACCATGTCATGAATGATGTAATATGTGACATCATCAGCAGTGGATTGCGGGTGCGCGATATATAGTTAGTGCAACTAACTATATATGGAATTTCAATGGTTTTGTGTGAGTAAAATAAGGTTTTTTAAATGCTAATTCCTAACTATATATGGTCTATAACCTATGGTTTTTTCAGTGAATGTTCAAGGTTTTGTAAATGCTAATTCCTAACTATATATGGTCTATAACCTATGGTTTTTTCAGTGAATTTCAATGGTTTTTTAATAGCAAATATCATAAGCTGTCGAATGTCAAGTACGTGGTAAGTGAAAACATTTTCGTGTTTATGCACACTGATCTGCTTTGAATGGTGCCCCCCCCCCTCATTTCTATTAGGAGTACTCTCTCTTTGCAGATAGTGAAAGGTAGTTAACGCAGGCCTTTGCCCCCGTTGTAATCCGTCGTGCCTGCTTCTCTCTCCATTTGATTGATTGTTATCCAAGTATTTACTATTTTAGAATTAGTTCTCTTTGGTTCATTCTCTATTTACAAACAAATACAGAGTCGCAATACTCTGTTTAGTCTTTGCAGATAACGAAAAATCGTGTAAAAAAAAAGAAAAAGAATCGAGTAAAATCAGTAGGCCACTAATGGGATCTCTTTTTGACCTCGCTAAAATAGAAACATTAGGAACAACCCCTCATAACAAATACAAAACTAGTGAGATGAACTGAACTCCACACAATGATGGCTGCAAAACAGTTCGGCTACGCCACCCACCCCGCCCAAAATAACGATAAAGAGCGGCTGCCATGATTGGTTGCGGAATGGCCACAACGGAGCTACGAAATGGTGGTGCTCTCATGCTAACCCCAGCTTCAGTCTGAAACATCCAGAAACACTGTAGACTACCAATTCGATCAGTTCCGGTAGCGCCCCAATGTAACCCGGTAGACAAGAACTAGCCCTCCCCTCTTTGACTGATGGTTCTTGTTGCCTGTCCCTTCTGTTGTCATTTAACAGAACTATTTAGCCTGCTGAAAGGGGTTGTGTTTCGACCGCTGGTTGGTGGAGACATTTTGACTATATTCTGGACCTGCGTTGTCGCGTAATGCGTCATATGACGCGCCGCGTTAGCGCATCCGGAAGTCATCCGGGGCGCGCAGCGCGTACCGTAAGCATAACAAGTCATGTGACTTGTTAATAAAACTTTTCATTGGTTCATTTTACTTTTCTTATTCTAATGATGAAAGCCTTGGTCATATCACCTAAAAATTACGCTTTTAATTACTTCCGAACATTATTTTTTCTTAAATATATGTTATAATGTTCCAGGCTAATGTACTTTCCCGAAAATTTTACAACTGTCCTGCAAGTAAAATATTTTTTTTTTTCGAGAAAAAGAGCGTTTCTTCGTCCCATGATGGAGCCGTTGAGCAAAAGAGGGTCGACCTGCTGTCTTAGTCGCCGATACGCCTGAATATGAGATTCTTATCGATCACTTTATGTTGCAGGAATAGAAAACACAACAGCCCTTGACCATTTATCTTTACTGCGTTCCTTCGTATTATACCTTTTACCCTTCATGTAATTGGTCTGCTTTATTTCACTTGCCTTTTAATGATTCTAAAACAGTGACTATTATTAAAAACTTTACCAATGTATATACTACTACCATGTTTTCTTTTAAAAACCTTTATTGTGAAAATTTCATTATACAAATACGAGCCTATAACCACGTGGGCCTGCCACGGAGCAAACTGTAATCGTATATGATGAATAGACATTTACACTGTAGAGGAACGTAACGGGCGGGCCATTAGGTTGCAAGAACTAAGGTGTGTAACAGTTACGGAATCGGTCGGTGGACGTACATTTTATAATTAAAATACGACAGGGCCAGTTACAATAAAATTATCTAGATATACATTTGCGGGCAAGTACCATGGGTGACGTTAATTCGAATTTTCAACAGTACAGTAATCAATAACACATCAGAACTTAATATCAATAGGGATGTCGAAATATTCAATCAATTCTCGTCCCCGCCCGCCATGTGCTTCAAAACTGCATACGTATCTCGTGATTTCAAGGTTCTGCAACCAGTGCACAACAAGGAGTTACGAGTCCCATTTATTCCGGCGCCATTTTGGGCGAGGACGGGCAGGTCCAGGATATAGTCAAAATGTCTCTACCAACCATCGACTATGATGATGTTCATATGCTGTATTTATTAGAGTAACACTCATCTGTCCACATGAAATTAATTTACCACAATCTAAACATGTCATTTTAATCTTTCCAAAGTTCTTCTAAATATTTGGGACCGTTTCCCTTGCCTCTGAAGCTCTCAGTGCCACTTCTTTGATGAATGTACTAGCAGGTCAGGGGTTCTCCTCCAAATCTCTCTTTTATGCAGCACTATAATGAATTGGTGCCACCTCTCCATATGACGATGCATGGTATAGTTACCACAACTATATTTTTTTTCGGTTCCTCTGGAGAGTTCATCGTGGCAGATGAAGCGTGTAACGTACCGGGCATTTACCTTTTTTTGCATGTACAGGAAAGGAAACAAAAATCGAGCGTCCGAGTTCTAAGGTGTCCCAGGGCCATTTTAGTGGACCAGGCCCAAATCCAAAGAACAGGCCGCCATTTTGAGAGTCCTCTTCCAGCCGCCTGTCGCTATAGCATCAAGAGCAGCCGAAACTCAGCTGAATGGCAACTGAAACGGTAAATGGGCGCCCCACTACATTTCAGCATTGTAGGATGACCACACCAGTACAGCAACTTGCTAGACATCACCTCGGTGCCATCCGGATCTCGGCGCCCCACTGCAGATGAAGTGCCTCTCAACTATGAAACCACCACGGTGACATCCGGATCTTGGCGCGTTGTGCTGCCTTCGGCCTATTCGCACATCGGTCCGCTACTGACGCCATCTCACAGGCTAATGGGGTGACCCACGCCGAGTTTCAGCATTGTAGGATGACCACACCAACTTGCTAGACATCACCTCGGTGCCATCCGAATCTTGGCATCTCAACGCCTAGTGGTATCTTCCATACAGAAAATATTGTTACGCTGCCTTTGGCCCCATTCGCACATCAGTCCGCAACTTAGACATCACCTCGGTGCCATCCGGATCTTGGCATCTCAGCGCCTTGTGGTGTCAGTCAGAAAATATTGTTGCGCTGCCTTTGGCCCCATTCGCACATCAGTCCGCTACTGACACCATCTCACAGGCCAATAGGGCGCCCCACGCCGACTTTTACCATTGTACGATGGCCACACCAGTGGCACAACTTGCTAGACATCACCTCGGTGCCATCCGAATCTTGGCATCTCAACGCCTAGTGGTATCTTCCATACAGAAAATCTTGTTACGCTACCTTTGGCCCCATTCGCACATCGGTCCGCAACTTAGACATCACCTCGGTGCCATCCGGATCTTGGCATCTCAGCGCCTTGTGGTGTCTTCTACTCCGAAAATATAGTAGAAAATATTGTTGCGCTGCCTTTGGCCCCATTCACACATCAGTCCGCTACTGACACCATCTCACAGGCCAACAGGGCGCCCCACGCCGACTTTTACCATTGTACGATGGCCACACCAGTGCCACAACTTGCTAGACACCACCTCGGTGCCATCCGGATCTTGGCATCTCAGCGCCTTGTGGTGTCTTCAAATCAGAAAATATTGTTGCGCTGCCTTTGGCCCCATTCGCACATCGGTCCGCTACTGACGCCATCTCACAGGCCAACGGGACGCCCCACGCCGACTTTCAACATTGTAGGATGGCCACAGAAGTGCGACAACTTACTAGACACCACCTCGGTGCCATCCGGATCTTGGCGCGTTGTGCTGCCTTCGGCCTATTCGCACATCGGTCCGCTACTGACGCAAACTCACAGGCCAACGGGGCGCCCCACGCCGACTTTCAGCATTGTAGGATGGCCACACCAGTGCGGCAACTTGCTACACACCACCTCGGTGCCATCCGGATCTTGGCATCTCAGCGCCTAGTGGTGTCTTCTATTCCGAAAATATTGTTGCGCTGCCTTCGGCCCCATTCACACATCGGTCCGCTACTGACGCCATCTCACAGGCCAACGGGGCGCCCCACGCCGACTTTCAGCATTGTAGGATGGCCACACCAGTGCGGCAACTTACTAGACACCACCTCGGCGCCATCCGGATCTTGGCGCGTTGTGCTGCCTTCGGCCTATTCGCACATCGGTCCGCTACTGACGCAAACTCACAGGCCAACGGGGCGCCCCACGCTGACTTTCAGCATTGTTGGATGGCCACACCAGTGCGGCAACTTACTAGGCACCACCTCGGTGCCATCCGGATCTTGGCGCGTTGTGCTGCCTTCGGCCTATTCGCACATCGGTCCGCTACTGACGCAAACTCACAGGCCAACGGGGCGCCCCACGCCGACTTTCAGCATTGTAGGATGGCCACACCAGTGCTGCAACTTGCTGGACACCACCTCGGTGCCATCCGGATCTTGGCGCGTTGTATTGCCTTCGGCCTATTCGCACATCGGTCCGCTACTGACGCCGCCTCACGTGCCAACGTATTTTCTCCGCATTTTACACCCTATGCCGCATAACAGGTCATGTGACTTGTTTATAAAACTTTTCATTGGTTCATTTTACTTTTGGTTTCCTAATGATGGAAGGCTTGATCATGTGACCTAAAAACAACACTTTTCATTGGAAGAAAACTTTTTTTTTTTCCCAAACAATGAAAGCCGCACCTTGTTTCTGGATGTTTCAGACTGAAGCTGGCGTCAGCATGAGAGCACCACCATCTCGTAGCTCCGTCGTGGTCATTCCGCGAGCAATCATGGCAGCCGCTCCCCACCAGAAGCCTGCAGGAGTCGGAGCCCCCAAAACTTTTGATGAATTCTCAAGGCGGAGGGGACGCTTTCGAGAATGGGGTCCAAGACCTAGCAGACAAGCGTCCGATTTCCAAGGTGTCCCAGGGCCATTTCAGTGGACCAGGCCCAAAAAGGAAACAGCCTGCCGCCATTTTGAGAGTCCTGTGACAGCCGCCTATCGCTGCACCGCAAGAGTGGGCGCAACTCAGCTGAATTGCGGCATTTGACACAGTGGACCAAAAACGGACGGAATGGCAACTGAAACGGTAAAGGGGCGCCCCACTACAACAGATGACACTCCACCTGGAGAGGCCCGTTCACGCCGGCTCCCCCGGGGCGCCCCACGCCGTTATTCGGAGAAGCATTGTAGGATACCAAAACCAGTGCGGCAACTTACTGGACATCACCTTGGTGCCATCGTTCTGCTGCCTTGGAACTATTCGCGCAACAGTTTCCTACTGATGACCCACCCCCCGCGACGCCCCATGCCGTTATTTGCTGGGTGGCAACTTACTAGACATCACTTTCGTGTCATCTAGATTTCGGCGCGTTCTGCTGCCTTGGAACTATTCGCACAACAGTTTGCTACTGATGACCCACCCCCGCGACGCCCCACGCCGGAAATCTGGACGTTGTGCTGCGTTGGGACTATTCGCACAGCCGACCGCTACTTCGTTGTTTTTCCCTATAAATGTTTATATGTTATTACTATTTTTGTTTTCTTGTATATATTTATAAATTATTAAAGTTTTATAATCTTACTACTTTGTCGGAGTGCTATATATATTTAATGTGACACATAATTGTAAAAACTTTGATGTACAAAGAGTCATCCCTGGAATCTTCCGCTTCAGGCTCGGTCCCCTCCCCAATCACAATACAGGATGGTTTTCAGATAATAGCAACGCTTCTGCTGTGACGGATCTCATCGAGTGTGGGCCTTGATCTACTATAACTCCTTTGAAGAGGGGTGATTCTTTACAGCTGTGGCCATAAACTACATCTGCAGGGCTAGCTGATACCCTAGGACCAGCCTGGACAATCGGACACAGAGGAAAAGGAGTGTCAGAGGGTGCGGTAGTGAATAGGGCGAAAGGGAAGTGTCGGGCGGGCACAGGGTGTGATTCTCAGGGAAGAGCAGCGCAGATGGGGGGAGGTTTATTACCCATGCATAAGACAGAGAGCGGGGATGACCACTGCCTGGGGGAGATGCTTGCGAGGGTGGGGAGCCATGCTAAGGATCGACAGCGTGCACAGAGTGGGTCTGGTCAAGGCATCTAAAATGGCTGCCGTGCACGACAAAAGTGTGGCATTTGAAAAAAGACAAGAAGGCGCAGACAATGTTTTTCAACACTTCCTGATTTCCTTCGAATCGAACGTTAACAGACGTTGGGGCATATTACCAAAGTTAAGCGATATTTATCCCTAACGATGCTTAGCAACGATTTTTTTACCGTCAGAAATTATCGCAGATAAACCTTGCTATTATCAAGGTTTATCGGAAATACGATAAAAAACGACCGCAATGCATTAATATCGCTGAAAACTCAGCGATATTCATGCATTACCGAGCTAATGCTCTTAGCCATGTTATCCACCTCCCATTGGATAACATGGCTAAGAACTGCTCAGGGCAGGTGGTAGCTTTTGGAGATATTCGCGCTTATCTCGAATATTTCCAAAAGTTGATAATAGGAGATAGCGATGTTAGCGACTGTTTCCAGTCGCTAACATCTTGGCATGCCCACTTTGCATGTCATTAGTGATAAATATCACTCACATGCAAAGTGGGGCCCAAGATGGTCGCTATCTTCTACTAGCCGTCGCTAACTGGTGTTAGCAACAGCTAGGTAATACACATATAATTTTATCTCCGCGAAGCGGAGCGCTGTTACAGATATATATCTTGTTTTTGAACGTTAATTTCTCAAAATGCACTGAAGCACATATATTGAGACCTAGCAAAGGCACATCGGGCTACCAGTCCCTACAATTTTGCCAAGTTTCGTGCAAATCCATTCAGCTGTTCGATCCTACCGAGAGACAAGATGGCGGCCGCTACGGACTGTTTGGAATGTTTACAGACACCGGAGAGCCAATCAGCTTCGCTTCGCAAAGCTCCGTAACGCGAAAAGTACGCGAAGCGGTGCGGTGTTACAGATATATATCTTTTTTTGAACGTTAATTTCTCAAAATCCACTGGAGCACATATATTGAGATCTAGCAAAGGCACATCGGGCTACCAGTCCCTACAATTTTGCCAAGTTTCGTGAAAATCCATTCAGCTGTTCGATTATTATTATTATTATTTTTTTTCGCCCCGCGGGGCCCTTTTAAAACCTCCACATCAAACCTAGGGGGTCAGCGACAATCTACTATGCCCCCTTATGGTCATTTGCCCCTTCGCTTTGGCCTCCTCTTGTCTCTCGATCCTACCGAGAGACAAGATGGCGGCCGCTACGGACTGTTTGGAATGTTGACAGACGCCGGAGAACCAATCAGCTTCGCTTCACAAAGCTCCGTTGCGCGAAAAGTACGCGTCCTGGGCCGCTGCCCAGTCCGCTGTTACAGATATATATCTTTTTTTAAACGTTAATTTCTCAAAATCTACTGGAGCACATATATTGAGACCTACAAAAGGCACATCGGGCTACCAGTCCCTACAATTTTGCCAAGTTTCGTGCAAATCCATTCAGCCGTTCGGGCTAAAAGTGAGGCCAACCGCCCTATGGAAATTAACATGGGAAAAACGCGTTTTGGGACCCCCCTTTTTTCTCGGCCCCCCCTTGACGAACCCCCCCAAAATTTTCAGGGGCTGCTCAGAAACAAAATGTGCCATTTTCCTGAAAATTTCAGCCAATTCCGTCCACAAACGCCAAAGTTATTAGACATAGAATTTTCAAAAATCCCATAGAGAAAAAATCCTAACTATATATACCTACTGGCGACCGCCAGTAGGTAATATATATATATATATATATATATATATATATATATATATACACACACACATATATATATATATATATATATATATATATATATATATATATATATATATATATATATATATATATATATATATATATATATATATATATATATATAATTGAAACCGGTCAGGCATTCAGGCATGAGTGTACATTAACCAGTTAAATAAATGCAGAAATACACCCATTCCTGCTTCATTTTTTCACAAAATCTAAAATAAAAACGGATAAATACAGGTAAAATGAGCACAAAAAAATATGGATAAATACAGACGGAAATAACAAAAATATAAATACCATAAATCAATCAATCAATCAATCATGACATTTGTATAGCGCGCTACTCACCCGGAAGGGTCTCAAGGCGCTTGGGGGGAGGGGGCCGCTACTGCTCGAACAACCATGTCCTGAGTTGTCTCCTGAAGGCGAGGTGGTCCTGTGTCAGCCGAAGGTGGATGGGGAGGGAGTTCCAGGTCTTGGCCGCCAGGTAGGAGAAGGATCTGCCTCCGGCGGTGGCTCTTCGGATGCGTGGCACGGCGGCGAGGGCGAGGCTAGCGGACTGTAGCTGGCGGGTGGGCGTGTGGAAGGTCAGGCGGTCGTTGAGGTACTTGGGGCCCAGGTTGTGGACAGATTTGTGGGTGAGGAGCCTGAACGTGAGCCTCTTGTTGATAGGGAGCCAGTGCAGGTTCCTCAGGTGGCCGGAGATGTGGCTGCGTCGAGGGATGTCCAGGATGAGTCGGGCGGAGGCGCTCTGGATGCGTTGTAGTCTTTTTTGTAGCTTGGCTGTGGTTCCGGCGTAGAGGGTGTTTCCGTAGTCCAGCCGGCTGGTGACGAGGGCCTGGGTGATCGTCTTTCTGGTTTCGGTCGGGATCCATCGGAAGATCTTGCGGAGCATGCGGAGGGTGTGAAAGCATGAAGAGGAGACGGCGTTGACTTGTCTGGTCATCGAGAGGGAGGAGTCCAGGATGAAGCCCAGGTTGCGTGCGTGGTCTGTTGGCTTGGGGGCGGTGCCCAGGGCAGGGGCCACCAGGAGTCGTCCCAGGCGGAGGGTGATGGTCCAAGGATGAGGACTTCCGTCTTGTCTGAGTTCAATTTCAAGCGGCTGTTCTTCATCCACTCGGCGACGTCTTTCAACCCTTCGTGCAGGCTGGTTCTGGCGGTGTCGGGGTCTCTGGTGAGGGAGAGGATCAGCTGGGTGTCGTCGGCGTAGGAGATGATGTTGAGGTTGTGTTGGCGTGCGATGGCTGCGAGAGGTCTCATGTAGACGTTGACGAGGGTGGGGCTGAGTGATGATCCTTGCGGGACGCCGCATATGACTTCGGTGGCCTTGGAGTGAAATGGGGGGAGGCGGACTCTCTGTGTTCTTCCGGCAAGGAACGAGATGATCCACTTCAATGCCTTCTCTTGGATGCCGGTGTTGCTGAGGCGTTGGACTAGGGTGCGGTGGCAGACAGTGTCGAACGCGGCGGAGATGTCCAGGAGGATGAGTGCCGCTGTTTCCCCGTTGTCGAGAAGTGCTTGGATGTCGTCGGTGGCTGCGATGAGGGCGGTCTCGGTGCTGTGGTTGGCTCTGAAGCCGGACTACGAGCCCTATTTACAAAGCAGTAAACGCCTTGTAAATAAGGTTCCTTTACATTCATCACTGGTGTGCAGTGGGTGTTGCTGTGGACATTCCACCACAACACCCATTGCTTTTGACGCTGTCCCACATTTACAAGGAGTGTAAATCTGCAGCAGCACCAAATACTAACGCCATGCAAGAGCAGGCGTTAAAATGGTGAAATGAGGAGAAATATTTTTCTTTCTCCTCGTTTTTGCTTTTAATATATGTGCTGCAATTTCTGTTCATTGTGCAGCACACATAGAAATAGCAAACCACCATTAATGATTGTTAACAGTCATGAAATAATGACTATTTGCTACTTCTATGTGTGCTGCGGCATGCTGTACGTGTTGTATTCTTATGAATACGACGCATCCCTGCATTTTGAAAATGTCTGAGCACAGCATTGAAAAATTTGGCCCAGCCACGTTCTCCGACATTTTGTCTTAAATGTCCCCCTCTTTGTGCTTACTGTTGCTTGTGAAGATCTTTTTATTGGGCAAATCCCAAACTATTGGCTTTGCCATTGCTTGTTTCTCCTACCTTATAATTGATCGCCTTTAATTAGAGAGGATGTCCTCTGCTTCTTTTGAAGCAGAAATAGACATATTTAAAGGTCCTTTCCTGTCTAAATTGTTATGGAGTCAATTTCCTAAATCCAAAAGTAATCTCCACCTACTGTCTTTGTCAGCAGGGATGGATGAATGAATGACTATACTTCATCTAATGGGATTTGCTCTTCTCCTCCTAGATGACGTTGCTGATCCCAAAATGCACAACCTACAAGTCCTTTTTGATTCTTAGCCACCAACAATGACCAAAGGGTTTAATGAATGGCCTAACATTTGGCCTTTGGGCTAATCTTCATGGAAATTGTGGTTAAAAAGAAGCTCTGGGTGATTGATATATGGTGGCAGTGGAGTTAAAAGGCAAGGCACAGTCAGTTTCCTCGCTGGGTAGAATGTTATTTCACCCCAAGGTTCAGTTTTTCTCACGGGTAACTTTTGTGGTCGGAAGTGGCAATGTGTGATCAGGCCGGACATATTGTGCCTCATTTATGAGGCTTTGCGTCAGTTTTGCACTTCCGGCGGAGTAAAATATGCCTCCTGTTGCTCACTATTTACAAAGTGACGCATCTAAGCAGATGCGTTACTTTGTAAACCCCTGCACTACATTATACCTGCGTGAGGTATAATGTATGCAGGGGGGGCGTTCCCCCGCAAAAAGCCTCGTATAAGTGAAGCAGTGAAATTTATCAGATTTCACTGCGTCACTTCTAGGACGCCATTGCGTCAAAATCTTGCGCCTGCCTCACATCAGGCTTAAGACTGACGAAGCCCTTTCACATAGGGCTTGCCCAATGTGAAAGGACGCATTGCTGAAGTTGCGTCACTTTTGTGACACAATCCAGCAATGCGTCACTTTTGCGCTCACAGATACATCAGAAATTCTGAGGCATCTGTAACTCCTTGCGACATGATGCGTCATACATTAAATATGACGCATCAGGTATTTCGCAAGAAGTGCGCACTTAGAAGTGGCACATCGCTGCTTTCACACAGCGATGCGTCATTTCTCATAAATGAGGCCCATTGTACTTTCCAAGTTTTGGTCTGCAATGGTAACATGGGTAAACTTTCCTCAGGTTTTGTGTCTTATGCTTGCTATGCAAATCCTTTTTTCTGTTTTTAAAACGTTCATTTACTATCAGCAATGGAAAGCAGTCATTTGAGTTTATGTATCTTGTGAAAAATCCTTTACTTGAGATTTACAACCTGTAGTAATCAAAAAGCTCGTGCTTGCCAACATCCAAACACGCGTGTCACAGAGCAGGTGGAACAAACACTGGAATGTTTAACCAGGAATTCACTGAGGTAAAGCTTGTGTTACCCCTGTCTGTCCTTGAAAGAGTAAACGCAGAGGGTGTGGGTGAAGAAAGGAAATAGGAGAGAGAAAAAGGCAGAAGTGGGAAGGGAGCTTGTCAAAAGTTTTTTTGGGGTAAATGTTCATTCACAGCGGTGACAAATCTATGCCCTCCATCACTCTGGTGTAATAAATACACCAAATATTTTCACTGTTGCAGCAGTTTCTCCACCAAAAGCAGCTGTATCCATATAGTAGGAGACTCTTGAGCTGGGTAATGTTTGGCTCAGCTAGACCAATGGCCATGTAGAAAGATGGCATTGTCAACCCCTCTGGAATTGTACCCCTATCACGAGGGCACATTGTCAGTGTCAATAAACCAACGGACATATTTACAAGGGCATTGCGCCATGGGAACGTCAATGTTTTAATGACGTTCCTGTGGCGCAATGCCTTGCTTCATATTTTCATAGTGGTGTTAAGCCACTTTTTGTGGCTTAACGCCACATTGTAAATATGGTGCCCTTTCACGCAGGTATCTGTGTGAAAGGGGCGTGCAATAGGTGTTATTGTGGGCGTTCCACTGCAACACCCATTCCTTTTTGATGCTGGCCCATATTTACAAGTATTTAAAAAATTTGAAGCAGCGGCAATGCAATGCAAGAGCAGGAGTTAGAATAGCGAAACGGGGAGATATACTTTTATTTCTCCTCTTTTTTGCTTTTTCTTTTTGTGCTGCATTCTGCAGCGCACATAGAAAGAGCAAAACGCCATGAATGATCATTTATGTGCAGGAAGGCGTCCCTTCCTACACATAAACAATCATTAAATAATCACTATTTGCTACTTTTATGTGTGCTGCATTCTGAACCATCTATTAGGAGATTACAGATATAAAATACACACACAAGCAAAAAATAGGTTCTAAAATTTCATATAGAAAGATACAATGTCTAAAATATCCATCAGTAGTATGAAAAGTGAAAGACTCTGATTAAAATCAAACTCTTTCTTCGAAGGTAGTATCTTGAAACTATTCTGAGGGTCGAGAAGTCAAAGTCAGTGCAGCAGTCATGCTCCAAGGAAAGCTTCATGTGAAGAGTACAGATACTGAGGGGCCCCTTGCGCTTCCAGTGCATCGCTTTTTTCCATTTTAAAAGTGCCGCACCGGCAGTGTAAGGGTCTTGTAAATAAGCCCAGGAGTGCCTCAAAGTAGAGTCCATTGAGAGGATTTGAACTTGAAGCTGCGAGCCTGAGCCACAGACATGAATAGTATTTGTGTTGCCGATATTGGGTTATGTGAAGAGAAATCCCCTCATGTACCTCTTGTAAATGTTAGCACATAACATGTAAAGTGCTCTGATGCCTTAGGGTCTAGCTAGCGCTATATAAAACTCATAATAATAATAATAATGTTAACCCATTCATCAACCGAAAGGCACTTGTTTAGATTAGGTCCTCTCAGGCACTCAGTCTTAGATGTGCGGAGAAGATGCTAAAGCCTTTGTACTCTTTGTTTTTGCTCTGGCACCCACACTCTATTATTGTGGTACAGAGACACTTCGGGCTCGATTCACAGAACTAACTGAAGACAAAATCCTAAACGTACTACTTTTGGTAGTCACAGAAGCTAGGATTTTGTCTTAAATTTGTCTTAAGACAAACTTAAGACAGACTTAAGTTAGGGTTTTGTCTTAAGTCTGTCTTAAGTCTGTCTTAAGACAAACTTAAGACCAAATCCTAACTTCTTTGAATACCAAAAGTAGTACGTTTAGGATTTTTTCTTAAGTTTGTTCTGTGAATCAGCCCCTAAAACTTCTAATCCCCAGGTGCTCTAAGTGTGTGGGTATGAACTGTGATTAACTAGGCTCTACAACTCTTAAAAGCTTCTTCACTGGGAGGGTTAAATTGATAGAAATGCTATAAAAAGGAAAAACTTCAATTTTCCAGTACTAAGCAATACATAAAACTCATTATTAATCCAGCATACGATTACCCTGGATCACCTTTTTTTCTTTAAATTAATCAGCTACCTTCATTGGCAATCAGGCAAGTGTCATTTAAAGATCCCAACCTAAAAAACATTGCCGCCTTACATTTGTTAATTTAATTTGACTGAACTTCCCTGGGTCTCATTCATTAGCATCCTTCAGTCTCTTAGTTTCCCTGGCAGGTATCATTGCTTTCTCCTCCTCCTAAAGCCCTCTCCAATAAATCGGGATCTTCCAGGTCTCTCCCTCTTTTACTCCTTACTATTCCATCATCCAACTCACATGCTCCAGTACATCTTTTATTCCGGAAAGAAAGGTCAACTGCTCTGAACCCTTTTTTGGTAAAGGTGCCTGTGCTTTCTATGATTTGTTATCGGTCTACAAATTACTTATAGAAAAATGTACCCCTAAAGTCAACAAGGGCTAAGTATCCTCCATCTTTTATCGCTTCAGAAGGTACTCTGCGTTCCTCATAGAGTACCTTATGAGGCTTATTGACTGCTCTATAACTGAGGTGTGAAGGTCCCTCATCCTCTTCCTCTCCCTCACCCACAATATCCTTATAAATCTTAAAAAGATCTCTCCATGGCCAAACAAATCTCATCTATTGTCTCCATCTGTGCTTACCATCTCAGGGTAATTAGAAAAGTCTTTTCATTCTTTACTGATGATAGAACAAAACATGCTGCTTCCACTCGTATTGTCTTGCATTTAGACTATGCTAACTCTCTTTAGCATTGATGTCCGTGAGTACCAACTACATCAACTTATAATCCTCCAAAATGGTGCTGCAAGCTTGATTATGAGGGCCTCTGGATTCTGTTGTGCTCCACCTTTAACTTTCTCACTTTGGCTGCCTATAATACAACACATTCAATTTAAGACAATCTGCTTTGTTTTTAGAACCTTATTTATAGAACCCTCCATGGTCAAAGTCTTTCTTTATAAGGAATCATTTTAAAAGAAGTAACTCCAGTTTAACAATATGAACATGAACCGTTAATTGATGAGTTGTCATAAAATTCAGTAAAAATACAACTAGTGATTGGAGCTTTTCTGTATGCTCAACTAAATATGGAATTCCCTACCGGAAGCTATCCACCATCCAACCACACTCTGTGCTTTCAGACACTCTCTCATAACCTCTTTTCCAAGCCTTGGTTCGTTCCTAAGATCTCTCAGCTCTCACTGGCTTAGTGCCATGAAACCTTTGGTTATTATGTGCTTTACAAATTTCTTTAACATAACCTCTAATTGAGCCTTCTTTATCACACTGCAACAACAATCATCCACATTACACCACCACACTTGAAAATATCTTACCACTATCAGACAAAGGAACAAATCTGTTATTTTCAGCTGCCTCTTCCAAAACCGCAATCAGGAATTTCAGCACACTGACCCATGAGTTGGGAATGGAACATTTCCGTGCTCTTAAAGTTGAAAAAAACACATCCTGGAAATCTTTTGAGATCATATGACCCACCCATGACCAAAAATGTTGTCACTATGAGTGCTTCCACATCATACCGTTGAACACCCCTACTCCTTAAGCAGGCTACAAATAAGAACCCTTTTATGAAAAGTACTAGCAGCACGTCCCGACGTTGTCCGGGTATGAATTGCTGCCAGCCAGTAGTATATTGTTTTGTATGATTTCGTTTTGATAGCATTTGTTATCTGTGAAAGGCCAGTGAAACGCTCCAATTCACAGTGCACTGCTGATGTACTTAAGAGTGCACGTTCAGTAGTGTGTGAACTCGAGTTTCCCTACTTTATTTTTCCTTGCAATATTATATAGCGCGAACTCGACAACATGGCATGAGCACAATTTACATTACTGAAGAACACAATAATTTGTGGTAGGCACGGGGAGACAAAGCGATTTGTCTGGAATCACAGGATGTTGAGCTGATGCCGAGATTTGAACGTATCTCCCCAGCTCTAAAGTTCGCAATCCTAGAACTTGTGGCGGAAGGTGTGTCTAAAAGTGTATGTCAGTGCTGGCCATCAATGAGAGAGACCTGTGCATTTTTCAAATCGGTGGTGAAAAAATATGAGTATGTTGCTGGAGATGTGGGCCGCCATGCCACCAATGTACTTACCGGGGGAGGGTAAACACCCATTATTCCGCAACTTTCTTTCCGCATACCATCATTCCGCATACTTTCATTACGAAAGTACCATGACTCCGCAATGCCATTATAACGCATGGCATTACATTTTATATGCTTTTACCACGCATACATTTACAATGAAATACGTTGTAAATGCATAAATGGTAAAAGCATGTTTTAAAAAAAATGTTTGGATAAGGTTAGTATGGGAATAGGGGTATATGTTTTGGGGCACTGAGGTATATGTTTTGGGGTGTTTGGGTATTTTAAGGGTTCAGATATAGTTTTGAGTTATGAGGTACAGGGGTAGTTTTAGGGTTTAGGGCTAGGTTTGGGTTTTGGGGTATAGGGGTATTTTTAGGATTCAGGGGTAGGTTTGGGTTTTAGGGTACGAGGTATTTTAAGGGTTCAGGGGTAGGTTTGGGTATATGGGTATTTTTAGGGTTCAGGGCTAGGTTTGGGTTTTGGGGTACAGGGGTATTTTAGGGTTCAGGGGTAGGTATGGGTTTTGGGGTACAGGGTTATTTTTATGGTTCAGGGATAGGTTTGGGTTTTGGGGTACAGGGGTATTTTTAGGGTTCAGGGGTAGGTTTGGGTTTTGGGGTACAGGGGTATTTTAAGGTTTCAGGGCTAGGTTTGGGTTTTGGGGTACAGGGGTATTTTAGGGTTCAGGGGTAGGTTTGGGTTTTGGGGTCCAGGAGTATTTTTAGGGTTCAGGGCTAGTTTGGGGTTTTGGGGTACAGGGGTATTTTTAGGGTTCAGGGTAGGTGTGGAGGTACATGGGTATTTATAGCGTTCATGGCTAGGTTTGGGTTTTGGGGTACAGGGGTATTTTTAGGGTTTAGGGATAGGTTTGGATTTTGGGGTACAGGGTATATTTATAGGGTTAAGATGGGTTAGTGTTTGAGGGTGTTGGGGTATTTTAAGGAGTAAGGGTGGGTTATGATTATGGGGTGCAGGGGTATTTAAACGGAGCAGGGTGGACACCCTGAGCTGGAATGTACAGAACCTTGGAAATAAAACAATGAAATATTGGGCACAACGCTCGCTTTTATTTTCCGTAATAACGCACCCCGCACACGTCCACGCCCCCAGCACACGCCCACAGCACACGATATGAGACATGGCATGAAGGGCAGAATGGACCACTGTTGGACACGGCCTCATGGCGTGGCCCGTCTCTGTCCCTCAGAACCCTGCGAGCGTAGGCCTGTACCCTGAGCCCCTGCGCAGCGTCCCCGTAAGAATAGCCTGCACCCAGCCGCCTGGTCGTCTCACCCCCGATGAGCCCGAACCCCCGACCAGGCCGCACGTCCCCGTCCCACTCCCGGCTCCGAGCGCCTAGACCTGGCATGCCCCACAAGGCCCGGACGCCATCTCCCCTCTCCGACATCCCTGTCTCCCTGGGCCTAGCGTGACCCCGGCCCCAGCGAAACCCAGACTCCAAAGGCGCGCCAGTCCCAGCCGGGGGGTAAAGGGCTCCCCGAGTGAGATAAGCCAGGGAGTTTCGATGGCACCTCCGGCCTCCCCTGAGAGACCGGTATCTGTCACACCTTTGGGCCTCCCCTGTGGCCCAGTTTCGATCACCCCTCTGGCCTGCCCGGGGGCTGGCTCCAGACCCGCTGGGCGTCTGGGAATTCTCGGACCCATCCTTCAAAGGGATCAAAGAGCCAACCGCCGGACCTCGCCAACGACCAGCCCCCCGGGCTTGAGACCTCCGCCTGCGAGGGTCCGGAGATCAAAGAGCAGAAGGACTATAACTGGGCCCGCCCGACAACTAGAGAGTAGTTGTATCTTGGACCTGAAGCCCTGCTGATCTGATCGCGGCTGACCCTAAGAAGAACTCATCTGGAACCTCGGAGCCCTGCTGACGCTGTCGCGGCTCAAGCTGAACTGAACCATCGGAGCCCTGCTGACGCTGTCGCGGCTCAAGCTGAACTGAACCATCGGAGCCCTGCTGACGCTGTCGCGGCTCCCCCGAACCTCTCCAGACCGAGCCCTGCTGACCTCGCCGCGGCTCGAGGAATACTTTCGATGGCACCTCCGGCCTCCCCTGAGAGACCGGTATCTGTCACACCTTTGGGCCTCCCCTGTGGCCCAGTTTCGATCACCCCTCTGGCCTCCCCGGGGGCTGGCTCCAGACCCGCTGGGCGTCTGGGAATTCTCGGACCCATCCTTCAAAGGGATCAAAGAGCCAACCGCCGGACCTCGCCAACGACCAGCCCCCCGGGCTTGAGA
The DNA here is from genome assembly GCF_964261635.1 of Lissotriton helveticus. NCBI lineage: Eukaryota > Metazoa > Chordata > Amphibia > Caudata > Salamandridae > Lissotriton > Lissotriton helveticus. The sequence continues at coordinate 1,225,266,446 of NC_136070.1, read as the reverse complement.
CCTCCGCCTGCGAGGGTCCGGAGATCAAAGAGTAGAAGGACTATAACTGGGCCCGCCCGACAACTAGAGAGTAGTTGTATCTTGGACCTGAAGCCCTGCTGATCTGATCGCGGCTGACCCTAAGAAGAACTCATCTGGAACCTCGGAGCCCTGCTGACGCTGTCGCGGCTCAAGCTGAACTGAACCATCGGAGCCCTGCTGACGCTGTCGCGGCTCAAGCTGAACTGAACCATCGGAGCCCTGCTGACGCTGTCGCGGCTCAAGCTGAACTGAACCATCGGAGCCCTGCTGACGCTGTCGCGGCTCCCCCGAACCTCTCCAGACCGAGCCCTGCTGACCTCGTCGCGGCTCGAGGAATACTCTGGTCCGGCTGGACCATCGAGAGCACCATCACGACCGAGCCGACTCGACGGAGGTGAGGCAACCAGTACGACTATCATCTCGTACCCCCCGGCTCGAGGATTGAGAGCTGTGCGTAGGGTACGGCTCGTATTAACCCAGAGACTAAAAGACTGTCCCGCTTCCCCCTTCCCGAATCCTCCAAGACTTTGTGGTCCCTTGACCACTGTGTATATAAGAGTGCTTCCTTCGTTATTTGCTTATATAAAGATATTGTTACTAAAACCCACCGGTGTGGTGTATGTTCGTAGTGTGGTGTGAGCTCAGTGTGTACGATCCTAGACCCGAAGTCCTCCCCGGTGAGGACCTCACAATCAAGACTCGGCAAGTTCTGTGGGAGAGGTGGGCCCTGGTGTGGTCGGGTGAGCACAACCTGACCCTCGGGGATCGCCCCTTCTTACAACCACACGCCCCCAGCATTTGTCACGCCCCCAGCACACGCCCACAGCACAAAGCAGACTCGCCCACAAGGGACTACTTTGCTGGCACGGTTCTTTTAGCTTTTAAATGTATATGGTGGGCATCTGCATAGCCTATGTCCTTCTGCTGCAACTGCCCTTCCCAACGCTGTATTGGGTGTTGTGATTGGTGCTGTGGTTCCTGAGATTACCCGCCTCAAAGGTTTGGGCTCTCTCTTGATTATATTAGTATAGATAAAACAATAAGATCTCCCAAAGCTCTCCATTAATCGCTGTTCTTAAGCATAGATACACACACACCCTGCAAGGGACAGTTACACCATTATGACAATAACTTAGTGAGCAGTTGACCATATAATTGACTGCCGACACTCAAACTACTGACTTAACTCCAGGAATTAATCTGACCTTCCAGATTTAAGACCATACATTTCCAAAGCAATCTCTCTAAAGAAGGGTTTTTAGTAACTGTGGGCGTAGCACTTCGCTTCGCCCACGGAGTGGGCGTAATGTTGCCTACTTCGCGCTGCACAAAGTAGGCGTAGTAAGCAACACTACGCCCACTCCATAGCGAAGTTTCCTGCCACCCGCCTCCCTCCAGCCCTCTTCTACAACCCTATTTTTCCTATGACACACAGTAAAATAAAAGGAAAATAAGTTACCTTGAATGCGGCGTCCCGGGGCTCCCTCATCCTGTAGACGCGCCGACTTCTGCAGACTAATGCGCGGGCGCATTTCTCGTGAGAAACTGCGCATGCGTTTGCAGTGTCATGTATTCCTATCGGTTCTGAATCGATCCCCCTATTCCTGACCCTATTCTAGTTAAACAAACCAACAAGTTAACTAGCAGTCAGCCCATGAGGCAGAAAACCCCCATGATGCAGATACCGTTATCTGACGCAGTCACACTACGGCACAGGAATGTGTTATCTGATTAGGTCATAACGCTTGCGATCTAATTAGACAAGCGATATTCCTCCAGCCCCTGATAAGGCATACGGAGTTCTCATAACAAATCAAACCTATGACAACCTGGGCAAAACCCTGCGGCCATTGTTTTGATTTCACCGAGAACTTTAGTAAAAGAATGTGCTAACGAGCAAATCGTATGACATCTTTATTGACGTATCTATGTCCATCCTTACGTCAATCTCGGCACCTTAAAGGTATAAATATTACCGATCTTGCCATATGCAAACACACGCGTGGTGACGAGACGGAGCAGCCATACTTGCCGAAGCCGAGAGCAGAGCAGACCCCGCTGGCAGCAGCCCCGCCTGCCTGACGCGCTGAGAGAAGCTGCTTTCTCCTGCCGAGAAATCCAGCCCCGGCGTTTCTGGGTAGCCCTCGCAGGCAGCCTGGAATATCGAGACCAGAGAGAGAGATACCATTCCTCATTCATCCTAAACTTCCAGGTACAGAACTGAATAACCCCTCACAGAGAATTCTTTAGTTATTCACTTGGCAAAAACAAACTTAACTTAAACTGTAACTTTCTATTCCCGCCCACGTATTAGACTTAGGTCAGGTACACGGGGTAGGCGTATTTAGAAACACCAGTTGAGCACGTTTAGTCAAATGTATATGTGTATGTAAATATATTTTATTCATTTTAAAACATCATATGGCTTAGAAACCATATCAATGTTTTTACAGTATTACTTTATACTATTGCTTTTAATGTATGCACTTTACTTAACTATAAGTATTGCAATAATATCGATCCATTTCTCTTGTATGAGAAAAGAGACTGATCAATAAATGACACCTTTTTATTGAACACGCCCGTCTCTTCCTTTTCTCTACATTCTGATGAGACTAAGAATGCACGTACTGACTGAGTAAAATAAATTGCCTTTTGTTCACACGACTCTCGAGATTGACTCTTGATTAGGGGAGAGCAAAGTTGTCATGTTCTATGGTTGTCAGAAACTAAATCCCTTCTTGTCTAATCAGGGAAGTTAATTCCTCCTTAAACATTCGAGAAAGTTTCTAGCGAACTCTGAGCTACGCTGGCAAACCCAAAACTTAAGTCTAGTATCGACAGTAGTAGACCTAGTTAACGTCTGGCCTAGGCCTTTACTGCTGTAGGTATTATTCCAATGCGCAGAGCCTATTGGGAAGATAGGAACTACACTACATGGCGCCCAACGCGTTTGGAAAGGGCGATAAAACGAACGTAAGACATTTAGAGTAACTCAGTCGTGCTTTCTCACTCAGACCCCTTTTCCCATTATACTCCAAAGACGTCTGGAGTGGGTGAAAGGTTATATCCTCCAAAACCTCGCAGGAGGGAACTCCTATGTATGGTTCTTGGTATAGTCAACGTTGAAGGATAAACAGTTCCAAAATATTGTGCATCTAATCTTTGTTTCCATAAGAAACCTGATCTGCAAACAAACAAAATAACCATCCTGACAGTAAAATGTCAGACAATGAAGAAGAAAGAGAGGCAGTTAGATTAGCAGCTGAAATAGCAGCAGCTGATACTGCACTACAAGACGCTGACCCGGAGATAATACTCATCCCGGTCATCAAAAGGAAATCTATAACCTTAAAGCTTATAGAAAATGGACTGACACCTAGAGGTGGCACAGTCATATTCGTAATTGAGGCACACGAATATCGGCAGACAGAGGTATACTATTCATGGATACATTTTCCAGCAGCAAATGCTGTAACAAAGTACTTCCACTATTACAAAATAGAGGAACCTCCTGAAATGTACACTCCATTCGAGGAGGTGGAAGTACCACTCAAATTCCAAGAGCATTTGCTCTTATTTGATGGCGCCCTAAAACATAATAATCACATCACCAGGCTCGGTCCTTTAGGTAGACCAGGAGCAACGTGGCCGGTACTAGCCGGATACACACCACATCCAGACTTCGAAAGAATGCCTGCAGCAGATCTTTTAGTACAACTAAAACAATTAATAAAAATACATAGACAATTAGTTCAGTATGAGATGCGGACTTCAACAATTCAGCCAGCTATTAAACTTCCACAGCTGACCCCTCACCAGGGGAACACAAATAAAATTACACCACAGAACATCCAATCCTGCCTAGGTAAAGTACCGGCTAAACGGGAACAAATACCATTCTGGTTGGCACAGAAAATTACCCAAATAGAGGCGGTGTTTCCTGACACCACCCCGCTAGAAAAACACAGGATTCTGACTATCTGTCTTCCAATGGGAATCGCACCACACATTGAGGACTGTGGCACTTGGGGTACAGTCTTTGCTTCCATCTACACAAAAACGCACGGTGTTCCATCCATTTCGGTGATACCAGATGTGCTAAAACAAATTCAAGACGAATATGGTCCAGAACCTGCTTTAACTCTTGGTATGAAATTACTAAAAGACTTCAAGCAGGTCTCGGCTATACTATTAGCCAACATAAAAGGTGAAGCAGCAAACGTGGCGATCCGCCAGAGGTTAAAAGAGACAGATATAGCAGACCAACCAGCTGAAATTGCCAGAATCATAGAAAAATCCTATGAGGAACTAGGTAGAGACAGTTTAGGTGGAATACCAGTAAAACCGCAACTGACTGAAAGTCCAGAAAAAATATTTTTTAATAATAATACACCAAAAAAGAACTGGGATGGAAACAAACAATCCAATCCTAAAGAAAAGAAATTCCAGTCCCGAGGAAGGTCTCCTAGGCGAAGAGAGAAATCTCCGAACCAGAGACACAGGTCACCCCAGAGTGACCCCTCTGGGAAAAGATATAACCTTAGAAATAGGGATAATATTAAAAAACCTGATAGATATCAAGACATTGATACGCGTCCCTCTCAATCTTTTCAGAATTCCTCGCAGAAATCGGAAAGAAGAGGACGATCAGAACAAAGAGAAGAGCACGCCAAGTCCAAAGACAAGGAACCTGCTCAACTAAAAAAGAAATTACAATTTCCAAAAAAGAAGGTAGCCAGTATCAAGGTAGTTAACAATGCCGAGAATACTGAGGACACAACTGAAAAACGGAGAGTGGGCTCAGACAATGCTAGACAGCGCAGCAGAAGTGAGCATAGCTCGCAAAGTCCTTATGAATCATCTGGAGACAGTGGACACGAATGAATATCTTCAAGTGGAAACTGCAGACACCAGGGTTAGCAAACCTCACAAGATATACGAGATAACATTACGTATAGAGGGAGATAAGACTAGGAAAATAAGGGGACTATTTTGGGATAACCTCTCCAAGGGTTATGACATCCTTCTAGCTGAAAAAGACTGGCCACCAGAGTTTGTCAGGGAGTGCCCTCATGGCGAAGAAGTAATTATGCCTGCCTTCTCAAACCAAATTCCAATTCATAAAAAATACACACTTGCTAGAAAGTGGGCAGTGGCTCTAGCACCTGCTTTATATAAAAATCATGTAGGATGGGATGAGGATTCTCCTCCTCACAAAATCCAGTTAAAATCACAACCTACTGCACAAAGGCAGAACCCAATTAAGCAAGAAGCTAAAAAACAGGTAAATGAAATACTAGATCAGCTAGAATACCAGGGGGTGATTGAAACTTGCACCTCACAAATGAACAATCCTTTGTTTCCGGTCTCCAAACCAGACAATTCATATCGTCTAGTTTTGGATTACCGACACCTTAACACATGTTGCAAAACTTTTGCAGTGCAAAACTCACACAGTGCTGCACTAATGAATAACATAGTGTGCAAAAAATACAAAACAACCTTGGACATCTCCAATGGATTCTTTTGTCAAAACATAGCACCAGAGAGCAGATATTTAACTGCATTCTCAGTAAATGGCACTCAAAAACAATTCTGTCGGTTAGCCCAGGGGTACAAGAACAGCCCGGGGGTATTCTCAGCGAGAGTAACAGAATTACTACAACTATATGATGATGAAGCATTATCTTATGTCGATGACATATACTTAACAGATGATGACTTGGATACTCACTTGAAGAGAGTGAACACCATAATACTTGGGTTCGCAGCTGAGGGTTACAAATTCAACTTTAAAAAATCCAGAATTGCCCCTCTGACGGTCCTGTACGTAGGATATGAATTATCAAGTATAGCCTGGCTGACAATTTTCTAAGAACTAGAAGAATTAAAAAATCTAGAATATGAAGAAAAATATCCTCTGCCAATCGACATTCTGCCTTTACAACATTACGCCTGTGTAATCTATACAGACGGACATGCTCAACCGTCCGTTTGGGGAGAACAAGCATACAACCCCACATGTGAGATTACAAAAGAAGTGTGGCGCGGAGGTAAACTAAAACCTCTATTAACAAAATCACACTCAGTAGAAACTAATTCAGAAAAACAAACTGAAATAATAGCATTGAAGATGGCGCTAGATAATGCGGATCGCGAATTCCCGACACTTATAGTGTCCGATTCATATTACTGCGTCAAATCATATAACAGCGATTTGCAGGCATGGATTCAAAACGGTTACAAAGATGACACAGATGCACCAATAAAGCAGAAACTGCTCTGGGAACAAATAGCTCTTTTACAAAAAGAACTACCAAAGACTCACGTGACTCACTCACTGAGTCATCAGCGTGATGGCGTTCACGTTGTAGGGAATTCATTGGCTGAAACAGCCGCAGCGGCAGCCACTAAATCGGCTCCCGTAGTTCGAAAAAAGCGTACATTAAAATACATTGACGGTGAAAACGTCATCAAAAGGCGACTGCTCAGCGTTACCGATCAACTATCCACTCAATTATACATACATAATCGATGCAAACTCCGTCCCTTTTGCTCGAATCCCTGGAGTGGGGGATAGAGTGATTCCAAACATGGACAGGAGAAACTTGTTAATCGCAGACGCACACATGGGCGAGGGTCTCAGACACCTTAAATTAAAAGATTCTCTGGAAGAATTAAAATCACGGTACTGGTGGCCAGGTATGAGCCTGCGTCACACCATGTTTGTAAAACGCTGCCCAAACTGCAATAGAGATCGCAGTGGGGAGAGAAACAGTTTGATACCTCGTCGTATTACGGCAGATAATATTACCAGTAAAAAGAATGGCTTGCGATTAACATATACAGGCTAGTTTCCACTTATAATGTAAATCACCAGCACTCGGCTGACGTCCGGACTGTTATACAAAGATTTGCGAGTCTAAATGGCATATACGCTAAGAGCATGCTACGTTCGACCATTGTTTTCACTCAAGCCCACCAGCCTGGGGGGAAACATGGCCGAATGAGCACAGTCCAGCGGGAATCTTCTCACTTCCTTCCTGAGGGTACGGGATGGTGTAAAGAAAAAACCAAGGCATAAAGCAATCTATAGCAGAAAGGATATTAGGTTCGGGAGCTGGGTGGGTCAAACATCTAATAAGTGTCCAACGTAGTCTCAATAACTTGCCAAGAAATTCTCTGAAGGGATTCAGTGCGTACAAATTATTATTCGGAACTAGGATGATTATCTCTGACATTGATAGTCAGACTTCAGTGGTGAAAGAAAAAACCTTTGATATCAAAGACCGTTTCGCTATTTTGCAGGACTTAAACAAAACAAGAAAAGACCTGAGCAACATAAAGTTGAAACAACAGCCAACAACCACTGAAGAACCACCACCTGTCCCAGCAAGACCTGTCTGGATTCCAAAAGTCGGGGATCTAGTCAGGGAAAAGATCGCGGTAAAGAAGGAATTTGGGCCTTCTTACAGAAAAGCAGTTCCTGTCTTGTCTGTCAACGGGACAAGATCAGTTGTACTACCGCCACTTGCTGGTAAAAAGGAGAACCGAGTTGTATCCATCGACCTGGTAAAACCACAATATGTGGCCGATAACAAACAGTAGGCCAAGTGGACTCCCAATAAGTAGCAGAACACCAAGGTTTGCTACCAGTACAGAGGTCCTAACGAAGAGGCTCATCACATTCGAAACGCCTACAGAAGAACAACAAGGACTATGCAACAATGCAATAGAACTCAGACCTCTGAAAACCCAAATAAAAACATTTAGCAGAGACACACCAATCTATACTGAAGTACCAAGTGAAAATGCAAGAAACAAAAATCCTGAACCAATTGGAACAATTGACAGAACTGCATCCGGCTACTTCATAAACTTCGATGATTCCTCTGAAAACCTCAGTGAATCAAAGACACAGCCATCATCAAACTCCTTTAAAGACAAAGCTAAGGAACTTTTGAAACAACTGAAAGAAACATATCTGATTTCTCCATGGATTGAATTTTGGGTGGGTTTTGGTGCAATTATCCTCATACTTTGGCTCATCATGATACTAACATTGGGACGCTTCATTGAGGGAAAATATGCTAAAATGGACACAGCAAGTCAGAAAATCAACTTGATCCTCAAACCACACACATCTTCACACGTCGAGAAAAGAGAACTTTCTTCAGCCAACTTCACAGCCAATCCGATACCTGGTGGGGCAGCCTGGGACAACACTGACTATGAAATTTATGGTCCAGTCGAGATCCTGAAATATCCACACCAAATTAAGATCTCCTTGAGTGACTTTGCAAAACCAAACTAATTTGCTGATGATTGGGACTTCGAAAGCATTAATAATATGATGTCTGACTTAGTAATGTCTGCTAAATTTACCAAACATGATTATTTGCAGGGTTCTACAAATTATGACAGTATGTATTGCTATAACCACTATGGTAACCACTTTTTACATAGATCTGCACAACCTAGAAATGTTTTAAATTTTAATCAATGGGAACATTGTGCAACACCTCCGAAAGGGAGCTCAAGAACCGTTTACGACAAATATTCATATTTTTCAGGTTTTAACACAAGTAATGCTGAAACATTTTATTTTAAATTGTCGAACAGGACAGGAAGCAAAACCATGATAACCAACACAAAATTGTTATATTCAGACTCATTTTTTGAACAAATGAATACTTTTGGATTTGATTATTGGGACAAAAATGTTGAATTGAAAAGTGTTTGGGGTACAAAAGAATGGCAAGTACAGGGTATAGAAGCTTTGTTTAGAGCCTGCATGATCCCAGAACAAATGATATTTTTAAATGACACGGTTCAACAAACCACCTGTGTTGGCCTAGCCAAAATCAAAGATTTAAATAAACCGTCTATTCCAAAGCCAACAATATTTAGCAACACTTCTACAGATGAAGAGATAGACGTTAACCATATATTAAACCAAAACAGAACACATCCTGATTGGAAACAGTGGTTGATCTGGCCAACAGATACTAATAACTGTCAAGACAGATTCCTGAACAAAACACAGGGGTTCAAAATGACCAGGCCAGACCCTAGATATCCCCAAAGACATCACCCAGGGATAATAACCACCTACAGTGTGGGCAAATTATGCCTTCAATGGCTACAGACCTCCACACTGGCAGAAATTAAGCAACACCTAACTTTACTTACTGATGGTGCTGACTTGCGTGATTTCACTTTGGGACCACGCAAACAGCGTCAAAAGCGTTTCATAGCAGCCTCTGTATATGCAGCATATAATGAGGCCTGGAAGGTTACTCAAATTGAAACAGCAGAGAGAATACGGGAAATTGACCGTATTAATTTGGAAAAATCACTTTCTGTAGTGGACAATGGGTTAATGACTCTGTCCTCCAGAATTTTTTCTTTGGACAGCATTGTGTCTTCAGCAATCGATATATTATCGCAGGACTTACTGTTATTACAACATGGTCAGTCACAATTGCGCTCTATTGTACAGCTTGGCTGGACGTTACAAAATCTGCGTTCAGGCTATGTGCCTTGGCGTTTAATCAACACAACGTCACTATTCCAAATCTTTAACCTTACTGATAGACAAATCGGTATGGCGCAAAAGGGTGCTGATTATACAATCTTGAGCATTGAAAAACTAGAAAGATTACCAATGACAATGTCAGAACGACCTGTCAGTGAATGGATAATACATGGAATCATAAATATTCCAATCTCAACCTTCAGGTTTCAATACTGCCAAAAATATATACAGGCTGGCATGTACGAGAAATTGGGAAAGGGGTACCTTAAAACAACATGGAACCTGCCCTATTCACATGCATGTGTCAGTAATAAAGGACAGAAAGTGTTTCTTAGTGGCAACAATTGTGCGATGTCACTAAGCGGCACGCTTCTGTGTAACGGAATTAGTTTGCATGGAGCCTGTGAAGGGAATTCATACAACCTTTCATGTCACCAGCAAGGCGCACCTGCAACAGAAATAGAACCATTCTTTCAAAGACTCTATAATGGGAGTTACATTCTTATTGTAGACCGCAGATGTTGTAGTCTTATGCCCGGGACTCCTTATCTAGTAACTACGACTGCGAAGGTCAAGTGCTGTGGACGCTCATTGTTCCCCAGCTCCTTTCCAGACAGGGAGGCAAGGGCATGGCCCGATTTGAAAATTACTTCTATTCGAATAGATACTTTAAGCAGAATGAAAACAGTCCTTCTTCAGACGCCTACCAGGCTCTCGTCATCAAAAGAAAAGTATGATCTACAAGTCGCAAGGACGACTGCAGAGATACATACATTATTATCAACTAATTCCCCCGTACATTTCGCGGAAATCCTGAATGAAATCTTAAATATTTCTGATACCAATGGGGTCCCAAAGGTATTTAAGACAGTATTTTCGATGGCATTAACACCATTCAAAGCCATACTGGGTATTTTTCCAGATTTCGTCCATTCGATTTTTGGCGGACTTCCCCTGATCCTGGGACTAATTGCAGGAATCCTATTCTTAGTCCTTATTTTTCGTTATGGCAACCCATGTCACAGACAAAACTCTTGCGACAAGGGAAGAAACAATCCTAGCCATTGGATACCGGGACCGGATATCAAAAATCCTGGGACTCTCCCGGCTTAGAGACCTGAACATGACCTGGTTTCTATCATTTCGACCAATGTGGCAAAGATGTGTTTTACCTGTATTGAGGTGTCTGCTATGCGGAGAAGAATGCGTGTTAGACACCTGTCTGACGCTACAATCGGATGCGCCGATGGATGCAGAAACATTGTTGAGCCCGATCAAGGTTCATGCTTTGTGCTGCCCTCAAAGGCTACCAATCCTGATGACGGCATTCGTGGAAGCTTCACCACTACGATTGATGGGTAGTGAAGTTCAAGATGAAAGCAGCATCGAACAGGTACGACCTTCTGTCAGTAATGCAAATCAGAATGTCAATGGAGACAATCATGCGCAAGAATGCATGATTACACCTATTTCCGAGTTAGTGGAACTTTCCCAGGAAGCTGTTGACAGTTTTTTCGAAAGCCTAAATGATATGATGTTCTCACCCAAACAGAAATAGAGACTTTTGAGCAAGCTCGCACACGGCGTTCCCTGAATTCGGCCTTCAACTTTAAAAATAAAGTCACATGAACATTTTCGCTCCAGTTCACGGACAGCAGTTTTTTCAGCAGCCCCAAATATTTTTGCATATTTTTCGGGACACTATCTTCTGCTTAAAGTAAGAACTATTCTTAGAGAACTAAGGTTTCTAAATTTTAGATAGCTTATAGACATTAGCTGCCCGCTGGCATGTTCATAAAGATATTTTATTCTGTGATGGAATGGTCTCAAAACTTTTTTCTGTCAGAAACCATTTCATGTGTAATTCTCATATACTAAATAAGCAATAATGTATACAAATGCAATTACTTTGGCATTTTTCTACAGCTTGAGTGCATACCATATATATATGTCTGCAATTTTTTTTCAGTATATTTGAAAATTTCAAAATGCATTTATGTATTTTGGGGTGGTAAGGTATACACACTACTCTATAGTATGTTGTACTATGTTATACTATGCCTAGATTAGTAAATATGTCCATAGTTAGCGTGGAGTGGGTGTCATGTATTCCTATCGGTTCTGAATCGATCCCCCTATTCCTGACCCTATTCTAGTTAAACAAACCAACAAGTTAACTAGCAGTCAGCCCATGAGGCAGAAACCCCCCATGATGCAGATACCGTTATCTGACGCAGTCACACTACGGCACAGGAACGTGTTATCTGATTAGGTCATAACGCTTGCGATCTAATTAGACAAGCGATATTCCTCCAGCCCCTGATAAGGCATACGGAGTTCTCATAACAAATCAAACCTATGACAACCTGGGCAAAACCCTGCGGCCATTGTTTTGATTTCACCGAGAACTTTAGTAAAAGAATGTGCTAACGAGCAAATCGTATGACATCTTTATTGACGTATCTATGTCCATCCTTACGTCAATCTCGGCACCTTAAAGGTATAAATATTACCGATCTTGCCATATGCAAACACACGCGTGGTGACGAGACGGAGCAGCCATACTTGCCGAAGCCGAGAGCAGAGCAGACCCCGCTGGCAGCAGCCCCGCCTTCCTGACGCGCTGAGAGACGCGCTGCTTTCTCCTGCCGAGAATCCAGCCCCGGCGTTTCTGGGTAGCCCTCGCAGGCAGCCTGGAATATCGAGGCCAGAGAAAGAGATACCATTCCTCATTCATCCTAAACTTCCAGGTACAGAACTGAATAACCCCTCACAGAGAATTCTTTAGTTATTCACTTGGCAAAAACAAACTTAACTTAAACTGTAACTTTCTATTCCCGCCCACGTATTAGACTTAGGTCAGGTACACGGGGTAGGCGTATTTAGAAACACCAGTTGAGTACGTTTAGTCAAATGTATATGTGTATGTAAATATATTTTATTCATTTTAAAACATCTTATGGCTTAGAAACCATATCAATGTTTTTACAGTATTACTTTATACTATTGCTTTTAATGTATGCACTTTACTTAGCTATAAGTATTGCAATAATATCGATCCATTTCTCTTGTATGAGAAAAGAGACTGATCAATAAATAACACCTTTTTATTGAACACGCCCGTCTCTTCCTTTTCTCTACATTCTGATGAGACTAAGAATGCACGTACTGACTGAGTAAAATAATTTGCCTTTTGTTCACACGACTCTCGAGATTGACTCTTGATTAGGGGAGAGCAAAGTTGTCATGTTCTATGGTTGTCAGAAACTAAATCCCTTCTTGTCTAATCATTCGAGAAAGTTTCTAGCGAACTCTGAGCTACGCTGGCAAACCCAAAACTTAAGTCTAGTATCGACAGTAGTAGACCTAGTTAACGTCTGGCCTAGGCCTTTACTGCTGTAGGTATTATTCCAATGCGCAGAGCCTATTGGGAAGATAGGAACTACACTACAGCAGAAATCAAGGTAGGTTTAATTGGGGTTTCATTCTGCAAAAACAGACGCCAGCTGACACGTGTTTCGTCGCGTGTGGAAATAGTTCCGCAACTTCTTCAGGGATGATTGCTGAAAACAAGGTCTTTGTAATCGCGCTGCCTGTGATAATTCCTATCCGGCTGGGCTAATCAATGAGGACGGTTTGCAACTCAATGTCAATAAAAGCGTTGGTTTGCCGGTAAACTGAGCGTACCGGCTGCAGAATGCCCTGTTGTAAAGGACTCAGAGGGTTAGTACACTGCGTTGCCGGTAAACGGACCTTTCGGCTGCAGAAAAATCCTGTATTAAAGGACTTGAAGGGTGAGGAAAACCGGAGTATAGGTTTACGTCAAGTACGTCCTTATCCGGTACACAGGTATCGGCCGTGAGGGAGTTCGGAGCACACATGCCTCGAAGATCTGACAGGTTGGATTTATCACCGGCAGCGTGATTACAAAGACCTTGTGTTCAGCATTCAGCCCTGAAGAAGTTGCGGAACTATTTCCACATGCGACGAAAGACATGTCGGCTGGCGTCTGTTTTTGCAGAATGAAACCTCAATTAAAGACGGAGCAACATCTTACCTTTATGTTTATGTTTTTTTTTCAGCAAAACTGTTACATTTGTAGTAAATATACATACTGTTGATTCACTTTGAAGTTTGCCTTGGTTCGGATTACATTTCCTAAGCAATCGTTTATACCTCTACAGCCTTACTCCCCCAATGGGAGTTCACATTATATAGAGAAGACAAGGGCATGCTATGCTACTGTATCTCAATGTATGGTAATCTCTTGCTTTAGTTTGTAAATCGTCCTTCATTTCAGTTGATTTACAATATGTTCACATTTGTCCTTTAGCATCATCTGTCAGAAAAATAAAGTATGCAATCCCAATGGGCTCTTTCTTGCCTCTAATCTTTTCAAGATATATCTCTACCTTTGCTCAAAAATGTATCAACATTGGATGGCAACCAGCTACATTTCAAGTTGAAAAGCGGCTTGATCACATGCATGGATGAAATACAAAAGTCAATCTTAAAAGAGATCTAAAACTGAAGTAGAGCTTATTGGTTCAAACGTGAACACTCTGTTCCACGTAAGCTATTCTGCTGCATACAAGTTAAAGATTTAAAGTGAAGAAAAATAATATATTAAATACAACATTGCAGTATCATAAAGGAGGTGCTTCGAAATATAAACTAAGAAGAGATTTCAGTATTCAGATGTTATGAAACGGAAATCAATGGAGAATAAGCAATGCTGAAGGCAATACAATTTAGGTATCTGAAGATAAAATATATTAGAAAGAGAGAAAGCGTGGAGAGAGGAGAAAAAAATGAATCAAATGTATAATAAAGCAACAGATATAAATAAGAAAAAATATGAATGAGCATAAAACATTCCAAATACAATTAAGGCAACTTAGCAATGCATACAAATGATTAAAAATGAATAATATAACTATTAGCCGGAATGTGAAGAGGCATTATTCATAGCAATATGAGACATATATTTAGTAACTGGCTACCATATCCTGTTGGACTTCGCTGATTATTTTAGAGAACTGAGATTAAGTTGGTTCAGTCTAAGCTGGTGACACACTACATTCCATCAGCATCGATTAGTAATAGTGTCTGCATTCTTCCAGTTGGAAGTAATAACTTGAATGGCAATTGAAAATAGAAGATCAACTAGTTTCCCAAGCGACTTATCAGTAGCCCAGACATTATGCATGCCACCCAGAAACTCCCCCACATATGAAAAAGATATGTAAACTTCTGTATAGCATTAATCTTGTCTCAAACCTGAGACTAGAAAGTTGAGAGGCAGAGGGCAAGAAAAAAACATATGTACACATGTTCCTGTATGGGAATTGCAGTGCCAACATGTCTTGTTTAACAAGCTTGGCTTTGAAAAACCAAACAGGAGTATAAAATGATTTATTTTAGAAAAAATATAACGTTTCTGTTAAACTAGCAGTGAGAGCAGTGGGATTTATTTACTCCCAGATATCATCCCTTATTGAGATAGACCATACAGAATTCAAGTCAAATTTCTACTTTGTTTTTCTGATAATGGATTTTGCTATGTCAGAGTCAGGTGATCCGATCAGCTTATTTATGTTGCAGCTTTGGAATGTATGTTCAATGAAATTGGATGATAAGGTGAGCCGCTGCGGGAAGTAGTGATGAAGTAAGGTGTGAAAGAGTGTTGTGGGTAATGGTATGACCATGGGAGATTGTATGAAGTAGAGAGAGAGTACTGAATGGAACAATGGAACCTGAGTGGAAGAGTTGTGACATGAGGTGTCTGTCTTTCTCAATGCCTACCATCAAAGAGTCCTGTCATTTCCAAAATCCATGTGTTATGTCAATTAGGGCTGTTTGGGGAATGATTAATGTGGGTATGATGAGAAACTAAATATGACTTTAATATGGAACAAGAATGTGATACAGTAGTTGGTAGCCAAAACGTAGGCAGATGTGGCATGAAGAGAAGGTGTTTGTATATAAACCAGGACGGGTTCCCAAGGCAAGCGCCGAGATGCCTACGGGTAATCGAGCGCTATATAAGAACGCATAATAATAATAATAATAATATATAAACGGAGAAATAATTGCACATTCCAGACTGAACCATCATTTATGTAAATGTATTGCGATTTATATAGCGCACGTATCACCCGAAGGCATCAAGGCGCTTGCTTTGGGAACCCGTCCTGGTTTTTCCCTTTGAGATAACCCCTACTGGGTATCCCCAGGGTGAAAGCCAGGCATCCCGCGGCGGGTGGGCCGCCGTAGTGGAGATTAAGCAACTATTGCCCAGAGTTGCAGCGTAGGACCCCATGCTTAGAATAGGCACCGAGGCGAGAATTATCGAGTCCGTGGACATTTTGGGCTCAGGACCCTGCCGCGTCGGGAATTGAACCCTGGTCCCGGGCCAGACCTCTGCATCAGAGTCTGCCGCTCTAATCAGTGAGCCACACTCCTCCACATTTATGAGTAGAAGTGGTACAGTTAGACAAAAGGCACTGTATTTCTTAAAATTCCTAAAGCCTTATAGTAATAATGAGGTCAGGGAAATTAACTCCATCAGATATTTTGGGAAATGTTAATCTCTATAACGACATTCTAGGTGGTTTACCATTCCATAAAGACTGGGAGAGGATTTTTCAATAGACCCCAAAACCCTTTAGAGATTCCGATGGGCAACATCATGAGAAAGAAATGAATAATAATGAGGAGCATCATTTTAATAGTGTCTAAACCGCCCCATCGTGAATTATATAATGGAGACCATTTGTAAGAAGAATGGCAGAGCTTAGAAAGCAGAGCTTCTGAGATAGCTTTGAGAGTATCCCCAATATTCTTACAGTACCGTATTCCCAAGCATTTAATTTTAGTTGGATTCCAGGAAAGGCCCTTCCCAACAAATAGTTGTTTGATACAGTATTTATATAATGACATTACTTCAGACTTATCCATGTTTAATTTATAGCCAGAAAATTCAGAGTAAAGTTTGAGTTCATGGAAAAATGCAGGAATAGAGAATTCTATGTTTGACGTAAACAGAAGGATTTCCTCTGCATAAGCAGTACATTTAATGCGAGTATCCCTGGCCGTACACCCAGAAAACTCACTAGAATGTTTTAATTGGTAAAGGAGTGGTTCCAGAACAAGAACAAAAAGCAGTGGAAACAGGGGGCAGCCCTGCCTGGTTCATATGTTAAGAGTGAAGTATGTGGATTGTATGCCATTAACTACGACTGAGGAGTGTGGCAAAGAATACAACAGAGAGATGAGTTTTATAAAGTTGGTAACAAATCCATGGCTTTGCAATGCCCTTGTTAGATTTGGGGGACTCTAGTTGGCACAGGTAGGTACTTGTGACAAATAGGGACCCTTGCCTCTAGTCAGGATAAGGGGATTACACTCCTAAAATAACCCCTGCTCACCCCCTTGGTAGCTTGGCACGAGAAGAAAGGCTTTACTTCAGAGGCGTTGTAAGTTAAGCATTTGTGACCACATACAGTAACCAAGTGACAACACTACAAATGGACACCACACAGGTTTTATATAAAAAAAATAAGTATACTTTATATAGAGTTACCACAAGACCATAAACGACAAAAATACACAATACTGTCACTTTAAGATGGTAGATTAGGCTTAGTTCAAGTCAGTTCTTAGATGCAACACTTTGCGTCAATGTATCTTAGGTTGCATTGCGCTTCCACGGCAAGCAATGTCGCAGCAATGGGAAATGCGGCAAAGTTCAGATACAAAGCAATAAAGACGTGAAGATCTTCCAGATGCGGCACATTTCTCGGGGATGTGAGAAGTTCTCAGTTCGATGCGTGGACTGCAGCGGCGACACCCTGACGATGCGACGACAGCAGCTCCAGCGGTGACACTCTTCTCCCACGATGCGTGAAGTTTCCGCTCAATGCGACAACTACAGCAGCGACATCCAAGATGCGATGGCAAGAGCTCCGATGGTGGCACGCTTCTCGGGGATGCGAGGTGCTCTTGGTCGATGCGGTGCAGTGCGACAGTTCCAGCGGCGACATCCTCCTTCGGAGTTGTGACGGCAGACAAAGCGACGGCAACACGCTCCGACCTCGTTGCGAGATTCTTCTTCTGATGCGGTGCAGTGCTACAACTACAGCGGCGACACCCTCTTTCGGAGTTGCGACGGCAGCAGCAGCGACACGCTTCCTCTTTGTTGCGGCACGCTTCTCTCCGATGCGGTGCAGTGCGACAGTTCCAGTGGCGACACCCTTCTTCGGAGTTGCGACGGCAGGCTCAGAGATGGCGACACGCTTCTTCTCGTTGATTCGCGCTTCCAGCTCCTTGCGACACGCAGTTCCTCAGAAGGCCCAAAACAGCAGCAGGCACTTCTAAAGAACTCTGGGGAGCTGGGGTTTGAGGTCTGTTGTCCCTGAGACTTCAGCAAGCTCTTTTCCAAGCCCTTGGAGATCCTTCACAAGTTGAAAGCAAAGTACACACATTTATTTTCTCCTTCCTTTGGCAGTAAGGCAACCACTGCAGGCCAGTCCCCCAAGCAGCACTTCAGCTTGGGAATAGTCTCTCCTCAGTTTCTTCAGGTTCCTCTCCTCAGTAAAGGTTGCTTCTTGTAGTCCAAAAGTGATCTAATTTCATGGGAACAGGGTCCCAATATTTATACCCCAAAATCCTTTGTTCTCTGAGGGGAGAGGGGCCTTTGCCCAGTCCAAAGCACTCTGTTTACATGACTCCTTCTTTCCTTTCACAGTGCAGGGCAGAAACATCAGACACCCCACATGAGGTGGGGCCAGCATTGTGGAGGAAAGGCACAGCCCTGGAGCACTCTGTTGACATGATTCCTTCTCTCCTTTCTCAGTGCAGGGCAGAGACATCAAACGCACCACAGGGGGTGGAGCCATCACTGTGGGGGGCAGGCACAGTCCTATTCAGGTTCTAGGTTCAACTCCTCCCTCCCATCTTGATGCAGATCTCTCTATTCACCACTGGGCGGACTCACCCTGTCTCCTGGAATCTCCTAGCCCTGTCACTAAAACTCCAGACAAGGAATACACAACTTAGCAGAGGCAGTCCTGGATAGTCAGACAAGAAAATACCTACTTTCTAAAAGTGGTATTTTCAAACAGAATGTTAAAACCAACTTCACTAAACGATGTATTTTATCATTCTGAGTTCAGGCATACTAAACTCAAATTTCTACCATGTACATGTATTTATATATAGCGCAAATCACCGACACGGTATCTAAGCGCTTGCTTAGGGAACCCGTCCTGGTATTCCCCTGTGAGATACCCCGGCAGGGTGTCCACAAGGTGAAAGCCAGGCATCCCGCCGCGAGGGGCCATAGTGGAGATTAAGCAAGCTATTGCCCAGAGTCGCAGAGTGTGACCCCGTGAGTCGAGTAGGCACCGGAGCGAGAATTGTCGAGTCCGTGGAATTTTTTGAGCCCGAGACCCGACGAGGCGGGGAATCGAACCCTCGTCCACGGTCGATCTCAGCTTCCGGGTCTGCCGCCTCTAACCACTGAGCCACCCTTCTCCATGTTTATCAGACTTCTACGTTCCTTTCACAGTGCAGGGCAGGCACATCAGACGCCCCACAGGAGGTGGAGCCAGCATTGTGGAAGGCAAGTACAGTCCTGGAGCACTTTGTTTCCAGGACTCCTTCTCTTCTTTCAGTGTGCAGGGCAGAGACATCAGCCAATCCCCAGGGGGTGGAGCCAGCATTGTGGAAGGCAGGCACAGCCCTATTCAAGGTTCAGGTGCAACTCCTCCAACCCATCTATATGCAGATCTCTCCATTCACCACTGGGTGACTCAGCCTGTCTCTTGGAAATCCCCAGCCCTGTCACTCACAAAACCAGACAAAGGAATACACAACCTAGCAGAGACAGGTTTGAATGGTTAGACAAGCAAATACCTACTTTCTAAAAGTGGCATTTGCAAACACAGAATGTTAAAACCAACTTCACTAAAAGTTGTATTTTATCATTCTGAGTTCAGGCATACTAAACTCGAATTTCTACCATGTTCTCTGAGACAGTTAGGATTATAAAATGTAATAACTCTAACAGCCCATTCTGGCCTATGGACAACAGGTAGCCTTGCAATAGCGAAAAACGAAAATGGCTGTAATTCACTATTAGGACATGCCACACTTACCAGGGCTTGTCCTGCCTTATACTTACTATGCACCCTGCCCTTGGGCCTACCATAGGGGTGACTGATACGAAGAAAAGGGAAGGTTTAGGGACTGGCAAATGGGTGCACTTGCCCAGTCAGCATGACAGTACCAGACTGCATGCAGGCTCTGCAATGGCAGACGTTAGACACATTTTACAAGCCTGCTTCTCTGGGTGGCACAACCAGTGCTGCAGGCCGATCAGTAGCATTTGGAGTTACATGCCCTGAGCACACGCAGTGCACTA
This sequence comes from Lissotriton helveticus, assembly GCF_964261635.1. Classification (NCBI taxonomy): domain Eukaryota; kingdom Metazoa; phylum Chordata; class Amphibia; order Caudata; family Salamandridae; genus Lissotriton; species Lissotriton helveticus. The sequence goes on along the minus strand of NC_136070.1, from coordinate 1,225,246,458 downwards.
GACTAGGGTCTGACAAGTAAACCAAATAGCCAAACATGGAACCACTGTGTAGTAATCTGCTTCCTATGTAATGCATCTCCCTTGCCCTGGTTCTCTGCTGCCTGATGCTCTAGCTATATGATGTATGCATATGCTATGTTGCAAATATGAATCTTCCTAGAAGGCAGGTTGTAGGTTCCAAGTAATATCTTTATTTGTAATTCAGTTACTGGAAGCATTAGATAGAGCCAAGATGGAAATTAAGCATAAAGTATGCCCCACCAGGAGCAGTATATCCTTACTGCTCAGCCTGCTGACACCAACTGTCTAACCTCATGCACCCAACATTCTATGCAGTCATCACATTCCAACACATTCCACACACCACTAGGCTGAACAGCAGGAAAGGGGTAAAGAAAGAAGAAGGGCGTGAAATAACCTCACAACATATCCTCTTCCTTTACACCTAAAAGAATGAATAAAATGAATGAAGAACAGAACAAAATGCTGAATAAACAGTGGCGTAGGGAAGGAAAATGCGAAGCATGTAATAAGCAATGGCATTAAAAGAGAGGTGCGAAATAACACCAAATACAACAATAATACAACAAAAGAAAGCACACGCACCACCCCCTTTCTCACAAAGAGAGAACAACACAAATAGAATAGTATATACTGAAATAAGAAACATAAAAGAAATCAAAGAGGATAAGGGACCTCAGAATATGAGCAACACATACAAAACTAGAGCGCCAGACGTCTCCGGCTCCCTATGAAGAGTGAATAACATCCGCAGTATAGCAAATAGTGGACCAGCACAGTAAGCACGGCAGGACACCAAACACACACCAATAGGAAAGAAAGTATGTACGTGATAAATGAATATCAACAATAGGATGACACATAAAATGCACCCAAAAAAACGAAGCCGGATACACTCACCCGTCACAGAAAATCAAACATGGGATACACTCACCCACAGGTAATATACCGGGATACACTCACCCGTCGAATAGTACAGAAAGTGCAGGAATAGATGCACCCATTAAGAATATGAAGGGATACACTCACCCATCAAGAATATAAAGGGAGACCCTCACCCTTCGCGGATATAAAAGGATACACTCACCCTTCACGAATAAAAAGGGATACACTCACCCTTCAACACACGAACAACTCAGAAATTCCAGAATTACACTGTATGCTAGACAACACATGTAGAATAATAGGAATACTTAGTTATAGTTACACTGAATGTGAATTAGGAAAGCAAAATACTAGAGATACATGGTAAATATAATGCACATCAGATAAAGCATATAATAATAATTACAACCAGAAAAGGAATTATGTCGCCGGAACTCGATCTAAGTACTCGAGTGTAAACAGATGCATATAATAATCAATGCAAATAAAACAAGAAATAATTTCACAGGTACTCAACTGAAATAAAGTTTGCTGTGTGAAATCAATTTGCTTTTGGATAGCTGTTCGACTTAAGAAATAAAGTACAAATTAAAATTATTTAGTGCAGTACTAAAATATGCCAGAAGATGGCAGACTAACATACTTTAAAGTAAATTGGCATTAAAAGTATTAAGAAAATCGATACTAAAAGTACAAGAAAATACGTAGTCACAGAATTAAAATATATCAGAATCATAAGTGTGCCTTAAAATATGTCTATAACTCGAAGCTAGAAACAGAGACACAAGAAATTAAGACCAACCGCAATGAACATCAAGTCTGCAAATTAAAGTCCAAAAGTAATAGAACATCGCATCAGTGAAAAACAATAAATTAAAACAAGAAAGCGTAGTCACCGTAGTCTTTGATATTCAATATTGTGTGGTAATAATATGCTCTCTTGAAAATGGTGGTTCACTCTCGAAGAAGAACTTTTAGCTTGGTTAGTCAAAATAACACTGAGAGATAGTGAAGTAACAGCTTGAAGAAATACCCTCACCTCACAGCAGTCACAAATGCTCCTCACAGCAATCACTAAAGTTTCTACGTGATGGCTTCAAAGGCCATGAGAGGAGGAGAGAAGATCCGGCAACAGCAGGGCGTCCGACTCTGTCTGTGACAAATTTGAACTAAAGTGCCAGTTCGCGTTGAGGAAAAAAGATGCCGCTGTGAAGAACGTGGTTGGTAAAGAATGGACGCAGGCTTCATTAGTCTTAAAATGGCGGTGCGTATTTTGACGGCGTGCAGGACGGCTTGCGGTGGAAATGTGCACCAAAGCGTCGAGAGCAAGCAAGATGAAGTGTCATCGATTGAATACACGGCAGCAGTTGACTTAAATAGGTAAGTTTAATTACGATATAAAGGCCCGCGGTGCAGGACCGGTATGGCGAACAGCTGGGGCTTCAATGACAGCCCGATAAACAACAATGCCTAATGATATCTGACGTAGGCAAGGTATAGCCAATAAGAAGGAAGGAGAAGGGAGTGGGAGGGGAATACAAGGATAAGCTGGAGCGTCAACTCCTCAACATAGATTGCATGTTACAACATCTCCCTTTCTTTCAAAAGAACAGAATGAAATTAATACATTATAAAATCTCTAAACTTACATGGAACTTGAACCCTTCTTCCTGAACTTGTACTAGCAGATTCTACAGTATTAGGATAAAATGACCTCTCTTGCTCATTCTGCAAACTATCACAATCATTGTATTCATTTGCAGCAGAAACCTGGGAGTTCGACTCTGGGATATTAGCAGAAGCATCATCTAAACGCAATTCTCTATTTGATCTTAATGCAACATTAACTGTGTCTTTTGGCTGGTAAACTCCATCATAAGGATTTGAAGAGAAACACATTTCAGACTCCTTATCATTAACCATATTCTCATTACTAGATGTCAACTCATACCAAAAGCTATCTGCGAGTGACTCTGCATTCTGATCTTTATAATCAGACATCAATTTCTTTTGAAAACCCTTGATTTTGATTACATCACTCTTATTCCTCCAACCCAACTCCGACACACGAATTGCACCTCCTGATACTTCTACAACTTCTCTTGGACCCAAGTATTTAGAATCTCCTTTTTGTTTTACAATAGGTTTTTTTACTAACACCCAATCCCCTACAGCAATGTCTTTGTAAACTGCTTTATGTGTCTCATCATAGTATTTCTTGGATTTTAGTTGTTGCTTGCAGATGGAACTCTTGACTTTTAGGCTATCATCATCCACAACTGTAAAGTCACTTTTCCCTTTTTGATACACAGAAAGCCTGGGTGAGATGCTTGTGACGGCTTGTCTACCTCTCATAAGAAAGAAAGGGGAAAAATTGGTAACGTTATTGACAGTTCTGTTAAACATGTCCACTCTCTCTTGAGTGAATTCTACAACCGACAATTTGTTTGCCAGGGCCATTTGAATTCCATCTTTAATAAATCTGTTGACACGCTCCACCTGCCCGTTGGATCTGGGAGAGTACAATGGAGTTTTTTCTTGTGAAATTTGATTTTTCTTTAAAAAATTCGTCATCATTTCCGATGTCAGCTGCTTACCATTATCTGACACTAAGATTTGGGGCAACCCTTCAATTGTAAAAAGTTGTTCTAGAAATTGAATAACAGTTTTAGACTCTATGTTAGAAACAAACTTGAAATAGACCCATTTACTGTAATAGTCACACACCACCATTAGGAACTTACATGAACTTTCTAAAGCATGAAAAGGGCCAGAAAAATCAATGGCTATTTTTTTCCAAGAGGAAGATGGTATTTCCACTAATTGCAACTCTTGAACTCTGGATTTCCAACGTTTGTCAGAATTCAAACAGGTGGTACAAGATTCTATATATGAATTAACCTCAGAGTCCAAACCTGGCCACCAATAATACTGTTTAAGGGCTTTCTTGGTTAATGTAGATCCAAGGTGAGTTTTGTGAGCTTTTTGCAAGAGAATTCGTCTTACCTTAGGTGGGGGTACCAAAAGTTCACCTCTCATTATGAAACCATCCTCGATGCTTAAATCATCAGCCACTTGTGCATACGTTCTCAGATCCGTACTCAAATTTCTTACAGGGGGCCAGCTACTGGAAATAAATAATTTGACTTTACTTAATACAGGGTCATCATTAAGCTGTGAAACCCAATCAGATTCCTCACAAATACTGGTAAATTGACTACTACTGTTTACAAAAGAGACTACACATTCAGTGTCATCATATTCTTTAGAAACATCACAATCAAGAGGAAGGCGTGAGAGACAATCAGCTCTCACATTGCATTTTCCAGAAATATGTTTGATAGTGAAGTTATACTCTTGTAATTTCGACAGTATCCTGATCAATCTTGAGGAAATTTTTCCGTTCCCTCTACCACAACCATCCATAAGAAAAGTGAGTGGCTTATGTTCTGTAAATAAGTCGAAACTTTTACCCCATAGATACATTCTCAGTTTCTCAACCGCCCAGACACAAGCCAATGCTTCTCTTTCTATGGTGCTATAGTGTCTTTCAGATTCCTGTAATCTCCTAGAAATAAATGCAATTGTATTATTTTCATTGCCAACCCTTTGTGTGAATACTCCTCCAATACCCACAGAGCTTGCATCCACAGTTACAACATTTTGCCCTTCTGGATTGTAAGGCTTCAAAGTTGGGGCATGGAGTATTGCATCTTTAATCATTTTAAAAGACTTATCTTGTTCCTCAGTCCAAACATATTTCTCTCCTTTGCGCAACAATACTCGTAGGGGTTCAACTTTTCCAGAATAATTTTCTACAAACCGCGAAAAATATTCGCTAAGCCCGAGAAATGATCTAAGAGCATCCTTATCAAAGGGCCTTGGGGCATCAGTTATGGCTTTAACTAAATCAAGTTTGGGCCTGATACCCTCACAGCTTAACACGTGGCCTAAGTATTCAACCTCATTTTTTAAAAATTTGCACTTGTTTTTAGATACAGTCATCCCTCTATCAAACAATTTTCTCAAAACAGTATCCAATATTTCATTATGTACTTCTACTGTTTTTGCATGTATAAGAATGTCATCTTGGAATTTTTTAACCCCATCAACTCCACTAAGAATAGCTTCCATCAATTTTTGAAAAACACTGGCTGAAGAAGCCAGCCCAAACGGAAGTCTTTTAAATCTGAATGCCCCTAAAGGAGTGATGAATGTGGTCAACTCCTTCGACGCTTCTGATAACTGTACTTGATGATATGCAGACTTGAGGTCAATAATTGAAAAATATTTTGATCCACTAGTGGCTGCCAAAATCTCCTGTATATTTGGCAGAGGGAAACAATCAACAACAATATTTTTATTTAACGACCTCAAATCTGCACATAAACGGATTTCGCCATTTCTTTTTTTAATTAAAACAATAGCCGAAATCCATTCTGAAGAATTGGTTGGCTCAATTACTTCCTCCTCCACTAGCTTGTTTAAGAGTTCTTGCAATTCAGATTTTACTGATAAAGGAACTGCTCTTACCTTGTGCTTAACCACTTGGATGCTAAGCATCTGGTACCACTTCAATGTAATTTCCATTGAAATCAATGGAAACTCCATGACGAGTTACCCTTGTCATTAGCACTGAAGGGGTTAACTGGTATTGCACCTTTCTTCAGTTTAATTTCGTGCTCGAATCCTTTAACACAACCAATTCTATTGTCGAACAAAGATTCATATTTGTCAAAAATATTCTCCATGTTACCATTCAAAATTGGACTCACCACAGAAATAGATGTTTGTTGCCAGTTTTCATCCAACACTATTGGGTCATCTGCACCTGGTTTAAGTATAATGCCTAGCTTAGCTAAATCTTTCCATCCTACAATGTCTTTTCCTTTTTCAGCCACATAGATTTTGGTGGAAATCATTCTCCCTTTTATATTTAACATGTCATAAAAATTGCCAAATGCATTAATGTCAGACTCTCCAAATGCTTTGGCAAATATATCTGTAGCTAACAAGTCTGTATTAGGCCAATATTTTGCATATTTCACATCTGAAATAATAGTGATCGGAGATCCTGAATCCGCCATGATCTTTACCTCTACATCTCCAATGTGTGCAATACCTAATGGACCCTTAATATTTCCAGATTGATCATCAATTGACAGAACAATGTTGGCACACATATCTTCCTCAAAATCATTTACATAACTAACTTTCACCTTCTGGAATTTTTGTGATCTGGAATTATTACAACTCGTTGCGAAATTACCGATTTTCATACATTTTGTACACTTCCTACCCTGTGCTGGGCATCCTTGAAAATCTGCTTTATGGTTCTTTGACCCACATCTATAACAAATAATAACACTTGACTCTGTGCCCCTGACATCTCTATTTCTTTTCTCATAAGTAGGGTACTTTTGTTTTAAATCATTAACAACATATACTTCAGCCCTTGAATTTGAGGAAGCAGATAATACTTTTGATGTCTGAAGAGATCTCTCTATCCCTTTGGTAATATCTATCGCCTCTTGTAAAGGAGGGTTTTTACATGACAAAAGCCTCTCTTGTATTTTCTTTTCATGGCAATGAAAAACAAACTGATCCCTAATATATACATCCACCATGTCATTATATTCACACTTGGTTGCTAGTACACGTAATGCACCAATATACTCCTCAACAGTCTCATTTTCTTGTTGTTTGCGCATAGTGAAATGATGACGCCCAATCATAATATTTGGCTCCTCACCAAACTGTCTTTCCAAACGTTTGAGCGCCTCTTGGTATTCATCTAAAGGAATAAACTGTCCCGGGGGTGGCTCATACTCAGGCAAACTGTCGAAAATTTCCTGACCATTTGCTCCCAATAATCCAAACAAAATTGCTACCTTTCTCTCTGGTTCATAGTTCTTCCCATCTATTGCAATCAAATAACTTTCAAAAGCCCTCAACCAGTTTTTCCACTTCATGCTTGGTTTCCCTGGATCATTCAAGAATGGAGCTGGAGCACATATATTTGAATTTGTAGACATTTCTGATACTTTTCCTTCAACCTCTTTCTTTACAAGAAAATACATTTTAAAAACTTATTATGAAAAGAGAAAAGAGAACATTTCACAATCCTATAATTTCTCAAAAATAATACCAAATATTAAATTTAGTTTTATAAATAAAATAGCTTTTTGACGTGAGGAAAATATAAACTTGAAAACAGGAAAATATCCTTTTATATCGTGTGCATCAAAATCCTCTCATGAAAAACGCTATTCTGAGAGAAAACTAAGATTTTACTGAACACAAAATGGAGTCACGCTCCAGATCGTAGGAAACGCGATGACGTCAGCAAGCTAATCAGCAATGACAGTTACAGCTGACAGGAATGCTTGGCTGCAAGAATCTAAACTGAAAATTCCAACGGCCGACGCTGAACAAGACGTGACCGTTGACAGAATACAGCTGAAGAGAATGCTACTTGCTTCCTCAAAACGATGTTGAAACGTGACCCTTCAACACGTCAGCACATGGAAGAAAGTAGACGAAAAAATGATTTAGCGCTAGAAAATGTCTTTGGCAAAATTCGAAATATCATAACATGCCTGAAATTAACTTTTAGGAGGTCGCTGAGTCTCGAGCCAAAAGAACACTCTTTTTCTTCAGCAATCGACTTCACATGAAAAAGTAAATGAATCAATTAGCGCTGAACACTTTGCCCCGAAAAAAAAAATATCTGAATAACTTGCCTTGAAATAAATATTTCGAAGAAAGAAGACGATCCTCTGTCACACACCAGCGGGCCTTAAAGGACTCTTTAACGTCCCGTCCTCGTCGCCATCTGAAGTGTCATCGAATGAATACACGGCAGCAGTTGACTTAAATAGGTAAGTTTAATTACGATATAAAGGCCCGCAGTGCAGGACCGGTATGGCGAACAGCTGGGGCTTCAATGACAGCCCGATAAACAACAATGCCTAATGATATCTGACGTAGGCAAGGTATAGCCAATAAGAAGGAAGGAGAAGGGAGTGGGAGGGGAATACAAGGATAAGCTGGAGCGTCAACTCCTCAACATAGATTGCATGTTACAACACAAGAACAGCAGCCATCACAGAGAATCGATGAGAAGCTCGAAGAACACAGGTGAGGCAGCACAAACTGTGTTTTACTTTTAAATTTTGAAACGTAACGAAGCGTACCCACAATAAACGAAAAATATGGCAAAGTAATACCTCACTTCATGGAAGGTCTGTCCCTCACAGAGAATACTGAATACTTTTGCTGAAAGTTCCTGAAATGCTCATCATTGATGGTAACGCTCAGGTAGGCAAAGGATCAGTCCAGTAACTCACGTAGTGCTTATAATTTATAAAGGCATCTACGCATGAATGAAATCAGTTTGTGAGGGATAAAGCAAATCACTGACAAGAAAGATGCCAAGCGGATGACTAATAAATGCACAGATAGTCGCTGATAATTACAAGTACAGCAGCATACAGCACAGACAAAACACAACTCACCAAGCTGTATTAAATTAGAAAACTGGCATGCCCGAGTTGATGCTGACCAAGGTCTGACCAAGGTCTGTTGGTCTCTGGTGGGGCTGGGCTGCTAAGTTCATGAGTCTCTGAAAGATGCTGTGAGTTGCTGTAGATGCTATATCTTGAATTTCTTTAAGTAAAGTCGCAATTGAATCCTTTGTTGCTGAATATGTTAATTCAGATTAATTCCTTGAAGAGCAGATAGATTTGGAGTTAAATCAGTAGGAAGATAGATGAACCCAGCTTGGGTTCTTGGTTGGAGTCGCAACAGTTGAATCCTTAGTTGCTGAATATGTTAATTCAGATTAAATCCTTGAACATCAGGCAGATTTGAAGAGAAATCAGTAGGTTTCCAGGAGTTCAAGACCAGATCATTGCCATAATGTTGCAAATATCAATCTTCATAGAAGGCAGGTTGTAGGTTCCAAGTAATATCTTTAGTTGTAATTCAGTTACTGGAAGCATTATAGAGCCAAGATGGAAATTAAGCAGTAAGTACGCCCCACCAGGAGCAGTATATCCTTACTGCTCAGCCTGCTGACACCAACTGCCTAATGAACAAATTTGGAGAAAGTGGGATTTCCACTTCCAAGTGGTGGTGTGCACAGTTAAACTCAGACCTGTATAGGTCTTAATCCATCTTTTACCAATTAGGTAAATAATTTTTACACCATTAATCGATTGATTTTTCCAATTCACACAAATTTATTTTAGTCTTTGCTTTCAATTTATCCTTGATGCAAATTCATTCTTTACAATAAGCTCTTGCTTATACATTCCATATCCACCCAATGCATTTCGGGTCTGTTTCGACCCTTCCTCAGGGGTCTGTTAAGAAAAAACAAGGAAATGTTTTGAGCCATTCAGTCACATATTCCAGTATGTAAAACAGAATTTTTTACAAACCAAAGTATAATCTCTTAATACATTATGGAGAGTCAGTCTGTATTATACAACTCATAGCCACTGAGAAACTGTTGTAAAGGCGGCTATATACCGTATCGAGTTTCATCCCCATTACAACACGCTAACTAAGGTGAACTCATAAAAAATTCAAATAGATCATACAAACTTTGGTTTCAATCGATTGATTCCAATCACTCGGGTTATGTGTGTCTTCGATGTTGATCCACATATAACCATGTACGAGTATCTAAACTCGATTGTGTGTATTACCAAACTGAGGTGTCCTTATTAACCCAATTCCAAGCTTCGAGTTAAAACTAACAAATTTACACCACTAAACACAAAAGTTTCAAAGTTTAAAGAAACGAAGAACGTTTCCGCGTTTCTACTTACAGAAAATGAAAGTGTTCGCGCCTCGATCTCTCGCCAATCAGAATGCCGCTAGCTACCTAGAGCGTTACCTCCCTTCTCTTATGTGCTCACATTGGCTTACTATGCGATCACGTGACAGTAGTCTCGCATCGAGAAATGATATTCAAAAAAGTGGATCCAAAAAGCATTGTCAATCTTATAATTAAAAGAAAATTCTGAAGAGCCTGCGAGGGCATTTCTAAAGGACACTCTTTTAAATGACAAGGGGATTCACTCGTAATTTATCACAATCGAGTAGGAATTTATGATAATGGTAAGTGCTTTCTTCCGTGAACGTATCACAATAATACATGATGTGATCTTATATGAAATTAAATTAAAGCATACAACAATAATCAAACCTTCAAATAAAAACCAATTAAATTAAATTTATGTCCGCCATTTTGGAATGGGATGAATTGAATGTTCACTGCTGAATGTGATGTAAGCAGGGGTACAATAAATGCGATCCTAATGTCTGTTCATAGAAAGCAGGATAATTCTATCCTGTCGTTGAGTCCTTGAGGTTGTAAACTTCCCATTTTTCGAATCCAGAAATACTCAGATCTCAATCTTTGTTTATGTGCGTCTCTGTCTGGTTGTGGTTTAATCACCTCCAGTATGGTAAAGCGAAGCTGTGAAATATTATGACCTGCTTCCATCCAATGCATTGCCACTGTCGATTTTGAGTTTTTTTGTCGAATACTACTTTTATGTTCCGTGATTCTTACTTTGATTTTCCGCCCAGTGTGCCCTACGTATAATTTCCCGCAGGGGCATTTTATTCCATAAATCACTCCTTTAGTGTCACAAGTGCTCGAGTGGAGCAAAGAGATCTTCTTTTCTGTCATTGGATGTGTGAAGGTTTGGCCAGTCATAACGTTGTTGCAGTGTGTGCAGTTTGCACATTTTTGCATTCCTTTGTAGGTTTTTTCTTCCCTTGCCATTTTCTGTCGTTTTAACAGTTCCTTTAGGTTCTTTGACCTGTTGTACGCAAATGTAATTTGGTTTGCAAAAAGTGATTGAAGATCAGGTTCTTGCGTAATCAATGACCAATGTTTTCGCATGATGTTGGTGATTTGAGTTGACTGCATTGAGTGTTTCAACACACAAACTGTCAATTTCGTCTCAGTTTTTTCTTTCTTCCTTATGAGGGACTCTCTACTCATGTTCATTACTTTGGTTTTAGTTTCTTCTAGTAAAGTTTTAGGATAACCACGTTGCAAATATTTTTGGATCTGGTTGTTGATGGTAGTTGTCAAGTCATTTGGGTCAGACATGATTCTTTTCTGACGAATACATTGGGACAAAGGTAGATGTTTTTTAAGAGAGTGATGGTGGAAGCTGTTATAATGTAAGCCACTATTTCTGTCAGTGTCTTTAATATGTACTTTTGTGTGTAGCTGTCCATTCACGATGTTGATGTTTACATCCAAAAATGATAGTTCATGTTGACTCATTTGGTGTGTGAATTTTATACGTTCATGTTGTAAATTAAGAACCTGAATGTTTTTGACCAACTTTTCTTTGGTTCCTCTCCATATTATGAAAATGTCATCGATATATCTTTTGAACACAGTGAGACTAGATACCCAATTTGGATTGTTGATTATATGATCACTTTCGAATTTCGCCATAAAGGTATTCGCGTAGGAAGGCGCCCCCGCGAAACCCATCGACGTTCCGCTGCATTGTTCATAAAACTCGTTTTCCCATTCTAGATAACTGTGAAATAAAGCGAAATGTAGTAATTCCAACATGAATATTTTCTCAGACCCTACAATATCATTCTCCAGTAGGCACCATTCCATAGCTTCTAACCCCTCATTATGAGGGATGGAAGTGTATAATGATGTCACGTCAATAGAGCATAACCATGTTTCTTCATTCGCTGAAATTTCAATCGTTTCCAGTATGTTCAAAAATGAGGTCGTATCTTTTATGTGGGTGCACCACTTCTGTACCAACGGTTGCAAGAACCAATCTAGGTACTGGCCTAGTGGTTCTGAAAGTGATCCACATGCAGAGACTATCGGTCTGAAAGGCGGTTTGGTGAGGTTTTTGTGAATTTTTGGGAGCATGTAAAACTGAGGTCTCCGTGGGTGTTTAATGTTCAAAAATTGGTATGTTTTTGCAGTAATCCACTTCATTTCTAGTGCTTTGTCCAATATTTCTTTCAGTGTTGCTGCGAATACTTCTGTGGGATCTTGATCAAGTTTATGGTATGTATTAATGTCCTGTAGATGTGTTCGCACATTTTCTGTGTAAAATTCCGTATTCATTACCACTATCGCTCCCCCTTTATCTGCTTTTTGAATAGTTATGTCTTTCATGTCAACTAGAGATTTTAAAGTCTGCCATTCTTTCCTGGAGAAATTGCTTCTGGTGCCACTTGAATAGTTGATTTTTTTCATTTCTGCTGTGATGACTCTTTCATAAGCGTCTATAGTCTTATGTGACGTTGGTGCGCAAAACGTACTTTTCTTTCTAAATTCCTTGAGATCGCTTTCTGATTTTTCCATTGGTGGAAGATTGTTAAGGAAATTTTTGAGTCGTAATGTACGTAAAAATTTAAAGATAGATATTTCCGTTTCCTGAGCATTTGACTTGTATACAGGAACAAAAGTCAAACCTTTGTTTAATAAGTTCATCTGAGCCGTAGTTAGCTGTTTATCTGATATATTTATGAGAAGGTCGTTTTCTTTTTCTTGGATCTCAACTCTCGCTCTGCCTCCGTTTCTTTTGTTTTTTCTTTTTCCCCTCCTTGTTTTGAGGGTTCTCCTGTTGTATTTTTCAAGGTGCGTTGTTTGCCGCTGGGCTTATCTCTAAAAAAGCTGCCTTGTGTTGCTGAGTCCTACCTTCAATTTGAATATATATATTTTTTTGTAACTTTTTATTACATAAAACAGATAAACACATCAACAAACAGTCAAGGCAATATGACAATAGTACATCCATTAGGCTTGTGCTCAAGGAGGACGGGAGACTCATGACAACAGGAGAGAAAATCCTTCGAATACAGATAGGGGGGGGGTCAAAGGCAAAATTGCATATAAACAGCGCAATGTACCACAGCTTAGAAGGAATGTAGGTCAGGGCGATTGAGAAGGACTAGGAATTTCTGCGAGAGGGGGCGTACAGATATCTCCCCGGTATGAGTTCCACTGGTTCCAAATCTTTCCCCATTTTCTGGGTCTGTCTCTTGCTATATACACTGTCTTCTCTCTGAACATGCACCAGTCCACACTCTCTTTCCAAGCATTCACTGTAGGCGGCCTCGGGGACCCCCACAATTGTGCAATATCGCGTTTGGCGACCATATTGGCAAGAGTCACCCACCGAAGCTGCGACAAGTCATAATCATTCGGACCCCAGACATTCAACAAACATTGCCGGGCTTCTGGCACTATCACAACACCCGTTACTTCACTCATCACATCATGTATACGATTCCAAAAACGCACCACCTCCGGGCATTCCCATATTATATGGAGATAGGTGCCAAGGAGACCACAACCACGCCTACACAAGCCATCCGTGGAGTAGCCCATATGGATCAGACGGGGGCCGGTGACATAGATTCTGTGGAGGATCTTGAGTTGGACCAGACGTAGGCGGGCCGGAATCGCAACCTCCCTTGGAGAGGAGATCGTGGATTGCCAGTCCTCATCATCTAATTCAATACCATCAGTAATCCAGGCTTCACGAAGGCGATCAAGCAAATTCGATCGGTCATTAATCATCTTTTTATAAAACAAAGAGATAGTACTGTCCGGCACATGACCATCCAATATACGATCTTCGAGGGGGGATGATTCCGGAATATCACTACCCACAGGAAACACAGAATTCAAGGCATGGCGTACTTGTACATAACGAAAAATGTCCCTGTCACTCAGCTTATACTCTGCTTGTAGGTCGGAAAAGGTCTTCACCCCTCCTTTAACCCAGAGATCACGCACTTTACTAATACCGATCGTGTCCCATTTATCAAATCCCTTCGTCTTCCATAGACAACCCAATTTTGCGGAGGCATAAAGCGGAGTTGCGCCGGTTAGTCTGTCGCTCCAGCCCATAGCCGCAGTCGCGCTATGCCATACCCGCACGGCTATAGCCGTAGGTCCCGAAAGTTGTGATCGGGAGGATCCCGAGTAAAGCGCCCTGTAGTAATCACCATCCGGGAGCAGCAACCTATCCATTTCAAAAGCCGGATTCAGTGCCGGACCATACATCCCATGATTGATGGCTGCAAGTTGGGAAGCCCAATAATACCTACGAATATACGGGAGTGCTATGCCGCCTTCATACCAGGGAAGTGTTAATTTTGGAAGAGCGATGCGCGAACGTCCGTCCCATATCAATTGCCTCTGCAACGATTCTACCTCCCGAAAATATTTCGACCGGATCACATCAAAACTATTCTGAAGTGCGTATAGAAATCGCGGTAAGGACATCATTTTAAAAAGGGCCGTACGCCCCAAGGGAGACAACGGTAATCTACGCCAGCGCACTACATCCGAGCGCAACCTTTGGAGTGGGGGGAGTAAATTACGGTCGTAGCGAACCGCCGGATCCAGCGAAATAAACACACCCAAGTATTTAAAACCAGACTGCGACAACTGGATGGGACAGCCCCGCGGTAAACGAGGGACACCACCCGCGAGCACCTAGATATAGGATTTTGACCAGTTGATAACAAGGCCCGAGTTCTTCCCGAAGGAGTTAAGCACGTCAAACAATACGTTAAGCGATTTTTGGGGGGATGTGAGGTACAATAAGATAACATCCGCATACAAGGAGATACGATCTTCAAATTCCGGAGTCCAACGTATGCCCTTCATCGAAGGTTCCCACAGCAGCCAAGCGGCGAGTGGCTCCAACGCAAGAGCAAAGAGAAGCGGGGACAACGGACAACCCTGCCGCGTGCCCCTCCCGAGAGCAAAAGGCATGGAGACACGACCATTAACCACCACCTGCGCCAGTGGCGTTTCATACAGGAGTTTGACCCAACCAATAAAGCCAGTGCCAAATCCAAACTTGGCGAGTGCAGCCCAGAGATACGATCATTCAATTGTGTCAAAGGCCATCGTGGCGTCCAACGACGCCAAGATGGCCGTTTCACGCAACGTCGCGGCCCTCGCGAGAACACCATGCAAACGTCGCAAATTTAATGCCGTGTTACGATGAGGGATAAAACCCGACTGATCCGGATGGATCAGGTCGCTGATCACCGTAATCAGACGATTAGCGAGTAGCTTGGCGAGAATCTTAGGCTCCGCATTTAAGAGCGAAATGGGTCTATAAGACGAGCAGCGATCCCGTGGCTTGCCCTCCTTGTGGATCACCACAATGGTCGCAAGACGCTGATCCCTAGGGAGGGAGCCATTTTCTCGTGCAGCCAAAAACATATCTCGGAGATAGGGTGCCAGGGTATCAGGGCGCAATTTATACAATTCAATAGGAAGGCCATTGGGACCTAGAGCCTTGCTGGAACGAATGGAGTGCAGCGCAAGAGCCACCTCATCCACCGAGGGTGCGGCATCCAAACAATCCCGATCTGATTCTGACAAACACGGCAGTGCTATATCTTTGAGCAACAATGGAGAATCCTCCTCGGGCCTGTCGGACACCGAGGTATACACCTCTCAGAAATAATCAGCAAAGCATTCAACAATTTCAACAGGGTCCGTTACACGTACACCATCCAATTTCTCAATCACAGGAACCACACGACTCGCTCTCTCCTTTCTGTCCAGCCAGGCAATCAATTTTCCTGCTTTATCGCCCACATCATACAACCGTCCCTGCTGTTCCCTACTCATCATCTTGGCAGCATCAGTAACCAAAGTTTTATATTCCAATTGTTTCAGGTGGAGAACATGCAATGCTTCTCGAGTCACATCCCGCTCCAATGTAGTCTCTAATTCTGTAATTTCTGTCTCGAGATGAACAATTGCCTCATTCTTACATTTCTTGGCACACCCAATCAAAGACAGTGCCTGTCCCCTGATAACAGTCTTGAAGGCTTCCCACAGCGAAACAGGTGAGGATACAGAGCCCACGTTTTCAGCAAAATACAGATCAAATGATTTAATTAATTCAGTGCGAGTTTTGGGGTTAAGAAGATACCAGGGGTTAATCGGGGCCATCCTCCCTGCAGCGCCTGTGTTAAGATTAAAATGAAACCAGATAGGGGAATGGTCTGATATACCCCGAGCCAGGTGTCTAATCTCTCCAATCGAAGGGGACAGGGCAGCCGGTATCAGGATATAATCCAATCTAGAAAGACTACCATGAGCTCCCGAGTGGAAGGTAAACTGAGTCTGCTCTGGATGCATTAGCCTTCAACAATCTACAAGCCCCAATGTCTCCAAAAAGTCACCCAACCAGGATTGCGCAGCAGGAAGGTCTCTGGGCGGATAGCGATCCGCTCTGCCAGAAACGACGGAGTTAAAATCACCAACCAATATCAAAACACCCTCCGGGAGACCCAAAACCATCCGCCCCAAGTCAGCAAATGTCGTGGATTGTAGGCCAGGAGGAACATACACCGACACCAACTAAACTGTTTTCCCCTCCCACCGCCCAACAAGTGCAACATATCGACCCCTGGCATCAAGGACCACATCATCAACTTCGAAGAGGAGGGAAGTCCTAAGCAATATACCCACCCCTCTAGAACTAGATGTAAATCCAGAATTGGCAACAAGACGATTAGCCCGTCTATTAAGAGCGTAGCAAGTATTCCCAATCAAGTGCATCTCTTGTAGCAGAACAACGTCGGGCGAGAGGCGCAGCAAAAGCTGCATAACCACCCCTCTCTTTATCCGATCACCCAACCCATTCACATTCCAGCACAGTAGCCTCAACCCCGTACCCCCATCCAGATCTACAATGAACTCCCATCTCAAAACGAGCACCACACCAATGTCAGAAATAGTGAAAGTTCTTTGCCTTGAAAAAGGAAAAACGAACAACCCCAACACATTTCACTCCCTCCCCCCAATGTTCCCAACACAACTCCCCCCCACCCTGCACCCCTGCACAGACTCGGAAGCCACCCCAATTTGCAGTGTTCCTGTCGCCATAACAATTACAAACAAACTACTAATCTACACAAAGGAACCCCAGAGGAGGAAAGGGTCCCGTCATCCCTGCTACCCCCCAGGATACGAAGGGAATGATCAAAGAAGTCAGTGAGCCTCAACTGTTCACGGTGAATAGAATTCCAGACACAGACGCCATAGTCATTCTTAGTCCATTAGGCCCCCCTCGGTGCCACCAGTATGGTCCTGGCCAGCACGACGAGCCGGCAAAGTGTCCAACCAATCATTCGCTTCCTCAGGCCGGACAAAAAAGAATGTTTGATTGTCGTGTTCAACACGCACTCGGGCCGGGAACAACATCGCGTATTTTAACTCCATGTCTCTAAGCCGCCGTTTCACTCCTTGAAATCCCATTCGTTGCTTCTGGACCGATTGGGAAAAGTCCGGATAAAAGTTCACAGCAGCGTTCTCGAACTGCGTAGGACCGCTTGTCCGTGCCGCCTGCAAGATGGCGTCGCGATCTCTGAAGTTGAAGATCCGCGCGATAATCGGACGAGGGGGAAAACCGGGCTTCGCCTGTCCCCCCGGCACCCTGTGTGCACGTTCAATGGCAAAGAAGTTGCTCAGGCCCTTGGGTGCAAGATGATTGAGGATAAGGTCCTCCACTCGAAGATCAGTGGAGAGTGAACTAGAGTCTTCCGGGACCCCAATAATACGCACGTTGTTGCGCCGTGCACGGCCTTCAAAATCCTCCAAGCGACGAGCAAAGAAGTCATTGGCAGTTCTAAGGTTACGCATTTCTGTTTGCAAGTCGGACACATCCGTTGTGAGGCTGGATGTCTTTAGGTCAAGTGACTTCACCCTCTCGTTCGTCTTGGCCAAATCAGTTCGAATGAGGTTGACATCAATGGCCACCGTGTCCTGCTTCAGAGCCAGGGCTTCATACTGTTGGCCAATAGAGGACTTGATTTCAGCAATGGCGCCCATCAAGTCCTGTAGCGTTAAGTCCGCCGATACAGTAGGATCGTCGACAGCCTCCTCCCGGGTCTTAGGTGTGCCACCGGGGATCCTTTAGAAAGTGTGTAGCGGTCCATGACATTCGTCTGGGTTGAGCCTCCTCGGAAGGTGGTCTTGACTTTCCGTTTTTCACCCTCGGGCTTGCCCGCCATGGCGAGCCGGGTGCCCCGAAGGGAGGCTTGGGATCTGGTCCAAATGGCTCCTTAGAATTCACCCAAAAGAATACCAGAGGCAGAGTTGAGTCAATTTGAGTCCACAGCCAAACTGTCGCTAGCTCCAAGCCCAATGAACTGGCATAGGAGCCAGTCCGATCAGCCGTCACCCCGCAGAGGGAAGACAGTGCGCAGGAGAAACGAAACCGAAAGTGAAGTGAGGCTGTGAACTGATCCCCGCCAGCCGTTGTTGTTGAATTACGACCTGGGTAAAGCCACAACTCGAGGCCCAGGCGGTTCCATGGAGAAGGCCACAAACTTCAGGATGGCGTAACTCGGGGACCCCGCGTCCGATTCCGACCCAGAAACCTGCTAGTACATCAGCCGGGCTGTGTCTTCAATGACCTTCCATCAAATCAGGATATTATCCAGGATGAATGCGGGAGGCGGCGAGGGACCCCGGGAGCCCTGTGCTCACGCGGCCATCACGGATGCGCGCGAAGCTCCTCCTCCAATTTGAATATTTTTATCCATTGGTTTTCTGCTTTGTGCTGTGTCTGAATCAGACACCACACTATCTTGTGATGAACTTACATTAGTTGATGGTTGCTGCCATTTCCTTTAATTATACACTTCCGCCCAACTATAGACCTCTTCTAACTTGTAGTCGATAGTGTCACGTCTATATATTTTAATCTTCCTGTCTTCAATTTATTTGGCGTATTTCTCAAGTTTATTATTTATGTCTTCCAATGTTGCTGCTAAGTCATCATGTTTGTTAAGCTCACTCTTAATTCCTTCAAGTTCTTCCTCCACTGATCTTAACTCTTTTGAAAGCTCTTCAACTATCATCAAAATCAGATCCAAACTGCATTTATTCCGAATTTGGTACCATCTGTTTAGGAAGGCTTTATTGTTCCTGCATAACATGGGTTTTAAAGCTATTCTCAGTCCCCTCGGTATGCGCTTATTCCTGTGGTAGTGGATTAAAGTTGTTGAATGTAGCCGTTGGCTTATTTCTCGTTTACTGACGTATTCCAATTGTTTAAGTAGCTAATTAACTGTGTTTAACTGTGGGCTGAAGGCTCTGGTTTCCCTGATTAATCCATAAATGTGCTCCGCTTCTTCCAGAGTATAAGCTAATGTCTCAGCCTTGTTTGTTGTTATCTGTGCAATTTCCTCTAGATTCATTTTGTATGTCTGTGGTGCTCACGATGGGGGGTAGACACTTGTTGAATGAATCCTTAAAGGTCCATCAGGCACTCATTATTACATATCCTCAGTGATATTCAAATTCGTTTTTGTGCGACTCCCTCCAAGTGTTTTGTCTAGGAACACTGTCTTCAATGAACAAATTTGGAGAAAGTGGGATTTCCACTTCCAAGTGGTGGTGTGCTCAGTTAAACTCAGACCTGTATAGGTCTTAATCCATCTTTTACCAATTAGGTAAATAATTTGTACACCATTAATCGATTGATTTCTCCAATTCACACAAATTTATTTTAGTCTTTGCTTTCAATTTATCCTTGATGCAAATTCATTCTTTACAATAAGCTCTTGCTTATACATTCCATATCCACCCAATGCATTTCGGGTCTGTTTCGACCCTTCCTCAGGGGTCTGTTAAGAAAAAACAAGGAAATGTTTTGAGCCATTCAGTCACATATTCCAGTATGTAAAACAGAATTTTTTACAAACCAAAGTATAATCTCTTAATACATTATGGAGAGTCAGTCTCTATTATACAACTCATAGCACTGAGAAACTGTTGTAAAGGCTGCTATATACCGTATCGAGTTTCATCCCCATTACAACACGCTAACTAAGGTGAACTCATAAAAAATGAAAATAAACCACACAAACTTTGGTTTCAATCGATTGATTCAAATCACTCGGGTTATGTGTGTCTTCGATGTTGATCCACGTATAACCATGTACGAGTATCTAAACTCGATTGTGTGTATTACCAAACTGAGGTGTCCTTATTAACCCAATTCCAAGCTTCGAGTTAAAACTAACAAATTTACACCACTAAACACAAAAGTTTCAAAGTTTAAAGAAACGAAGAACGTTTCCGCGTTTCTACTTACAGAAAATGAAAGTTTCGCGCCTCGATCTCTCGCCAATCAGAATGCCGCTAGCTACCTAGAGCGTTACCTCCCTTCTCTTATGTGCTCACATTGGCTTACTATGCGAACACGTGACAGTAGTCTCGCATCGAGAAATGATATTCAAAAAAGTGGATCCAAAAAGCATTGTCAATCTTATAATTAAAAGAAAATTCTGAAGAGCCTGTGAGGGCATTTCTAAAGGACACTCTTTTAAATGACAAGGGGATTCACTCGTAATTTATCACAATCGAGTAGGAATTTATCATAATGGTAATTGCTTTCTTCCGTGAACGTATCACAATAATACATGATGTGATCTTATATGAAATTAAATTAAAGCATACAACAATAATCAAACCTTCAAATAAAAAACAATAAAATTAAATTTATGTCCGCCATTTTGGAATGGGATGAATTGAATGTTCACTGCTCAATGTGATGTAAGCAGGGGTACAATAAATGCGATCCTAATGTCTGTAAGCAGGATAATTCTATCCTGTCGTTGAGTCCTTGAGGTTGTAGACTTCCCATTTTTCGAATCCAGAAATACTCAGATCTCAATCTTTGTTTATGTGCGTTTCTGTCTGGTTGTGGTTTAATCACCTCTAGTATGGTAAAGTGAAGCTGTGAAATATTATGACCTGCTTCCATCCAATGCATTGCCACTGTCGATTTTGAGTTTTTTTGTCGAATACTACTTTTATGTTCTGTGATTCTTACTTTGATTTTCCACTCCGAAGGGAGGTAATGCTCTAGGTAGCTAGCGGCATTCTGATTGGCGAGAGATCGAGGCGCGAACACTTTCATTTTCTGTAAGAAGAAACGCGGAAACGTTCTTCGTTTCTTTAAACTTTGAAACTTTTGTGTTTAGTGGTGTAAATTTATTAGTTTTAACTCGAAGCTTGGAATTGGGTTAATAAGGACACCTAAGTTTGGTAATACACACAATCGAGTTTAGATACTCGTACATGGATATACGTGGATCAACATCGAAGACACACATAACCCGAGTGATTTGAATCAATCGATTGAAACCAAAGTTTGTATGGTTTATTTTCATTTTTTATGAGTTCACCTTAGTTAGCGTGTTGTAATGGGGATGAAACTCGATACGGTATATAGCAGCCTTTACAAAAGTTTCTCAGTGGCTATGAGTTGTATAATACAGACTGACTCTCCATAATGTATTAAGAGATTATACTTTGGTTTGTAAAAAATTCTGTTTTACATACTGGAATATGTGACTGAATGGCTCAAAACATTTCCTTGTTTTTTCTTAACAGACCCCTGAGAAAGGGTCGAAACAGACCCGAAATGCATTGGGTGGATATGGAATGTATAAGCAAGAGCTTATTGTAAAGAATGAATTTGCATCAAGGATAAATTGAAAGCAAAGACTAAAATACATTTGTTTGAATTGGAAAAATCAATCGAATAATGGTGTAAAAATTATTTACCTAATTGATAAAAGATGGATTAAGACCTATACAGGTCTGAGTTTAACTGTGCACACCACCACTTGGAAGTGGAAATCCCACTTTCTCCAAATTTGTTCATTGAAGACAGTGTTCCTAGACAAAACACTTGGAGGGAGTCGCACAAAAACGAATTTGAATATCACTGAGGATATGTAAAAATGAGTGCCTGATGGACCTTTAAGGATTTATTCACCAACTGCCTAACCTCATGCACCCAACATTCTATGCAGTCATCACATTCCACACACCACTAGGCTGAACAGCAGGAAAGTGATAAAGAAAGAAGGGCGTGAAATAACCTCACAACATAAGTGTGGTGCGAGAAGGTACAAGACGGGTTGCATTGTGGCTCATTGCATGTACATTAACAACGCTGATCAAACATAAGGACATTTGTCCTTTTGGAGGAATCTTTGGCATTGAACTTTGTGCACCAGCGCATTGGGTGGCGACAGCAACATGCAGGTCATTGTCAAGGAGTCGGTATGGTGAGGACCACGGGTGAGAGATCGCTCACCGGAGCAACACGTTACCATGACAACTACTTTGCTTACTGTATTGTTGATGACATAATGTATGTTGTTTATGCTACTTTTATGTCTTGTTACATCTTAAAGGTGTATGGTATTATCATTCCTTGGTGGTTATTGCATCTTAGTCAGTTTTTGGAATTCAGTGATTTCATGTAGGAGGTTGAGACGCTCATTACTTTAATGTTGTGCATGTGATGACGGTGGAGATGACTGTGTAGTCATTCATTAATTTGATATGGGAGGTTGAGACACTCATTATTTGGTGGATTTCCCCCTTTTGGAGTTTATTTGTGTGTGGTGTATAGGGAGGAGGAGGGTAAGTGTACGGTATATTACTGTGCATGCAGTAGAGGGCATGTGATATTCACTGGTCCTGCTAATTGTTTGTTTATGACTTCTATATTACTACTTGATTGCTTACATTACTATTGCTACATTTACTATGTCATTATTATTATTATCATTATTATTACTGTTTATTACTTACATTATTACTATTACATTGTTATTATTATTACCTAGGGAAGGCTATGTTATTACTTACATTACTATTTTCTTATTATTGCATTACTTTTACACTATTACACTATTATCATTATTACATAAGGAGAGTTTGGCCCATGTTATTATGGTGTTCTTTTACGTTTACTTCTGGAATGTTTATCTTCTCTTCCTATGTTTATATATGTGTATACTATTTCATTTTGTTAAATATTATAAAGGGGAAGATGTGTAGTAATCTGCTTCTTATGTAATGCGTCTCCCTTGCCCTGGTCTGCAAAAATGCTGACTTAGGTATACTTGCCATTGGGAGTGGATCATGCTGATACGACCACAGGGTCGTATCAGCAAGGTTATCGCCGTTTTCCATGGAACAATGCTGGAAAACCAGCAATGTTCCATGGAAAACACCACTATCACTGGAATAAATATGGCCATTGCACTATGCATTGTTAATACAGCGCTAGCATGGCGATAATTATCAGCGATAAAAAAAATTCTCGCTAAGAGCGGCCAGCGATAATTAATGCCAGTGCGTCAAAATGCCATCCATCCCAACAGAGGCGTTAGAAGGAGAAATATGTTTATTTCTCATCGTTATTTCCTCTTCTACCTGTGATGTATTTCTGCAGTACAGGTAGAAAGAAGAAAACGCCTCTGGAGATTATTTTTGTGCAGAAAAGTGTCCCTTTATCAACATTAAAACATTCTATTAAAATAGGCAGTGGCCACAACACACACACACATACACTCACACACAAACACACAGACACACACACACAGTCACACAACAGAGATGCGGCCTGCTGTGGCTGTCTTCTGGCTAGTTCTTCTGAGCAAGCCTACGTGTTCCACTTGTCTCACTTCCATCACTCCAAAGCATCCTATCCCCTCATGACAGGCCCTGCCTCACATGGACAGCATTACAGACAATGCAGGGAGTGATTGGAGGCTCTATGCCACATTAACAATGTAAATGTGATCAAGGGACTGCTATTGGCCAAATAGTGCCTTTCTTACATTAATATGTGCATATGTGTATATATATGTGTCTGAATGGCCTGTAGAACCACATTCCAAGCCATGTTTGGCTCTGGTGAGGCTTGGCATTCCATGCTTACCTTTCAGTGGCCTTAGAGGCATCATGTAGAAGTCCATCACAGCCGCTGGAGATGATAGGCCACTGGAGATGATAGGCAACTATGGATTGGGCTTATAGCGTTTCAACAAGATCTTTAGTTGGTTCTTTTTGCTTTAGTGTCTAGTCACCTTGTTCTAATACCCCAGTTTGTGATCTGTTTATGAGGTATGGGATCACCGTATTTGGGAGTGGCACAATAGATCCTTTGGAAATCGCTGCTTGTTGGGTAGGGGTTGTAATTTTGGCTTCATTCTTCTGTGTACGTGCAGCCGGTTCTAGAGGAGTCCTCGACATAATCAGGTTGGTTGTTGAGCTACCACCATCTTTACCTATAAGTAACCACCTTATGTCTCTTATGCTTTAGGAACAACGTGCTGAGTCTCTCTAAAGGCATTGAAGATGTTGGGGTCATCAAGTGGGACCTGGCGCTCTGTCTCTTACTTGTCTGGGTCATCTGCTTCTTCTGCATCTGGAAAGGAATCAGATCTACTGGGAAGGTAAGTGACAAGATTCCCAGCCTTAGCTTAAAAAATGCTTGTGCATCTAGTAAAGCTCAATAACCCAGTGGCATAGCAAGGGGGAGGGCGGGTTTTGGGGGTGGTGGCTCCCACTCCTCTTACCCGTGGTCTTTGTGGGGTGACAAACGCAGTGTTCACCAGCACCGCCTCCGCTCTTACCTTTGGCTAGCCACGCCACTGCAGTAACCTATAACTCCCAGCAATAATATTCAACATTATGGGACAATTATGCACCGCTCTCTTCTGCCAATGGTTTTTGGTCTGATAATGAATGTATGTTTTGATCACAGTGAGTATGTTTTATTTTTATTAAAGGCAACAAAACCCTCCTAGAGGGCCAACATGCTTATCTGCTTATTTTTGAAATAGTGTAAAAGATTTTGTTGTAGTGTGTATTCTCCTTCTGTGACAAAACATGCATCCAAGTGCACTATGATCATACAAATACCATAAAGGAGCTGCCAGCTTATAAAAAAACATAATCTGTGCGTCTCCCTCCCACTTCTTCATCCATCACTTTGCTAAGCGCTGCATCCCATAACTTCCCACATAGGGCTAAAACAAAGACATCACACTACTAACCACTCACCCTACTCGATGTAGCTTGCTACAGATGTTTCAGTGTTTAAATGGTCTATAAATGCTGAAGTTCAATACAATGTGTTATTCTGAACTCTCCTGGAACTTTCCCCATCCAGCCAATAGTCTTAGCCATTTGCATCAAGCCCTGCTCAGCTGAGTTTGTCTTGGAGAGAATAAGAAGCAGCAGGCACATAACCGCTTCAGATATCATGCTCCTACTGGGGTCTTATGACCATGCTTAATTGGACATTGCACTCTTTGTACACTTTATCCAGGGTTTAGTCCCAGTGTTAGAGGCCATTTTGGTGCATGCAGAGCCTCTTATTAAGGAAAGGAAATTATCCAGCAGCTGTACTGGAGCAAGCCAGACTGCAATCAAAAGCAGCTATGATCTAGAGATGGACAACGTCTTTACCAATCACAGACTGTAAACCTGCATAAGACTACTGTGGGCAGATCTAAATGTGAGCGACACTTTAAACAAGCAATCTCTGAAGGGGGCCGACCCAAAGCTGCCAATGGCTGCAGGGGACTGACTGATAGACCGAAAGGTTCATGACAAAAGTTCTTTGGTTGTGCCAGACCCAAAAAGTATAATAGTTTAATAACCAAAACATGTTTGATTTTCCACATTTTCATCTACGGTGCTGACACCGGTCTTAAAGCTGCCCGCCACTCTGCAACATATGCATACATAGTGGAAGGTTTCATTTGCCATTCAGTGGAATGGTAGCCCCATTATTAGCCAAATCCAGTTGCTTATTATTGAGTTCTAGTGTCAAATTTGATATTGGCATGATCTCCAAAACCATAGAAGAGTCTAGGTCCAGCAGCACCAACAAATCCCCTCACGCTGACTGCCAGCACCCCTTCAAATCACAAAGGCCGCTACTCATAGTGTACACAGGTAACATATGAATGATTTACAAAGTCTAGTACATCTAAAGGTTCATGTAATTTCCTGGCCCCAAGCATGCATAATGTGCTGATTGTGTAAACATTGCATTAATAGTCATGCCTAGGGATGAAGGAATAAGCATAAATCAGCATTCCACAGCAACCCCATACATTTAAATGACAAATGATTCAGTTAATGACTTTGAACACATAACAAATATATATCAAATATATACAAATAACATGTGTATGTGTAGATTACAATGCTTGCCATTTGGGAATAGCAGAAAAGACGAGGATGATACATCTGAAATAGACGTCAGCAGCAGAATAACAATTATTTTAATAGGAGCCCTACCTGATAATGAGGTATTGTGTTTTTACCATGTCAACAACTATTAGTGTATCATAGCATAGAGTAACATAACATAGCATCAGTGCCTAATTTGTAAAAAAAAAAACATAGGTGCCAGGGCCCTCGTCAAGTGGACACTGCAGCTTGCAACATCCATTGCCCCTGCCAGCGCTGACAATGACAGTACCAACACGACTACTGTCCATCACACTCTGTGACAATTCAGACTATTCCAGGCCCCCAAAGCTATAAGAATTATCAGAAGACACACATCTCCTGAGGCGGAAGCCGGGAGACCATCCGCTCGTTTTAACTTTTTAATACTTTATTGTGATACTGTGATTTTACTCACCCAATCCCTCTCCCTGGGCACTTATTTGACATCACGAACTAGGCATCCCCGCGCAGCGGATCTTAGCGCTGCCGGGGGATACAAAACTTGTTTGCCGCCATTACCAGAGAGCCCTCAGGCCACGCCCACTACCTCAGGCCACGCCCACCCGCCGAAGGCATTTAAAGACGCGCTAACTGCAAGCGCTAGTCAGAAGACACTCATCTCCTGAGGCGGAAGCCGGGAGACCCTCCGCTCGTTTTAACTTTTTAATACTTTATTGTGATACTGTGATTTTACTCACCCAATCCCTCTCCCTGGGCACTTATTCTTTGACATCACGAACTATGCATCCCCGCGCAGCGGATCTTAGCGCTGCCGCGGGATACAAAACTTGTTTGCCGCCATTACCAGAGAGCCCGCAGGCCACGCCCACTACCTCAGGCCACGCCCACCCGCCGAAGGCATTTATAGACGCGCTGACTACAAGCGCTAGTCAGAAGACACTCATCTCCTGAGGCGGAAGCCGGGAGACCCTTCGCTCATTTTAACTTTTTAATACTTTATTGTAATACTGTGATTTTACTCACCCAATCCCTCTCCCTGGGCACTTATTCTTTGACATCACGAACTAGGCATCTCCGCGCAGCGGATCTTAGCGCTACCGCGGGATACAAAACTTGTTTGCCGCCATTACCAGAGAGCCCGCAGGCCACGCCCACTACCTCAGGCCACGCCCCCCACGCTCCCCCTCTCCTATAAACTATGTGCATGTCCAGGACGCGCAGCGGACGAGCGCAGCGGGCGCGCCGTCTGCGTGCCTAAGGCAAGCCCGTCTGCGCCCGTCCGCGCCGGGACCGGGCCCAGGGCCATGCCTCCTGTTCAGAACCATACTGATAGAAGAAATCGGACCTATTCCAGCCAGGAGCTTCTATCACGAAGACCTTGCGTCACATGTACTCCGATTGATCTACATAAGGAAGGTAAAAATTGTCCATCTTGCTCACATGCTTTCGCGTTCTCACGGATTAGAGCTTTCAATATGCCCCTAAACCAACCTAAGATACCAAGCTATGGAAACTTTACTATTAAAGCAGGTCTAATTAATGTCAGGTCTATGGTCAAACACAATGTTCACACAGCAGAGTTCATTGAAAGCCAAAATATCGATCTTCTATTTATCACTGAGACGTGGGCAGATGAAGCATCTGACGCTGATTTGACCCTTGCGATTCCCGACGGCTTTTCCATCTTTAGAGCCGACAGAAAAATGAAACGCGGGGGGGGATTAGCAATCATAGCTAAAGAAGAATTTAAAATCAAAAGTTCCGATAAAGGAAGCAACCCGGATTGTGAAACTTTGACCTTTCAAATTAAGATTACGAACAACTATACGTTTAACGGCCTACTGATATATAGACCACCTAATGCCAAGACGCCTTTAATTGACCTCTTAAGTCCATTTTTAGAATCAAGTGTGTCGAGCCTTGACTATACAATTTTAGGAGACTTTAATATACACTTGGAGAAAAGTTCCGACCCTAAGGTAATCTCATTTAAAGATGAAATGGCAAACTTGGATTTAGAACAAAAAGTACATTTAATTACGCACTACGCTGGCCATACCTTAGACAGTATCTTTACATCATGTCAGAACCTAATTAACATTGACACGCTCATGATTCCGTGGTCTGATCACAAGATGGTCTCCTTTTCATTAGAAATCGCACAAGATACAGGAAGACCTATCGAAGCCATAAAAAAAAACATATCCTGACTGGTCCAAAGTTCAGCCCCAAGCTTTTATTGACACCCTCTGCTCATCCTATCCAACTCTCGATGTAGACAACAACAAAGCCTGTAAACAATTTAACGAGTGGTTGGAGGATGCAGTCCGACTTACAGTCCCACAAAAGAAAGTCACATTCAAAAGAAAGACCCCTTCACAACCATGGTTCTCAGAAGCTCTGAAGGAACAAAAACAGTCATGTAGAAGAGCAGAAAAGAAGTGGAGATCCAACTACGACGCCCAGCAAAAAAAAGATTATAAAGCAGCTCTAGCCAGCTATAGAAAATTAATAAAAACAGAGAAAAGCAAATACTTCGTTCAAAAAATTAACGAGTCAAAAAACTCCAGTAAAACCCTCTTCTCCACTGTTAAAAAACGTTCAAAAATTGAAAACAGCACCTTAGAATAAATGTCGTTAGATTTTTGTAACACACTAGGTGAATTCTTTGTAAACAAAGTATCTTCAGTTTATGATTCTTTCAAAAGCCATAACATAGACATGGCAGATCAGGCTGATCAGGCTACCTCACAACCTAAAAAATTAGGGGAACAATCAGCTCAACCTACATTGTTCCAATTTAGTAAACCAACAGTAGATCAAATCCAGAAGGAACTACTCACCACTAACTCAGGTAGCCCAATGGACCCTTGCCCACCCAAAATAATGCAAATCGGCGCAGAACAATTGAGCCTGGTTTTAGAAAAATTATTCGCTCAAATACTTGGAACCAATACCTTTCCAGATGACTGGAAAAAGATATCAATCAGACCACTATTAAAAAAATCAAATCTAGACTGTGAGGAACCCGGTAATTATAGACCTATAGCTAGGATTCCTTTTTCTTCCAAGATTTTAGAAAAACTTTTAAACAAACAGCTATCCCGTTATCTAATGGATGGAAACTGGCTAGTCCACTCTCAGTTTGGTTTCCGTGAAGGACATGGAACAGAAACTGCTTTAATTACAGCTATGGAAGAACTTAGGAAAGTGCTGGATAACGGAACGAAGACCGCCTTGATATTACTCGACCTATCGGCGGCCTTCGATACGGTTAGTCACGAGATTCTCCTAACTCGTTTGAAAAAAGCAGAAATACATGATTCAGCATGCACCCTCATCGCATCCTACTTAGTAAACAGAACTTTTTCTGTAGAAGTAGGGGTAGCGAAATCTAAATCCTTTAATTCACCATGCGGGGTCCCACAGGGGTCGTCGCTGAGTCCCACCCTTTTTAACTTATACGTGGCCCCCCTTGCAGAAATCATAAGAAGTTGTGGCTTCACTCCAATATCCTTTGCAGACGACACCCAAATTGTGGTGTCCATCAGCAAGGATGTGGAGGACACAGCAGAAAAATTTCAATTATGCATGATACAGGTTAGCCAATGGATGGAAAGAAATTGTCTAAAGCTTAATGGAGACAAAAGTGAGGTGATGATATTAGGGGGTGACACAAACATCTGGTCTCCCGCTTGGTGGCCTAATGACTTGGGTAGATGCCCTAGTTCATCAGAAAAAGTGAGGAATCTGGGCGTCATTCTTGACACCAATCTATCTTTTGAAGCCCAAGCCAGTAAGCTGTCATCAACACTCTGGTATATTTAACAAGCATTGGAAATGCAATAGGTCTCGCATTAGGAAAGTTTGAGCTATTGGTCTTATAAGTGGCATTTTTTTTATTTATGTGTTGTTTTTTAAAATAGCTAAATTAATAGCTTTGTCATTTACAATGCCAATAGTTATAACTTTCGCAAATGTGACACCTATAGCATTTGTAATGCACCATGTTTTGTATTTACGTGACTTAGATGTATTGATATTACAAATAACAATGGCTTTTAACTTTGTTAAATAAATAATACCTAAAAAAATAGATTGTCATTTATAATGGCAATAGCATAAACTTTAGTAAATAACTTTAGTGAAGATTATGTTCAGTGTATTTTATTGTGACGAAAATCCAAGAACAGAAGTGAAATATTAACATCTTTTTTGACATTTGTAATAAAGCTTGAAACATTGAGAGAACATATTTGAACCAGTGATGCTGTGGTGATGCTGAGTGATGCTGTGGGTGCGCTGAGTGATGCTGTGGTTGAGCTGAGTGATGGTGTGAGAGAGTTGAGGGATGGAGACAACATAGCAGAGCGTTTAGAGGGGCCATAAAAAGAAAGGGTACAGAGAGAGAGAGGGGGTAGGGAGAAGGTAAGAGAGACGGCAGTGACAGTGACGATGCGAGGGAAAAGAGAGATGTCGCCATAGCACCCATCAGCCTGTGCCACCTATATAGACCCACACACCCATATGTAAAACTGCGCCGCATTACTTAGGAACCTGCAGTAATAAACATGTATGTCTATAATGCTTGCACATATAGAGAGAGCGTTTCATACGAGACCTGGTGTTTGAAAGCACCTTAATAATTTATCAATAAAATAGGCATTGTAAAATAACAGATGTTGCTTTTACCACTCACTTTACCAACCTCAGAAGGATGACAGGCTCGGTCGGCATTGCCAGGATTTCAAATGGCGACTTTCAGATCACTATATTTGCCAGCAGGGAGTATTCAACTCGCTGTGCTATCTTGCAGACAGCAAGCCAATAAAGCAATGAGCTATACCCAGCCCAGTGGGAAAATGTGACTTTCAGCATTTTCTATGAAAAGTTTATTTCCGTCAGTCATCACCCAATCCATAATTCCGTTATTTAATTAAAAGTGCTGCACCCAGACACTTTAGGAATGTTAACCAGTCATCTTCAGTCGTTTATTGCTGTAGTCCGGCATATAAAGAAGCGACAATGTTGCCCAAGATGAATAAACCTCCCCCAGTGGAAAGATCTTTGTCCTGAGCAGGAAACAAAAAACGCACGGCCTGATGCACACAAGAGTTTTGCAGTCGTAAAATTTGTAATTTGGAAAATTAAAGGCTTTATACACAGCCCTAAATCGCAATGTACGTAAGGTTCATTACAAGACGTAAATAAATGTCTTTGTGACTCACAATGCGTTCTTTGACACATAATATGGATTGATAGGGAAAGGTGGCATAAACTGGGCGTCCCTACTGATTCGAAAATCTTTAATGGGTGTTGGTTCCCCCCCACCAAAACTGGGGGTGCCCATTCACAAAGTGGTCCATGTCTGCGAGCGCCACTTGCATTTTTAAATGTGAGGGTGTGGGGACAGGGGGAAGCATACAGGGGACCCCCAAATGCGCTTCACTTCACTCCCAGGGGCAGAGGCTGAAATCCATAAAATAAAAGAGCATTTTGCGACTGTGACCGCAGGGACGGGGTATGCTGTCCCTCGCAGGCCTCCGTCCCGCCCAGCCCTTTCAGTAGGGTTCAGACTCAATCTGCTGGTGTTGCTGCTTGGGGATTCCGCTTTGCAAACCTGTTGGCAGCTGTGCAAGGCCTTGTTGCACGTCGTCTTGGGCGGGGCCCCACTCGCTGAAGTTTAAACCACCGCCGAGTGAGGCACATGAAATGAGATCTGCTTTTTTACACTGATTTTTAACTGAAAGAGGTGCCACATAATTATAGCATAATTTTTCTTTCTTTGCTGCATAAACAAGTCAACTCTGCCACATAGAAAGAAAGAAAGAAAGAAAGAGAGAGAGAGAGAGAGAAAGGGGAAGGGAGAGAAAGGGGGAGGGAGAGAGGGGGGGAGAGGCGAGAGAGAGGGAGAGAGGGGGAAAGAGAAAGAGAAGGAGAGAGAGAGAGAAAGGAGAGAGGAGAGAGAGGGGGGAGAGAAAGGCGAGAGAAAGGAGAGAGCGAGAGAGAGGGGGGAAAGAGAAAGATAGAGCGAGAGAGAGGGAGATAGAGAGAGGGGGAAAGAGATGGAGAGATGGAGAGAGAGAGAGAGAGAGAGGGGAGAGAGAGAGAGAGAGAGGGGGGAGAGAGAGATGGAGAGAGAGAGAGTGGAGAGAGAGAGAGAAAGGAAAGAGAGAGAGAGTGGAGAGAGAGAGAGAGTGGAGAGAGAGAGAGAGAAAGGAGAGCGAGAGAGAGAGGGGGGAGAGCGAGATGGAGAAAGAGAAAGGAGAGAGAGAGAGAGAAAGGAGAGACAGAGAGAGTGAATGCGCCCTGGTGGGAGCTGCAGCCTTCGCACTATTTCTAAAGAATCTCGTAATGTCATTTTAATTTTCTTCCCTATCTATAGAGTTATTTTGAGTATTTCCCTCGTTTTTTCTATTCCGGTATTTTTAGCTGGGAATATTTTTCTATTCGTGGAGGAAGAAAGAGCTGGCGGGGATGGGTGGGGGGAGGGCGGTGAGGAGAGATGGGGAGGGAAGTGGAGAGACATGGAGGAAGAGGAGGATGAGAGAGAAGCAGACAGACAGACGGAGCGGAGACGGGAGAGAGGAGGGGTGAACACGAGAGGAGACAGAGGGGTGGACGCGGGTTCAAAGGGGGGGGCAAGTGGACAGGCCCAGGAGGTGGACACTGGAGACAGCGGGAAAGAAAAGGGGAGAAAGGACAGAGCGAGAGAGAAAAGATGGAACGGATAGTGGGGGGGGCTAGACCCCATAACTGAGGGTACAGAGTGCGTAGTTACAAGCAGAGGGACGAGAAGTAGGTTAAAGGTGGGGAGAGTAAGTGGGCACAGCCATTTATAACAAAATAATAAACATTGATTAAAATAGAAGGAGACGCGGCAGAGGGCAGAGTATCAGCAGCCACGCCCCCATTTCACTCCTTTAGGATATCATCATCATCCTCGCAAGTAGCACTGTGGGGAGCTATGAGAGAAGGCGCTGAAGACTACTTGAACAGAATGGAGCCACTTAATCAGACAAAAAAGGATCACCCATGGAGCAAGAAATAAGAACAAAGGGGTTTTGACGACAGTCCCCCATGTGGACATCACCCTGAATCAAGCAAGGTCAGGTATTAAAGATATTACGACCCTATGGGCTGGTAGCGGATCCCCACTTGCTGCCCTGGATGCATTGAACATACAAACCAAATGGTTTCCTTTTCAAAACCACAAACGCACATTTTAAATGAAACTCTTTTCACACGTCTATTAGGTTTCACTGTTATTTATTCACACTCTTCGTTTGTCTTACTTTTGTTGATCAAAATTCTGTGTTTACTCTAGTGATGTTACTGAATATTCTATCAATATATCAAATAATTGCTAACTGCGTATGCCTGTACCCAATGCATATTTCAAGGGTCTCTACCATAAAATAAGGAAACATAATAGGTAAATATCAGCACCTAAGAATTCCAATGAGTAGCATAATCCAATACAAGTGTGTCGGGGTGAGCCTGAACAAAGTTAATATTAGCTAAATCTGGGCATAAAAATACAGCTGATGTTTTTGAAATGACATGCACTCCCTATGCTGAGCTATGCTCGGACGTACATACATAACTACCCAGATGGTCTCGCCACCATGATACTGCGTGAGTTTAAAACCTTACAATCTTAATCCCAATGTAAGAACCGTGAACACGTCATGGTCGGCATAGTTAGCTAGTTAGGGCTAGTTCAGCTATCTGAGGCCTAAACATCTGTTCTGAGTAGGTAGAGGCCTTGCTCTGCTACCTACTGCACAATACACTGGGCTCTGTGTTCATCGAGGGGTAGCTCTGCTGTGGGACACCCTGTAGCAGACACAAAAGCGTAACGTTATTACCAATGTAGCGCGACAGTAAAACATAACATTACAAAAGCGCAAAATTAACAAAACAAGGAAGAAAGCAACAAAGGGAAAGAGTAACACGAGAACGAAGGATAGGACAAAGGATAGGATAAATGGCAGATTTAAACAAATGCCGAAGAAATGCGAGAAAAAATAAAAACCAGAATCAACAAAAAAAAAAGGAGAAACACGAGAGACGGCCTGCGGCCGTCAAAGTGAAAGTGGGGGAGGAGAAATGCGATAAATGGCAGATTTAAACAAATGCCGAAGAAATGCGAGAAAAAATAAAAACCAGAATCAACAAAAAAAAAAAGGAGAAACACGAGAGACGGCCTGCGGCCGTCAAAGTGAAAGTGGGGAAGGAGAAATGCGACACGGCGGGAGGGGGCGGAGCAGGGAGAGCGGCATGAGGGTGTGAAGCAGCAGGGGCCTTTGAAGTAAAGCTAAGCTTCACTTCAAAGGTGTGGGAGGAGTGCGGCTGAGGGAACAGATGGCGATTTGATGATGTGCTTGCGCATTGACCTAAAAGCGCACGGGCACAGCACCAAATCGCCACAGTTAGTTAAACTCTGTTTAAAGCCCTATAGTCTCGCTCCGCTCAATGCGCATGCGCATTGATAGGTCACGAGACCTAAAAAATGATAAAAAAGATACTGCCTTATCTACCACAGGATTCGCGTAAGACAGTAGTGACAGCTTTAGCTTTGTCAAGACTGGATTACGGAAATGGTCTATATGCCGGAGCCAGGACAAAAATCATAACTAAATTACAACGTCTGCAAAACGCAGCAGCCAGACTGGTTTTAGGCATACCTAAGTTTGAACCAATCAGTCACAATCTAAAAACACTACATTGGCTGCCAATTGAAAAAAGGGTGGCATTTAAATCACTCTGCCTGACCTACAAGACACTTCAGGGAACAGGATCACAATTTTTGAGATCTCATTTAAAAATATATGAACCAACGAGACTTCTCAGATCCGGCCAATTAAAGCTAATTAGTGTCCCCAGATTTAGACGAGCTAACTGGGGTGGAAGAAGCTTCCTTGTACATGCGGCACGAACCTGGAATAAGCTGCCTCTCGCCATAAAAACTTGCCCATCTCTGGAATCCTTCAGAAAAGAAGTAAAAACCTGGCTATTCTCTGTACCACTCTAGAAACCGTTACCAAGAGATGAGGATCTGTCATAGCGCCAAGACGCCCACGGGCATTCGCGCGCTCTACAAGTTGACAAATCAATCAATCAATTGCTTAGATGGCAGGTATTAATCATTGTTAATGTATCCTGAATGAATAAACAGCTTTTGTTGTGTTCATACCTAAGTTAAGCAGACAGCGCCACCATGTGGCAGACTGTCATAAGCACTGGTGCTGACTATTAAGTGCCAGTGCCGAGCATTGGAAACCACTGGCTCAAATTAAGCACTGCTAGAATACTATAACAAATACAATATATACTGTATTTGATGATGCACCCGCTTTAAGTACTTTGCATAGGAGATATTAGGCCACCGAAACGTAGGTCATACAGTGCTTTAGTACAATACAGTGGCAGATTTGCACTTTGTAGACCTTGTACCTGTGGGAGGTAAATGGTCCTTGTTTATTGTTAACGTTCATCGATCTGATTAACTCCGTCCGGCGACCTGCCAAACAGTCATTTTGCTGTCATGCTTATCTCCTTAATGACTATGGCGGCCTTGATCATTTATATGGGTGCTTCGATAGCGAACCTTTGTACTGTGAAACTACTGGTCTTCCAGGATGAAAGGGGAATGATGTGGACAGAGACTGTGTTTCATTGTGGTTCAACAGCGAATTACAGGGCCCATCCGTTCTTGGTCTTCGGTTGGCATGTAGACCCTTTCTTAACATGGTGCAGTTTGCTATACCTTCTATTCCTGTACCTTCTAACTCTGACAAGCTCCTCTGCCTTGAATTTCAATATATCGCTACGGTAAATATATGTGGATTCAAGTAAAGTAAACCAATACAAACTTACCTTCAAAATATCGAATTTCAAATATAGAATTACCAAAATATTAAAGTCAAAATATAGAATGGACAAAATATCGAATGGACAGAATATAGTGGTGAAAAATATCGAATTGAAGGTAAGTAATTTAATATTGAATAGTAATTTTTACCCCTATGCTATCCAACGCTTTCCCTACTGTTGCACTCTCTGGAGTGGGAATAGTAATTTTTACCCCTACGCTATCCTATGCGTTCCCTACTGTTGCACTCTGTGGAGTGGTAATAGTAATTTTTACCCCTATGCTATCCAACGCTTTCCCCACTGTTGCACTCACTGGATTGGTAATAGTAAATGTTATATTTATTATTTCATTAAATTTAAATTACTTTTAAGACATTTAAAAAAATGCAACATTTTGTCTAACTATATTTTTTAAAACTATCTTTAAAACTATATTTTTGATCCGATATTTCTGTACTTATCTGTTTGTAGATAGGAATTCGATATTTTTGCATTCTATATTTTTTCTTCTATATTTTGGTAATTCTATATTTGTGAATTCGATATTATGTCAGTGATCCCATTATCACACCCTAGACAGAGACTCTTCTTAGGCAAATCAGTACTGACCCTGCTTCTCATGGGTAGAGTCCATTTGAACTTCAGGGCAAAGCCCCCATTATTTTTCATCACCCATACCATTCTAGACGGAGATCCTTCTTATACAAATCATTACTGACCCTGCTCCTCATTGGAGCGACTAGACAAAAAAGAGTCAAAACAGTGGGACAAGGATCAGAATGGCGGTGAGTGCTAAACACTGCCCAGCTATTTCACAATAGGGCAGAAGGGAAGGCAAAGCAGAGAAAGTTACTCTGGATTTCTAAGTGTAGTTGAACAGTGTGTCTGAACAAGTTTATGAGCCGGCAGAAAACCTGAACAACCTAGGTTTGGCGAAGGAGAATGACCAAAAAGACAATCCTATGTAACAACGTATAATTCACAACAAGGAAGTGATATATTTTCCTGGTTGTGACTTACTCATTGCTAATACTGCATGGGCTGGTTGTAGAAGGGAATGGAGTGCAGGCATGTATCTTTATCAGATATTTAGCCAGATGCCAACATAATGAGAAAAACGTTCTGAGTAGCTAGTCTCTGATACAGAATTAGGCAAACTTGTAGCACACTTATGTGGCAGATATAAAAGCCCCTAACACCACCAGAGTGTCACTTTTTTGATGCTTCTGTGGCGTTGCACCATTCCCCATATTTACAAGGTGGCGCTAATCCACTTAGCGTGGCTTACGGCCACCTTATAAATATATCCCCTTACCACCGCGTGTGCTGTGGCAAAGGGGCAGGCAATGGGGGTTGCTGTGGGCATTCTATCACAACTCCCATTGCCTTTTGACACTTCCCCAGATTTACAACAACAAAAACTAAGGTCAGGTAATACCTGGTCTTAGAATGACAATGCGAGGAGCAATTATTAATCTCCTTGTTTTATGCTCTTACCGCACACATAAAAAGAGCCAATCGCCATTATTGATTGTTTATCTGCTAAATGGTGTACCTTCTGCACATAAACAATTGTTGCAAGGGTGCCAGCGCTTGCGCTAGGCAGCTTTTTTAGTGCCAGCGCTAGGGGAAACTCAGGGGGCGCAGTTGCCAATGTGATGTAACATTGCACTCTGGCACTTTCTTGTAACTGTACCCCTATGTGTCCAATAAGTGAGTGTGGACCTTTTAGCATGGAGATACAATACAGACACAAAATGAAGTTGGACCTGTATATAAAGGATATATGACGTTACAACGCATGCTTTTACAACGCATGCTTTTACAACGCAGTTTTTACAATGCATACTTTTACAACGCATAATGCTTTTAGGCGCTGGATAGTGAATAGTTTAATTTACTATTCCAACTCCAGTCCCCGTGGATAGTAGGGAAGGTTATTGGATAGTAAATTAACCTATTCCCTATCCTAGAGCGCCCCCCAGAGCAATGCGTTGTAATAGTTTGCGTTGTAAAAGTTGCGTTGTAATGGTATGTCGTTGTAAAAGTTTCGTTGTAATGGCTCTATACCGTATATAAATCCAAAGGCGATGCCAGTCCGGATGTTGATATTCAGTGTGTTGGAGTAGCTGCAGGATGTGTTTAATGAAGGAACCTGCAGGGTTTTCTGCGCTGAATTAAACTGATGCCCGTTGAGCCTACAATAAAGCAAGACGACTGCTCAACACATTTACAGATATTGCTTGAGGTTGAGCACGATGCCAAAGTTGGTATCTGAAAAGCTTCAAGAGCATAAAAGACCTCTGATCACTGGGGATATTGAGAAATCCAAACAAGTTGGCAATTTCCCAACGTATACGCATCACAGTATTTCTTGTTAAAATGTTTGAGAAATAAAGATTAATAATCTTCAAAAGGGCTATGCAATAACCATGAAAAAAGTTTTCTCAAGGTGGCTGCTGTCATGTTTGGTTTTATGTAAGTTGATGAAAAAGAGAGTTAATTTTGGTTGGTATGAACAGAAGCAGCAACGTTATGACACTGAAAACATACTTTTTCTTTGCTTACATTGTATAATGACCTATCCTTATCATTTAGGTAGATATGAAACGTAACACACGTGTAGAGCCCCTCGCTCTCACATTGAGGCTTGACAAGGTCTGACATTTCTTGTGCGTAATAAATACAAAAATCCAGTCCTCCATCAGGTCAACAATATGCTTTTAATCTGAGAACTTATTTTTGCAAGTTGTAGCAAGTAGAGTTTGTGGAAAATCAGAAGTGGGTATTAAGTTCCTTAGGTATGTTTTGGGGCCGGGAGGGTTTCCTTTCAGAAATGCTGAATGAATGTGGGGCATGTATCACTTCCTAATTGCTAGTAACTCAAGCTTTCCATTTAATGTAGGCATTTTAAGATGCTTACAGTGTCGTCTAAACAGAGCCTAACTTTTTTTAATGTATGACAATGCAAGGAACAACTTTTGTGAGCCATTAGTGTTGTTGGAACTCGTATGTAGGCTCCTGTTTGCAGGACAAGTTAGGTTGTCAATTGATTTGCACCTTCTTTTTAAAATAAGAGGCTGATAATAATGTTGTTCCCCCAAATATAAAATGGCATATTGTAGGTATTTATCATGAAATTATGGTTGGTTGGCTCTAGAACAAAGTGCAAAGATGGAGTCCAATATAGCCCTGTAAGCTTAAAGTACTACAAGAGATAGGTCAATAGACGAACTTGCTGGTGCTTGTCTGTTCTCCATGCAAACGTAATGTTTTATGCACAGCAGTCAATGCTTGTTAATTGCAGGGTAATCTACATCCACCTAAAATTACTTTTTAGCCAACATTTAGATTTCATTCTCAACATTGACCCATACCAGAACACAGGGAGGTTGTCTGATCAGTGGGGTGACGTGAGCAAACCTGTTGCCTAATAAGTGCCTTCATCTATGAGTAGGACCTGAACATCAGGTAGATAAAGAATGCATTGCCAAAAGGCAGGTATGAGACTATCCTAATTGCTGCCTATGTCAGAGTGATATACTTTGCAGATGTATGAGAGTTTGTTTATTTAATTTATTTAAAGAATTATAATACGCAAAGTGACCCCAAACATCATCTCTCCACAGGAGGATTTGTGTATAACAGTTTTCAAGATCACTAATGCTCTACATGAAATAATTAACATGATCTCCTTTCCAGATTGTGTACTTCACTGCGACGTTCCCCTTCATCATGCTGTTGATATTGCTAATCCGCGGAGTCACTCTGCCGGGAGCCGGGGCCGGCATCATGTTCTTCCTGTATCCCGACATCACACGGTTGGCAGATCCGCAGGTAAGCAGTGGGTAATTTCCACTGTTGTTATAAAAGTGCATGTTCTTTCCAGAGATCAGATGGAGAATCTAGAGGACTTGTGCTAGAATATAAAGAAAAGAAATCGAGGCTTGTTCAAGGGCAGGCGAAAAAAGCAGCCACTTCTGATTTCATAAATTGCAAAGGGGATGCCAGTGCTGAGGGATGATGTTACGTTGGCAAATTGACTCTTTTCCCTTCAAGGGCAAGCGCCCTGGTAGCTGCGTTAAGTGAAATGTAAAATCCCTTGCTGACACTTGGCATCGGCAGTGATACACAAAAAGGCCTAAGCCCTGTGGTATGGATGGGGCGCACTGCCAAAGGTCAGACACTGTCTGAAATAGGATACTGTACTAACGATGTGGATGAATACTTATCTTTGGGGGTGTTTGATCAGAGAAGTGACGGGCCGTTTGAACTTGCATCTGTGCATAACTCACCCAACTCTTTATGCTTGTACGAATGAAAACTTACCCAGCAATCAATGGACAATTAACAATCTGCCAACACCATTAAGCTACGAAATGCAAGCTGATCTTTTTTATTGGCCAGCCTGTCGCGGATGACACTTGAGCTCTAAATGGATCCTGCTAGAGAAGGGAGATTTATAATACATTGGTCTTCCAAGGTTCAGCTACGAGGTAGTTATTCAGATATTGAAGGGGCACCGGATACAGAGGCCTCATTAGTGCATAAAGTGGAAAAATGGGTGCATGTTATTCTGTATTGATTACTCTATTTAAAAGCTGTAAAAAGTCTGCATTTAAATCGAACATATTTGTTACAAATGAACTCATCATGAAAAAATCTCTGAAAGTTTAAGTAAACCTCAAACTCCCTTATAATAAGTAGTCTAGGCTTATTGTCATCAAAGCTAGATTGTAATGGAAATGTCAAACAATAAAGTCAGATGAAATTATCATAAGATCTCTCAGCCCAATGAGCTAATACTCATCCTTCTGGCTTGATTGCCCCAGACTAGACCCAATGTCCCACTTTTCAGCATAAATAGTGGGATATATGTGTACCGTCACACCCCAAGTGGAGCTGCCTGATCCTACTATAGATGCCACCAAACATGTTTAAAATACTAAAGGGCATATTTACAAGGGCATTGCGCCCCGAGAGTGCTACTTTTTCCGATGCTCCGATGGCGCTGTGCCCTGTGTCATATTTAAAAGGTGACGCTGAGCCACTTTGCATGGCTTAATGCCGGTCTTGTAAATAGTATCCTCCTCGATGCAGTTTTTTGCCGCAAAGGGGCATACAATGACACTGCTCCAGATTTACAAGGATCTGTAAATCTGAGGCAGCTCCAAAAACGTACGCCTCCCCACGGGAGGTGTAAGAGTAGCGCAATAAGGAGATATCCTTTTATTTCTCCTCTTTTTGCTCTTGCTATGCGTGCTGCATTTTGCAGCACACATAGAAGGAGAAAAACACCATTGATGATTGCTTTTGTGCAGGAAAGTGTCTCTTCCTGCACAACTACAATCATGCCTGCAACGCAGGCACCCTTGCACCATGGTGCAAGAGTACCTATGCTGACACTAGGCTCCTTTTTTTGCGCCGGTGCAGGGTTAAGTACAAGAATGGACCGTATTGTCATACATACGGCAAATTCTATCACTTAAAAAATTACGCAGCTCGGCGCAGCAAAATTGCCTCCCTACATCCCCCCCTTTGGTGGAATATACTATTCTATCCTTCTGGTTCAGGTGTGACCACAGAAAGCCTCATCCACTGCAAATGAGAAAGAGCTTGTTATATTATTGCTACTCCTGCAATCTGTCTACA
Source organism: Lissotriton helveticus (assembly GCF_964261635.1). NCBI lineage: Eukaryota > Metazoa > Chordata > Amphibia > Caudata > Salamandridae > Lissotriton > Lissotriton helveticus. The sequence continues at coordinate 1,225,204,937 of NC_136070.1, read as the reverse complement.
ATCAAATGTGATGCTAAACCTAAGACATAGTAAGGCAACGCAAGTAAGCACTTTTTACAGTGGTCAAAGGGCGTGTGATGTCACTTCACTACCTCTTGCTTTGTTGTGAATTTAAATGTACCTGCACAACGTAAACGACTGGAACCAACTTTCCATGCAAAATTGGGCTGAGCCAACAGCTGTTGTACCATTCGTGAGGCCAAACCCAATCAATTTCCAATGGAGCACAATTAATCCTTAGAAGATAGAAGACTTCTGTCTTTTACGAGGTCCAAAGGACCTGAAGCTCTTTTCCCAAGTTTTTAACAGACTGACACATTCTTCTCTTTACTTCATGAAAACAAAAAGATGTCAACATAATGCAATACACAACTTTTCTCTGCTTGATTCTTGATTGAGGACAACCATTCAAAAATGTACTATTTTCTTCAGAGAAGACGCACGGTACTGAGAATCCCATGGCCATAGTTCAGTCCACAAACCACTTGTCCACAGGTTCCACTTCTAGCACTTAGGGATATGAAGCTGCATCTATGGAAACCTGACAGCTAATTTGATTTTGCACTTTGTAATTTGCATTGTCAGTTTCAGAACACGTCAAACCAGGGACTGCATGGAATCAAGGTAGTTTGGTTGAATATACTGTTTTGCTGCTCATTTCATTGCTAACAATACCCTGATGGATTTCCTGTGACTCAGTGTGTTATCTGCACCTTCTCCCACAGCCCACATCACTGGCATAGCTTACCATAGTTTGTATTTACATTTATAGTTGTATCACCACTCTGGTGCTATTCCCCCTTACCAGTGGTTGTTGCTGTTCTTGGAATCCTTTTTTATTTTTACAGAGTTTTATATAGCGCGAACTTGACCCAAATTGGATATCAGAGCGTTTTACATAGCACCAGTTGCATTACATGAGGACACATTCATTTTTGTTAAGCATGGGGAGATTAAGTGATTTACCCAGAACCACAGGATCTTCAGTGTCATTGCCGAGACTCAAAACCAGTTCCCCAGATTTGAGGTTGACCGCCCTAGCCGTTAGGTCAACTGCTCTCCCTTATCTCCTTCTCACACCTTCATTGTTTGAATTCCAAAGTAAGGGTCAGTGAGGAAGAGAAGACAGTAATCAGCATGAAGAGAAGCAGCAAAACTACTGGGCTCAACTCCATGTGCCAGTTAGATTAATGACATCCAAGGGCATGTGTCCTGATCATACATAAGCCATGCTGCCCTCCCAGCCCCGAATATAACATGCCTGTTTCTACGGCATCCAAATATTTGAATATCTGTCTTTGCTATTCACTGCTGTAAGTTAATCCTTATTGAGGTTTCTTTATCTTTGGTAGCCTGTCTTCAAGTGCGCCCTAAGCATATTCCCAACAGGTTGTTTCTTTACTGTCAAGTATGTCTCCATGTGCGAGCCAGCATAGCACAAGGCTGACCTGGAACCTTTTCCCATTCTACTACGCACCCTTTGAGCCAGTGACTCTGCATCCGTCCACAAAAACATGCCTTCTTGTCCTCTTTGATCTTTTTCTTCCTTGTTCTTATTCATGGTCACTGAACCTTTGGCTATACTCTCTCGACTTTTTCCACTTGCAGCCTTCAAGTCTCTGTTCCTTTCACCTGTACAGTTTTCATAAAACTCTCACCTCCATCCGATTGGTTACATCCACCATTTTGTTTGCATCTGCCTTTCTCCACTGCTCTTTAAGATTGTTGTGGGTGTGTCGTTCCTGCGAGATTGAGTGCTCTTATTGTTGGGATTCCTCTTCTTGTCTGTGATCAGGGACTCCTTCTGACACGTATTGTCCTCTTTCTCATATATCACTTATCAACCTTAAGCTGCCTTTTCCCTCCACTCATCCTTGCTAAGGAGCTTTCCTTTTCTAGCTACATTAACCCACATGTCTTTTCCTTCGGTTGGATCTTCTCTCATGATTTCCATAGAAAATGTTCTTCTCACTACCTATAATCATGCTCTCCGTCCCAATCTGCTCTGATGGAGACCCGAGCAGACTGAACACTGTCACTTCCTTCTCTCTGCACTATCTCTTCTCCTCTTCCTCCTTGATACTCTCCCTTATTCATCTCTGTCCTGCGACAGTCTTTGGTCTTCTCGACCACCTTCTGATACAAGCGCTTTTCTCCTTGCCTGGATGAATAGCGCATCATGTTCTGCGCTTCTTCTTGATGCCGCATAAGCCACTTCAGGTTCTACATCTTCTTCTTCCATTCCGGAAGTGGATGCTTGTGCTAATTCTCCTCTAGATGCCCCAGACCTAGAGTTGTGCTGGACCTTCTAGAGGAGTTGGGGGTCTACTGATAGCCATTTGTATGGAAGGTAAAATGAGTGTGCATAACCATCTTTGGGGGAGGGGCAACTTTTGTCCTTGAGAATTTGTTGTAATCTAGCAAGTGATTAATGCACTCTCCCTATGGTTGCCCCCTGCTCTGCTGCTTGGCCTACATGATGTGATCGGAATGTTCAGAGGGTTTGATTGTAAGAAGGAATCCGTTTGGTGTGAAGGGCTGAGCAGCGAAGTGGCTGCTCCTGGTGGGGCCTATAATATGGATCTGAGCTGAAGAATAAAGCTGTGATCCTGAACTAGACCTCTGGACCACGTATCATTCTTTCAACCGTAACACTGGCGACGATTTTAAAGAACCTGCGTGCTACTTCTAAGGTGAATGGACTTTCTACACCAAAGAAACTAATGGAACTTCAAATAAGGGAACTAGAACCTTTGGATTTGATGAAACCTGGTATTCCCAAGGCCCCACCAGTGACCATATCAACGGTCGCCCTACCACGAAAGTGCCAGTTTCCCCTTGGACTTTCTTGCTGGTACTAAGAATTGTTCCCAACACAATATGCCCTTTCATCAATGTCTGTCTCTGGTTTTCTGAAGCTACAGTGCCTGTGTCGATGGGTAAGAGCGTCTGGGAGCCCTCACCGTGGCATGAGAGAAGCCTGTTCTTGCTTGTGGGCTCTATTCTCTCTTCGTCACTGTCAGGAGGAGGAGCAATGATTTATTTAGGTGTTTTGTGCCCCCAGAGTCTGTGTGCCCCCTGGCTATACATCAGGCCCGGTACCAGGAATTTTTATTTGGGTGGGCCAAGGGTGCTTTCGGGTGGGCCACTACGGCCCAATTTGTCGCTTCTGGAGGTAGTCTACAAGCCATAGATTATATCATATCTACTTGCAAACAGTCACCAAAATGCAAGGATTGCTTCTGTGTGTATACAGAGCATGTGGAGAGTTATTTATTGGGGCCCCACCACTAACCTCTTTCTCTGTAGATACCTTTGCTACCATCCTCCAACAGTGCACTCTGTGGTAAATACTTTCTATATCTTTTCCCCTCTACCACTGCATCAGAATGTCCTGTGACATCATGGAATGTTTAAGTGCCTGACTGTGGCTACAGAGTCAGTTAGTCATCTCAGGCTGAGGAGCTGGTAGCTCGCTCCTGGTGGGGTTTTCTCCTAGTATCTTACTATCCTGTAACCTGCCACCTAACTACCTGCTAATAAAGAGGGATCTTCTACTACACCGGGACCACGCATCATTGTTTGTGTACCACAATTTGGCGACGTTTCTTGGACTAACCTATGCTACAAAGAAGGAATACTGGAACTCAACTATAAGGAAACCAAGGACTGTCCTAAATTCAAGTAAGTTTAATTTCTGGAAATCAGAGAAACGCCCAGTAAACCCCACCAGCGTCCTTTTCAACCTGGACAGCCTGCAACCTGAGTGTTCGTGCTGTTAGAGAGTCAACTGCCATCTCTCTGTCATCTGGAGACTGTCTGTTTCCAGCTATAAGAGCCACTGTCTCAACAGGCTTGATCACCCTGTTGTGCCATCCGGTCTTCGTGTGTGCATTGACAGTTCACTTTTATTACGACCACTGTGTATATTATGTGGTTTCACACAGTGTGGGCATATCTTTCGAGCACTATTTGTGTTTACTCTTATAGTGGTGCCCTGGCACTGACAATACACTCTCAAGCACAGCAACCTTCATCTGTGAAGTCACGTTTTTTTTTTTTTTGTTGGTTTTTGAGGAATTTTGCCCTGAGTCGTACTCAACGTATTCAAAGTATTGTTGGAACTTTGCCGTTTTCGCAGCTATAAGGATGAGTGGCCGCCCCTCCATCACTTTTGTACAGACATCCTTCAATTTGGAAATGCACACGGGGCACATGTGCAACTTTGAAGGTGCGAGTGGCCGCCACTCTATCACTTTAGTGCCGACATCATTCAATTTGGAAATACACACGGTACACACGTACAACTTTGAAAGTGTGACTGGCCGCCCCTCCATCACCGTTGAGCTGACATGTTTAAATTTGAAAATGCGCACAAGCCGCGCACATCTTACCTCTTCACGAGCGGCAACCCGTCATATCTCTATGACGTCTGTCTTTGTTCCTCTTGCTTTGGCTGCTCTCAGGAGTCTTGGACCAGCAACGTGCCTTGAGCCATTCGGTGTGCGTCATGCGGACGTGCCGCCATTTTGGGATTGCAATTGTTTTGACAGTCTGCGGCAGCTTCATGTACAGTATTTCCCGCAAAAACGTTGCCAACCACAGCGTAATTTTCAATAAAGATACATGAAGATACATGAGTCAAGCAATATTGGCATATCGACTCACAGTTTCATTGGTGCCTGTTCTGGGACTGTCGGAGTCGTCACTTCTGACTAAGTTACTCTTCCTCTCCTATGCAGACGCAAGGACTGTGGATGTCAAATTTAAACGAACTCTTGCAGCTGTCTTCTTGTCCTAGTTGGAGGTTGCCTGCACGTCAACCCACTTTGGTTCCTGGTGTGAAGTTAATCATCAGAGTTTATGGACAATCCTGGCTAAGAAGATCTCGGGTGAGAAATCGATCACCGGAGCTAAACTCTTGTTTTTTTTTTTTTTCTTCATATGCTTATGCTTCACCTTGTATCTCAGTGAAAGTTGTGGATTAGTGTGTGTGGTGAACATAATGGATTGTTCCTTCTTTCTTTGGGAAGTTCTTCATGTGTTTTTTCCCATGGTGTATTTATGTCTCTTGCCGTGGTAGTTGCATTGACCTACACCTAGTGTTACAGAGAACTCTCTCTAGGTGGTCTAGTTCTTTATGTTGTTCCCTTCTGTGGGGAGTTTGATTTCCTAAGGCGACATCTTAACCCTACGGTGTACCCTTAATTAGGGGAGGGTGTTGGGCTAGTCTATGCCATATTTTGAAACTAGGGCGATGTTGTACCTTATGGAGTACCCTATATATATAGGGGACGTTGTAGTCTTGGTCTCACAGTGAGTGTATCCTGTGTTTCACCCTGCTTGAGCAGCTAGGGTGTTTGTGCCTAATCAATGCCCCATCCATGTACTAAGAGTTAGTACTTATGGTGTACCCTTACTTAGGGGAGGTTGTGGGGTTGTGCTGCCAGTCAGTACCTACATTTAGGTTCCTAGGGTCATCTAGTTACCCTTTGAAGAAGTTATGTTGCACACTTTTTACGTGGTGTACCCTTTTATTTGGGGAGGTTGTCTACATGTAACTAATTTGTTCAAAAGTTTCAAGGATTAGTATTCTTTGTGTACCCTTTTCTGGGGAAGGTGGTGTGCGTGGTCAGCGCCGCCATTAAGTGATGTTACGTTGAACATTTTCCACATTGTTCAATGGTGTACCCTTTTGTTAGGGGAGGTTGTCTATGTTGGTCTAAATTGCATCACTATATGTGGGTAGTCGGGGTGCGTTGTCAGCGCTACCTCTTGGTGTAGTTGCGCCACTATTGTCAGTGTGTAGCTACTGTGTACTTTGTACCAGGGGTGTTAGTTTCCTCTGGTGTACCCTTTTCTGGGTAGTTGTTTTGTTCCACAGTTTAAAGGTTGCCTTTCTTGGTGTACTCTTGAAGGGGAGGTTGTTAGTGCACGTCATGCACTAGTCTTTATTGCAAGGCTTTCCTTTTTTCTGTGTAGGTTGCTAATTCATCTTATTGTGCTTACTTCCACCTGCACACATTTTGTCATTTAGTTGTTACACCCTACTTGGTTTTACCAGGATCGCTACCTTGTTTTATTAAGGAGGGTGGATGGGCATGTTATGCAATTGGCATTCTTGTGTTTTGTCCAACCATAACCATTTGTGCATCTTATGAATATCTTTCTACATGCCTCTTTTAATTGTCCTTTGTTTCTGCTTTCACTCTTGAGTTTCCTGCTTTTCAAATTGTCTCTTTGACTATCTCTTGTGTCTACAGTCTCCTCTGAATTCTTCTACTCCATCTTTACTTCTTACTTGCTGTTGTTCGCTAACGGAAGAGGATGTGTGGTAAATACTTTCTATATCTTTTCCCCTCTACCACTGCATCAGAATGTCCTGTGACATCATGGAATGTTTAAGTGCCTGACTGTGGCTAGAGAGTCAGTTAGTCATCTCAGGCTGAGGAGCTGGTAGCTCGCTCCTGGTGGGGTTTTATCTTTGTATCTTCCTATCTTGTAACCTGCCACCTAACTACCTGCTAATAAAGAAGGATCTTCTACTACACCTGGACCACGCATCATTGTTTGTGTACCACACACTCCATCTCTCTGTAGCCTCTCCCCACATGACCTCCTCCTCAGACATCCTCACTACCACCCTCCACCAGTGCCCCTCATCTCTCCGTATCTCCCCCCCCCCACTGACCTCGGATTCCCTCACTGCTACCCTCAAACAGTGCCCTTCATCTCACCAAAGCCCCTCCCCTAATCCTTCACTACCACCCTCCAACTGCACCCTCCTTTCTCCAAAGGCCTTCCTCCTTATTACCTCCTCCTTGGATTCCCTCATTGCCACCCTCGACCAGTGCCCATCATCGCCCCATAGCCTCGCCACCTATCGACCTCCTCCGCGGATTCCCTCATTGCGACCCTTCCACAGTGCCCCTCATCCCTCCGTAGCCCGTCCCCCAATGACCTCCTTCTCGGATCCCCTCATCGCCACCCTCCAACAGTGACCCTCATCGCCCCAAAGCCCCTCCCCCCTCATGAACTCCTCCTCCCATGCCCTCACTGCCACCCTCCAAGTGCCCCTCACAATCTTTCCCTAGCCCCTCCCCATGACCTCCTCCTTGGATTCACTAATTGCCACCCTCCACCAGTGCCCCTCATCGCTCCGTAGCCTCTCCCCCTCATCACCTCCTCCTCAGACTCCCTCACTATCACCCTCCAACAGTTCACGTCATCTCTCCGTAGCCCCCATGACATACTCATTGGATTCCCTCATTGCCACCCTCCACCAGTGCCCCTCATCATTCCATAGCCTCTCCCCATATTGACCTCCTCCTCGATTCCCTAATTGTCACCCTCCAACAGTGTCCTTCATCTCTCTGTAGCCCCTCGCTCATATTCAATTAAATTTGTTGTATAGCGCTACTCATAGTGTAGGGCGTCACAGTACTTACATCATGCAGAGACAATGAATCATACAAGTATGTAAATCAGTCTATAGGGAATGTCACATAAGCCAATGAGGATTACAAGGTGTAGGTATCACATGTCATCCATACTGGTGGGCAGCATGTTTTAAGAGGGGTTGGTCTGGAAACACAGGACTTAAAGCATACCCCAGTGGTTGCGGGGTTGGCTTTACTGATTAAAATGTATTTCTGCCAAAACAAACTCTTTATAGCAACATTAGAGTAATGAAAGACAGGGTAAATTCTAACTATATTGCAACACAAAAAAAATTACGTTCAAATGATACCATCCAGGTTTGTATGCAGCTCTTTGATGTCAGTTCATAGGTCACTGTCCTATTTTAGGATTGTAACTTCTGTACTGCAAGTAACCCACTGAGCTATCCACATAAATACAGTTTATCTGCATTTAAAAACTTAGCAACAGACAAAATATTGCTATCCAGCAGGATCCTTAATCACCAGTTATCTGGACATTTTAGTCATTTTGTCTTGCATCCGTCATGATAACGATACGATATAAAATACACAGCATACACGAAGTATATGTCATGCTGGGCCCTCATAGATTTTTAAAAAAGTAACTAATATACACACATCCTGGAAGCATACATCTAGCAGGGATTTTGCAGATTAAAAAAAAAAACCAGAACAAAAGTAACACATTCTCTTAACTGCTCCGTTTAAACTCTGTGGCACTGCACAGCCTGATCTCATAAACCGCTGAAAAGGATATATCCAAGCAGTAGGACAGTGCGCCCACATTACCCGGTGCCAGAGTTCTCCCCTTCGCCATGCCGCCTGCACAAGTGGGTGGGGACAAACCCACCTTCCTAAAAGGAGATGTGTGATTGGGGGTGCCTGTGAGAAAAAGCCCAGGCCCATCACCCAACTCCTAGAAAAGTAAGAAAAATAACGTTCAGATGAACGTTTTAATTGCTGTGGCCATTTTCTGTTGCCCCCCTGACGTCAGGGTCACGGTCCACCCTGCCACCCACTTGAACCGGGCCTGCTCTACATGGGTGTGCCAGTAATTGCTGAACTTTCGAAATTCATGACAGAAAGAGAAATACGGCTGGAAAGTGGTATCCAGAAAGCCAGGGTGAAGATGTGGCACTTGAAGGTGCTTCATATGGAGCCTGTAGTGCTTTTACATGACATTTTACCTCTGCGCCTGTTAAGAAACAAGCATTTGCAATGCATAAGGTCTCGCATTAGGAAAGTTTGAGCTATTGGTATTGTAAATGACACATTTTTTATTTATGTGTTGGTTTTGAAAATAGCAAAAATTATAGCTTTGTCATTTACAATGCCAATAGTTATAACTTGTGACACCTATAGCATTTGTAATGCAATATGTGTTGTATTCACGTGACTTAGATGTATTGATATTACAAATAACAATGGCTTTTAATTTTTTTAATAATTAATACTTAAATAAAAGTTATTGTAATTTATAATGGCAATAGCTTAAACTTTTGTAAATAACTTTTGTGAAGAATATGTTCAGTGTATTTTATTGTGACGAAAATCCAAGAACAGAAGTGAAATACTAACCTCTTTTTGTGACATTTGTAATAAAGCTTGAAACATTGAGAGAACATATTTGACCCAGTTGTTGTTGAATGTTTGCACAGATTGATGCTGTGGTGGCGCTGAGTGATGTTGTTGTGGCGACTAGTGATGCTGTGGCATTCAATGATCCTGTGGTAGCGCATAGTGATGTTGTTGTGCCCCTTAGTGATGCTGTGGTGGTGCTGAGTGATGCTGTGGTGATGCGATAGATAGAGTGAGTGGGATAGATAGATAGAGTGAGGGCGATAGATAGATAGAGTGAGGGCGATAGAGAGATTGAGTGAGCGAGATAGATAGATAGATAGATAGATAGATAGATAGAGTGAGGGCGATAGGTAGATAGAGTGAGGGCGATAGATAGATAGCGTGAGGGCAATAGATAGATAGAGTGAGGGCGATAGAGTGAGGGCGATAGATAGAAAGAGAGATAGAGTGAGGGCGACAGATAGAGTGAGGGCAATAGATAGAGTGAGGGCGATAGATAGAGTGAGGGCGATAGATAGAGTGAGGGAGATAGATAGATAGATAGATAGATAGAGTGAGGGCGATTAGATAGATAGAGTGAGTGCGATAGATAGATAGAGTGAGGGCGATAGCTAGTGAGGGCAATAGATAGATAGATAGAGTGAGGGTGATAGATAGATAGTGAGGGCGATAGATAGTGAGGGCAATAGATAGATAGAGTGAGGGTGATAGATAGATAGTGAGGGCAACAGATAGATAGAGTGAGGGCGATAGCAAGATAGAGTGAGGGCGATAGATAGAGTGAGGGCAATAGATAGATAGAGTGAGGGCGATATAGTGAGGGCGATAGATAGAGTGAGGGCGATAGATAGAGTGAAGGCGATAGATAGAGTGAGGGCGATAGATAGAGTGAGGGCGATAGATAGAGTGAGGCCGATAGATAGATAGAGGGCGATAGATAGATAGACAGATAGAGTGAGGGCGATAGATAGAAAGAGAGATAGAGTGAGGGCGACAGATAGATAGAGTGGGGGCAATAGATAGAGTGAGGGCGATAGAGTGAGGGCGATAGAGTGAGGGCGATAGATAGAGTGAGGGCGATAGATAGAAAGAGAGATAGAGTGAGGGCAACAGATAGATAGAGTGAGGGCAATAGAAAGAGTGAGGGCGATAGAGTGAGGGCGATAGAGTGAGGGCTATAGATAGAGTGAGGGCGATAGATAGATAGATAGATAGATAGAGTGAGGGAGATAGATAGATAGATAGATAGAGTGAGGGCGATTAGATAGATAGAGTGAGGGCGATAGATAGATAGAGTGAGGGCAATAGATAGTGAGGGCAATAGATAGATAGATAGAGTGAGGGTGATAGATAGATAGTGAGGGCAATAGATAGATAGATAGAGTGAGGGTGATAGATAGTGAGGGCAATAGATAGATAGAGTGAGGGCGATAGCAAGATAGAGTGAGGGCGATAGATAGATAGAGTGAGGGCGATAGATAGAGTGTGGGCGATAGATAGATAAAGTGAGGGCGATAGATAGCCAGATAGAGTGAGGGCGATTAGATAGATAGAGTGAGGCCGATATATAGATAGAGTGAGGGCGATAGATAGATAGATAGATAGATAGATAGATAGATAGATAGATAGATAGATAGATAGATAGATAGATAGATAGACTGAGGGCGATAGATAGAGTGAAGGTGTTAGATAGATCGATAGATAGATAGATAGATGGATAGATAGATAGATAGATAGATAGAGTGAGGGCGATAGATAGAGTGAGGGCGATAGATAGAGTGAGGCAGATAGATAGATAGATAGATAGATAGATAGATAAATAGATAGATAGATAGATAGATAGATAGATAGATAGATAGATAGATAGATAGATAGAGTGAGGGCGATTAGATAGAGTGAGGGCGATAGATAGATAGAGTTAGGGCGATAGATAGAGTGAGGGCGATAGATAGAGTGAAGGCGATAGATAGATAGATAGATAGATAGATTGATAGATAGATAGATAGATAGATAGATAGAGTGAGGGCGATTAGATAGATAGAGTGAGGCCGATAGATAAAGTGAGGGCGATAGAAAGAGTGAGGGCGATAGAGTGAGGGCGATAGAGTGAGGGCTATAGATAGAGTCAGGGCGATAGATAGATAGATAGATAGATAGATAGATAGATAGATAGATAGATAGATAGAGTGAGGGAGATAGATAGATAGATAGATAGAGTGAGGGCGATTAGATAGATAGAGTGAGGGCGATAGATAGATAGATAGAGTGAGGGCAATAGATAGTGAGGGCAATAGATAGATAGATAGAGTGAGGGTGCTAGATAGATAGTGAGGGCAATAGATAGATAGATAGAGTGAGGGTGATAGATAGATAGTGAGGGCAATAGATAGATAGAGTGAGGGCGATACAAAGATAGAGTGAGGGCGATAGATAGATAGAGTGAGGGCGATAGATAGAGTGTGGGCAATAGATAGATAAAGTGAGGGCGATAGATAGCCAGATAGAGTGAGGGCGATTAGATAGATAGAGTGAGGCCGATAGATAGATAGAGTGAGGGCGATAGATAGATAGATAGAGTGAGGGCGATAGATAGAGTGAGGGCGATAGATAGATAGAGTGAGGGCGATAGATAGATAGACAGATAGAGTGAGGGCGATAGATAGATAGACAGATAGAGTGAGGGTGATAGATCGATAGACAGATAGAGTGAGGGCGATAGATAGATAGATAGATAGATAGATAGATAGATAGATAGATAGATAGATAGATAGATAGATAGATAGATAGATAGAGTGAGGGCGATTAGATAGATAGAGTGAGGGCGATAGATAGATAGATAGATAGAGTTAGGGCGATAGATAGAGTGAGGGCGATAGATAGAGTGAAGGCGATAGACAGATAGATAGATAGATAGATAGATAGAGTGAGGGCGATTAGATAGATAGATAGAGTGAGGCCGATAGATAGATAGATAGATAGAGTGAGGGCGATAGATAGGCAGATAGAGTGAGGGCGATAGATAGATAGCGTGAGGGCAATAGATAGACAGATAGAGTGAGGGAGATAGATAGATAGATAGATAGATAGATAGATAGATAGATAGAGTGAGGGTGATAGATAGATAGTGAGAGCAATAGATAGATAGAGTGAGGGCGATAGAAAGATAGAGTGAGGGCGATAGATAGATAGAGTGAGGGCGATAGATAGAGTGAGGGCAAAAGATAGATAGATTGATAGATAGAGTGAGGCCGATAGATAGATAGATAGATAGATAGATAGATAGATAGATAGATAGATAGATAGATAGATAGATAGATAGATAGATAGAGTGAGGGCGATAGATAGATAGATAGATAGAGTGAGGGCGATAGATAGAGTGAAGGTGTTAGATAGATCGATAGATAGATAGATAGATGGATAGATAGATAGATAGATAGATAGATAGATAGAGTGAGGGCGATAGATAGAGTGAGGGCGATAGATAGAGTGAGGCAGATAGATAGATAGATAGATAGATAGATAGATAGATAGATAGATAGATAGATAGATAGAGTGAGGGCGATTAGATAGAGTGAGGGCGATAGATAGATAGAGTTAGGGCGATAGATAGAGTGAGGGCGATAGATAGAGTGAAGGCGATAGATAGATAGATAGATAGATAGATAGATAGATAGATAGATAGATAGATAGATAGATAGATAGATAGATAGATAGATAGATAGAGTGAGGGCGATTAGATAGATAGAGTGAGGCCGATAGATAAAGTGAGGGCGATAGAAAGAGTGAGGGCAATAGAGTGAGGGCGATAGAGTGAGGGCTATAGATAGAGTGAGGGCGATAGATAGATAGATAGATAGATAGATAGATAGATAGATAGATAGATAGATAGATAGATAGATAGATAGATAGATAGAGTGAGGGAGATAGATAGATAGATAGATAGATAGATAGATAGATAGATAGATAGATAGATAGATAGATAGATAGAGTGAGGGCGATTAGATAGATAGAGTGAGGGCGATAGATAGATAGAGTGAGGGCAATAGATAGTGAGGGCAATAGATAGATAGATAGAGTGAGGGTGATAGATAGATAGTGAGGGCAATAGATAGATAGATAGAGTGAGGGTGATAGATAGATAGTGAGGGCAATAGATAGATAGAGTGAGGGCGATAGCAAGATAGAGTGAGGGCGATAGATAGATAGAGTTAGGGCGATAGATAGAGTGTGGGCGATAGATAGATAAAGTGAGGGCGATAGATAGCCAGATAGAGTGAGGGCGATTAGATAGATAGAGTGAGGGCGATAGATAGATAGATAGAGTGAGGGCGATAGATAGAGTGAGGGCGATAGATAGATAGAGTGAGGGCGATAGATAGATAGACAGATAGAGTGAGGGCGATAGATAGATAGACAGATAGAGTGAAGGCGATAGATCAATAGACAGATAGAGTGAGGGAGATAGATAGATAGATAGAGTGAGGGCGATAGATAGAGTGAGGGCGATAGATAGATAGAGTGAGGGCGATAGATAGATAGACAGATAGAGTGAGGGCGATAGATAGATAGACAGATAGAGTGAAGGCGATAGATCGATAGACAGATAGAGTGAGGGTGATAGATCGATAGACAGATAGAGTGAGGGAGATAGATAGATAGATAGTTAGATATATAGATAGATAGAGTGAGGGCGATAGATAGATAGATAGATAGATAGATAGATAGATAGATAGATAGATAGATAGAGTGAGGGCGATTAGATAGATAGAGTGAGGGCGATAGATAGATAGATAGATAGAGTTAGGGCGATAGATAGAGTGATGGCGATAGATAGAGTGAAGGCGATAGACAGATAGATAGATAGATAGAGTGAGGGCGATTAGATAGATAGATAGAGTGAGGCCGATAGATAGATAGATAGATAGATAGAGTGAGGGCGATAGATAGACAGATAGAGTGAGGGCGATAGATAGATAGCGTGAGGGCAATAGATAGACAGATAGAGTGAGGGAGATAGAGTGAGGGCGACAGATAGATAGATAGATAGAGTGAGGGCGATAGAGTGAGGGCGATAGATAGATAGATAGATAGATAGATAGATAGATAGATAGATAGAGTGAGGGTGATAGATAGATAGTGAGGGCAATAGATAGATAGAGTGAGGGCGATAGCAAGATAGAGTGAGGGCGATAGATAGATAGAGTGAGGGCGATAGATAGAGTGAGGGTAAAAGATAGATAGATTGATAGATAGAGTGAGGCCGATAGATAGATAGATAGATAGATAGATAGATAGATAGATAGATAGATAGATAGATAGATAGATGGAGTGAGGGCGATAGATAGATAGATAGATAGATAGATAGAGTGAGGGCGATAGATAGAGTGAAGGTGTTAGATAGATCGATAGATAGATAGATAGATGGATAGATAGATAGATAGATAGAGTGAGGGCGATAGATAGAGTGAGGGCGATAGATAGAGTGAGGCAGATAGATAGATAGATAGATAGATAGATAGATAGATAGATAGATAGATAGATAGATAGATAGATAGATAGAGTGAGGGCGATTAGATAGAGTGAGGGCGATAGATAGATAGAGTTAGGGCGATAGATAGAGTGAGGGCGATAGATAGAGTGAAGGCGATAGATAGATAGATAGATAGATAGATAGATAGATAGAGTGAGGGCGATTAGATAGATAGAGTGAGGGCGATAGATAGATAGATAGAGTGAGGGCAATAGATAGTGAGGGCAATAGATAGATAGATAGAGTGAGGGTGCTAGATAGATAGTGAGGGCAATAGATAGATAGATAGAGTGAGGGTGATAGATAGATAGTGAGGGCAATAGATAGATAGAGTGAGGGCGATACAAAGATAGAGTGAGGGCGATAGATAGATAGAGTGAGGGCGATAGATAGAGTGTGGGCAATAGATAGATAAAGTGAGGGCGATAGATAGCCAGATAGAGTGAGGGCGATTAGATAGATAGAGTGAGGCCGATAGATAGATAGAGTGAGGGCGATAGATAGATAGATAGAGTGAGGGCGATAGATAGATAGAGTGAGGGCGATAGATAGATAGAGTGAGGGCGATAGATAGATAGACAGATAGAGTGAGGGCGATAGATAGATAGACAGATAGAGTGAGGGTGATAGATCGATAGACAGATAGAGTGAGGGCGATAGATAGATAGATAGATAGATAGATAGATAGATAGATAGATAGATAGATAGATAGATAGATAGATAGATAGATAGAGTGAGGGCGATTAGATAGATAGAGTGAGGGCGATAGATAGATAGATAGATAGAGTTAGGGCGATAGATAGAGTGAGGGCGATAGATAGAGTGAAGGCGATAGACAGATAGATAGATAGATAGATAGAGTGAGGGCGATTAGATAGATAGATAGAGTGAGGCCGATAGATAGATAGATAGATAGAGTGAGGGCGATAGATAGGCAGATAGAGTGAGGGCGATAGATAGATAGCGTGAGGGCAATAGATAGACAGATAGAGTGAGGGAGATAGAGTGAGGGCGACAGATAGATAGATAGATAGAGTGAGGGCGATAGAGTGAGGGCGATAGATAGATAGATAGATAGATAGATAGATAGATAGATAGATAGATAGATAGAGTGAGGGTGATAGATAGATAGTGAGAGCAATAGATAGATAGAGTGAGGGCGATAGAAAGATAGAGTGAGGGCGATAGATAGATGGAGTGAGGGCGATAGATAGAGTGAGGGCAAAAGATAGATAGATTGATAGATAGAGTGAGGCCGATAGATAGATAGATAGATAGATAGATAGATAGATAGATAGATAGATAGATAGATAGATAGATAGATAGATAGAGTGAGGGCGATAGATAGATAGATAGATAGAGTGAGGGCGATAGATAGAGTGAAGGTGTTAGATAGATGGATAGATAGATAGATAGATGGATAGATAGATAGATAGATAGATAGATAGATAGAGTGAGGGCGATAGATAGAGTGAGGGCGATAGATAGAGTGAGGCAGATAGATAGATAGATAGATAGATAGATAGATAGATAGATAGATAGATAGATAGATAGATAGATAGAGTGAGGGCGATTAGATAGAGTGAGGGCGATAGATAGATAGAGTTAGGGCGATAGATAGAGTGAGGGCGATAGATAGAGTGAAGGCGATAGATAGATAGATAGATAGATAGATAGATAGATAGATAGATAGATAGATAGATAGATAGATAGATAGATAGATAGAGTGAGGGCGATTAGATAGATAGAGTGAGGCCGATAGATAAAGTGAGGGCGATAGAAAGAGTGAGGGCGATAGAGTGAGGGCGATAGAGTGAGGGCTATAGATAGAGTGAGGGCGATAGATAGATAGATAGATAGATAGATAGATAGATAGATAGATAGATAGATAGATAGATAGATAGATAGATAGATAGAGTGAGGGAGATAGATAGATAGATAGATAGAGTGAGGGCGATTAGATAGATAGAGTGAGGGCGATAGATAGATAGAGTGAGGGCAATAGATAGTGAGGGCAATAGATAGATAGATAGAGTGAGGGTGATAGATAGATAGTGAGGGCAATAGATAGATAGATAGAGTGAGGGTGATAGATAGATAGTGAGGGCAATAGATAGATAGAGTGAGGGCGATAGCAAGATAGAGTGAGGGCGATAGATAGATAGAGTTAGGGCGATAGATAGAGTGAGGGCGATAGATAGAGTGAGGCAGATAGATAGATAGATAGATAGATAGATAGATAGATAGATAGATAGATAGATAGATGGAGTGAGGGCGATAGATAGATAGATAGATAGATAGATAGATAGAGTGAGGGCGATAGATAGAGTGAAGGTGTTAGATAGATCGATAGATAGATAGATAGATGGATAGATAGATAGATAGATAGAGTGAGGGCGATAGATAGAGTGAGGGCGATAGATAGAGTGAGGCAGATAGATAGATAGATAGATAGATAGATAGATAGATAGATAGATAGATAGATAGATAGATAGATAGATAGATAGATAGATAGATAGATAGATAGATAGATAGATAGAGTGAGGGCGATTAGATAGAGTGAGGGCGATATATAGATAGAGTTAGGGCGATAGATAGAGTGAGGGCGATAGATAGAGTGAAGGCGATAGATAGATAGATAGATAGATAGATAGATAGATAGATAGATAGATAGATAGATAGATAGAGTGAGGGCGATTAGATAGATAGAGTGAGGGCGATAGATAGATAGATAGAGTGAGGGCAATAGATAGTGAGGGCAATAGATAGATAGATAGAGTGAGGGTGCTAGATAGATAGTGAGGGCAATAGATAGATAGATAGAGTGAGGGTGATAGATAGATAGTGAGGGCAATAGATAGATAGAGTGAGGGCGATACAAAGATAGAGTGAGGGCGATAGATAGATAGAGTGAGGGCGATAGATAGAGTGTGGGCAATAGATAGATAAAGTGAGGGCGATAGATAGCCAGATAGAGTGAGGGCGATTAGATAGATAGAGTGAGGCCGATAGATAGATAGAGTGAGGGCGATAGATAGATAGATAGAGTGAGGGCGATAGATAGAGTGAGGGCGATAGACAGATAGAGTGAGGGCGATAGATAGACAGATAGAGTGAGGGCGATAGATAGATAGACAGATAGAGTGAGGGTGATAGATCGATAGACAGATAGAGTGAGGGCGATAGATAGATAGATAGATAGATAGATAGATAGATAGATAGATAGATAGATAGATAGATAGATAGATAGATAGATAGATAGATAGATAGATAGATAGATAGATAGAGTGAGGGCGATTAGATAGATCGAGTGAGGGCGATAGATAGATAGATAGATAGAGTTAGGGCGATAGATAGAGTGAGGGCGATAGATAGAGTGAAGGCGATAGACAGATAGATAGATAGATAGATAGATAGAGTGAGGGCAATTAGATAGATAGATAGAGTGAGGCCGATAGATAGATAGATAGATAGAGTGAGGGCGATAGATAGGCAGATAGAGTGAGGGCGATAGATAGATAGCGTGAGGGCAATAGATAGACAGATAGAGTGAGGGAGATAGAGTGAGGGCGACAGATAGATAGATAGATAGAGTGAGGGCGATAGAGTGAGGGCGATAGATAGATAGATAGATAGATAGATAGATAGATAGATAGATAGATAGATAGATAGATAGATAGATAGATAGATAGATAGAGTGAGGGTGATAGATAGATAGTGAGAGCAATAGATAGATAGAGTGAGGGCGATAGAAAGATAGAGTGAGGGCGATAGATAGATGGAGTGAGGGCGATAGATAGAGTGAGGGCAAAAGATAGATAGATTGATAGATAGAGTGAGGCCGATAGATAGATAGATAGATAGATAGATAGATAGATAGATAGATAGATAGATAGATAGATAGATAGATAGATAGATAGATAGATAGATAGATAGATAGATAGAGTGAGGGCGATAGATAGATAGATAGATAGAGTGAGGGCGATAGATAGAGTGAAGGTGTTAGATAGATCGATAGATAGATAGATAGATGGATAGATAGATAGATAGATAGATAGATAGATAGATAGATAGATAGATAGATAGATAGATAGAGTGAGGGCGATAGATAGAGTGAGGGCGATAGATAGAGTGAGGCAGATAGATAGATAGATAGATAGATAGATAGATAGATAGATAGATAGATAGATAGAGTGAGGGCGATTAGATAGAGTGAGGGCGATAGATAGATAGAGTTAGGGCGATAGATAGAGTGAGGGCGATAGATAGAGTGAAGGTGATAGATAGATAGATAGATAGATAGATAGATAGATAGATAGATAGATAGATAGATAGATAGATAGAGTGAGGGCGATTAGATAGATAGAGTGAGGCCGATAGATAAAGTGAGGGCGATAGAAAGAGTGAGGGCGATAGAGTGAGGGCGATAGAGTGAGGGCTATAGATAGAGTGAGGGCGATAGATAGATAGATAGATAGATAGATAGATAGATAGATAGATAGATAGATAGAGTGAGGGAGATAGATAGATAGATAGATAGAGTGAGGGCGATTAGATAGATAGAGTGAGGGCGATAGATAGATAGAGTGAGGGCAATAGATAGTGAGGGCAATAGATAGATAGATAGAGTGAGGGTGATAGATAGATAGTGAGGGCAATAGATAGATAGATAGAGTGAGGGTGATAGATAGATAGTGAGGGCAATAGATAGATAGAGTGAGGGCGATAGCAAGATAGAGTGAGGGCGATAGATAGATAGAGTTAGGGCGATAGATAGAGTGAGGGCGATAGATAGAGTGAGGCAGATAGATAGATAGATAGATAGATAGATAGATAGATAGATAGATAGATAGATAGATAGATAGATAGATAGATAGATAGATAGATAGATAGAGTGAGGGAGATAGATAGATAGATAGAGTGAGGGCGATTAGATAGATAGAGTGAGGGCGATAGATAGATAGAGTGAGGGCAATAGATAGTGAGGGCAATAGATAGATAGATAGAGTGAGGGTGATAGATAGATAGTGAGGGCAATAGATAGATAGATAGAGTGAGGGTGATAGATAGATAGTGAGGGCAATAGATAGATAGAGTGAGGGCGATAGCAAGATAGAGTGAGGGCGATAGATAGATAGAGTTAGGGCGATAGATAGAGTGTGGGCGATAGATAGATAAAGTGAGGGCGATAGATAGCCAGATAGAGTGAGGGCGATTAGATAGATAGAGTGAGGGCGATAGATAGATAGATAGAGTGAGGGCGATAGATAGAGTGAGGGCGATAGATAGATAGAGTGAGGGCGATAGATAGATAGACAGATAGAGTGAGGGCGATAGGTAGATAGACAGATAGAGTGAAGGCGATAGATCGATAGACAGATAGAGTGAGGGAGATAGATAGATAGATAGAGTGAGGGCGATAGATAGAGTGAGGGCGATAGATAGATAGAGTGAGGGCGATAGATAGATAGACAGATAGAGTGAGGGCGATAGATAGATAGACAGATAGAGTGAAGGCGATAGATCGATAGACAGATAGAGTGAGGGTGATAGATCGATAGACAGATAGAGTGAGGGAGATAGATAGATAGATAGTTAGATATATAGATAGATAGAGTGAGGGCGATAGATAGATAGATAGATAGATAGATAGATAGATAGATAGATAGATAGATAGATAGATAGATAGATAGAGTGAGGGCGATTAGATAGATAGAGTGAGGGCGATAGATAGATAGATAGATAGATAGATAGATAGAGTTAGGGCGATAGATAGAGTGATGGCGATAGATAGAGTGAAGGCGATAGACAGATAGATAGATAGATAGAGTGAGGGCGATTAGATAGATAGATAGAGTGAGGCCGATAGATAGATAGATAGATAGATAGAGTGAGGGCGATAGATAGACAGATAGAGTGAGGGCGATAGATAGATAGCGTGAGGGCAATAGATAGACAGATAGAGTGAGGGAGATAGAGTGAGGGCGACAGATAGATAGATAGATAGAGTGAGGGCGATAGAGTGAGGGCGATAGATAGATAGATAGATAGATAGATAGATAGATAGATAGATAGATAGATAGATAGATAGATAGAGTGAGGGTGATAGATAGATAGTGAGGGCAATAGATAGATAGAGTGAGGGCGATAGCAAGATAGAGTGAGGGCGATAGATAGATAGAGTAAGGGCGATAGATAGAGTGAGGGCAAAAGATAGATAGATTGATAGATAGATAGATAGAGTGAGGGAGATAGATAGAGTGAGGGCGATAGAGTGAGGGCTATAGATAGAGTGAGGGCGATAGATAGATAGATAGATAGATAGATAGATAGATAGAGTGAGGGAGATAGATAGATAGATAGATAGAGTGAGGCCGATAGATAGATAGATAGATAGATAGATAGATAGATAGATAGATAGATAGATAGATAGATAGATAGATAGAGTGAGGGCGATAGATAGATAGATAGATAGAGTGAGGGCGATAGATAGAGTGAAGGTGTTAGATAGATCGATAGATAGATAGATAGATGGATAGATAGATAGATAGATAGAGTGAGGGCGATAGATAGAGTGAGGGCGATAGATAGAGTGAGGGCGATAGATAGAGTGAGGCAGATAGATAGATAGATAGATAGATAGATAGATAGATAGATAGATAGATAGATAGATAGATAGATAGATAGATAGATAGAGTGAGGGCGATTAGATAGAGTGAGGGCGATAGATAGATAGAGTTAGGGCGATAGATAGAGTGAGGGCGATAGATAGAGTGAAGGCGATAGATAGATAGATAGATAGATAGATAGATAGATAGATAGATAGATAGATAGATAGAGTGAGGGCGATTAGATAGATAGAGTGAGGCCGATAGATAAAGTGAGGGCGATAGAAAGAGTGAGGGCGATAGAGTGAGGGCTATAGATAGAGTGAGGGCGATAGATAGATAGATAGATAGATAGATAGATAGATAGATAGATAGAGTGAGGGAGATAGATAGATAGATAGATAGAGTGAGGGCGATTAGATAGATAGAGTGAGGGCGATAGATAGATAGAGTGAGGGCAATAGATAGTGAGGGCAATAGATAGATAGATAGAGTGAGGGTGATAGATAGATAGTGAGGGCAATAGATAGATAGATAGAGTGAGGGTGATAGATAGATAGTGAGGGCAATAGATAGATAGAGTGAGGGCGATAGCAAGATAGAGTGAGGGCGATAGATAGATAGAGTTAGGGCGATAGATAGAGTGTGGGCGATAGATAGATAAAGTGAGGGCGATAGATAGCCAGATAGAGTGAGGGCGATTAGATAGATAGAGTGAGGGCGATAGATAGATAGATAGAGTGAGGGCGATAGATAGAGTGAGGGCGATAGATAGATAGAGTGAGGGCGATAGATAGATAGACAGATAGAGTGAGGGCGATAGATAGATAGACAGATAGAGTGAAGGCGATAGATCGATAGACAGATAGAGTGAGGGAGATAGATAGATAGATAGAGTGAGGGCGATAGATAGAGTGAGGGCGATAGATAGATAGAGTGAGGGCGATAGATAGATAGACAGATAGAGTGAGGGCGATAGATAGATAGACAGATAGAGTGAAGGCGATAGATCGATAGACAGATAGAGTGAGGGTGATAGATCGATAGACAGATAGAGTGAGGGAGATAGATAGATAGATAGTTAGATATATAGATAGATAGAGTGAGGGCGATAGATAGATAGATAGATAGATAGATAGATAGATAGATAGATAGATAGATAGATAGAGTGAGGGCGATTAGATAGATAGAGTGAGGGCGATAGATAGATAGATAGATAGAGTGAGGGCGATAGATAGAGTGAGGGCGATAGATAGATAGAGTGAGGGCGATAGATAGATAGACAGATAGAGTGAGGGCGATAGGTAGATAGACAGATAGAGTGAAGGCGATAGATCGATAGACAGATAGAGTGAGGGAGATAGATAGATAGATAGAGTGAGGGCGATAGATAGAGTGAGGGCGATAGATAGATAGAGTGAGGGCGATAGATAGATAGACAGATAGAGTGAGGGCGATAGATAGATAGACAGATAGAGTGAAGGCGATAGATCGATAGACAGATAGAGTGAGGGTGATAGATCGATAGACAGATAGAGTGAGGGAGATAGATAGATAGATAGTTAGATATATAGATAGATAGAGTGAGGGCGATAGATAGATAGATAGATAGATAGATAGATAGATAGATAGATAGATAGATAGATAGATAGATAGATAGATAGATAGAGTGAGGGCGATTAGATAGATAGAGTGAGGGCGATAGATAGATAGATAGATAGATAGATAGATAGAGTTAGGGTGATAGATAGAGTGATGGCGATAGATAGAGTGAAGGCGATAGACAGATAGATAGATAGATAGAGTGAGGGCGATTAGATAGATAGATAGAGTGAGGCCGATAGATAGATAGATAGATAGATAGAGTGAGGGCGATAGATAGACAGATAGAGTGAGGGCGATAGATAGATAGCGTGAGGGCAATAGATAGACAGATAGAGTGAGGGAGATAGAGTGAGGGCGACAGATAGATAGATAGATAGAGTGAGGGCGATAGAGTGAGGGCGATAGATAGATAGATAGATAGATAGATAGATAGATAGATAGATAGATAGATAGATAGATAGATAGATAGATAGATAGATAGAGTGAGGGTGATAGATAGATAGTGAGGGCAATAGATAGATAGAGTGAGGGCGATAGCAAGATAGAGTGAGGGCGATAGATAGATAGAGTAAGGGCGATAGATAGAGTGAGGGCAAAAGATAGATAGATTGATAGATAGAGTGAGGCCGATAGATAGATAGATAGATAGATAGATAGATAGATAGATAGATAGATAGATAGAGTGAGGGCGATAGATAGATAGATAGATAGATAGAGTGAGGGCGATAGATAGAGTGAAGGTGTTAGATAGATCGATAGATAGATAGATAGATGGATAGATAGATAGATAGATAGAGTGAGGGCGATAGATAGAGTGAGGGCGATAGATAGAGTGAGGGCGATAGATAGAGTGAGGCAGATAGATAGATAGATAGATAGATAGATAGATAGATAGATAGATAGATAGATAGATAGATAGATAGATAGATAGATAGATAGATAGATAGAGTGAGGGCGATTAGATAGAGTGAGGGCGATAGATAGATAGAGTTAGGGCGATAGATAGAGTGAGGGCGATAGATAGAGTGAAGGCGATAGATAGATAGATAGATAGATAGATAGATAGATAGATAGATAGATAGATAGATAGATAGAGTGAGGGCGATTAGATAGATAGAGTGAGGCCGATAGATAAAGTGAGGGCGATAGAAAGAGTGAGGGCGATAGAGTGAGGGCTATAGATAGAGTGAGGGCGATAGATAGATAGATAGATAGATAGATAGATAGATAGAGTGAGGGAGATAGATAGATAGATAGATAGAGTGAGGGCGATTAGATAGATAGAGTGAGGGCGATAGATAGATAGAGTGAGGGCAATAGATAGTGAGGGCAATAGATAGATAGATAGAGTGAGGGTGATAGATAGATAGTGAGGGCAATAGATAGATAGAGTGAGGGCGATAGCAAGATAGAGTGAGGGCGATAGATAGATAGAGTTAGGGCGATAGATAGAGTGTGGGCGATAGATAGATAAAGTGAGGGCGATAGATAGCCAGATAGAGTGAGGGCGATTAGATAGATAGAGTGAGGGCGATAGATAGATAGATAGAGTGAGGGCGATAGATAGAGTGAGGGCGATAGATAGATAGAGTGAGGGCGATAGATAGATAGACAGATAGAGTGAGGGCGATAGATAGATAGACAGATAGAGTGAAGGCGATAGATCGATAGACAGATAGAGTGAGGGAGATAGATAGATAGATAGAGTGAGGGCGATAGATAGAGTGAGGGCGATAGATAGATAGAGTGAGGGCGATAGATAGATAGACAGATAGAGTGAGGGCGATAGATAGATAGACAGATAGAGTGAAGGCGATAGATCGATAGACAGATAGAGTGAGGGTGATAGATCGATAGACAGATAGAGTGAGGGAGATAGATAGATAGATAGTTAGATATATAGATAGATAGAGTGAGGGCGATAGATAGATAGATAGATAGATAGATAGATAGATAGATAGATAGATAGATAGAGTGAGGGTGATTAGATAGATAGAGTGAGGGCGATAGATAGATAGATAGATAGAGTTAGGGCGATAGATAGAGTGATGGCGATAGATAGAGTGAAGGCGATAGACAGATAGATAGATAGATAGAGTGAGGGCGATTAGATAGATAGATAGAGTGAGGCCGATAGATAGATAGATAGATAGATAGATAGAGTGAGGGCGATAGATAGACAGATAGAGTGAGGGCGATAGATAGATAGCGTGAGGGCAATAGATAGACAGATAGAGTGAGGGAGATAGAGTGAGGGCGACAGATAGATAGATAGATAGATAGAGTGAGGGCGATAGAGTGAGGGCGATAGATAGATAGATAGATAGATAGATAGATAGATAGATAGAGTGAGGGTGATAGATAGATAGTGAGGGCAATAGATAGATAGAGTGAGGGCGATAGCAAGATAGAGTGAGGGCGATAGATAGATAGAGTAAGGGCGATAGATAGAGTGAGGGCAAAAGATAGATAGATTGATAGATAGAGTGAGGCCGATAGATAGATAGATAGATAGATAGATAGATAGATAGATAGAGTGAGGGCGATAGATAGATAGATAGATAGAGTGAGGGCGATAGATAGAGTGAAGGTGTTAGATAGATCGATAGATAGATAGATAGATGGATAGATAGATAGATAGATAGAGTGAGGGCGATAGATAGAGTGAGGGCGATAGATAGAGTGAGGGCGATAGATAGAGTGAGGCAGATAGATAGATAGATAGATAGATAGATAGATAGATAGATAGATAGATAGATAGATAGATAGATAGATAGATAGATAGATAGATAGATAGATAGAGTGAGGGCGATTAGATAGAGTGAGGGCGATAGATAGATAGAGTTAGGGCGATAGATAGAGTGAGGGCGATAGATAGAGTGAAGGCGATAGATAGATAGATAGATAGATAGATAGATAGATAGATAGATAGATAGATAGATAGATAGATAGAGTGAGGGCGATTAGATAGATAGAGTGAGGCCGATAGATAAAGTGAGGGCGATAGAAAGAGTGAGGGCGATAGAGTGAGGGCTATAGATAGAGTGAGGGCGATAGATAGATAGATAGATAGATAGAGTGAGGGAGATAGATAGATAGATAGATAGAGTGAGGGCGATTAGATAGATAGAGTGAGGGCGATAGATAGATAGATAGAGTGAGGGCAATAGATAGTGAGGGCAATAGATAGATAGATAGAGTGAGGGTGATAGATAGATAGTGAGGGCAATAGATAGATAGATAGAGTGAGGGTGATAGATAGATAGTGAGGGCAATAGATAGATAGAGTGAGGGCGATAGCAAGATAGAGTGAGGGCGATAGATAGATAGAGTTAGGGCGATAGATAGAGTGTGGGCGATAGATAGATAAAGTGAGGGCGATAGATAGCCAGATAGAGTGAGGGCGATTAGATAGATAGAGTGAGGCCGATAGATAGATAGAGTGAGGGCGATAGATAGATAGATAGAGTGAGGGCGATAGATAGAGTGAAGGCGATAGATAGATAGAGTGAGGGCGATAGATAGATAGACAGATAGAGTGAGGGCGATAGATAGATAGACAGATAGAGTGAAGGCGATAGATCGATAGACAGATAGAGTGAGGGAGATAGATAGATAGATAGAGTGAGGGCGATAGATAGAGTGAGGGCGATAGATAGATAGAGTGAGGGCGATAGATAGATAGACAGATAGAGTGAGGGCGATAGATAGATAGACAGATAGAGTGAAGGCGATAGATCGATAGACAGATAGAGTGAGGGTGATAGATCGATAGACAGATAGAGTGAGGGAGATAGATAGATAGATAGATAGATAGATAGATAGATAGATAGATAGATAGATAGAGTGAGGGCGATAGATAGATAGATAGATAGATAGATAGATAGATAGATAGATAGATAGATAGATAGATAGATAGAGTGAGGGCGATTAGATAGATAGAGTGAGGGCGATAGATAGATAGATAGATAGAGTTAGGGCGATAGATAGAGTGATGGCGATAGATAGAGTGAAGGCGATAGACAGATAGATAGATAGATAGAGTGAGGGCGATTAGATAGATAGATAGAGTGAGGCCGATAGATAGATAGATAGATAGATAGAGTGAGGGCGATAGATAGACAGATAGAGTGAGGGCGATAGATAGATAGCGTGAGGGCAATAGATAGACAGATAGAGTGAGGGAGATAGAGTGAGGGCGACAGATAGATAGATAGATAGAGTGAGGGCGATAGAGTGAGGGCGATAGATAGATAGATAGATAGATAGATAGATAGATAGATAGATAGATAGATAGAGTGAGGGTGATAGATAGATAGTGAGGGCAATAGATAGATAGAGTGAGGGCGATAGCAAGATAGAGTGAGGGCGATAGATAGATAGAGTGAGGGCGATAGATAGAGTGAGGGCAAAAGATAGATAGATTGATAGATAGAGTGAGGCCGATAGATAGATAGATAGATAGATAGATAGATAGATAGATAGATAGATAGATAGATAGATAGATAGATAGATAGATAGATAGATGGAGTGAGGGCGATAGATAGATAGATAGATAGAGTGAGGGCGATAGATAGAGTGAATGTGTTAGATAGATCGATAGATAGATAGATAGATGGATAGATAGATAGATAGATAGAGTGAGGGCGATAGATAGAGTGAGGGCGATAGATAGAGTGAGGCAGATAGATAGATAGATAGATAGATAGATAGATAGATAGATAGATAGAGTGAGGGAGATAGATAGATAGATAGATAGATAGATAGATAGATAGATAGATAGATAGATAGATAGATAGAGTGAGGGCGATTAGATAGATAGAGTGAGGGCGATAGATAGATAGAGTGAGGGCAATAGATAGTGAGGGCAATAGATAGATAGATAGATAGAGTGAGGGTGATAGATAGTGAGGGCAATAGATAGATAGATAGAGTGAGGGTGATAGATAGATAGTGAGGGCAATAGATAGATAGAGTGAGGGCGATAGCAAGATAGAGTGAGGGTGATAGATAGATAGATAGATAGATAGATAGATAGATAGAGTGAGGGTGATAGATAGATAGTGAGGGCAATAGATAGATAGAGTGAGGGCGATAGCAAGATAGAGTGAGGGCGATAGATAGATAGAGTAAGGGCGATAGATAGAGTGAGGGCAAAAGATAGATAGATTGATAGATAGAGTGAGGCCGATAGATAGATAGATAGATAGATAGATAGATAGATAGATAGATAGATAGATAGAGTGAGGGCGATAGATAGATAGATAGATAGAGTGAGGGCGATAGAGTGAGGGCGATAGATAGATAGATAGATAGATAGATAGATAGATAGATAGATAGATAGATAGAGTGAGGGTGATAGATAGATAGTGAGGGCAATAGATAGATAGAGTGAGGGCGATAGCAAGATAGAGTGAGGGCGATAGATAGATAGAGTGAGGGCGATAGATAGAGTGAGGGCAAAAGATAGATAGATTGATAGATAGAGTGAGGCCGATAGATAGATAGATAGATAGATAGATAGATAGATAGATAGATAGATAGATAGATAGATGGAGTGAGGGCGATAGATAGATAGATAGATAGAGTGAGGGCGATAGATAGAGTGAAGGTGTTATATAGATCGATAGATAGATAGATAGATGGATAGATAGATAGATAGATAGAGTGAGGGCGATAGATAGAGTGAGGGCGATAGATAGAGTGAGGCAGATAGATAGATAGATAGATAGATAGATAGATAGATAGATAGATAGATAGATAGATAGATAGATAGATAGATAGAGTGAGGGCGATTAGATAGATAGAGTGAGGCCGATAGATAAAGTGAGGGCGATAGAAAGAGTGAGGGCGATAGAGTGAGGGCTATAGATAGAGTGAGGGCGATAGATAGATAGATAGATAGATAGATAGATAGATAGATAGATAGATAGATAGAGTGAGGGAGATAGATAGATAGATAGATAGATAGATAGATAGAGTGAGGGCGATTAGATAGATAGAGTGAGGGCGATAGATAGATAGAGTGAGGGCAATAGATAGTGAGGGCAATAGATAGATAAATAGAGTGAGGGTGATAGATAGTGAGGGCAATAGATAGATAGATAGAGTGAGGGTGATAGATAGATAGTGAGGGCAATAGATAGATAGAGTGAGGGCGATAGCAAGATAGAGTGAGGGCGATAGATAGATAGATAGATAGATAGAGTGAGGGTGATAGATAGATAGTGAGGGCAATAGATAGATAGAGTGAGGGCGATAGCAAGATAGAGTGAGGGCGATAGATAGATAGAGTAAGGGCGATAGATAGAGTGAGGGCAAAAGATAGATAGATTGATAGATAGAGTGAGGCCGATAGATAGATAGATAGATAGATAGATAGATAGATAGATAGATAGATAGATAGATAGATAGATAGATAGATAGATAGAGTGAGGGCGATAGATAGATAGATAGATAGAGTGAGGGCGATAGATAGAGTGAAGGTGTTAGATAGATCGATAGATAGATAGATAGATGGATAGATAGATAGATAGATAGAGTGAGGGCGATAGATAGAGTGAGGGCGATAGATAGAGTGAGGGCGATAGATAGAGTGAGGCAGATAGATAGATAGATAGATAGATAGATAGATAGATAGATAGATAGATAGATAGATAGATAGATAGATAGATAGATAGATAGATAGAGTGAGGGCGATTAGATAGAGTGAGGGCGATAGATAGATAGAGTTAGGGCGATAGATAGAGTGAGGGCGATAGATAGAGTGAAGGCGATAGATAGATAGATAGATAGATAGATAGATAGATAGATAGATAGATAGATAGATAGATAGATAGATAGATAGATAGATAGAGTGAGGGCGATTAGATAGATAGAGTGAGGCCGATAGATAAAGTGAGGGCGATAGAAAGAGTGAGGGCGATAGAGTGAGGGCTATAGATAGAGTGAGGGCGATAGATAGATAGATAGATAGATAGATAGATAGATAGATAGATAGATAGAGTGAGGGAGATAGATAGATAGATAGATAGAGTGAGGGCGATTAGATAGATAGAGTGAGGGCGATAGATAGATAGATAGAGTGAGGGCAATAGATAGTGAGGGCAATAGATAGATAGATAGAGTGAGGGTGATAGATAGATAGTGAGGGCAATAGATAGATAGATAGAGTGAGGGTGATAGATAGATAGTGAGGGCAATAGATAGATAGAGTGAGGGCGATAGCAAGATAGAGTGAGGGCGATAGATAGATAGAGTTAGGGCGATAGATAGAGTGTGGGCGATAGATAGATAAAGTGAGGGCGATAGATAGCCAGATAGAGTGAGGGCGATTAGATAGATAGAGTGAGGCCGATAGATAGATAGAGTGAGGGCGATAGATAGATAGATAGAGTGAGGGCGATAGATAGAGTGAAGGCGATAGATAGATAGAGTGAGGGCGATAGATAGATAGACAGATAGAGTGAGGGCGATAGATAGATAGACAGATAGAGTGAAGGCGATAGATCGATAGACAGATAGAGTGAGGGAGATAGATAGATAGATAGAGTGAGGGCGATAGATAGAGTGAGGGCGATAGATAGATAGAGTGAGGGCGATGGATAGATAGACAGATAGAGTGAGGGCGATAGATAGATAGACAGATAGAGTGAAGGCGATAGATCGATAGACAGATAGAGTGAGGGTGATAGATCGATAGACAGATAGAGTGAGGGAGATAGATAGATAGATAGATAGAAAGATAGATAGATAGAGTGAGGGCGATAGATAGATAGATAGATAGATAGATAGATAGATAGATAGATAGATAGATAGATAGATAGATAGATAAATAGATAGATAGATAGAGTGAGGGCGATTAGATAGATAGAGTGAGGGCGATAGATAGATAGATAGATAGAGTTAGGGCGATAGATAGAGTGATGGCGATAGATAGAGTGAAGGCGATAGACAGATAGATAGATAGATAGAGTGAGGGCGATTAGATAGATAGATAGAGTGAGGCCGATAGATAGATAGATAGATAGATAGAGTGAGGGCGATAGATAGACAGATAGAGTGAGGGCGATAGATAGATAGCGTGAGGGCAATAGATAGACAGATAGAGTGAGGGAGATAGAGTGAGGGCGACAGATAGATAGATAGATAGAGTGAGGGCGATAGAGTGAGGGCGATAGATAGATAGATAGATAGATAGATAGATAGATAGATAGATAGATAGATAGATAGATAGATAGAGTGAGGGTGATAGATAGATAGTGAGGGCAATAGATAGATAGAGTGAGGGCGATAGCAAGATAGAGTGAGGGCGATAGATAGATAGAGTGAGGGCGATAGATAGAGTGAGGGCAAAAGATAGATAGATTGATAGATAGAGTGAGGCCGATAGATAGATAGATAGATAGATAGATAGATAGATAGATAGATAGATAGATAGATAGATAGATAGATAGATAGATAGATAGATAGATGGAGTGAGGGCGATAGATAGATAGATAGATAGAGTGAGGGCGATAGATAGAGTGAAGGTGTTAGATAGATCGATAGATAGATAGATAGATGGATAGATAGATAGATAGATAGAGTGAGGGCGATAGATAGAGTGAGGGCGATAGATAGAGTGAGGCAGATAGATAGATAGATAGATAGATAGATAGATAGATAGATAGATAGATAGATAGATAGATAGATAGATAGATAGATAGAGTGAGGGCGATTAGATAGATAGAGTGAGGCCGATAGATAAAGTGAGGGCGATAGAAAGAGTGAGGGCGATAGAGTGAGGGCGATAGAGTGAGGGCTATAGATAGAGTGAGGGCGATAGATAGATAGATAGATAGATAGATAGATAGATAGATAGATAGATAGAGTGAGGGAGATAGATAGATAGATAGATAGATAGATAGATAGAGTGAGGGCGATTAGATAGATAGAGTGAGGGCGATAGATAGATAGAGTGAGGGCAATAGATAGTGAGGGCAATAGATAGATAGATAGAGTGAGGGTGATAGATAGTGAGGGCAATAGATAGATAGATAGAGTGAGGGTGATAGATAGATAGTGAGGGCAATAGATAGATAGAGTGAGGGCGATAGCAAGATAGAGTGAGGGCGATAGATAGATAGAGTTAGGGCGATAGATAGAGTGTGGGCGATAGATAGATAAAGTGAGGGCGATAGATAGCCAGATAGAGTGAGGGCGATTAGATAGATAGAGTGAGGGCGATAGATAGATAGATAGAGTGAGGGCGATAGATAGAGTGAGGGCGATAGATAGATAGAGTGAGGGCGATAGATAGATAGACAGATAGAGTGAGGGTGATAGATAGATAGACAGATAGAGTGAAGGCGATAGATCGATAGACAGATAGAGTGAGGGAGATAGATAGATAGATAGAGTGAGGGCGATAGATAGAGTGAGGGCGATAGATAGATAGAGTGAGGGCGATAGATAGATAGACAGATAGAGTGAGGGCGATAGATAGATAGACAGATAGAGTGAAGGCGATAGATCGATAGACAGATAGAGTGAGGGTGATAGATCGATAGACAGATAGAGTGAGGGAGATAGATAGATAGATAGTTAGATATATAGATAGATAGAGTGAGGGCGATAGATAGATAGATAGATAGATAGATAGATAGATAGATAGATAGAGTGAGGGCGATTAGATAGATAGAGTGAGGGCGATAGATAGATAGATAGATAGATAGAGTTAGGGCGATAGATAGAGTGATGGCGATAGATAGAGTGAAGGCGATAGACAGATAGATAGATAGATAGAGTGAGGGCGATTAGATAGATAGATAGAGTGAGGCCGATAGATAGATAGATAGATAGATAGATAGAGTGAGGGCGATAGATAGACAGATAGAGTGAGGGCGATAGATAGATAGCGTGAGGGCAATAGATAGACAGATAGAGTGAGGGAGATAGAGTGAGGGCGACAGATAGATAGATAGATAGAGTGAGGGCGATAGAGTGAGGGCGATAGATAGATAGAGTGAGGGTGATAGATAGATAGTGAGGGCAATAGATAGATAGAGTGAGGGCGATAGCAAGATAGAGTGAGGGCGATAGATAGATAGAGTGAGGGCGATAGATAGAGTGAGGGTAAAAGATAGATAGATTGATAGATAGAGTGAGGCCGATAGATAGATAGATAGATAGATAGATAGATAGATAGATAGATAGATAGATAGATGGAGTGAGGGCGATAGATAGATAGATAGATAGATAGAGTGAGGGCGATAGATAGAGTGAAGGTGTTAGATAGATCGATAGATAGATAGATAGATAGATGGATAGATAGATAGATAGATAGATAGAGTGAGGGCGATAGATAGAGTGAGGGCGATAGATAGAGTGAGGCAGATAGATAGATAGATAGATAGATAGATAGATAGATAGATAGATAGATAGATAGATAGATAGATAGATAGATAGATAGAGTGAGGGCGATTAGATAGAGTGAGGGCGATAGATAGATAGAGTTAGGGCGATAGATAGAGTGAGGGCGATAGATAGAGTGAAGGCGATAGATAGATAGATAGATAGATAGATAGATAGATAGATAGATAGAGTGAGGGCGATTAGATAGATAGAGTGAGGGCGACAGATAGATAGATAGAGTGAGGGCAATAGATAGTGAGGGCAATAGATAGATAGATAGAGTGAGGGTGCTAGATAGATAGTGAGGGCAATAGATAGATAGATAGAGTGAGGGTGATAGATAGATAGTGAGGGCAATAGATAGATAGAGTGAGGGCGATACAAAGATAGAGTGAGGGCGATAGATAGATAGAGTGAGGGCGATAGATAGAGTGTGGGCAATAGATAGATAAAGTGAGGGCGATAGATAGCCAGATAGAGTGAGGGCGATTAGATAGATAGAGTGAGGCCGATAGATAGATAGAGTGAGGGCGATAGATAGATAGATAGAGTGAGGGCGATAGATAGAGTGAGGGCGATAGATAGATAGAGTGAGGGCGATAGATAGATAGACAGATAGAGTGAGGGCGATAGATAGATAGACAGATAGAGTGAGGGTGATAGATCGATAGACAGATAGAGTGAGGGCGATAGATAGATAGATAGATAGATAGATAGATAGATAGATAGATAGATAGATAGATAGATAGATAGATAGATAGATAGAGTGAGGGCGATTAGATAGATAGAGTGAGGGCGATAGATAGATAGATAGATAGAGTTAGGGCGATAGATAGAGTGAGGGCGATAGATAGAGTGAAGGCGATAGACAGATAGATAGATAGATAGATAGATAGATAGAGTGAGGGCGATTAGATAGATAGATAGAGTGAGGCCGATAGATAGATAGATAGATAGATAGATAGATAGATAGATAGATAGATAGATAGATAGATAGATAGATAGATAGATAGATAGATAGATAGATAGATAGATAGATAGATAGATAGAGTGAGGGCGATAGATAGGCAGATAGAGTGAGGGCGATAGATAGATAGCGTGAGGGCAATAGATAGACAGATAGAGTGAGGGCGACAGATAGATAGATAGATAGAGTGAGGGCGATAGATAGATAGATAGATAGATAGATAGATAGATAGATAGATAGATAGATAGATAGATAGATAGATAGATAGATAGATAGATAGAGTGAGGGTGATA
The DNA here is from genome assembly GCF_964261635.1 of Lissotriton helveticus. Taxonomy (NCBI): domain Eukaryota; kingdom Metazoa; phylum Chordata; class Amphibia; order Caudata; family Salamandridae; genus Lissotriton; species Lissotriton helveticus. Next base: position 1,225,170,516 of record NC_136070.1, on the reverse strand, counting down.
GATAGATAGTGAGAGCAATAGATAGATAGAGTGAGGGCGATAGAAAGATAGAGTGAGGGCGATAGATAGATGGAGTGAGGGCGATAGATAGAGTGAGGGCAAAAGATAGATAGATTGATAGATAGAGTGAGGCCGATAGATAGATAGATAGATAGATAGATAGATAGATAGATAGATAGATAGATAGATAGATAGATAGATAGATAGATAGATAGATAGATAGATAGATAGATAGAGTGAGGGCGATAGATAGATAGATAGATAGATAGATAGATAGATAGAGTGAGGGCGATAGATAGAGTGAAGGTGTTAGATAGATCGATAGATAGATAGATAGATGGATAGATAGATAGATAGATAGATAGATAGATAGATAGATAGATAGATAGATAGATAGATAGATAGATAGATAGATAGATAGAGTGAGGGCGATAGATAGAGTGAGGGCGATAGATAGAGTGAGGCAGATAGATAGATAGATAGATAGATAGATAGATAGATAGATAGATAGATAGATAGATAGATAGATAGATAGATAGATAGATAGATAGAGTGAGGGCGATTAGATAGAGTGAGGGCGATAGATAGATAGAGTTAGGGCGATAGATAGAGTGAGGGCGATAGATAGAGTGAAGGCGATAGATAGATAGATAGATAGATAGATAGATAGATAGATAGATAGATAGAGTGAGGGCGATTAGATAGAGTGAGGCCGATAGATAAAGTGAGGGCGATAGAAAGAGTGAGGGTGATAGAGTGAGGGCGATAGAGTGAGGGCTATAGATAGAGTGAGGGCGATAGATAGATAGATAGATAGATAGATAGATAGATAGATAGATAGATAGATAGATAGATAGATAGATAGATAGATAGAGTGAGGGAGATAGATAGATAGATAGATAGAGTGAGGGCGATTAGATAGATAGAGTGAGGGCGATAGATAGATAGAGTGAGGGCAATAGATAGTGAGGGCAATAGATAGATAGATAGAGTGAGGGTGATAGATAGATAGTGAGGGCAATAGATAGATAGATAGAGTGAGGGTGATAGATAGATAGTGAGGGCAATAGATAGATAGAGTGAGGGCGATAGCAAGATAGAGTGAGGGCGATAGATAGATAGAGTTAGGGCGATAGATAGAGTGAGGGCGATAGATAGAGTGAGGCAGATAGATAGATAGATAGATAGATAGATAGATAGATAGATAGATAGATAGATAGATAGATAGATAGATAGATAGATAGATGGAGTGAGGGCGATTAGATAGATAGAGTGAGGGCGATAGATAGATAGAGTGAGGGCAATAGATAGTGAGGGCAATAGATAGATAGATAGAGTGAGGGCAATAGATAGATAGTGAGGGCAATAGATAGATAGATAGAGTGAGGGTGATAGATAGATAGTGAGGGCAATAGATAGATAGAGTGAGGGCGATAGCAAGATAGAGTGAGGGCGATAGATAGATAGAGTTAGGGCGATAGATAGAGTGTGGGCGATAGATAGATAAAGTGAGGGCGATAGATAGCCAGATAGAGTGAGGGCGATTAGATAGATAGAGTGAGGGCGATAGATAGATAGATAGAGTGAGGGCGATAGATAGAGTGAGGGCGATAGATAGATAGAGTGAGGGCGATAGATAGATAGACAGATAGAGTGAGGGCGATAGATAGATAGACAGATAGAGTGAAGGCGATAGATCGATAGACAGATAGAGTGAGGGAGATAGATAGATAGATAGAGTGAGGGCGATAGATAGAGTGAGGGCGATAGATAGATAGAGTGAGGGCGATAGATAGATAGACAGATAGAGTGAGGGCGATAGATAGATAGACAGATAGAGTGAAGGCGATAGATCGATAGACAGATAGAGTGAGGGTGATAGATCGATAGACAGATAGAGTGAGGGAGATAGATAGATAGATAGTTAGATATATAGATAGATAGAGTGAGGGCGATAGATAGATAGATAGATAGATAGATAGATAGATAGATAGATAGATAGATAGATAGATAGATAGATAGATAGATAGATAGAGTGAGGGCGATTAGATAGATAGAGTGAGGGCGATAGATAGATAGATAGATAGAGTTAGGGCGATAGATAGAGTGATGGCGATAGATAGAGTGAAGGCGATAGACAGATAGATAGATAGATAGAGTGAGGGCGATTAGATAGATAGATAGAGTGAGGCCGATAGATAGATAGATAGATAGATAGATAGATAGAGTGAGGGCGATAGATAGACAGATAGAGTGAGGGCGATAGATAGATAGCGTGGGGGCAATAGATAGACAGATAGAGTGAGGGAGATAGAGTGAGGGCGACAGATAGATAGATAGATAGAGTGAGGGCGATAGAGTGAGGGCGATAGATAGATAGATAGATAGATAGATAGATAGATAGATAGATAGATAGATAGATAGATAGATAGATAGATAGAGTGAGGGTGATAGATAGATAGTGAGGGCAATAGATAGATAGAGTGAGGGCGATAGCAAGATAGAGTGAGGGCGATAGATAGATAGAGTAAGGGCGATAGATAGAGTGAGGGCAAAAGATAGATAGATTGATAGATAGAGTGAGGCCGATAGATAGATAGATAGATAGATAGATAGATAGAGTGAGGGTGATAGATAGATAGATAGATAGATAGAGTGAGGGCGATAGATAGAGTGAAGGTGTTAGATAGATCGATAGATAGATAGATAGATGGATAGATAGATAGATAGATAGATAGAGTGAGGGCGATAGAGTGAGGGCGATAGATAGAGTGAAGGTGTTAGATAGATCGATAGATAGATAGATCGATAGATAGATAGATAGATAGATAGATAGATAGATAGATAGATAGATAGATAGATAGATAGATAGATAGATAGACAGATAGAGTGAGGGAGATAGATAGATAGATAGTTAGATATATAGATAGATAGAGTGAGGGCGATAGATAGATAGATAGATAGATAGATAGATAGATAGATAGATAGATAGATAGATAGATAGATAGATAGATAGATAGAGTGAGGGCGATAGATAGAGTGAGGCAGATAGATAGATAGATAGATAGATAGATAGTTAGATAGATAGATAGATAGATAGATAGATAGAGTGAGGGCGATTAGATAGAGTGAGGGCGATAGATAGATAGAGTTAGGGCGATAGATAGAGTGAGGGCGATAGATAGAGTGAAGGCGATAGATAGATAGATAGATAGATAGATAGATAGATAGATAGATAGATAGATAGATAGATAGATAGATAGATAGATAGATAGAGTGAGGGCGATTAGATAGATAGAGTGAGGCCGATAGATAAAGTGAGGGCGATAGAAAGAGTGAGGGCGATAGAGTGAGGGCTATAGATAGAGTGAGGGCGATAGATAGATAGATAGATAGATAGATAGATAGATAGATAGATAGATAGAGTGAGGGAGATAGATAGATAGATAGATAGATAGATAGATAGATAGAGTGAGGGCGATTAGATAGATAGAGTGAGGGCGATAGATAGATAGATAGAGTGAGGGCAATAGATAGTGAGGGCAATAGATAGATAGATAGAGTGAGGGTGATAGATAGATAGTGAGGGCAATAGATAGATAGATAGAGTGAGGGTGATAGATAGATAGTGAGGGCAATAGATAGATAGAGTGAGGGCGATAGCAAGATAGAGTGAGGGCGATAGATAGATAGAGTTAGGGCGATAGATAGAGTGTGGGCGATAGATAGATAAAGTGAGGGCGATAGATAGCCAGATAGAGTGAGGGCGAATAGATAGATAGAGTGAGGCCGATAGATAGATAGAGTGAGGGCGATAGATAGATAGATAGAGTGAGGGCGATAGATAGAGTGAAGGCGATAGATAGATAGAGTGAGGGCGATAGATAGATAGACAGATAGAGTGAGGGCGATAGATAGATAGACAGATAGAGTGAAGGCGATAGATCGATAGACAGATAGAGTGAGGGAGATAGATAGATAGATAGAGTGAGGGCGATAGATAGATAGAGTGAAGGCGATAGATAGATAGACAGATAGAGTGAGGGCGATAGATAGATAGACAGATAGAGTGAAGGCGATAGATCGATAGACAGATAGAGTGAGGGTGATAGATCGATAGACAGATAGAGTGAGGGAGATAGATAGATAGATAGATAGATAGATAGATAGATAGATAGATAGATAGATAGATAGATAGATAGATAGAGTGAGGGCGATAGATAGATAGATAGATAGATAGATAGATAGATAGATAGATAGATAGATAGATAGATAGATAGATAGATAGAGTGAGGGCGATTAGATAGATAGAGTGAGGGCGATAGATAGATAGATAGATAGATAGAGTTAGGGCGATAGATAGAGTGATGGCGATAGATAGAGTGAAGGCGATAGACAGATAGATAGATAGATAGAGTGAGGGCGATTAGATAGATAGATAGAGTGAGGCCGATAGATAGATAGATAGATAGATAGAGTGAGGGCGATAGATAGACAGATAGAGTGAGGGCGATAGATAGATAGCGTGAGGGCAATAGATAGACAGATAGAGTGAGGGAGATAGAGTGAGGGCGACAGATAGATAGATAGATAGAGTGAGGGCGATAGAGTGAGGGCGATAGATAGATAGATAGATAGATAGATAGATAGATAGATAGATAGATAGAGTGAGGGTGATAGATAGATAGTGAGGGCAATAGATAGATAGAGTGAGGGCGATAGCAAGATAGAGTGAGGGCGATAGATAGATAGAGTTAGGGCGATAGATAGAGTGTGGGCGATAGATAGATAAAGTGAGGGCGATAGATAGCCAGATAGAGTGAGGGCGATTAGATAGATAGAGTGAGGGCGATAGATAGATAGATAGAGTGAGGGCGATAGATAGAGTGAGGGCGATAGATAGATAGAGTGAGGGCGATAGATAGATAGACAGATAGAGTGAGGGCGATAGATAGATAGACAGATAGAGTGAAGGCGATAGATCGATAGACAGATAGAGTGAGGGAGATAGATAGATAGATAGAGTGAGGGCGATAGATAGAGTGAGGGCGATAGATAGATAGAGTGAGGGCGATAGATAGATAGACAGATAGAGTGAGGGCGATAGATAGATAGACAGATAGAGTGAAGGCGATAGATCGATAGACAGATAGAGTGAGGGTGATAGATCGATAGACAGATAGAGTGAGGGAGATAGATAGATAGATAGTTAGATATATAGATAGATAGAGTGAGGGCGATAGATAGATAGATAGATAGATAGATAGATAGATAGATAGATAGATAGATAGAGTGAGGGCGATTAGATAGATAGAGTGAGGGCGATAGATAGATAGATAGATAGATAGAGTTAGGGCGATAGATAGAGTGATGGCGATAGATAGAGTGAAGGCGATAGACAGATAGATAGATAGATAGAGTGAGGGCGATTAGATAGATAGATAGAGTGAGGCCGATAGATAGATAGATAGATAGATAGATAGATAGATAGATAGATAGATAGATAGATAGATAGATAGATAGATAGATAGAGTGAGGGCGATAGATAGACAGATAGAGTGAGGGCGATAGATAGATAGCGTGAGGGCAATAGATAGACAGATAGAGTGAGGGAGATAGAGTGAGGGCGACAGATAGATAGATAGATAGAGTGAGGGCGATAGAGTGAGGGCGATAGATAGATAGATAGATAGATAGATAGATAGATAGATAGATAGATAGATAGATAGATAGATAGAGTGAGGGTGATAGATAGATAGTGAGGGCAATAGATAGATAGAGTGAGGGCGATAGCAAGATAGAGTGAGGGCGATAGATAGATAGAGTAAGGGCGATAGATAGAGTGAGGGCAAAAGATAGATAGATTGATAGATAGAGTGAGGCCGATAGATAGATAGATAGATAGATAGATAGATAGATAGATAGATAGATAGATAGATAGATAGATAGATAGATAGATAGATAGATAGAGTGAGGGCGATAGATAGATAGATAGATAGAGTGAGGGCGATAGATAGAGTGAAGGTGTTAGATAGATCGATAGATAGATAGATAGATGGATAGATAAATAGATAGATAGAGTGAGGGCGATAGATAGAGTGAGGGCGATAGATAGAGTGAGGGCGATAGATAGAGTGAGGGCGATAGATAGAGTGAGGCAGATGGATAGATAGATAGATAGATAGATAGATAGATAGATAGATAGATAGATAGATAGATAGATAGATAGATAGAGTGAGGGCGATTAGATAGAGTGAGGGCGATAGATAGATAGAGTTAGGGCGATAGATAGAGTGAGGGCGATAGATAGAGTGAAGGCGATAGATAGATAGATAGATAGATAGATAGATAGATAGATAGATAGATAGATAGATAGAGTGAGGGCGATTAGATAGATAGAGTGAGGCCGATAGATAAAGTGAGGGCGATAGAAAGAGTGAGGGCGATAGAGTGAGGGCTATAGATAGAGTGAGGGCGATAGATAGATAGATAGATAGATAGATAGAGTGAGGGAGATAGATAGATAGATAGATAGATAGAGTGAGGGCGATTAGATAGATAGAGTGAGGGCGATAGATAGATAGAGTGAGGGCAATAGATAGTGAGGGCAATAGATAGATAGATAGAGTGAGGGTGATAGATAGATAGTGAGGGCAATAGATAGATAGATAGAGTGAGGGTGATAGATAGATAGTGAGGGCAATAGATAGATAGAGTGAGGGCGATAGCAAGATAGAGTGAGGGCGATAGATAGATAGAGTTAGGGCGATAGATAGAGTGTGGGCGATAGATAGATAAAGTGAGGGCGATAGATAGCCAGATAGAGTGAGGGCGATTAGATAGATAGAGTGAGGGCGATAGATAGATAGATAGAGTGAGGGCGATAGATAGAGTGAGGGCGATAGATAGATAGAGTGAGGGCGATAGATAGATAGACAGATAGAGTGAGGGCGATAGATAGACAGATAGAGTGAAGGCGATAGATCGATAGACAGATAGAGTGAGGGAGATAGATAGATAGATAGAGTGAGGGCGATAGATAGAGTGAGGGCGATAGATAGATAGAGTGAGGGCGATAGATAGATAGACAGATAGAGTGAGGGCGATAGATAGATAGACAGATAGAGTGAAGGCGATAGATCGATAGACAGATAGAGTGAGGGTGATAGATCGATAGACAGATAGAGTGAGGGAGATAGATAGATAGATAGTTAGATATATAGATAGATAGAGTGAGGGCGATAGATAGATAGACAGATAGAGTGAAGGCGATAGATCGATAGACAGATAGAGTGAGGGAGATAGATAGATAGATAGATAGATAGATAGATAGATAGATAGATAGATAGAGTGAGGGCGATTAGATAGATAGAGTGAGGGCGATAGATAGATAGATAGATAGAGTTAGGGCGATAGATAGAGTGATGGCGATAGAGTGAAGGCGATAGACAGATAGATAGATAGATAGAGTGAGGGCGATTAGATAGATAGATAGAGTGAGGCCGATAGATAGATAGATAGATAGATAGAGTGAGGGCGATAGATAGACAGATAGAGTGAGGGCGATAGATAGATAGCGTGAGGGCAATAGATAGACAGATAGAGTGAGGGAGATAGAGTGAGGGCGACAGATAGATAGATAGATAGAGTGAGGGCGATAGAGTGAGGGCGATAGATAGATAGATAGATAGATAGATAGATAGATAGATAGATAGATAGATAGATAGATAGATAGATAGATAGATAGAGTGAGGGTGATAGATAGATAGTGAGGGCAATAGATAGATAGAGTGAGGGCGATAGCAAGATAGAGTGAGGGCGATAGATAGATAGAGTAAGGGCGATAGATAGAGTGAGGGCAAAAGATAGATAGATTGATAGATAGAGTGAGGCCGATAGATCGATAGATAGATAGATAGATAGATAGATAGATAGATAGATAGATAGATAGATAGATAGATAGATAGATAGATAGATAGATAGATAGATAGAGTGAGGGCGATAGATAGATAGATAGATAGAGTGAGGGCGATAGATAGAGTGAAGGTGTTAGATAGATCGATAGATAGATAGATAGATGGATAGATAGATAGATAGATAGAGTGAGGGCGATAGAAAGAGTGAGGGCGATAGATAGAGTGAGGGCGATAGATAGAGTGAGGCAGATAGATAGATAGATAGATAGATAGATAGATAGATAGATAGAGTGAGGGCGATTAGATAGAGTGAGGGCGATAGATAGATAGAGTTAGGGCGATAGATAGAGTGAGGGCGATAGATAGAGTGAAGGCGATAGATAGATAGATAGATAGATAGATAGAGTGAGGGCGATTAGATAGATAGAGTGAGGCCGATAGATAAAGTGAGGGCGATAGAAAGAGTGAGGGCGATAGAGTGAGGGCTATAGATAGAGTGAGGGCGATAGATAGATAGATAGATAGATAGATAGATAGAGTGAGGGAGATAGATAGATAGATAGATAGAGTGAGGGCGATTAGATAGATAGAGTGAGGGCGATAGATAGTGAGGGCAATAGATAGATAGAGTGAGGGCGATAGCAAGATAGAGTGAGGGCGATAGATAGATAGATTCAGAAAAGGGGGTGGTGATGAACAGAGTGTCTGAATTAAGCAGACCACTCTTACCCAGTCCAAAGATCAGGGCTTGATCCATCACCGTTATTTATCTCACTGCCCCATCCCAGCTCAGAACCTGGCTATATGCAAATTAGTCTGTCCCTGGCCCAGTGCATCATGGGAACAGGGCAGACCAAACTACCAAGCCAATTCTTCACCAGAAAGGAGACAAGCTACCGGGGACCGGTTTCTGGCATTTCAGCCTCTTCGGCCCGGCTTGCTTGAATCCTGATGGAGCAGTGAGAAAGGGACTCATGTCTGGGTGTACCCTGCCACACCTATAGTGGCCAAAAACGATTCAGAAAAGGGGGTGGTGATGAACAGAGTGTCTGAATTAAGCAGACCACTCTTACCCAGTCCAAAGATCAGGGCTTGATCCATCACCGTTATTTATCTCACTGCCCCATCCCAGCTCAGAACCTGGCTATATGCAAATTAGTCTGTCCCTGGCCCAGTGCATCATGGGAACAGGGCAGACCAAACTACCAAGCCAATTCTTCACCAGAAAGGAGACAAGCTACCGGGGACCGGTTTCTGGCAATTCAGCCTCTTCGGCCCGGCTTGCTTGAATCCTGATGGAGCAGTGAGAAAGGGACTCATGTCTGAGTATACCCTGCCACACCTATAGTGGCCAAAAACGATTCAGAAAAGGGGGTGGTGATGAACAGAGTGTCTGAATTAAGCAGACCACTCTTACCCAGTCCAAAGATCAGGGCTTGATCCATCACCGTTATTTATCTCACTGCCCCATCCCAGCTCAGAACCTGGCTATATGCCAATTAGTCTGTCCCTGGCCCAGTGCATCATGGGAACAGGGCAGACCAAACTACCAAGCCAATTCTTCACCAGAAAGGAGACAAGCTACCGGGGACCGGTTTCTGGCATTTCAGCCTCTTCGGCCCGGCTTGCTTGAATCCTGATGGAGCAGTGAGAAAGGGACTCATGTCTGAGTATACCCTGCCACACCTATAGTGGCCAAAAACGATTCAGAAAAGTGGGTGGTGATGAACAGAGTGTCTGAATTAAGCAGACCACTCTTACCCAGTCCAAAGATCAGGGCTTGATCCATCACCGTTATTTATCTCACTGCCCCATCCCAGCTCAGAACCTGGCTATATGCAAATTAGTCTGTCCCTGGCCCAGTGCATCATGGGAACAGGGCAGACCAAACTACCAAGCCAATTCTTCACCAGAAAGGAGACAAGCTACCGGGGACCGGTTTCTGGCATTTCAGCCTCTTCGGCCCGGCTTGCTTGAATCCTGATGGAGCAGTGAGAAAGGGACTCATGTCTGAGTATACCCTGCCACACCTATAGTGGCCAAAAACGATTCAGAAAAGGGGGTGGTGATGAACAGAGTGTCTGAATTAAGCAGACCACTCTTACCCAGTCCAAAGATCAGGGCTTGATCCATCACCGTTATTTATCTCACTGCCCCATCCCAGCTCAGAACCTGGCTATATGCAAATTAGTCTGTCCCTGGCCCAGTGCATCATGGGAACAGGGCAGACCAAACTACCAAGCCAATTCTTCACCAGAAAGGAGACAAGCTACCGGGGACCGGTTTCTGGCATTTCAGCCTCTTCGGCCCGGCTTGCTTGAATCCTGATGGAGCAGTGAGAAAGGGACTCATGTCTGAGTATACCCTGCCACACCTATAGTGGCCAAAAACGATTCAGAAAAGGGGGTGGTGATGAACAGAGTGTCTGAATTAAGCAGACCACTCTTACCCAGTCCAAAGATCAGGGCTTGATCCATCACCGTTATTTATCTCACTGCCCCATCCCAGCTCAGAACCTGGCTATATGCAAATTAGTCTGTCCCTGGCCCAGTGCATCATGGGAACAGGGCAGACCAAACTACCAAGCCAATTCTTCACCAGAAAGGAGACAAGCTACCGGGGACCGGTTTCTGGCATTTCAGCCTCTTCGGCCCGGCTTGCTTGAATCCTGATGGAGCAGTGAGAAAGGGACTCATGTCTGAGTATACCCTGCCACACCTATAGTGGCCAAAAACGATTCAGAAAAGGGGGTGGTGATGAACAGAGTGTCTGAATTAAGCAGACCACTCTTACCCAGTCCAAAGATCAGGGCTTGATCCATCACCGTTATTTATCTCACTGCCCCATCCCAGCTCAGAACCTGGCTATATGCAAATTAGTCTGTCCCTGGCCCAGTGCATCATGGGAACAGGGCAGACCAAACTACCAAGCCAATTCTTCACCAGAAAGGAGACAAGCTACCGGGGACCGGTTTCTGGCATTTCAGCCTCTTCGGCCCGGCTTGCTTGAATCCTGATGGAGCAGTGAGAAAGGGACTCATGTCTGAGTATACCCTGCCACACCTATAGTGGCCAAAAACGATTCAGAAAAGGGGGTGGTGATGAACAGAGTGTCTGAATTAAGCAGACCACTCTTACCCAGTCCAAAGATCAGGGCTTGATCCATCACCGTTATTTATCTCACTGCCCCATCCCAGCTCAGAACCTGGCTATATGCAAATTAGTCTGTCCCTGGCCCAGTGCATCATGGGAACAGGGCAGACCAAACTACCAAGCCAATTCTTCACCAGAAAGGAGACAAGCTACCGGGGACCGGTTTCTGGCATTTCAGCCTCTTCGGCCCGGCTTGCTTGAATCCTGATGGAGCAGTGAGAAAGGGACTCATGTCTGAGTATACCCTGCCACACCTATAGTGGCCAAAAACGATTCAGAAAAGGGGGTGGTGATGAACAGAGTGTCTGAATTAAGCAGACCACTCTTACCCAGTCCAAAGATCAGGGCTTGATCCATCACCGTTATTTATCTCACTGCCCCATCCCAGCTCAGAACCTGGCTATATGCAAATTAGTCTGTCCCTGGCCCAGTGCATCATGGGAACAGGGCAGACCAAACTACCAAGCCGATAGATAGATAGAGTTAGGGCGATAGATAGAGTGTGGGCGATAGATAGATAAAGTGAGGGCGATAGATAGCAAGATAGAGTGAGGGCGATTAGATAGATAGAGTGAGGCCGATAGATAGATAGAGTGAGGGCGATAGATAGATAGATAGAGTGAGGGCGATAGATAGAGTGAAGGCGATAGATAGATAGAGTGAGGGCGATAGATAGATAGACAGATAGAGTGAGGGCGATAGATAGATAGACAGATAGAGTGAAGGCGATAGATCGATAGACAGATAGAGTGAGGGAGATAGATAGATAGATAGAGTGAGGGCGATAGATAGAGTGAGGGTGATAGATAGATAGAGTGAGGGCGATAGATAGATAGACAGATAGAGTGAGGGCGATAGATAGATAGACAGATAGAGTGAAGGCGATAGATCGATAGACAGATAGAGTGAGGGTGATAGATCGATAGACAGATAGAGTGAGGGAGATAGATAGATAGATAGATAGATAGATAGATAGATAGATAGATAGATAGATAGATAGATAGATAGATAGATAGATAGAGTGAGGGCGATAGATAGATAGATAGATAGATAGATAGATAGATAGATAGATAGATAGATAGATAGATAGATAGATAGAGTGAGGGCGATTAGATAGATAGAGTGAGGGCGATAGATAGATAGATAGATAGAGTTAGGGCGATAGATAGAGTGATGGCGATAGATAGAGTGAAGGCGATAGACAGATAGATAGATAGATAGAGTGAGGGCGATTAGATAGATAGATAGAGTGAGGCCGATAGATAGATAGATAGATAGATAGAGTGAGGGCGATAGATAGACAGATAGAGTGAGGGCGATAGATAGATAGCGTGAGGGCAATAGATAGACAGATAGAGTGAGGGAGATAGAGTGAGGGCGACAGATAGATAGATAGATAGAGTGAGGGCGATAGAGTGAGGGCGATAGATAGATAGATAGATAGATAGATAGATAGATAGATAGATAGAGTGAGGGTGATAGATAGATAGTGAGGGCAATAGATAGATAGAGTGAGGGCGATAGCAAGATAGAGTGAGGGCGATAGATAGATAGAGTGAGGGCGATAGATAGAGTGAGGGCAAAAGATAGATAGATTGATAGATAGAGTGAGGCCGATAGATAGATAGATAGATAGATAGATAGATAGATAGATAGATAGATAGATAGATAGATAGATAGATAGATAGATGGAGTGAGGGCGATAGATAGATAGATAGATAGATAGAGTGAGGGCGATAGATAGAGTGAAGGTGTTAGATAGATCGATAGATAGATAGATAGATGGATAGATAGATAGATAGATAGATAGATAGATAGAGTGAGGGCGATAGATAGAGTGAGGGCGATAGATAGAGTGAGGCAGATAGATAGATAGATAGATAGATAGATAGATAGATAGATAGATAGATAGATAGAGTGAGGGCGATTAGATAGAGTGAGGGCGATAGATAGATAGAGTTAGGGCGATAGATAGAGTGAGGGCGATAGATAGAGTGAAGGCGATAGATAGATAGATAGATAGATAGATAGATAGATAGATAGAGTGAGGGCGATTAGATAGATAGAGTGAGGCCGATAGATAAAGTGAGGGCGATAGATAGACAGATAGAGTGAGGGCGATTAGATAGATAGAGTGAGGCCGATAGATAGAGTGAGGGCGATAGATAGATAGAGTGAGGGCGATAGACAGATAGAGTGAGGGCGATAGATCGATAGACAGATAGAGTGAGGGTGATAGATCGATAGACAGATAGAGTGAGGGTGATAGATCGATAGACAGATAGAGTGAGGGAGATAGATAGATAGATAGAGTGAGGGCGATAGATAGATAGATAGATAGTTGTGTGTGTGGTTGTGTGTGGTTGTGGTTGTGTGTGTGGTTGTGGTTGTGTGTGCGTGGTTGTGTGGCTGTGTGTGTTATGCTTTGTTTTGCTATGCTAGGTTTTGTTATGCTATGTTTTGTTGTGTTTGGTATGCTATGCTATGTTTTGCTAGGCTATGATATGTTTTGTTTTGTTATGCTAGGTTTTGATGTGTTTTGTTAAGCTATGCTATGTTTTGTTGTGTTTTGCTATGTTTTGGTATGCTATGTGTTGTTGTATTTTGTTATGCTATGCTATGCTATGTTTTGCTATGTTATGCTAGGTTTTTTTATGCTATGCAATGTTTTGTTTTGCTATTCTATGCTTTGTTTTGTTATGCTATGCTATGTTTTTTTGCTATCCTATGCTTTGTTTTGTTATGCTATGCAATGCTTTGTGGTGTTTTGTTTTGCTATGCTGTTTTGTTATGTTATGCTATGTTTTGTTATGCTATGCAATGTTTTGTTATGCTTTGTTTTATTATGCTATGCTATGTTTTGCTATCCTATGCTTTGTTTTGTTATGCTATGCTATGTTTTGTTGTGTTTGTTATGCTATGCTATGTTATGCTATGCTATGTTATGTTGTGTTTTGCTATGCTATGTTTTTATTATGCTATGTTTTGTTATGCTATGTTTTGTTATGCTATGCTATGCTTTGTTATGCTGTGCTCTGTTTTGCTATGCTATGCTTTGTTATGCTATGCTATGTTTTGTTATGCTATGCTATGTTTTGTTGTGTTTGATATGCTATGTTTTGCTATGCTATTATATGTTTTGTTTTGCTGTGCTATGTTTTGTTGTGTTTTGTTAAGCTATGCTATGTTTTGTTGTGTTTTGCTATGTTTTGTTATGCTATGTGTTGTTGTGTTTTGTTATGCTATGTTTTGTCATGTTATGCAATGTTTTGTTATGCTATGCTATGTTTTGTTTTGCTATCCTATGCTTTGTTTTGTTATGCTATGCTCTGTTTAGTTTTGCTATCCTATGCTTTGTTTTGTTATGCTATGCTATGTTTTGTTGTGTTTTGTTATGCTATGCTATGTTTTGTTGTGTTTTGATATGCTATGCTTTGTTATGCTATGCTATGTTTTGTTATGCTATGCTTTGTTATGCTATGCTTTATTATGCTATGCTTTGTTATGCTATGTTTTGTTATGCTATGCCAAGCGTTGTTTTGTTAGGCTATGCTATGTTGTGTTTTGTTATGCTATGCTATGTTGTATTTTGTTATGCTATGCTATGTTTTGTTGTGTTTTGTTATGCTATGCTAGGTTTTGCTATGCTTTGCAATGCAATGTTTTGTTATGTATGCTATATGTTGTTGTGTGTTGTTATGCTATGCTATGCTGTGTTTTGCTGTTTTGTTATGCTATGCTTTAAGTTATGTTATGCTATGTTTTGTTCTGCTATGTGTTGTTGTGTTTTGTTATGCTATGTTTAGTTATGTTATGTTTTGTTACGCTATGCTATGTTTTGTTTTGCTATCCTATGCTTTGTTTTGTTATGTTATGCTATGCTATGCTATGTTTAGTTTTGCTATCTTATGCTTTGTTTTGTTATGCTATGCTTTGTTGTGTTTTGCTATGATTTGTTATGCTATGCTATGTGTTGTTGTGTTTTATTATTCTATGCTTTGTTTTGTTATGCTATGTTTTGTTATGCTATGATGTGCTTTGTTATACTATGTTTTGTTATGCTAAGCTTTGTTTTGTTATGCTATGCTATGTTGTGTTTTGTTATGCCACGCTATGTTTTGTTGTGTTTTCTTATGCTATGCTACGCTATGTTTTGCTATGCTTTGCAATGCTGTGTTTTGTTATGTATGCTATGTTTTGTTGTGTTTAGTTTTGCTATGCTATATTTTGTTGTGTTTTGCTATGTTTTGTTATGCTATGTTTTGTTATGCTATGCTTTGTTTTATGTTATGTTATGCTATGTTTTGTTATGTTCTGCTGTTTTGTTCTGCTGTTTTGTTGTGTTATGTTATGCTATGTTATGTTTTGTTTTACTATGCTATGTTTTGTTTTGCTATCCTATGCTTTGTTTTGTTATGCTATGCAATGCTTTGTGGTGTTTTGTTTTGCTATGCTGTTTTGTTATGTTATGCTATGTTTTGGTATGCTATGTAATGTTTTGTTATGCTTTGTTTTATTATGCTATGCTATGTTTTGCTATCCTATGCTTTGTTTTGTTATGCTATGCTATGTTTTGTTGTGTTTGTTATGCTATGCTATCTTATGCTATGCTATGTTATGTTGTGTTTTGCTATGCTATGTTTTTATTATGCTATGTTTTGTTATGCTAAGCTTTGTTATGCTATGCTATGCTTTGTTATGCTGTGCTCTGTTTTGCTATGCTATGCTTTGTTATGCTATGCTATGTTTTGTTATGCTATGCTATGTTTTGTTGTGTTTGATATGCTATGTTTTGCTATGCTATTATATGTTTTGTTTTGCTGTGCTATGTTTTGTTGTGTTTTGTTAAGCTATGCTATGTTTTGTTGTGTTTTGCTATGTTTTGTTATGCTATGTGTTGTTGTGTTTTGTTATGCTATGTTTTGTCATGTTATGCAATGTTTTGTTATGCTATGCTATGTTTTGTTTTGCTATCCTATGCTTTGTTTTGTTATGCTATGCTCTGTTTAGTTTTGCTATCCTATGCTTTGTTTTGTTATGCTATGCTATGTTTTGTTGTGTTTTGTTATGCTATGCTATGTTTTGTTGTGTTTTGATATGCTATGCTTTGTTATGCTATGCTATGTTTTGTTATGCTATGCTTTGTTATGCTATGCTTTATTATGCTATGCTTTGTTATGCTATGTTTTGTTATGCTATGCCAAGCGTTGTTTTGTTAGGCTATGCTATGTTGTGTTTTGTTATGCTATGCTATGTTGTATTTTGTTATGCTATGCTATGTTTTGTTGTGTTTTGTTATGCTATGCTAGGTTTTGCTATGCTTTGCAATGCGATGTTTTGTTATGTATGCTATATGTTGTTGTGTGTTGTTATGCTATGCTATGCTGTGTTTTGCTGTTTTGTTATGCTATGCTTTGTTTTAAGTTATGTTATGCTATGTTTTGTTCTGCTATGTGTTGTTGTGTTTTGTTATGCTATGTTTAGTTATGTTATGTTTTGTTACGCTATGCTATGTTTTGTTTTGCTATCCTATGCTTTGTTTTGTTATGTTATGCTATGCTATGCTATGTTTAGTTTTGCTATCTTATGCTTTGTTTTGTTATGCTATGCTTTGTTGTGTTTTGCTATGATTTGTTATGCTATGCTATGTTTTGTTGTGTTTTATTATTCTATGCTTTGTTTTGTTATGCTATGTTTTGTTATGCTATGATGTGCTTTGTTATACTATGTTTTGTTATGCCAAGCTTTGTTTTGTTATGCTATGCTATGTTGTGTTTTGTTATGCCACGCTATGTTTTGTTGTGTTTTCTTATGCTATGCTACGCTATGTTTTGCTATGCTTTGCAATGCTGTGTTTTGTTATGTATGCTATGTTTTGTTGTGTTTAGTTTTGCTATGCTATATTTTGTTGTGTTTTGCTATGTTTTGTTATGCTATGTTTTGTTATGCTATGCTTTGTTTTATGTTATGTTATGCTATGTTTTGTTATGTTCTGCTGTTTTGTTCTGCTGTTTTGTTGTGTTATGTTATGCTATGTTATGTTTTGTTTTACTATGCTATGTTTTGTTTTGCTATTCTTTGGTATGTTATGCTATGGTTTGTTTTGTTATGCTATTCTATGTTTTGCTGTGTTTTGCTATGTTTTGTTATGCTATGTTTTGTTATGCTATGCTTTGTTTTATGTTATGTTATGCTATGTTTTGGTCTGCTATGTTTTGTTGTGTTATGTTATGCTATGCTATGTTTTGTTGTTTTACTATGATATGTTTTGTTTTGCTATGCTTTGTTATGTTATGTTATGCTTTGTTTTGTTATGCTATGTTTTGTTATGCTATGCTATGTTTTGTTATGTTTTGTTATGCTATGCTATGCTTTGCTGTGTTTTGCTATGCTATGTTTTGTTATGCTATGTTTTGTTTTGCTATCCTATGCTTTGTTTTGTTATGTTGTGCTTTTGCTATCCTATGCTTTTGTTTGTTATGCTATGCTATGCTTCGTTATGCTATGCTATGTTTTGTTATGCTATGCTGGTGAGGGTATGTGAGGGCGTGTGTGTGTGTGAGTGTGTGTGAGGGTGAGTGAGGGTGAGGGGGGTGAGGGTGAGGGTTTTTGAGGGTGATGGTGTGTAAGGGTGAGAGGGTGATGGTGTGTGAGGGTGAGGGGGTGAGAGTGAGTGAGGGTGTGTGAGGGTGAGAGTGAGTGAGGGTGTGTGAGGGTGAGAGGGGGTGAGGGGGTGTGAGGGTGAGGGGATGAGGGTGTGTGAGAGTGAGGGGGTGTGAGGGTGAGGGGGTGTGAGGGTGAGGGGGTGTGAGGGTGAGTGAGGGTGAGAGGGTGAGTGAGGGTGAGGGGTGAGTGAGGGTGAGAGGGTGAGTGAGGGTGTGTGAGGGTATGTGAGGGGTGTGAGGGTGAGAGTGTGTGAGGGTGAGGGTGTGTGAGGGTGAGGGGTGTGAGGGTGGTTGAGGGGTGGTGAGGGGTGTGAGGGTGAGTGGCATGAGGGTGTGAGGGGGTGTGAGGGTGAGGCGGTGTGAGGGTGAGGGGGTGTGAGGGTGAGAGGGGGTGTGAGGGTGAGAGGGTGTGAGAGGGTGAGTGAGGGTGAGGGTGTGTGAGGGTGTGTGAGAGTGAGGGGGTGTGAGGGTGAGGAGGTATGTGAGGGGTCAGGGGTGTGAGGGGATGAGGGCGAGTGAGGGGGGTGAGGGCGAGTGAGGGTGAGTGTCTCCAATGAATGTCGCTGCTTCGCCTTCTTTGAAAATGTTCAGTGCTGCAAATAGAGCATGGCGCCCTAATTATCACAGCATGAGGCCCCAAAGTGATAATTATCACAGCATGCAGAGAGGCGCCCCAGCTGCTGGTGCACTCAACTGCACATTAATTATAGTTGAGTGCTCCAGCAGCCTGGGGCGCCTGTTGACATGCTGTGATAAGTGGGGTCTCATGCTGTGAAAATTGTTACTTGCGGCGCACAAGCTGTTCCACTGTGAAGCGCGTTCACACGCCTGAATCGGCTCGTGCCCATACTACAATCGGCTCGTGCACAGGACTGTCTCCCTTGGAGGCAAACACGGTGACTATAAGTCTCGTTGGCGTCAGCGCTTCGCGCTACAACGCCAGCGAGACCTAAAAATCATTGAAAATTCGTTGGATTACCTGCTTTTAACCGCCGCTTCCTCGTGGTGCCAGCGCGCGAGCCCGGTCTCTTCGAGCATTGGCCTGCAGCTTTCTCTACGTATTGCAATGACGTACCGAGAGCCACCCGGCTCTCTTTCATGCTGCGTGCCTCCATTTTGCAATTAAGGTGTTTTCCTCACTGTCCTGCAATTACAAGACTCTTTTTTTTGCCTTCTGGGTCGGCATGTGCACTAGGTGCGTTTTCTGATGTTCAGTTTTTCCAGGGTTTTTGAAACGTCGTATTTTCTGTTCAGAGTATGGAATTAATTCTATATTGCCATCTAGTGGCTATTTAGCGCCACTGCTCCTGAACAAGTGAAATGGAAGGCTCACTCGATAGTGACTTTATGAAGATCTGCAGAGAAGTGACCGTGAGGAAAGGCATGACTGTGGTTCCAAGAAATAATACCAGAAAGTCTCAGATGGCTGCATGAAGGATTTTGCTTTGATGCAGAGTTTCAGAGCGATGTCTGACTCCCATAGCTGCCAAGGTTTCAGATTGCTGTGTGTGACATTTTCATAATTTCATTGAAAGACATTTCAACAACTATGAGTGACACTTTCTCGCGAGCAAAATCACGCAGTGAGCATGAGGGAAACTACATATAAATATCAGTAATTGCACTCATTTGAGTAAGGAAAACCTCTTAAAAAATCTTAAAACTACTACAAAGCACCAGAAATGGAAGGGCACTAGCAGACTGTGTGCCTGCAGTTTCAGTAGCAAAAGGCAGGCAGCCACTGATGCTGCTCTGAAGATGGCATTGATTTGATCATTCATGAGCGCGCAATAGCCTAAAAAACAAAACTCATAGAATAGCAAGTGCAACTAAGAGATTGTGCCCTAAATCGGGATTCTCTGAGACTGGTCGAACTGAAAGAGAATTAAACTAACTTTGTTTTTCATTTCTGACACGATCGTAAATGCATATATCTGCTAAGGCTCCACTTCCAATACAGGGAGCCAGGGGCCCAGTCGCACTCCGAAGATAGAGGGAGTGTAGTTATGCACCTGCCAAACACTAAATAGTCACTGGATATTAGTGCACATTGTTATTACAGCCTTTCTTTCACCTTGTGTTATACAAGTTAAAAATAATGACATGCATATTTATAGTGCTGCAAGAGGCCGGGACTTCGTAGCACTTCAAATATATATCACTAATCTCCAATGCATCAACCAGGGTTCAATTCTGTGTCAATGATGTTCCAAACACAGCTGCAGTGATTACATTAACCAGAAGTCTCAGAACTGCACCTCGGTCCACACATGAGCGCCACCTGCTGTTCCAGAACTGGGGCCCACCCATACCACTCACTGTCCGTTATCTTCCTCTTATAATGCTCCGGTGGTGCTAACACACATAGGACACTGCTACATATAGCACTGGTAGCTTGCATTTGCCCAGCACCTGCGCACCAACCATTTAACGTACCTGTAAAAACTTCGGGCCTCATTTATGAGGCCGTGCGTGTGTTTTGCGCTTCCGATGCGTCACTTTTTGTGACGCATCGGCGGCGTAAAACATGCGTCGTCTTGCGCACTATTTACAAAGTGACGCATCTAAGCAGATGCGTCACTTTGTAAACCCCTGCGCTACATTTTACCTGCATCAGGTATAATGTATGCAAAGGGGGCGTTCACACGCAAAAAGCCTCGTAATAGTGACGCAGTGAAATCTATGAGATTTCACTGCGTCACTTTTAGGACGCTGTTGCGTCAAAATCTTGCGCCTGCCTCACAGCAGGCGCAAGACTGACGCAAGCCCTTTCACATGGGGCTTTCCCCATGTGAAAGGACGCATTGCTGGAGTTGCGTCACTTTTGTGACACACCCCAGCAATGCGTGACTTTTGCACTTACAGATACGTCAGAAATACTGACGTATCTGTAACTCCTTGAGACATGATGCGTCATATTATAAATATGACGCATCAATCATGTCGCAGGGAGAGCGCAGTGAAAAGTGACGCATCGCTGTTTTCACGCAGCGATGCGTCACTTTTCATAAATAAGGCCCACAGATTTGTTGTTTACAGCAGTCCTGCCTCACTGCCTTGAATATGACTGGCCCCATGAACTCCTGAATACCAGGCTGCACATGTGGGTCGGGGGTGCTGTGGACTAAAACGTGCCACTCTGGCAAGCGGCGACTGTATTGGCAAGGAAAATCAAAGCTGCCTGCTAGTTTCCCGTCTCTGTCTGTCTCAGGCCAATAAGGGCACCGAGGCCTTTCCGGAAAAATAACAGACAGTGCGCCGGATCAACAAGGGGCTGCGGGCACGCACTGTCTCTGGATCGCATTCATCTGTTTGACAACAGAACACTGTGACACGTCACGTGGAAGGTTCCTTATCTGTGGGGGATCTGAATTCACAAATCAGGCACCGGAGCAGAGAGCTCATTTAATCAGTCTCTGATCTGCAGCGCTGGCCGCTGCAGGCCGTGAGCCACCAAGGGCAGCGGAAATTCAGAGATTTGCCGCCCGTCCAGCCTGCTGATAGCTGTCCAAAGGCGAGGGCTGTCTTGACTCCTGTGAGTCCCAGGGGAGAGGGAGGGCGGGAGAGGGTTTCCAGTGACAGAGAGTGAGCACCAGCCATGCTGGCTGCAGGAGCAGCGAGTACGCCACGGACAGCGCGCTGCCACACTTAACAGTTTACCTGCATATGCGTGACAATGCATTTCAGTGCGGTAATGCGGAGTAACACACTGAAATGAGCTAGTGTCACGCCCGTTTCGTAACACTTGACAGTACTGGACTCCGGGTTTGACTTTAAAACTAAAGGGTATTTATGGTGGCATTCTGCAGCGATGCATTTTTGTATTTTTTTTTGTGGAATTAACTTTCGCCTTGGATATCTGGTAAGACTGTTCCTGTGTTTTCATACACATGTAGAAGCAACTGCCGATGCAACAGTCAGTGGTCATGAATATCTTTATCTTTAAGATGCGATTTGGATAGAGGCCGCGGGTGAGAAATCGCTCACCGGTCGTTGTGACTGTTCTGCTAACTCGAATGTGACATCTATGTTTTTGTCATAATGTTAATGCCATGTTCTATTGAGTTGCGTAATGTCTTTGGTTCTTCTATTGTATGGAATGGAGGGTGTGAGTATGTAGTGTCCCTGGTCACCCTAGTGTGCGTAGTTGTGAATATACCCTGTGAGTAAGTGTTAGCTCGTGTGAGGTGTTTAAGTTGTGCGTGACTTGAGTAGTACCCTGAGTTTAGAGGTAAAGTATTCACCCCTAGTGTTTCCCTTAACCCTTGGTTTACCACTGATTTGTGGTTATTGGTTGACATGAGTGTGACACCTGTGTGAGTAAAATGTTTCCCTCACTGTTTGGACTGTGTTTAAAGAAGACACCTTCTTATGAAGCTTCTCTGCGTAACCACTGATTTGTGGTTATTGGTTGACGTGAGTGCGTCATCTGTGTGAGCGTAAGGTTTTCCCCTGTTTGGACTGCGTTAAGAGAAGGCACCGTCTTACGAAGCTTTTCTGCGTGTACCACTGATTTGTGGTTATTAGTTGACATGAGTTTGTCACCTGTGTGAGTGAAAGGTTTTTCCCTGTTAGGACAGCGTTAAGAGAAGACACCTTCTTAGGAAGCTTCTCTGGTTTTACCTTTGAAGTGTTTGATGAGATTCTTGAAGATTGTAGTATTGTTAAAGCTTGATGCTTTTCTTGAAGCTCTTTCCTTCATTTTTGATTTTTTGTATGTGTGTATGTCATCTCCGCACATTTTTTAATTGTCGGTCATATTGCATGTATGTACTATAATCTCATATGTTTGTATTTTTACAATTTTGATGAAGGGGGGATGTGTTGTAATCTAGCAAGTGATTAATGCACTCTCCCTATGGTTGCCTCCTGCTCTGCTGCTTGGCCTACATGATGTGATCGGAATGTTGAGAGGGTTTGATTGTAAGAAGGAATCAGTTGGTGTGAAGGGCTAAGCAGCGAAGTGGCTGCTCCTGGTGGGGCCTATAATATGGATCTGATCTGAAGAATAAAGCTTTGATCCTGAACTAGACCTCTGGACCACGTATCATTCTTTCAACCGTAACAGAATTCTTCTCAGTACAGATGGGGCATTGTTAATTTTTCATGTTTTGAATCCCATGCCATGTATGGCAGTTCCAGACAGTAAATAAACTGTGAGAATGGTGTTGAGGTGTCCCCACGCCCCAAGTGCTTTTCTCGCTGACTGATCCCCTGCATGTCGGTAGCTCAGTCATTAGTAAAACAATGGTTTATCCACTCTAAATAGGCAAGAAGACCACAAAGTGGGTGCTTACAGGCATCCGCAGACATTTCACAAATATCCCTCAATTGCGTATAAGTGAGGCCCTCAGTGTGTGTATGTCCAAATATCATTGACATATCACTCGAAATACAATGAGTATGATGTAGTATCCTCATGTTGTATTTATATCCCTTTACTCATCTGCATCTAGCTGCTCAGCCAGTGTGGGTGTTCTAGTTAGAGTGTTGGTCTGTGAATGGAATGTTGGATGCATGAGAGGAGTCAGTTAAGGATGGGCTGAGCAGCTAGGAGGCTGCTCCTGATGGGGCTTTTGATATTTACATCTGAAGAACAATTAAACATCATCTACATGTACCTGACTTGGTCTACAGCGTCTATTTATGTCAACTCAACATGTGGGACCAGCACACTACAATTATGGCGACGAGGACTAAGAACCTATCTTTTTGTGCAAAATTAAAATGGAGAAAAGCAAATAAAGGAAAAGAAATGTTGATGAAGCTCACTAAGAAGCAAACAACTTAAGGAAGAAGATTCTTGTCAAGTAACCAGACAAAAAAACTACCTGCTTGCCCCATCAGTGTCCCCTACACCGGACAGCCCAGGTGCAGGTGAGCTGTGTCTGTATATTTTCTTCAAGAATAATCAATTAACATGCTGCCATAGTCGAGCAAATATAGATTTTTAAGCATCAAGAAAGCCAATCCTACAAAAAGAAACATTTTATTCAGTACAAGATGAAAAAGTTATCAGTGAATTTATGTGACATTGCCCACCGTAGTAAGGCTAAAGTGACTTAAAATGTAAGGTTACTTGCTTGGTGAGATGCTATTTGCTTGGTCTAATGAGATTTAAATGGCAAGTTGGAAGAAACGTAAGTTTAATTTTTGACGAGGCAGAGTCTACAATTAGTGGCAATTGGATTTATTGTCAACTATTATTCTATAAAGACTCAGTGTTCACGGTGGCAAGTTTATTACAATCTTTTCTCCAGGTTCACGAGATGTGACATTGCAAGTTCATGAGGAGTCGAGTTGAGGCATGTGAAAAGGAGAAACTATCGAGCCCGAGTTGACAGACAGTTTGGTCGCGACGTTTAAAAAAAAAAAAAGAGAGACTGCTACCGTGTGTTTATTTTGGTGATTTGCCTGCAATTTACTTAAAAATGCTAAAGTTTTTATCAACATCATATGACATGTTTATCCAGTCTTCAATGCTTTCAGGCCTCAATAGAAAACAGTTATGTTTAAATTCAAATTCATAATTAAGCTCGCGCACTTTACCTGAGCATTCTGTTGCGCCGAGCCTTTCCAGCCTTTCATGACGTCTTCGTGTCTCCACGATCTATGATGCTGCCAAAGGACGTTTGGGACCAGGAGCGCGCCGTGGGCCACTCGGCATACGTCTCCTGTGCGTGACGACATCTTAACCGCATGCGTGCGGTCGATATTCTGCTGCTGCGCTGGGATTTACAAAAACCCATTATTCATGACGAGCTGGGCTCGTCATGAGCGTGCGAGGAGGCTACCTCATGACGAGCCCAGCTCGTCATGAGCGTCGAAGGGGTTAAGATTGAAGGATGTAGGCAGTGACGGTTTCATAACTCATAAGTGTGACCTTTGCTGTCTGTGATGCTGAGCAGCAGTCGACTCGTTCATGGAGGGCACAACACTTAACTGTAAGGTGAGAGGCTGCTTCACATGTTCGTGTGCTCAAAGGTTCCCTTTATCTTGAGTTACAGCAAGATCAGGAACAATCATCTTTCACACTCAGGCAACTCATCGGATCACAATTTCTTCATCATTTTAATTCTGTCATTCTTCGTTCCATCGAGGCAAACCCTACGTTGTTATTTCAGTGGACAGGTGTTCAAGCTGCGAGTTTTTGTTGTTTCTTAACATGAACAGTTTTTCAATGCTCTGCACTAAGTCAGGGTGCCATCTAGTGTCTCAAGTTGGAATTCATCCTTCATATTCAAGACCATCTATTATTACACAAGATTTATGCGTATATTTCCTAATTCAAGCACAATCCGGGTGAGAGATCGCTCTCCGGTGTTGTCCTATTTGTCTCTGCAGAAAAGTTCTTGTTTGTTTATAGAACTGCCTATCCCTTGTTTTTATCGCGGTGACAGGCACACCTATGACTTGGGTTAATCAATATGCGCGTTTTTGACTTACAGTTCTTAATTTATATTATTTGAACGTCTCTCTACCTCATTACGGTGACAGGCACACCATGGTTAAAACGTTTTTCCAAGGTTGTTATCCTTATCTATAACATGTAAGGTTATATTGTTTTCTCTTCACAGGCGATTCATATAATTTCCTTTGGGAGTGGGTTTTTTAGTCCCATGACCCCATTCACATATTTTATCCCTTACTTGGGATGGGAGTGGGTTTTCAATCCCATGACCCCTGCATTCAGATATATTATTCCTGCCTTGGGATGGGAGTGGGTTTTTTTTTTTAGTCCCATGACCCCAGTTTACAAATATTTCATCCTTGTTTAGTCTTGAGAGTGGGTTTTAAGTCCCAACTCCTCACGTTCATAGTTATTTTCCTCTGGGATGGGTTTTAGCCCCAGTTCTCAGTTAAAAAGGGGGTTTTCAGTCCCACCTTTGTTATAAGGGGGTTTCAGTCCCACCTTTGTTATAAGGGGGTTTCAGTCCCACCTTTGTTATAAGGGGGTTTCAGTCCCACCTTTATTAAATGATTTTGGGTGTCAGTCCCAAACAATTTTGCACGTGGGTTTTAGTCCCACAGTGTCCCTTACAAGTGGGGTGGCGTTTTTAGTTTTCGCCACAGTCTTATTGATTCAGTACGTTCTTAATTTATCTGTTCATTATTAAAGGAGGAGGATAGTGTTAGTATATTTCTATCTTTTCATTTTCTTCCTTCTTTCTTTAATTGGATGTCTGTTTTCCCTCTTGCGATACTTTTTCATATTCTTCCCTGGGTTTACAGATTTCTTACGATGTTTGTATATTTTTATTGTGCATAGTTTTTTCTCTTCTTAGTCTTTATCTTTTGTTTTCCATTTTCGAGAGAAGAGGATAATGTAGTATCCTCATGTTGTATTTATATCCCTTTACTCATCTGCATCTAGCTGCTCAGCCAGTGTGGGTGTTCCAGTTAGAGTGTTGGTCTGTGAATGGAATGTTGGATGCATGAGAGGAGTCAGTTAAGGATGGGCTGAGCAGCTAGGAGGCTGCTCCTGATGGGGCTTTTGATATTTACATCTGAAGAACAATTAAACATCATCTACATGTACCTGACTTGGTCTACAGCGTCTATTTATGTCAACTCAACATGTGGGACCAGCACACTACATATGAGCATTTGCAACATGTGTGCAGCACAAATTGGCAGGCTTTGCAATTTAAAAAATCCAAAACATAATATATATAGTCATGGCTTTGTGGCTTTTAAATCATAGTAAATGATTACCTTACAGTGCACCAGGATTCAACAATCTTTGTTGGGGTCCTTCAATGATTCCCTCACTATCACCCTCCCACCGTTCCTCTCCTCTCTCCATAGCCCCTTTCCCACATCTATTTCATGTGTTTTATAGTAACTCTCATTACCAATGTACGGCGTCAGAGTATGTTACATCACACACATAGAGACAATGAATACGTATGTATATCAGTGTATACATTTTTTTACTTGGTCTGGGTAAGCACAAACACAGGATTCAAAACATAAGACAGTGATTAGGGTTGGCTTTACTAATAAGAATTAATTTCTACCCAAACAAACTCTTTATAGCAACATCAGGAAGACTGGGGATAAAACAGAACTTTCTAACTTGTACTATGCAGTGTGCATGCAGCTCTTTGATTGCAGTTCATAGCTCACTGGGCTGGATTATGATTGTAACTTATGAACTACACCTTCTGAGGCATGCACATAAAATACAGTTCTGTGATATGTGTGGTACAAGTGCAGCAGGCATATTAATCCTCTGCAGTATCTTTTTTAGATTTTTTTTATTTTTCCAAAACCTTAATTAAGGAAGTTCAAGTCAGACACTTTACACTGAGCAACATAATAGCACAAATCAACACTGTATAGATCAAGTCAAGCATTTGGAAACAGTTAGATTACAAGTTGCCGCTAGCAAGAATACATGAAAAGTGAGCACACAGCCCTGCTGCACCCTGGACCCCCCTCTCCCCCCCATGGAGGGACACACCTACAGAAATGACACCAGCGGGGTGGCCTATGGGGAGGGAGGAGACGGACACCGACCAGCACCAGCGGCCGCTGCGGACCCAGCTCTGGCTGGGAGCGCGGGAGAGGTAGCGCCGCTGGGGTGGGAACGGGAATGGAGATAGGAAACCAGAGGGCTCCAAATGTCAACAGGTTGAGACTTGGCGGGCATTAAATCCCAAAACTCCGATAACAGGGTCTGACACCGAGAGGCGTCTGCCAGCCAGCACTCAGCCATGGGCTAGGGTCTACGACCCCAACACATGGCGACCCTGCGCCTAGCCAGGATCAGAAGCATCGCAATCAGGCAATGGGAAGCATCAGGACAGAAATTTACAAAACCCAGGAGACACAAGGGAGGGTCAGGCTGCACCGAGGCACTAGTAATATCAGAGATAGTGGAACACACCACCTGCCAGAACTCACAGACCTTAGGACATAACCACGCCAAGCGAGCAAAGTCCGCGACAGGGGCAGCGCAACGCCTGCAAGTGTCATTTGGAATGAGCCCAAGCTTACAGAGCTGAAGAGGAGTGCGGTAAAGCCTGTGCAAATACTTGAAATGTATTAGACAGAGCCGATAATTAGGTGACAACTTTTTCGTTTGGTTACAATAATATAGCAAGTCAACCTGCGCAATGTCCATACCAAGAGCCGCACCCCAAGCCTCCAACGCCCGGTCCGAGGAGATAGAGATGGACGATAGAGTAAGCGCATATAGTTTAGTGACTAATTTGTGTGGGGATGAGGTAGTATATATGAGGTCCAGAGCCTCCATAGTGGGTTAGGGCTGAGGGAAGAGGAGTGTAAATTTCGCAGCTGGTAGAATCAAAGCGTGTCCAGCGAGCCCAGGAATCAGGGAGAGAGAAGAAAGCGCCCCCCGGATAAAGGTCCGCCACCATCCGCAATCCCAATTGCGACGCATGCCTAGTCATGCGGGAAGGCTGTAGCGGAGGAAAATCTGGGTGGTTCACCACTGGCACAGCATTGGCAGAAAGAAGGGGAAGATTGGAGAGCCGACGGAGACTGGACCAAGCCCAGCGCAATGTCTCGACAGTGTCAACCTCCGCCCGCGGGCACACAGCCGGCGCGCACCGAGACATGGACAGAGGCCAAGGGGACGCTACATTCGTCTCAACGGCAACATGAGGTTGATATGGGGTAGGATGGATCCAGAAATGGAGAAAACTAGCCTGGGCACACAGGGCATTGATCATAGAAGTCAGGCACACCCAGGACACCGGCAGACATGGGGAAAGTGAGGATGTCATAAGCGACTCTTGGCTGTTTACCCGCCCAGACAAGCAAAATAATAAGAGAGCGCAATTTACAGAAGAAATGAGAAGTGAGGGGGACAGGAATATTCAAAAATAAGTAGAGAAATTTAGGCAGAACCACCATGTTGGCAATGGTGATCCGGCCCGTCAAGGACAGTGGCAACCAGCTCCAAGCAGGAATCCTAGACTCCAGCCAGTCAACCGCACAACTAAAGTTAGACCTCCACAGTTCATCCAGAACCCTGCTCAACCAGATCCCCAAATAGCGCGTGGGACCCTAAGCCCACACGAATGGGAAATCCGTCGTGAACGGCGCGGTGGCATCAGTCAAGGGGAACAAAACTGACTTGCTCCAATTCACTTGGATACCAGAAAGGCCGCCAAAACGTATGATCGCCCGTACAAGGGGGCTGAGGTTCTCTTGAGGATGACGAACGTATAGGGTTACATCATCCGCATACATGGAGACAAGAAGGGAGCGGGATGAAAAGCTAATTCCTCTGTGAGTGTGGTGTTGCCGAAACTTGCCAGCCAAGGGCTCCATCGCAATGGCAAAAAGCATGGGCGATAAAGGTCACCCCTGCCAGGTGCCACGAGCAATACTGAAAGGGACGGAGACCTGACCATTGATACGGAGACGCGGCGAAGGATTAGTGTAGAGGAGTTTAATATTTCATAAAAAATGCCAATGCGTGGCAAAAGGTAGAATTAGAAGGGCCACTCCAACGTGTCGAACGCCTTTGTGGCGTCCAGCAGGGCAGCCACGGCAGGTAGGTTAGGGTTTATTTGATGTAACACTGAGAAGATTGTGCGAAGATTGTGCGATGTTGCCCTACCAGGGATAAAACCTGATTGGTCCAGAAGGGCAATGAGGGGCATGAGTAACAGAAGACGAGAGACGATCAGTTTGGCGAAGATCTTATTGTCAATGTTAATTAGAGAGGGGGCGGTAGGGATCGCAAAGGTCAGCCGGTTTATCGGGTTTAAGGAGTAAAGTTATCAGTGCCTCACGGAGCGATGGTGGAAAGAGGCCAGTATAGAACGATTCGTTATACATAGCCGCCAAATGGGGTTCCAGGAGATCAGCATAGGTTTTGTAGAATGAGGCCGGCAGGCCATCCAGACCCAGGGCCTTGTCGCCTGGTAAGCTGCTAATGGCTGCAAGAATTTCCTCCCTGGAGAATGGTTCATCTAGAAATATCCGGTGGTAATCCTCTAACCAGACTAACTCTATAGGCTCAAAATATTGATCGAAGGCCTCACGTGGCAGAGGGGCAGCGGCGGAGTAGAGCTGCAAATAAACATCCAAAAAGCGGGATTGAATTTCCACCGGGGAGGTGATCCTGCACGTGCCACCATCACTAAGGGCCGTTATATAAAACGCAGCTCTGGGTAGGCAGAGGAGGCTAGCTAAGGTGCGACCCGGGCGATCTCCCTCACCAAAACGCCGAGCACGACCCTCCCTACCCAAGAAGGATAGTTTGCGGTCAGTTTCCTCAGCAAATTCAGTGTTTTTGACGCATTAACACCAGCATCTCAGGACTGGGGTGTGCTGCTTGGGCGGCATCCAGGTCTTTAATCTCTGTATCGAGCCGAGCCAATGCACTACGGATAGAGCGGAGGACACCGGCCTGTTTAGAAATACATTCGCCCGGGATTACAGTCTTAAACCCCTCCCAAAGGACAGAAGCAGAGTGGACGGATCCCGCGTTTAGGTCAAAATAGTTAGTTATAGCTGCGTATCCCGGAGGGCGTTTGGGGGGAGATGCCAGGTGAACGCACGTTGCGGAGAATGAGGGGGGCAAAGACGGATCTGAACTGTCGCATGGTCAGAAAAAGTGTGTGCCATGTGTGCTGCATCGATGAGCCAAGTGAGAGCATCAGGTGAGGTCAACCAAAAGTCTATACGCGACCAAAAGCTTCTCGCGCAAGTCACACAGGTGCCTTCACGGACAGCAGGACAGAAGTGACGCCAGGCGTCATAGAGAGAGTTGTCAGTTAAAATGGATGAGAGGGCCGCGGAAGCGCGTGGGTGGAGCATATAGGAGCCTGATCGGGCGAGGCTCTCAGACAGTGTAACGTTAAAATCTCTTCCCCAGATGACGGCCGCAGGGCCACAAGCGGAGATGAGGTGCCTAATACGATTAAAGAAGTCTGGGTTTTCCGAGTTGGGACCATAGACAGCGGCAAGTGTAATGGACTGGGCCAGCAGTCAACCATGGAGCATGACTGCCCTGCCCTCAGGGTCAGAAAGTACCTGATTGGTGTGCCAAGGAAGGCCCCGGCGCAACAGAATAGAAACCCCCTGGCATATGAAGAGTAGGTGGAGGAGTGGGTTTCCCCCCAGTAGCGCGCCTGGAGTCTGGATAGGGATGCAGGCAACAGGTGTGTCTCCTGTAGGAGACATATGTCTACCTTGTGTCGCTGCAAATGTGAGTGTATCAGACGAGCCTTACGATGATCATTCAGACCACGGACATTCCAGGTCCAGCATACAATGTTATCGGAGCTTATATAGCGCACGGCTGCCCCAGCAGAGGGGCGTCCCGGCGCTTCCAGCAACAGAAAACAGACTAACAACTACAGACTGAAAGCTCTAACAAAAATGTGGACCAGAGAGCTATACTAAAGGAAAGAGAAAGGTTTTGATAGCTTTCCTAAAATCCAACAAACCCTCCAAACCACGAATTTGAACCGGCAGGGAGTTCCATAATTTGGCCGCCAGGCTGCGGAAGGACCGTCCTCCCGCTCGACAGCGTTTTACACGGGGGACAATGACCAAATGCTGCCCTAAGGAACGCAGCGAGCGGGGGGGATTATACGGGGTGAGCAAATAACAGAGTAGGCTAGGCTAGGCGTAGCAAGCTTCAGTGTCTTGAAAGAAAGACATAAAGTCTTAAATTGAATCCGCTCTGCCATGGGAAGCAAATGAAGTTTCCGGATGGAGTCAGCAGTAGGACAAAACCGAGGAAGCCCCAACAAGGTTCTGGCAGCAGTGTTTTGGACACACTGCATCCAAATAATTTCTGCCTGATTGGCCCCCAACAGCAAAGAACTAGCATAGTCCAGTCGAGATAGAATAGTCGACTGGACAATCAGCTGGCGTGTTGATGGTTCAAAAAACTTCAAGAGGGGTTTAAGACCTCACAAGAGGCCGAAACATGTGCCGGCAACTTTTTTGGTATGTATTTGAAAACTAAGGGAAGAATCCATCCACACCCCCAGGTTCTTGACCACCTCCTTTGGTTCAGGGATCTTTCCCGGGACACTCGGCCCCCGGTGCTTCCCCCACTAGCTTGCATTCTTTCGGACTAGCAAAGCCTCTGTTTTATTCGCATTTAGCTGCAAATAGTTGGTGTTCTTACACTCCGCTACGGCCGTCAGGTCATCTCTAAACCTGGAGGCATTCAGAGTAGAACCTTCAGCAAGTGAAACCACTAGCTGAGTATCGTCCGCATATGAGACCATATTGAGGTCCCACTGCCTGGCGACCGCTGCCAGTGGCTGAACGTACAGGTTAAATAATGTGGGACTCAGGGCAGAGCCCTGGGGCACCCCCTGATCGATGGAATAGACCTGCAATAAAAATGGGGGTGCAGAGACTCGGGAAGATCTTCCGGACAGAAAAGATCTGAACCATTCCAGAGCAGAGCCCGTTACACCTGCCTCATCCAGTCCTTGAAGCAGAACACCATGCGAGACCGTGTCAAAGGCGGCACTAAGATCCAACAGGATCAGTGCTGCCTTCTGACCAGAATCGAGGATGGTCCGCAGGTGTTCAGTCATCACCAGGAGAGCAGTCTCTGTACTATGGCCTGAGCGGAAGCCATTTTGTGATGCATCCAGAATATTATTGGCATGCAAAAAGTTGGTTAATGTGATGTTAACATGCGCCTCCGCTATCTTAACCACCCAGGGAAGAAGAGGTATGGGCCTAAAGTTCTCACGTTTCGCCGAGTCCAGTGATGGTTTCTAAAGAATGGGGGACACCCATGCCTGTTTCCACCGCAACGGCACCGTTGCTGAGGAGAAAGAGGTATTAATTATCTTGCATAGAGGAGCCAGAAAGAACAGCAAGGATTCCTTAATCTGAGGTGGCTTTAAAGGGTCAGCTGGGGAGCCGGGATTTAATTTTCACACTCAGCCGAGTAAGCTCATCTTGTCAAATCTCGGGGATAATCGTCAACCTGGAGTGTGGCGCAGATCTTGAAGAAATAGAAATAGGGGGGAAGGTCATAGGAGGAAAGGACCTATAAATAGCGCACACTTTTTTCCACAAAGAAGGAGGCCAAATCTTCACATTGGTGTTCAGATGAGATTATGGGCGCTGAGTATTTCCTAGCTTTGAAATATTTTAAGATCTTGAAAATACATTTGGCAGGGTTGGAACTAAGCTTGATCTCGTTGGCATAGTAAGCCAATGTCAGTCATGAGAGGGAGAGTCAGGGAGCAGAGCTACGCAACGCAGGTGGGGAGCAGCACAGGCATATTGGCAAAAAAGGGTGGCCCAGAGGTGCAGTGCACACTGGGGGGCGAAGGCGGCACCCCACACACCCCAGCCGGCGAGGCCACCCAGCAGGCATGGAGAGGGACCAGAGCAGCAGCGGAATCGTAACATGAGGATAACAGTGGGTTCGAGCCGGAACCAGGAGTGATGCACAGTGCAGTGTCAGGAGCATGGCTCATGAACGGTGCAAACATATGGCAAGGAGTTCATGAGGCTTGAGGCATCGGAAAAAGTTAAGCACAGTGCGGTGTCGTGGTCATAGCATGGAGAAACAGTATCAAACACAAAAACAACATCAGGGAGCAAACACATCCCCTGTAAGTGAGGAGGAGCCCCCCTCCCAAACAACCCCCCACCCCAACCCAGCCCCACGAGCACGAACAAGAAAAAAAACCACCAACCCTGCACCCACTCCATCTCCCCAATAGGGTTGAGAAAACCACCCGCCCCACCCCTGGATCCCACAACTGGGAAGGGATATAATAGAAAAAATATTGGGAATCATCCCGTGGGGGCATGGCAAGGCTCAGTGAACACCCCTGCAATAAAGCAGGGTGGCCAAGCTGTGGTAGCAGTCGGCTTCTATAGCAATTGACAGTTTAAACAAAGGAACCATATCCGCACAGATAGTCGTTATCACTCAAACGGTCAGTGCTGTCTAGTGGAGACTTGGGAGGGGATGTTCGGGCTTCTTTCTCCAGCCGTTTAGCGAATGCAAGAGCCTCCCTGGGGTCTGGAAATGTCAGTGCCTTGGAGCCCTGCCGAACCCTCAACCTTGCCGGGTAGGCCAGGGAGTATGTGACGTCGAGCTTCTGGAGGATACGCTTGGCCGGTAGAAACTCCCACTTGGCAGCCTGGACTGTAAGGGTATAGTCTGGATAAAAGGAGAGGGTGTTTCCCTGGTGCTTGATGATGCGCCTGTCGGGTGCTGCTCGAAGGATGGCATCGCGATCCCGGAAGTTCAGGATTTTTGCCACTATGGAGCGGGGTGGTAGACCGGGCCGGGACGCGGGCCAAGAGAACCGTGAGCATGTTCCACGGCAAAAACCGGGGATAGGACGTCCCCGAAAAGATCTTTGATTAGTTGCTCGATGAAGTCTTCTATTTTGGAGCTGTTGGTGGACTCCGGAAGGCCTGTGATGCGAATATTGCTCTGGCGGGAGCGGGCTTCTAAGTCCTCGTTCTTCTCCCGAATTACGGCAAGGATCTTGTCCATCTGGAGCAATTTCTGTCTGTTCTGGGTCGGCGCATCTTCAGCGTCCGATGCCTTGGTCTCTACATGGAGTAGCCGATTGTCATGGCAGTCTACGCGGGCCTTCACAGAGTCGAGGCGAGCAGAAAGTTGGTCCAACTGGGACGCTATTCCAGTAACGGTAGTATTTACGTCCAACATGATTGCCTTGAGGTCGTCATCCCGGCCCGGGGGGGTAGTCCTCATTGCCAGCAGAGTCGGCGCCGTCCGAACCAGCACCGTCCTGTCGGGAAGATTTGCGCAGCTCAAAGGCAATCTTGGGCTGTTTGGGGTCTGATTTCCCCATGGGGAGGATCAAACTAAGCCGGCGCAGGTCCACACGGGGCGGGTGAAGGGTTAGCGAGGAGAGCGAACCGCCTTCCCACTGCAGTCGTTGATGTGGAGCAAGGGGGGAAGCCAGTACGGAGCCTCAATGCCGGGCCACCGTCGCAGGTCAGGGAACGCATCCCCACCAGACAACGCCAAGGGCAGCCGGCAGCCGGAGCTGGGAGGACAAAGCAGCCAATTCGTCCCCAGCCCAGCAGTCCAGGGCAGGCAGTGAAGACAGAAGGGCAGGTCACAAGTTTGTGTCGCCAACACCAGAAGCAGGCAGCGTGCGAGTGGCGTAGAGGGTCCAGCAAAGCCCAGGATCAGCAGGTCCGTGGTAGGCGGGTGTGTGGCACAGCAGTCAAATAAACTAATAGGAGGCAGGGGGCACACTACAGTGATGGAGGCGCCAGAGTGAAGCAGGCCTGGGGCGCAAGGCGAGTAGAGCGCAGCCCCAACAGGAGGCCCGAGGAATGCCCAGGCACCAGCACACTGGTATCCAGCTCAGGATGGAGCGCGGGGGAGGCAGGGAACTTGAGTAGCGCCTCACCGGGCAGCCAGCGACCATTTGACCAGGCAGAGGCGTGGGGTGGGGGGAAAAGCTGTGCGTCGGCTCCCACGAAGCTCCCAGACGAAGACAGAGGCAGGAAACAGCTACAGGTGAATCAGGCCGAAAGCGTAGGCTCAAACAGGGGCTGGGCGCCGAACCCAGAAGCCTGATGAAGCCAGGTCAGAGGCGGCCAGGGATGGCTGGGACCGCACCCGTCCGAGGAGAGCAGGACAGGTGCCCCGTCGCTCCATCAGGGGCGGATAGCAGGAGCTCCAAGCTGGCAGCAGCGTGAGGCAGGCGCGGCAGGCACGGCAGGGTGCACAGGGGCAAGGAAGCGAAGATGGCCGGGCCACACAGCCTCATCCAGCGGGGTGGCAGCAAAGCCAGTGGTGAGCACACAACAGAGCAGAGAGGAACGCCGACAGGGAAATACGGGGGGTCCGCCACTCCCTTAGCCGGGCGCAGCAGCACCAATCTGGGGAGGAGCTATGGAGTGAGACAGCGTCTAGGCCGCGGCGCACACCGGACCAGGCCATGCAGATAGCATCCCCCCAACCCCACCGACGACCACCCGGGAGAAGCGTCACTCACAGCCCCCAACAGCGCCGGTAGCAGGAGACTCAGCCGTCCCACAGACAGGTCACCCCGGGACCAGGCAACTACGAAGTTGGTGGGGGCAGTCCACCGAGGCCGATGCGGGTGCTCAGCGCCGGCCACAAGACGCAGACCTCCGGCTGGGAAGCAGGCAGAGACACCGGAGTAGAGGTGAGTGGTAACCACTGCAATCAGGAGTCCAGAAATCCAGCAGCGGTGCGTCCATTGGGGCGTAGGGGCGTAGCCCCACTAAGCCTGTGGACGCACCTGCTGCGGCACAACGAGCTCCTAAATAAATATTAATATAAGCGATTCCCGCGGGGGTTCCGGCCGGGGGTGGGGCCGGGTTGGCTGGCTGGCATTTAAATGACGTAAACAAACGAGTTTCCGAGTCGGAGTTGTGCATTATGGGCAGAAACTTGCCCGAGCATGCGCGTCAGCGTCATGTAGACGCTGAGACAGAACGAAGGGGCCAGGGGGTGCGGCTTTAGCCGGCCCCGTCGTTTAGAAGGCGAGAGGGCGAGTGCTGTGTGTGCCCCCCTAGCCAATCCTGGCGCTTATGCAGCGCCAGGATTGGCTGGTCCAGCGCGCCAAGGACAGGCAATCCATCATTGGATGCCGCGCGTGGGTGGCTCAGGCAGGCCGCTCAGCACTATATCCTGCTGGCCAATCACTGTGACTTCAGCATATGAGGCCATTCAGTGATTGGCCATGCGCGCCTTTAGTGTTACTTGTGTTCTGGAATCATCCCTGGCCTCTGACTGTGAGACACGAGACGAGAGTCGCACTCGCAGATGAAGAGAAGAGATCGTCGATTCCCTGTTCGTCAGTTCGTGCCGGTATTAAAGTAGGTACGTACCAGATACTGATTTAATAAAGTGACCCCAGAAAACCTGTCAAACTCGCGGCTTCCCCGTTTTAATGGTGTGATCTTAGGCCAATATTTAATTTCACATTTAATAAAGTACTTCTCAGTGCAGTACTATAAAGTGGCGTATTTGTCAAATCTTCCACATGATAAAGAGATAAACTTTTTTAATTTGGAGAACTGTTATAATTTACTGTGATCTGTGATGTGAAGGACTTCGGCTCAGACAACTACCTGGATTTTAGGAAAAAAATAAAAAAACGCATCTGTTCCCTAAAGCCTGAGCTATCACCTAGGGACCGTCTCTCAGAACCCCTCACTTAGGATGTGACCACTCACCCTCCTCGGGCCTCTCACTCTCCAGCAGGGCCGTCATCTCGGCCTCGTCGTCGGAGGCCAGCACGTCGTCCACATCCACCACAGTGGAGGCCGAGGCCTTTCCGTCGCCGTCCAGAGTCACCTGCGTGTCCCGCGCCCTCGCAGCCTTGGGCGTGCCCGGTGCCTCTACGGGAACCGGGCCTCTTTACTGGAGGCCCGGCCGAGGCTCGGCGGCCCGGCCCTCTTTGGACGGGGGCTCTCTGGGCCTCCGCTGGGACTCCCTGGCGGGGCTCCGGGACCGCTTGTCCATGTTGCTGGGGCAGTGGGCGCTCGCTGGCATGCAGTGGCCGGGAGGGCAGTTGGGTGTCCAACTGAGGCCGTCCTCATGGTAGCACCGAAGCGAAACATAAATTAACAAAAGCCAACCGCCGTGGTGATTCATCGCCTGTGTGGCGCATAGATTGGGGGCTCGTTTTTGCTCTCATAAGTAGACTGTATTCTGGCACCTCTCAGACTTCTCAGAGGAGATGAGCCAAGAACGATGACCAGGGCGGATGCCTGCTTTTCATCTCAGCAGGGACAGTGAGCCAGCACACTGCCCACCAGGCTCTCCTGCAGCAGTTTATTTTCTAAACATGTGCCTGGAGGCATCCAGAGTGACACCTTGGGTCAGTCCTAGCTTTTTAAGGCAGGGCAGTTATTTAGCCGGGCTCCAGGTAACTAGAATTTTCTCCAATATTTAACCACCCGGGGTGACACAGAGGGAGGGAGTGACACAGAGGGGGGAGTGACACAGAAGGAGTGAGTGACACAGAAGGAGTGAGTGACACAGAAGGAGGGGGTGACACAGAAGGAGGGGGTGACACAGAGGGAGGGGTGACACAGAGGGAGGTAGTGACACAGAAGGAGGGGGTGACACAGAGGGAGGGGTGACACAGAGGGAGGGAGTGACACAGAGGGAGGGAGTGACGCAGAAGGAGGGGGTGACACAGAGGGAGGGGTGACAGAGGGAGGGAGTGACACAGAGGGAGGGAGTGACACAGAGGGGGGGTGACACAGAGGGAGGGGTGACACAGAGGGAGGGGTGACACAGAGGGAGGGAGTGACACAGAAGGAGGGGGTGACACAGAGGGAGGGAGTGACACAGAAGGAGGGGGTGACAGAGAAGGATGGGGTGACACAGAGAAGGATGGGGTGACACAGAGGGAGGGAGTGACACAGACGGAGGGGGTGACACAGAGGGAGGGAGGGAGTGACACAGAAGGAGGGGGTGACAGAGAGGGAAGGGGTGACAGAGAAGGAGGGAGTGACACAGGAGGAGGGGGTGACACAGAGGGATGGAGTGACATCGAGGGAGGGAGTGACACAGAGGGAGGGAGTGACACAGCGGGAGGGACTGACACAGAAGGAGGGGGTGACACAGAGGGAGGGGGTGACACACAGGGATGGAGTGACACAGAGGGAGGGAGTGAGGGATGGAGTGACACAGAGGGAGGGAGAGGCAGTTGTTGCAACGCCAATACGTTGATTGCTATTGGGCAGTACTTAACTTCGCAGACCACGAAATCGCACGCCCCGACAACGCGTTTTGTTTTTTGTACCCCTCTGTTTCATGTGTGAACTGCTCTTTTATCCTACTGAAATGAAATTGTTGTAAAAAAGACAAGAATACATATCCCATATCGGTCCGTATTTAGCCAGCCACGCATTTCCCAGAGTGTGCTTGCTGCCCGTCCTATAAGGCACCTGGACGCCACCCAAAGCGTTATGAAGCGCTATGTAAATATCATTACTGTTGGGGATAGTCTGGTCCGCTGTGCATGAATTGTGATTGGCTTTAAAATCTGTTCCCTAAAGTGCAATTTATATCGGTGCATATTTCGTCAGCCACGCATTTCGCAGATTGCGCTTGCTACCCGTTCGATAAGGCACCTGTACGCCACCCAAAGCGGTACGAAGCGCTATGTAAATACCATTAGTGTTCGGGATAGTCTGGTTCGCTGTGCATAAAATGTGATCAGCTTTATAATCTGATTTCTAACGTGCATTTTTCTTTTCTGCTGTGTACGTTTCTTTCGCTTGCAATTACATTTTTGAGGCACAGTGTTTTCTATGGGAACGCAAACTGGCACTGACTGTACATGATTTACGACCTGATTCTTTAAACATGGCTAGTTTTTCTTTTTAAACCTAGTTCATGTACGTAATGGAACGACAGAGGTATTTGTGAATACATTTATTGCAGCTCGCTCCTCCCGTCTACAAAAGGCCCTGAAATGATTATGTCTGCAGTACTGATAAATGTGTCACGTATGGTGTTAACCGTCTGCGTGACTCGTTTTTTATCTTTATCACATTTATCATTTTCGAAGAGTTGCAGAACTAATTGCTTTCTGTTCATGACCAAATGTACCCGTTTTGATAATAATTTGACCTTTTGAGGCAATCCAAATCTATGAAATCCGAGAACTAAACACTATTGTCCAGCTCGCTCCTCCCGTCTACAAAAGGCCCTGAAATGATTATGCCTGCAATTCCATCCATCCACCCTGTACAGACTTACATGAAGCAATTATTAAGTATTTGTTTGCGAACTATCCACCCATTCATCCATCCACCCACCCTTTGATCCATCCACATACCCATCCAGCCATCCTTCACCCATCCACCCTTTGAAACATCCATTCATCCATGCACCATTTCATCTAGCCATCCGCCAATCCTTCACGCACCCACCCTTTCATCCGTCCATGCATCCAGCCACCCTTTCATTCAGCCAGCAAGCCATCCGTCATCCACCCACCCTTTCATCCATCCAGCCAGCCTTTCACCAGTCCTACTATACACCCTTCATCCATCCATCCACCCACCCTCTCCCCATCAATCCACCCATCGCATTAACAAAGGAATGATGATATTGACATTGCGCACGATTTACGTTATTTGTAGCTTTGTTGAGCGTTTGCAGTATTAATGAATGCATTACAAACAATTCAGTCAACTGGCATTAAGTATATGACCGTTATTAAGTATATGAGCGTTATTAATACGTGCGTCAATAAGCTAAGGGGACATAGCCGCTGTTTAAAATAACCATGTCTTCAGCTTTTTCTGAAATTAAAGAAATGAGGTACACTTTCTCAGAGACTCAGGAACAGCGGTCCACAATTTGACTTTGACAAGGATGTTTTTAGGTCTTGTGGTAGCCAAGACATTTTGATTTTCCTAAAATTGTATACAATATACTTACCTATTGGGGCTTTCAGCCAACCGAATTGGTCTGTTGTTGACCCATGTGCACCCTTGACTTGTGCCTGATTTCAAAGCCATGTACTTCAACATGGCTAATGTCCATCTCGGTGGCCATGTTTAGGTCACCAAATACTTCATAAGTACCTGAGTATGAGAGACAGTGGAGGATGTGGGGCTATTTAATACATGTCCTGGGGCCCAGTTCCACTTTTCAGGTATTGGGTGACCTGGGAACTGAGAGGTCAAATCACAGGAGGGGATGGGAAAGATTGGAAATCATGGGAAGGAAGGCGCATTTATCATGTGGAGGACAAAAGAAAACTAACTGAGACCTCGAAACAATAAGGGAGTGGAAGGATGAAAAATAATGAAACAGGAAAAAAAAAAGAAAAGCAAGCAGTGGCTCTGTGTTGAGTAATGTAGTCTTTTTAAACCATACTGCTCACGGTTCACAGGATATAAGCAATGCACCGTGATACTGGTCCTCCCAGGGATCTGTAGTGGTGCTTAAAGTTTCAGTAAAAAACACTCTTGATTTCTGAATAATAAGTATAAAAGTGTTAAGGTAGCCATGTAGTTCTACTTACATTTCATATGCTTTACTTAATCTTGCATCCATATGAGGGTTTGCTTTTTCCAGGAAGGTACTTTTTTTCCAGGCAGCATATCACTCTTGTGCATAATTTAAATTGAGCCGCATCCAGGTATATGTAGCAGGGCACAACTGGGTTGTAGCTGAAGACAGTGTGGGTGTCTCAGTGGGATAGTATGGTGTTCATTGAGGGATGTGGCACTACGCCAGAGCTGCCGAATTTCGTTCTGGGGAACCAGGTTCAGCCTTCATGAACAGTCCACCAGACCACTCTCCTGGATTCCTGGAGTGCCTCTGACTTCGTTCTGTTTCTTTACTTTTTGTGACTGTTGGTCCTGCTGGGAAACATTTTCAATTTATGTTGTCTTGTTTACTGGGAGCATTGCTTTTATTTTCCTTTAGTGTAATAGGCTGGCTGGTGAAGTGCACTTCCCATAGTGTGCAGTCACTTCAATTTGCCTTTAGGTGACTACCTGGCTTGATGGTGGTTTTCTATTTGATTTCATGTAACTCCTTGTCTTGATGAGTGCATTGGTTTTAGTTTGTTTGAGGTAACTGCTTCACATGCTGGTTTCATCACACAGCTGACACCCACCCTGAGAAAGCCAGAGCTGCCCTGTTATTGGTATCAACACCAGTGCGCTTAGGTTCCTTACAGCTCCTTCACTTGAAGTGGGTTACCACCTACTCGTTTACTTTTTGTATCCTGCTCGTACCAAGTCAGATCCAGACCCAGACCAGTCATTTTTCTTTCATTAAACTGTTTGACTTGCTTTATGTTGGTGCCTGCATGCTGAGGTGTACTCTTCTTCAGTTTAAATGTATGTGACTGGCCTGTTGACTAGCACCCTGCTTTCAAAGTGAAGGTTCACACTTGCTTTAGTTTACTTTTATATGGTTGACTGCATGCACTGTTTTGCTGGATGCATTGCTTTAAGTTACTACTTGATGCATTGCTTTCAGTTTGCTTTCAAGTAATTGCCTCTCATTTTCCTAATGCTTTGTGAAGGCTGTTTCCCAACTGCTGTGCAACTTCTTCTACTCTTAGAGCTGAGATTTTCATGAAAGTCTTATAGTCTGAATTCAGCACCTGAGCGTAATAGGACGGAATGAATGATGCTCTGTGGTTATACTGAATAAGCAGCTACCTATGTTATGCCATCTATTAATGTAATAACTGCACTTTCACAATTGCTTTATTAACCTTCCTGCTTTCGCAAATTTGCTTGAAAATGCACGATTTTTCTTCTTTTTTTTCAAAATTTTCTTGGGGGGGTAATCCCCCACAAACCCCCCTTTTGGGGTTCGGGCTCGCTCGCTCGCTGCGGTGCTGTAGGCAAATAACTTGCCGCCCCACCACTTTGAAATGTCACCCACCGCCCCTGCAGAAATCCCACTTTAGTGCGGGAGGAGTGTAAATGCCAGCAGGATGATGCAGGATTAAAGAGCTTGGCCGCAGAGCTCACTAGTGTGCGGTCATCTTGCAGCCGGCCAAGCCACACCCCCAATCCTCTGCAGTACCTTAGATGAGTCAACACTGCCCCTAAACTCGTTTAGTGTGTAGGTCAGTGATATAGTGTTAATTCGTGATTAGAGGGTCATTGTGTTCCTCACAGTATGTATGTTACCAAAAGAGAGTTTGTTACATTAATGTTGTGTGAGAGTGTGTTACTCAGACACTGTATGTCTGATAATAAGATAGCTTATGGTATGCGTTACCATGATAGTATGTGCATGTTACTGAGACCTTTGTGTAGTGCAGCATGTACCATGTCCATTGTTTCTTGGGATGCACCTATTGTTTGGGTGCTGTTTGGGACTATTTAGGGGCTCAGGTATTCTGACCTTCAATCAATATTATGTGAGAGGGATCAGGAAGGTTTGGTTATGGTCCGTGTGTGACACATAACTCTTTCTTATTCTTGATCTAGACAACTGCACCACCATTGTGTGTTTTTAAAACTCTACTTGAGAAGGAACATTCATCAAAGGATCCTGGGGTTGAAGGAATGAGGAGTTGGGGGGCTGCTAGATGCTCCTCGGCCCTTTATTACATTCACAGCTTTTAAATTCAATGACAAACTGCAAAGTGCAAAGAAACTGCTGCAATGAATATCAGAAGGAGAAATATGTGCCCCAACAGTGCTAACCAAGGCACTCATTGTTACCTAAGCCCTAACCCTGACCTAACTCAAACTTAACCCTAGTTCTAATATTAAAATTGCAGTTAACCCGAAATAATTGAAGTTAACCCGAAACCCAATCCCAGCAACCCTCCACAACACTTAACACTAGCTTTAAGTCTATCCTAAATAGCTAACTCCATCCCAATTAAAAAGCATACCTTACTCGTAACCCTAAACCTAAGCATGACACTAACCACAAGTCAAAACTTAAACCGTAACCTGTACCTTTTGCCTTACTGTAACTCTTTAAAGTACTGTAACACTAATTCTACAGTGCTAAAATCATTAATAATGAAAAACATGATCAATGTTTAATAGACCTCTGTGTGAAATTCCTCTCCGCTTCTGGAGTTTGCAAAGTTTTTCCCACTTTGCATTCTGCGTAGTGCTGAAGTTCTGAAAAACGGGAGGAGCAGAGTTTTTTCCTTGCTCACTCACATTAAGTTGGCGAGTACGAGCAAGGAAAAGCTTACTCCAGGCCACCTCCCAGTGGGATTTCTCAACACGGGTGACTGCTACCACTTGCAATGACAAACCTCCCGTTCGCATTGAGGAAGCTGCAGCTCAAGTAGAACATCTCCTAGAATCAGCGCCCTCTTGTGGTGCGCAGGGTGCAGTTCGCGCTGATTTTCCAGTGAGGGACAAACACCTAATGCTAAAAATCTGTGTGAACGGCGTAGCGTAGTGGAGTTTTGCGATCACCTTGCAGAGTTCCGCATAGTGGAACTCTGCAAATTCTGTCCAGGCCTAATGTTTAATTGATTGTCATTACTATTAATCAGTATAAAAGT
This sequence comes from Lissotriton helveticus, assembly GCF_964261635.1. Taxonomy (NCBI): domain Eukaryota; kingdom Metazoa; phylum Chordata; class Amphibia; order Caudata; family Salamandridae; genus Lissotriton; species Lissotriton helveticus. Next base: position 1,225,126,807 of record NC_136070.1, on the reverse strand, counting down.
TCCTCATTATTACTTTGTCACTGAATGTTTGTCATTTTACTGTTTTTAACTGTCTATTCCTCACGGACACATAAAGCTTCTATTCTAAGCGTACTTTGTTGTTCTCTTCACCAGGTCTGGATCGACGCTGGAACTCAAATCTTCTTTTCCTATGCTATCTGCCTGGGAGAGATGACTTCCCTTGGCAGCTACAACAAGTACAAATACAACTGCTACCGGTACGTCGACGGCCTATGGGGTTACTGCCTGGATTATGTGCTGTAAATAGGTGGGGATTTAGCCTAAACCTTTCTCCTTTCATTAACACACTCCCTGACATGTGTGTGACTTAGGGACTGTATGCTGCTGGGATGTCTGAACAGTGGTACCAGTTTTGTGTCGGGCTTCGTCATCTTTTCCATCCTGGGCTTCATGGCACAAGAGCAAGGTGTGGAGATTGCTGATGTGGCAGAGTCAGGTACGAAGGTGTCGGTGGCAGTGATGGTGGGCACTGCCGCCAAGTGTAAGAATAATCTACAGATACCATTGCACACATGTGCTATCTGGGCAATGTTCACCCACAAGCATCAACCTGATAAAGCTAGCACTTAGGCGTGTAACCTTTAAAATTACTTTTTGTTTAAAATGCATAGCCTTAATTAATGTAGTTGCATATTTATATCATTTTCAACACAAAATGTAATTTACAGTGTCTGTACTTGCGAAAAATAAACAAAAAACCCAGGGGCAGATTTACAAGCCCCTTGCGCCACTTTTGCGTCACCTTTAACATGGGAAAAGTGACGCTTAAGTGGCGCAAGGGGCTTGTAAATCTGCCCCCCCAATGCCTTGAGAATGTACATTGACTCAGAACAGAATTTCCAGTATGCTTCTTGTTATTGGTGGAATATATTGCATGTCTTAAGCAATCACTTTTTCATATACATAAAGACTGAGATAGTGGGAGAGAATAGTGGGTTATTGAGTACAGCCTTAAATTGAGACATTGAGCCATGAATGAGTTTTACAAATGTGCTCATTATGGTCAAACAGAAGAACGCGTTACCAGTGTAATGGCGTGTGGTCAATGAACGCGTGACCAGTGTAATGGCGTGTGGTCAATGGCAAGACGTATAATCCATAGGGAGGTAAAATTAGCAATCAGTGTAGGCGTGAGCTACTGAGAAAAGCTAATTGATGGGTGAGTTGGCTAGACAGTTGAAGGCATCATTCAGTGAATGGAGGGGAAGGCAGGATTCTGTAAAATAGCAGGAGATACTATTGGAACAAGGTGAAGATGCTGTGTTTTGGTGGAAAGATGTGCTCTGTGGGAGCATATCTCGATAGAGACATGGACAAATTAATGCGTAGTGTAGTGGAGGTGAAATTATGTGTAAGAATGCATGCCCCAGTGGGAAGAGGAATGTCCACCGGGAGGATGCATCATTCAGTGGCATTAGAAACTGACTATTAGGAGGAAGACCAGTCAAGAGGAATGGTGCATGGTGCAGTCTGAGAGAGTTGAATCGATTGGTAAGCAGTATGGTTTTCTGTCAGTCACTGAAGTCTTATAGAAGGAAGTGTAGCATAGTAGGGTAATTATTTTCTCTAGTTGAAATCTGTTGTTTGTTTACAGTCTGTATGGATTGCTGAAGGGATATAATTATGTGAAAGGTTATACGTTGGAGTGAAAAAGGTGTAATGCAGTTTGAGAATGCATCATATAGGGGAAATTCCATAAACTGATGTGCTTTTTTATGGTATTACCATATTACTCAAAATCCGTTGGATGTGCTGTAATCTGTTTACCGCACTTTTTTCTACGCATACTTGGCATGTACGTCCCTGCCATGAGTGTAGCTTTGGGGGGAACCCCCCCCCCCCATAAATGTATTTTCAGATGAATTTCAGTCAGGTATGGTGAGGTGTCTGTCGGAATTCACCTGGGATCTTTGCATACATACACTGACAAACACACACACACACACACTCTCTTTCATCTCAGTTTTGAAAGCCTTAAAAATGTTTATTTTACAAAGTATGGTGATTCTCTCATTTTGTACTCCTATTAATTCATATTCCTCTCCCTTTCTACTGCCTCTTAAGCCTCGCTCATGCGCTTGGCTTGTCATGTAATGTATTTTAACACTATATGCCAGCTTGAAGGCCTGGAAAAATGATGCCCACCCTTCCCCCAATCTTACTGACCAAGCTACGCCCTCGGGGCATATTAACAAGTGGCAGCGATAATTATCGCTGACCGCTGTTAGCGTGAGAAAATCTATCGCCGGCTATCGCTGGTGGTAATCTCCATGTTAGCGTTGTATTAACAACGCTTAACGCCATGGAGATAAAAATCCCAGCGATAGCTGGGATTAACTCCATTTTCAATGGAATATCGCTGGTTTTCCAGCGATATTCCATTGAAAATGGCGATAACCTTGTTGATAGGGCAGGGTAATCTTAGCCATGTAATCCACCTCCTATTGGATTACATGGCTAAATCAGGTCATAAGCAGGCATTAGGAAAGTAGCGTTCACTGTGGTTAGCGCTACTTTTCCTAACGCTTTGCTTGTTAGCGTGCAGCTTGATAATAGAAGAAATGTTGCTTAGCAACATTTGTCCTATTATTTTGCTCTGGAACGCCCACTTTGCATCTCATTAGAGATGCAAAGCTGGGGGTTGTTGAAAGGCTCGCTAAATCAGCAAAACACGCGATAACATTTCTTTGCTGATAAGGTGATGAAATTATCGCTGCAAAAGCGGCGATAATTTAACCCCGGGTGGAGCTGGCGTAGTGAGACAATGCGGAGGTCCACGGAGCTGGGGAAAAACTCTGTGGAACTCCGCTCTGCCACCCGCCGTCCCCGAGCTGCCCTCCTTCTCTTCACCATCTCTCTCCTAACTGTGACGTACATCTTGAGAGAACTGCGCATGTCATAGAAGATGTCATGAGTGATGTAATATATGGGGTAATAACAGTGCATTGCAAGGATGTGAGTTATTGCTAATTTAGGGCACGAGTTTTGGTTTTATAACAACAAGAGGAACTAAGGAGCGGACGATATTTTAATGGGGTCCAGTGTATGTGTCCAAGCCAAGAGCACACAGAAGGATACAAAGTTCCCCAGGGAAAAGGGGGGGGGTTTGAAAAAGGGGGTTGTGGAGAGGTAAAAAAGAATATACAGTCAAGGAACTGGGAGGTTCCTCTGTAGGAACTAGAGAGCCTCACACACCCAGAGCGTTAGGTGTGGAACACACCCTGACTGTAGGGTGTCCAGTGTCATCATCGGCTCACTGCTCCTCGTCAAACCGGCGCTGCAATGTCTGACGGGGTGCCGAAAGGCACCCTTTTGACGGAGTTCTTTTGTTCCTTGCCGATGGTGTGTGTGAGTCAATAGGAAGTGCTGTAGTCAGTGCAAGGTGAGTGAATATTAAAAAGGATAAACAGTCCACAATAGGTTTTATTGGCGTGGCTGCTTCCCTAATTAAAAGGGGGTGAGAGGGGAGCTGGAGACTGTAGTGAGGTTCAGACTCTAACTCAACCCCCTGGTGTGGTCAACATGTTTCTCGCCATCTGGCGATTCGTCAGGACCAAAACAAAGTACTACACGCGAAAAGAAGTGGTAAAAAAGTTCATACACAGGGTAATAAGAAAATACAACCTCACTGGGTCTGGTAAAGAGAGGGCCTGGGATCCTGCTCTAGTTAAGCGACCTAAGAGTTGAAGGAAAAAACAGGGGAAGCAAGTTAAGCCATATCTCAAGATTATTATTATGCATTGAGATAGTGAAAGGTGACTATTAGATATATTGCTCTCCACACTGTGGGGTAAAAAGGGGGGACGTGCAGGGAGTGCATTCATACAGGTCATTCATAATCAGTCTAAATATGGCACGACTATAATCTCTCAGTGGAGACCTCAGAATGTGGTGAATATATAATTAAATCTTAGCCGTGAAGCCGAGTCTTATCCATGCAGCACCCAGTGCTTGGAAACAATCAGGGAGATCTTACCCTAAAAGAGAGTAACAAGGCCTCGCAGTATGCTCCCGTGAGGCCAGCGCTGCCTGATGGATATACCTGTGGGATGTCAAGGGGCAGGTATGCATGTGTAAGTAAAGGACAAAGGAAAGTCATATGTGCCTGATAATCGGGGTTCCTTCTGGGGGGGAAAAAACCCGGGACCAGTCAGTGTAAAGCGCTCAAAGGGCAAGGGAGTGGATATTTGGGAGCCCTCCCAGATAAAAGTGCCCTGTGACACGGCATAAAGTAGTCTGGTGAGTATGGAGGCAGAGCCTCTATCTAATTGGAGAGTCAGCAGACCAGAGGCGTCCCCAGCGCATGGCATAGTCCGCACGGAGGGCGCCAAGGGGCAACTCGCGCTCACCGTCTGTTGGCGCTGGTGTGGAGAGCGCCAAGCACCCTGGGTATGCCGCGTCAGGACTGACCAAAACAAAGAAACCCAAACAACACAATGGAAAACTCCCATGGTACAGAGGCATTAGCGGGACTCGGGCAGGGAGGGAGCTCCCTCATACCTGCACCGACGTCCGTGGAGTGGTAAAAGGGCGGGGGAAGGGGGAAAGGGGAAGGGGGGGGGGCCCACTTGTAGAGCTGTCATCTAGGTCCACGCTCAAATGGGTAGCGAGGTTGCCAGGAATGGAGGCAACCTTCAGGTCATCAAGCGAGCGGCAATGGGAAGAGAAAGACAGGGGTGGGACAGCGAAGGGGAGGAAGGGAGGGAAAGCTTACCTCAGTCCGTGCGCTGGGACGGTGGAAACACCTACCCCTCACGCTCGCGGCACCTGGTCAGGGTGCGGAGCAGCTGGTGGCGAGTTCCGGTGGTGACCGCCTATAAAGGGGCTGGTAGTTCGTATCTGCATGCGTCATCACAACAGTGGCGACTAATGCGCGTCATGCGCATGCGCACCGGGAAACTAGATCTCGGAGCTGAGGAGAGGATTGTGATAGTCGCGGCCATATTGGAAGGGTGTAGTTTGCGAGTGTCGTGCTTCATGCGCATGCGCACCTGTGGCCCAGGGACTTGAGGGGTCGGAATTAATTGGTGGCGATCGTGGCAGCCATGTTGGAACAGATCGCTGGTGATAGCAGTAGTTATATTGGTGGACTGCTTAGGGCCCATGGGGTAATTTTTCATTTAGATTGATTAATTAATTAACAGGTGTGGGGTCCAGTGAGATCACCACTCATGAAGTGAGGCTGCATGACCCTAAGGTGGAGATGATGGGGACTTGAGTAAAGGAGGATGATGGGGGGTTGGGGGTGGGGGAAGAAAGAAGGGGGGGAGAGAGGGAGGGCAGGGGGGAGGAAGGAGTACTACTCCCTGGTGCTCACCTATGGTGGTCGAGCTTGGGTAGGGGGTATATATATATATATATATATATATATACACGTAGGAACTGGATAGGGGTTCACCTAGACACGGTGGCCCAGGGGACCGCATCGTTGAGTCCTACGGTGTCCAGCTGTAAGCGATGCACCCATCTCTGTTCCAACTTAAACAGTGCATGTCTGGACATGGCTGGTTGGGACTCAAGCACTAACCACTGAATACTGTCTGCAGAGTGGTTGTGATGTTGGTAATGTTCATAGAGTCTCGTGTGGGTCCTAGAGCACCGTATGTTGCTTTTGTGCTCCGTTATTCTCAGCTTTACTTGTCTCATGGTCATACCTATATAAAATTTATCACAAGGACAGATCAGTAGGTAAATGCATTTAGTGCTGAGACAGTTGGTATGTCTATTGAGTTTCCATGTGAAGGAGTCCGTCAGTCTGATTTCTTTACATTGTCTAGACTGAGGACATACTACACAGCCACCGCACGGGTAGTGACCAACCACGGGAGGGAGGTGCCATAATGTCTGCTGCCCACTGCTAAGTTGTTTCTTAGGGCGTGTATGTATCAGGGAGTCTTTAAGGTTTGCTGTTCGTTTAAAAGCTAACCGAGGTTTAGGTAGCTCAGTGCCCCCTGCGTTCAGAATACCCCAGTGTTTGTTCACGTTTTTTTTGATGAAATTGGAGTTCTTAGTAAAGCTGGTGACACAGGTGATCAAGTCATCACGCTCTTTCTGAAGTACTTCAAGGAGGGCCTCTCTATTGTTGTTGAGTGCTCTCTTACTGGAGTCGCGTATCAGTTTCGTAGGATACCCTCTATCCATAAATTTGTGTTGAAGGGTGTTAGCCTCTTGTCTATAGTCATCCCTAGAGGAGCAATTTCTTCGTACCCGCAAGAATTGGCCGAAGGGTAGATTCTCGCGTAGTGCTCTCGGATGATGGCTGTTAAATAGCCCGAGTCCCGCTAATGCCTCTGTACCATGGGAGTTTTCCATTGTGTTGTTTGGGTTTCTTTGTTTTGGTCTGTCCTGACGCGGCATACCCAGGGTGCTTGGCGCTCTCCACACCAGCGCCAACAGACGGTGAGCGCGAGTTGCCCCTTGGCGCCCTCCGTGCGGACTATGCCATGCGCTGGGGACGCCTCTGGTCTGCTGACTCTCCAATTAGATAGAGGCTCTGCCTCCATACTCACCAGACTACTTTATGCCGTGTCACAGGGCACTTTTATCTGGGAGGGCTCCCAAATATCCACTCCCTTGCCCTTTGAGCGCTTTACACTGACTGGTCCCGGGTTTTTTTCCCCCCCAGAAGGAACCCCGATTATCAGGCACATATGACTTTCCTTTGTCCTTTACTTACACATGCATACCTGCCCCTTGACATCCCACAGGTATATCCATCAGACAGCGCTGGCCTCACGGGAGCATACTGCGAGGCCTTGTTACTCTCTTTTAGGGTAAGATCTCCCTGATTGTTTCCATGCACTGGGTGCTGCATGGATAAGACTCGGCTTCACGGCTAAGATTTAAATATATATTCACCACATTCTGAGGTCTCCACTGAGAGATTATAGTCGTGCCATATTTAGACCGATTATGAATGACCTGTATGAATGCACTCCCTGCACGTCCCCCCTTTTTACCCCACAGTGTGGAGAGCAATATATCTAATAGTCACCTTTCACTATCTCAATGCATAATAATAATCTTGAGATATGGCTTAACTTGCTTCCCCTGTTTTTTCCTTCAACTCTTAGGTCGCTTAACTAGAGCAGGATCCCAGGCCCTCTCTTTACCAGACCCAGTGAGGTTGTATTTTCTTATTACCCTGTGTATGAACTTTTTTACCACTTCTTTTCGCGTGTAGTACTTTGTTTTGGTCCTGACGAATCGCCAGATGGCGAGAAACATGTTGACCACACCAGGGGGTTGAGTTAGAGTCTGAACCTCACTACAGTCTCCAGCTCCCCTCTCACCCCCTTTTAATTAGGGAAGCAGCCACGCCAATAAAACCTATTGTGGACTGTTTATCCTTTTTAATATTCACTCACCTTGCACTGACTACACCACTTCCTATTGACTCACACACACCATCAGCAAGGAACAAAAGAACTCCGTCAAAAGGGTGCCTTACGGCACCCCGTCAGACTTTGCAGCGCCGGTTTGACGAGGAGCAGTGAGCCGATGATGACACTGGACACCCTACAGTCAGGGTGTGTTCCACACCTAACGCTCTGGGTGTGTGAGGCTCTCTAGTTCCGACAGAGGAACCTCCCAGTTCCTTGACTGTATATTCTTTTTACCTCTCCACAACCCCCTTTTTGAAACCCCCCCCCCCTTTTTCCCTGGGGAACTTTGTATCCTTCTGTGTGCGCACGAGTTTTGGTTACTTGAGCTAACTATAACTACACCTTCTGAGTCCCCTAGTCCTAAAATGACTGCCAAACATCTTTGTTGATGTGAGGCAGCCAATCAGATCTTATCTTTTCATCTTCCAGTCCTGCTTTACTTCTGTGTCTAGATATCTTACTTTCCTTTCCCTACTGAATGAATTTAACACAAATCACAAAAAGCACACATTTTGGGTAAAGTTCTAGCTTTCTGCCAAATTTGGTGTAATTCCGTTCAGCCACACCTGGTTGACGGATCACTCTGAAACTGGGTTGCTCCTCTTCAATTGCAGAGGAGTGTCGCCCCACTGGCTCAGAGCCAGCAGCTGAAAAATAAACAATAATTTATTTTAATATTGTTTTATTTTTCAAGTGCTGGCTGAGCCAGCGTGTGCAGGGATGGGTGGGGCCGGGCCATGGGAGGGGAGAGGAGAAGTGGTAGATGTGCACTTTTTGTAGTGTAGTTCCTATATTCCCAATAGGCTCTGTGCATTGGAATAACATAAACAATAGTTTAGACGTAGGACTGAGGTCGACTAGGTCTCTACTGAATATGTTAGACTTAATGATGAATGCCAGCTAGCTCAGAGGTCACTAGAAACTTTCTCGAATGTTCAGGAAGGAGTTAACTTTCCTGATTAGACAAGAAGGGATTAGTTTCTGACAACCGCATAAACATGACAACTTTGCTCCCCCGAGAATAAGGAGTATATCTCCAGAGTCGTGTGGAAACAATAGACAGATATTTCACTCAGTCAATCGTGCATACTTAGTTTCACCAGGAGTGCAGAGAAATAGAGAGACGGGTGTTTTCAATAAAAGTTGTTATTTATTGAGCAGTCCTCTTTCTCCATGCAAGAGAAGTGAATTGCCACAATTGCAATACTTATCATGAAGTAAAGTGCGTACAGTAAAAGGAGTATTATGAAATAATACTGTAAAAGCATTTATATGGTTTCTGAGCCATATGACACTTAAAACGGAAAAAATATATACATACATAGAATCATTGACTAAACGTACTCAACTGGTGCTTCTAAGATACGCCTACCCCGGTGTACCTAACCTAAGCCTAGTACGTGGGAAGGAGTAAGTGAGCTGCAGTTTAAGTTAAGTTAGTTTTTGCCAAGAATCTGAATCAAAAATTCTCTTAAGGATCTAATCAGCTCCGTACCTTGGTTTATAGAATGAAGGAGGTCTCGTATCTCTTTCTCAGGACTCGATCTCCCAGCAACCCGCAAGGGTGACTGGAAACACTGGAGCTGGAATTTCTCGGCAGGAGAAAAGACAGCGTCTCTCTCAGTGCGTCAATGGGAGGGTCGGCTTCCTTCGGCACTCGCATCAGCTGGGCGTCGGGCAAGTAGATAGCCGCTCTGCTCCAAACCACCTTGTGTTTGCTTAAGGCAAATGTTGGTATATTTATACCTGAAAGGTGCTGAGTTTGACGTGAGGGTGGACATAAGACGTCACTAAGAACTTACAGTTCTTTCTGGACTCCAGGAGTTCTTGTGCAAATCAAAACAAAAGCAGGGGGATTTCCCAGGCTGCTGGAGGCTTGGTTTGTTTAAAGAACGTGTTGTACTTTCTAGGAGTCTATGGGAGTAGCCTAGCCGTATTTGGACTGCATTGGCTATGACTAAATATGGATATGATTCTTATGCCTTTATAAGGATATGTTTTGTTATAACCACACAAGGGCATGAATCGGGAATATTTAAATAGGGTCCTAGATACATTCACAACACCCACTCCACGTATAATGTCCATCATTACTAAATACTAAGCAATACTAAACATATAACAATGCATGTGTTTTCCAACCCACCCCAAAATACATAAATTGCATTTGAAATGGTATATGGTATATACACGAAAATGAGTATTTATACTGTATGTTTTTCAAGCAGTGGTATCATTCAAAAAATGCATATATGGTACCTTTGTCTGAATGATTTGCGAAAATTACATTTATGAAATGGCTCTTAATACAGAAAAGAAGGTCGAGACCACTTCATCACATATTTATACAATACTGTACTTGTGCTAGAGGCTAAGTCAAAATATTGTCTCTAGAGTCTCTAAAAATAGAAGTTCTGTTCTCTAAGAATAGTTCTACTTTAAGCAGAGTACCATGTGCCAGAAAAAAGGTAAATATTTTGAAAATGGAAAAAATAATTTCGCTTTCAGGGGAAAAAATAGTTCCAATTGTTTTCAGTAGTGTTGTTTATCAAAACTGAAGGCCGAATTCAGAGTTCAGGGAACGCTGTGTGCTCGTTGTTTTAAAAGTTATTCTCGTTGTTGGGAGAGAACATCAGATCAGACAGGCTTGCGAAAAATTGGTCTACAACAGTAGGTGAGAGTTCGACCAAGTTCGAAAAAGCTGAAATATTGCAAATGTGAGAATCCTTGCCCTCATCGGTGTCTGGATCAGCAATGCTCACAGAAGGTTGTACCTGTGTGGTGGTGCTTTCATCTCGTACTTCACCGCCACCTAATCGTAATGGTGTAGTCTCAACGAATGCCGTCATCAGAATAGGTAGCCGCTGGGGACAACACGCTGCATGAGCCGTTACCGAACCAAACAAAGTATCGATATCCATAGGTACTGCTGATGGTAGTGTAAGACAGACGTCCAACACGCATTCTTCTCTGCATAGCAGGCATCGAAGCACAGGTAAGATGCAATCTTGCCAGATTGGTCTGAATGAAAGAAACCAGGTAGTACTCAGATCTCTTAACCGGGCAAAGCCGAGGACTTTAGTGATCCGTTCTAGGTATCGTATAGCTAGGATTATTTCTTCCATTGTTGCCTGAGTTTTCTCTGTGGCTTGACTTGCCATATCGTAGCAGAAGGAATAAAAATAAGATTCCTGCTACGAGTCCCAAAAGATGAGGCAGGCCGCCGAATACTGAATGCACAAAATTTGGGAAAATGCCAAGAACTGTTTCAAAGGGTGCTAACAGTCCCGAAAAAATTGTCTTAAATACATGTGCGATGCCACTGGTATCTGACATGTTTAAGATTTGGCTTAACATTTCTACGAAATGCACGGGGCAATTTGACGATAATAGGGAATGTATCTCTGCCGCTGTCCTTGCAACTTGCAGATCATACGTCTCTTTGGACGAGGTTAAAGGCAAAGTTGTTTGTAAAAGACTAGACTTCATTCTGCTTAAAGTATCAATTCGAATAGAAGAGATATTCAAAGAAGGCCATATTGCCGCCTCCAAGTCTGGATTGCTGTTTGGATACAGTACGTGCATACAACAAGTGACCATGGAAGTAACGCTCACGAGATAGGCTTTTCCTGGCACCATGCCACAACAGCTGCGGTCACTTATTATAACATAGCTGCCGTTGGAAAGCTGTCTGAAAAAAGGCTCTATCTGTGTTGCAGGAGTGCCATGCAGGTGACATGAAAGGTTATTTGATGAACCTTCGCAGGCTCCATGCAAGTTAATACCTTGACACAGAAGTGTACCACTTAGTGATTTTTTCACAATTGTTACCACTAAGAAATACCTCTTTGTTCCCTTCACTATAACATTTATGTGTATAAGGTAAATTCCATGTTGACTTGATGTATCCTTTACCCAACCTTTCATACAGGCCTGCTGGTATATATTCTTGGCAGTACTGAAACTGAAAAGTTGTTTTTGGAATTGTAATCGTACCATGTATTATCCATTCAATGACAGGTCTCTCTGACATTGTCAATGGTAATCTCTCAAGTTTTTCAGTGCTCAGAATCGTATAGTCTGCTCCTTTTTGTGCCAAACTGATTTGTTTATCAGTAAGGTTAAAGATAGAAAATAATGACGTTGTGTTGATTAGACGCCATGGCACGTAGCCTGAACGCAGATTTTGTAACGTCCAGCCTAACTGTACAATAGAACGCAATTGGGACTGGCCAGGTTGTAACATTAGCAAGTCCTGCTCTATTATATCAATAGCAGATGATACAATGCTGTCCAGTGTATAAGTTCTGGAGGACAGAGTCGTTAACCCATTGTCCACTACAGAAAGTGATTTTTCCAAATGAATACAATCAATTTCTCGTATTTTTTCTGCAGTTTCAATTTGCATTACTTTCCAAGCTTCGTTGTAAGCAGCGTATATACCGGCGTATATGAAACGTTTTGTACGCTGTTTGCGAGGTCCCAGTATGAAATCTCGCACGTCAGCACCTTCTTTAAGTAAAGTCAAGTGTTGCTTAATTTCAGCCAGTATGGATTTTTGTAGCCATTCGAGGCATAGTTTCCCTACACTGTATGTTGTAATTATCCCTGGATGTTGTCTCTGGGAATATCTTGGGTCTGGCCTGGTCTGTTTGAACCCCTGTATTTTGTTCAGGAATCTATCTTGACAGTTATTTGTGTCTGTGGGCCAGATCAACCATTTTTTCCAATCAGGATTTTTTCTGTTTTGGTGTAAAATATGCGATACGTCTATCTCCACATCTGTAGTGCTATTACTATCAGGTATGGGCTTTGGAATAGACGGTTTGTTTAATTCTTTTATCTTGGATAGGCCGAGACAGGTTGTTTGTTGAATGGTGTCATTCAGGAATATTATCTGATCTGGGATAATGCAGGCTCTGAATAGTGGATCTAAACCTTGTACCTGCCAGTCTTTTGTACCCCAGATGGTTTTTGTTTCAATGTTGTTTTTCCAAAATTCAAAACCAAATGTAGACATTTTTTCATAAAATGTTTCAGAATAAATCAATTTAGTATTTGTCAACATGTTTTTCAATCCTGTCTTATTTAACATTTTGAAATAAAACGTTTCTGGATCAGTTGTGTTAAACCCTGAGAAGTATGGGAATTTCTCATAAAATGTTTTCGAGCTGCCTTTTGGCGGTGTTGTACAATGTTCCCATTGATTATAAGTAAAAACATTTCTAGGATTAGCAGATTTATGCAAATAGTGATTACCATAATGATTATAGCAATACATTTCTTCATAATTTGATGAACCCTGTAAATAATCATGTGTGTTGAATTTTGCTGACATTTCTAAATCTGACATCATATTATTAATATTTTCAAAGTCCCAATCATCAGAGAAAGTACTTGGTTTTACAAAGTCACTTAATGAAACCTTGAACTGGTGTGGATATTTCAAGAGCTCAATCAGGCCATAGATTTCGTAATCCGTTTTGTCCCATGCTACACCACCAGGTATTGGAATGGCTGTGATGTTCACTGATGACAGTTCTCTTTTCTCGATGTGACATGATCTGTGTGGCTTTAGGACCAAGTTGATGTTCTGGCTAGCTGTGTCCATTGTACTAAAATTTCCATCAATAAATCTACCCAAACATAAAATCATGATGAGCCAAAGTAGGAGGAAAAGTACACCTAACACAATCCATAATTCAATCCATGGTGAAATCAGATATGTTTCTTTGAGTTGATGAAAGAGTTCAGTCATTTTTTGTTTAAAACTTTTTGTTGCTTGCGTTTCTTCATGTTCTTGGATCATCAGAAAAGTCATCGAAATTGATGAAGTAGCCAGATGCAGTTCTGTCAATTGTTGGAATTGTTTCCGGATTTTCTTTAGTCTTTGAATCTTCTTTTGTCACATTAGTATAGTCTGAAGCTACATCATTGTAGACAGGTGTTTCTTGACGAACTGTTGCAATTTGGGTTTCAAGAGGCACAAGTTCCATGGCTTTGTTGCATAGTCCTTTTTTATTTACTGCAGGTTTATCAAAAGTGATTAGTCTCTCAGTTTGAACCTCTTGGATTGTAGCAAGGTTTGGTCTTCTGCTACCTCTTGGGAGTCCACTGGGCCTACTACTTATTATTGGCCACATGATTGTGATCTTATCAGGTCGATTGATACAACTCTGTTATCCTTTTTACCAGCAAGGGGTGGTAGTACTACTGATCTTGTTCCGCTGACAGCTAAGACAGGTACGGCTTTTCTGTAAGAAGGCCCAAATTCCTTCTTCACCGCGATCTTTTCTCTGACTAGATCCTCAATCTTTGGAATCCAGACAGGTCTTGCTGGGACAGGTGGTTTTTCTTCAGTGGCTGTTGGCTTTAACTTTGTGTTACTTAGACTTCTTCTTGTTTCATTTAAGTCCTGTAAAACAGCCAAACAATCTTTGATATCAAAGCATTTTTCTTTCACCACTGAAGTCTGACAATCTAAGTCCTTGATTATCATTCTAGTACCGAACAATAGTTCGTATGGAGTGATACCTTTTAGAGAATTTCATGGCAGATTGTTAAGACTACGTTGGACACTTGTTAAATGTTTGACCCACCCATCACCCGAACCTAATACCCTCGCCGTTATAGATTGCTTTATGTCACGTTTATTTCTTTCCACTACCGCATTACCCTCAGGATGGAAGGGAGAAGAGTACCGCAATGCAATGACCATGCTGGCCATGGCCTCCTTGTAAGCTCTAGAGCTAAACGCAGGACTCTGGTCAGAATGTAGCATGCCAATTGCGTATGTGCCGATAAAGACTCGCAAATCTTTTATAACAGTTCTGGCGCTGGGGTCTACATCTAAGTGAATCTCGTCTTAATAATTATGGGATTGCATTTCTCCGGCTGGATTTCTGCGTATAGATAGCCTGATGCTTTCTAAAAAGGGTGTCTGGGCTGGTGTCTGGTCCGGTTCACAACTGCGATTTCTATTGCAGTTCTGACAATTCATTGCAAAGTTATAAATGTGCACGCTCATCCCTTGCCACCTGTACTGTGATTGTAATTCTATCAGGGATTTCAAGATCTATTGGTGCCTCAGACCCATTCCCATGTGTGCTTCTTGAATCAAGTAAGCCCTCCGGTTCGTATTTGGAATGACTCTATCCCCCACTCCAGGGATTTGAGCAAAAGGAACGGAGTTCGCATCAATTATGTATTTATTTCCGCATAGTTGCCTTTCATTGAGGCTTTTACTGCTAGTAGCGTTTCACCGTCTATTTGTTTTTTAGTATGCTTTTTTGTAGCTACGGAAGCCGGTTGAACAGCTGCCGCCGTGGCTCTGTTAGCCAATTAATTCCCCGCAACGCCATCACGTTGATGACTCAGTGTATGTATCACGTGAGTCTTTTGTAGTTCTTTCTGTAAAAGAACTACTTGTTCCCAGAGCTTTTTATGCTTTTATTGTGGCACCAGTCTCATCTTTGTAACCGTTTTTGATCCATGTCTGCATGTCATTATTGTAAGACTTGACGCAAAAATGCGAATCGCACACTATTAGTGTAGGGAATTCGCGATTGGCATTTTCAAGCGCCATCTTTAAAGATCTTATTTCAGCTCGCTGAGCTGTACAGTTTCTGAGTGATTCAGTTTTGGTGATTATCGGTCTGAATTTACCTAAGAGCCAGCGACCTTTAACAATCGCGCACGCTGCATTATAAGATTTTTTATCCACAACATAGTGTTGTGCAAATCTGTCCGTGTAGATTACACAGGTGTACTGTTCTAGAGGCAGAATTTCGATTGGCAGAGGATATTCATGTTCGTATTCCAAATTTTCAAATGTTTTAATTTTCGAATCAAAAGCGTGTTTCACGTCAAAAGCGCGTTTCACGTCTTCTTCAGCAAGATAATTTTACCATTGTATCCATTTTAGATCTAATGCCACAGCATTCGGAATGCGTGGTCTTGTTACTGCCTCAAGGGCTGATACTGCTGTTAATACAGATATGCTCTTGTCTTGGGCTAGGGCTCTTTCTTTTGCTACATCAGTTTGAACCACAGTTAGAATTTTTTCAGTAGTACTGAGTTTTATTTCAGCTTGTGTGTACAAGTGTGATTTATATGCTATTGGTACCGTTTCTCCCTCATTAGAGGTCAGGTACGTGAATCCGCATCTTCCTGGGATGACTCGGATTACAAGGTTGCGTTCGTTTGCGCTTGTTTGCAGTTTTGTTTTAGTTAACATGTCTGTTTGTAATGATCTTAAAATTTCTGTGTGTTTCTGAGTCCAATTGATTTGTTTGAAATCAGGGTTTATTAATTCGTAGAGGTTTAACCCTCTCTGCATAATTTAGAATGTATTTTCTCCCGAAATTCAGGAAACCTAGTATTGATTGTAAGTTCTTCAGCGTTTTTGGTGCTTGGAGTACTGCACACTTCTCTAAGAAGTTGTCTGCTAGGCTTTTGCCTTCACTTGATAATTCATATCCTAAAAACAGGACAGTTAGGTGAGCGATTTGTGACTTTTAAAAGTTGAATTTGTACCCTTCAGCTGCAAACCCAAGTATTATGGTGTTCACTCTTTTCAAGTGTGTCTCCAGGTCGTCGTCTGTAAGATAGATGTCATCGACATATGATAATGCCTCATCATCATACATTTGTAGTAACTCTGTTACCCTTGCTGAGAATAATCCTGGGCTATTCTTGAATCCCTGTGGGAGACGGCAAAATTGTGCTGGCGCCCCCATACAGGAGAAAGCGGTCAAATATCTGCTTTCTGGAGCTATGTTTTGACAGAAGAAACCATTAGAGATATCTAATGTCGTTTTATATTTTTTGCACACGATGTTATTCATTAGTGCTGCACTGTGTGAGTTTTGTACTGCAAATGTTTTGCAGCAAGAGTTTAGGTGTCTGTAGTCCAAAACTAGACGATATGAATCGTCTGGCTTGGAGACAGGAAACAAAGGATTGTTCATTTGTGAGGTGCATGTTTCAATTACCCCCTGATATTCAAGTTGATCTAAGATCTCCCTGACTTGTTTTTTAGCTTCTTGCTTAACAGGATACTGCCTTTGTGCAGTTGGTTGATTTTTTAACTGAATTTTATGGTGAGGAGAATGCTCATCCCATCCTATATGATTTTTATATAATGCAGGAGCTTGGGCCACTGCCCATTTTCTAGCAAATGTGTATTTTTTATGAATTGGAATGTGATTTGAGAAGGCAGGCATAATCATTTCTTCGACATGAGGGCACTTCCTGACAAACTCTGGTGGGCAGTCTTTCTCAGCTAACAGGATATCATAGCCTTTAGATAAGTTATCCCAAACAATGTTATTTCATATAATTTATGGGGTTTGCTAACTCTGGTGTCTGCAGTTTCCACTTGAATGTATTCATTCGTGTCAACTGTCTCCAGAAGATTCATCAGGATCTTGCGAGCTATGGTCACTTCTGCTGCGCTGTCTAGCCTTGTCTGGGCCCACTCTCCGTTTTTCAGTTGTGTCCTCAGAATCCTCGGCATGTTTTATTTTAATAGTGGCTACCTTCTTTTTTGTAAATTGTAATTTTTTACTTTGATGAGCAGGTTCCTTGTCTTTGGACTTGAAGTGCTCTTCCTTGTGTTCTGACCGTCCTCTTCTTTCCGATTTCTGTGAGGAATTCTGAAAAGATCGAGAGGGACGTGTATCAATATCTTGATATCTGTCAGGTTTTCTCAATTTATCCCTATCTCTAAGGTTGTATCTTTTCTCAGAGGGCTCCCTTTGGGGAGACTTGCTTCCTCGCTCTGGAGATCTATCTCTCCGTTGAGGAGACCTTCCTCTGGACTGAAAAAGTTTTTCTCTGGGAGTGGATTGTTTATTACCCTCCCAACTCTTTTTTGGAGTATTCAGATTATTTTTAATAAAAGTTTTTTCAGGATTTTCAATTAGTTGTGGTTTTTAGTGGTTTCCCACCCAAACTGTCTCATCCTAGTTCTTCATAGGATTTTTCTATGATTCTGGCAAGTTCAAAAGGTTGTTCTGCTATATCTGTTTCTTTCAATTTCTGGCGGCAGTTTGTACCGTCAATTGCCAATTGAACTAATTCTCTGTATGATTTTGTTAATTGTTGTATCTGAACTATAAGTTCTCCGCTTGACATGTTTTCAATGTCGGGATGTGGTGTGTAGCTGGCTAGAACCGGCCATGTGGCTCCTGGTCTACCTAGTGGACTGAGCCTGGTAATGTGATTTTGATGGTTTAGGGCGCCATTAAACCAGAGCAGGTGCTCTTGGTATGTTAGTGGAATTTCAACGTCCTCGAAAGGAGCGTATTCATCCGGAGGTTCCTCTATTTTGTAATAGTGGAAATCTTGTGTTACAGCCTGTGCTGCTGGAAAATGTATCCATGAATAGAATACCTCTGTCTGTCGATATTCATGGGCCTCTACCATAAATATGACTGTACCACCTCTCGATGATCGTCCATTTTCTATGAGTTTAAGAGTTATAGTTCCTCTTACATTTACCGGAATGATTATAGCATTCGGGTTTTCATCTTGGAGACTTGTGTCTTCCGTTAAAAGTTGAGTTGCCAAAGCATCTCTTTGTTCGTCCCCTTCCGGCTTTTTACTGACAGAAAGTTTTTTGTTGCAGAGCAAGTTTCAAGGAAACATTTTACCCACTCCAGACGTCTATTGGAGTGCTAAAGGGGTCTGTGTGAAAAAGCACGACTGAGTTACTCTAGTGTCTTGCGTTAGATTATCGCCTTACCAAATGTTGGGCGCCATGTAGTGTAGTTCCTATATTCCCAATAGGCTCTGCGCATTGGAATAACATAAACGTTAGTTTAGACGTAGGACTGAGGTCGACTAGATCTCTACTGAATATGTTAGACTTAAAGGGGGTGGGGTCGCACACTACTCACACACCGGCGGTGTCGCCCCTAAGGACTCTGGTTAATGTAGTTATGTGTTCCGCGATGCATCATCTTTCCATCTTCTGCTGTCTTCGCTGTCTTCGCCATCCCTCGACACGTGTTTCGGGGTATCACCCCTCATCAGCAGGGATAGGCCATATTCTGGGGTTGCCGATGGCTGCCAAATATCTGCCAGGTATAGTACCACTCAGGCGCGTAGGTGCGGGGTCCCAGGCTCATCAGCCGGCGGCTCAAGGGAGCTTAATGTTACAAAAAGGGGGTGGGGTCGCACACTACTCACACACCGGCGGTGTCGCCCCTAAGGACTCTGGTTAATGTAGTTATGTGTTCCGCGAGGCATCATCTTTCGATCTTCTGCTGTCTTCGCTGTCTTCGCCATCCCTGGACATGTGTTTCGGGGTATTACCCCTCATCAGCAGGGATTGGCCATATTCTGGGGTTGCCGATGGCTGCCAAATATCTGCCAGGTATAGTACCACTCAGGCGCGTAGGTGCGGGGTCCCAGGCTCGTCAGCCGGCGGCTCAAGGGAGCTTAATGTTACAAAAAGGGGGTGGGGTCGCACACTACTCACACACCGGCGGTGTTGCCCCTAAGGACTCTGGTTAATGTAGTTATGTGTTCCTCGATGCATCATCTTTCGATCTTCTGCTGTCTTCGCCATCCCTGGACACGTGTTTCGTGGTATCACCCCTCATCAGCCGGGATAGGCCATATTCTGGGGTTGCCGATGGCTGCCAAATATCTGCCAGGTATAGTACCACTCAGGCGCGTAGGTGCGGGGTCCCAGGCTCGTCAGCCGGCGGCTCAAGGGAGCTTAATGTTACAAAAAGGGGGTGGGGTCGCACACTACTCACACACTGGCGGTATCGCCCCTAAGGACTCTGGTCTACCGCACATTGTGCTAAGGGAGTCTCCACCTGAGTTCTCCTCAGATTTCCTTATTCTAGCTTATTTCTACACAAATGTGGATTTCTTTACTTCAAGACTGATTATGGCTGATCCTCAGAAGAAGGGTCTCTTCAGAGCATGTACTTCTTGTGGGAAAAAGAGGTTACATGTGGAAGACCAGCACAAGACATGCTTATATTGCCTGTATCCGGACCATTCACAAAAAGACTGCAAAATTTTAAGAACTTTTTCTACAAAAACGCTAAAAGACAGAGAAGGACGCCTTTTACTCTGGCTTAACAGGCTCAATCTGGAATCTTCAGAGGAAGATGAGTTTTCTTCAGGTTCCTCAAAGCTGTCTTTCAAAAGGCCAAGGGTGGCTTCCCCTAGCACTGCAGACGCTCCTCCAAAGAAGGCTGCAAAAAAGTCTTCAGAGGCCAAGTCATCAGCGTCTGACAAGGAGGCTCACTCCTTCAAAAAGCCTACGCCGTCGACGACCTCGTTGACGCCCTCATCGACGCAAAAGAAGGCTGTGTCTCCCGTCTACGTTTCGACGTCGACGACGACAGTATTAACGACGACAGCATCGTTGGCGTTTTCTTCATCGACGACGACTACACCATCATCAATGGCGGGTAAGCCTTTGTCGTCGATTATTCTCATAAAGAAATCGTCAACCACTACAGCGCCGACGTTAGTGTCGACGACGAGGCCAGCGCCGTTGACGTCTTTACCGTCGACAAAAGAATCGACGAAGAAGGCACCGTCGACAGTGGCACAGTCGACAGTGGCATCGTCGACGAAGGTATCGTCGACAAAGTCATCGTCGACGAAGGCATAGACGACGAAGGCAATACAGTCGTCAGCCACACCGTTGACGAAGACATTGTCGACGCCTAAATGGAAGCAGTCAACGACGCTTCCACCGTCGATGAGACAGACACAAGAACTACAATCTGTAGACGATAGGTCGTCCAGGATCCTGCTGTCGACGAGCCCTTCAATGACAGCTGAGGCTGAGTTACAACCCGCTTCTCTCAGGGTAAAGAGCTCAAAAAAGGCGATTACACCAGAGTTAAAGTCCCCAAGTAGAGTGCAAGGATTGCCTCCAACTTGTCTCCTACAGGATGAGGAGTCGGATGAGGAGGATAACACACAGGCTACCAGTCCATCTCATCTAGTGGTCAAGTGCCAAAGCACTGATGAGGATGTTGATGATGCTGAAATTACCCATGAGCATAATGTTCAGACACAGGTTCAGACTCAAATTACGCCCATGGTATGTCTACCAGCGTCTATAGTGTCTGATTTGCGATTTTTAATACAGGACTATAAACAACGATTCCCGGAGTCCTCAGCTCCAGCAGCTAGACAGGCTCCTCCAGCAGCGGGGACGGCTCCGTCTCCATGGCCCAGACCACTAGCATTGGTGCTCCATCAGGAAAGGGAACAGATACAAGATCCTCCATCATCTGACGATGAGGAAGAACAACAGGAAGAGGGGGAGGTCCAAGATGACCATTCCAATCATGATGACGGAGATGATTACATCATTTCTTCTCCTGCGTCCCCGGAGCCCGCTACCTCAGGTTCACCACCTGCGGACATAGGAGGGTTCCAAAATCTGGTGGAGAGAGCGGCCAAAAGGTTCCACATGACGATGGAGTCTCAAGAAACTGACTGTTTGCTTTATGATTTTAAGGAGCCACTTAATAAAACAACCAGAACAATTCCTATTATTGACTATATATGGAAAGAGGGTCTGCAGTTGATGCAGACTCCAGCCTCAGTTTCAGCACTGGTTCCAAGACTGGACAAAAAATACAAGGCCCCAGCATCGGCACCAGCCTGCCTTACAGGACATCCCAAGCCAGACTCTGTGGTTACACAGGCAGCGCAGAAAAATTCCAGGAATCCCTCCTCTCCGTTAACAGCTCCACCAGATAGGAGGGCAGGAAGCTGGACAATATCGGAAAGCGTTTTTCAACCACATCGGCAATGACAGTAAAGGCGGCAAATTCTATTGCGCTTCTAGGAAGGTATAATAGGCAGTTGTGGGCAGACATTGCTCCGTATTTATCTGAATTTATCAGACGCCACGAAAGAGGAAGTTCAATCTCTACTTCTAGAGGGTCAATCTTCGGCCTCTGAATTGATCGACTGTGCTCTGGATGTAGCAATGACTGGATTCAGACAGCTAGCAGGGACAGCTGTATTGCGAAGGCAGGGATGGCTCAAGTCTACCTCATTCCGACAGGAGGTACAATCTAAAGTCCTGGACATGCCATACGATGGACAACACCTGTTTGGAGCCAAGATCGATGAAGCGCTACAAACAATAAAAAAGGACACGGACACAGCGAGAGCACTCGGCACGCTGCAATTTAGAAACCAGTCCTTTCGAGGGAACAGAGGCAGAGGACAATCCTCTTACAGAGGCAATTATCAAAATAGATCCTCATATGCATACAGCCAAGGCAAGTCACAATACCAACCCCGCCAACAACAACAGGGCAGACAGTCCTCTTTTGGAAAGTCCAAATTAGGGGAAAAAACCAACGGAAGGCCACGGGCGGACGCCAATGACCTATTCCTACAGCCAGTCCATCCCTCATCTCCTTCTTTGAAAATTGGAGGAGAACTGACCCAATTCCTCAACAATTGGAGGAGAATAACAACAGACCGGTGGGTCCTTCAATTAATTCAATTTGGACATTCTATAGAATTCGAAAATATCCCTCCGACAACCCCTCCTCGCCCAATGCATCACAAAAACCTGCGATTGCTTCTTCAAGAAATCTCAATTATGCTACAAAAAGGGGCAATAGAGCGAGTACCGTCAGCTCACAAGGGGAGAGGATTTTACTCCCGCTTCTTCCTCATTCAAAAGAAGGAAAGGAAATGGAGGCCCATTCTAGACCTCAGGGCGCTCAACGCATTCTTAAAGAGGCAATCGTTCCGCATGGTCACGATTCAAGAGATCTTGGGTCTCTTAGAGAAGGGAGATTTCATGACGTCTTTGGACCTGCAAGACGCATACTTTCATGTCCCAGTCCACAATAAATCACAGGAAATTCCTAAGATTTGCAGTGGCGGGCCAGCACTATCAGTTCTGCGTCCTCCCTTTTGGCCTCAAGTCTGCGCCCCAGATCTTCACCAAGTGTCTCTCCCCGGTGGCAGCATTCCTCAGGCAGCATGGACATCACGTCTTCCCATATTTGGACGACTGGCTGGTGAAGGCACCATCCTTGTCAGGCGCAACCAAATCCTCCAACGCCTGTCTAAATCTCTTCAAGCACTTGGGTCTTACACTCAATCAAGAAAAATCCACCTTACATCCCTCTCGAGTCATTACCTTCCTCGGAGCAACCCTGGATACAAAAGCTGCGAAGGCATTCCCATCTCAGGAGAGAAAACGCAAGCTCGTCTCTCTGGCCGCATCAGTGGCTTCGAAGAAAACTATACCAGTCCGTACCTTCAAATCCCTCTTGGGAATGATGTCCTCGTGCATCCTGCTCATACCGCACTGTCGCCTCCGGATGCGTCCGCTCCAAGAGGCTTTGTCCAAACAGTGGACGCAATGCACAGGATCGTTCGAAGACCGCATAAAGATCACAATGCAAATCACCAAGGCATTGCAGTGGTGGAGGTCGCTCAAGAACCTCTCGCAGGGATTGCCGTTCCTGCTTCCAGCAGCTCCTCATATCATTACAACGGACGCCTCCCTGGAGGGTTGGGGAGCAGTCCTACAGGAATTACGGATCAGCGGCAGATGGTCAGAACTGGAGACGCAGCTCCATATCAACCTGCTGGAGCTGAGGGCAGTCTTCCTAGCCTTGCAGTCCTTCTTGCCAAGGATCAAGAACTCCCTAGTGCTCGTCAGGACCGACAACACTACGACGATGCGCTACCTGAACAAACAGGGAGGGACGCGTTCGCTAACACTCTCTCGCGAATCGCAAAAGATCTGGAATTGGCTCATGCTCCACAACGTATCGTTGAGGGTGGAGTACGTCCCAGGTAAGGACAATGTCATCGCAGACGCACTAAGCAGACAGAGGTCTTCATCACACAAATGGGAGCTAGACATGACGACCACTGTTCAAATCTTCTCAAGGTGGGGAACGCCGCAAATCGACCTATTTGCGACCAGGGAGAACACCAAATGCCAAAACTTCGCAAGTTGGCATCCCCAATCAAGGTCTCTCGGGAATGCATTTTCCATCGCATGGCGCAACGTCTTTGCGTACGCATTTCCGCCATTTCCAATGATTCCCAGAAGATGAAGGTGGAGCCTTGCACTTTAATTCTGATAGCCCCATTCTGGCCGAGGCAACATTGGTTCACAGACCTTCATCGCCTATCACTGCAGCCGCCGATCCATCTACGTCAGCATCCATCTCTACTCACGATGAGCAACAAGCAGGTTCAATATCCGGATCTGAAATCTCTCAGGTTATCGGCTTGGCTCCTGAGTACCGAGAATTCAGCAAAATAAACATCCCGCAGGATTGTAAAGATATCCTAGCCAGGGCAAGAGCGGAAAGCACTAACAAGACTTATTCCCTGAAGTGGAAACGCTTCTGCATCTGGTGTGCGGACAAAGGTCTACGTCCCTTCGCCACCTCTCCAGAACAAATATTACCCTACTTGCTACATCTGGCGCAGTCGGGCCTGGCCCACTCCTCCATAAGGGTACATTTGGCGGCGATATCAAGGTTTAAAAGAACATCTAAAGGGCCCTCTCTCTTGGTCTAGTAGACTAATCAAACAATTCCTTAAAGGTCTCTATAGATCTTTTCCAAGACCACGGAGGATCCCTCCAACATGGCATCTAAATGTGGTTCTTAACCAACTGATGAAACACCCTTTTGATCCCATTCACAGGGCAGACATGAAATACATCTCGTGGAAGACGGCTCTCCTCCCGGCGCTTACATCAGCAAGGAGGGTCATTGAACTGCAGGCTCTTTCCATCCAAGACCCCTTCCTACAGTTTAGGGATGACAGAGTGATTTTAAGGACCAATCCTAGGTTTATTCCTAAAGTCCCGTCGGACTTCCACTTAAATGAGCCTGTGATTCTCAGATCATTCTTTCCAAATCCCAGCACCGCAGCTGAGAGATCGCTGCACTCATTGGACCTTAAGAGATGTCTAAAATTTTATATTGATAAAACCAAACATTTCAGAAAATCTAACCAACTCTTCATAGCCTTCAGTAGGCTTAGGAAGGGTCTACCGCTTACCAAACAAAGCATCTTCAGATGGATCTCTTCGGCGATTGCCTTTTGCCACGACAGAGCCGGACAGCCATTGCACTCTAAAATCAGGGCGCACTCTACAAGAGCCATGTCGACTTCTATGGCACTATTTGCAGGAGTGCCAGTTATCAAAATCTGCAGGGCGGCAACATGGAAGCTGCCGCATACCTTCCCCAGGCACTACTGCCTGGATACAGAGCTGATGAAGGATGCAGCAGTGGGACAAGCAGTGCTACGCCATCTTTTCCAGTAAGGTGAGCCTTCCTCCATCCCTCCATCCTTTTCTGGTATGCACATTTCTCTGTTACTGCTTCTGGTTGATGTCTATTGATGGTTCATAGTCGCATGATATGTATTATCTAATGACTTGTATATGATGCTCCATCAGAAATGTGCACAAGGTATTGCTTGCTACTCTGATTCAGGCATGTGAATCTATGAAAGACACCCATAATACTGGATAAGAAATGCGTTACTTACCTGTAACTGCAGTTATCCGGTATTGGTGTCTTTCATAGATTCACATGCAACCCTCCCGCCTCCCGTGGAAGGACTCACCTATCTCTCTATCAGTGCTACGCCTACTTAGCTTGGTGCGTACGAAAATCTGAGAGACTGAGGCTCCTGACAGGAAGGTTCTAGAGGGAGGTGTTAGCTGATTGGCTCTCTTCTAGAATTTGGTCCTTTTTACAAAAGGACATAGATAGGCTACTAAGGTGAGGCCCTTAGGCCTACTTCTCTCTATATATGTCTATAGGACATTACTTTTCTATGTACCGGAGACTCCCGTCTCGACGACCGGGAATGATTCCGGCATGTGAATCTATGAAAGACACCAATACTGGATAACTGCAGTTACAGGTAAGTAACACATTTCTTTCCTAGCCATATGATACTTAAAACGGATAAAATATATACATACATAGAATCATTGACTAAACGTACTCAACTGGTGCTTCTAAGATACGCCTACCCCGGTGTACCTAACCTAAGCCTAGTACGTGGGAAGGAGTAAGTGAGCTGCAGTTTAAGTTAAGTTCGTTTTTGCCAAGAATCTGAATCAAGAATTCTCTTAAGGATCTAATCAGCTCCGTACCTTGGTTTATAGAATGAAGGCGGTCTTGTATCTCTTTCTCAGGACTCGATCTCCCAGCAACCCGCAAGGGTGACTGGAAACACTGGAGCTGGAATTTCTCGGCAGGAGAAAAGACCGCGCCTCTCTCAGTGTGTCAATGGGATGGTCGGCTTCCTTCGGCACTCGCATCAGCTGGGTGCCGGGCAAGTAGATAGCCGCTCTGCTCCAAACCACCGTGTGTTTGCTTAAGGCAAATGTTGGTATATTTATACCTGAAAGGTGCAGAGTTTGACGTAAGGGTGGACATAAGACGTCACTAAGAACTTACAGTTCTTTCTGGACTCCAGGAGTTCTTGTGCAAATGAAAACAAAAGCAGGGGGATTTCCCAGGCTGCTGGAGGCTTGGTTTGTTTAAAGAACGCGTTGTACTTTCTAGGAGTCTATGGGAGTAGCCTTGCCGTATTTGGACTGCATTGGCTATGACTAAATATGGATATGATTCTTATGCCTTTATAAGGATATGTTTTGTTATAACCACATAAGGGCATGAATCTGGAATATTTAAATAGGGTCCTAGATACATTAACAACATTTTAATTACGCATGTCAGTTTGGTCGGCCGTCTTAGGCCAGCCAAAGTGACATGCACACTTTGGTTTCTCCAACCCAGCTGTAATGCTCAGCTGAGTTGGAGAAACAGCACAGACTCCCTGTGCCTGCGCGAGGGTTGAATCAGCCTGCTCAGGCCAATACCCACGCTGCTCTCATACTTGAAAGGAGCACAGGGATTCGATGGAGAGTCCGTGATGCTGGCCCAGGAACAGCTGAGACCAGGAAGTAGAAGCAGAGCAGCTCAAGGTATGTTTTATCATTTGTTTTTATTATTAACCCCCCCGCTTGCTACCCCCACACCCTCCTTTCCCTCCCACCCCCTCCACCCACTCTACCACTGTAAATCAGTGTTGGCTGCCTCTGCTCTGAAACTTTCCAGGAAGGAACTTTTCTTAGAAAGTTTTGTGAAGATTTGTCAAACAGCACCAAAGTTATTAGCAAACCAAAAAAGAAATTTTCTATGGAAACCTGGTCCTAACTCTAACTACACAGAAAGTGTTGATTGGTTCTGCTTAATGTGTGTGCGTAAACACACACACATATATACACATAAATAGATAGATAGATAGGTATATTGATAGTTAATTGCACGGAAATGCATTCTAAAGTTCGATGATGTAATGCAACATGTTGTAAATGTTAACGTGCTTTATTACATGCGTAGTAAAGGCACACATTATTATGTTGTACATCCCACTAACAACCTGGAATCGTAAAGAGGCTTACTGTACTATAAAGAGACCTACTCCACCACAGATCATGAGAGCCCCTTATGGGAGAGTTTATGATCACTTTTACTCACCATATCTAAACTATGCCTGAATACGTCACACACGCTGAGCTTCAGCTGAGCAGAGTTGAAGACTGTAACATGATATTTTGTCCCATGAAAGAGGAAGTCTCATGGTTTTATCTTACACTATAGGCTTGTTTTAAATGTCTTGCCTCAGTCCACATGTTTCAGTGCTAGCAGTCCCTATTCAGGGTGAATACAGCTCAAAGCCAGCCTGGTTTTACATATACGCCAGGCATGCCAGCCGTAGGATACTACACTCTATGAGGTCAGTATAATTCAGACTCTCCAGACATTTTGAGAGCTAGACATATTTACAGTGAACACCCAACGGGCAGCATTCTCCAACTGGAGACCTGATATATTGTTAGGAAAAGGTGTCTCATTCTCATAGGTATAATAGTAGTGAGAAACAGGCATTTACAATGCAATGGTCACGGCATTATTAAAGGTAGAGCTATTGGCATTGGTCATGACATTTTTTTAAATTTTTAAACATAAATAAATGGTATTGTAATTTACAATGGCAATAGGTGAGCATTAGAGAGTAGTAGAGAGTATTTGCGGACACCAGAGCCACACACACACACACAGACAGAACCGTGCACACACACACAGCCCAACACACAAAGCCCCCCCCCACACACACACACACACACACACAGAGCCCCCCACACACACACAGAGCCCCCTACACACACACAGAGCCCCCCCACACACACAGAGCGCCACACACACAGAGCCCCACACACACACAGAGCCCCACACACACACAGAGCCCCCACACACACACACACAGAGCCCCCCCCCACACACACAGAGCCCCCCACACACACAGAGCCCACACACACACACATACACATAGAGCCCACACACACACACTCACATAGAGCCCCCACACACACCCAGAGCCACACACACACACCCAGAGCCACACACACAGGAGAGCAAGCACAGCGAGGGGGCAGGGAAGCAAGCACAGAGAGGGGGCAGGGAAGCAAGCACAGAAAGGGGGGCAGGGGAGCAAGCACATCCAGGGGGCAGGGGAGCAAGCACAGCCAGGGAAGCAAGCACAGTCAGGGGGCAGGGAAGCAAGCACAGCCAGGGAAGCAAGCACAGCCAGGGAAGCAAGCACAGCCAGGGAATCAAGCACAGCCAGGGGGCATGGAAGCAAGCACAGCCAGGGGGCAGGGAGGCAAGCACAGCCAGGGGGCAGGGAAGCAAGCACAGCCAGGGGGCAGGGAAGCAAGCACAGCCAGGAGCCAGGGGGCAGGGAAGCAAGCACAGCTCGGCTCCCCGTGAGAACCATGAAAGTTAATCTGTACATTGGCCCAACGCAGCCTGCATGTACCTTGCCTTGTTTATTGGTCTATATCTGGCTTTAACTGCCTGCCGTGTGCATTGGCTTAAGGTGGATTGCATCTGCCTTGCCCTGGGTATTGGCCCGGGGAGCGGCAGCGCTACCTGCTGTTTGTGTTGGCCCAGGCTGGGGTCCAACTGCCTCGCTATGTGCATCGGCCTGGGTCAGGCTGCAGCTGCGTTAGATTGTGTCTTCGTTGGCTCGGAAGCGGGCTGCGACTCCTGAGGAAGCCAGCCTCGTAGCAGCAGAAGCCACTGAGTACCATCCTGACAGTCCAAAGCAGCTACGCTCAGTGACGACACGAGCTTTGCATGACGTCCATGGTGTCCATTGCTGAGGCAGCATATGAATACCACCGGCCACCATCTGCGGTCAGAAGCCTCTCCGAAAACACTGAGGTGAGTGCGAGGACTAAAGACTGTTTTTCTGTCCAATCAAGCGACAGGTAAGAACTAGAATGGACAACCAACTGACTGCACATTTTATTTGTGGGAAACGTAATTTGCACCTGAGCCTTATTCATGCTCTGCCAAAGCTGGCTGGGGACAATCTTAGACAGGGTGACCCGGGTGACAGAAACATGTAGAGGAGGGACAGGTTTTAGCCCCCACAGTTAGTTAAGATCAGGGGCATCACTCTGTATTTGTCATTGATTTGTGTAGTGTTAAGTACACCTGTGTCCTTAAAAGTACTTTTTTCCAAAAACAAAAAAGGTAGGCTGGGATTTAAAGTTAATATTGGTCAACAGTCGATTTGTGATCTTGTGTCCCCACGCTACCTTCCTGGGTAGCCTGTAGGGTCAGGGGAGGTGTGGGGCACAAGCACAGCGAGCAACAGGGGGGCGGGGGGTCAGAAAAGCAAGCGCAGCAAGGGTCAGGGGTGGGGGGCACGAGCACAACGAGAGTCAGGGGGGCGGGGGGCCACGAGCACAGCGAGGGTCAGGGGGGCGGTAGGGCCACGAGCACAACGAGGGGCGGGGGGGCCACGAGCACAACGAGGAACAGCAGGGTGGGGGGGCACGAGCACAACGAGGAAGAGACACACAACAGAATGAAAGAGTAGAAGAGGTGAGGAGGAAGAGACACACATATAACAAAACAGGAACGAAAGGCAGTCTGAAATCACAGCAGTGGAAGGGACAGAGATAGTCGAATGAGAAAAAGAGGAACGACAGAGACGCTAACGTACTAAAACAGGGGAGAGGGTGACCAGACTGAAACCACTACAGACAAACAGTCACGGCAGACCGGACACACTGTACAAGAAGAGACACAGCAACAGACTGAAACCTGCAGAGAAAGAGACACGGAAATACTGAAAACGCAGTATAGGGAGAGACGCCCGGACAGACGAAAACTGTGACCATTCAGCAGACGAAGAGTCTGAAACACAGCAGAACAAAAGAAAACCACATAGAGAAAACGCAGAAAGGCAAGAAACAAGAGAAATACCGAAACACCTCCGAGGAACAGGCACGAAAACAGGTTGGAAGCACAACGGATGAAAAGACGGGCCAGTAGAGAAAAGACACATATTGAAAAGGGAAAGGGGCACTTGACGAGGCTAAACACGCAATACATTAAGAGATAGTGAGAAATAAAAAACCTCAAGAGTTATATACTGAAAGAAAGCAGGGTTGGAATTCACAAAAGAACAGGGTAAGGAATAACGAGGAGCCTGTAAAGACATGCAAACGGGGACAACTGCTATCGAGGAAATGAGCAACTAAGGAAGAGGGCGAGCCTTAATATCTGAGTGATAACTTTTTAACATTTTCTTGCTGAAAAGGTCGACGGTACTCTACGAACATTCATTTGAGCGAATTCCATAATAAACAAGCATGCTGCCTTCCGTGAAGCCGGCCAGGAACAGAGCAGTCATTAGGCGCACGGCGGAGACGCTGGCGCCGTGAGTGTGCGCGCTACCAAATCCGCGCGTGGCCAGCTCTTGTCGCTCCCTCTCCATTCAGAATGCTGGGCGCGTGCCCAGCTCTTGTCTCCGTTTGTCGCCTAAAACGATTGCTATAGTTCTCTGCCGAGAACGCGCTTCGCGCGTCTCTAAGCCGAGACCTAAAAAGGGCAACATTTCTCTATGTGGTAAAAATACAGTCCTCTTTGTACATTCGTAATATATAGAGAAAACCTATTTGTATACATTTTTGTGGGAAGGTGATTACTAACCAAAATTTTGTTCAGTTACAATTTAATGAGTACTTTTATATTGCCTTATAGCCCGCTGGCAAGGGCTATACCAGTTGTTAATGTGCCTGAACCAAGTTATAGGCTTAAGTGCATGTAACAAGAGAGAGGGCCTTTAACAACTGGTTTAGCCCAAGAAACAAGGGCTTTAAAAAAACTGAAATATGAGCATTGGAATATCAGCCATTAGTAGCCTTGAGCCACTTTAATTTCTTCAATTGAGCTCCCAACATTCCAATGTTCTACTATAGCCTGCTTCTGAGGGCAAAGACAAACAATGGAATGTTGGAGCTCCAGCCTTATACCAGCCATTATAAGTCCGGAGGTACTCCAGTGCCTTCAATGGAGCTCCCAACATTCCAATGTTCTATTATGGTGTAAATAACAGTGTTTTTTAAAACTAGCTTTTTAGATGGTTAAAACCAATACATCTTGGCATCCTGTTGAGTGCTGAAGGAACTAGGAGCATTCACAAAACACAGAGAAAGGCGAATGCCCCACACCATTCATTGCCACACCCAAACCATTTTAGGGAAGTTATGCTATGTTAGACTCTATCTTGCCTGGAGAGGTGTCATGAGATGGTAGCTCATGGTAGTAATTTAATGACTGGTGCTGGCTATGTTGTTGGGCAACCAGTCTGACCTATTGTCTTTGAAAAGTAAGGATGTCTTTATCTTTGTTAGCTTCAATAGTTATTTCGTGCATGTTGACAATCACCGCTGCAGTCTCAAATTTCCTAAAAATATTGATATTTTGAAATGGGGCCTGCCATGGTATGGGAGGTCAAAGCATCTGTGGTGTAATTTATGAAACCATCGTAATATTGGAAGAATTATGTTTTTTATTATCTTTACCTTCATCGTTCCTTTTTTCCCAAACTATTTTATATTGTGTTTATTGTGTCTGGTGCCCAATCACTTATGAGAGAATGCTTTATTCTTGAGCTGCAGCCAAAACCTTGAAGACTCTGTGTGGTGAGATTTTCTTCGTCTGAGTTTAAATTGCAATTGCACATATATGGTTCTTGACTTGCAAAATTAGCCACCTGCTTCCAGCTCTGAGAATTGCAAACTAGAGTGTAGGCAAGAAGAAAAGAGGCAAAATAAACTTTATCTTCGAAAAAAAACACAAGCTTAGAAAAACACCTGAAAGGTAACAGGTCTATTTAGAAGTAGGATACCTGGATAACTGATGAAGACATGGTAGAAATTAAAGACTAATGGAAAAGGACAGGAATCACCAGGAGTATGCAACTAGCAGGATCGAGCATTGTTGTCAAGAATTAAGTGATTCTCTGAACTCCTTCTATATCAGACTATTTGGTTGACCTGGAAAAAGTAAATATCAAATAGGAAGGAAATCTTTTCTGTGATTATTAGGAACATTCTATTAAAAGAATTGCCATGAATGCTTTGTTTACCACTTAGAAATGCAGTTGTGGAACATGATGGTGCAATACAACAGGGATATAGATTCATCAGGTTCCAGGGTAATTGCCTAACTAAGTAGTGCCATCATGCAAAGAGCCTCTCCCCGCTAAGTGCCTGCAGCCTTGTTGATCTCCTCGTGCCTTGTACAGAGGAAGATGCAGTATGAATAGAGCACTCACTATCCCCATCTTTCCCAGGTTTCTAGAGAGGGACAAGGAGCCCCAAACACCTGCCTGGGAAAAGGCCAACCTGCAAGCAAATTGGCACAGAATGCATAGATGAGCGAGGTCATAGATAATGTGCCTGACTCACAATCTTAGTCTCAGGACAGATCCTACTGGCTCACCGACTCCTCACCGGCTCACCGACTCCTCACCTGACTGTAAAACTCTCCCGCCCTCTTGAAGGGCCTGGTTTTTATGGATGAAGGCTATGAAGAAAAGATGCTGGTTCCCAAGATTGCTCGCAGTGTGACTAACCTTCGAAAGTAATGAGTTATTGTAGGCAGAGCCAACTTTAGCGTTGGTGGCGCCGCCGGTATGCGACAATGGTTGGGGTCCCCCCCAAAGACCACCTCCAGCACAGATTTCCTCACCACCACCCTTTAACAAGTGCCTAAGTCTCCATAACCAGTCTGTCTCAGATGCATATATAGCACTCTCTTTCAGATGCATATATAGCACCACTCATACCAGTGTAAGGTGTCAGAACACTTTACATCACACACACACATTGCACAGAGACAATCAATCATAAGTTAGTAAATCAGTATATAGGAAGTGTTACATTAGAGAGAGGACTACAAGGTGTAGGAATCCCATGTCATCAATATTGGTAGGCAGTATAGTTTAATAGTGCTTGGTCTAGAAAAGCAAAAACTCAGAATTTAAAAAGGAACACCATAGTTGGGGGTTCTCTTTAATAATGAGAATAGATTTCTAACCAAATTAATTATTTTTGCAATATTCATTCATAGCCACTCATGGTCAAGGTCCTCATTACCTGAGAAAGCGTTTTTCCATGTATGTTCCCAATCGCTGCCTTAGGTCGGCCAACCAGTGTCGGATGGCCCTCCCACGATTCCAGTGCGCTTGGCTAGGTGGACAATCCATTTCTGTAAAAACAACTAGAGCATGGAACGCACTTCCCTTGCAACTTCGCGCCACCCAGGATATTCTCTCCTTCAAAAAAGCACTAAAAACACATCTTTTCACCACAGCACTCTAATTTCCATCTTCACCCCTTCTGCCTCTCTGCATGAGCTCGCGCCAGGACACTCCAGAGTATTTGAGCATGCTATAAAACCTTCTATAACATAACATATAACAATATTAATCTTTGCTTAAATCTATGCTGTGCATGCAGTTCTTTGAAAAATGTAACAGCTCTGTATTATAATTTTAAGTTCATAAATTGCAAGTAACAAATTGATGTCTCTTTTAAAAGCAGTAGCCTACTGACCTATTCACATTTCATGCACTTTGTGATCTCTACAGTACTTGTTTTTTGCACCAGGGTATTAACCCTCTGCTATACTAAAGTGAGTCAAAACCCCAATTAAAA
Organism: Lissotriton helveticus; assembly: GCF_964261635.1. Taxonomy (NCBI): domain Eukaryota; kingdom Metazoa; phylum Chordata; class Amphibia; order Caudata; family Salamandridae; genus Lissotriton; species Lissotriton helveticus. The sequence continues at coordinate 1,225,093,303 of NC_136070.1, read as the reverse complement.
AAACATTCGATCTCTCTATAGGAAAAACATTAATCACAGGAGTTATCCTGACAATTTTTTGGGCTGCCTGGAAATTTCTGGAGAAAATGAACAGGGCAGCAGGTGCTTTAAAATAATTAAAAAATTGCACAAACGACGCCCCTGGAAGTCAGCACCCGATGCGGCCGCACCGCCCTAGACCCGGCCCTGATTGTAGGACACCCTATGAACATGGGATTGTCTTGGATAAAACACTGATGCCATCCTTAGACCCTCGTAGGAGTGGAAGATTCAACCTTCCTACCAGAAAAGAACATTGGAAGCCAGGATTTAAATAGGAAAAATGAAATACCGGGTAAATCCTCTATACGGGAGAAAGTTGTAAATGGATGGCGACATGACTAATATTCTTAGAAATAGAAAAAAGGTTCATATTATTTTAGATGCAGTTTGGATTTGTAAATGCAGATAGTCAGATTGTCAGAAGAGAAGTAAACTTTACCTTTTTCCTTGTCTGGTGATGCTGGTCTTCAAACGTGTTGGCCTGTTTACTTCAAACACACAAAAGGTGAGGGGAACGAAGCTTAAAAAGAGTCCATCCATCAGCAATTACTCTAGGTAGCATTCCAAACCTTTGTTTTTCACCCACTGTCCTACTCTAGACAGAGACCAATCTTATACAAATCAGTACTGGCTCAGATTGTGTTTGTTAGCATCTTTAAAACTCATTATATCTCACTGTACGTTTCGTCTTTCCTTTCATCAGCAGATAAATTGTGTTCTACTTGTATTATTAATATGTATTATTATTTTTCTCTTTGTATTATTGTATATTTCCATCTTTGTGCATCACTTAGTGTCCCTGTGTAACTGTTTTAAAAGTATTCATAAATGTCATTGCATCTCACCGTAGTCCTCGTCTACCCTTCACTATGTGTATTATTTTGTTTCTCCTCGTTTCATTGTATCTCTTTTCAAAATTGTATCTTCTTGTAATATTGTAGCTCTCTTTATTGGGCTTATCCGTATCTACAAGTCTCATGGCATCTCAATTTATCTTTCCACGTGTATTATTGCATTTCTCCATACAATATTACCACACTACATCCTTCGATAGTATATTTTTCTAATATCGTACTACCTTCGAAAATGTAATATTCTTGTGTCATTGTCTCCTACTAGTGTATTGTATATCCTGTATATCATACACCATTATTTAATACTTTACCTTTCCTGAGTATCATAATACACTGTGTGATAATCTTATCTATGTCGTGTCATTCTTATATCTTGATGTTCTTCTCCAGGATTGTACCCTTAGTCCAAATGAAATCCTGCTCAGCATTCTGTTTGCCAACACTCTCTTAATAACCTGTTTAACTCCTCAATTGCAGAACTACAAACTGGGAATGCAATGGAGTGGGATAAATGTAGTCGTTGCTTGCCTGAAGAGGGTTCAGCGAGCACCAGGTGGTGTTATTTCATGAAGCTTTCTGTTGCTAGAGAGGACTCACGGACTCACACTTTGTTGTTGGTTGTGGTGTTGACGGTAGTCATGAATGGGCTTGTTTTCAGATGGAATAGATGACATCCCCAGGAAAGGCTCCCTCTGCATGACTGGGATTTATCAGAAGATGCCCAGTCATCACTATGTAATTGCTGCTATAATATGGCAACTGGAAGGAATACGTAGACCCTACTTATGATGTCACTTATGATGTCTCTGTTGTGTTGTATCCTCACCAGGACCTGGGTTAGCCTTCATTGCGTACCCAAAAGCCGTGCCCATGATGCCTCTTCCCACCTTCTGGGCCATCCTGTTTTTCATTATGCTTCTGCTGCTTGGACTTGACAGCCTGGTAAGTACTCTTGCTCTATTATAAACAAGATACAGCATAAAGAGACAAAGGATTTGTAGGTTCAAGGGCGCCGAATCACCAGCAATGGGTAGCTCCAAGATTGTTTTGGAGTACACAGGAATGGTGCTAAGAAATTCTGTGTTCCAGGTAAAATATCAATTGGTCCTTTTCAGACTCTTTCTTGTGATTGCTTACCTCTAGCACTATCCTCTTACCTTGCCTTATGGAGGTGCTAGCTCTGGTTTTAAGCCAATGATCTGCATAGTATGCTCAGACTCTCTCGACAAATTGATTCAATTCTCACACATCATCATCTGATATATTTTTGACATATTCTCTTAGTCAAGACCTTAAAATCTATTTACGCCTACAAACTGAAATAACATAATGTATTGATCATACAGAAAAACTATCATTTGTCATTAGAGTTTATAGTATCTTCGTGGCATTAGATTATGTTGTTTTATACATTGTTCAGATTCAGTTGATAGAATTTTGATGAACACAACTCAGCATGAATATGATAAAGTGTTCAAGATGCTGACTAAAAGTATACAGATAAGACAATAAGACTCCAAAACAAAGCTAATGTTTAAGTAGCCTGTTTAAACTGCTTTATTTTTGCAATATGATAGACCGAAACGAAAGGCAGGGTTTCACTCATCCGCAGGGGAAGGAAGCCTCCTGTCCCTTCTCACTAGCACAGGTTCTGCCCATGGTACTCATCAGAAAGGAAAAAGCAAAATAACTCTACTGCGGCAGCGCGTTGACCATATACAGCTTAATTGTAACATTTTAGTGTTCTAAAATTAGTTAAAGGATAAAGCTTTCCAAGCACTAAATGCGATGAATATCAACATCTTCCTCTGCTTAAAGTCCAGTTCTGGGAAGTTTCAATGTTGCTTCTGGGTAATGGGATATGTAATGCCAGCAATGAGAGACTCAGGGGATTTCAGAAGGACATCTGTACAGCTCTCACCTACCCGCCCCTTTGATGCCCCTTTTCTTGCTCTCCTGACTCTACTCATTGAACACCATGTGAATTGTGATGCGCGTAGCGCTTCTGCCACATGAAGTGACCAACGATAAATCCGAAATGCAGCAGGGTTTGTGAAATAGACTCAGTCCACCTATCCTTTTCACCAAAGACACCAGCCAACCAAACCTATGATAAGAGATGCTTACTTCAGAAGCATAGTGCCTATCTCTAGTCTCCTCTTATAATTATAGATATATTCCTATAATAAATTAGGCATATGGGATTTCATACCACTAGATTTAAGTATTCAGAATTGGATCTGCACTCACTACAAAGGCAGAAGGGGATGTGTCCTTGGAGACAGATTTCGTTCTACAGTAATATCAATTGGTTAAGATGATGCTTTTTGTTGGGTTTCTTGTTTCTCCTCTGCAGTTTGTTGAAGTTGAAGGACAGATCACATCATTAGTTGATCTGTACCCATCCTTCCTAAGGAAGGGATACCGACGGGAGATCTTCATCGCCATAGTGTGTATGCTCAGCTATCTTCTGGGACTATCAATGGTCACTGAAGTAAGTAATTTGAGGCTCTTATTCTGCCAACATAGGACAGGGCGAATGAATGGAAAGACGACTTGTGAAATAGGAAGTGACTGGTATCAGGTTGATGAGAAATGTCAGACAGTTGGGGGAGTGGTCTCACAATGTTCTTAGCATCCTTGCATGTGTCAGTATCCCTGGTCAAATTAAGAACACATCCCCACTGCACCTTGATGCCACATTACCAGTGAATGGTCTTAAAATATTACAACCTGAGTGAAATTCTCTAAACATATGCAATGAGGCGTAATTTCATTACACAAACTTTCCTGTATGGATACCCCACCAAGGCCCAGATTTACAAAAGTGCCACAGAATGCAGCGCTGCACCAAAAGTGGCTGTGCTGCGTTGCATGACAGGGAGAGAGCAGGAAAGCACCACATCTACAGAGATAGAGTGTGTTGGGAGGCCAACATTAGGCATCTGATTGAGTTGTCTATGTTACTTGAACACCTGAGGTGGAAAACAAAGCTCTATTGATACTTACACAAGCTACAATAATACAATGTATAGGACCCCTAGATGGGTACAACTTATGTAAGCGGATTCCATGGATTAGCTGTATAGGCGAGCAGCAGTCATGTAGAGTGTAGTGTAGTTCCTATTATCCCAATAGGCTCTGCGCATTGGAATAATACCTTCAATAGTATAGGCCTAGACCAGACGTTAACTAGGTCTACTACTGTCGATATTAGACTTAAAGTTTTGGGTTTGCCAGCTAGCTCAGAGTTCACTAGAAACTTTCTCGAATAGGCAAGGAGGAGTTGAACCTCCCTGGATAGACAAGAAGGGATTTAGTTTCTGACAACCATAGAACAGGACAACTTTGCTCTCCCCTAATCAAGAGTGTATCTCTAGAGTCGTGTGAAAACAAAAGACGACTTATTTTACTCAGTCAGTACGTGCATTCTTAGTCTCACCAGATTGTAGAGAAAAGGAAGAGACGTGCGTGTTCAATAAAAGATGTTATTTATTGATCAGTCTCTTTTCTCATACAAGAGAAATGGATCGATATTATTGCAATACTTATGGTTAAGTAAAGTGCATACATTAGAAGCAGAAGTATAAAATAATACTGTAAAAACATTGATATGGTTTCTAAGCCATATGATGGTTTAAAATGGATAAAATAGATACATACACATATACATTTGACTAATCGTACTCAACTGGTGTTTCTAACTACGCCTACCCCAGATGTACCTGACCTAAGCCTAATACGTGGGCGGGAGTAGAAAGTAGCAGTTTAAGTTAAGTTTGTTTTGCCAAGTGACTGACTAAAGAATTCTCTGCAAGGGGTTATTCAGTTCTGTACCTGGAATCTAGGATGAATGAGGGATGGTATCTCTCGTCTCTGGTCTCGATATTCCAGGCTGCCTGCGAGGGCTACCCGGAAGCGCCGGAGCTGGATTTCTCGGCAGGAGAAAGCAGCGTCTCGTTCTCAGCGCGTCAGGAAGGCGGGGCTGCGCCAGCGGGGTCTGCTCTGCTCTGGGCTTCGGCAAGTCTGGCTGCTCCGATCTCGTCACCACCGCGTGTGTTTGCATAGGGCAATATCGGTAATATTTATACCTTTAAGGTGCCGAGATTGACGTAAGGATGGACATAGATACGTCAATAAGGATGTCATACGACCTGGTCGTTAGCACATTCTTTTGCTGAAGTTCTCGGTGAAATCAAAACAATGGCCGCAGGGTTTTTCCCAGGTTGTCATAGGTTTGATTTGTTTTGAGAACTCCGTATGCCTTATCAGGGGCTGGAGGAATATCGCTTGTCTAATTAGATGGCAAGCGTTATGACCTAATCAGATAACACGTTCCTGTGCCGTAGTGTGGCTTAATCAGATAACGGTTCCTGCATCATGGGGGTTTTCTGCCTCATGGGATGGCTGCTAGTTAACTTGTTAACCAGAATAGGGTCAGGAATAGGGGGATCGATACAGAACCTATAGGAATACATCACACCCACTCCACGCTAACTATGGACATATTTACGAATCTATGCATAGGAAAACATACTGTAGAGTATCATGTATACCTTACCACCCCAAAATACATAAATGGATTTTGAAATTATCAAATATACGGAAAAACAGTCACATGTATTATATGCACTCAAGCTGTAGAATAATGCTAAAGTAATCACGCATATCTATACATTATCACTAATTTGTATATGAGAATTTACACATGAAATGGCTCTTAATACAGAAAAAAGTTTCGAGACCATTCCATCACAGAATAAAATAATTATGAACATACCAGCGGGCAGCTAATGTCTATAAAGTATCTAAAAATAGAAATTTTAGTTCTCTACGAATAGTTCTTACTTTAAGCAGAAAATAAGTGTCCCGAAAAATTCGTAAAAATATTTTTGGGGCTGCTGAAAAAAATTGCTGTCCGTGAACTGGAGGGAAAATTGTTCATGGTATTTTGCTATTCTAGTTGAAGGCCAGATTCAGGGAACGCTGTGTGCGAGCTCGCTCAAAAGTCTCTATTTCTGCTCTGGTGAGAACATCATATCATTTAGACTGTCGAAAAAGCTGTCAACAGCTTCCTGGGAGAGTTCCACTAACTCGGAAAAAGGTGTAACCATGCATTCGTGCGCATGATTGTCTCCATTGACGTTTTGATTAGAATTGCTGACAGAAGGTCGTACCTGATCAATGCTGCTTTCATCTTGAACTTCACTACCCCTTAATCATAGTGGTGAAGCTTCCACGAATGCCGTCATCAGGATTGGTAGCCGTTGAGGGCAGCACAAAGCATGAGCCTTTATTGGACTCAACAATGTTTCTGCATCCATTGGCGCATCCGATTGTAGCGTCAGACAGGTGTCTAACACGCATTCTTCTCCGCATAGCAAGCACCTTAATACAGGTAAAACACATCGTTGCCACATTGGTCGAAATGAAAGAAACCAAGTCATGTTCAGGTCTCTAAGCCGGGATAGTCCCAGGATTTTTGATATCCGGTCCCGGTATCCAATGGCTAGGATTGTTTCTTCCCTTGTCGCAGGTGTTTTGTCTGTGACATGGTTTGCCATAACGGAATATAAGGACTAGGAATAGGATTCCTGCAATTAGTTCCAAAATGAGGGGAAGTCCGCCAAAAATCGAATGGACAAAATCCGGAAAAATACCCAGTATGGCTTTGAATGGTGTTAATGCCATTGAAAATACTGTCTTAAATACTTTTGAGACTCCACTGGTATCAGAAATATTTAAGATTTCATTCAGGATTTCTGCGAAATGTATGGGGGAATTAGTTGATAACAATGAGTGAATCTCTGCAGTCGTCCTTGCGACTAGGAGATCATACGTTTCTTTTGATGACGTGAGCCTGGTCGGCGTCTGAAGAAGCACTGTTTTCATTCTGCTTAAAGTATCTATTCGAATAGAAGTAATTTTCAAGTTGGGCCATGCCCTTGCCTCCCTGTCTGGAAGGGAGCTGGGCAACAATAAGCGTCCACAGCACTTGACCTTCGCAGTCGTAGTTACGAGATAAGGAGTCCCGGGCATAAGACTACAACATCTGCGGTCCACAATTAGAACGTAACTCCCATTATAGAGTCTTTGAAAGAATGGTTCTATCTCTGTTGCAGGTGCGCCTAGCTGGTGACATGAAAGGTTATTTGAGTTCCCTTCACAGGCTCCATGCAAACTAATTCCATTACACAGAAGTGTACCGCTCAGTGACATCGCACAATTATTGCCACTAAGAAACACTTTCTGTCCTTTATTACTGACACATGCATGCGAATAGGGCAAGTTCCATGTTGTTTTAATGTACCCTTTTCCCAATTGTTCGTACATGCCAGCCTGTATATATTTTTGGCAGTATTGAAACCTGAAGGTAGATATTGGAATATTAATTATCCCATGTATTATCCATTCACTGACAGGTCGTTCTGACATTGTCACTGGTAATCTCTCGAGTTTCTCAATGCTCAGGATTGTATAATCAGCACCCTTTTGTGCCATACTGATTTGTTTATCAGTGAGGTTAAAGATATTGATATAGTGACGTTGTGTTGATTAAACGCCAAGGCACATAGCCTGAACGCAGATTTTGTAACGTCCAGCCAAGCTGTACAATAGAACGCAATTGGGACTGACCGTGTTGTAACAACAGTAAGTCTTGCGAGAATATGTCGATTGCTGAAGACACAATGCTGTCCAGAGAAAAAATTCTGGAGGACAGAGTCATTAACCCATTGTCCACTACAGAAAGTGATTTTTCCAAATTAATACGGTCAATTTCCCGTATACTTTCTGCTGTCTCAATTTGAGTCACCTTCCAGGCCTCGTTGTATGCTGCATATACAGAGGCTGCTATGAAACGTTTCTGACGCTGTTTGCGCGGTCCCATAATGAAATCACGCAAGTCAGCACCATCAGTAAGTAAAGTTAGGTGTTGCTTAATTTCTGCCAGTGTGGAAGTTTGTAGCCACTGAAGGCATAATTTGCCCACACTGTAGGTGGTTATTATCCCTGGGTGTTGTCTTTGGGAATATCTAGGGTCTGGCCTGGTCATTTTGAACCCCTGTGTTTTGTTCAGGAATCTGTCTTGACAGTTATTAGTATCTGTGGGCCAGATCAACCACTTTTTCCAATCAGGATGTGTTCTGTTTTGGTTTAATACATAATTTACGTCTATCTCTTCATCTGTAGAGCTATTGCTGTTCATTGTTGGTTTTGGAATAGACGGTTTATTTAAGTCTTTGATTTTGGCTAGGCCAAGACAGGTAGTTTGTTGAACAGTGTCATTTAAAAATATCATTTGTTCTGGGATCATGCAGGCTCTAAACAAAGATTCTATACCCTGTACTTGCCATTCTTTTGTACCCCAAACACTCTTTACTTCAACATTTTTGTCCCAATAATCAAAACCAAAAGTATTCATTTGTTCAAAGAATGAGTCTGAATATATCAATTTCGTGTTTGTTATCATGGTCTTTGTCCCTGTCTTATTTGACAATTTGAAATAAAATGTTTCAGCATTACTTGTGTTAAAACCTGAAAAGTATGAATATTTGTCATAAACGGTTTTTGAGCTTCCTTTTGGAGGGGTTGCACAATGTTCCCATTGATTATAATTTAAAACATTTCTAGGTTGTGCAGATCTATGTAGAAAATGGTTACCATAGTGGTTATAACAGTACATACTATCATAATTTGTCGAACCCTGCAAATAATCATGTTTGGTAAATTTAGCAGACATCACTAAGTCAGACATCATATTATTTATACTTTCAAAGTCCCAATCATCAAATGAGCTTGGTTTTACAAAGTCACTCAACGAGATCTTAATTTGGTGTGGATATTTCAGGATTTCAACCGGACCATAAATTTCGTAGTCAGTGTTGTCCCATGCTACCCCACCCGGTATAGGATTGGCTGTGAAGTTGACTGAAGAAAGTTCTCTTTTCTCGACGTGTGAAGATGTGTGTGGTTTGAGGATCAAGTTGATTTTCTGACTTGCTGTGTCCATTTTAGCATATTTTCCCTCAATGAAGCGTCCCAAAGTTAGTACCATGATGAGCCAAAGTATGAGGATAAATGCACCAAAACCCACCCAAAATTCAATCCATGGAGAAATCAGATATGTTTCTTTCAGTTGTTTCAAAAGTACTTTAACTTTATCTTTAAAGGTTTTTGTTGATGGCTGTGTTTTTGATTCAGTGAAGCCTTCAGAGGAATCATCAAAGTTTATGAAGTAGCCGGATGCAGTTCTGTCAATTGTTCCAATTGCTTCAGGATTACTGTTTCTTGCATAGTCGTTTGTTACTTCATTATAGATTGGTGTGTCTCTGCTAAATGTTTTTATTTGGGTTTTCAGAGGTCTAAGTTCCATTGCATTGTTGCATAGTCCTTGCTGTAGTTCTGTAGGCGTTTCGAATGTGATTAGCCTCTTAGATTGAACCTCTGTGTTTGTAGCAAATCTTGGTGTTCTACTACTTTTCGGGAGTCCACTTGGCCTACTATTTGTTATCGGCCACATGATTGTGGTTTTACCAGGTCGATGGATACAACTCGGTTCTCCTTTTTACCAGCAAGCGGCGGTAGTACAACTGATCTTGTCCCGTTGATAGACAAGACAGGAACTGCTTTTCTGTAAGAAGGCCCAAATTCCTTCTTTACCGCGATCTTTTCTCTGACTAGATCCCCGACTTTTGGAATCCAGACAGGTCTTGCTGGGACAGGTGGTGGTTCTTCAGTGGTTGTTGGCTGCTGTTTCAACTTTATGTTGCTCAGGTCTTTTCTTGTTTCGTTTAAGTCCTGCAAAATAGCCAAACGATCTTTGATATCAAAGCTTTTTTCCTTCACCACTGAAGTCTGACTGTCGAGGTCTAAGACTAACATCCTAGTTCCAAACAATAATTCGTACGGACTGAATCCCTTCAGAGAATTTCTTGGCAGGTTATTTAGACTACGTTGAACACTTATTAGATGTTTGACCCACCCAGCTTCCGAACCTAATATCCTTTCTGTTATAGATAGCTTTATGCCTTGGTTTTTTCTTTACACCATCCCGTATCCCTCAGGAAGGAAGTGAGAAGAGTCCCGCTGTGCTATGCTCATTTGGCCATGTTTCCCCTCAGGCTGGAGGGCTAGAGTGAAAACAATGGTCAAACGTAGCATGCTTCTAGCGTATATGCCATTTAGACTCGCAAATATTTGTATAACAGTCCAGACGTCAGCCGAGCGCTGGTGATCTACATTATAAGTGGAAACTAGCCTGTATATGTTAATCGGACGCTTTGCTTTTTACTGTTGATCTTTTTTTTGAGTGAAACGACACGGTATTACACCGTTTCTCTCACCACTGCGATTTCTGTTACAGTTTGGGCAGTTCTTTACAAACATGGTATGATGCAGGCTCATGCCTGGCCACCAGTACCTTGATTGTAATTCTTCCAGAGAATCTTTTAGTTTGAGGTGTCTGAGACCCTCGCCCATATGTGCGTCTGCTATTAACAAGGTTCTCCTGTCCATGTTTGGAATCACTCTATCCCCCACTCCAGGGATTCGAGCAAAAGGGACGGAGTTTGCATCGATTATGTATGTATAATTGAGTGGATAGTTGATCGGTAGCGCTGAGCAGTCGCCTTTTGATGACGTTTTCACCGCCAGCACTGTTTCACCGTCAATATACTTCACTGTACGCTTTTTTCGAGCTACGGAAGCTGATTTAGTTGCTACCGCTGTGGCTGTCTCAGCCAATGAATTCCCTGCAACGTGAACGCCATCACGCTGATGACTCAGTGTATGTATCACGTGAGTCTTTGGTAGTTCTTTTTGTAACAGAACTATTTGTTCCCAAAGCAGTTTTTGCTTTATTGTTGCACCTGTGTCATCTTTGTAACCGTTTTGAATCCATGTCTGCAAATCGTTGTTATATGATTTGATGCAGTAATATGAATCGGACACTATAAGTGTCGGGAATTCGCGATCCGCATTATCTAGCGCCATTTTTAATGCTATTATTTCAGTCTGTTGTTCTGAATTAGTTTCTACTGAGTGTGTTTTTGTTAATAGAGGTCTTAGATTACCTCCGCGCCACACTTCTTTTGTAATCTCACATGTGGGGTTGTATGCTTGTTCTCCCCAAACGGAGGGTTGAGCATGTCCGTCTGTATAGATTACACAACCGTATTGTCGGAAGGGCAGAATGCCGATTGGCAGAGGGAATGTTCTTTCATATTCTAGATTTTTCAATTCCTTTAGTTCTGGATCAAAGTAGTAGTATACTTTGTCCGTTGTAATTGAATTCACCCATTGTATCCATTCCGGATTCAATGTTGTTGTTGGTAAATTACACGGTGTTGTTAATGCCTCAAAGGCTGATTCTGCTGTTCTGACTGTGATGTGTCTACCGTCAGCTTTATCTTTTTCTCTAGCTATTGCGGTTTGAACTGCATGAACAATGTTTTCTTTAATGCTGAATTTCTTTTCAGCTTCTGTGTACAAGTGTGATTTGAATGCAATTGGTACCTTTTCTCCCTCATTAGAGGTCAGGTATGTGAATCCGCATCTTCCTGGGATGACTCGAATCACAAGATTGCGTGTGTTATCACGTGTTTCTAATTTTGTTTTAATTAACATGTCTGTTTGTAAGGATCTCAGAATTTCTGTGTGTATTTGAGTCCAATTGGTTCTTTTAAAATCTGGTTTTATTAGATCATAAAGGGGTTTGACCCTTTCTGCGTAATTTGCAATGTATGTTCTTCCGAAATTTAGGAAGCCTAGAATTGACTGTAGGTTTTTTAGTGTTCTAGGTGCTTGGAGTACGGCACATTTCTCTAGGAAATTGTCAGCCAGGCTTTTGCCTTCACTTGATAATTCATATCCTAAGAACAGGACTGTTAGATAGGCAATTCTCGATTTTTTAAAGTTGAATTTGTAACCCTCTGCTGCGAACCCAAGTATTATGGTTTTCACTCTCTTCAAGTGAGTATCCAAGTCATCATCTGTTAGGTATATGTCATCGACATAAGATAATGCTTCGTCATCATATGTTTGTAGTAACTCTGTTACTCTCGCTGAGAATACCCCTGGGCTATTCTTGTACCCCTGGGCTAACCGACAGAATTGTTTTTGAGTGCCATTTATTGAGAACGCAGACAAATATCTGCTCTCTGGTGCTATGTTTTGACAAAAGAATCCATTAGAGATGTCTAATGTTGTTTTGTATTTTTTGCGCACTATGTTATTCATTAGTGCAGCACTATGCGAATTTTGCACTGCAAAAGTTTTGCAACATGAGTTCAGGTGTCTGTAATCCAAAACTAGACGATATGAATTGTCTGGTTTGGAGACAGGAAACAAAGGGTTGTTCATTTGTGAGGTGCAAGTTTCAATCACCCCCTGGTATTCTAATTGATCTAGAATTTCTTTTACCTGTTTTTTAGCTTCTTGCTTGATTGGATACTGCCTTTGTGCAGTAGGTTGTGATTTTAACTGGATTTTGTGAGGAGGAGAGTCCTCATCCCATCCTACATGATTTTTATATGAAGCAGGAGCTTGAGCTACTGCCCACTTTCTGGCAAGTGTGTATTTTTTATGAATTGGGATATGATTTGAGAAGGCAGGCATAATTATTTCTTCGCCATGAGGGCACTCCCTGACAAACTCTGGTGGCCAGTCTTTTTCAGCTAGAAGGATGTCATAGCCCTTGGAGAGATTATCCCAAAATAGTCCCCTTATTTTTCTAGTCTTATCCCCTTCTATACGTAAAGTTATTTCATATATTTTGTGAGGTTTGCTAACTCTGGTGTCTGCAGTTTCCACTTGAAGATATTCATTCGTGTCCACTGTCTCCAGATGATTCATAAGGACTTTGCGAGCTATGCTCACTTCTGCTGCGCTGTCTAGCATTGTCTGAGCCCATTCTCCGTTTTTCAGTTGTGTCCTCAGTATTCTCGGCATTGTTTACTACCTTGATACTGGCTACCTTCTTTTTTGGAAATTGTAGTTTCTTTTTTAGATGAGCAGATTCCTTGTCTTTGGACTTGGCGTGCTCTTCTCTTTGTTCTGATCGTCCTCTTCTTTCCGATTTCTGCGAGGAAGTCTGAAAAGATTGAGAGGGACGTGTATCAATGTCTTGATATCTATCAGGTTTCTTTATATTATCCCTATTTCTAAGGTTATATCTTTTCTCAGAGGGGTCACTTTGGGGTGACCTGTGTCTTTGGTTCGGAGATTTTTCTCTCCGCCGAGGAGACCTTCCTCTGGACTGGAATTTCTTTTCTTTAGGATTGGATTGTTTGTTTCCATCCCAGCTCTTTTTTTGTGATGTTGAATTATTATTAAAAAATATCTTTCCAGGACTTTCAATCAGTTGTGGTTTTACTGGTATTCCACCTAAACTATCTCTACCTAGTTCCTCATAGGATTTTTCTATAATTCTGGCAATTTCAGCTGGTTGGTCTGCTATATCTGTCTCCTTTAACCTCTGGCGGATCGCCACGTTTGCTGCTTCTCCCTTTATGTTGGCTAATAATATAGCCGAGACCTGCTTGAAGTCTTTTAGTAATTTCATACCAAGAGTTAAAGCGGGTTCTGGACCGTATTCGTCTTGAATTTGTTTTAGCACATCTGGTATTACCGAAATGGATGGAACACCGTGCGTTTTTGTGTAGATGGAAGCAAAGACTGTACCCAAAGTGTCACAGTCCTCCACGTGTGGTGCGATTCCCATTGGAAGACAGATAGTCAGAATCCTGTGTTTATCCACAGGGGTGGTGTCTGGAAACACCGCCTCTATTTGGGTGATTTTTTGTGCTAACCAGAATGGTATTTGTTCCCGTTTAGCTGGTACCTTACCTAGGCAGGATTGTATGTTCTGTGGTGTAATTTTATTTGTGTTCCCCTGATGAGGGGTCAGCTGTGGAATTTTAATTGCTGGTTGAATTGTTGAAGTCCGCATCACATATTGGACTAATTGTCTATGTAATTTTATTAATTGTTTTAGCTGTGTTAAAAGCTCTGCTGCAGACATCCCATCGATGTCTGGATGTGGTGTGTATCCGGCTAGAACCGGCCACGTTGCTCCTGGTCTACCTAATGGACCGAGCCTGGTGATGTGATTATTATGTTTTAGGGCGCCATTAAATAAGAGCAGATGCTCTTGAAATTTAAGTGGTACTTCCACCTCCTCGAAAGGAGTGTACTCATTAGGAGGTTCCTCTGTTTTGTAATAGTGGAAGACCTTTGTTACAGCATTAGCTGCTGGAAAGTTTATCCATGTGTAGAATACCTCTGTCTGCCGATATTCGTGTGCCTCAATTACGAATATGACTGTGCCACCTCTAGGTGTCAGTCCACTTTCTATAAGTTTTAAAGTTATAGATTTTCTTGTGTTGACCGGGATGATTATTATACCCGGGTCTGCTTCTTGCATAGCAGTATCAGCTGCTGCGAGTTCAGTTGCTATTCTAACTGCCTCTCTTTCTCCTTCATTGTCTGACATTGTACTGTCCAGAAGGTTATTTTGTTTGTTTGCAGATCAGGTTCTTATGGAAACAAAGATTAGATGCACAATATTTTGGAACAGTGTATCCTTCAACGTTGACTAAACCAAGGACCATACATAGGAGTTTCCTCCTGCGAGGTCTGGCGGATATTACCTTTCACCCACTCCAGACGTCTTTGGAGTATTATGGGAAAAAGGGGTCTGAGTGAAAAAGCACGACTGAGTTACTCTAAATGTCTTACGTTAGTTTTATCGCCTATCCAAACACGTTGGGCGCCATGTAGTGTAGTTCCTATTATCCCAATAGGCTCTGCGCATTGGAATAATACCTTCAATAGTATAGGCCTAGACCAGACGTTAACTAGGTCTACTACTGTCGATATTAGACTTAAAGTTTTGGGTTTGCCAGCTAGCTCAGAGTTCACTAGAAACTTTCTCGAATAGGCAAGGAGGAGTTGAACCTCCCTGGATAGACAAGAAGGGATTTAGTTTCTGACAACCATAGAACATGACAACTTTGCTCTCCCCTAATCAAGAGTGTATCTCTAGAGTCGTGTGAAAACAAAAGACGACTTATTTTACTCAGTCAGTACGTGCATTCTTAGTCTCACCAGATTGTAGAGAAAAGGAAGAGACGGGCGTGTTCAATAAAAGATGTTATTTATTGATCAGTCTCTTTTCTCATACAAGAGAAATGGATCGATATTATTGCAATACTTATGGTTAAGTAAAGTGCATACATTAGAAGCAGAAGTATAAAATAATACTGTAAAAACATTGATATGGTTTCTAAGCCATATGATGGTTTAAAATGGATAAAATAGATACATACACATATACATTTGACTAATCGTACTCAACTGGTGTTTCTAACTACGCCTACCCCAGATGTACCTGACCTAAGCCTAATACGTGGGCGGGAGTAGAAAGTAGCAGTTTAAGTTAAGTTTGTTTTGCCAAGTGACTGACTAAAGAATTCTCTGCAAGGGGTTATTCAGTTCTGTACCTGGAATCTAGGATGAATGAGGGATGGTATCGCTCGTCTCTGGTCTCGATATTCCAGGCTGCCTGCGAGGGCTACCCGGAAGCGCCGGAGCTGGATTTCTCGGCAGGAGAAAGCAGCGTCTCGTTCTCAGCGCGTCAGGAAGGCGGGGCTGCGCCAGCGGGGTCTGCTCTGCTCTGGGCTTCGGCAAGTCTGGCTGCTCCGATCTCGTCACCACCGCGTGTGTTTGCATAGGGCAATATCGGTAATATTTATACCTTTAAGGTGCCGAGATTGACGTAAGGATGGACATAGATACGTCAATAAGGATGTCATACGACCTGGTCGTTAGCACATTCTTTTGCTGAAGTTCTCGGTGAAATCAAAACAATGGCCGCAGGGTTTTTCCCAGGTTGTCATAGGTTTGATTTGTTTTGAGAACTCCGTATGCCTTATCAGGGGCTGGAGGAATATCGCTTGTCTAATTAGATGGCAAGCGTTATGACCTAATCAGATTCAGGTTCCTGTGCCGTAGTGTGGCTTAATCAGATAACGGTTCCTGCATCATGGGGGTTTTCTGCCTCATGGGATGGCTGCTAGTTAACTTGTTAACCAGAATAGGGTCAGGAATAGGGGGATCGATAAAGAACCTATAGGAATACATCACAAGAGCAATGCACAATATGGCCTTCCCTCATCTCTTGTTTCAATTTTAAGGGCCAGATGTATGACCCTCAGTGTTTGTGACTCACAATTTGCATTTTTTGTGACTCTTAAATTGCGAGTTGCAAACACTGGTGTACAACAGTGTCTAGGACACTGTTTATGATTTCCAAATGGGTTTCAAAGGACCTGCCTTATTAGTATTCATAAGGCAGGTCGCATTTTGCCTCCCATTGGGAATGGCTGGCACTCTCAGGGATAGTGGCCTGCTGGGGTCAGCAAAACACCATCTCTGTGACTGCTTTTTCAACAAAGCAGATTTTTTGGGTGTAAAATGCAGCCTATTTTCCGTGAAAGAAAATGGGATGCATTTAAAAAATAAAAATTAAATGTTAAAGTTTAATTTTTTAAGAGCAGGCAGTGTTCCTCACACCCCTCTCTACTGCATCCAAGGCAAGGTTGCAGATAAGCGCCCACCCTTCTACTCTCTTGGATGAGGTGAGGGAGGCCAGGCAAGAGTCCTTTTCCTGTGAGTTATTTACAGCAATGCAATGCAATTGTAGCAAATAACAGTTCTTTTAGTCAAAACCTATATAAATGAGAGCTAACAACACATTACAATGAAGGGAAAAACTAAAGGCTCAATGACTTGCATAATGATTACCCATTCCTAAAGGCAATGTACTTATATAAGCACAAATGGGGAATAACAGCACTAGAATCATACCAGGTTCAACGCTGTCGCAATGGTCCAATGGCTTGAGGTCAACTCTCCCAATCCTGTCTGTAGAGTCACTAATTTAAAGTTAATCTCAAGTCAAGTCAAGTCAAATAACACTTTATTCGATTATACAGATCAGAGATTTCCTGTGCTTTTCTACAATGAATATTACCTGCTAGCTACTCTTACCTGTGCTTCGAAAGGTGACCAGATGTTTTGTTCCCCAGGGTGGAATGTACGTATTTCAACTCTTTGACTACTATGCAGCCAGCGGTGTATGCCTCTTGTGGGTCGCATTCTTTGAATGTATTGCTGTAGGCTGGGTTTATGGTAAGTAAAGCTCTTTTTGCTAGAAATGTATCACTCCCATTCATCATCTTCCCTTTTGTCAATGCTACCACTATAGGTTGAAAATTAACCTTCAATTCTTATCTCTTTTTTAAAATTATTATTTGTGTATTTTATATCAAATTTTTACACAAAATTGCTGATGGTCGTAACATTGTATTTTCAAATATTTGTTCGAACTTTTATGATTATATCCTATAACAAGCAGCCCGTCCCGACCTTGTCCGGGAGCAATCAGGCTTCTCCGACCCCCGGCCCCCCGCCCGCCCCGACATTGTCAAGCAGGCCGGGCCCCCGCCCGCCCCATCCCCCGACCCCCACCTGCCCCGACTCCCGCCTGCCCGGAGCCTTACCTTAGCCGCCGCTCCTCCCCCGCGCTCCTCATTTCACCGCACATTGTGCAGTAGCCCGGCCCCCCCGCCCGCCCCGACATTGTCAAGCAGCCCGGGCCCCCACCCGCCCCGACCCCCGCCTGCCCCGACCCCCGCCTGCCCGGAGCCTTACCTCAGCAGCCGCTCCTCCCCCGTTCTCCTCATTTCACCGCTCCTCGCCGCTTACCGCTCCTCCCGCCTGTCCGCCGGTCCTCACCGCCATTCCGCCGTTCGTCACCGCTCCTCCCCCGCGCCATGTCCGCCGCTCCTCCTCGCGTTCCTGGACGCCGCTCCTCCCCACGCTCCCGACGTCAGCACGCAGGTCGCGGCCGGCGCTACGTCGAAAGGACTACTTTTTTTTATGTTCATTTTTTAAATAACGCATATTTTTATACTTTATATAGCCTATGTCCATCTGCACACCCTGACGATTGCAATGATGTATCGGGTGTGTGGATTGGCGCTGTGGTTCCCGAGTTTACCCGCCTCAAAGGTGCAAAGTTCTTCCTTTATAATAGTAGTATAGATATAGATAGATATAGATTAAAATGCATTTATTTTTTTAATAATTACATGTATGGTTGCATAGTTTTTAAATTCAAAATAGGTGATTAAAATATTTTATAGTTAAATCTTAAAAATACACTATTTTTAAATCTATTTATAATATGAATTGTATTTATTTATTTTTAACTGTTTTAAATAATTTAATTTGCAGTATTAACTGGTTTTAAGTCCCTACATCCCTTATTTTCTATGGGAGGGTGTTGTAATATCACTGGTTGAACATATGCACTGCTGAACTTACTACTTTGAACACTGAAACGTAGTAAGCTTACTCACAAGTGTCCGTTACTTTTGTGAATCCGGCCCGGTGCCTAGAGCGTTCTCCGCTCTCAGAACACCCTTCAGAGCATTATAACTCATTCCTCAGAAAACATTCAGCTCTCTCTGCATGCCGCTGGTGATGTTACCCCTAACTGAGAGCCCCAGGACCTTATCAGCGCTGGAGGCAGGCCTCGGAGCGCTATCAGCACCCCCTGCAGGTGTCAGAGAGTTTAGCGATGCCTCACAATAGACCATCAGTGTGACAGCACTTAGTTCTGACAGCAGACTTCAGGGCGCTGCAGCACCGGCCTCGGAGCGCTATCCATCTACAGTGCAGGTAGCACCTCGAAGCGCTTTCCTCCCACCGCACCTCGGGGCGCTATCCTTCTATCGCACCTCGGAGCGCTATCCTCCTATCGCACCTCGGAGCGCTATCCTCCCATCGCACCTCGGAGCGCTATCCGTCCAGGGTGCAGTCAGCCACGGCCTCGAAGCGCTATCCGTCCAGGGTGCAGGCAGCAGTCCCACTCCCTCCTGCTCAGGCGACAAGGCTCTCGTTGTGGCTCTTGCGCGCTGAAAGGCCCTTTGTGCTCCCCGCACCCCTCCATTAGGGCCCATTAGGGGATGAGACGGCCCCGCCCGCCCCTCACCTGGGCCCCTCTCGTTGCCCCTCGGCCGCTTTGTACTGCCATTACCCATGCCCTGCAGTTGGCCTTGTCAGTGCACCTGACCCCGGCCCGCCAGGGATGCGTGACTGAGCGGGTCTGGACCCGTCCCCGGCTGTGGGCGGAGTCCTGCCCCTCACCCACAGAGTGCCCTCTAAACTGCAGTCTGTAGTCACAGCAGTGTGCAGAACCATGCCTGGAGCACCTGTAACTACAATAGCACTCAGCACGTGCAGCCCGGGCCCCCGCCCGCCCCGATCCCCACCTGCCCCGACCCCCGCCTGCCCAGAGCCTTACCTCAGCCGCCGCTCCTCATTTCACCGCTCCTCGCCGCTTACCGGTCCTCCCGCCTATCCGCCGGTCCTCACCGCTTCTCCCCCGCGCCATGTCCACAACTCCTCCTCGCGTTCCTGGACGCCGCTCCTCCCCGCGCTCCTGACGTCAGCACGCAGGTCGCGGCCGGTGCTACTTTGAAGGGACTACTTTTTTTTAATGTTCATTTTTTTAAATAACGCATATTTTTATACTTTATATAGCCTATGTCCATCTGCACACCCTGACGATTACAATGATGTATCGGGTGGGTGGATTGGCGCTGTGGTTCCCGAGTTTACCCGCCTCAAAGGTGCAAAGTTCTTCCTTTATAATAGTAGTATAGATTGAATAAAGAATTGAATTCAACCTTTGATAATTCTGCCTCTGCTCAAAGATTATATATATATTTTTTTATAAATGTAAATTGTGTCATGCCGGTGGATAATGGAATAATGAACCAATTGTTTTCATCCATGTGTCATTTGTATTGTGGTGATGATGATTTCATTGTCAACATTTGCCAATGGTAGGTTGAATCCGTTATCATTACACCTTGCACCACTTGATAATGAAATGATGGGCATACCTTTCTTACACCCATGAATTAGGAAATAAATAATCCTTGTTAATGTGTTAAGTGTTAATGATTAAGGAATTTAGGATGTATTATAAAGGTATACAGTGCCAACGCTCAAGGGAATGTTCAATCTCTTTGTACAAGAACCTAGTGTAAACAGATAAGGGACTAATAAACCCATTTCCATGCCTAGTGGAAGTGAATAAGGAAATTAATTATTTAAAAAATTGGAAATGTACATTTCCAATGCATAATTAACTGCATATCCTTTTGGCTCTTATAATGTGGCCGACAACGTTTTTATAGCACAAAAGTTCTGCCTTTGGCATTTTGATATACAATCTATTTCTCTAGTGTCAATATAACAAGTGCACATGG
Organism: Lissotriton helveticus; assembly: GCF_964261635.1. Taxonomy (NCBI): domain Eukaryota; kingdom Metazoa; phylum Chordata; class Amphibia; order Caudata; family Salamandridae; genus Lissotriton; species Lissotriton helveticus. The sequence goes on along the minus strand of NC_136070.1, from coordinate 1,225,073,064 downwards.
ATAAGGGAACACTATCTAATGTAACTAAATCTGGTGCATATGAAGAAAAAGAACAAGGAGTCTAGGCTGGACATATTTAATGCTAGGGCAATGACTTGGCTAGTAGGGTGCCTTGTGATAACTAATAAAAAGTTGACAAATCCTTTTTGGATGCATCTAGTGTGCATGTTTAATTAGACGCTGAATCTAGCATTAACATGTCTCACTGAAAGAGACTAAAGAATGCTGAATCCAGTGTTAACTTAGGAACTAAGGAATGAGGATTCTACCTTTGAAATATTTAGTGACAATGTACAAGAGAATTAAGATGATGACGAATCTTGTGTTTACATATATTGGAGTTTTGGACCTAGTGTTAAAGAATCTTGTCCCAGTGGATGAGAATAGGATGGAACTGGTGTTTATTGGACAGCGACTTTAGTGTTCATGTAGTCTATTTTTAGTGGTAAGAGAATGGTGTAGTTTGTGTACCTAGTACCAATGAATAAAGGGATGATTATTCTACTCTTGATGTATCAAGTGGTAATGGGTGTCTGAACGCTGTTCTCTTGGAGGCCAATGGGATGTACAAATAAAGATTCAAGGAGTCTACAAATAAATCAAGTACTGAAATATATAGGAACATGGGTTCTAGAGCGAATGTATTTTGAATGAATGAAACTGGGGATGACTTCTTAAAAGATTTACACCAAATGAACACAGATTTGCTCTTTTACGCTACCGTATACAGGCTCCGTTAGGCCTGACGGCAGGATCTCAGTCGAGATGTCTGCTGACTAGTACTTTTCTCTGTAGGGGCATGAAAAGAGACTGTTGTTGGATATTGTTAGCTGCAAACATCATTGTGTAGGAAGTTGGTAGAAAGTGAGAGAAATTATATGGAGGAAGTGGGTTTCCTGTGGAGGGACCAGATGTTTGTATCATTGTTTCTTGTTTCGGTTGGACACGCTTGCTGGGTAAACCTGAAGGATCTATCTGGTGTTGATGTGTCCACTATTTATAGATCTCAGAATGCTACATTTATCACACAAAGGTCAGTAGAATATCCAGGATTGGTGGTTGTTGTGCTGAGGGATTTTGGAAGAATAGTTAGATACATGTAGTACATAGTAAACACAAGTAATGTAAGAATGACTCCAGGAGCACTGACCTAGATTTCAGGCACAGCAATGCACAATGTACATTATTAGATGATTGACACCCAATGGCAGACCTGCTGTTGTGGCTTGTGTTGTTTATTCTCACAAATGGCTTGCAAAACTTAAACATGTTCTTTCAAGTGCAGCACCATATTATCTGGTTCAGAATAGCTATATTTAAGTCTACACCTGCTGCTAACTACCCCATAATGCATGAAATAGAAGTAAGACACAGACAAGTCACAAAGAGCTAGTGCTGTGCATGTACCATTCATAATAATTCTGGGTCGTAAAGATGCGGGGGGCTTCCATTGTGCATGCAACTGTTGGTCATCCGCAGTTTCGGGGTCACTGCGATTCCTCCACTTCCATGCAACTGGGTTACTCGCAACTTTGAAAATCATTGTGTAAACCTTGCAAGCTCTGTGAATTGTGAACCATAAAAAAGGGCAGATTTAGCAGCCCTTTGCTGCAGTGTTATGGTCTATGTTATGTTATTGTCGTTTTGTATAGCGCATGACTCACCCAGGGGCATCTCAGCGCTTACTAAGGTAAAGAAAACCAGAGAGAGAAAGGAGTATCAAAGCCGAAAGGTTAGAATAGAAAGGCCTTGACTTGTTTCCTGAAGTTCAAATAGGAAGGACATTTACGTAGAGGCTCTGGTAATGAATTCCAGTATTTAGGAGCAATATATGAGAAAGCTCTGCCCCCCGAACGGGTGCGTCGAATGCGAGGGATCTTTAACAAAGCCACAGCATTTGATCTCAGATTATGGCAGGAGGACTGCATACAGAGTTTATTTTGCAAGTAATCGGGCCATGCACCATTGATGGCTTTGAAAGTGAGACAGCAGATCTTAAAGAATGATCTCTTTTTCACTGCAAGCCAGTGAAGTTCGCTGAGCAGTGGGAGTGATGGAGATCCTGGAGGATGGTTTAAAACCATCCTTGCCGCAGTATTTTGGATGACTTGGAGTTTCGCTATCAGAGTTTCACCCACTTCAGCCAATAGGGCATTCCCGTAATCCATGTGGCTCACCACCATCGCCTGGACCAGGATGGGGATGTGCAAGACAGTGGGCGGACTTCTGCATTTCAGTGGTAGCCCACAGTCCCTTGTTCCACTTCTCTAAGCCCAAAGTCCTAAAATCAAGCTCCCAGAAACCCACATTGTTCCTGTCTACCTCTGCCCTGCCTGGCCTCCCACATTCAAACTGGGGGCCATATTTATGACCAGGTTTGTGACACTCTTGCACTTTGCAGTGTGATGCAATAGCAAAGCAAACCTTAAATCCAATTTTTGAAGCTAGGCAAAACCTCTTTGCATGGCTACAAAGATCTGGAGTAACACAATGTGGTGCAAATCACTGTGTTGGGTTACTCTGCCCTGTGCAGGCGTTGCATGGGTATTCCAACTCCCATAGTTTCTGAAGAATTGACAGATTTACAAGAACTTGTAAACCTGGGAATGTGTCAAAAAGATACGCCTCCCCAGGAGAGGCATAGCAACGAGAAATATCTTTATTTCTCCTCTTTCTATGTGTGCTGCACTCTACAGTGAGTTTTGGTTATTAATGTAGATTTAAAGTTGAAATGCTGCTGCTCCTTTCAGGGTTTTGTGGAAGAAGAATAGGTGAGCAATGGCAGCTAAGTTGACAAAATTATAAGGTTCTCTTTACATGTCAATGTCTCATCAGGGCAACAAAGGTCAGAGAGAGGTGTGCTTTCTGTCTCCATCCTTCAAGCCTTATCATTGACTGGGAGACCCAAGAAGCATTCATGCCCTTGAAGTGCCTGCAGGAAATTTATATGAAAATCAGTTTTCTGTGGTCTGTGAATGGAATGAGTTGCCAAATTATGCAAGATCTGCGTCTGAATGTGTTGAGGAACTTTGTCCAATGTTAACCACCTGGATGCTGCACATATTTCTCTGCTGTGCTGGGCCATAATGTTAGTGGGTGTGGTCATGACGAGCTCAGCTCGTCATGAGCACAGGAGCACAGTGCCTCATGACGAGCTGAGCTCGTCATGAGCATCGGAGGGGTTAAGGTTTTAGTTCTTGTACATAGAAAGCACACCTCTAAGACAAGTTGCAGGGACAGAAAGACACTGAAGCCCTCCAAGGAGATTATAAATATAGTCATTGTGTTAAGGGGTATGTAAAAAGTACCATTGGACAGCATGTAAGAATTTAGGTTTGTTGGGCGTTAGCACTTCAGGGAGTCCAGGATGTATTCAGAACTCTGTCACAGCTCCTGTGAATTGGGAACTCTAACACAGCCCAAGGTTTAGGCCACCTTCAGTCTAAACATATCCGGAAATCACGCTGTTGTCCAACAAGACCAAACATGTTGTACTTTGCATCAGGGAATGCATGTTTCCTACTTCTTTCACTAACAAGTTTGTTTGTGATGCCTTTATTCAGGAGCTGATAATTTCTATGACGCCATCGAGGATATGATCGGTTACCGGCCGGGCCCCTGGATGAAGTGGAGCTGGACTGTAATCACACCTGTCCTCTGCGCGGTGAGATTTCCAGTTTGTGCACCCCCAGAATGTGGGATGTACAAGCCCTATCTAGTGTGTTCAGTATCACCACAACTGCATGCCCAGCACCCGCCCTAGTTGAGCTAACGCTTTCTTAGGCGTAAGCTATTGGCTGTCGCGACCGATGTTGATTTCATTTGTATTGGTGCCCAGACTAGATCAGAGACTCCTTCACTTTGAGTATTTTCATCACTGCTTTTGTACCCCCAGATATTTGCCTGTTTTTGAGATTGGGATTGTTGTGGGCCATTTACTATAATCATAAACAAGAATCCTTGCAATGTTCATCGCAAATCTGAATTTTAAATGTTTGGATAAAGGGAAAGGAGAAAAAAATGCCCAAACAAAATATGTATTCTTTTCTTCCCTTTCAGTTATTTTTTTAGATATTGTTTTTGTGTAACAAAGATCATTAGCTTTCCCACTTTTGTTTCCTTTACACAAAATTATAGCACATTATTTTTTATATTTTTTGTGGTGTTTTTCCTTTTTATTGGGGTGTGTGTTAAAGATGTTTCACTTTTTTACAGCTAATTTTACAGTTTCTTTTAATTCTAGAAATGCAAAGACGCTATGGGCCTAATTTAGATGCAGGCAGACAGGCCTTACTCTATCTGGGTGACAGAATAAAATACTCCATCGCCCTGACAGAGTTCCCACCCTCTGGGGCCAATTCACAGAACTAACTTAAGAAAAAATCCTAAACTTAAGACAGACTTAAGACAAACTTAAGACAAGATCCTAACTTAAGTCTGTGAATCGGGCCTGCAGTATTTAGAGATGGCCACCGGCCAAGCAAACATATCCTACAACTGTAGGAACCACCTTCAAGGTGGTTCTTGTCCACAGTGGTGCAATACACAATGAGGCCCCCCGCAGAATGTGATGAGGGGCCTCTCAGTCACCCATATTTCACAGATATTCACTGGATTTGGGCTCAGTGTTGTGCCCCCCTGAAGGGTTGGATCCCTTTGTGCATGTGTTAAGTACCTGCCTGTCAATGCATTTAAAGTCAGATCGCAGACATCCACGACATCTTCAACAACATGACCGCCACGTCATCCAGTGAAACCCCCACGACCACCATCTGCACCAACCGCCTACTTTCCTGGACCAACATCAACGATGACGACACCACCAAGGTCATGAACACCATCCACTCTGGATCTCCGTCAGACCCCTACCCACACCACATCTTCAACAAAGCTAGCACAGCCATCGCACCCCAATTCTGTCATAGAGAAGACCGTCAACAAACAACTGACCCGCTACCTCGAGGAAAACAGCATCCTGGACCAGTCCCAGTCCTGGTTCCGCAGCAACCACAGCACCAAAACTGCCCACATCGCCGTCACCGATGACATCAGGACCCTGCTAGACAACGGAGAAACCGCTGCCATCATCCTCCTGGACCTGTCAGCCACCTTTGACACGACCTGCCACCACACACTATGAACACGCCTACATGACGCCGGGATCCAAGAGAAGGCCCTGAACTGGACCACCTCCTTCCTCACTGGCAGAACTCAGAGCGTACGCCTCCCTCCCTTCCGCTCCGAAGCCACAGAGATCATCTGAGGCGTACCCCAGGGCTCATCCCTCAGCCCAATGCTGTTCAACATCTACATGGCACTGCTCGCCCACATCGCCCGGCTGCAGAACCTCAACATCATCTCCTAAGCTGATGACACCCAGCTGATCCTCTCCCTCATCAAGGACCCCCACACCGCCAAAACAAACCTCCACGAAGGAATGAAAGCCGTCGCTGAGTGGATGAGAAACAGCCGACTGAAGCTGAACTTGGACAAGACGGAGGTTCTCATCCTCGGATCCACCCCTTTGGCCTGGAACGCGTCCTGGTGGACGACCGCACTGGGAACAGCTCCAACACCCACCGACCACGCACGCAACGTAAGGGTAATCCTCAACTCCACCCTCTCCATAACCAAGCAGGTCAACGCCGTCTCTTCCTCCTGCTTCAACACCCTCTGCATGCTCCGTAAGATCTACAGGTGGATCCCCACCGAAACAAGAAGAACGGTCACCCAGGCCCTCGTCAGCAGCAGGTTGGACTACGGAAACGCCCTCTACGCGGGAGCCTCGGCCAAACTCCTGAAACGGCTTCAACGCATCCAGAACGCCTCTGTACTCCGGATTCTCAATTTCCCTCGCTGCAGCCACATCACACCTCACCTTAGAGACCTGCACTGGCTCCCTGTCAATAAGAGGATAACCTTCAACCTCCTCACCCATGCACACAAGGCACTCCACAACACCGGACTAGCGTACCTCAACAGCCGACTCAACTTCTACACCTCCAGCTACGCTCGTCCGACCTCGCCCTGGCCAGAGTCCCCCATATCCGAAGAGCGACCTCCGGTGGCAGATCGTTCACTCACCTCGCCGCCAATACCTGGAACACCCTCCCCATCCACCTACAGCAGACCCAGGAGACTACTCAAGACCTGGCTCTTCGAGCAGTAGCAGCATCCCCCAGCGCCTTGAGACCCTCACGGTTAGGTAGTGCACTTTACAAATGCTATGATTGATTGTGTTTTATTTTACTTTCAAGAAGAAGATCAATCATGAGCTTCCCTCGACATGGGAGTTGTCATCCATGGCGTGCGGATCATTTACAAGTTGCAGCTGTGGTGTTGTTTGTTCCATGAATGAAAGACATTTATCAAGTGCATGGCTACACCAACAAGAGTGTCCAGGAACTAATCAGTCCTCAAAACTCCCAAAAAGACACATAAGTTCAGGACGAAGGCCAACCAATCTAAAAAGACCATTTTTAAGGCTCTCCTGGAACAAAAGTTCTGAATCTGCTAGGTTCAACTAACTTGAAAGAGAGTTCCACCACTTCGGTGCGAGGAAGATAAAAGAGCTATCTCGATCCGAACTCTATTCACGTGGTGATCCTGCGATATTAAAGTATCAGAGGACCTAAGACATCTAGAAGGAGAATAGGGATCAATAAGAGAATCCAAGTAAGCTGCGCCTGTCCTCCTAAAAATCCTATAACAAAAGATCAGGGATTTAGAAACAAGCTTCCGGTCCGCTCTCCCTGTTGGCCCGCCCACCGCCCTCTACGTCCACTATATTTAGGATTGATACTCCCGCAGCGCGGGACGCAGCCCGGGGCAAAGACCGGGCTAATAGCGGGCCGTTTGAGGCCGTTCGAGGACAAAGAGGACTGGCCTGGCCCACTCTCCTTGGTACGTGTTTGCTGGCCTGCCAACTGTCATCATTAAGTACATTGTTGGTACTGTGATTCATACTTATTATGAACACACGGGGTAGTCGCAGTAACACTGCCATGGGGCTGAGTAAGCCCAGCGGGACATTGGATGATTTTATTGTGAAGACTAACTTTGCAATTGACGTTGAAATCACTAAAATGCAGAAGAGGGTGTCATTAGAGCTTGACGCTGCACGTAGGCTCTCACAGACCTTTGCCCATTCCAAAAAATCTTCTCTGGGGAGAATTGCGTCTGCTGTATCACCACAACATGCTTCTTGCCCACCCTCACTGTTAATTCATGCTGATGTTCACCATGTTCCCCTTTCTCTACCACTAGAGCCTATACCCATTCCAACTGCTGTGCCCCCTAAAACTCCCGAGGGATTCGTGCCCACTGCCATTATTTTACCGGACAAACCCGACCCTCCTCCCCCCTCAGCGAAAAATAAAAATAAAAATAAAGATGGGCCAATTCTAAAAAAGAAAAGCTACGCGAGGTCTGCCTACGCTCGCAAGAAAGCTAAAATCGCAAGGTTGCAGTTCTTTAATAAAAGGCGAACATTACCCACCACGGGGGAGATCAGAGAAGCGCCAAATTTGGATAGCCACCTGATAGGGGGGGGGGAAGAACACAGCAATCTTAACGTAGTCCCTGACCCTACTTTAGGGCCTTTTTCCACACACGACGAGAAACTTATAGAGGGAGGGCAAAGTGAGCCAGGGAGGGACAGAGACAAGGGGAGTGATGACGAAGATTTTCTTAAAACAGTTTGGGTCACATTAAAACAGTTACTGTCGCCTTTGGAACTCAGACTTTCACGTATCGAGAACAATCTCTTAGAGATGGATAAGACCTTAGTCTCCCTGGCCACTTTTAGCCTAAAGCAACTGGAAGCAAGTTTTCCTCCTATTACTGAAGGTACTCCCCAGGATGGTGATGATGGTATCCATCCGGCTCCAGTGACTGACGTTAGTCCCCCTGCCCCTGCAATGGTGCCCCTTGTCTTGCCTCCACCCCTACCTAAACCTACCCCAATACCCAAACCCCGGTCTAAGCCAAATGTTCTAGATCCCTTCATACCAAAACTCTCAATACCAGGGACAAAAGGCCCTGAGAACGTGACTTTACCCAAACCAGTCCCTAAGGTTGCCCACAAGCCCAATAAGATTAACATGCCTCCTACTGCACGCATAGCCAATCAGCACCATGGTCGCCAGAACTTTCGTGGGGGTTATATTGATCTCACCCCTGACGCCGGACCATATGTCGTTGTACTGGCTGGTGTACCAGCGCTTGACCCACATTCCATGGAGACCCAGTGGTCCCTAAAGAATAAGGTGATTCACTGGCTTAATGTCAATAGGCAGCTTCCTAACGCTCTTAGGAGTAGGGTTCTAATGGTTAGGAGAGTGCCATGTGTGGGTCCTACACATAAATCCATCCCTGGCGACTGCATAGTGGTTTCATTTGCAGACCCCCACACAGCCCAATATATCCGTTCATGGGGTTCGGGTGATATTGATCAATCCATTGTCATCAGACCCCTTACTTTTTTCTATCCTCCAAAACAGATTGTCGAGCCACCTGGGGCTTGGTCAATAGTTCACAATCGCAGATGGAAAGGACATGGGGATGGTTGGCAACCCATTAACAACTGGTGGGAAGGAGCGCCCACTATGAACAGGTTTGAGTGTCTGGATCAGGTGGATTGGCTGGGAACGAGTGTTGCTCTAATCCTTACCAATGCCCATAATCCCCCAATGGAGACTGAATCAAGTGAAAAATCAATGCCTAGATCCCAAGTTCCAGGTCACATTGGGCTAGACTTAAACCCCCCTGAACAGCACAATCTCACTGCCCAGGTTACACGACAGGTAGAGCCCGCACACTCGCAAGATCTGACAGGCATAAAGGGGAATGGAGGGCCTCATCCACAGGGACATAGAAACCCAATGCACTCTCTTCTTTCCTGGAATGTAGCAGGCCTTGGTAGTAAAATAACCCACAAACCTTGGCTGGAGATTGTGCAGAAGTATGGCATCCTGTGTCTTCAAGAAACTTGGCTTACAGAGGAAGCCCACTTGTTGGGCTATCGAACCTTTCACTCTCCTGCTGTGCCATCAGCCCAGGGTCGCAACAAAGGGGGCTTGTGCACATACATCTCGAATGTAGGGGATGTAAAAGTTTGCAATTTCCACTCCAGTCAGTATTTCCAAATTATATCATTTAAATGGGGCACTTCGCAAATGGTGGTTCTTGTGAATTTCTATAATAACTTGCCAATTAGTGAAGTGGAATCAAATATGAATATTATGATGCATCATATCCACAAACTGAGAGAACAAGGTACAGGGGATCATGTAATGTTGTGGGTGGGTGACTTCAATTGTACCATCTGCCCATCTTGTGAGCTAGGTTTGTGCGGCCTCTCAGATCTTGGGGAGGATGGTCCCTTGCACTTCTCCCACACCAACATGGGGTCATTCCTTAACAACGTTATATTTACCTTTGACCTCACTTTTATCAACCAGGCAAGCTCCCCCCCCGGTTCCCTTTGCCCCAACGTATAATGGAAGAGGTTGTAAAACCACAATTGATTTTGCGTTGATATCACCAACTCATCCTGATTTTATAACCTACTGGGAAATTGGGGATGACCCTATGAGCGATCATTACCCCATCACCTTCGGGGTAAAACTGCTGGGGGACAAAGCAAACAAACCTAGCAGGGTTTCATACCCATATGAGGTTACCCTAACTAAGACTAACGGGTATGTAATTAAATGGGAGAAAATGAACCCAACATCCTTCTTTCAAAACCTCCTATCCTCTTGTCCTACGGACATTCTTGCCTGCTTAGAGGAAGATACTGATCCAAAGAGCGTTATGGCTGCTTTTTCTAACATACAGCGTCACATAAAAAATGCACTTACTAGGAACTATAAGGATAATGGGAGGCATACCCGTGGGTGGTTTGACTCTAGATGTACATCTACATTGAAAAATTTAAAGAAAGCTCTGTCCGCTGATCCAAAAAATACGGTCCAAATCCGTCAGGCGAGACAAGAATATAAGCTGGCTATCAAACAGCGGAGGGCGACACTGAAGAAGGAGGCCTGGGAAGCTTTGGGGGAAGCCGCTAGGAACAAGGATAGCAATGCCTTTTGGAAAGTTATAAGATCTGTCTATAATTTAAGAGATAGAGATAACTCCGTGGAAGTAGCTATAACGGGTGAGCTCTGGGCAGAACATTACGGTAACCTTTATTCTAATAATACCCAGGGGAACGCCCCGAACCCATGTAGGGCGGTTTCATCGGCAGATAGTATAACACAGGATAATCAGCTAACTGTCTCCCCAGCACCCCCTTACCCGATTGAACTGGTATTTACTACCTTAGAAGTTGAAGATGCCCTTAGGGAAAGTGCCTCAGGCAAAGCCCCCGGCCCTGATTACACCCCAGTGGATGTTTATAAATCAGAGCCGCATTTTTGGGTTCCTTTGCTTACAAACGTATTGAATATGGGAAATAAATGCGGGTTTATTACCACCTGGTCGGACGCGATTGTAGTCCCCATATTTAAAAAAGGGAATAGGGACGACCCTGCTTGTTACCGTCCAATATCGCTATTGGACGGACTTATGAAAATCGCAGGAAGGATACTTCTCAAGAAAATACAACATTGGGAAGAAGAGAAAAAGGTTATCTCGGAGTTCCAATATGGGTTCCGAAAGGGACTAGGGACACTTGAGCAATGTCTAAACTTGTCCCTATTAGTCTCTAAGTACACGCAGGCTAAAAAAGGGGACCTATTTGTAACCTTTGTCGACCTCAGCTCCGCATTCGATTGCGTGGACCACGTGCTGCTCTGGTCGACGTTGGAGGACATTGGGGTGGATTCAACTATTCTCACATTCATTAAGGAATTATATAGAGACGCAGGGGCTAGAGTAAGGTTTGGGACTCAGGTGGAATGTTCACAAAAATTTGCCATAAATAGAGGAGTGAGGCAAGGCTGCATACTTGCGCCCTTGCTTTTTACATTTTATATAAATTCTATTGCTGAGAGTTTATTAACTCTGTCAAACGATTATCCGGCTGTCAATGGTAGGCCCGTACCCATTCTTTTATACGCCGATGACGCGGCAATTATGTGAAGGACAAAAGTAGGCTTGCAGAGAGCAGTAAACGAATTCTCATCTTATATGGGTAAAAGAAACTTGAAGGTGAACATTTCGAAAACTTTCTCCATGTCCTGCTCCCAAAAGACCAATAGACCCCCATGCTCAATATTCCTGGACCAGCAAAAGATTGCCATAACAGACACATTTTGCTACCTGGGCATTGTGTTTGATAGGTGGGGAAGGTGGAAACATGCAGTGTCAGCCAGGAAACTCGCTTTCTCTACGAACCTTTGCAGGCAAAATTGGGGGTAAACCCATTCGAGAAATGATACAGATCTACCGGGCAAAGTGCATAGCCACGGCTACATATGGCGCAGGTCTCTGGGGCTATGAGAATGTGTCCTCTCTACAAACTTGTGAGAACATTTTCATTTGTCACCTACTGGGCGTGTCAAAAACTACGTCGACTTTTATGACTCACATTGAGACTGGTGTTAAATACCTTAGTGACATCATAAAAATATCACCCTGTTTGCTTTGGCACAAGATTTGGACTACAGAGGAGTGTAAAGTGAATAGAAACCTGATTAAAGACTGCATGGTTCTTGATGGTGCAGCAAAAGTCAAATGGCTGCGACATGTACAAACGATGTTTTCTAACATTGGACACCCTGAATTTTACGATGACCCAGAGACTTTACAAAGCATGACTAGGCCGGCCCTTAAAAAATCACTAATTACACACCTGGAAAGTGCAAGATGGGACATAGAGAAACTTAAAGGTACAATCCTAAGTTATCAGCAAATTACCCCTACTGAAGGCTTACAATCTTATCTTGGGATCGAAATAGCACCCTATCCTCACATGCTTCTGACTAGGCTGCGCCTAGGGATTTTCTTCCGCATGGTCACTCTACCGAAACAGAATGATTGGACTTCGCTGAAATTAATATGTCCATGTGACGATCATTCAACACAAAGCAATATTCACATCATATTCTTTTGTAATCTGTATACTAGCCCCAGGAAACTATTCCTCCTACCCCTACTTAAGCGCTGGGGGATAAGAACATGTAAATCTGCATATTTGAAATTATTGCTTTTAGAAGATGTTGATGTTATCTTTGCTGTTTCTTGCTTTTTGAATTCAGTGATGAAATTTAGAAATTCAATGTGTTAAGTAGTACACGTCAATAATGACCAGTGGAATACGAGGCCCTTTGTCCAATGATTGCTTGTAGATTTTAAATCTTAGAGAAATGTTTTAACTATTTCGTAACTTTGCTCAAGTGAGTTTTTAAAAAATTGTTTTTTAATTCGTGTGCATAAATTGTACTTGTATGCTTTTATGATTTTCTTGACAAAATCGAATAAAGCTTTTTGATTTGATTTGATTTGATATTGCAGTACTCCAGCCACGAAATCCCTGCTGCTTGGATCACTGTCTTCTGGGCCGATGCAGGGAGCAGACTGATGTTCTTAAGAGACTTCAGAATGCCAAAAAACCAAATGTCTAAATGTTTAATTTTAGGCGTTGTCGAAGGGAAGGAAGCAAGTGACGCAGTCCACGAAGCAGGAGACCAAATTGAGAGCTACCTTCCCAGGATGAGGACCTCAGTCTTGTCTGCATTGAATTTAAAGCAGTTGAGGTCCATCCACTACGCTACCTCTGATTGGCAGCCCCTCAACGAGCCACAGAATTCTGTGACAGGTTGATGACCAGCTGCATACTGTCAGCGTATGAAATATTCTGAAAACCGGGACGCATGACAATATCGTCCAGGGGCGCATGTACAAATTGGGCAGGGAAGGGCCCTTTGGCACCTCCCTGGGCCAGCTGCAAAGTCAGGGAGCTGACAGGCTTCTGCAGGACCTGAAAGGTGTGGCCCTGCAGAAAAGAAACCAGTCATCACAAGGCCTTGTAACCAATCTTGTAACCATAAGAATAACCGCTCAAGTAAGCAGCCATGGGATACGGCGCTGAAGGCTGTACGTCTATCCATAATCTAACGCATGGACTCTGAAGCCAACAGCCAGTAGGGCTGACTCAGTCTATATCAAGGGTGAAACCCCGACTGCGTGGCATGTAAAAGATCTTTATCCTCAATAAACCCCAAAAGCTACCCATTGATGTATTTTTCTGCAAATTTTGCAAAAAAAGGGAGCAGCAAGATCGGTTTGTAGTTCTCAGGTCAGTCTAGGGAATTTTTTTTTTAGCAATGGAACCACAGAGGTGATTTTTCACTTCAACTGGAGTTGGGCCACTGAATTATTAACCCCTTCGGGGCTAATGACGAGCTGGGCTCGTCATCGCGCTTACCTGTCCTGCGCGGATGACAAGGCCAGCTCGTCATCAGCCCCACCCTCGGGGGAAGCGCTGGCGCTCCCTCCGAGGCTCTCTGATCTTCGTGTTTTCAATGGGGGCGGCAGCGGAAGAGCTTCCGCTGCCGCCCCCGCCCCCCCCCATGGTAATCCCTGATGACGTCAGCGCGCACAGCTCGCGCTGACATCATCAGGGATTCCCAGCGCTCGGGAAGCCATTTGCTTCCTGAGCGCCGGAGAAGAAGGTAGGTGTTCTGGACTTCGGCGGGGGTTTGGGGCAGCGAAGAGGCATCAGGGGAGAGGAAAGAGATTTTCCTTTCCCCTGATGTCTCTTTGCAGGGCATTTCTGCCTCACGATCGCGCACAGCGTCGCGATTGTGCGGCGGAAATGCCCCCACTAGACACCAGGGATATCATTTTAGTTTTTAGGAAGTGACCCCTTGGGCAAGGGTCGCTTCCAGGCTGGCTGGCAATATGTTTTCGTTTTTCTGCCCCCCCTGGGGGGAAATCGGCCCGTTTTTTCGGCCGTTTTGCCCCCAGGGGGGGCAGAAATTCCCCACTAGCACCAGGGATATTGATTATAGCCAAGATGGCGGCCATTGATTTTGTTTACGTTTTTCTGTCCCCCCTGGGGGCAAATCGGCCCGTTTTTTTTTGCCGTTTTGCCCCCAGGGGGGACAGAAAATGCCCACTAGACACCAGGGATGTAATTTTAGTTTTTAGGAAGCGACCCCTTGGGCAAGGGTCGCTTCCAGGCGGGGTCTGAGTATGTTTTCGTTTTTCTGCCCCCCCTGGGGGGAAATCGGCCCGTTTTTCGGCCGTTTTGCCCCCAGGGGGGGCAGAAATTACCCACTAGAACCAGGGATTTTTGTTGGGGCAATGTGTTTGTTTTGGGAAGCGACCCCTTGGGTAAGGGTCGCTTCCAGGTGGACATGATTGTGTTTTTGTTTTTCTGTCCACCCTGGGGGCAAATTGGCCTGTTTTTTTGCCGTTTTGCCCCCAGGGGGGGCGGAAAATGGCCACTAACACAAAGTTTTTAGGAAGCGACCCCTTGGGCATGTTTGCTGGTGGTGTGTGTGGGGAGTGGTACTTGGCTGGATGGTTTCCTGGAGCGGTGCTTGGCTGGCGGTGTGTGTGGAGTGGTACTTGGCTGTCGGTGTGCGCTGAGTGGTGTTTGGCTGGCGGTGTGCGTGGAGGGGTACTTGGCTATCTATGCACGGAGTGGTGCTTGGCTGGCGGTCTGTGTGGAGTGGCGCTTGGCTGGTGGTGTGTGTAGAGTGGTACTTGGCTGTCTGTGCACGGAGTGGTGCTTGGCTGGCGGTGTGTGTGGAGTGGCGCTTGGCTGGTGGTGTGCGTGGAGTGCTACTTTGCTGTCTGTGCACAGAGTGCTGCTTGGCTGGTGGTGTGTGTGGAGTGGCGCTTGGCTGGTGGTGTGCGTGGAGTGCTACTTTGCTGTCTGTGCACGGAGTGCTGCTTGGCTGGCGGTGTGTGTGGAGTGGCGCTTGGCTGGTGGTGTGCGTGGAGTGCTACTTTGCTGTGTGCACGGAGAGCTGCTTGGCTGGCGGTGTGTGTGGAGTGGCGCTTGGCTGGTGGTCTGCGTGGAGTGCTACTTTGCTGTCTGTGCACGGAGTGCTGCTTGGCTGGCGGTGTGTGTGGAGTGGCGCTTGGCTGGCGGTGTGTGTGGAGTGGCGCTTGGCTGGATGGTGCTTGGCTGGCGGTGAGTGGTGCTTGGCTGGTGGTGCTTGTGGAGTGGCGCTTGGCAGGTGGTGTGCGTGGAGTGCTACTTTGCTGTCTGTGCACGGAGTGGTGCTTGGCTGGCGGTGTGTGTGGAGTGGCGCTTGGCTGTTAGTGTGCGTGGAGTGCTACTTTGCTGTCTGTGCACGGAGTGCTGCTTGGCTGGCGGTGTGTGTGGAGTGGCGCTTGGCTGGTGGTGTGCGTGGAGTGCTACTTTGCTGTCTGTGCACGGAGTGCTGCTTGGCTGGCGGTGTGTGTGGAGTGGCGCTTGGCTGGTGGTGTGCGTGGAGTGCTACTTTGCTGTCTGTGCACGGAGTGCTGCTTGGCTGGCGGTGTGTGTGGAGTGGCGCTTGGCTGGTGGTGTGCGTGGAGTGCTACTTTGCTGTCTGTGCACGGAGTGCTGCTTGGCTGGCGGTGTGTGTGGAGTGGTGCTTGGCTGGTGGTGTGCGTGGAGTGCTACTTTGCTGTCTGTGCACGGAGTGCTGCTTGGCTGGAGGTGTGTGTTGAGTGGCGCTTGGCTGGTGGTGTGCGTGGAGTGCTACTTTGCTGTCTGTGCACGGAGTGCTGCTTGGCTGGCGGTGTGTGTGGAGTGGCGCTTGGCTGGTGGTGTGCGTGGAGTGCTACTTTGCTGTCTGTGCACGGAGTGCTGCTTGGCTGGAGGTGTGTGTTGAGTGGCGCTTGGCTGGTGGTGTGCGTGGAGTGCTACTTTGCTGTCTGTGCACGGAGTGCTGCTTGGCTGGCGGTGTGTGTGGAGTGGTGTTTGGCTGGCGGTGTGTGGGGAGTGGTGTTTGGCTGGCGGTGTGTGGGGAGTGGTACTTGGCTGGATGGTGTGCGTGGAGTGGTACTTGGCTGTCGGTGTGCGCTGAGTGGGGTTTGGCTGGCGGTGTGCATGGTCTGGTGCTTGGATGGTGGTGTGGGTGGACTGGAACTCTGCTGGCGGTGTGTGAGTAGTTACTTTCTGTTGGTCACTACACACACTGCTAGTTGAGTGACACTCTACGCAGTCCATCATTTTCTGTAGTTGCTATGTCAGATATGTGGGCGTGTGAAAGTGATGGGCGGCTGGCGGTGTGAATGTTTTGTATGTGTCACACGTACAAAAGGTGTATGAATATCCTTACTGCCCCTGTGTGATATGGGTACTGGTAGTAGCAAAAGACTGACTGGCACCAAAGTGGTCAGGCACTTTAAAAAAATTAAAAAAATTATCCAGTGTCTTGATGTTAAACCTCATCTAATCTCATTTGGTCTAAGCCCTAATTGATGGCCCATTTGGCCGAATTTTAATTTGGGGGGCAAATTTGTGTGTTGTTTTTTTAATTGTTATATTGTTTGTGAAATGTGGTAGTAATTTTTTTTTCTTCTCTATTTTTGTCTTGTTCCAGGCTTTTGCTGTTTGGATTGTTGTAGGTTGCGTGTCTGTTTGCAGCTTGTGTAGTTGCTTGTGCTTGGTAAGTGAATGTATTTTGTACTACTTCCCCTTGATGTTTGTCTTTTTGAAAAAGGTTGTACTTCTAGCAGTTTGTGTGGCTCTGTGTTTTTTTTTTCAGCATTAGTGTTTGATGTGCACTTTGTTTTCTAATGTCATTTCTTTTCTTCTTTCTAGTGGGATTTCATTTCTTTTCGCTGTGTCTCAACAGAGTAGGTGCTGGTGAGTGTAGCTATATTTTGTAAGAGTGAAATTGTTTTGGATTGTATTTATCTTTTAGTGAAAGCCTTACCTTGTTTACTTCTTACTTTGCACAGTGTAGGTTGTTGTTCACTTGTGTGTGCAGTCTTCTTGCTTTGTAAGGATAATGGCTAGTCGCAGGATTACTGCTCAGCAGGTTCTTGGTTTGCTTTTTGAGTCTTCCTCGGACCATGGTTCAGAGTCTGAGTCCGATTCGGACTCCCAGGAAGCGGCAGAAGATTCAGGCAGTGAGTTTTCTCTTCGCATGGAATCATCATCATCGGATGATGACTCTTCTTCTAGTGCTGATGAAGGGCCTATGGTACAGGAGGACATTGTGTTGCCGGTAGTGGGTCAAGAGGCACCTGTGTTGCTGCCTAGGGCTGCAAGGTTTCCTTTCTTTTTACGTCGGCAAGAGGCAAGTGGGCTGGAGCCTGCACCCAAAAGGCTTCACATTGCTGTGGTGCGCAAAGGGGCATCTGGTGCTTTTCGTCTTCCTGCTGGTGTAGTGCAGCAAGAGGCATCTGGGGCTGTTAGGCTTCCCATTGGTGTAGAGCGGCAAGAGGCATCTGGGCCTGCTGGGTTTCCCGGTGGTGTAGTGCAGCAAGAAGCATCTCAGGCTGCTGGGCTTCCCGTTGGTGTAGTGCAGGAAGAGCCCTCTGGGGATGCTACGTCTTCTGTTGGTGTTGTGCAGCCAGAAGTATCTGTGGCTGTTAGGCTTCCCGTTGGAGAACAGCAGCAAGATGTTTCGGTGCTGCAGGCTGGGGTGGCTGCTCCCCCCGTTGATAGGGATGGCCTCTGGGTTCCCCCTGGCTTGGTGCAGCCGGCATTGCCAGAGTTCACTGGTGTTCCTGGGTGTAGAGTGAATACAGAGAATTTTCTACCAATTAATTTTTTTCAGTTGTTTTTTGACGATGTGTTTTTGCAAGAGATTGTTGAGCAAACCAATTTGTATGCAGAACAATATTTGAGGGCCAACAGTGCCAGCCTTAAGCCCTATTGTAGAGCAATCCGGTGGACTCCCACCAATGTTGAAGAGATGAAGAAGTTTCTGGGATTAACTTTTTTGATGGGCTTGATAAGGAAGTCATCAATTACTTCATATTGGTCCACTAGTCCCTTGATGGTAACAGCTATATTTCCAGCAGTCATAAGTCGTGATCGGTATACGCTTCTTCTTCGGATGATGCATTTTACTGATAATAGTTTAGCGTTGTCACGCGATCACCCTGATTGTGACCGTTTGTTTAAAATTCGGCCTGTCCTTGATCACTTTGTTGATCGTTTTTCTGAGATTTTTGTCCCTGGTAAAGAAATTGCAGTGGATGAGTCTTTGGTGTTGTTCAAGGGCCGCTTGGTTTTTAGGCAATACATTCCTAGTAAGAGGTCACGCTATGGAATCAAACTGTATATGCTGTGTGACAGTGAGACTGTATATGTCTACAATTTCAGGGTGTACACTGGTAAGGAGTCCCGCATTAACCCTCCTGGTTGTCCTTCTACTTTTGGAGTAACTGAGAAAATTGTGTGGGAACTAGGTAGAGGATTATTTAACAAAGGCCATCATTTATATGTAGATAACTTCTACACTGGTGTGCAGTTGTTCAAGGAGTTGGCCAAAGTGGGCACTGTTGCTTGTGGCACAATGCGCAGTAACCGTAAAGGTTTCCCAAATGAACTTGTTTGCAAAAGGCTTGTGCGGGGACAGTCTACGGCATTGCGATGTGGGGAGCTTTTAGCTGTGAAGTATTCAGACAAGAGAGATGTGTACATGCTGACCACTATCCACGATGAAAGTACTGTACCTGTGCCTGTTTGGGGTCAGGGTGCTGAAGTGCGCAAACCTGTGTGCATTCTAGCTTACAATAAGTTCATGGGTGGTGTTGACAGAGTAGATCAGAGGTTGGAACCTTATGCTGCTCTTCGAAAGGCTTACGTTTGGTACAAGAAGTTGGCTATCCATCTGTTCCACTTGGCATCATTTAATGCTTTTGTTGTGTACCAGAAGTCTTGTCCTGAGACGAAGATGACTTTTCTTAAGTTTCAGGAGTCTATAATAGGCAGCCTTGTACTTGTGCAGCAGGCAAGTGTTCCTAGATTTGGAGTGGTGGAGGAAGTGGCTAGATTGCAAGATCGCCACTTTCCTGAATCTATTCCTTCCACTACTGCTAGAGACTTTCCGACTAGAAGATGCAGAGTCTGTTGGCGAAGAGGCGTGCGGAAGGAGTCTCGTATATACTGTCCTGTCTGTCCTTCTAAGCCTGCATTGTGTATGTCAGCTTGTTTTAAATCGTACCACACGCAAAAGAACTATTGGGAGTTTGAATGAGCTGTAAAGTGAATTGCCTGGTCTGCATTCTGTAAAACATTTTTAGTTTGTTTCAAGGATTGGCATTAGTGCAAAGTTTTTATTTTAAGAATTTGTGTTACCTGATTTGTAGGTATTTCCATTTGTTTAGTGTTATTTTCAAAAAAAGAATTCTAAATGTGTTTGTGGTGTGTGCCGGCTGGTGCTTGGCTGGCGGTGTGTGTGGAGTTGCGCTTGGCTGGCGGTGTGTGTGGAGTGGTGCTTGGCTGGCGGTGTGTGTGGAGTGGTGCTTGGCTGGCGGTGTGTGTGGAGTGGTGCTTGGCTGTCTGTGCACGGAGTGGTGCTTTGCTGGCGGTGTGTGTGGAGTGGCGCTTGGCTGGTGGTGTTCGTGGAGTGGTACTTGGCTGTCTGTGCATGGAGTGGTGTTTGGCTGATGGTGTGCGTGGAGTGCTACTTTGCTGTCTGTGCACGGAGTGCTGCTTGGCTGGCGGTGTGTGTGGAGTGGTGCTTGGCTGGCGGTGTGTGTGGAGTGGTGCTTGGCTGG
The DNA here is from genome assembly GCF_964261635.1 of Lissotriton helveticus. Taxonomy (NCBI): domain Eukaryota; kingdom Metazoa; phylum Chordata; class Amphibia; order Caudata; family Salamandridae; genus Lissotriton; species Lissotriton helveticus. The sequence goes on along the minus strand of NC_136070.1, from coordinate 1,225,053,432 downwards.
CGGTGTGTGTGGAGTGGTGCTTGGCTGGCGGTGTGTGTGGAGTGCTGCTTGGCTGGCGGTGTGTGTGTGGAGTGGTGCTTGGCTGGCAGTGTGTGTGGAATGGTGCTTGGCTGGCAGTGTGTGTGGAGTGGCGCTTGGCTGGTGGTGTTTGTGGAGTGGTACTTGGCTGGAGGGTGTGCGTGGAGCGGTGTTTAGCTGTCTGTGCACGGAGTGGTGCTTGGCTGGCGGTGTGCGTGGAGAGGCGCTTGGCTGGTGGTGTGCGCTGAGTGTTTGGCTGGCGGTGTGCATGGTCTGGTGCTTGGCTGGTGGTGTGGGTGGACTGGCGCTCGGCTGGCGGTGTGTGAGTAGTTACTTTCTGTTGGTCACTGCACACACTGCTTGTTGAGTGACACTCCACGCAGTCCATCAATTTGTGTAGTTCCAGTGTCAGAAATGTGGGCGTGTGAAAGTGATGGGCCCTTGAATGACGCTGTTTGCTGGTGTGAGTGTTGAAATGTGATGGGTCCGCGGCTGGCGGTGTGAATGTTTTGAATATGTCACACGTACGAAAGGTGTATGAATGGCCTGTAAAGAGGTTGGTGCCTTGACGTGGCTTTACAGCTCACGAGCTGTGAGTCAGTGGTTCAGTTTATCATACTTGCAATTATACACAGTGTATTTCATTTTTGTGAAATTACTTGCGTATACAATTGTATGTACTGAATCATCACTCACCCTCGTGCCAAATCCAACCAGTATGTGTGTGTGCTTGCGGATTAGATGGGTGTGCAGTAATAATTGTTTTTTTTCTCTTTCTGCATTAGGGTGTACCTTGTCCCTTATTGTGATTGTTGTAATGTGTTGCTTTTATTCCAGATGGTGTCAGTGGTCTTGTTTGTATCAGGTATGAAAGGTGCGTGAATGGCCTGTAAAACGGTTGGTGCCTTGTCGTGGCTTTACAGCTCACGAGTTGCGAGTCACTGGTTCGGTTTTTATGCATTTATTTATTGACAGAGCATTTCATTTTTTTGAAATATCTTGTTAATAAAATTTTATATAATGAACCATCACTCGCCCTCGTGCCAAATCCAACCTGTATGTGTGTGTCTTTGAGGAATAGATAGCCGTGCTTGAATGTTTGACTTTTGAGTAACTCTGTTAAGGTGAGGTACCCTTTTACTCGGGAGAACAAGGGGAACGCTGGGTGGTAGGACATTTTTGCCGGCACGGCGATCCCACGGCAAAATTTTTGGATAAGTGCTATTTTTACCTAATTAAGGTTTGCAAGGAGTTCTGGGTAGGAAAACATTGGGGGACCCACGCATGCCATACCTCCCTGGACTCCCCCGGGTGTCTACTTTTCAGAAATGTGTGAGTTTGGTAGGTTTCCCTAGATGGCTGTCTCGCACGGGGCCAGAAACCCAGGTAACCCCTCTTGCAAAAGCTGGAGAATTCATGTCCACCAGCTTTTGCAAGAGGGGTTACCCGGGTTTTTGGCCCCGTGCGAGACAGCCATCTAGGGAAACCTACCAAACCCACACATTTCTGAAAAGTAGACACCCGGGGGCTTCCAAGGAGGTATGGCTTGCGTGGATCCTCCAACGTTCCTTTACCCAGAATCCCTTGCAAACCTCATTTTTTGCTTGGAAAAAATCATTTTTTTTCACACGTTTTAGTGTGGGAAAGCGTGGCATCACTGGGCTCACACAAATTACCTCCCACCCAGCGTTCCCCAAGGTCTCCCGATAAAAATGGTACCTCACTTGCGTGGGTAGGCATAGCGGCTGCTTTAGGAAAAGGCCCAATTCATACTGTGGAGACGAAAACATTACCTTTAGCCAAATAATCTTATTTTTTGAGGGGGTCACCTGAGTTTTTGGCCCGGGGCTTGGCAGGCATCTTTGGAAACTACCAAACCCAAACAGTTCTGAGAACTAGACACCCGGGGGAGTCCAGGGTGGTATGGCATGCGTGGGTCCCCCAATGTTTTCCTACCCAGAAACCCCTGCAAACCTGAAATTTTTGTCCAAAAACCACCTTTCCATACTTTTATGGGTGGGATCTCGCTGCCGGAACAAATGTCCTACCACCCAGCGTTTCCCTTGTTCTCCCGAGTAAAATGATACCTCACTTGTGTGGGTGGGCCAAAGGCAAGTGACTTAGGCTGGGGTGCTTAATTTGTAAAACGTAAATATGAGTAAAAACTACCTTTTTCAAAATTCATTTTTGGGGTGTTCTGCTTTGGGGCACCCACACAAGTGAGGTATCCTTTTACTCGGGAGAACAAGGGGAACGCAGGGTGGTACGACTTTTTTGCCGGCACGGCGATCCCACGCCAAAAAGTTTGGAAAAGTGCAATTTTTACCTAATTTTAAGGTTTGCAGAGAGTTCTGGGTAGGAAAACATTGGGGGACCCATGCATGCCATACCTCCCTGGACTCCCCCGGGTGTCTAGTTTTCAGAACTGTTTGGGTTTGCTACTTTGCAAAGAATACCACCGAGCCCCGGGCCACAAATTCAGACCCCCCCCCAAAATCAAGGTAGTTTTGCAATAAGGTAATGTAAATTCACCACCGTACGATTTGAACCGTTTCCTGTTGCAGCCACTATGTCTACCCACGCAAGTGAGGTACCGTTTTTTTCGGGAGACCTGGGGGCACGCTGGGTGGGTGGAAATTTGTTGATCTACGCAGATTCCAGAACTTTCCACCACAGAAATGTGAGGAAAATGTGTTTTTTTGGTCACATTTTTATTTTTTCAAGGAGTTCTGGGTAGGAAAACATTGGGGGACCCACGCATGCCATACCTCCCTGGACTCCCCCGGGTGTCTACTTTTCAGAAATGTGTGGGTTTGGTAGGTTTCCCTAGATGGCTGTCTCGCACGTGGCCAGAAACCCAGGTAGCCCCTCTTGCAAAAGCTGGAGAATTCATGTCCACCAGCTTTTGCAAGAGGGGTTACCCGGGTTTTTGGCCCCGTGCGAGACAGCCATCTAGGGAAACCTACCAAACACACACATTTCTGAAAAGTAGACACCCGGGGGCTTCCAAGGAGGTATGGCTTGCGTGGATCCTCCAACGTTCCTTTACCCAGAATCCCTTGCAAACCTCATTTTTTGCTTGGAAAAAATCATTTTTTTTCACACGTTTTAGTGTGGGAAAGCGTGGCATCACTGGGCTCACACAAATTACCTCCCACCCAGCGTTCCCCAAGGTCTCCTGATAAAAATGGTACCTCACTTGCGTGGGTAGGCATAGCGGCTGCTTTAGGAAAAGGCCCAATTCATACTGTGGAGACGAAAACATTACCTTTAGCCAAATAATCTTATTTTTTGAGGGGGTCACCTGAGCTTTTGGCCCGGGGCTTGGCAGGCATCTTTGGAAACTACCAAACCCAAACAGTTCTGAGAACTAGACACCCGGGGGAGTCCAGGGTGGTATGGCATGTGTGGGTCCCCCAATGTTTTCCTACCCAGAAACCCCTGCAAACCTGAAATTTTGGTCCAAAAACCAACTTTTCCATACTTTTTTGGGTGGGATCTCGCTGCCGGAACAAATGTCCTACCACCCAGCGTTTCCCTTGTTCTCCCGAGTAAAATGATACCTCACTTGTGTGGGTGGGCCAAAGGCAAGTGACTTAGGCTGGGGTGCTTAATTTGTAAAACGTAAATATGAGTAAAAACTACCTTTTTCAAAATTCATTTTTGGGGTGTTCTGCTTTGGGGCACCCACACAAGTGAGGTATCCTTTTACTCGGGAGAACAAGGGGAACGCAGGGTGGTACGACTTTTTTGCCGGCACGGCGATCCCACGCCAAAAAGTTTGGAAAAGTGCAATTTTTACCTAACTTTAAGGTTTGCAGAGAGTTCTGGGTAGGAAAACATTGGGGGACCCATGCATGCCATACCTCCCTGGACTCCCCCGGGTGTCTAGTTTTCAGAACTGTTTGGGTTTGCTACTTTGCAAAGAATACCACCGAGCCCCGGGCCACAAATTCAGATCCCCCCCCCCAAAATCAAGGTAGTTTTGCAATAAGGTAATGTAAGTTCACCACCGTACGATTTGAACCGTTTCCTGTTGCAGCCACTATGTCTACCCACGCAAGTGAGGTACCGTTTTTTTCGGGAGACCTGGGGGCACGCTGGGTGAGTGGAAATTTGTTGATCCACGCAGATTCCAGAACTTTCCACCACAGAAATGTGAGGAAAATGTGTTTTTTTGGTCACATTTTTATGTTTTCAAGGGATTCTGGGTAACAAAACCTGGGGGTAGGCAGACGAGTCACCCCATCCTGAATTCCCGTGGGTGTCTAGTTTTCAAAAATGTATAGGTTTGCTAGGTTTCCCTAGGTGCTGGCAGAGCTACGGCGCAAAAACAAAAGGTAGTCTTTTTGTCCGAATCGTGCTAAATTTCACTGGGAAATTGAGGTGCGACCATGCTGCGTTTTGCGCTGTTTTATGTCGCAGCCACTATGCCTACCCACGCAAGTGAGGTACCATTTTTTTCGGGAGACCTGGGGGCACGCTGGGTGGGTGGAAATTTGTTGATCCACGCAGATTCCAGAACTTTCCACCACAGAAATGTGAGGAAAATGTGTTTTTGTGGTCAAATTTTTATGTTTGTAAGGGATTCTGGGTAACAAAACCTGGGGGTAGGCAGACGAGTCACCCCATCCTGAATTGCCCTGGGTGTCTAGTTTTCAGAAATGTATAGGTTTGCTAGTTTTCCCTAGGTGCTGGCAGAGCTACGGCGTAAAAACAAAAGGTAGTCTTTTTGTCCGAATCGTGCTAAATTTCACTGGGAAATTGAGGTGCGACCATGCTGCGTTTTGCGCGGTTTCATGTCGCAGCCACTATGCCTACCCACGCAAGTGAGGTACCATTTTTTTTGGGAGACCTGGGGGCACGCTGGGTGGGTGGAAATTTGTTGATCCACGCAGATTCCAGAACTTTTCACCACAGAAATGTGAGGAAAATGTGTTTTTTTGGTCAAATTTTTATGTTTGTAAGGGATTCTGGGTAACAAAACCTGGGGGTAGGCAGACGAGTCACCCCATCCTGAATTGCCCTGGGTGTCTAGTTTTCAGAAATGTATAGGTTTGCTAGGTTTCCCTAGGTGCTGGCAGAGCTACGGCGTAAAAACAAAAGGTAGTCTTTTTGTCCAAATCGTGCTAAATTTCACTGGGAAATTGAGGTGCGACCATGCTGCGTTTTGCGCGGTTTCATGTCGCAGCCACTATGCCTACCCACGCAAGTGAGGTACCATTTTTTTCGGGAGACCTGGGGGCACGCTGGGTGGGTGGAAATTTGTTGATCCACGCAGATTCCAGAACTTTCCACCACAGAAATGTGAGGAAAATGTGTTTTTTTGGTCAAATTTTTATGTTTGTAAGGGATTCTGGGTAACAAAACCTGGGGGTAGGCAGACGAGTCACCCCATCCTGAATTGCCCTGGGTGTTTAGTTTTCAGAAATGTATAGGTTTGCTAGGTTTCCCTAGGTGCTGGCAGAGCTACGGCGCAAAAACAAAAGGTAGTCTTTTTGTCCGAATCGTGCAAAATTTCACTGGGAAATTGAGGTGCGACCATGCTGCGTTTTGCGCTGTTTCATGTCGCAGCCACTATGCCTACCCACGCAAGTGAGGTACCATTTATTTCGGGAGACCTGGGGGCACGCTGGGTGGATGGAAATTTGTTGATCCACGCAGATTCCAGAACTTTCCACCACAGAAATGTGAGGAAAATGTGTTTTTTTGGTCAAATATTTTTGTTTGAAAGGGATTCTGGGTAACAAAACCTGGGGGTAGGCAGACGAGTCACCCCATCCTGAATTGCCCTGGGTGTCTAGTTTTCAGAAATGTATAGGTTTGCTAGGTTTCCCTAGGTGCTGGCAGAGCTACGGCGCAAAAACAAAAGGTAGTCTTTTTGTCCGAATCGTGCAAAATTTCACTGGGAAATTGAGGTGCGACCATGCTGCGTTTTGCGCTGTTTCATGTCGCAGCCACTATGCCTACCCACGCAAGTGAGGTACCATTTATTTCGGGAGACCTGGGGGCACGCTGGGTGGATGGAAATTTGTTGATCCACGCAGATTCCAGAACTTTCCACCACAGAAATGTGAGGAAAATGTGTTTTTGTGGTCAAATTTTTTTGTTTGAAAGGGATTCTGGGTAACAAAACCTGGGGGTAGGCAGACGAGTCACCCCATCCTGAATTGCCCTGGGTGTCTAGTTTTCTAAAATGTATAGGGTTGCTAGGTTTCCCTAGGTGCTGGCAGAGCTACGGCGCAAAAAGAAAAGGTAGTCTTTTTGTCCGAATCGTGCTAAATTTCACTGGGAAATTGAGGTGCGACCATGCTGCGTTTTGCGCTGTTTCATGTCGCAGCCACTATGCCTACCCACGCAAGTGAGGTACCATTTTTTTCGGGAGACCTGGGGGCACGCTGGGTGGGTGGAAATTTGTTGGTCCACGCAGATTCCAGAACTTTCCACCACAGAAATGTGAGGAAAATGTGTTTTTTTGGTCAAATATTTATGTTTGCAAGGGATTCTGGGTAACAAAACCTGGGGGTAGGCAGACGAGTCACCCCATCCTGAATTGCCCTGGGTGTCTAGTTTTCAAAAATGTATAGGTTTGCTAGGTTTTCCTAGGTGCTGGTTGAGCTACGGCTCAAAAACAAAAGGTAGTCTCTTTGTCCAAAGAGCTTAAGATTTCACTGGGAAATTGAGGAGCGACCACGTTGCATTTTGTGCCGTTTCCCGTCGTAGGCACAAGGCCGACCCACACAAGTGAGGTACCATTTTTTTCGGGAGACCTGGGGGCACGCTGGGTGGGTGGAAATTTGTTGATCCACGCAGATTCCAGAACTTTCCACCACAGAAATGTGAGGAAAATGTGTTTTTTTTGTCAAAATCTGAGCTTTGCAAGGGATTCTGGGTAACAAAACCTGGTGGTAGGCAGTCGAGTCATCCCATCCTGAATTCCCCTGGGTGTCTACTTTTCAAAAATGTATAGGTTTGCTAGGTTTCCCTAGGTGCCGGAAGAACTAGGGTGCAAAAACTACAGGTAGGCACTTTGCCAAAAAAGGGTCAATTTGTAACTGCAAAATTTAGGTGTGACCACGTTGCATTTTGCGCCGTTTCCTGTCGCAGGCACAAGGCGTTTTTATCGGGACACTTGGGGTAATTCAGATTTGTAAATCAACTGTTATTACCAATTGAGCTTTCTTGCATTTCTCCCTTTGAATGAAAGATATTGTGTAGAAAAAAAAACTTTATGAAAAATGACCAATAATTCTCATGCTAGTATGAGTATTCCCAACTTTGAAAATGTGCAATTATATACTGTTTCTGAACTCTATAATTTGTACCCAATTCATACATACATAGGTGTCTTTCATACAGATTATTCCATGTGTACATTTTCCAAGACAAAGTGCACTATACCCAGTAAATGAAAAAATACCATTGCAAGTTGCTGCTCAGTTTTTGGATCTGGGTTCGTCGGGTTCTTGGTGAAACTACAAGTCCCATATATCCCCACAACCAGGAAGGTCTAACGGATGTAACGGTATATTGCTTTCCAAGAGCTGTCAAAATTAGAGAAAGTTATAGGTGAAAACGTTGAGACAAAAGGCTGTTGTTTTCAACAAATTTTCAAATATTCCAATATCTAACTGTTAGTTTCTATAACGAAACCTTCATGGATTTAGACAAATGACCCCTTTCTGAATTCAGAATTTTGTCTATTTTTCGAAAATGTAAAGCTTTCCAGGATCCATTATTGCTTTCAAACTCATTTCTACCATTAACTGGAAGGAGGTGGAAAACTCTAAAAATAGCAAAAATAGGCTATGTCCCAGAAAAATGCCAAAACTGAGTGAAAAATTTCGGTTCTCTGACAAAACACTGTCATTCCCTAAAAGCTGAGAAAATGGAGAATTCAGCCCCACAAACCCTTTTTTGATACCATTTTCAGGGGAAAAGCCAGAGGCTTTCATTTGCAGCCCGTTTTTCCCATTTTTCTGAAAAAAACAAAAAAACCACTATATTTTGGTTAATTTCTGGGACCCCTCCAAGGGAATCCACAAACCCTGGGCGCCTTTAGAATCCCCATGATGTTGGAAGAAAAGGACGCAAATTTGGCGCGGATCCCTTATGTGGTCAAAAAGTTACAAGGACCTAAGCGCGCACTACCCCAAAACACCAAAAAAAGCCTTAGCACAGGAGGGGGAAAAGGCCTAGCAGCGAAGGGGTTAAGAAGCTCTCTAAATATCATAAGCAGTTTCACCATTCCTCGAGCCAAGACGCCAGGAGAGGCTGGATCAAGGGGGAGCCAGATTTACATGATTGTAACTCGTCCAGCTCAAATAAACTGGAGTAATCTGTTACAGTCAGATGAAGGCTCAGACCAAACATCAAAGCTAGGCACATTCCTAGCAGCCGCCAGAAAGAAAGAGTACATAAATGCTATCTTATCAGAAAAAACAATTCCAAGAGTATTGCAGCTAGTCCCAGACAGAGGGGTGGAAGAGAAAACCCTTGCTATAGATATTTATGTGCATTTATTGGTCACAATATCAGGAACTTCGTGAGTTTTGGTCTGTGCTCATTTATGGACTTCTCTTCACCTGAAAAGGGACACAGGTGTTCACAAGGAAACGTCCTGGTATTAATCAACTACCCCTCATGCTACCCACCACATGTAGGTGTCTCATTGACTCATGAAATGTTCTTTTCTTCTCCAGAGGGGGCCCCTTTTAAAGTAGGCTTTTAACCCCTTGGCTGGGGCAGTAATTCCGCAGCAGCGTGGGAGGGTGGGGGGGCCGGGCAGTGCCACCATGCTCGTGACGGAACCACTCCATCACGAGCCACGGGCGCGCTGTGCTTGTGACGGAGTGGTTCCGTCACAGCCCCGCCCGCTCAATAGAATGCGCCGCGCAGGCGTGAAATCACTGCAGCGCAGGCGCGGCAGCCGGGCCGTGACGGAACCACTCCGTCACCAGCACAGCGTGTCCGTGGCTGGTGACGGAGTGGTTCCGTCACCAGCATGGATGTGGTTAGGCAAACTGCACTTAAATTACTATTTTAATTTCAAACAATTTGTTACTTGAAATTCAAATAGGAAGTTGAGGAAATTCTGAAGAAATTGAAACATCTGTATAACAGGACCATTTCTGCAATCCACTAGAAGGGTAATAGTGCACAGATCACCAGCTCAATAGTTCAACACGCCTGGCCTGTTGGAACCCGAGTTCAGATGCCCTATGTCCACAGAATCTGTTTTCCAGGGAAGAACATGTCCATGGTGTGCTTCATGCTTTAGACACCTGCTAAATTTGCTACTCATTATACATTTTATTTTGCTTTTGCCATAGTATCTTTCTGTTCCGTTGGATACAAGGATTGCTGTTAACCTGTATTTATTTTTTGCTAACGAGAAATAGAGTAGTTCGTCTCTCATTAGAACAAACACATTTTAATTTCCAGCAATACATTGTTTGAAATTAAAATAAGAATTATGTCTCTCGTTAGCAGAAATGCACAACTCTCTCGTCAGCTCAAAAATAAACAAAGATTAACAGCAGCTCTGTAGTGGCTCATTTTGTATCCAATAAATGGGTGTATAACATAACATACCATACAGCATTCCTCTAAATATATGCAGACACAAACAAGTTATAATTTAAACATATAGAAAAAGTAGCTAATGATGTTAGGATCACCTCTAGTACTTCTGTTGCTGATCAATGTACCATCCTGATGAATTAAATCAACACGTTTTTTGCTCTCTGCAAGACCTCAATAGGGCTTTGGGGGGGTGCCCGGCCGACCGGCGGGAGGCCTGCTACCACCGGGGGGTTTTGGGAGCCCGGGGGGGGGAGCTAGGGCCAGCACCGTACTTGGGCTGGCTGTTATTTGGGCTGGTGGCAGGATTGGGCTCTGGTTGGGCTTTGTTTGGGCTGGGGAAATTAAATCCAGCCATTTTGTGTCACTGGCCACCATTTCGGTGGCAGTGACACAGCAGCCGGTCAGGGGGTCGGAGACGGAGCGTTTTTTCCCGCCCGCCCTCCCTATGTGCATTAGGGGGGCCGGAGGGGGGGGGTTGTGTGCGTTGATTCGGCCAGAGGGTTTTCAGGTGTGAGGCGGATGTTGGGAGCCAGTGCATCAAAGGGGTGTTTGTTATTGTAAAGGGAGTTTGTGTCGCTGGAACAGGTGCTGGTGTGCGTTGATGACGGTGGGCGTTTCTTCCTAGTCAATGGGGGAAAATGGTAGGAGGCCTGGGTTGTTGGACAGGGGGGGATTATATATGACAAGGTATTTAGTTAGGTAGTGAGGTGGGGGTGGGGGGTTGTTAGGTAGTTCATATTTAGTGAGGTTTCATTTTGTACGGCACAGGCCAAGGGTTTTTTGTGTTTGTAAGGTGCACCTTCTTCCAATAAAGCGGCCTTTGTCACACCATAAATTGTGTCTGTGGTCGGTGCTGCCTCCCCCTCCCCCCGATGGGCCCCAATCCTTCTTCCTTTCGAAAGTACAGGGAATTTAATGTTACCATAAGTGCCTTTGTTGAGACTTTTATAATTGAATGCCCTCTATCAGTGCTACTACATTCGTTTTTTATTACAGACGTGTTCTGACTGGAGAATACACTGTACCAAGATAATCGCACCACTACTGGCAATAAAGTAAGGGCTGTATTTTGCAATACCTTGTGCCAGTGCAGTGTTACCAAAAGTGTCAGAAACTGCCGCAAAGTGTTGAATTGGGATTTAAGTTTCCAGTACGAAACTTGTTTTATGTTGGAAAGAAACCCAAAGGAATGCAATGTTCTTGTTTTTGCATCACAACACTGATACTCCGAACACATAGCCATCGACAAGAAATAACACAATAGTCACTATGAAGAATAAAACACTTTTTTCTACATTTCTACGTTAAAGGCAAATTAACCCTAATGGTAGTTTTGAGGCCTTCTTTGTAAAGCGTGCAGTTTTCTCTAGGAGAAATAACAGATTCAGTTGTTTGTTCAAAGTAAAAGTTCCATTTGAATTTTTCATTAATCTAATATAAATGCAATAATTTTAACTATTATTCTGTGCAATTAATACTGTTTAAGGTAACACGTTTTCATTCACATTTGGTCATAAAAATAACGGGGCATATTATCAAGAAATGGTCGTTAAAATTATCGCCGCTTTAGCGGCTGGAAACTGTTGCTGAAGCGGCGATAATGGGCTTGATAATATACTGTTGTGAAATCCCATAGAAGCCCATGTTCTGGTGTGAACATGGGCTTCTATTGGAATTCTGTTAATGATGATGTCATAACACGCCTCGAAACCCAAGCTGACATCATGCAATAATGGAACATTCAAGAATGCCTATTGTTGGTGGATGCTAGCTGTGCAGAGCTGTGTAAAAAGAGATATCCTTTTTTTTCAGTGAATTGCTCCATTAAGGTAGGTGTATCCTTTTTCATGAAATGTCCCTCAGTGTATCTCCAAAGTGTGAATGTAAATTATCACTTCGTCCATATATATATATATTTTTATGAACCTGCTTTATATATAACAGCCTGCCAAATGAACATGAATAACAGCCTCTTTCATAAGCAATAGCTCATTGGAGCCTTTTTTGGGAGAATTAGCACAACATTTTATGCATAAATTATTTATGCAAAGTCCAGTGACATTATCAAGGAAGCCCTGAATGTAGTGCCATTGCTTTCCTGGCGGAATAGGCTGACACTCCACTGTAGTCTTTCTGTTGCTTTTGGTACTGGGGGCCGATATTACAGCATCGCTGCAAGACCGGCTCCCACCGCTCCAAAATCTTCCCCACCCCTCCAGCCTCCCAGTCCAATTCCCTGATGCCCGCAACGGCCAGCATAAACCAACATTTGAGTACTACTAATGTGGTCGGATTTACTCAGTGGCGGTTGGTGGCATTTGAAAGTGGTGAGGCATAAACGTTGCGTGCAAGTCTAACTATTATAAGACAGGATCAAGGGTAATCATTTTCGGGAAAAAAAAGAGTGGGCAAATCATTGTTTTCACCTTTTTTTATCCAGTTGTTGGAAGTAGTCATATTTGGTGCAGGTAAGAGGGGCGGGGCGGGCGGGTGGGGGGAGTCGACATTGGTAAGTGGGTTTAATTTTATATACTTTGTTCCCTCATCGGTTGTCGACTCCCACACCTCACCGCTCTTACCTGCACCGGCCGCCACTGGTTGGCAGGGTACAACTGTCGCTGAATAGAGGGACAGCTGATATCTGCACAGAGGCAGAAAGTAACCTCAGAGAGACAAGCTGCCACTCGAATGTTTCATTGACACAGTATGCACAGCCAGAGGAATGGGCTGTAATTAAAAACGATGTACCAACAACTGAGTGAGAGGGGTTTCTTTATCGGCACATTGCAGATGTTATCATGCATTATGAAAGACTGTGTTGAAAGTACAGAACAATATGGTGGATCGGAAATTAGAGGCATGTGGTATCCTTGTGTTAGTGCTGAATCGCCATGGATTATGTATAAAGCACGCAGACGTTTCATAATTTGGTTTTGATACATATTTTGTCCAAACTTTTGCCTCATGTAGGCAGACCGTGGGAATCTGATTCAGACAGTGCATTATTTATTTTAAACCCCAAAAAGGGCTCAATACGTTTTCCTGCGCGCCTGTTTCCAGTCAGTAGGCTTCAGTGAGAGGCTGCAGTCATATATAAAAACCACACAAAGTGCACGGAGGTTGACGAGGTAGTTGACTCTAGGCCTGGAAACTCAGGGCCCAATTATGGAGGCGTGAACACTTTTACGCCCCTGTTATGCCACTTTTTGTGAAGCTGCGGCAGCGTAAATAATATGCCAGATTGTGCCATATTCATGAAGTGACGCATCTAAGTAGATGCACCACTTTGTAAAGGCCTGGGGCTGCATTATACTTGCGTCAGGTATAATATATGCAGGGTGGGTGTTCCCCCGCAATAAACGGTCAAAGAAGTGGCACAGTGGAATCTATGAGATTTCACTGCGATACTTCTAGGACTCTACTACATCAATATCTTACGCCTGCCTTACAGCAGGCCCGTATGACTGACGCAGGCCCTTTCACATGAGACTTGCCCCATGTGAAAGGATACATTACCGTAGTAGCATCTGTTTTCAGACACATCACAGCAATGCGCCACTTTTGCGCCTACAGATAAGTCAGAAATACTGGCATATCTGTAACTCCTTGCGATATAGAGCGCTGTACATTAAATACGGTACATCCATCCTCGCAAGCAGGGCACAGTGAAACCTGTTGTATCGCTGTTTTCACGCAGCGATGCAACAGTTTTCTTAAATGACCCTCTCAATGTTTGCCAGAACTTCCAAAATGTGTGGGTTTACTAATGAAGAGACTGGGGAGTACTGAAATACACACGCTCTTATACAGTAGCCAAACATAATGTAGTATAAAACATGAGATGCAAAATAAAAATGCACTTACCCATGTGCTGGCACCTTGGCTCGTCTCCACCGGTCCTCGACTCCTCATGCGTCAGTTCCTCAGCATCTGCAGCACTTCTACACACCAATCCAGACACTGCTCTAATGCTGCTGTTAGCAGCGCCAGGATTTGCTGGAGTGTGCTCCTCGACGCTACAGCAGTGTGGAGAGGTTTACATCGCACGTCAGGCTCGCCATTGCAAGACAGCCATCCAAAGGGACATGCACTGCGAAAACTAGTGTAGTGAGCACCTCACCCCTGCTGCCAGTCAGCACCAGTAGCCCCGCCCCCAAACACGTTGCGAGTGGGGAAAACAAAAATTAAATGGTAATAAATGCATTTTAATGCCATTTTATTTTTCACCTTTCTGGTGCTGGCAGCAGGGGGTCAACGCTCCTCTGCCCTAAAAGAGGGCAGATTTGCTACAGGGTACGGGAATTATAGCATTTAGGATTTTCGGGATTGCAGCATTTCTTGGATGTTGTTCTGCTTCATCTGTTGGCATTGCCTTCATAACTAAAATTCTTCATCCATTTTTGTGTTTCAGAGTTGCTTTATCTTTTCCCTGGTCAAATACACACCTCTGACGTACAACAAAACCTACACATATCCTGACTGGGCGATCGGCCTGGGCTGGTGCCTGGCTCTCTCCTCCATGATCTGTATCCCGATGGTAGTGGCCATCCGCATTGTACAGTCGAAAGGGTCACTCATTGAGGTGAAGGTGCATGTTGTATGGTTGGAAAGAACCTCTATATACAAATACCCACACGTACACAGAAGCAGTAATATTTACATGGTCTTATAGTCACACGGGCAGATTTACAAGCCCTCTGCGCCACCAGTACACTTTGTGATGTACTGGTTGCGCATGCTACTGCTCAATATTTACAAGGCCAGGAAAAGCCACCTTGCGAGGCTTTTCCTGTCCTGGTAAACATGGCCCCTTTACACGCAGCACTTTGCGTGAAAGGGGCGTTCCATGGTTGTTGCTGTGGGTGTTCCCAAGCAACACCCATGTAACGAGACACATTTCCAGATTGACGAGGAATCGTAAATCTGGAAATGCATGTGAATGCTACGCCTCATAGGGGAGGTGTGGGAGGCGCAACAAGGAGAAATGTTTTCATTTCTCCTAGTTTTTTCCTCTTTCAATGTGTGCTGAATTCTACAGCATGCATTGAAAGAGGAAAATGCCTGTAGTGATTGTTTTCGTGCAGAACAGTGCCCCTTCCTGTACAAAAACAATCTCCCACGGTGCAGGCATCCTTGCACCATGGTGCAAGGGTGCTTGCGTCGGCGCATGGCTGCGGTTTGTGCTCCAGCGCAGGGGGAAGCACAGAGATGCAATATATTGTTGTAAATATGTCACATCCCTGTGCTTTGAAAGTGACTCAGTGTGGCGCAGCCAAATGGCTTGCGGAATGCACTGAGTCACTTTCATTGTAAATCTGCCCCACAGTTTTCTTGTGGTCAAGTATGCAATTTTTCCATGACATTTGTTAGAGTTTTAGTAGCAGGCACAAACCCCTCTATATATGCACCTATATGAACATAGAAGCAGCAGTTATAACATTGTCTGATATACACATCGCTTGTAGTGTAATATATATGTTCCTCCTTATATGAATGTTTCTGCTTACCACAGAAAGTATAGTTCAATGTACAATGACACATGTATGACAATAACCCCTAGCAATATAAACTGTCACGTTTTGCTAATTCAGTGTATTTGGAAGTCCTGTAAGATTCGGAAAGCTAATGTATAAATCTGTTTCAACAATCTCAGGCTTACAATGGTGGTCCAAATACAGATGCTTACAATGTTTCTCTGGCCAATGCATCAGTTGTAACCTGTTTGTAATGAACGATGGCATAGTGGTGCATGGTTGACATCTAGCGGACAGTTAGAGTATGACACTGTAGAATACCTTCCATGGTGTATTTATTTATACTTTGAAATAAGCACATAGCAAGTCAGATAAATCTTCAAAGGACTATAATGTGTAAGTCTTAAACAGGATTAACTTGCATCCTGGAGCCGATCATGAAAATTAGGCCTAGCGTTCTAGATATATAGTGAGGTCTCAGGGTACTTATTATTTGCCTACAACAACATTAGATGTGTATGGCCTCTGGGCCTTATAGTTAGAGAATATGTATGCAACAGACATTGAGCCAAATTCAACCCGGTATCTCCACACCTAAATATACAAAACATTGAAAATAACGTAATTTATGAGTGCAAACTCCTAATTGATGGAACCGGGAATAGTGTCAATTTTAAATCACAAATGGGCTTTCCGACCAGCGTGTTACAATTCCCTTTTGGGCTAATCTGCTCTTAGGGTTGATTTGTGCATATTTCCATGTGGATCCATTTACAAGCGTTAATGAAATGCAAATGTGCAGATTTGTGGGAATTCAGCGTTTTACAGTTTTTTTTGCAGCTGTGTAAATGGTCTGAGATTTACTTCTGTCAACAGCAGGGGTAAAAATCCGTTTTCAGGATGAAAATGAGAGGGGACACCCACAGAATTGATGGTGGGTGTAGGGAGAGGTGTTGATTCCATAGTGAAACATTTAAGCCTGCTGAGGAAGTGGAACACAGACAAATACAAATGGAATGTGTAAAGCCACCTCAGTACGACATTTCCTCACGTGGAAAAGTATATATGTGCATTTCTACATGTGTAAATGACTATTCATGACAGTACTATGAATCTGTGTCAGCTTCCTGGTAGTATAAGTGAAATTATTTCAGAAGTCCACCCCAGATGTCTTGTGAGGCGACCCAGTGTCATTTATTAATATTACTCTGTGGAAGAAACAGGACTGAAAATGGAATGTTGGAAGCATGATGCCCTGATTTTTCTGGGTCCCAACTACATACAATCTGATCCGGCGGGCTGGCAGGACAGAAGGATGGTGATGCAAGCCTTTGAACGTCATTAATCAAGGAGAACATTTAACAAATATTCTGAGCAATCAGGAACTCCTTCCTTATCAATTGTCTCACTTACTACGGACTCTTTATGCTCCCCGAATTGACATCTTCTCGTTGTTTGAACTCACCTACCCTCAGAAATTGTCAATTGTCTCGTGTTTATAGAGGTTATTTTTAAACACATTTCATCAACCCTTTGTGAGACTTTTGGAACTATGTTTACTGGCAGCATACCTAACAGCTGTCCACAAAGGTTTCCAGTTTTAATAGTCTACCATTTACATTGTTGCTTTACAATTGACTTTGCGATAAAAAGTTTACAACATGTTTTGTCTTATAGTAGTCACAAAAGTGCAGAATGCCTACACCCATCAACCAGAAACTCTATCGGAGATGGGGCAAAATCTGATTATGGCGTGCTATTACTGAAGATAGCATGCCAGCTCGCTGGCGCTCTCTAACGACCCCTTTCTCTTATTGTTACAGAGGATAATATCAGTGGCTGCCCCTCGAGAGCTCAACCGCTGGGCCAAGGAGACCGAAGCAGCCACCCCATTCTGTCCCAACGGGGTCGCCAATGGAGACTTCACCAAGCCAACCCATGTCATTGTGGAGACCACGATGTAAGTTTTTTCTCCTCTTCACCGTGCAGCGGGAGGAGATGCAGACCAGCTTCCACTGACCTCCGCTCACCACGAATTATTGCTGTACGAGAAGGTTTGACCAGCTCCACTGGGCCTCCTCACATCTGGATCTCTGGAGGCTATTGAGGGTTGGACCAGTTTTATCAGACCTCACATCTGGGACACCGGCTGCTGTTGAGGGTTGGGCCACTTGCACACCACTTCAGTGCATCTCAGACTCTGGCTGCATGTGAGGGCTGGACCCATTTCAGCAGACTTCCTCACATCTGGGACTTCAGCTGCTGGTGAGGGATGGTCCAGTTTCACCAGACCTCCTTGCATCTCGGACTTTGGCTGCTGGTGAGGGTTGAGCCAGTTTCACAGGATCTCCATGCATCTCTCACTCTAGCTGCTTGTGAGGGTTCGACCCATTTCACCAGATCTTCTTGCATCTCAGACTCCGGCTGCATGATGTGTGGACTAGTTTCCCCAGACTTAGTCAAATCTGGGACTCCGGCTGCTGTTGAGGACTGGACCGGTTTCCCCAGACCTCAGTGCATCTCAAACTGTGGCTTCATGTGAAGTTGAACCAGTTTCACCAGATCTTCTTGCATCTCAGACTCCGGCTGTGCATGATGTGTGGACTAGTTTACTCAGCCCTCGTCACATCTGGGACTCTGGCTGCTGTTGAGGACTGGACCAGTTTCCCCAGACCTCAGTGCATCTCAAACTCTGGCTGCATGTGAAGTTGAACCAGTTTCACCAGAACTCCTTGTATATCAGACTCTGGATGCGCGTGAGGACTGGACACATTTCCCCAGACTCCTTGCAGTCAGACACTGCTGTACGAGAGGATCAAACCAGCTTCCACTTATCCATCTCCTGTAGAGCCAGGTTTACAGAATGTAATGCGTGCACTAGTGTTTATCTGTTGATCCTTATCTTGAGTTCTCTGAATTCCGATGGTGGCTTCAGGGTAGAACTAGTAACAGAGGTAGCAACTTCATGTCTGCTTACAGTACAGCTTTGCAAAGGAATGTTTATTACTGGGAAGAGGAGGAGCCTTCCCTCAAAATGTTGCCCTGTCCAAGCTACTGGAAGGCAGCCAGTGCCCCTTGAGGCTCATGATGCTTAACCCCTTCCCTGCTCATAACGGAACCACGCCGTCATGAGCCACGGGCGATGTGTGCTCATGACGGCGTCGTTCAGTCATGCTGCGGCCACTCCGCCCACGCGACACTGATTCCCCGCCTGTGTGGGCGAATTAGTGAGAGGGCGGAGTCGTGACGGAACCACGCCGTCATGAGCTCAGCTCGTCCGTGGCTCATGATGGCGTGGTTCCCTCACGAGCGTGGCAGTGCCGCGATACCCCTCAGCGCCGGGCGTAATTACCGCCGTGGCCAAGGGGTTAAACCTACATGCAAGTCATGTCTGGCCAGTTCAGCTGTTGAAACACTGGTGTTAAGTCACACATGTTTCATGGTTGGGTAGGCATTCTAGCCCTGGTTGGTACAGAGAAATTCGAGTTTACAGGTGGATTTTATAGGAAACCCAAATATCCGGGGATCAGGCTTGAAGAAAACCCCATACTTCTGCTGTGTTATCCAGGAATTTCAGTTGAAGTACAGTAATCGTGCCTAAATATCTGTAATTTTTTAAGAATAAGTTGACATTTTCAGAAAAGGTTTTTCCCCTATTCTCTTACAAACTCTGCTGAATACAGGACATCTACATTATTTTGGAGAAACATGTGAAATGAAGAAAAAACACCAAACTGCCAACTTTGTAGATATGTATAACTATATCATTCAGGGTGCAAGTAGTTTATCAACATCAATAGGATGAAAGGTGGGGTTAGACCCGTTGTGAAACAAGCAAGGTTGGGACTGGCACTCATTCTGTGTGAGTGTGCGTCCGGTAAGAGTTAAGGTAAAGCACACGTCAATCGCTTTATTATTAGCCCACCTTGATGGGTTTTTATCTACTGACTTTAGATGCACCCTATATTAGTGTAAATGTCCTGCAAACTTGACATTCATGCACTTACTGTGTAATTCAAATTTTGAGATGTTTCTTCGCTATAATTAATGCTGTAGTGCCATTGTTGACAACATTGGGGACCACCACTTTAGCAATAAGAAATGCAAAACTGCATGTTTGTCCACGGTGACCACTAAGAATGTAATTATATAAGTTAAGGGCTCATTCACCTCCAGTGCGGAGACATCCTTTATCCGAAATGATGCAAGAGAAGTTGGGCTGAAAAGGACACAGATGGACAAAGTTGATGCTAAAACAGGAATGCACCACACCACTCCTGACTGATGCAGGGTGAGCAGGGCACAAGACTTGTCACAAGCCCCTCCCAGTGGCGGGCAACACAGATAAGGAGTGGTGGGTGGGTGTAGGGGGCTGAGAGAGCAAAAGGAGGGGGGATCCTGAGGCGGCCGGCCAAACTGACATTTGCGGTTAAAAGTGCACCAACCACTCCTCCTCCCCCTCCCATGCCCCGGCCTGCCCCTCCCTGCACACGCTGGCTCAGCCATTGGCTGAAAAATAAAATGATAGTAAAATATAGTTTTATTTTTCAGCTGCTGGCTCTGAACCAGTGGGGTGACGCTCCTCCACCATTGTGAAGGAGCCGTCGCTGGCCCTTTTTGCAATGTGGCAACCAAGCAAACATGTATTTCAATTTTGATCAAGGGAGGTAGGCTCCAAAGCATGATGAAACAGTGCATCTGTGACATTTAGAAGATTGAAATATTCAAGCCCACATTGTATGAGATGTACAGAAGAGTTTGCCATGACATAACCACACACCACACCACAGCCTCCTTCAATCTGTCTCTGCACATTAAAAACTTTGTGGGAACATTTTAGTACCAAAGAGAAGTGCTGCCATTCTTGCATTGGTGAGCCAACCACTAGACATTTATGGTTTTAAAGGGGAAACAGCCATTACAATGCAACTAAAACAACGCACTACCATTACAACAAAACTTTTACAACGCAGGATCCATTACAACGCATGCCATTAAAAACGCAGCTGCTATTACAACGCATGCCATTACAACGCAAGTATGGGTAAGTATTTACCCTACTATTACACCCCCCTGGAGTTAGAATAGTGATTTTAACCCCTACACTATCCAACACTTACCCTACTATTACATTCCCATTAATAAAAAAAAAAAATACTTACCGATACTTACGTTGAAATTGAATGCGTTGTAATAGGAGCTGCGGTGTAATGGCATGCTTTGTAATGGCGTGCGTTGTAATGGATCCTGCGTTGTAAAAGTTTTGTTGTAATGGTATGCATTGTGAATGTACGAGTTGTAACGTCATACATCAGTTTTAAAGTTTATTGATCTTGTCTTCTCAAAGACAATCTATCAAATAATCAAATATTGGATCAGGTCATTTACATAGAGCATATAATTGGATCTTTCTCGTCCTTTTGCACCAGATATACGGGCACATGTTAAGCATCAAAAGCAATTTTAATGGGGCTTATTTACAAGCCTGTTGCGCCACGTTTGTGTCATTTTTAAGATGGGGAACGTGACGTACGGGTGGCCCAAGGGGCTTGTAAATAAGCCCCATAATTCCAACATGCTTTTCAAAAAAATAGCCATTGTAATCTGGAGCAAACACAGGGCAGATATCTAATTCCACGACATGCACAGAAATATGGGCCCTTGATAAACACTACTCAGGTAAACCTAGCCAATATTTCACACTTACTTAAATAACACTAGCTAATGTTGCTCTCATTCAATTTCACCTAAGAAACACTTTGGTTAAAAAAAACAAAAAAAACGAATTATACATTCGCCTGAAATACAATGTAAAATATGTCACTTGAAAGCTTTCCATGGTCCAATGACCTTTCTGCAGATGTTATTGTAGAGTGGTGTGTGGAGCCTGCTTACTTCACAGCCCTGGACCAGTAGTGGCAGCTCATACTGTGAAGTGGTGGGGCATGCATGGGGAACACAAAAAAGACAATTATAAATACAAAATATAACACTTACCTGCGGAGATGGCCGCCGCCTTTCTCCCAATCCTCGCCTCCTTCCAGGAATTTCTGCACACTGTGCAGGCTCCCAGATACAATCCCAGCGCAGCTCTCATGCTGGGAAGGCTTTTCCCAGCATGAGAGGCGTGCTAAGATTGGTCTGAGCGCCATGCTTTGGCGCTCCGACAGATACTGGGAGCCTGTGTTGCCCCCCGCCCCCCCCCCCCCCCCCCCCAAACCCGGCTGTGCAAGGCCGGAGCTGCCCCTTCACTGGACTTGTGAGTATCCGGAGTCTGCCCAGGGGGAACTAGCAATAATTTTAGACTTCACAGTGCAGGGAATACCCACCATGACAGTGGATGACCGCCAAGCACACCGCAGTGCAAATCCTGCCAATGACGTGTTCCGAGGATTTTACTGTGTATTGGTGGGTGGAGCCTGCTTGCTTCACAGCCCTGGACTTGTGATTATCCACGGTCTGCCGTCTGCCCAGAGGGTAGGACTAGCAATCATTTTAGACTGCACAGTGCAGGGAATTCCCTCAGTGAGAGCGGGTGACTGTCAACCACACAGCAGAGCCAATCCTGCAGTGCATGAGATCACCCTACCCATTCACAGCACTACAAAAACCCCAGATTCTGCATGTGCCCATTTACCGTGCAGCAACAGATCACAGTAATAGTGTTAAGGGCAACTTCTCGTGAAGGAAAGCCACCAGTGTGTTATTGGCCCTCCTCATGCTGTTTATAAATATATATCTTGCTATCTGGGACTATTTACTCGTCGGTTTTTGGGCTACAAGGTTTATGTTTAAGACATGAAAGTTATATGTGTATAACAACTCACTGTGTGTCTGTAAATTTCCTTTTTTCTTATAAGTATCCTTTGGATTGTTCTTGGATGAGTATATGATTATTTAAGAATGCCTTGCTCGAATCATGACCTGCAGTTTTTCTGCTTTAAATTTTTTGTATCTTTCTCTTAACATTTTCCCCCACAGACAGTGCTCTCAGCCCAGCCATGCACACTGTGTGATGTTACTAGTCTTCTGATGGCCAAAAACCGGGTCACTAATTAGGATCCAAAAATATAAAATGTGCGCCCTGATGAAGGAAGTTTTAATGTGTGTTGTCTAGCTTGCAAAACACGCGTCAGCGCTTTTCTTGTTCTCTTTTGTCTTTTTGTTAAACAATACCCTTACTGTATTTGATGTCTTTTTGTAATGTTGGTTGTTTTCATACATTTTTTGTGATTTATTATTTTTTCTTGATTAATTGTTGATTCACTTTTAGGTATGTTTTTTATGGTGGTTGCTGTTGACAGAGTGTGTATATTTTTTATATGTGATCTATGGGATAGGGTTTTTTGGGGGTTGGGCTTGTGCATTTTATGTGTCGTGTAATATTTCTGATGTATTTCTGATGTATCTCTATGGATTGAAATTTGATATATGCTTTTTCTACTAAAAAATGATAAAATATCCAATATGTGAAAAATAAATACATTTTCTACTAAACTGTTCTGTGGGTGGATGTTCTCAATATTTTGGCGCTATTGCCCTATTTGTTGAAGTATAGCCGAGAACCTCCTTTGATGTTCTTTAAGTCTACTTTTTTTTCCTGCTTGGATGCTCCCTAAGAATTGGTTTCTCAGGGTCCCTCTTGTGTTTATTTAGTTATTTTGTTATTGGTACTTACCCTATCTTCACAGTGCAGGAAATGCCCACAGCCTATCGTTGGTGAAGACACTGGCCTTTATAATACAGGACATGTCCACATGATATCATTGGTGCATATTGTGGGCTTCCTGTGCAGTAAATGCCTACAGCATGTCATCATTGCTTATCCCAGCATACCATTGGGGAGTACCCCAGTCAACAGAGTGTAGGAAATACCGACAGCATACCATTGGTGAGTGTCCTAGTCTTCACAGTGCAGGAAGGCCCCACAAGATATGACTGGTGCGTGCCCCAGGCTTCACAGTGTAGGAAGTACCCACAGAGTATTATTGGTGTGTACACTAGTCTTCACAGTGCAGGAAG
Source organism: Lissotriton helveticus (assembly GCF_964261635.1). Lineage (NCBI taxonomy): Eukaryota > Metazoa > Chordata > Amphibia > Caudata > Salamandridae > Lissotriton > Lissotriton helveticus. Next base: position 1,225,030,333 of record NC_136070.1, on the reverse strand, counting down.
TACCCATATTGTATCATTGGTGAGTACCCCAGTCTTCACAGTGCATGAAGTACCCACATTATATCATTGGTGAGTACCCCAGTCTTCACAGTGCAGGAAGTATCCACAGAGTATTATTGGTGTGTACACTAGTCTTCACAGTGCAGGAAGTACCCACAGAGTATTATTGGTGTGTACACTAGTCTTCACAGTGCAGGAAGTACCCATAGAGTATTATGGGTGTGTACACTAGTCCTCACAGTGCAGGAAGTACCCACAGAGTATTATTGGTGTGTACACTAGTCTTCACAGTGCAGGAAGTACCCATATTGTATCATTGGTGAGTACCCCAGTCTTCACAGTGCATGAAGTACCCACATTATATCATTGGTGAGTACCCCAGTCTTCACAGTGCAGGAAGTACCCACAGAGTATTATTGGTGTGTACACTAGTCTTCACAGTGCAGGAAGTACCCACAGAGTATTATTGGTGTGTACACTAGTCATCACAGTGCAGGAAGTACCCACAGAGTATTATTGGTGTGTACACTAGTCTTCACAGTGCAGGAAGTACCCACAGAGTATTATTGGTGTGTACACTGATCTTCACAGTGCAGGAAGTACCCACAGAGTATTATTGGTGTGTACACTAGTCATCACAGTGCAGGAAGTACCAACAGAGTATTATTGGTGTGTACCCCAGTCTTCACAGTGCATGAAGTACCCACATTATATCATTGGTGAGTACCCCAGTCTTCACAGTGCAGGAAGTACCCACAGAGTATTATTGGTGTGTACACTAGTCTTCTCAGTGCAGGAAGTACCCACAGAGTATTATTGGTGTGTACACTAGTCTTCACAGTTCAGGAAGTACCCACAGAGTATTATTGGTGTGTACACTAGTCTTCGCAGTGCAGGAAGTATCCACATTATATCATTTATGAGTACCCCAGTCTTCGCAGTGCAGGAAGTATCCAGAGAGTATTATTGGTGTGTACACTAGTCTTCACAGTGCAGTAAGTACCCACATTATATCATTGGTGAGTACCCCAGTCTTCACAGTGCATGAAGTACCCACATTATATCATTGGTGAGTACCTCAGTCTTCACAGTGCAGGAAATAGCCACAGTGTATTATTGGTGTGTACACTAGTCTTCACAATGCAGGAAGTACCCACAGAGTATTATTGGTGTGTACACTGGTCTTCACAGTGCAGGAATTACCCACAGAGTATTATTGGTGTGTGTACTAGTCTTCACAGTGCAGTAAGTACCCACATTATATAATTGGTGAGTACCCCAGTCTTCACAGTGCAGGAAGTGCTAACAGAGTATTATTGGTGTGTACACTAGTCTTCGCAGTGCAGGAAGTATCCACATTATATCATTGGTGAGTACCCCAGTCTTCACAGTGCAGGAAGTACCCACATTATATCATTGGTGAGTACCCCAGTCTTCACAGTGCAGGAAGTACCCAGAGAGTATTATTGGCGTGCACACTAGTCTTCACAGTGCAGGAAGTACCCACATTATATCATTGGTGAGTACCTCAGTCTTCACAGTGCAGGAAATAGCCACAGTGTATTATTGGTGTGTACACTAGTCTTCACAGTGCAGGAAGTACCCACAGAGTATTATTGGTGTGTACACTGGTCTTCACAGTGCAGGAAGTACCCACAGAGTATTATTGGTGTGAATACTAGTCTTCACAGTGCAGGAAGTGCCAACAGAGTATTATTGTTGTGTACACTAGTCTTCACAGTGCAGGAAGTACCCACATCATATCATTGGTGAGTATCCAAGTCTTCACAGTGCAGGAAGAACCCATAACATACCATCAGTGAGTATACTACCCTTCACAGTGCAGGAAGTACCCACAGCATTTTATTGGTGAGTACCCTTCACATTACAGGATGTACACACAGAGTATCATTGGTGCATATCCTAGTCTTCACCTAGCGTATCCCAGGTTTCATGGGGCAGGAAGTAACTGCAGGCTATGACTAGTGTGTAGCAAAGTCTTACCAGTGCAAGAAATGTTCATAAATTATCATCTATGCATATCCTAATCTTCACCGTGTAGGAAATGCCCAAGCTGTAGTCATGGTACCCATCGACTTGACTGGCCATGGAAGACCCTACTTATAGGATTCGTAACTTTCGCTTACCAGTGAAGTAAAGGCTGACAGATTAGGATTGGTGGCTGTCCTATTTACATTGGAAGAAATGTGAATGGTTTAGAATCTTCATAAGTGCAGAAAGATGCTCTGGGTAAAGATATGTGCCTCCATGAACAACACTACAACAAATACCCACAGGTTAGGATGTAGGCCTGTCCTAGCCTGCACACTACTGGGAAAACCCACAGTTCAATATTCATGCCTGTCCTAACCTTGACACTGAAGGATATACCAAACAGATTGTTCATGCCTGTTCTAACCTTCACGCAGTAGCAGGGATTCCGTTCTCCTACAGAACTGTGCATAGAGATTTGGAACCTCAGTGAATTAGGGTGACCCAAAACTCACCTCAGTACCCAAAATCCCCTTACCGAGCTAGCTACAGTGTCTCATTGGTCATAACAAACTCCCAATGTTTAGACAAACCAGAACATGCACTTAGAATACCTCAGGTATCGTGGAACACATGAACATTCTTTCGTTATACAATCATTTCAAACCAGAACGTGGAGTAAAAGAGGACACGTGCATATTTGAAATATTTATTTACTAATGCAGGGTTCTCAAACGCAGTATCCTATATAATACAAGCAAACATATTATAAGAAACAAAGTTATCAGCATAGTTACTAATCCATAGAAAGTAAATGGTGACAGCATGCTAAAATGCTGTAATGAATAGGAGTTAACAACACCTAATTCTCACCCTCCCTATCTAGTATATTATATTATACCTAAGAACGTCTCTTTGGGTTTTAGCAGGGCGGGCCCATACCTCCAGATCTCAGTGGCAGAGGATCACATCATCTTCCACCAGCTCTCTGCATGCGAAGCACCATCAAGTGTCTAACGTGTGCTCTCAGCAAAGCAATATAAAATGCGCGTAAAGCCAGATTTTGGCAGCAGCTGCATTTATGTTATGTCTAGGAAGGTGCGAAGATCAGACCTCACAACAACACTGTGTCGAGTTATCCTTGAAGGCTTCAGCACTCACTGTGCAGACATATTTTAACAAGCGAAGCTGATATCAGAGCAATAACATATTATTCTCATGTAAATCACAACGCTCTTCTAGGTTGAAAGCTAAAACAACAATTATGTGTCGTGTGCAGAAGCAGCAAAAGGAAAAATGGCGTTTAAACATTTAATAAGCTCATGCTAACTTAACACGGTATATAGGTAAGCAGTAACTATATGACATCCCCCCATGATCAGAGCACGGATAAGATAAGATAAGACAAGGCAAGGGGCCCATCATGAAAGCAGAGTTCAAGAACGATGAGCCAGGTCAAATTTCAAAATTGGGTGAAAAAACCCTTTCATAAGTCAATTTAAAAAATCCCAACTTGCCAATCCATTGTTCACTTTTACTCAAGTCAATAGGTCTGGGATGTGAAAAATTTACGCATAATTTTCAACAAAATTATTTTTTTGTAATTAAGAACTGGTTATTATCAAAAGCTTCGAAAGCCTTTAGGACAGGACTGAATATGCAAAATATGCAGCAACAGCCTCCAGCATGAAGTTACTGTCATCATCCGAAAACAGTTCAGCCATCCAATTCAATAGCGGGAAAGAACATACGTGCTCCTCCAGCACCGGAGCCTCTAGCATCATCAGAGGACAACTCGGCTGGTTTTCAATATAGCTCTGTGCCAAGAAATCTTGCGCTGCTGCGAGTATGTTCCAATGACCCATTAGTCCATGCATCGCTGCCAAGGCCATAATCCTTTTGCCAGAACAAGCCAACTCGTGAGTAACTATGGGACTCATCAGATGATTAAAATCGACGTCAGGAGACACCGTCTTGCAGAGACACAAATCAAGGGCCCAGTCGAAATCGCAGCTCAGGCAATGAAACACAGGCTGGACACATGTGATATAGGAAAATCGAAATGATAATCCATATGCCGCGCTTAAGGTCGCAAGCGGCAGCGTGCCATAGTATTCAAGCATCCTGTTGCGAAACAGTGCCAGGTGGGGCTGTGCGGCGTGTAACACAGGATGGGCATCCATTTTTAATAAAACAAAATATCACCAGAACGCCTGCAGCCAGCGCCAGCAAAACAGGAAAACCACCAAATAGGCTCGAAAATATAGAATGAAAGAAAGCAGGAATGACTCCAAATATCTTTTCGAAGGAAGTCACGAGACCACTGCTAACTATTTTAAAAAAGTGTGCGAGGCCAGAAGTGGAGGAGGCATTAAAGATTGAATGAACCAGCTCGCTGAAATGCAATGGCAAGTCAGTATTCAATAGCGCCTGCACCTCTGTGCGGGTGTTGGCGACGTGAAGGACAAATGTTTCACGAGCTGAACTCAGGGCCACTTCTTTTTGAGACAAAAGGGCTCTTATTCTACTCATACCATTGAACTCTGCCGTCAAGGTTGGGATTCGCGGCCAGATGGAAACATCTGAATTCCCATGTGTAGGAGGATACAGAACGTTTTTGCAACACACAACACGTTCCGATACTGTAACCACATAAGCGATACCACTAATTAACCCACAACAGTCTTCGTTATTCAAAAGTAAATAACTGCCATTTGCCAGTAATGTGAAAGTGGGGATGATTGAGGGAACCGGAGTACCTTTCAAAACACAGGCTAAATTCGGCCGGTCCTGATTACAAGAACCGTGCAATTGAATGTGTCTACATATTAACGAGTGATCTGGTGTTTCCGTGCACTCTTCTCCTTTAAGATAAACCTCATTCCAGTCTCTCAGGCATCTGTAAGTGACCCGAAGCGACCACGCCTCATGGAGAAACGAAGTACCCAGCGGTTCATATCGGCCTATCACAATATATCGCATACAATTTGTACAAAGCAAAGTGATTAACCAGTGGATAAGCCACGTTGCAGCAGTGGCCTCTGCCACGGAGAACGGTAAGGATTCCAATCGTTCAATGTGTAACATGGAAAAAGATGCATCTCGCATCGAAAGCAAGCGCTGTTTGTCAGTCAAATTAAAAGGTGCAAAGAGAGAGGACACGTTCATGTAATTCCATGGCACCTTACCAGCCTTAAGCGTCTGCAGGGTCCACACAAATTGCATAATGGATCGCAATTGATTTTGACCAGGGTATAACACAGACACTTCATCTTGCACAATATCAACAACAGAAGACACAATATTATTTAACGCGTAAATGCGGGAAGAAATCATGTTAATACTATTATCTACCACTGCAAGCACTTTTTCTAAATTAGCCTGATCAATAGCTCTAAGGCGTGTAGCAGCCTCAATTTATGATGTCTTCCAGATTTCAATGTAAATCGCATATATCCATCTTTTAGATCTACCACTAGCCGGGCCTTTTATGAAATCGTTTAAATCTACCTCATCAGTCAATTTAGATAGATGCAGTTTAACCGCAGCCAAGGTAGAATGTTTCAGCCAATTCTGACATAATTTGCCTACTGAATAAGCGGTGACAGAATGGTCAGTATCAAAACGGGGATCAGGCCTGACTTGTGTAAATCCTTCAGCTAAACCCAGAAATCGACGTTGGCATGAATCAGAACTTCTGTGCCACATCAGCCAACCTCTCGGATCCAAACTGGATAGGTTAAAGGACGCATTTTGCAATAGAGCTTGTAATTCCCTAATGGAAAACTGTGTAATATTACTCCAACCAGAATATTCCTCCAAATCAGGGACGGTAGGTGTATTTAATTTTTTAGAAGTAGCCAATCCAAAGCATGTTGTTTGCGAAATGCTAGAATTCAAAAACAACATATGATTCGGGATGAGACATGCTCGGTGCAAAGCCTCAGTGCCTTGCACCTGCCAACTTTTAGAACCCCAAACGGATTTTAGGTCAATGGTTTTCTTTCATAACTCGTAGCCTTCTTCAGCCAACTTGTCTAGAAAGGACTTCGAATACAACAATTTAGTATCGGTAAGTCTAACCTTGGACATGGACTTCTGTGTAATTTTAAAATAAAAAGACTCGGGATTGGACTGACTAAAGTCGGTAAAATAAGTGTACTTTTTCAAAAAGGTACTCGAACTGCCTTGTAAAGGAGCTGGGCAATGATCCCACTGTGTGTAATTTACAGTACCCCTTCTGGAACTTGTTTTATGCAGATAATGGTTGCCAAAATGTTGGAAGCAAAATAATTCACCATAATTAGCAGAATCTAAGTATAAATCTTCAGCATCAAAAGCAGCATAATATTCTAAATCAGAAAACAATGCTTCTACGGCCTGAATATCCCAATCATCAGAACGTATGTTTTGTTTCACCACATCTCCCATGTTTACCCTGAGCACATTAGGGACATTAACAACCTCAGTAGGGCCATGGATTTGAAATTTAACTGCATCCCACACAATCCCATCAAGAACAGGCCAAGCAGTGATGTTAACAAAAGTCAAGTCTCTCTTCAGTCTGTGTGCTGAATGCGACGAGGAAAGGGGGGCCAACATTCCATTAAGATGACGAATGCATGTTCTCTCCTCGACATAGTGTCCATTGACAATTCGAAAAAACTAAAACACAAAACCAATTGACATAAAAAGGTAAATTGGAAAAAGTACCAGCCAAATATATGTTGAAGGGGGGATCAAAAAATGTTTCTTAAACAAACTGGCATAAATTGCAAAACGTGAGTGCTTTTTTGAATTATGTGAAACAGTGTCAAAAGAAAATCTTGATTCTGTGACCAAACGTGTCTGCAAATCAGGCATAGATCAGTCAGTTGGGTAAGTGTAATCAAGTTCATCAACAGTATCACCAGGTAAAGTACTTAATAAAGGACTGGAAACAGGAGGCATCTCGAGGGCCACTTCTGGCTCAGCATTAGAAATAGTGACCAAAACAAAATTTCTCACAATCGAAGGACAGGAGACCGCCGGTGTCATACTAAGAAGAATCGGCCACTCTGTGTATCTTGACATTGTCAATTGAGATAAACCTGTTTTCCTTACGACCTGGAAGCGGTGGTAAAAGACTGTTCTTGTGCCCTTCACTCCAAGCACGGGAACCGGAGCTCGATAGGAAGGACCAAACTTCTCTCGAACCAGTTCTCCAACTTGGGGTAGCCAGCCAACTACCGGGATCTGCAACTCAGCATCCGATGTGGAGGGCAAATGTTCCTTTGCAAGACTGTTTTTGGTCTTTTGTAGTTCCTGTAACACATTGCAATGTTCATCTACGTCATAGGTTGTGGCTTAGGCCACGCAGTCTAGACCGTCAAGGTCCGGGACATACATCTTGATACCAAAGAGCATTTCGTATGGGGACTGCCCACCCAGAGACCTTCTAGGGAGATTATTAAGAGCACGCTGCACGCCACTGAGATGGGCCAACCAGTTTCTGCCAGTGCCCATAACTCGAGCTGTCAATAATTGCTTTAAGTCACGGTACATTCGTTCCACTACACTATTACCCTCAGGTCTGTAGGGAGACGAAAACTTGACTTGGACCCCCATCGAAGTCATGGCATCCTTATACGCCTTAGAGGCGAAAGCCGGACCCTGATACGAATGGAAGGTACCACAGGCAAAAATCCCTACAAAGACACGCAAATCTCTTATGACAGTCAGTGAATCAGCGCTGCAATGGGGCCATACCCACACAAAGCGTGTGCATGAATCAACTTCTACTAAGATGAACTTACAAGCAGTATCAGAGGAAAACGGACCGCAGTGATCTAAATAAACGCATCCTAGTGGCTTATTAGATATGTACAACTGTGTCTGTGGCGGACGCGCAGCAGTCGAAGGTTTAATCTGCTGGCAAATGTCACATTGAAGGACATAGTCGCGCGTCTGTTTGTACAGTCCCCGGCACCAGAAACGTTGTTGTAATTGAGCTACAGTGGCTGAGACGCACGCATGCGCAGACGCCACACCTTCATGCGCCGCTGTAATCAAGGTAGCCCTGCGATCCGAGTTGGGAATCAACCGTTCTCCAACTTCAGGAATTTTCACATAAGGAACCTTATCGGGACTTAAGTGGTATGTGTACTTCGAAGGGAACCCCGTAGGATGTTTACCTCCCTTCTCAGTGGCAGCAACCGCCGCCAAGATGTCATCATCAATCTTACTTTTGGACCGTGTAACCGCTGCAACTAAATAAGTAGATACCGCTGACTTCGCTGCCTCATCAGCAAGCGAGTTACCCACAGCGTGGACTCCAACACGCTGATGGCCGAGAGTATGAATCACAAACACGATTGGCAACTGCTCTTTGAGCTCAGCCACTCGAACCCAGATGATTTTATGTTTTATTGTGCTACCCTTTGAATCACTAAAGTCATTTTGAATCCAAAAGAACAAGTTTTCATTGTAAGACTTGGCACAGTAATAGGAATCACTCACAATAGGAGTCGTCACACTAGGATCTGCGTACTCTAACGCAAGCAGCAGAGCACGAAGCTCCGCCAATTGTGTGGTGCAGTCCCCTAGAGTCTGCGTGTGCACAACTCTGGACTTGAACTCATCGTTCACCATGGCACCGACCACAATGGCGCATGCGGAAACGTAGGCGTGTTTAGAGCCATGCGCAACCTGCACCGAACCATCAGTGTAAATGATGCAATGGAAATCCTCCAGAGGTCGCATTGCTAAAGGAGCCGGATGAACGAATTCATACTGTAAGTACTCCTGCAACCTTAGGGAGGCGTCAAACACAAATTTGACATCCGAGGACGTCAGTGAAGCCGCCCATTGAATCCACCGAGGGTGCAAAGCTGTAGAATTCGGTACACTGGCTTTTGTAACTGCCTCCAAATGAGGACAGGGGGTAACAACCAACATGCGTTTTCCCTGTGACAGAGCACGTTCTTTAAGAATCGCCATCTGTACAGCTGTTAAAACTTTCTCCACAGTGGAAAACCGCATTTCAGCCGAAGTGTACAAGTGTGACTTGTAAGCAATAGGTACTGTGTCTCCTTCATTAAAAGTAAGGTACGTGAAACCCACCGTCCCAGGGATGATTCTTATCACCAGGTTGGTGTGGTTATCACGAGTGAGTAAGAATTTAGAAGCGAGCAGATCAGCCTGCAAAGATTGCAAAATAGCAGAGTGCTCAGGCAGCCAGCATGATTTGGAAAAAGTTGGTTGTATCAAAGCATACAACTGCTTGATACGCTGGGCATATTCCGGAATGTATGTCCTTCCAAAATTTAAGAAACCCAGTAAAGACTGTAATTTTTTCAGCGTTGTCGGAGCGCGCAGTTGTGCGCATTTCTCCAGAAAGTGAGGAGCCAAACCTCTACCTTCATTGTTGAGCTCATAGCCCAAGAACAACACTGTGTACTCTGCAATGTGCGATTTTGCAAAGTTGAATTTGTAACCCATGTCTGCAAAGTAATAAATTAAGCTGTTTACTCGACACAGATGCTCCCAAAGTTCGTCGTCTGTGAGATAAATGTCATCCACATATGAGCATGCATCCGGATCGATTCTCTCCAAAAGAGAGACTATGCGGGCAGTAAAAATCCCCGGACTATTCTTATAGCCCATAGGCAAACGCCAAAATTGTTTTTTGAACACCGCCGCAAGTAAAGGAGGTCCATTTGGAACTTAGACCATCCAATTTATGGGCATAAAAACCGTTGGATATGTCAAGCGTGGTCTTAAAACGCTTACGCACAAGACCATCCACTAAGGCAGAGCCGTGTGTATTCTGTACTGCACAGGTCGGCAATGCGAGTTTAAATGCCGGTAATCCAATACCAAACAATATGAACCGTCGGGCTTGGTCACAGTAAAAAGAGGGTTATTCATCGGTGACACACATGTTTCAATCACTCCTTGATATTCCAATTGTTCAAGGATCGCTGCGACGGAAGCTTTGGTTTCACGCCGAATGGGATATTGAGGCTGAGGCTGTGGCTGAGACCATAAAGGAATCTCATGGTATGGGGATAATTTATCCTAACCACAATGTGTACGGTACAGAGCCGGCGCTAGAGCCTCAGCCCACTCTTCTTCAAAATTCAGCGCATGCTCCTTCGAGACTGTGTGCGCGAAACTGGGGAGGATCACCTCCTCCCCTCGTGGAGCTGCGAGAACAAAAGGTGGGGGCCAGTCAGCCTCCGAAAGCAAAATGTCATACGTAGACAAAAGATTTTCCCAAAATACCCCTTTTATGGTACGTTGTATGTCACCCTCGATTAACAGGACAATTTCATAAAGTCTATCAGGGGGAGCAACTCTTATATCAGCTGTTTCTATCACAACATAAATGTCAGTCGCTGTCACCTTCAGTAGTGGAGGCAGGGCCTCTCTCACAATGGTAATCTCCGCCGCGCTGTCCTTCAAGGTCAGAGCCCATGTCAGATTCCGAAGCCACGTTCTCACTATCTGTGGCATATCTGTGCGCTGTTAAAGCGGCGACTTTCTTCTTGGCAAACTGTGGTCTCTTCGGCGTTGAGCCGTCCTGCTTTCCTGCACCGTCTTTCGGGCGGGGCTGGTCACGTCCTTGCTGACCACCCCGACCCCTTCCACCTCCTCCACCACCGGTTGCCGAGGCCGATGAGTCCTGAAAGGAATGAGGTGAGCGTTGATCAGAAACCTGAAATCGATCAGGTGATTTAATCTTCGTGCGATCGCGCAAGTCATAAACACGTTCTGGTTGCGCAGGCAATGGAGACGCAGGACGAGACTCCTGAGTCTGTTGTTGTTGCTGTTGCTTTCCCTGTTTTTGTTTTTTAGGCCAATTTTGTTTTTTGGACTTGGGCTGAACATCTGTTTCAGACCTCTGCCCTTGGGGTTGCGTTTTCTCTTTAACAGAAAAAGGTTTGAGACCCCTACTATTGAGACCCACGGTTTTATAAGCCGCCACAATAATCCTCGCTAACTGTCCGGGTTTCTCGGCATCGGGAAGCGCCGCCAAAGCATTAGCTACCTGAAAGTTCACTGCATCCCCCTTGACATTAGCAAGAATGAGATCGCAAACCACATCAAAGGTGCCACACAGGCGCATACCCAATTCAACCGCAGCCTCCGGTCCGTGATCATCTTGAACACGCTTAAGGACCGTAGGCAGGACAGCCATAGACGGAGTGCCGTAACACCTCGCATAGACCGCCGCAAATGTTCTACCCCAGGTCTCACAGTCACCGATTTCAGGGGCCAAGTCTTTTGGCAAACTAAGTGTCAGAATCCTGTGTTTTTCACCAGGAGTCGAGTTAGGAAATGCAGCTTCCAGCTGGTCAAATTTCTCGGCAAGCCAGAAAGGAAAATCATCCTTTTCTGGGGACGCCTGCCCATCACAGCATTGACCATCACGGGACTGAGCTTCAAACCGCCCTGTCCGGCCGGAAGCGCCGCACCCCCCGTGGGCCCACCCGGAAGATTACCGGCTATGTATTGCACTAAAGCTCGAATCACGGCAATAGAGACTACATGTAGTCTACAAACTTCAGCAAGGGTACAATTGCCGTGTAGAGGATGAGGAGTAAATCCAGCCAAAACAGGCCAATTTGCGCCTGGAATGGACAAAGGACCTAACCCCGGAGCGGTCAAAGAATGGGGTAGGGCGCCACCAAACGCGATGCTGCCAAGTATCAATAGGTACTTCCTGTGCCCTGTACGGAGTATATTCATTCGGTACAGGAGAGGGAGTGCAAGTGTGGAACACACCAGAATTAGCGTCCACAGCCGGAAATGTCACCCACGAATAAAAGAGTTCGTACGGGTAAGCTGCCTCCGCACTCACCACCATTATCACAGCCAAACCTTCCACGGGTACATTGTATGTCAGCAAATGATTGCGCACCGCAATGCGACTATGCTGCGGAATGTCCACAGGATTGGCCATGACAGCACAGAAACATAGTAAGACAAAGTAAACTTTGTAGCACAACTGGGTAGTAATTCAAGGAAACCGTTTCAGAAAGAATCAAGCTTGAAAAGACCTATTTCAAAAATAGGTAGGTTTTTTCCGACACCACCGTTTTCCGGAAACGACAGGGAAGGGGTTAAGGATTGAATGATATACTACTCGAGTGTCATGATATAAGACCACCAACATTGGGCGCCATGTAGCAGGGATTCCGTTCTCCTACAGAACTGTGCATAGAGATTTGGAACCTCAGTGAATTAGGGTGACCCAAAACTCACCTCGGTACCCAAAATCCACTTACCGAGCTAGCTACAGTGTCTCATTGGTCATAACAAACTCCCAATGTTTAGACAAACCAGAACATGAACTTAGAATACCTCAGGTATCGTGGAACACATGAACACTCTTTCGTTATACAATCATTTCAAACCAGAACGTGGAGTGAAAGAGGACACGTGCATATTTGAAATATTTATTTACTAATGCAGGGTTCTCAAACGCAGTATCTTATATAAAACAAGCAAACATATTATAAGAAACAAAGTTATCAGCATAGTTACTAGTCCATAGAAAGTAAAAGGTGACAGCATGCTAAAATGCTGTAATGAATAGGAGTTAACAACACCTAATTCTCACCCTCCCTATCTAGTATATTATATTATATCTAAGAAGGTCTCTTTGGGTTTTAGCAGGGCGGGCCCATACCTCAAGATCTCAGTGGCAGCGGATCACATCATCTTCCACCAGCTCTCTGCATGCGAAGTACCATCAAGTGTCTAACGTGTGCTCTCAGCAAAGCAATATAAAACGCGCGTAAAGCCAGATTTTGGCAGCAGCTGCATTTATGTTATGTCTAGGAAGGTGCGAAGATCAGACCTCACAACAACACTGTGTCGAGTTATCCTTGAAGGCTTCAGCACTCACTATGCAGACATATTTTAACAAGCGAAGCTGATATCAGAGCAATAACATATTATTCTCATGTAAATCACAACGCTCTTCTAGGTTGAAAGCTAAAACAACAATTGTGTGTCGTGTGCAGAAGCAGCAAAAGGAAAAATGGCGTTTAAACATTTAATAAGCTCATGCTAACTTAACACGGTATATAGGTAAGCAGTCACTATATGACAACGCTGCAGAAAGTGCTCACAGTTAAGAATTTCTGCCTGTCCTAGCCTTCACAATGCTGAAGTGCTCAGAATTAAGGATTCATGCCTGAGCTAACCTTCACCATGCTGGAAGTGCTCACAGTTAAGGATTAATATGCCTGCCATAACTTTCACAATTCAGGAAGTACACACAGTTAAGGACTCATGCCTGCCCTAAACTTCATACTGCAAGAAGGGCTCACAGTTCAGGCGTCATATGCCTGCCCTAATATTCACAATGCAGAGTGTGCTCACAGTTAAGGATCAGTGCTGGCCCTAACCTTCACACTGAATGACATACCAAACAGATATGGACTCATGCCTGCCATAATCTTCATTCTACAGGAAATGGCGCCAGTTTAGTTTTGCTGCCTGCCCTCATTCTTACACTGCAGGACGTCCCCACCAATTAGTACTGGATCTCGCACTAAGTCCATTATGCCACGTGTCCACAGGTTATTTGCCCTGTTGAATTAACAGTAAATGCTTACAGAGTATTATTGCCATCTGCCCATTTCACAAGGCTAGGAATGCCCCCCAATGTAAGAGGAGAACATTGCAGGAAGTTCCCATATGCATGGTTATTAACTGCCAACCTTACAGCGCAAGGTATATTAGCCATATATACCTTCCCCTTCACATTGCATGATGTCCCTGTGGTAACTAACAACTTCACAGCGCAGGGAACTCCTACAATGAACAACCGGCATCCTCCAACTTTACAGAAAAGGGAATGTCCACAGTGAATGCTTGGAACCTGCTCACTGACCAGTGAGTGTATGCCTGCAAGGTAAGGTTGGTATCTGTCTACTTTAAAGTTGGGTGGAGGTGGACGGAGGGTGGAGCTCACGGAGTTTCACTCCACGGAATTCTGTGGAGTTACAGAAAATCTCTGCAAGATTCTGTGAACGGCAGAAAACATGCAGCTTGCCCTGCAATTTTGTGCTGGTAGCTAAAAATCAGCACAAACGGCACAATGTGTTGTGCAAGAGTGCACAGGCGTTCAAGTTGATTTTGCTGCAGCTTGAGTAAATCTACTCGAATGCCAGCCCTCTCTGACAGCGACTTCTCGAGTCTCAATGGTGGCCGGATATCACACCAAGGGCCGGCGATTCTCGCTCACACTAGTGGGTTGTGGAGCCTCGTGTTTTTCCTGAAAAGCAAAAATGGCAGAACATAACCATGACTATTGGTTGATTTTGCATGATTTAACATTAATTAAATTGTTAAACATGAATATTGTTTCATTTGTTGTAGCGTGTTGGAGTCCTAGCTGCCAGAGTGTGGCTAGGCCACTTTCATTATTCCTTTCATAGTGCAGGACATGCACTATAAAAGGAAAGGAACCTTCAAGAAAAGCCCACAGATACCACCCACTTCACAGTGCAGGAAATGCTGAAGATGAATACCTCATGACACAATGCTGGATATGCACACAATGATTGAATGGCATCTGCCCTTTATCATTGCAGGAACTGCCCACAATTTTATTTATTTTTATTTATTTTGACAGTGTTGTATAGCGCGAACAAGACCCTTGCGGGTATCAGAGGCACATAAAGGTGATTTGACAAATACATAGGCATACGATGACCTAAGCAAATACATTCCTGGTAAAAGTTATCGACTAGCACTTATCAGTAGGCATTTATAACAAAGTTCAGGTGACTCTAGCTAAGAGGATCACTTTCACTTCTTTTTTGAAGAAAGCAGCGGATGGATTCAGTCTTGTTTCTGTGGGTAAGGCGTTCCAAATCCTTGGGACCATTCCTGAGAAGGTACGGTTGTACGTTTTTTTCTTGCAGAAGCGTGTGGTTTAAGTAGAAGATTATCATAACTCCTAGTTGTTCTGCTATCACCCGTATGTACTAGCTTCTCCGCAAGGTATCTTGGTGTTTTTTGGTGCAGTGCCTTGTGAGTCATACAGGCTATTTTCAAATGTATTCCGACCTCAAAAGGTAACCAGTTGAGGGAACGAAGGTCGGGGGAAATGTGGCAGTTCCTTCTAGAGCCAGTGATCAGTCTGGCAGCGGAAATGCTCACAAAGTATGATGGGTCCATGTCCACAGCACATGGATTGCCCTCAATGTATGGCATGCCTGACCACTGTGCAGTGCAAGGAGTGCCCACATGTGCCGAGCTGGTGCTTGCACAGTGCAGAATCTGGCTACAGTGTAAAATTAGTGCCTAAAAATCTTAACCATTTTACCTTGATAACTTAAAATGAGGAGTTAAATATTTGTAAACTGTTACGTTCAGATCAGCCTCTTTGTCAGAAGTATCAGCTTAAAAATGAAATATGGGAATAGTTTCACTGGTTATATTTAATATTGAATACTAGTTTTGTAATGTAAAAATATTTGTTTTATAAAATGTTTATACTCTATAGTTGTTCCTCTATTTTAAAGAAAAACTTTTATTGTAGGACGATACTTTCAATCAGATTTTTTTATTTTTAGAAGACTTTATACTCAAACGACTTCTGAATAAAGCTAATTTGACAATATTTGTCGTCTGTTTTACTCTTGAAAGAATATAGCAGCCGCCAATTGCGCATATTACATTCGGTTTACACAATGTGTGTGTGTTTTTGTTTTTGTATAGCGCAAAACTATCCAAAACTCCAAATAGGTGCCTCGTGAGTTTCTTTTGTACATAACAAAGCGCCTGAGTTAAAAAGACTCCGAGCCGTGCAATAGCTTTTGCATGTAAAAGTATACAAACAATGTCCAGGGTGACCACGATTTAAAAAGACAACACTTCTTACGTAGAGGAAGTATAAAAAAACGTGCAAGGTAAGAGTCATTCACAATACTATGAAGCGTGCAGCCACAATTGGGAAACAATGTTTACCACGCAACCGACACAACGTGGTACTTTACAACGCGGTACTTTACAACGCGGCCCTTATAACGACTGCGTTGTTACCCTGTGTGTCATTACAATGCGTCGTTTCAATGACTTGCTCTAGGGGGTGTGCAACACCAGGGAATGTGTTGGTTTTTACACACCTTCCCTGTTGTTGCACCAACTGAAGTAGGAATAGTAATTAATACTATTCCTAAGTCCAGCGCGCCCCATAGGGCAAGTCGTTGAAAAGAATTGCTATGTAATGACACGCGTGGTAACAACGCGGTCAATGTAACAACCGCATTGCAACGTGCTATATTTGCCAAAATTGCATGCATGCAGAGAGTATCAAGAAATTATGCATTGGGCTTGCATGCAGGAAGATGTGCCTGGTAATATCCGAGTGCATAGTATGTCACAATTCGTTAAGATGCATAAACAGGAAGAACATAAAAGTTAGGAGCAATCGGACGAGCAATTATAAAACATCTCATTTGTAGAGGATAAACAAGAGTGTCTACTGTGTGGCACCTGAGTGGTCCAGAAAGGCAACAAAGTGAGAAACCGACAATTCTGTATGCCAGAAGGGATTGCTGCAAAGAGAACTATGGCCATCACTATGCCGATTGGGCCAGAGCACATGTGCAGTGAGGGACCAGCAACCCCATATACTTGGAAGGGTCGCCATGGACAGATTGCTGTGTAGAGGGGGCCCTAGACCATGTGCAGTGGAGAGTCAGTGACCCTGTATACCAGGAGGGACCATCATGAAGGAATCTGCAGTGCTGACTGGGTTGGAGTCTGTGTGCCATAGGGAGACAGTGACCCAGTATGCCAGAAGGGGTCACCGGTACCAGCAAAGAGTATGAACTGGTCGGGATCACCACTGGAGGAAGAGGGCACTGTAGGGACCCCTGTGCACCTACACCAAGACAGAGTATCAGCATTATGACATTCACACTACTCCCCCCACCTCCACTCATTGTGGGGCAGACCAAAGAACCTACCCTGCCAAAAAGCACCATGAAGACCTTCCAGTCGCTGCAGCTGCACAACTGCATGTGAGGAACTTGAGGACCGCCGAGCGCAACCCGCCATGGCTGCATGCATTAAAGTCACCTGAACCAACCCCTGCCGCTCCAGCGACCAGTCTCTCCGTTCCTGAAGGTGCAGGTAAGACTGATTTCAGGCTAGCTGGTCCCCAGTGAACCTATTTGCTGAATAGTGCTTTGGTGCTGGAACACTTTTGAATTGAAGATAGTCGTAGTGGACTCTTGAGACTTAGGGGGAGATTCACAAACATTTTGCACTGGGTTAATGCCACAAAATTGACGCTAACCAGCGTAAAATGTTTTTTTGCTATTTTCTTTCTAGAGCAAATTTGTTTTGTGTTGTAGAGCACCCTCATAGTCGCTCAAAGCAGCATGAAGCACTGCTTTGCATTACTTAGCGCCAAGAGGGCGTTACTTGGGTGGGACATGGGCGTTCTCATGCAACCACCCATGCCTTTTAATGCAAAACCATTTTACAAAGATTTGTGGACATGGTTTTGCGCCAAAAGTTACCGCCCCTACAAAGGAGACGCTAACAGGAGAAATGCTTTCATTTCTCTGTGCTTTTCTGACTTTTCATGCATGCTGCACTGTGCAGCATGCATCCAAAGTGGGAAAAACTTTTCATCGTATCTAGGCATGGTAGTTTATACAGGAATGGTACCCTTCCTGTACAAAATCTATGCTAGACTCATGCACACAGCCTAGCACTATGGAGGAAAAGGCTGCAACCCCCACAGTTGGACCCAGAAACCCCTGCTTACACCATGGCCTCTGAACAGGGTTCTGACGCTGTCAAAGCAGGTGTGATACAATGGTCAAATGAGAACATTAACAGAGTGGTCCACATTTACTTAGACTTTGCGATAATGCAAAAGTATTTACTATCCAAAGCAAAAAGTGTTTTGTGTTGGAACGGTGCTCTTTTCTCAGTGTAAACTGCTTTTACCGATTTCTGTAATTTTGCATCAGTTGGGCATTGCTGGGGTACATTAGTGCACACACCCATAGTTTTTGTTGAAAGCCTGATTTACTAATATTACTGGACCTTGCATCAAAAACCTACTTGATGCTGGTGCTTGATGCTGCTTGACCGACATGCCTACTTGATGCTGGTGCTTGATGCTGCTTGACCGACATGCCTACTTGATGCTGCTTGATCGACATGCCTACTTGACGCAGGTGCGTGATGCTGCTTGACCGACAGGCCTACTTGACGCTGGTGCGTGATGCTGCTTGACCTATATGCCTACTTGATGCTGCTTGATCGACATGCCTACTTGACGCTGGTGCTTGATGCTGCTTGACCCACATGCCTACTTGACGCTGGTGCTTGATGCTGCTTGATCCACATGCCTACTTGACGCTGGTGCTTGATGCTGCATGACCAACATGCCTACTTGACGCTAGTGGTTGATGCTGTTTGACCCACATGCCTACTTGACACTGGTGCTTGATGCTGCTTGATCGACATGCCTACTTGACGCTGCATCAGTTGGGCATTGCTGGGGTACATTAGTGCACACACCCATAGTTTTTGTTGAAAGCCTGATTTACTAATATTACTGGACCTTGCATCAAAAACCTACTTGATGCTGGTGCTTGATGCTGCTTGACCGACATGCCTACTTGATGCTGGTGCTTGATGCTGCTTGACCGACATGCCTACTTGATGCTGCTTGACCGACAGGCCTACTTGACGCTGGTGCGTGATGCTGCTTGACCTATATGCCTACTTGATGCTGCTTGATCGACATGCCTACTTGACGCAGGTGCTTGATGCTGCTTGACCGACATGCCTACTTGACGCTGGTGCTTGATGCTGCTTGACCCACATGCCTACTTGACGCTGGTGCTTGATGCTGCTTGACCCACATGCCTACTTGACGCTGGTGCTTGATGCTGCATGACCAACATGCCTACTTGACGCTATTGGTTGATGCTGTTTGACCCACATGCCTACTTGACACTGGTGCTTGATGCTGCTTGATTGACATGCCTACTTGACGCTGCATCAGTTGGGCATTGCTGGGGTATATTAGTGCACACACCCATAGTTTTTGTTGCAAAGCCTGATTTACTAACATTACTGGACCTTACATCAAAAACCTACTTGATGCTGGTGCTTGATGCTGCTTGTCCGACATGCCTACTTGATCCTGGTGCTGCTTGTCCGACATGCCTACTTGATGCTGCTTGACCGACATGCCTACGTGATGCTGGTGCGTGATGCTGCTTGACCGACATGCCTACTTGACGCTGGTGCGTGATGCTGCTTGACCGATATGCCTACTTGACACTGGTGCTTGATCGACATGCCTACTTGACGCTGGTGCGTGATGCTGCTTGATCGACATGCCTACTTGGCGCTGGTGCATGATGCTGCTTGACAGACTGGATTCAAACTTCTACCCTAATGGTACAGTGGCAATTGTTTAAAAAAACACACACACACGTATACTATAGGTACAATTCCTGGAACATGCATAAATACAATACAACTTCAAACTGTATGGTTGGATATATATTTGCCACTGCAACACTGCATCTACTTCAAGCCAATCTCGCACATCACCCTACAGGAATAGTATCCTACAACACCTGGTAGTTAATGCACAGAACAGGGCTTCAAACCATATAGTTGGCTAAGAGTTTGCCACCTTAACAGCACATCAAGAGTAAACTGAACAAAGGCATTGCCCATCAACAATAGTACTCATTAGACACAACCTCTGGCACCATCACTTGCAAAACACTTGCTTCAAGCTTCTCACCAACCTACAAATCATTCAGACTAAAGAAGGTATCATAAAGCTCCCTCAACCATAAAGACTAGGATCAATGATGGGCAAAGATGCCTTAAAACATAATAACCACCCACGCTGAGCAACTAACAACCGTACAACGCACCAGCACACAACAAATGGGAAATGCCCTTCATCACAGATATCCAGAGCACATAGGCTATAAATCCATAACAGACACTAGCCGGGTACTATCCAATATAAGCCATCAGCCAATACTCTTCCCCCCTAACTAACTGGCCAATATAACTGAGCACTAAACAGTCTCAAACACACCCAATGTCACCAGACCATATGCATTCTGGTCAAAGAACCCCAGATTCCGAGATTGCTTCTGGAACATAGAAAAAAGGGTAACAGGTTACACAATTGCACTTAAAATCCATGCACTTCCGATGAGTGACAGCTTTTACCACATTACATTTCCTTACCACTGGGGCATTCCAAGGAACTGGTGGCATCCCTGGAGAAACACCCTATTACAACTGATGCAGAAGCCTGTCCCAAGTATTGCACCAGGGGATGCAGAACACTGACACATTGTGCAGCAATTTCCTGCCTCCGATCAGTTTATTTGTACTTGCTGTCACGGATTGCACTCAAGTCATACTCTGCCAGATTCAATACTCCATAACTGTAGCATAATTAAAAGCATAGGCCCCCACCATCTCACAAGCCACTGTGATGTTCAGAGTACCACCGAGTGTGTTACAACTACCGTTCAACAACAAATGACAACAACATTGTATAGAGATCTGTGCATACTGCAAAGTTTCCAGCTGTTGGTTCTGAAGGCATGGCAGTAGCACAGCTGTCAAAGACAGCAGGTGCAGTGACACTGGATCAGGGGGCCGTGAGACCTCCCTCCACACAATTGTGCCTGTCTTTAACTACCCAGAGGGGCTAATTTCCATTCCTTGCATCAGACCCCACAGTACCCTAGCTCTGCTGCTGATGCTTGTGGAGTAGTATGTCATTGTTTACTATTTTGTGCAGTTATACCTGAAATATGAATGATCTGAATTATTCAGAGAGATATCAGTGAAGAAAAGAGGGTCAGGATTCTATTGACTACCTCAACCCAGGTATAGTGAATACAGCTTATAGCCTTATGTGTAGAGGCATTATTGAGGCGGGCCTTTAGTGTCAGTCACCCCAGATTCTGAACAGGGCTTTGGGGTTACTAGCACTTTGTTACAAGCAGAGCATATTGGTATGATTTTGGATCTAGTCTTCTAAGTAGTCGCAAGCCCCCTGAGGAGGCTTTGAGGACCCGCAGAGGTCTGCGGACCACAGGCGGGGAACCACCATTCTAGATATTTGGCAGAAGAACCTTCTGGGCATATACATATGAGAGCTAGTATTCCGCAACAAGGCTCTCGTCTGCAGACTGAGCCGGTGGAATCTTTTCTGCTTGGGATACTGGTGCCTATAGTGCAAATAGGAGTTGTTCTATGTGTTGTGAGCTTTTTATAGTCTTATTTTGTTGTACGTGTACTCCCACAGTCAGGAGTGTACCAGTAAGCAGACTACTGTGCAGTGGTGCTGTTGGGTTTCGCGTAAGAAGGTATTTTAGGAGTCGCAGTTGACTGTTTATAAGGCTCCTGTTTGTGTGCCTAGACTGAACTGGGCCAGGGACAGACTAATTTGCATACAGCCAGGTTCTGAAACTGGGATGGTGCAATGAGCTAAAAAACGGTGTTGGATCCAGCCCTGATCTCCTGACTGGGTGAGAGTACTCTGCTTAATTCAGAGACTCTGTCCATCACCACCCCTTGTTGTAAATAATAGACTGAAGTTGGCATCACACATTATGCTTAGGTTAAAAGGACAGTTTCCACAGAGAAGCTGGCTATGGATGGGGGCATCCCAAGATATTTCTCATGAGGCAGTGGAGTGGGCATAAGTCCTTAAGTTTGGTGGCCTTTTACATTTTAGGTGTGGTGGACCATTTAGGTCTCAATGGCCAACATTGGATTGGATGCAGATACAAAATGGATCTTCATCCATCTAAGTGTTTCATCAGCTTAGGAGGGAAAAGTGCAAGTGGTGAAAGCAGAGGAAGGTCATGAGAGGCTTTGGCTACATTTTGAATGGTATGGGAGAAATGATGGAGCTAAGAGTTACCACGTGTCAAGGGTTGTTCAGCAAGCCTTACTCCACACTCAAAGTGTCAGAAGAGAAGCACTCTCTTGCTTGGTCTGAGGAGTGGGGCACGTTATGGCTGTAGTTGAGGAGGATATTGTGATCTACTGTGATGAAGGCAGCGGATCGATCAAGGATGATAAGTAGTGCATTGCAGCAGTAAAGACGAAACTACCTGCATTGAGGAAAGACATCAAGCAGAAGAACTGTGCTCATGGGCACCAAGAAGCAGCAAAAACACCCTGTTATTGCAATGCACTTTAGAATAGTGAATGCAATGGCGCAATAAGGGCGGTGGTGAAAGACGGTTTTAGGTCTGTGTTAGCCACAAATATTTAATTGTACTAGATTATATGTATAATATACTTACTCACAGGGGGTTTCAAATTCAACCAACCCTCGGCATCCATTGGTCTTTTGCAGTGTCATTCATATTTTTCTTCTGCCCACTACTGTATAGGACAATGGGTCAGCCCACTTCAGCCATTGGCTAACTTCTTTGTGAGTGAGGACATTCTGCTGTTTGACAAAACACAAAGAAGTTCTCTTCAGTGCCAGATACTATTGCAGCAAAACGTGCTTTTTGAGACTCAAAAGTATATTTTGTTTTAACCATTATTTAAGATTGGTGAGGGCCCCACAACTTCTCCAGGAATAAAGTTTTCCAAAACCATGACAAAACAACCATTAAATAAACAAATAGGCTGGCGGCCAACTCTAGACCGTTTGGCTTTGTCAATTCACACAGTTGTTCACCTAAATACCTGGGACTTCTTTTCAGCCCCAATGAAAGATTTGTAGCCCAAATGGAAGAAATCAAGAGGAAAGGTAAAACACTCAGAGCTGGCCTGGGACTTCTCCATGGAAAAATGAGGGAACTTCCTTTAGTCCAATCTTGCAGGTGGCCCAAGCCTAAATCCTGCTGACATTAGCATACGAGAGTGAGGCTCTGAGGGGTAGGGACAGCACAACTTTTGAATTCACAGTTTCCAGAATTTATAAAGCAGTTTTCCATCTCCCGGCGCACTTGATCCAGTTCAAATCAGATTGGGCAGAACGTTGGTTTGAATTAGGTAGAATCTTCTGCCAATGTTTATATTTTTGGACGGCTTTGGTTGGTAGACCCTTAAAATAACCTACTTCGGCACATTTTCATCAAGTTTCACAACTTTTTGTTTTCCAGTAGTTTTCAGTGCAGAACCTTAGGTTTATTAGCATACTCAACTATATTGCCTCACAACATCACCTGACCAATTAAGTTCAAATAAAAAATGGGGCAAAGGTAACTTACATAAACAAGCATTTACAATGCAATGGTCTCGGCTTTGTTAAAGTTAGAGCTATTGGCATTGCAAATGGCATTTTTTTCATTTTTTTTGTTTTCAAAACATAAATGGTATTGTCATTTACAATGGCAATAGGTGAGTAGTAGAGAGTATTAGCGGACACAGAGCCACACACACACATACTGAGCCACACACACACACACACACCGAGCCACACACACACACACACACACACACACACACACACACACACACACACACACACACACACCGAGCCACACACACACACAGCGAGCCACACACACACACATAGTGAGACACAGAGCGAGCCACACACACACACACAGAGCGAGCCACACACACACAGCAAGCCACACATACACACAGCGAGCCACACACACACATAGCCAGCCACACACATAGCCAGCCACACACATAGCCAGCCACACACATAGCCAGCCACACACATAGCCAGCCACACACACACATAGCCAGCCACACACACATAGCCAGCCACACACACACATAGCCAGCCACACACACACACAGCGAGCCACACACACAGCGAGCCACACACACACGCACAGCAAGTCCCACACACAAGTGAGCCACACACACACACAGCGAGCCACACACACACACAGCGAGCCACACACACACACAGCGAGCCACACACACACAGAGACACACACAGCGAGCCACACACACACAGAGACACACACAGCGAGCCACACACACACACAGCGAGCGACACACACACAGTGAGCCACACACACACACACACACAGCGAGCCACACACACACACAGCGAGCCACACACACACAGCGAGCCACACACACAGCGAGCCACACACACACAGCGAGCCACACACACACAGAGCGAGCCACACACACACAGAGCGAGCCACACACACACAGAGCGAGCCACACACACACACACACAGCGAGCCACACACACACACACAGCGAGCCACACACACACACACAGCGAGCCACACACACACACACAGCGAGCCACACACACACACACACACAGCGAGCCACACACACAGCGAGCCACACACACAGCGAGCCACACACAGCGAGCCACACACACAGCGAGCCACACACACAGCGAGCCACACACACAGCGAGCCACACACACACACAGCGAGCCACACACACACACAGCGAGCCACACACACACACAGCGAGCGCCACACACACACAGCGAGCCACACACACACAGCGAGCCACACACACACAGCGAGCCACACACACACACAGCGAGCCACACACACACACAGCGAGCCCCACACACACCCAGTGAGCCACACACACCCAGCAAGCCACACACAACGAGCCACACACAACGAGCCACACACAACGAGCCACACACAACGAGTGTTGGACCCGGCCTCATGGCGTGGTCCTACCCCTCCCGCCTGGCGGGCCCAGGACGATATCCGCCCTCCACCAGACCTCGGGCGGCCCCTTCGGCCCGATCCTGCACGCCCCAACCCCACAGGGCCGGCTACCATCCCGGTCCACCAGCGCAGGCCTGACCCCAGCGTAGGCCCATCACAGCCTCAGCACGAGGCCGTGCCCGACTCCATCTTGGACCCGCCACGTCACAACCACGTGGCCTCGGCCCCAGCCCAGGCCCCAGCGAAGCCCCGACATCGAGGCACCAAGATCCACCCAGGTGGTCGAGTAGCCACTCGACAGATCCCGGAGGAAGGGGAGTTTCGATGGGCCTCCAGCCGTCCCCGGACGCCTGGTATCGATCGCCCTCCGGCCTCCCTGGGCGCTGGCTCCACCCCCCTGCTGAGTGTCTGGACACCATCATCCCGGCCCCTCGGACCCCCAGGCGCGAGGGTCCGGACTTCAAAGACCTCCAGACCTATATCTGGGCCAGCCCTGGATTAAGACTTCAGTTGTATCCTGGACTGGAAGCCCTGCTGACGCTGTCACGGCCGACACCAGACGAACTCATCCGTAACCCGACGATCACCCGAGAGCCTGCTGGCGCTGCCGCGGCCTACCTTGCTGAACCATCCGAGAGCCTGCTGGCGCTGCCGGGGCCTACCTTGCTGAACCTTCCGAGAGCCTGCTGGCGCTGCCGCGGCCTACTTCGCTGAACCACCTTACAAGCCTGCTGGCGCTGCCGCGGCCTACCTTGCTGAACCATCCGAGAGCCTGCTGGCGCTGCCACGGCCTACCTTGCTGAACCTTCCGAGAGCCTGGTGGCGCTGCCGCGGCCTACCTTGCTGAACCTTCCGAGAGCCTGCTGGCGCTGCCGCGGCCTACTTCGCTGAACCACCTTACAAGCCTGCTGGCGCTGCCGCGGCTCGAACCTCGGGGAACCCCCCAGCTCGAGGATTGAGAGCTGTGCGTAGGGTATCCCTTCCTCCGCCCAGAGTAAGACTTTCCCGCTACCTTACCCCCCTTTACGAGACTTTCCAGATCCCTCGATCTGCTTGTACATACTGCCAAGAACCAGCAACCGTTTATTCCCTATAAAAGCTTGAGACCTTAACTTCTTGTGTGGTGTCCATCTGTAGTGTTGTGATTACTCTGCGGTACGATCCTAGGAGAGGACCCTCATTCAGGAGGCCTCTCCGCAAACGCTCGGCTACTCCTCGACGGAGATGTGGCCCTAGGGGTGGTCAGTCAGACATCTTCTGCCTCCCCCGGGGACGCCTTTCTAACATTGGTGGCAAGCGCTGGGATCCGAGCCCACGCAGATCGTACAGAGAGTAATTCGCTCACTACCAAGAAAAAAACCACTGCAACCATGAGCACAGAATTCCAGAAAGAGAAAATGGAAGACTACAGTCACAAGGAGCTAAAGCAATTCTGCAAGGACTTAGGCATCGCTACCACTGGCTTAAGTACTAAAGAAGACTTTAAATCGGCCCTGCAGGCCTGGGTGGACGCCGGCGAGGCGCCACCCCCGAGGGAAGATAACCCGGGCCCGAACGGAGGCACGGAGGCTGCGACGAACCCAGCGGGAGGGAGACCCGCGAACCCAGACACGGGCCTCTCCCACGAAGATGCCAGAGAACGAGAGAAGAACCGGCTCCACGAATTGGAGCTCGTTCGACTCAGACAAGAAGGAGAGATCCAACTGGCAGAAAGGAAGTTAGCCCTCGAGCAGCTACGGCTAGAAGGAGACCTAGAAGAAAAGCGAAGACAAAGAGACCTCGAGGAGAAGAAACTCCTGCTCGAGCACGAGCGCGTCCTCAAAGAAATGGAATTTAAAGCCAAGGCAAACGAGACTGATCGCTCCGGGGGGAAGACCTCACCTCCCCCGGGGGACACCAAGGTGCACATACCTAAGGATGTCGTCAAAGAGTACTATAAGAACGACGACATCCAACAGTGGTTCAAAGCCTACGAGGTCGCCATGACCGCCCATCGAGTACCCCTCAAGGACTGGGGCGCCGGCCTGTGGGGGAAGTTTATCAACGAAGGGAGAGACGCCCTGCTAGAGCTCCCCGACGCCGAGATGACCTCGTACGAGCACATGAAGACCGCCCTCCTCACTCGCTACGGACTCACCCCCGAGATGTACCGGCAGCGATTCCGAGATTGCAAAAAAATCCCCGGTACCACGTGGGTGGAGTACGTGAACTATTACAGCAGAGCCTTCGAGGGGTGGACTCGGGGCTGTCAGGTCACCACCTACCAGCAGTTGGTCGACCTCATTCTGTGGGAACATCTATCCAATAACTGCTTCATCGAACTCCGGCAACACCTCCTCGACAGCAAACTGACTGAGCCATGAAAACTCGCTGTCGAGGCGGATAGATGGGCGAGCACCCGAGTCGCCCGGGGTCCGACGGAAGACTCCGGCCGGGGATCTCCGGGAAACCACCGACCCCAAGGCGGCAGAGTAGGCCAGAGCCGGGGACGAGACGCCCCCCAGGGGTCATCCCCTGCCTCCACGTCGCCACCCTGGGGCCAGAGAGGGGGCCCCCCAGCCAGACCCGGGCCCCGCCCGAATGTTACGTGCCACAAATGCCAGCGACTGGGTCATTACGTGAATGACCCCCTCTGCCAGATGAATCAGCGACCCGGCACCACCGGGCCCCCAGCCCGCCAGATAATGGCCGCGGCCCTGGGTGAAGAAGGTAGTGAGGAAGAGGACAACGGCCCCGAGCAGGCCGGGTGGGAGCCCGCCGCCATGACCTTAGCCTGCCTGGGGACTCACGACCTAATCCCCCGAGGCCCGATCCCCGGCAACACCCAGAAGTACCGCCAGTGGGTCACCATCAATGGTCGCCGTACCGAAGCCCTCCGTGACACTGGAGCCAGTGTAACAGCAGTCCGCTGCCATTTGGTGACCTCCGAACAGATCCTTCCTAACGTCCTGTGCCCAGTCCGGTCCGCAGATAACTCAGAGACTTTGTGCCAGATGGCCCGCATCCCCTTCGAGTGGGGGGGAGTGTCGGGCATGCTAAAAGTGACTGTCCGCGACGATGCCCCCGTGGACTGCCTCCTTGGGAACGACCTGGAAAGTTCTCCCTGGGCAGGCGTCGAAAGAAGAGAGCACCTAGGGATGCTAGGCCTTCCCGAGTGGGTCTGCGCGACCACCCGTTCCATGTCCGCCCGAGCCTCCACCCCAGGGGGGGAAGCTTCGACTGAAGAGCCGGAGTGGCCCGCACCGCCGCCACCCGTCATCCCCGAGGACCCTGGCCTGGAACACGGCTCCCAAGAGCCCGACCAAGAAAATCTCCCCGAACTCCAACACCTCCCCGAACTCGCGCAATGGCGCCAAGAAGGGGGTCCCACTCGCGAACAGTTCCGGCAGGAGCAGAAAACCTGCCCCTCTCTTGAGGGGGTCCGACAGCAAGCCGCTACTCAAGCCGCGGGAGAACCCGCGGGGTCCCACTGGGTCTATTGGGACAACGACCTTCTCTACAGTGAGCAGAAGATTGCCGAACTAGGGGCCAGCCGGGTGCTGGTCGTGCCCCTCCGATTCAGAGACTTCCTCCTAAACTTAGCACATGATGTGCCCCTCGCCGGGCACCTGGGGCAGGACAAAACTTACAGCCGCCTGGTGACCCATTTCTACTGGCCGAAAATGCGGAACGATGTGCATAACCACTGCAGAACCTGCCCGACCTGTCAAGCCAGCGGAAAGAGCGGGGGGAAGGTGAAGGCCCCGCTCCAACCCTTCCCCGTGGTCACCACCCCCTTCGAGCGAGTGGGGATCGACATCGTACGGCCCCTGGATCCTCGCACCTCGCAGGGGCACCGCTTCATCCTCGTCCTGGTGGATCATGCTACCCGCTATCCCGAGGCCATCCCCCTCCGAACCATCACGGCCCCCGTGGTGGGCCGAGCCCTCATGAGCATCTTCTCCCGAGTCGGCTTCCCTCGGGAAGTCGTGAGTGATCGGGGCTCCAACTTTATCTCGAAGCATATGCGGTCCCTCTGGCAGCAGTGCGGGGTCGCCTATAAGTTCACCACTCCGTATCATCCCCAAGGAAATGGACTAGTCGAACGATTCAACAGGACACTGAAGGGGATGATCAAGGGCCTAGAGGAGCCCCTCCGGCGCAAATGGGATGTCCTACTGCCTTGCCTCCTGTTCGCCTACCGAGAGGTACCCCAGAAGTCCCTGGGGTTCAGCCCTTTCGAACTTTTGTACGGGCACCCGGTCCGAGGCCCCCTCAGCCTGGTCAAGGAAGGCTGGGAGACGGCAGTCCGAGATGCCCCACCTGATGACTACCGGTACCTCCTGACCCTACGCAATCAGACTCGGAAGTTTCGGGGACTTGCCGAGGCCAACCTGGAGGCTAGTCAGGAGGAGATGAAACGCTGGTATGACCAGAACGCCTCGTCCATCGAATTCGAGCCGGGCCAGCAGGTCTGGGTCATGTCCCCGGTCGAACCTTGTGCCCTCCAGGACAAGTGGACGGGGCCCTTCAAGGTGGTGGAGCGCAAGAGCCCCGTCACCTACTTAGTGGACATGGAATCCCCCAGGAACCCCCTCCGGGTTCTCCACGCTAACCGACTCAAGCCGCACTTTGCACGCACTGAACTAAGTCTGCTGCTGGCGACCGATGACGGAGCTGAAGACGACTCCGAGCCACTACCGGATCTCCTCAGCACCACCGAGAAAGACGGCTCCTTCGAAGGGGTCCGGCTCTCCTCTACCCTGACCCCAGAGCAGCAACAAGACTGCCGGAAGCTGCTGGGGCACTTTGCGGATCTGTTTTCCCTCACTCCGGGGGTCACCCGGTGGTGTGTCCACGATGTGGACACCGGAGACAGCCCGCCTGTGAAACACCGAGCTTTTCGAGTACCCGACCGGGTTCGGGCCTGCATCCAAACAGAAGTGGCCAAGATGTTAGCTCTGGGGGTAGTCGAACCCTCCAACAGTCCCTGGGCCAGTCCCGTTGTCCTGGTCCCTAAAGCCGCCGCCCCCGGGACAACTCCGGAGCTCCGGTTTTGTGTTGATTACCGGGGACTGAATGCAGTCACCAGAACCGACGCCCATCCTATCCCCAGGGCAGATGAACTAATCGATCGCTTAGGAGCTGCCAAATTCCTCAGCACCTTCGATCTCACGGCGGGGTATTGGCAGATCGGCCTCACCCCGGGTGCACAAGAACGATCAGCCTTCTCGACCCCCGATGGCCACTATCACTTCAAGGTGATGCCCTTCGGCATGAAGAACGCACCAGCAACCTTCCAGAGACTCGTGAACCAGGTGCTGGCCGGACTAGAGGAGTACAGCGCTGCCTATCTCGATGACATTGCTGTGTACAGCCTTCACTGGGGTGAGCACCTGACCCACCTCTGGACGGTCCTGACGGCCCTTCGGCGGGCCGGAATCACCATCAAAGCCAGTAAGTGCCAGATAGGCCAAGGGACTGTGACCTATCTGGGACACCAAGTGGGGAGCGGCCACGTGGCTCCCCTCCAACCAAAGATAGACGCCATCCGGGACTGGGAGCCCCCAGTCACCCAGACCGCCGTCCGAGCCTTCCTGGGGCTCACTGGATATTATCGGCGGTTTATAAAAGACTACGGGAGCATTGTGGTGCCCCTGACCGAACTGACCTCCAAGAAGCTACCAAAGAGGGTGCACTGGACCCATGCGTGCCAAACGGCCTTTGAGACTCTAAAGACTGCCATGTGCACCGCCCCTGTGCTCCAGGCCCCCGACTACAGCAGAGAGTTTGTAGTCCAGACCGACGCCTCGGAGCACGGCATCGGGGGGTCCTGTCCCAAGTCAACCCCGAAGGAATCGACCAACCTGTGGCCTTCATCAGCCGACGCCTGCTGGCGAGAGAGCAACGCTGGAGCACCATCGAGAGGGAAGCCTTCGCCTTGGTGTGGGCCCTCAAGAAGCTCCGACCCTACCTCTTCGGCACCCACTTCCGGGTCCAGACCGACCACCAGCCCCTGCGTTGGTTGATGCAGATGCGGGGAGAAAACCCGAAGCTGCTGCGCTGGTCCATCTCGCTGCAGGGAATGGATTTCACCGTGGAGCATCGCCCCGGCAACGACCACGCCAATGCTGACGGCCTTTCCAGATTCTTCCGCCTTGGCGAGGAGAATCCCCAAGAAGATGGGTGACTCTCCCCTGCCTTCAGCTGGTGGGACGCGTGTTGGACCCGGCCTCATGGCGTGGTCCTACCCCTCCCGCCTGGCGGGCCCAGGACGATATCCGCCCTCCACCAGACCTCGGGCGGCCCCTTCGGCCCGATCCTGCACGCCCCAACCCCACAGGGCCGGCTACCATCCCGGTCCACCAGCGCAGGCCTGACCCCAGCGTAGTCCCATCACGGCCTCAGCACAAGGCCGTGCCCGACTCCATCTTGGACCCGCCACGTCACAACCATGTGGCCTCGGCCCCAGCCCAGGCCCCAGCAAAGCCCCGACATCGAGGCACCAAGATCCACCCAGGTGGTCGAGTAGCCACTCGACAGATCCCGGAGGAAGGGGAGTTTCGATGGGCCTCCAGCCGTCCCCGGACGCCTGGTATCGATCGCCCTCCGGCCTCCCTGGGCGCTGGCTCCACCCCCCTGCTGGGTGTCTGGACACCATCATCCCGGCCCCTCGGACCCCCAGGCGCGAGGGTCCAGACTTCAAAGACCTCCAGACCTATATCTGGGCCAGCCCTGGATTAAGACTTCAGTTGTATCCTGGACTGGAAGCCCTGCTGACGCTGTCACGGCCGACACCAGACGAACTCATCCGTAACCCGACGTTCACCCGAGAGCCTGCTGGCGCTGCCGCGGCCTACCTTGCTGAACCATCCGAGAGCCTGCTGGCGCTGCCGCGGCCTACCTTGCTGAACCTTCCGAGAGCCTGCTGGCGCTGCCGCGGCCTACTTCGCTGAACCACCTTACAAGCCTGCTGGCGCTGCCGCGGCCTACCTTGCTGAACCATCCAGGAGCCTGCTGGCGCTGCCGCGGCCTACCTTGCTGAACCTTCCGAGAGCCTGCTGGCGCTGCCGCGGCCTACCTTGCTGAACCTTCCGAGAGCCTGCTGGCGCTGCCGCGGCCTACTTCGCTGAACCACCTTACAAGCCTGCTGGCGCTGCCGCGGCTCGAACCTCGCGGAACCCCCCAGCTCGAGGATTGAGAGCTGTGCCTAGGGTATCCCTTCCTCCGCCCAGAGTAAGACTGTCCCGCTACCTTACCCCCCTTTACGAGACTTTCCAGATCCCTAGATCTGCTTGTACATACTGCCAAGAACCAGCAACCGTTTATTCCCTATAAAAGCTTGAGACCTTAACTTCTTGTGTGGTGTCCATCTGTAGTGTTGTGATTACTCTGCGGTACGATCCTAGGAGAGGACCCTCATTCAGGAGGCCTCTCCGCAAACGCTCGGCTACTCCTCGACGGAGAGGTGGCCCTAGGGGTGGTCAGTCAGACATCTTCTGCCTCCCCCGGGGACGCCTTTCTAACAACGAGCCACACACAATGAGCCACACACACACACAGCAAGCCACACACACACAGCGTGCCACACACAGTGAGCCACACACACAGTGAGCCACACACACAGCGAGCCACACACACAGCGAGCCACACACAGCGAGCCACACACAGCGAGCCACACACACACAGCGAGCCACACACACACACAGTGTGCCACACACACACACACAGCGACCCACACACACAGCGACCCACACACACACACACAGCGAGCCACACACACACACACACAGCGAGCCACACACACACACAGCGAGCCACACACGCACACAGCGAGCCACACACACACACAGCGAGCCACACACACACACAGCGAGCCACACACACACACAGCGAGCCACACACACACACAGCGAGCCACACACACACACAGCTAGCCACACACACACAACGAGCCACACACACACACAACGAGCCACACACACACAGCGAGCCACACACAGCGAGCCACACACACACACAGCAAGCCACACACAGCGAGCCACACACACACACAGCGAGCCACACACAGCGAGCCACACACAGCGAGCCACACACACACAGCGAGCCACACACACACAGCGAGCCACACACACAGTGAGCCACACACACAGCGAGCCACACACACACAGCGAGCCACACACACACAGCGAGCCACACACACACAGCGAGCCACACACACACAGCGAGCCACACACACACAGCGAGCCACACACACACAGCGAGCCACACACACACAGCGAGCCACACACACACAGCGAGCCACACACACACAGCGAGCCACACACACACACAGCGAGCCACACACACACAGCGAGTGTTGGAAAGGCGCTCCCAGGGGGAGGACAGAAGATGTCTGACTGCCCACCCCGAGACCCACCTTTCTCTATGGGAGAGGCCGAGCGCCGTAGGGAGGCCTCCTTGGCGAGGCTCCTCTCCTACAATCGTAACAGCGGAGCAATCACACTACCACAGACGGACACCACACGAAGGAATATTCTCAAGAATCTTTATATAAGAAATGACGGCACGTTCTCGTAAGATGATAACACAGGGATCGAGAGATCCATAAAGTCTTGGCTTCGGTAAAAGGGGGTAGCGGGACAGTCTTGGCACCAACTGGTGCGTGGATAGTTCAGGGGGTCAGGCCGCGACAGCGTCAGCAGAGCCTCGAAGGTGGTTCAGCTTGGTCAGGCCGCGACAGCGTCAGCAGGGCCTCGAAGGTGGTTCAGCTTGGTCAGGCCGCGACAGCGTCAGCAGGGCCTCGAAGGTGGTTCAGTTCGGTCAGGCCGCGACAGCGTCAGCAGGGCCTCAAAGGTAGTTCGACTTGGTCAGGCCGCGACAGCGTCAGCAGGGCCTCGAAGGTGGTTCAGCTTGGTCAGGCCGCGACAGCGTCAGCAGGGCCTCGAAGGTGGTTCAGCTTGGTCAGGCTGCGACAGCGTCAGCAGGGCCTCGAAGGTGGTTCAGCTTGGTCAGGCCGCGACAGCGTCAGCAGGGCCTCAAAGGTTCCAGGTGCATGAGTTCGGATCAGGATCAGCCGCGACCAGGTCAGCAGGGCTTCGACTCCAAGATACAACTGAAGTCCTAATGCCGGGCTGGCCCAGATATAGGACTGGAGTCCTTTGATGTCCGGACCCTCGCGCCTGGGGGTCAGAGGGGCCGGAATGAAGGTGTCCAGACACCCAGCAGAGGGGTGGAGCCAGCGCCCAGGGAGGCTGGAGGGCGATCGATACCAGGCGTCCGGGGACGGCTGGCAGCCCATCGAAACTTCTTGCCTCCGGGATCCGTCAAGTGGCCACTCTACCACCTGGGAGGATCTTGGGGCCTCGATGTCGGGGCTGCGCTGGGGCCGGGGCCAGGGGCGGCTGCGGCCACGTGCTCGAGACGTGATGGGCCCAAGATGGAGTCGGGCCGGAAAAGGTGGCCTGGTATGGTCGCCAGGCTGGTAGTGTTGGCGAGCAGGGTCCGCCGGGGTCCCAGGGGGGGGAGCCGTGGGTTGCCAGGGGGGCTGCTCTCGTGGATGGTTCGGGTTCAGGGGGGTCGACAGCGGGCTGATGTCCCGGGAGAGGTAGGACCACGCCACGAGGCCGGGTCCAACAGCGAGCCACACACACAGCGAGCCACACACAGCGAGCGCCACACACACACAGCGAGCCACACACACACAGCGAGCCACACAAACAGCTAGCCACACACACACACAGCGAGCGCCACACACACACAGCGAGCCACACACACACAGCGAGCCACACACACACAGCGAGCCACACACACACAGCGAGCCACACACACACAGCGAGCCACACACACACAGCGAGCCACACACACACAGCGAGCCACACACACACAGCAAGCCACACACAGCGAGCCACACACACAGCGAGCCACACACACACACAGTGAGCCACACACACACACAGCGAGCCACACACACACACAGCGAGCCACACACACACAGCGTGCCACACACAGTGAGCCACACACACACACACACACACAGAGAGCCACACACAGCGTGCCACACACACACAGCGAGCCATACACACACACACTGTGTGCCTCACACACACACAGTGACCCACACACACACACAGCGAGCCACACACACACAGCGAGCCACACACACACAGCGAGCCACACACACACAGCGAGCCACACACACACAGCGAGCCCCACACACACACAGCGAGCCCCACACACACACAGCGAGCCCCACACACACACAGCGAGCCCCACACACACCCAGCGAGCCCCACACACACCCAGCGAGCCACAAACACCCAGCGAGCCACACACACAGCGAGCCACACACACACACAGCGAGCCACACACACACACAGCGAGCCACACACACACACAGCGAGCCACACACACAGCGAGCCACATACACACACAGCGAGCCACACACAGTGAGCCACACACACACACAGCGAGCCACACACAGCGTGCCACACACACACACACAGCGAGCCACACACACACACACACAGTGTGCCACACACACACACACACACACACAGTGACCCACACACAGTGACCCACACAGTGACCCACACACACACAGCGAGCCACACACAAGCACACACAGCGAGCCACACACACACATGGAGCGAGCCACACACACACACACACACACACACACACGGAGCGAGCCACACACACACACACAGCAAGCCACACACACACACACAGCGAGCCACATACACACACAGCGAGCCACACACACACACACACAGTGAGCCACACACACAAAGCGAGCCACACACACACAGCGAGCCACACACACACACAGTGAGCCACACACACACACAGTGAGCCACACACACACAGTGAACCACACACACACAGTGAGCCACACACACACCGAGCCCCACACACACAGCGAGCCATACACACACACACACACAGCGAGCCATACACACACACACAGCGAGCCATACACACACACACAGCGAGCTACACACACACAGCGTGCCACACACACACAGCGTGCCACACACACACAGCGTGCCACACACAGCGTGCCACACACACACAGCGTGCCACACACACACACAGCCAGCCACACACACACACAGCGTGCCACACACACACAGCGTGCCACACACACCCAGCGTGCCACACACACACAGCGTGCCACACACACACAGCGTGCCACACACACACAGCGTGCCACACACAGCGAGCCACACACACACACAGCGAGCGAGACACACACACAGCGAGCGACACACACTGCGAGCAAGACACACACACAGCGAGCCACACACACACACAGCGAGCCACACACACACAGCGAGCCACACACACACAGCGAGCCACACACACACAGCGAGCCACACACACACAGCGAGCCACACACACACAGCGAGCCACACACACACAGCGAGCCACACACACACAGCGAGCCACACACACACAGCGAGCCACACACACACAGCGAGCCACACACACACAGCGAGACACACACACACAGCGAGACACACACACACAGCGAGCCACACACACACAGCGAGCCACACACACACAGCGAGCCACACTGTTGGACCCGGCCTCGTGGCGTGGTCCTTCTCTGTCCCTCCACACCCTGTGAGCGTAGGCCTGTACCCCGAGTCCCCTGCGCAGCCTCCCCGCTAGTGTAGCCTACACCCCGAGCCTGGTCGTCCTACTCCAGTTAAGCCTAGATCCCCCTAGAACCTCGACCAGGCCTGCCTTTCCCGCTCCCCGTCCGGCTCCGAGCGCCTAACATGGCATGCCCCACAAGGTTCGGACGCCATCTTCCCTTCCCGTCATCCCTGTCTCCCTGGGCCTAGCGTGACCCCGGCCCCAGCGAACCCCAGACTCCAAAGGCGCGCCAGTCCCGGCTGGGGGGTAAAGGGCTCCCCGAGTGAGATAAGCCAGGGAGTTTCGATGGCACCTCCGGCCTCCCCTGAGGGGCTGGTTTCTGTCACACCTTTGACCCTCCCCTGTGGGCCAGTTTCGATCACCCCTCTGGCCTCCCCGAGGGCTTGCTCCAGACCCGCTGGCGTCTGGGAATTCCCGGACCCATCTTTCAAAGAGATCAAAGAGCCGACCGCCAGACCCCGCCAACGACCAGCCCCCCGGGCAGGAGACCTCTGCCTGCGAGGGTCCGGAGATCAAAGAGCAAAAGGACTATAACTGGGCCCGCCCGACAACTAGCGGGGAGTTGTATCTTGGACCTGAAGCCCTGCTGATCTGATCGCGGCTGACCCTAAGAAGACTCATCCCGAACCTCTGAGCCCTGCTGACGCTGTCGCGGCTCAAGCTGAACTGTAACCATCGGAGCCCTGCTGACGCTGTCGCGGCTCAAGCTGAACTGTAACCATCGGAGCCCTGCTGACGCTGTCGTGGCTCGACCTCTAAGACCATCCGAGCCCTGCTGACGCTGTCGCGGCTCTCACGAACCTCTCCAGATCGAGCCTGCTGACCTCGTCGCGCTCGAGGAGTACTCTGGTCCGGCTGGACCATCGAGACCACCATCACAACGGAGCCGACCCGACAGAGGTGAAGCAGTCGGTACGACTATCATCCCGTATCCCCCGGCTCGAGGATTGAGAGCTGTGCGCAGGGTACGCCTCGTACTGACCCAGAGACTAAAAGACTGTCCCGCTTCCCCCTTCCCGAATCCTCAAAGACCTTGTGGTCCCTCAATCACTGTGTATATAAGAGTGCTTCTTCATTTATTGCTTATATAAAGAACTTGTTACTAGAATCCAACGGTGTGGTGTCTGTTCGTCGTGTGGTGTGAGCTCAGTGTGTACGATCCTAGACTCGAAGTCCTCCCCGGTGAGGACCTCACAATCAAGACTCGGCAAGTTCTGTGGAAGAGGTGGGTCTTGGGGGTGACCGGGTGAACATAACCTGGCCCTCGGGGATCGCCCCTTCTAACACACACACACACACAGCGAGCCACACACCCACACAGCGAGCCACACACACACACAGCGAGCCACACACACACAGCGAGCCACACACACACAGCGAGCCACACACGAGCCACACACACACCCACACAGAATGAGCCACACACACACACACAGCGAGCCACACACACACACAGCGAGCCACACACAGCGAGCCACACACACACACACAGCGAGCCACACACACACACACACAGCGAGCCACACACAGCGAGCCAAACACAAACACAGCGAGCCACACATAGCGAGCCACACACACAGCGAGCCACACACACAGCGAGCCACACACACAGCGAGCCACACACACAGCGAGCCACACACACACAGCAAGCCACACACACACACAGCGAGCCACACACACACACAGCGAGCCACACACACACACACACACACCCAGAGCGAGTCACACACACAGAGCGAGCCACACACAGAGAGCCACACACACAGCGAGCCACGCACACACACAGAGCGAGCCACACACACACACACAGCTAGCCCACACACACAGCGAGCCCCACACACAGCAAGCCACACACACACACAGCAAGCCACACACACACACAGCGAGCCACACACATACACAGCGAGCCACACACACACACAGCGAGCCACACACACACACAGCGAGCCACACACACACAGCGAGCCACCCCCACACACACAGCGAGCCACACACACACACACACACAGCGAGCCACACACACAGCGAGCCACACACACAGCTAGCCACACACACAGCTAGCCACACACACAGCGAGCCACACACACAGCGAGCCACACACACAGCGAGCCACACACACACAGCGAGCCACACACACACAGCGAGCCACACACACACACACAGCGAGCCACACACACACACACACACAGCGAGCCACACACACACACAGCGAGCCACACACACAGTGAGCCACACACACACAGCGAGCCACACACACACAGCGAGCCGCACACAGCGAGCCACACACAGCGAGCCACACACACACACAGCATGCCACCCACACACACACACACAGCGAGCCACACACACACACAGCATGCCACCCCCACACACACACAGCGAGCCACACACACAGCGAGCCACACACACATCGAGCCACACACACAGCGAGCCACACACACAGCTAGCCACACACACAGCGAGCCACACACACAGCGAGCCACACACACAGCTAGCCACACACACAGCGAGCCACACACACACAGCGAGCCACACACACACAGCGAGCCACACACACACACACACAGCGAGCCACACACACACACACACACACACACAGCGAGCCACACACACACACAGCGAGCCACACACACAGTGAGCCACACACACACAGCGAGCCACACACACAGCGAGCCGCACACACACAGCGAGCCACACACACACAGCGAGCCACACACACACAGCAAGCCACACACACACACAGCGAGCCACACACACACAGCGAGCCACACACACACAGCGAGCCACACACACACACAGCGAGCCACACACGAGCCACACACACACAGCGAGCCACACACGAGCCACACACACACAGCGAGCCCCACTGTTGGACCCGGCCTCGTGGCGTGGTTCACCTCTGTCCCCCCACACCCTGTGAGCATAGGCCTGTGCCTGGAGTCCCCGGCGCAGCCTCCCCGTTAGTGTAGCCTGCACCCCGAGCCTGGTCGTCCTACCCCAGTTAAGCCTAGATCCCCTAGAACCTCGACCAGGCCTGCCCTTCCCGCTCCACGTCCGGCTCCGAGCGCCTAACATGGCATGCCCCACAAGGTTCGGACGCCATCTTCCCTTCCCGACATCCCTGTCTCCCTGGGCCTAGCGTGACCCCGGCCCCAGCAAAACCCAGACTCCAAAGGCGCGCCAGTCCCGGACGAGGGGTAAAGGGCTCCCCGAGTGAGATAAGCCAGGGAGTTTCGATGGCACCTCCGGCCTCCCCTGAGGGGCTGGTATCGATCACCCCTCTGGCCTCCCCGAGGGCTGGCTCCAGACCCGCTGGGCGTCTGGGAATTCCCGGACCCATCTTTCAAAGGGATCAAAGAGCCGACCGCCGGACCACGCCAACGACCAGCCCCCCGGGCAGGAGACCTCTGCCTGCGAGGGTCCGGAGATCAAAGAGCAAAAGGACTATAACTGGGCCCGCCCGACAACTAGCGGGCAGTTGTATCTTGGACCTGAAGCCCTGCTGATCTGATCGCAGCTGACCCTAAGAAGACTCATCCTGAACCTCTGAGCCCTGCTGACGCTGTCGCGGCTCCTCACGAACTGCTCCAGATCGAGCCCTGCTGACCTCGTCGCTGCTCGAGGAGTACTCTGGTCCGGCTGGACCATCGAGACCACCATCACGACCAAGCCGACCTGACAGAGGTGAAGCGGTCGGTACGACCATCATCCCGTACCCCCCAGCTCGAGGATTGAGAGCTGTGCGTAGGGTACGCCTCGTACTGACCCCGAGACTAAAAGACTGTCCCGCTTCCCCCTTCCCGAATCCTCAAAGACTTTGGGGTCCCTCGATCACTGTGTATATAAGAGTGCTTTTCTTCATTTATTGTTTATATAAAGAACTTGTTACTAGAATCCAACGGTGTGGTGTCTGTTCATAGTGTGGTGCGAGCTCCGTGTGTACGATCCTAGACTCGAAGTCCTCCCCGGTGAGGACCTCACAATCAAGACTCGGCAAGTTATGGGGAAGAGGTGGGTCTTGGGGTGACTGGGTGAGCACAACCTGGCCCTCTGAGATCGCCCCTTCTAACACCCACACACACAGCGAGCCACACACACACAGCGAGCCACACACACAGCGAGCCACACACACAGCGAGCCACACACACAGCGAGCCACACACACAGCGAGCCACACACACACACACAGTGAGCCACACACGCAGCGAGCCACACACACACAGCAAGCACACACACAGAGAGCCACACACACACACAGCATGCCACCCACACACACACACACAGCGAGCCACACACACAGCGAGCCACACACACAGCGAGCCACACACACACACACAGCGAGCCACACACACACACACAGCGAGCCACACACACACACACAGCGAGCCACTCACACACACACACAGCGAGCCACTCACACACACACACAGCAAGCCACACACACACAGCAAGCCACACACACACAGCGAGCCACACACACAGCAAGCCACACACACAGCAAGCCACACACACAGCAAGCCACACACACAGCAAGCCACACACACACACACACACACACAGCGAGCCACACACACACACACACAGCGAGCCACACACACAGTGAGCTACACACACAGTGAGCTACACACACACACACACACACACACACAGTGAGCCACACACACAGTGAGCCACACACACAGTGACCCACACACACAGTGACCCACACACACAGTGACCCACACACACAGTGAGCCACACACACAGTGAGCCACACACACAGTGAGCCACACACACAGTGAGCCACACACACAGCGAGCCACACACACACACAGCATGCCACCCCCACACACACACACAGCGAGCCACACACACACACAGCATGCCACCCCCACACACACACAGCGAGCCACACACACAGCGAGCCACACACACATCGAGCCACACACACAGCGAGCCACACACACAGCGAGCCACACACACAGCGAGCCACACACACAGCGAGCCACACACACACACACAGCGAGCCACACACACACACAGCGAGCCACACACACAGCGAGCCACACACACACACACACACACAGCGAGCCACACACGAGCCACACACACACAGCGAGCCCCACACACACAGGGAGCCACACACACACACAGCGAGCCACACACACACAGCGAGCCACACACACACACAGAGAGCCACACACACACACACACAGAGAGCCACACACACACACACAGAGAGCCACACACACACACACAGAGAGCCACACACACACACACACACACACACAGAGCCACACACACACACAGCGAGCCACACACACACACACAGCGAGCCACACACACACACACAGCGAGCCACACACACACACACAGCGAGCCACACACACACACACACAGCGAGCCACACACACACACACACAGCGAGCCACACACACACACACAGCGAGCCACACACACACACAGCGAGCCACACACACACACAGCGAGCCACACACAC
Source organism: Lissotriton helveticus (assembly GCF_964261635.1). Classification (NCBI taxonomy): domain Eukaryota; kingdom Metazoa; phylum Chordata; class Amphibia; order Caudata; family Salamandridae; genus Lissotriton; species Lissotriton helveticus. The sequence continues at coordinate 1,224,988,559 of NC_136070.1, read as the reverse complement.
AGCGAGCCACACACACAGCGAGCCACACACACAGCGAGCCACACACACAGCGAGCCACACACACAGCGAGCCACACACACAGCGAGCCCCACACACAGCGAGCCCCACACACACACAGCCACACACACACAGCGAGCCACACACACACAGCGAGCCACACACACAGAGCGAGCCACACACACACAGCGAGCCACACACACAGAGCGAGCCACACACACACACACAGAGTGAGCCACACACACACACAGCGAGCCACACACACACAGAGTGAGCCACACACACACAGAGCGAGCCACACACACACAGAGCGAGCCACACACACACACAGAGCGAGCCACACACACACACACAGAGCGAGCCACACACACAGAGCGAGCCACACACACAGAGCGAGCCACACACACAGAGCGAGCCACACACACAGAGCGAGCCACACACACAGAGCGAGCCACACACACAGAGCGAGCCAAACACACACAGAGCGAGCCACACACACACAGAGCGAGCCACACACACACAGAGCGAGCCACACACAGAGCGAGCCACACACACACACAGAGCGAGCCACGCACACACACACACACACACACACACACACACAGAGTGAGCCACACACACACAGAGCGAGCCACACACACACAGAGCGAGCCACACACACACAGAGCGAGCCACACACACACAGAGCGAGCCACACACACACAGAGCGAGCCACACACACACACAGAGCGAGCCACACACACACACAGCGAGCCACACACACACACAGCGAGCCACACACACACACAGCGAGCCACACACACACACAGCGAGCCACACACACAGCGAGCCACACACAACGAGCCACACCCACACAGCAAGCCACACACACCGTGAGCCACACACACACAGCAAGCCACACACACACACACAGCGAGCCACACACACAGCAAACCACACACACAGTGAGCCACACACACAGCGAGCCCCACACACACACACAGCGAGCCACACACACACATAGCGAGCCACACACACACACAGTGAGCCCCACACACACACAGCGAGCCCCACACACACACAGCGAGCCCCACACACACACAGCGAGCCCCACACACACACAGCGAGCCCCACACACACACACACAGCTAGCCCCACACACACAGCGAGCCACACACACACAGCGTGCCACACACACACAGCGTGCCACACACACACAGCGTGCCACACACAGCGAGCCACACACAGCGAGCCACACACACACAGCGAGCCACACACACACAGCGAGCCACACACACACACACAGCGAGCCACACACACACACACAGCGAGCCACACACACACAGCGAGCCACACACATACAGCGAGCCACACACACAGCGAGCCACACACACACACACACAGCGAGCCACACACACACACACAGCGAGCCACACACACGCACACACAGCGAGCCACACACATGCACACACAGCGAGCCACACACATGCACACACAGCGAGCCACACACATGCACACACAGCGAGCCACACACATGCACACACAGCGAGCCACACACATGCACACACAGCGAGCCACACACACACACACACACACACACACACACACACACGGAGCGAGCCACACACACACACAGCGAGCCACACACAGCGAGAAACACACACACACAGCGAGAGACACACACACACAGCGAGCCACACACACAGCAAGCCACACACACAGCAAGCCACACACACAGCAAGCCACACACACACACAGCGAGCCACACACACAGTGAGCTACACACACAGTGAGCTACACACACACACACACACACACAGTGAGCCACACACACAGTGAGCCACACACACAGTGAGCCACACACACAGTGAGCCACACACACAGCGAGCCACACACACACACAGCATGCCACCCACACACACACACACAGCGAGCCACACACACACACAGCATGCCACCCCCACACACACACAGCGAGCCACACACACAGCGAGCCACACACACAGCGAGCCACACACACAGCGAGCCACACACACAGCGAGCCACACACACACACACACACACAGCGAGCCACACACACACACACACAGCGAGCCACACACACACACACAGCGAGCCACACACACACACACACACACAGCGAGCCACACACGAGCCACACACACACAGCGAGCCACACACACACACAGCGAGCCACACACACACACACACACACACACACAGAGCCACACACACACACACACACACACACACAGAGAGCCACACACACACACACACAGAGAGCCACACACACACACAGCGAGCCACACACACACACACAGCGAGCCACACACACACACAGCGAGCCACACACACACACAGCGAGCCACACTCACACACACAGCGAGCCACACTCACACACACAGCGAGCCACACACACAGCGAGCCACACACACACACAGCGAGCCACACACACACACAGCGAGCCACACACACACACAGCGAGCCACACACACACACAGCGAGCCACACACACACACAGCGAGCCACACACACACACAGCGAGCCACACACACACACAGCGAGCCACACACACAGCGAGCCACACACACAGCGAGCCACACACACACAGCAAGCCACAAACACACACAGCGAGACACACACAGACACACACAGCGAGCCACACACACACACAGAGCGAGCCACACACACACACACAGAGCGAGCCACACACACAGAGCGAGCCACACACACAGAGCGAGCCACACACACAGAGCGAGCCACACACACACACAGAGCGAGCCACACACACACACAGAGCGAGCCACACACACAGAGCGAGCCACACACACAGAGCGAGCCACACACACAGAGCGAGCCACACACACACAGAGCGAGCCACACACACAGAGCGAGCCACACACACACAGAGCGAGCCACACACACACAGAGCGAGCCACACAGAGCGAGCCACACACACACACAGAGCGAGCCACACACACACAGAGCAAGCCACACACAGAGCGAGCCACACACACACAGAGCGAGCCACACACACACACAGAGCGAGCCACACCCACACAGAGCGAGCCACGCACACACACACACACACACACACACAGAGTGAGCCACACACACACAGAGCAAGCCACACACACACACAGCGAGCCACACACACACACACACAGCGTGAGCCACACACACACACACAGCGAGCCACACACACAGCGAGCCACACACACAGCGAGCCACACACACAGCGAGCCACACACACACACACAGCGAGCCACACACACAGCGAGCCACACACACAGCGAGCCACACACACAGCGAGCCACACACACAGCGAGCCACACACACACACACACAGCGAGCCACACACACACATAGCGAGCCACACACACACACAGCGAGCCACACACACACACAGCGAGCCACACACACACACAGCGAGCCACACACACACACACAGCGAGCCACACACACAGCGAGCCACACACACAGCGAGCCACACACACAGCGAGCCACACACACACACACACAGCGAGCCACACACACACATAGCGAGCCCCACACACACACAGTGAGCCCCACACACACACAGCGAGCCCCACACACACACAGCGAGCCCCACACACACACAGCGAGCCCCACATACACACAGCGAGCCCCACACACACACAGCGAGCCCCACACACACACAGCGAGCCCCACACACACACACACACAGCGAGCCCCACACACACACACACAGCGAGCCCCACACCCAGTGAGCCCCACACACCCAGCGAGCCACACACACACGAGCCACACACACACACACAGCGAGCCACACACACACAGCGTGCCACACACACACAGCGTGCCACACACACACAGCGTGCCACACACAGTGAGCCACACACACACACAGCGAGCCACACACAGCGAGCCACACACACACAGCGAGCCACACACACACAGCGAGCCACACACACACAGCGAGCCACACACACACACACAGCGAGCCACACACACACACACAGCGAGCCACACACATACACACAGCGAGCCACACACACACACACAGCGAGCCACACACACACACACAGCGAGCCACACACACACACACAGCGAGCCACACACACACACACAGCGAGCCACACACACACAGCGAGCCACACACATGCACACACAGCGAGCCACACACATGGAGCGAGCCACACACACACACACACACACACACACACACACAGCGAGCCACACACACACACAGCGAGCCACACACAGCGAGCCACACACAGCGAGCCACACACAGCGAGCCACACACACAGCGAGAAACACACACACACAGCGAGAGACACACACACACAGCGAGCCACACACACAGTGAGCCACACACACAGTGAGCCACACACACACACAGTGAGCCACACACACAGTGAGCCACACACACTCACTGAGCCACACACACACAGCGAGCCACACACACACAGCGAGCCACACACACACAGCGAGCCACACACACACAGCGAGCCACACACACACAGCGAGCCACACACACACAGCGAGCCACACACACACAGCGAGCCACACACACACAGCGAGCCACACACACACAGCGAGCCACACACACACAGCGAGCCACACACACACACACACACACAGCGAGCCCCACACACACAGCGAGCCACACACACACAGCGAGCCACACACAGCGAGCTACACACACAGCGAGCCACACACACACACAGCAAGCCACACACACACACAGCGAGCCACACACACACACACACAGAGAGACACACACACACACACAGAGAGCCCCACACACACACACACACAGAGAGCCCCACACACACACACAGCGAGCCACACACAGCGAGCCACACACACACAGCGAGCCACACACACACAGCGAGCCACACACACAGCGAGCCACACACACACAGCGAGCCACACACACACAGCGAGCCACACACACACAGCGAGCAACACACACACACAGTGAGCCACACACACACACAGCGAGCCACACACACAGCGAGCCACACACACACACACACACACAGCGAGCCACACACACACACAGCGAGACACACAGTGAGAGACACACACACACAGTGAGCCACACACAATGAGCCACACCCACACAGCAAGCCACACACACACAGTGAGCCACACACACACACACAGCGAGCCACACACACACAGCCACACACACAGAGCAAGCCACACACACACACAGCGAGACACACACACACACAGCGAGCCACACACACACAGCGAGCCACACACACAGCGAGCCACACACACACACACACACACACACAGCGAGCCACACACACAGCGAGACACACAGTGAGAGACACACACACACAGCGAGCCACACACACACAACGAGCCACACACACACACACAGCGAGCCACACACAACGAGCCACACCCACACAGCAAGCCACACACACAAAGTGAGCCACACACACACACACAGTGAGCCACACACACACAGCAAGCCAAACACAGCGAGACACACACACAGCGAGCCACACACACACACACAGGGAGCCACACACACACACACACACACACAGCGAGCCACACACACACAGCGAGCCACACATACACACAGTGAGCCACACACACATACACAGCAAGCCACACACACACACAGCGAGCCACACACACACAGCGAGCCACACGCACACACACAGCGAGCCACACACACACGAGCCACACACACACACACACACACAGCGAGACACACACACACACGAGCCACACACACACACGAGCCACACACACACGAGCCACACACACACGAGCCACACACACAGCGAGCCACACACAACGAGACACACCCACACAGCAAGCCACACACACACAGCAAGCCACACACACAGCAAGCCACACACACACAGTGAGCCACACACACACAGTGAGCCACACACACACAGCGAGCCACACACACACACACAGCAAGCCACACACACACACACACAGCAAGCCACACACACACAGAGCGAGCCACACACACAGAGCGAGCCACACACACAGAGCGAGCCACACACACAGAGCGAGCCACACACACAGAGCGAGCCACACACACAGAGCGAGCCACACACACAGAGCGAGCCACACACACAGAGCGAGCCACACACACAGAGCAAGCCACACACACAGAGCAAGCCACACACACAGAGCGAGCCACACACACACAGAGCGAGCCACACACACACAGAGCGAGCCACACACACACAGAGCGAGCCACACACAGAGCGAGCCACACACAGAGCGAGCCACACACACACAGCGAGCCACACACACACAGCGAGCCACACACACACACAGCAAGCCACACACACACACACACAGCGAGCCACACACACACAGCGAGCCACACACACACAGCGAGCCACACACATCACACACAGCGAGCCACACACATCACACACAGCGAGCCACACACACACACACACACACACAGCGAGCCCCACACACACACAGCGAGCCCCACACACACACAGCGAGCCCCCCACACACACAGCGAGCCCCACACACACACAGCGAGCCCCACACACACACAGCGAGCCCCCCACACACACACAGCGAGCCCCCCACACACACACAGCGAGCCCCCCACACACACACAGCGAGCCCCCCACACACACACAGCGAGCCCCACACACACACAGCGAGCCCCACACACACACAGCGAGCCCCACACACACACAGCGAGCCCCATACACACACAGCGAGCCCCATACACACACACAGCGAGCCACACACACCCAGCGAGCCACACACACACGAGCCACACACACACGAGCCACACACAACGTGCCACACACACACACAACGAGCCACACACACACACGGAGCGAGCCACACACACACGGAGCGAGCCACACGCGCGCACACACACACACACAGCGAGCCACACACACACAGCGAGCCACACACACACAGCGAGCCACACACACACAGCGAGCCACACACACACAGCGAGCCACACACACACACACACAGCGAGCCACACACACACACAGCGAGCCACACACACACACACAGCGAGCCACACACACACACACAGCAAGCCACTCACACACACACACAGCAAGCCACACACACACACACACACAGCAAGCCACAAACACACACACACAGCAAGCCACACACACACACACACACAGCAAGCCACACACACACACACACACACAGTGAGCCACACACACACGTAGCGAGCCACACACACACGGAGCGAGCGACACACACACACACACACACACACACACACACACGGAGCGAGCCACACACACACACACACGGAGCGAGCCACATACACACGGAGCGAGCCACACAGCCACACACAGCGAGCTACACACACACAGCGAGCTACACACACACACAGCGAGCTACACACACACACAGCGAGACACACACACACACACAGCGAGACACACATACACAGCGAGCCACACACACACAGCAAGACACACACACACAGCGAGACACACACACACAGCGAGACACACACAGTGAGCCACACACACACACACACAGCGAGCCACACACACAGCGAGCCACACACACACACACAGCGAGCCACACACAGCGAGCCACACACACACAGCGAGCCACACACACACAGCGAGCCACACACACACAGCGAGCCACACACACACAGCGAGCCACACACACACAGCGAGCCACACACACACAGCGAGCCACACACACACACAGCGAGCCACACACACAGCGAGCCACACACACAGCGAGCCACACACACAGCGAGCCACACACACAGCGAGCCACACACACAGCGAGCCACACACACAGCGAGCCACACACACACACACACAGCGAGCCACACACACACACACAGCGAGCCACACACACACACAGCGAGCCACACACACACACAGCGAGCCACACACACACACAGCGAGCCACACACACACACAGCGAGCGACACACACACACAGCGAGCCATACACACACAGCGAGACACAGTGAGATAAACACACACAGCGAGCCACACACACACACAGCGAGCCACACACAGCGAGCCACACACAGCGAGCCACACACAGCGAGCCACACACAGCGAGCCACACACAGCGAGCCACACACAGCGAGCCACACACACACAGCGAGCCACACACACACAGCGAGCCACACACACACAGCGAGCCACACACACACAGCGAGCCAAACACAGCGAGCCACACACACACACACACACAGCGAGCCACACACACACAGCGAGCCACACACACACAGCGAGCCACACACACACAGCGAGCCACCCACACACAAGCCACACACAAAGAGCCACACACACACAGCGAGCCACACACACACAGCGAGCCACACACACACAGCGAGCCACACACACACAGTGAGCCACACACACACAGCGAGCCACACACACACAGCGAGCCACACACACACAGCGAGCCACACACACACAGCGAGCCACACACACACAGCGAGCCACACACACACAGCGAGCCACACACACACAGCGAGCCACACACACACAGCGAGCCACACACACACAGCGAGCCACACACACACAGCGAGCCACACACACACAGCGAGCCACACACACACACAGCGAGCCACACACACACACAGCGAGCCACACACACACACACAGCAAGCCACACACACACACACACACAGCAAGCCACACACACACAGCAAGCCACACACACACAGCAAGCCACACACACACACACTCACAGCAAGCCACACACACACACACACACACACGGAGCGAGCCACACACACACACACACGGAGCGAGCCACACACACACACACGGAGCGAGCCATGCACACACGGAGCGAGCCACACACAGCGAGCCACACACACACACAGCGAGACACACACACACAGCGAGACACACACAAACACAGCGAGCCACACACAAACACAGCGAGCCACACACAAACACAGCGAGACACACACACACACAGCGAGCCACACACACACACACAGCGAGCCCCACACACACACTGTGAGCCACACACACAGTGAGCCACACAAACAGTGAGCCACACACACACACACACACACGAGCCACACACACACAGCGAGCCACACACACACAGCGAGCCACACACACACAGCGAGCCACACACACACAGCGAGCCACACACACAGCGAGCCACATACACAGCGAGCCACACACACACACACAGCGAGCCACACACACACACAGAGCGAGCCACACACACACACAGAGCGAGCCACACACACACAGAGCGAGCCACACACACACAGAGCGAGCCACACACACACACAGAGCGAGCCACACACACACACAGCGAGCCACACACACACACACACACACACACACAGTGAGCCACACACACACACACACACAGCGAGCCACACACACAGCGAGCCACACACACAGCGAGCCACACACAGTGAGCCACACACAGCGAGCCACACACACCCAGCGAGCCACACACAGAGCCACACACACAGCGAGCCACACACACAGAGCCACACACACAGCGAGCCACACACACAGAGCCACACACACACAGAGCCACACACACACACATAGCCACACACACACACAGAGCCACACACACAGAGCCACACACACAGCGAGCCAGCCACACACACACAGTGAGCCACACACATACACACACAGCAAGCCACACACATACAGCGAGCCACACACACACACAGCGAGCCACACACACACACAGCGAGCCACACACACACACAGCGAGCCACACACACACAGCGAGCCACACACACACAGCGAGCCACACACACACACACAGCGAGCCACACACACACACACAGCGAGCCACACACACAGCGAGCCACACACAGAGCCACACACAGAGCCACACACACACACACAGAGTCGCACACACACAGAGCCACACACACACACAAAGGTTAACCCCTTTGCTGATGTGCGAATTCGGCTGCGGCGCGGGTGCGAGCGCAGCGCACGCTTACTCATGACGGCTCCACGCCATCATGAGTCAAGGGCGGCATGTGCTCATGACGGCGTGGAGCCATCATGACCACGCCTACTCACTAATTCGCCCGCAGAGGCAGGGAATTAGTGCCGCATAGGCGGAGCGGCAGTTGGATGATGGCTCCACGCCGTCATGAGCACACGCCGCCCGTGGCACAGAAACGGTTAAGTACATATTATGGGACCAAATACTCTGTTCATCAAATGCTAGGTGCAGAGACGCCAATTTGCAAAGTATTTATACTTATTTAATATATGTTTCCCAACAACTGTATAAATGGGCTTCTAAACATTTAACATTGCCAGTAAAGCAATTTGTGCATCAGCATAAAGTGCTGTTGCATGTCACAGATTTAAATCCTGTCAATGTAGACCAGGGCTTTAATTCTTTCAGTATCCATGAAATGACAACCTGAGAGAATAGCAGAGACCGATCTATTGACGCCTAAAATGAACTGCTTTTTCTGCCCATTCGCGATGCTTTTTTCCTGTTTTCGCGAACGCTGTTTGCGTCCTCGGGAAGAAATATCTTGCGAACACGCGTTTTGAAAGCGTGAACAAGCAAAAAAATCTGCAAAGCTGGGGATCGCAGAATTTTTGGCAATTCCGTGTTTTCTCAGGAAACGAAACGACCCATATTCCGCGAGCGGAACAGAATTTACCACCCAGGCCTAGTCAAAACCTGTGTGAAATTTATAAAGCAATTCAAGTGATGAAAATTGTGTCTACTCTTATCGACCTCTAACTACACCATTAAACACACCATGCCAGCGCCTAGACCTCAAGTGGGGTCATCAGTTGGCCGACTAGCTCATGTGCTCGACTCTAATATTTCATTTGGGCCTGGCTGGACACTTGAGTCTTGAAGCCAAGCTAATTACAATGATCAAAACGACTCTGTGATAAATTACTCTTATTAGTAACAGTTTCCAAGATTGGAAATAACGCATAACCGGATAGATAAAAAAAAAAAATACAAAGATTTTTAGATGCTTCATGCCAGAGAAGAGTGTTCGGGGATCTTTGGTTGGTTGACCAAAGTTGCACTTTCCACAGGACCGGCTACTTGAGGTGTGAGGGCTCATTGGGGTACAAAGGCGTCTCCTTGGGGTACACACACGGCACCCTGGTTTGATTGGAGATTCATAGACCTGGCTTCTTAGATTGTTGGGGGGTTTCAGATGGAATGTTCCTTTTCACATGCATGGTTGCCATTTTAATACTCAATAGCTATGTAACCTAAAATCAGACAGTGTTTCGACATCAACAGCCACCATATAATTTACACATTACCATATTGTAGCAATTGTATAGACGGGGCCACTGGAATTATGCGTCAGGGGATCACTAAACTATGTGGCATGGTTGCCTAAATTATGCAGCAAGGAAAGACAAATTTAACAGAATAATGCAGGGTAATTTTTTTTAATAGTAATACATGTTTAAATAATTTGTACACATAGTAATACCATCTGGAGAAAGATTTCTCCTAATTAGTACCAGTTTAATAACCAAATACAGAATTAAGCAACCAAAAGATGACCACATAACCTTTGCAAAGGGCCTTCCACTATGCTCAAACACGTCACCACTTTTTGTATTAACTTTTTTTCATTTTGAGCTAAAAAATATTTTTTGTTAAAATCTGCAGATTTAGCAGCAGATGATGGATTAGCTGGAAAATGTGGCATATCCATAATTATGCAAAAAAAAGCTGCAGACTCACATAATTCCTGTGACCCTGGGTATAGACAAAGTTCTAGTGTTCAAAGCTAGTTCAAACACTCAACGGCTCATACTAGTTAAACTTCAAGGCAATGTACATTTCATAGATTCACTATGAATTTGAAATATTTCAAATCTAGTTTAATTATTTCAGAAAACAAACTTTAAGGGGATCCTTAACAGTTAAACTTTTACAGTTCTAAATCAAGTAATTGAACATTTTATAACTACAGCTTCTTCTCAAAACCTAATTTTGAGATGAATTGGCATAATCTAGGGAGAAATGTGCGTTTGACTTTTTTTTGCCATTTTTGCGTCAAATGTTGGCTGTGAGGCACCTGAAGGGTTTGTTGAGTTGGATTTTAAGATTTTGCTCCCAGACGGTCAGTAGTTCAGAATCACCAACTCGGAGTTGCTTGAAAAGCTCAAGCCCTCCGTATCCACCCTGTTGGCATTTGTGTTGTCCTAGAACAGGTCTTAAAGCCTAAACACCACACGTGCACCACACACAGTGTTATGCCCTTCCTGGGCTCTCTGTGGCACTCCTCACACCCGTCCATGTTTGTAGGATTAACCCCTACTTTGATGTAACCATCTCTTTAGCTGTTCCCATGTTAAGTCGAATCTGCCGCATGCGGTTGATGGCCCGAGTGGTGCCCACAGCCGCCTTGTTCCAGAGTGCACCTGCTGTGCCACCATTCAGAGCTTGAGCCTGCCAGTGTGCATTGGAACATGCTGCTGGCACCGATGTGGCACTTCTAAGCGGGAGCCTTGTACTCCTGGCCCCGGAGTAAATTCGCCATTATTGTCTGGTTTCATTTGTTGGAACCGAAGGCGCGTGTTATTGTCGGGTGACATGGCGGGGTTCTGGAGAGTGCAGCTGCCTGTCCAAATGCTGGAAGTGTCACCTGCTCTCTTTGGCCTGCTCCGTGGAGGGCGTCCTGATCTCCATCAGGCAGGACCTGCTTATCTTTCTTCCAGGACCGCCTACTACAGCTCAACAAGAATTTTACGCTCATCCAATAATCATCTGGGCAAAATTCTAAAAGTTTGTTTGGCTGAAGCATGAAGACGTTCTCTCTCTTTTCTGGGCCCGGTCGCTTGGAAAAATCTCCCTCTAGACTTGAGACACATAAAAGGCTGAAGTAGTATTTAAGTAAAAGCTCAAGACTTGACTCTTCTCACAGTACCTGTCATCATCTTCTGTTTTCTTACAGAGACTGTATAGAGTCGGGACACTCTTTGAATAGTTGAGCGCGCTATAAGATCTATCACTATCACAAACCTGAACTACAAATAAAACTTACACCATCTTGGTCCCTAACAGAAGGAAACTTTTATAGCCTGTAAACATGGTCGCATTAATTGGAACTCCAACAACATATCCAAGATGAACTCAGTAGTCGTGTCACTTCGTCTTCACCATTCAAATGAAGAAAGTAATCCCATTTCGACCTACGAAGAGATAATCAAGGATGCGGTCTACGAGAGCCAAAGGAGAAGAGTAACTTGTAAGGAATCAGCACATCTAAAAAATGGAGTTAAAGGAAGTAGACCTTTCTTGGAAGTTGAACAAGCTAATTCATCAACAATTTATTGGCCACTCAGCCACAAGGGGGAAACAAAATCAAACTCTGTCAAGATAAAAAAGGAAAATTCACTCTGAAAGTAGTAAAAATACCATGGATAAGAACTGGTTAGAACTGTAGCTCATCTCTAAGTTTATGGGCAGGAGGGGAAGAATAGCTGCAATGCCAATCCCACAGAAGGGATAGATCAATAACTTTTCTGACCTGTATGCGATCAGCTCTGCTTTGAAGAGTTGCAAGGATTTTTCCAAGCCTCCTTTAGAATAATCAACACCTCCTATGGAGAAACAGATAGAGCTATATGCAAGGAGAGCAAGTTTTTCAGCAGCAATGGGCCTCAATACAATTCCCATAAAAGTCTTGCAGGCTGATCCAGAAGGCTGGAGAATGCTCCTCAATCCTGTTCTCATATCATTATGCAACAGGACTAATTTCAAGCTCTTGGACAGAAAGTGTAGTAGTCCCTTCCCATAAAAAAGGTTCCCGCCTAACTCTGCAATTATTGTCAAATTGCAATGCAGCAAGGAAGATTTTTGCATCAAGTGTTTTTGACCATTCCAGTGACTTGACATACTCTAAGGGCAGGATAACGCCAGTCCAAGCCGGCTTTAGACCAAAACATTCTGTGACCGATGATATTGCAATTGTGCGAACCATTTTTGATAAGTGGTGAATAAATTGCAAGTTGTTTACTGCGTTTGTCGACTTCTCTTCTGCTTTTGATAGGGTGGGGATCCCCAGCGACTTATTAAGACTTATTGTTGAACTTCATAATCCACTTGGTGCAGGGTCCTAATGGGAAAAATAAGCGATTGACACCTAAAGTTTTACCTCAAAACAGCATGAAGCTGGGATGAATTCTAGCCCCACTTCGGTTTCTTATTCATTAGTGATCTGTGTGCATGGTTTAATAACTATATTTGTCCCCTCCAATTTGTACTTCAAATTATACACGTTTAATGTACGCAGATGATATTGTCATTTCTTACCTCACTCCCATTGGCCTACAGTGTAATTGGAATTTGTTTTTTGAATATGCAAAGGTACATTTCGTTAAAAAAACATTACCTAAAGCAAGGTGGTACCTTTCACAGAGAAGAGACGGGACTGACCCTTTTATTGAAACTTTTGTGGTAGGCCCCTGAAGGTGGCCACAACATACGCATACGTAGGAAGGCTTTTCTCCCAGACCTTAGAAAGCACCTTGCACTTTACTCATTTAAGGCTCAAGACATCAGCGCCTATAGGCGCTTTAAAAATACTTTGTTCCTCAGGTAGGAAATGTTTAAAATTTCTTGTTTAGATATTTATTGGGCAAAGATAACCCCCTATTCTTTCTTATACACTTGAGTTTATCCCAATAAGTAGGTGGTACAGTCTAAACTTATTTGAAGGGAGACTCCTTCCGAAGATAGTATCCCTGAGTCAAGCAATCCCCGTTCAGGCATTACGTTTAGAGTTTTCCCTCCTTAGCGCCTATTCTATATCCTCGGCTTACGTGATCAGATGGGCGTAGCACTTTCTTCATACACCTGAAGGTTCTTTGAGAGCCCTCCTGAAGAACAAAACCTTCAAGGAAGAAGTAGAACTTCATACTTTTAATATTGATCTTGAGATCGCTCTTGTGAGTTTCCAATGTTCTATCGCCCATTTCCAATTATGGACACCAGCACAACTTAAGTTGTCCTTACAAAATACAAGGGCCAGACTAAGGGGCTCGTTAGGATGGCGGACGGACTGGAGTCCTCCCGCCATCTTGGTGTTAACTGGGACCGTTTGCCATACATGCGGCGGTCCCGCACCACAAATCGGGATGCGACCTTTACCATGGCGGACGCATTCTGAAGTTTAACATTGCGGCCTGTGCTGCTGATAGCAGCACCCGCCGCAATGCCAATATGGCATGTTGCACATTTCACAGCACTACATGGCAGGCACCACATGGGGCCTGCCACGTAGGGTTGTGAAATCAAGGGTGGGTATCATGGGTACCCCCCCAGTGCACCCTCGCCTCCCCAACCAAAGGGGTGCCCGCAATGGGCCCCAAAACACAATCCCCGCCAGCCTGAAACCACCATGGAAAGGCTGTCTCCAGCCATCATCGTAATTTGGCAGATGATGCCTGCCAGGCAACGACCCCATTTTCCTGGTGAGGACCGCTCCACCGCGAGGCAATCCAAGGATTGCCTGTGGTGGTTCTGTGGCAGACGGTCTTTGGGGTCACCACGGTTGCTGTGAGATTCCCCCCGCCATCCTAATTATGGGAGGGAAACTCGTGGTTAGCGTACAGAAGGAGCGCCACCAAATGGCTGGCAGGGGCGGTCCTTCCTCCATCCTAATGAGCCCCTAAGTTTCTAATGAGACATAGCACGGTGTTCCCAATTGAAAATTCACAAGCCCTACGCGGACAGCATTTGATTCAAGGCAAATCAAGGATAATCTAACTTTACATTGGATCATAGTACCAGGTAATTCATAATTATGTCAAGACTGGGCATTTTGCCTTTAAACACATTTACAAAGTACTAGTCAGACAAGAGAGACCAGTCTGGAATATGTGAATAATGCAAGGGTGGGATTCAAGATATTAAGCATGTACTGTTCGTTTGTCCCTGCAAGCTAGTACTAGAAGCGCGGAAACAGTTTTTAAACCTTTATGTCTCAAACATAGTACACTTAAAACCAATTATCTGATTGCCCTAGCAATCTCACCGCCTGATGAATGTGGGTGCCACAATTTGTACACATTTTTTAAATCAATGTTACCAATGTATTATCAGTATATTAAAATGAAGACTGTCTTGTGTTATATGTTTTTAAATAATTATTTATGACTGGATATATTTTTGATCTTCAATGAGATCTAAATCACAAAAATTGATCTGATTGACATACACATTAACTTTTGGGAAAAACGCACAACCCCTTCGAAAAATTGACAAGGATAATCACACAACTTTTATATCCCATAAAATCCCCATAGTCAGGAAAAGATTAACACAAAAAGTAGTATTTGAATATTTTAATAATAAAAATCTAAGTCATTCCAAACCCATTTTAAATACAGAAATATATTTACAAATATGTCCAAAACAGGACTAAAATATTTATTGAAATCCAGTACCTTTAAATATTGTGCTTTCATAGATACATAAGAAAATCTGCATATAAAAATACTTTACATGGGATACACTAATAGTTTGCGGATAAAAATACACATTTAATAATGCAGTAACTGTATAATATCATTCAAAATGCATAGGAAGGGATACAAGGACCATTTAAAGCCTTTAGTAAACCTCTTCATTAAAAACCATCATGAAGCCACCAACAGCTTCAGACCTTTTCCATATATTGCATATTAAAAAAAAAATACTCCTTCTGCGCGGTCTGCTTATGGCACATGGTAGAATAAATTACAACAAAGGCAGAGGAGTTTCCAAAAATATGTAAAAATCCTACTGCAACAGTAGGGTTTATACTGGACGATGCACCATAGGCCTATCTTTTAAAAAAATAATTGGAATGGCTGAAAACAAGAGTTGCAAGGATTTCCATTGTAGGTCACCTGAGAGCATAGTGTATGGCCAATTAGCAGCAAAGTCATTCAGCCAATCAGAGTATCAGATTGATTGAATGTTCAATGCTTCTTGTTCATTCAGTTCATATTGTGCTCTGGGGGTCACACATCTTTTAGAAGACCCATGTCATCCATTGATCTGCCATTCAGAAGTGCTTCACAGAGAATTCGGTCTGAAAGTGTGAACTTGCAGACACAGACGTTTGCTATAGGCTGGGGAAAGGGAATTGTGGCTATTGGGTTGTAACTTGAACCGAGTAACTAGCAGAGTAAAAAAAGCAAAGTCTCCTCAAGATACTATGCTTCCTTCCAGCAATGTGCTTTATCCGACTTTCCCAAGAAAACAGGGATATGATTCATTAAAATTGGTTCAAACTTAAAGTGCTAAAAAAGGCCATCACAAGTTGTTACAGAAACCCCCCTTTTTGGCACACATGTTGACTTGCAATCTCTGGAGGCTTGCAAAGAGACATAGGGTGCGAGTGAAACAATCCTACCCCATCCATATCCGATGGGCAACATAACGCAAGCAATGTAAGAGTAAGTATGAGCCACCATTACGAAGAGGCCACATAATGGACCTAGAGAGGGATGCCAGGCTTGGGCATGTCCATAAACTCACAAACTTGAATCTTCACTGGCACAACACACACAAGGGCACACAATAAAACACAGGGGTCTACCTTTTCCTGTTTAAATGCAAGGCAGTGTACCGGCAATGACCAAACTCCTCTTCCTAAATTCTGAATACTGAACTGCTTTACCATGTGGATAACATTTGTCTTGGTGAACTTTTATGTGCCAGCCTTCTTTGATGCTTGGAAAGCAAGCAATAGGGATTCTTAGGTGTGGACTCCTAATATCTAACTAGTACCCTAACAAAAGTGCTTGGAGTGAAAAAATAAACGAGAACAATGAAAAGTTAGTCATGCTTATAAACTAAATGTGAGATAGTGGAACAAGTGTGTTTTAAAGTGTAAGAAAATATTGGATTATAGGAAGTAGATTGTGTTGAGGGGAAAAACAAAAGTAAAATGGCTTGTGGGATTTGGAATAAAACTGTGCATTCTGGTACTAAATATTAAATATAGTTGCCGAACAACAAAAAAATATGTAGACTTTACAAATTATGGATTATGCCCTTAAATCTGGATTGTTATTAAGAGTGAAACACCAGTGCTTAGAGTGTGCTTTGTAGTGGAGAAGAAAAGTGTGGTATAGTGATGAAGCTGGAGGAGGCTTTTCCACAGAAAATAACAGGACAATTTCACAGCAGTAAAACTAGAAAACGATAGCACCATATGGAAGGGTTGTTGACAAAGCATGGTCTCGCTTGGCATGATGGGACAGGAAGGTGAAAAACATCACAAATCTATCCAGCCTTCCTTACAATTCAAATTGGTTAAGTTTGACGAGTTTGTTGCAGGAAAATTGATGAGCCGAAGAGTTCTTCAAAGCCAGTGGTATGGAAGACCCCTGAAGAAGGTCATAGTAGACATGAGGCGCTGAAACGTATTCACTTAAGGACACAGTAACCCCTTCTAGGCTGCCTTCCGGCAATGCGTATCAAACGATGGAAAACCAAAGAGGTGGCAATGTTCCTTAAGTCCGGTTGGATTAACTGTCACATGGCACAAATAGTAGTGCAAAATAAAATAGAAAAACAAGTCAATTTTCTAATACTCTGGTTTAGGCTTTGCACAGTATGAATAGAAAAGTTTCAGGTGAGGAATCCCAGCACCCCTTGCTTTCTTCTCATAGTGTCTTGGTGCTTGTTTTGGTCTCTGTGCACATGGAATGTTTCACTGGCAACTCGTCATCGAGCTGAGGATTTGTGACATGTGCCAAAGGGTTGCGACTTATGACTAGGTCCAGTTTGTCTCCAGCCTCTGAAATCAGTGGAACAGCCAAGCAGCAATCAAAGTCTCTAGTGCGGACGTGGTTCACCTGGGGAAAAATAGGAAAATATAAACAGATTTAATACCAAAGACTTTGCCGGGGTTTGCGCCATTAAAGGGACCATCCAGTAGAGCACAAGAAAATTCTTGCCAACCTTGTATCTCTAACAATTACCAACATTAGGCTTTCTGGAGTGTTACTTTGTTTGATGATGTTTGTTGGAGGTTTGAGATGTGAGGAAGTGCAGGCCAATGCTTCACCAGAGTAGAATGGAAGTACTGATCTTGTTAATAATAAACATAATAAACATAATTATGTTAATATTAATGCTAATAATCAGGGCTAATAATACTAACTCTATTAAGAAGCATGTGATTAATATTAAAACAAACAGTAAAAGAGAGCTCACTTCAGTAGAGTTTACACAGCTAAGAACCTTTGGCCATTCCTGCACTCTAAGATCTGTAGCACTTTTCGGTGCTGACATAATTCAAGCACACTAAAGATTAAATGAGGATTCATCATGGATGATGTAGGAGCATTACGATTTTGAAGGTTTGCTTCTACAGCATTACAAAAATGATAGTTTAATTGTAATAGTGAATTCAGTTGGAATATAATATTTTATTTGCTTATCAATTAAGGTCTGTGAATTGTTGTGCATTTCCTCTTACCTAAACCAAAACACAGTAAACTGACTATCAAACCACAACTACAATGCCACTGTATTTAAAATAAGTAATACATCAGTTCTTGCAAAGCAGCTATTGTTGGGGACTGCAACAAATTTGTAAATGCATTACCAGAGGCCTACCAGTGATTATATTAGGGCCCTTGGAAGAAAAAGATTTTCACACCCTTGGTTCCGCAATTGGCAAACTGATCTCCAAACATATTTGTGGCTCACTTACCCCTTCCACAGTTCTGACAGTCATCAGTGTGGCCTCTGTATAGCAATATGGTAGCCTATAGTAAGGAACATTTATGCCATTGAGATGGTTTTCTACAGCATCAAAAAAGGTGTTGGAAAGTTCAACGAGTTCTAGAAACAATTTTCAATATTTCTTCGTAATGCTAATCAAGGTTTAAGTGAAGGCTTTATGATTCAATCTATGCTGGACCAAAGTAGCTGTAGAAAGGCAGCAATCTGTCGAATTTTATAGGCACTTGTTAAATCTTCTATATGAACGGAGATAGGTAAAATACGTATATATTCATCTTGATGCATATGAGTAAAACCCATGACAGTGGCACAGTTTATATCACATTCTCGTACTATGACTATTATTAGAGGAAAAGTTCTCTTCAGCCAACTTCTGAAGGCACTGTTTCATTTCTCATTGTGGAGTCCACAAGGTGGAAGAACCTTGCAATCATCCTATTTTTTTTCTTCCAACTTAGCTCCTCACTCCCAGGATCACATGGCTTGCTCTAGGTTATTCTTCGGTGAAAAACCAAGCTAGCTAGCTATTGTGATCAGACCTTGGTAAGCAAGGAAGGGCATCCAGCGATCAAGCAGAAATCTTTTGGATCCAGTGATGTTTCCTAAAACAGAATCATCTCCAAGCATGTGCTAACACTGAATAATACACAGCTCAACTACTTGATAGCACAAATGTTATCTTTACTTTGATGATATTTTTTTTTTTTTCGTTGCTCAGATTCAGAGTTCATCCTCCTTCATATATGGTGTGTACTTTAAAAAACGTAGATATCGTAAGGATGAAGACAAAATGTGCCAGCATGAGATGCATTCTTAGAAGTTATTTAGCTAGACACCAGCTGAACCAATGTTTACCAAAAACAATCTTCAGCTAGAGAAACAGAGAATTGAAAGGGGATCATGATGCTGATCCAGGCAGGGAAGGGACAAGTGTGCTAAGAGCATTTAAAAATTGTGGTTTCCACACTTTCCCCAGATTGGGACTACCTTGGGAAGGAGCTCACAGAGGTGAGGGCATTCAAGACAAAGCCCCAGAGATAAAGGATTCAGTTCTCTAAGGGGTACTGGAAGTTACAGGTTTCTCTGCAACAAAACACGAGAACTAGTTTTTTTCTAAGAGACGTTTTATAGTACGTCTTTCAGAGTGTGGGTCCATGGAATCCAGAAAGAATCCGCGTAATATACCAAAAGTTTTTCTTCCTCTCAAAAAAATGTGTAAGGGCAACATTTTCATTGGTATACCCCTTTGAGGATTTGGTCTATAATTGGTTCAAGAAGAAACTTCTTTTGCTGTTATGCAATAAACTCCCGAACAACTACATTTGTGGAAGGGCAACTAGGTGATCAGGAAACAGGAAAACTGGGATTTCTTCATTATCTCACCATCTAGCATCCTTCTGACTCAAGACTACTTTTTTTGTCACTGCTATTTGTGTTCGGATTTTCCATTCTTTTTCCAGCTACTAGTGTCCAAATGAAACTCTGGTCACATATTAAGTGCACTAAAGGTGCCCGCACCCACTGCATCATATCAATATAAAAATACAGCATCACAGCTTCAAATTACCTGAAGAACTCTGTCATAGGGATGGAGACCACCTCGGTCAGCTGGGCCATTTGGCCGGATCATGTTGACGTAGACTCCCTTTTCAAGAAGGCCATCTGACACACTGAACCCAAAGTCTTCAACATCTGGGTCCTTCAGAAGTGTTATCTGAAAAGGATATCAAAGTAAAATTTATTTCCCTTCTCTCGGCAGGACTTCTGCGATGTTAAAGAAAATCCAACGTGAAATACAGAAATAATAAGGGGAGTTCTCTTTATTTAAGGCATCTAACATTTTTATTTCTGGAATAGGAAACATCTCCACTATCATGGGTTAGACACCTCCATGAGAAAATGTAACAGATGGAACAAACTTATCTCTAACTCAAAATCCAGAGAATTTTCATAGGCTTGAGCCAGGGTGTTTCATATTCTGTGTCTCATCAAGTGCTTGACGTCAGAATGGATTGTGTTTTTCTGATTATTGAACTGAGAATCAATCATGCATGTCACGTTTTTCACACCCAAGTGTTTGGGAGTTATTTCAGGTTAAAATGTGTTATTTCCTGAAGAGGAGGTATTTAAGGTACTGCGGCCGAGTGATTTCATGATCTATATTTAATTAGAATGTCAGTGTCTTAGTTAAGGGAATCGTATAATTGTATTTCTTCCTGTGAACTGTTCTGAAGCTATTTAAAGTAAGTTATTTAAGAATCCTCCTAGAATTACAATATATCCATTTACAATGTCATTATCAGGCACTTTTTGGGACAAATAGGGTCTTGATCATTTCTGTTCAAATGTTTTGGGCATTTACATGATTTTTAGTGTATCTACGTCAGCACAAAAATTAAACTATCACACATGTCTAGGCTAATGATGTAAAGTTGGGTTATAAACCACATCATTAACTCCTCCCAATCTCACGTCATGAATCCAATTTGCATTTGATGATATCCCATTACGTTTTCAAAGGCACAAGCCCACTATCACAAAAATACATCATGAATATTATTTTTAAATGTCCCAATTACCTCCAATATGTGGCTAATCCACTAATCAATCATATCACAGGGTAGTTAATCAGGACTAGCCATGCACTTCGGCATAACTCTTTCATACTTTTAGATAATTTGGTCTAGTTTACCAAATGTTCAAGGTTTGTGAGGCTATGACTCAGAGTTTGTATTAAACAATATAAATACAAAACGTTTTAGCGGGAGCTTAGGAAACGATTGATTAAATCAAATGGTAGTAGAAATCATCGACCCACATCCAGTTTCCAGACACTGCTATAACGTTACAAGGTGTGCACAGTACCGACCTGGCAAATATGAAAACAGAGAAAATAATATTTTAATTAAAATAAATATTTGGTTCAATATGTGTTCCTTAATACTGCCACTTCTAATCTGGGTATTTGACTGAGAGCTAAACTACCAACACATGTATGCAGATGTCGATACCACAGATCTAAACTTGTGAAAACTTAAACAACAAGTGGAAGAGGTATGGCGCAGCGCCTAGGGTGCCTGACTCCCCGGTGCCGGCGGCAGGTTAGACCAGCACCACGTGACTCTGGGCAATAGCTTGCGTAATCTTCCTGAGGGCCCCCAGCGCTGGAACACCACTTCGGAGGTAGCTGTGCGCTTTACAAATACTGGTATTTCATTTAATTTCATTTCAACAACGTCTCTTGTTAATTTTCAATTCAGATCGCAGACCAGCTCAGTGTACTGAGGTAGAGTGCACTTCCACTTTACATCATGCTGGTCATGCTATGCATCAGATAGGTGTAGTTATGGAGTCATCTTTGCAAATACAGTTCACACTTAGAACCATGAGGTGGGCAGGTGCACATGCAAGATGAGTCCACTGTGCACTGCTGCTTCGCATTACAGACCGGGTTGTGCCCTGTGGAACCACACCACAGCGGCTCTCAACACACGTCCATATGGTGGATTAGCCAGTATCAAGATTGCTTTTACAACTTTCCTATGATGGCAGCATCTGACAAAGAGCCACCGACAAGTTAAAACAATGAGACCTACATGGGTACATGCTCAATGGCTTGTACACATGCAGTACAATATGTTTTTATCTTGTAAAGGTATATATTTGCAGCTAGAAAACAACCTTTACAACGCAGATTTTACTCTGCATACAATCACAATGCGGTTGTTACAACGACCGCATTGTAACCATGCAGTGCCATTACATCGACTTGCAGTAGATGGCGCTCTAACATAAGGAATAGTATTGTTTACTATTCCAATACCTTCCCTACTGTTACATAGGCTGGAGTTGGAATAGTAAATTATACATTTCTAATGTTACGGCACCTTCTACTGCAAGTCAATGTGATGACTTGCGTAGTAATGTCATTGCGTGGTTACAACGTGGCCGTTGTAAAGACCACGTTGTGATTGTATTGCGGAGTAAAATCTGCATTGTAAAGGTATATATTTGCATTGGATGTCCCACATCCCCTTCACACACAACCTAGATCCATGAAGCCATCTCATAAGAGGACAATCCTGTTGGCAAAAACTTGGTTACTACTCAGACCTTGTGCAGCTCCAGAGGGGTTGGTGACATCATTTCCTGCAGCTCATCCTTCGTGGGCTTCACTTCCACATTCCTTTTGCTTTCCTTGGAAGGAGTGTGCTCACTGAGAACTCTGGCACGCCGGTGGGGACTTCCTTTCCTGAGAGGGCTGAAGCCAGACTGGCTGACAGAATCTATGAGAATCTTGCCGCTATCAAGGCCCAGGCTGTGCACACTACCGCTCATGATAGAAGCCTGCAAACGAAGGGATAAACCTGGTTACAAATGGCAGTCCAAGCATACACTCCAACCTTTTAGAAGCAATACCACCTGTATGCTGACAAAGTAACTGTACATTTTATGCATTCCTCTAAACAACATTTAGAGTCTCTTAAATGCCTGTCATATCAGAACAAATCTCAATCTAGACATTGAAGGAACATGCATTGGCAAAGCCAATAAGATGGGCCTTTAATACAAGTGCCAATCCATTGGCTTTCCTAGTTTTATTTCCTTGCCCAGATGGATGAGAGGCATGTATATAGCAGCCATCTTGTGACGTTTACTTTTACGCATTCCAAAAATGCTTTAAAGCGTTGCCACCATCCGTCCACGGAGGCCATCTTAAAATAATTTTTCCCAGTCTAGATAGCCATATAAGGCAATTGGTCTTGGCAATTTATTTAATCAAAAAGTATTGCAAATGTCAAAAGCACATGCAGTGGCGGCCAGCAGCAGTGACTAGTGGCAGGGCCACATCCTGCACGGGGAGGGGCAGCCCCGGGAGGATCTGATCTTAGACAGCATATGATAGATGGACAAGCTTACCATGGAGCACTGCTAAAAGAAAACCAATGGCAAAGCCATGTATCCTTCAATGAAATGCAATGACATTAAGGACCCAAGAGAAAAAAGTAATATACTGCAATGGAGAGCAAGAACGCACAATGCGGGGAAGGGTCCTGCCTCGCTCTGCTTGGCCCCGTCCTGGGTCTCGTTGCTGATGAGGCATCAGTGCCTCTTTTGTTGTCTTTCGTTGTGGTCCGTGGTTCTGCGAGGCAGGTCTCTCTGCCTCTTGTGTGTGGTGTTGCTCTCCCTCACTCGCATTCTAATTCACCTCCCTGAAATTACCAGACCGGTGCCGCCCGCTTTGTATTTTTCTCTGTGTTGGTCGCATAAGAGATCTTTATCTTTACTCACACTCTCTAGTAACTCTCTTGTACCTGCTCTCTACTCTGGCGAAGATGATCTTAATGATTTGTTCTAGACCGGCACTGTCCGTTTGTATTGCGCTCTATAGTGGCTGCCTCGAAGAGCAGACCTTCTGCATCTACTCTATGGTAACTTTGCGGTACCAGCCCTCTACTCCAGCTCAAAAGCTTCTGGCTGGTTCCGGTTTGGTTAGCTGGTTTCTTACCAGGACAGTACTGCTGGCCTTCACTGGCATTATCATGGCTGACCTAATATTGTTCTTCAATCACCAAAGACACCAGATGGGTACACTCATTTTTTCTATGTCCTCAACAGGTCTTGACATTTGCGGTCAAGGATGGCTCCCTGTTGACGCCCCTAGGTTAGTTCTCTTGATTGTCTTATGAAGGACCTGGTCAATTACCCCGTTGGCACCGAAAGATTGACACTTTAATTCCTTCTCAAAATGGACAGTTTTATCATTAATATCCTAGTGTCTGCTTGGAAGTGTTTCTGCTATTTGATTTGCGCCTCACTTATCACTAAAAGAAATGCACTGTCACACTTTTTTGATGCTTTTTGTGTACCACATCATTAAATATGCCTCTTTATCCCATTTTCCTTTGGGGGACTTACTATTTACACATTTATTTTTCATACATTTATGAATGGTGTGTTCTTTTTCGTTGGCCTAGCTACCTGGCCTTAATCCCTTTACAATATCTCCTCCCCTAAATTATTTTGTCACACTGATATTGCCCAAGTTCTCTGGGTTTTCAGGTCTGCTCCGTTTTTTTGCACTGTGTTTCCTTGGGCATGAAGAACAGCTCAATTAACCAAGAGGAATTTTTTAAAAACACAAATAGCCAATGGGTCAAGGGGCCACTCTCTATGCTGTACGTGTATGGTGTATATCTTTAGTGACGTAGTGACTGGAGCTCTCCAACGCACAGCTTCAGCGGTGTGTAAGCAAGAACTAAAAAGAAATGGGCCAGAGATCCTCTTCAATGCATTCATGTATGTGTTAAGATTTTAAGGGATTAACTGTAAATCCTTCAAGTACCATTCTAGTGAGACATTTGCC
Organism: Lissotriton helveticus; assembly: GCF_964261635.1. Classification (NCBI taxonomy): domain Eukaryota; kingdom Metazoa; phylum Chordata; class Amphibia; order Caudata; family Salamandridae; genus Lissotriton; species Lissotriton helveticus. The sequence continues at coordinate 1,224,962,507 of NC_136070.1, read as the reverse complement.
TATTACCTGGTACTCTTAATGATTATATCTACTTTCAAATTATCAAAACCATTTTATTTATCAGTACTTTGGGATGAAAAGAACAATGGTGAAGTTACATTCCAGTTGGGGAATATAAAGTAGGCTTGGGCGGTAAATTCCGTTCCGCTCGCGGAATTTGCAAAATTTGGGTACTTTTACATTCCGCGGAGAACGCGGAATTGCCATAATTTCTGCGTACCACGGCTTTGCGGAATGTTATGCTTGTTTGCGCTTTCAAAATGCATGTTTGCGAGATATTTTCCCCGGAGCGCGCACACAGCGTTCGCCAACAAGAAAAAAACATTGCGAACGGGCATAACTAGCAATTCTGCGTGTTTGCTGAACTTTTGCGTGCTTGGTGAGATTTTACAGTTTTGCTGAGCTTTGCGTAGCGCAACTATGCAAATTCCGCCTATCCCTAATATAAAGCAGCAGACCTCGTTCCTTCTCACACCTGGCGTCCAAAGCTTGGAATGACCTTCCCCTGTACTTCATGTCCACCTCATTGCTCCAGCAATTTAGGAAAAGACTCAAGACCTGGCTGTTTAAATGAACAGATCACCATGAGACAAGCAGCAACCCCAGCGCCTTGAGACCCTCAAGGGTGATTTGCCAGGCTTCACAAATCCTGGATTGATTAAGTATATTCTTCAAGAGCTCATTAAATATCCCAGCTAGCACCTCATTACCAAGAAATGTATGGTTTATCCCTTTAAACGGCTTGCGTTACCAATTCAAAGGAGAAAATCAGCACTGATCTGAGGAAAAAGTACTTTTTACCTGCAATTAATGTGGCTTAACGGGTAGACTTTGAAGCTGGGGAACAAGGTTTGAATCTGGCAGGAGGCTCAAACATCCTGTGATTCAGGGAAAATAATGTAATCGCCCAATGCCTGAAAACAAAATATATATGAATGTGCCCCCCTTATGCAACTGGCGCTCATGTAAAGTGCTATGGTACCTTCGGGTTGAGTTTGCGCTATATAAAACTGGAAAGGAATAAATTAATAAAAAAAGAAAAATAAGAGTACCTGCCTGCCAGAGTAGTGGAGGTGATTATGTTTTTTGCTGAGTGAAAGATGACTAGGCCCTGCAGCAACCAAGGACAGTAGAATGGATTCCTGGGACTTGTCGTTACTGTAGCAGTGCTACCACAAGGTGTACAGCTTAGTCATGAAAAATAATCTTGTAGGACAGGAAAACCTGCTGAACCTACCTGAAAATAATGTTCTCATTAGCATAACTTTATATTTTTTCGTTGTTGAGCTTTTTGGCAGAATGTGAGAGACTACAGCTGGACACTGAACTGACCTACACATTTTTGTAGTTTTTTTCTAGACCTCCTGCTGCAATAGGGAAGAGCCGATGATGATACAGCGAGCCAGTTGGTGAGCAAGAGCCAACAGGCTCATGGTGGTCGCGTACGTGAGACACTTCCTATAAGATTTCAATCGTTTTTGAATTCCTATATTTATTGAGGTCCCGAGGCACCAGACTTAGTTAAAAAAAAAAACTACTTTTTTAACCCCTTGTATGGTTGTGACGGCCGGGAGCAGTCAAGGTGGGCGTGTGCGGAGGACGACTCCTGGCTGACCGAATCCCGGCCATTAATGAAAACTCCAGCACAGCGTGGAAATTTTGCGTGTACGGAAGGGGTTAAAATTGCACAGTTCCGTAGGATCTGTGAACTGCTATAGGGCGTTGTAATTTGAATACTCTGCTATGATACACATTGGTGTGAATGGCATGGCATCAAGGATGTTTGTGTTGAATTGATATGCCAATTTTGAACTCCCAAAAAGTACAAGTATGAGGATAAAATCTTTCACCAAGACCAACCACCAACTTCTACTCAGGACCAGACATTTTGATATTAGCCATAAAGGGTGCCCGGGTCCAATTCAACCTCATTCGTCAGATAATTGTTTGTGTTAATTGTGCATTTTCCACACGAGGACACTGAATGCCTGTTGGAATGGGCATGTGATCTGCATGATGTTGCGAGCACACATCTGTGCCGCAACTTACCCAAGAGCGAGTTTCTGGTGTTTTTTACTCTTTTTGCCTCAGACCGCCATCATGCATGTACATGAATGCGCACTGTAGCTATGACGTGCAGACCTCGATTGGGGCTTTGTGGTATGGAGGGAAGCAGCATAAATGGCCTTTGTATTGTCAGATCACTGGGTGCACAGTATTGGTAGCGGTGGCAGTCTGTTGATTGATTGTGGCACCAGAAGCTTTATGAACCAAAAGTGCTAAATAAATATTAATATCGAAAAAGGGACTTGCCTTTTTCTTTCAAGCTGCCTGTGGTGTGTGGAAAGGAAACCACGGTCTCCTGAGATGTAAAGAGGCATTGCCTTGCTGAGTCCTTCTTTTTTTGCTTTCCAGTGCTACCCAGCTAGATTTGAGAAGTGTGTTGAAAGTGCAAAGACCTCTGTATCCTTAGAAATGCAAGGTTAGCCTTTTAAAGTGCCTGCTCCTTTGTTCCCCTGGAGTTGCTGCCCTGAAAAGGTTGACAGTCGTGAGAGCTTCCTTCCCCATTGTGGGCATCATTTGGGTTTCTTCCAGTGGGTGCTCAGACCATGACTCATCCTAACCATCATCACCTGAAGATGAAGAGAGTGGCTGTCCTTTCTAAGATTGAATACACAAACAGAACCTCCACAATCCATTCCAAGGGCTATGCCCTGCAGGAGTAGTGGAAGGGAAGAAGAAACTCTAGATTGGAAAATGCTCAAAGTTCCAGGCCTGGTGTCTTTCACAGCCAGAGCTTCAGCCAGGTGAAAGGACATCACCTAAAGAGATTTGCAACAATCTTCTGGAAGTGCTATGGGTCTGCACTGAAAAGAGGTCAATCTTGCCTACAGTGGGTGGGAAGCTGGAGTTACCCTGCAGTTTGCTCAGAGTAGAAGCACCACTGTAGTGTCCAGGCAGAGGAGGAGAGCAAAGAGGCAGAGTCACTATCGACAAGCAAATAGAGAGAACAGCACTGCAAGGAGACTGCGGGCAGCCCCTGCTGCATATCACTGGATTGCCACCAGCTAACACTTCCTCTGCCCTCCTCTGTGGCCCGGGAGACTGATGAAGTTTCCGGTGTGGACTGCGGACAGTATCAATTGCACAAACCCATTTGTGATCTAGCTGGGTCCTCGTGTGCCCCAAAAGCACAAACTGAACTGGAAATCCACAGTTGCTGTTGTGGATAGAACTGTGCAACTGGAGATCGCAAGTGCATCCCCATGACCCTTCACCCCCAGGGACAGGTCCCAAGCATCCTAAAGCCTGGGCTTCAGGGACATCTGCAGGCCCCATATTGACTCCTGTCTCACCTTCCTCACAGAGGTTCATGGGTTGAACCATGATTTTTTTTTTTGGGGGGGGGGGGAGGGATTTGCTTGGGCATGTGTCACTGGCTCCTAGAAGCAATTGCTCACCAGCCCGACTGCAACCCATCTGCACCCATCAGAGGCGGCTATGAGAAGTTGGGTATGGGTGACCCTGCAACCACATTCAGTGGAAGCAACTACAGAACTGAAAAACTGCCCTGCATCAAGCACAGGTAAACCTGCTCTAGTACAGAGCAAGCCCCAGAAAGAGGAGCATTGAGCTGGGCCATTCCAGGGGCCAGTACAAGCATGGGCCATCAGACTCACCTCTGGGCAAAAGCCACTCACTAATCCTGTACACCTAGATTTTCATATTCTTAGTGTTAGGAAATGGATTATTAGTAGTGGGTAACATACATATACTATTGCCAATAAGGCCACTAACAGTCTAGGGTTCAGAATAGGTCTGAGAAATGTATTCCCATGCTCAATCCTTGGTAGCTTTGCTGTGAGCAGGCAGGATTAACTTCAGAGATAGGCATGTAATGCATTTAAAAACACCAATTCAGTACATATGTAAGACAACAGGCAATAACAACACCACTTTGTAACAATAGGAATTGTTTTATCTTTAACCCCTTGCGTGCGTTTGTCGTCTAACATCCGTCGCAAGCGCAACCTCGGTAGTGCTGCGCACATCTGTTGGCCGGCGCAGCCCTGCCCGCGCAATCGAACGCCCGCACTGCTGCGAATTAGCCGCCGCGGTAAACGGGTTAAAATGACACCACAACAAAAAAAATCCAGTGTAGGGAACCGGAGATATGTATTTTTAAAGATTTAGCATAACCTAGCACATAGAAACTTATAGTGCTATTTGGGACATCTGGTCCCTCTGGAACAGGACAAATCCGAAGTTTCAGGCAGACCGCGATGGAGCCCTGCGCGGCTACCTCTCGCAGAAGGCCACGGTCAAAGTTTTTACCTTCTGGCTTAGAAACTTTTCTGGAGCTTTTTCTACCAGGGTCTCGCGAAGCTCTCAGCCAGTCTGGATTCAGTGAGGGTTCGCCACTTTACCTTGCGATGAGCTCCTGGTCAAACCAATGGAAGTCACACCTCTGGAGCTTTCCAGTGGGATGAACCAGAGATCCAGGCCGGCTTGCGGTTGAAGGTGGGTGGCTTCACTCTCCTGGTTGGTCCCAGTCACCTTTTCTACATTCAGACTTAGAAACTGGAAGAGCTTTACAGAGCTTTTACTCACGGGGACCCTCAATGCTCTTCACCAGACCAGATTTTGGGTGGGTTTGCCGGCTTGAGTTTCGACCAGCTCCCGGTCAAACTCTGGAAGTCGTATCTCCAGAGTTTTTCAGCAGGACGAACCTGGCCGGCATGCCGGCTCACATTTGAGGGGCGCTGGCTTGGCTGGCCAAATTAAGTTGGTCCACTTATGGAGCCTTTTTTCAAAGTTGTCCATAGTTATCCAAACTTCTGGAACTTCTTACTGAAGTTCCTTTGACGGTCCCAAAGTGTCCACAACTTACTCTAAGGGTCTGGAAGCTCCAAGATGGCCCTTGAAAGTTTGGGACTTCAATTACCACAATCCACCCTTACAAATTCACTGGAGTCACTTCAGGCTTGGGGTTCTTGGTGGTGACGATCCAGGTGAGCTCTGTTAACCTGTAGCTTGCAGGAAGTCAACTCTTTAGTCCTTTTGAAGCAGGTTTGATCCACAGGGCTGTAATTCCAGATTGTGAAGCAGGCACAGTCAGAGTGCAGGGCCTGGTTAGGGCAAATAAACTTCCAGCATGGACCATTCTTCTGTAGTTTCAAGCAGCAGATCTGAGAGGTACTGCCCCTCTCTAATACTTATTCAGTGTTCTCTGGGGTAAAACAGGAGGAAAGTCCTGTCCAATGAGGTGCAGGGCAACACCATAGAGCATGACAATTTCCTTCAAAATGTGGCATAATGGTCAGAAAGCACTATTTATCCAAAATTCAATATGGCTGAAGCCTCAACAGAGGCGCAAGAGCTGCCTAAACCAACCTCCAGGATGGCTCCTCTTCTTATTCTCCCTTCCCCAGGCAACTGCACATTCCTTCCTTAAGCCTGGCATCTGGCTGGGTACAGAGGAGGGGGCCATAGATGGACCTGACTTTTTCTCGCTGTCCCCCTGGGCGTTTGAAGCTTATGCGTTACGAACCTCCCCCTTGCTCCGATATTCCCATGCAGCAGAACCATTTCCTCCCAGAATGGCTCTTCACCACAGGTACCACTTAGCACTTCATCAAAGCAGCCTGGCTAATCCACTTAACTCTGACCAATCAGAGCAGAGTCCTGGAAGGCTGAATTTTGGCTTACAGACAAGGTTCTCTTAAAACTTCTTGTCTGTACATTTTAGGATAAATTCGTATTCGTAATTGCATATTGTTGGATTTAACAATACCATTCTACTAAGTCCTTGGATGATATTTTCTATATTTCGTAGCGGGAGTTATTAATTAATAACTTCTTGCCATGATAACCTATGTGGCTGGGGATTTGCAATGGGGAAAATGAAATGAGCAATTTCTCCAACACCAGGGCTTATAAAACATATTTTATAAGGATCCTGCTTATATCTACAGGACTCCCAACCCCTGGAACACCTAGGCGAGACTTTAGGGGTTCTGAATATTTAAAACTATTGCAGATCTTCACTCCACAGTGTTCCTAGCACAAAGGTGGATTTTGGGGAGCACTTTACTACAATGAGCTGTGAAATGTGCAATTTCACTTTCCCCAGGGCAGATAAAACCTATTCTTTAAGGGTCCCCCTCATAAGTACTCGAACCCACACCTGTAGGCCACCTAGGGGAGATCTTGGGGGTACCCATCACACAAAAATTGTGTATGTTATCAAATTCTAAGTGCCCCAATACCAAAGTCGAGTTTAGGCACACTTTATATTTTAAAAGTAGTTCTGCAACACAGTGCTGCTTTTAAATGGAACTCAGGCCTCAGCGGTACACACATGCAAGTGCAGAAAGAGTGGCTAACCTCAAAACTGCCATGCCCTATTATATACTAGGGACTTAAAGGTAGTTTTGATTCCCCTGCTCTATTATGGACTAGGGCCTTATAGGGGAGTTCATGCCAATCAGGGGTACTCTAACCCAAAGTGTACCCTAGTGCGTGCAGGTGTTTCCCTGTATTCTAAGTGTGCTTTCAGCATGCCTGGTTAGGCAGAGCCCAGATACAGTCAGTCAGTTTCCACCAGTACCAGTTAGTAAACAATGGGGGCAACCAGGGCATAGGGATGACTTTGCAGCACTTCGATTATTTCCTTAGATATCAGAATTATCATAGCTGTAACAGTTATTGTTAAAGTAAAAGCACAATTGGCCAAACTGTTACTGAGTGACATCATTTGACACGTTGAGTTCCAAGTCTCCAGCCACCAACCCCAACCCCCTGAGCAGGCAGATCAAGAGGTGAGCTAGTGAGAGAAGTTTATAGAGATGCAAGACAGAGAGAGCACGGAGGAAGAGAAAGGGGTGTAAAATGAGACAGAGAGAAAGACCGGTTGTTTTAAAAGAGTAGCAACGGATAAAGAAAGGCCGAGAGAGAGTATGGAAAGGTAGATGGGAGAAATTTGGTGTAGAGTAAAAAGTGAAGTAAGACAGAAGCAAGGGTGAGAGATGTATAAAGAGAGAAGTCGAGAGAGAGAAGTGTGGTAGAGAGATGATATTAAGACATGCACAGACATTAAATAGGTGAAAATGTTAAAGAAAAAGAGAGGTAACATGAAACAGCAAGATGGTCAGAGGTCAGCAAGAATGAGCAGTGGTGGAAAGAGAAGTGGAGGTGACTTAGTGAAAGAATGAGGCGGTAAATCGAGATATAAGGTAGAGAGAAGCACCATAGAAAGAGTTGAGGATGGAAAAGAGATGGGGAGAAATGATATAGGACTAAGGTTGACAGAGTCAGAAAGAAGACCGGGGTAGAGAGAGATGAGGAATTAAAGAGATGGCGTTGGAGAGAGGTGAAATACATAGAGTACATATATGGGGAGGAGAGGTGGAAACAGAGCTGTGAGGTATAAAGAGCAATGCGACAGAAAAGATTGATGTAGAAAAAAGATTGATGTAGAGAGTGGTTAGAGAAGTAAAGGCTGGTACAGAATGTCGAAAAAAGGGGCATATGTAGAGAGGTGAGCCAGAAAAGGGGTAGCCACTTATCAATATGGCAATAGGGAGAGTGAGAGGGGGTAAAGGGACATGGGGTGAAGTAAGGAAAAATACTTGAAAGAGACAGATACATTTTTAATTCCATTGCACCAATTGCCTGAGATTGCATGGATTAAATGTGGGCAGACCAGGTATGCACACTAACCTTCTGTGAAGTGTGCACACACAGTTGCCGAATTAAAAATGGTCTGTGTTTTATTCATACTTATTACAGTAACAGCAGGATATAGGACCATCCTGGTCACTTCACCAAGGTGGGGCCAGGATTATTGAAGGCTGTTTTGCCTTTTTTAGGGGTGTGGAGGTCCACTCATTTGTGCATAATTTCAGGCAAGCAAATTCTTTTTGTCAGGCTAAATAGTGGTTTACCTCTCCACCAGAGCTTTCAATTGTTCACCCATAGCCATAATTTCATCCATTCAGATAGTCATATCCCTCCATTAATCAAGCTATCTGTCCACTTCATGTATCAATGATATCCACCCACAAAGTAACATATTCATGTGTGAACGTGTATCTGCTTCTACAACAAAAATACAAATCACAGGAACACAGCCATTAAATGAAAAACACTTAGACTTAGACAGGCGATTGGCATTAAAATGCTGGTTTCCCATTTACAAAGCTTGTCTTTTTGAGGCAGTACGTTCTTTCACCTCATTCAAGGTGATATTTTCACCCAGTTCCATGCAGAGTATGCTTACAAAAGCAAAATAGGCACTTCCAAAGCCAATAGGCCTGGCTTTGGCCACCAACTGTAGTCAATTTTTGTTTTGTTATGGTTTTTGAAAAACGTTATTGTTCATGAAGCTGCTGGCCAATTCACCAATGTAAAATACAACTTTGGCTCAAGGCAACAATGTTTTTTGGTCTCATACATTATCATAGTACTCCCGGGCACTGAAGGGAGCTACTTTGTGTCAATGCACTCCTTGTGAAAGGGCAGCATGCTGTAACTCGTAGTGAAGTCAGCGAATGGCTGAAGGGAATTTACTCGCTGCCCCTTGAGAAATGACAGACCAATGGATGAAGTCTGCCTGAAAACCCCCATACATTTAGTAAAAACAAAAGGTCTTGGCTAACGGTAACATGGACCTAAAAAAGTAAATTGTTCTGGCATTGACTATTGGCTGCTAGTTAAAGGATGGAAGGAAGAAAAAAAAGGGAAGAAGAAATAAATAAGGGTAAAGACAGAATGCAAGAAAAAGGACAGGTAAGGAAAAAAGAAAAATTAAAGTTGAAAGAAAGAAAAGAAAGAAGGGAAGAAAGAACAAATGGAAAAAAGCAAAAAGGTGTGAAAGGAAGAAGGCGTGTAAGGAAGAAGGCGTGTAAGAAAGAAGGAGTGAAAGAAAGTAGGCAAGAAAGGAAATAAGCAAAGGAAGAAAGAAGGCAAGAAAGAAGAAAAGAAGGAAAGAAAGGAAAAAAAGTGAGAAGGCCAGCAATAAGGCACAAAAGGTGGCAAGACAGACGGAAAGAATGACAAAAGGCAAGAAAGAAAATTCAAGGAGGAAGCCATGAAGGAAAGAAAGAAAGAAAATAATGGAATAAAAGGCATGCCAGGAAAGAAAGAACAAACATGAAAAAAGTAACACGAAATCTAAAAGATAAAATGGAAGAAAAAAGAAATAAAGCAAGAAAAGAAAATAGGCATAACTTTATACATCAAGTTTCAAATGCACACAATCTGTTCTGCTGTAAAATAGCCACAGACCCACAAGCAAAAGGCACTCTAAAATCAAATGTACACCATCATTAGCAGTAGACCGGAACTGATCAGGCTGGAATGTGCCTTGGTTGCATCAAAAGCATCCTGTTATCACATCAGGCTCAAAACACAAAGGCAACACTAACCTAATTTGAAAGTAAAAACAAAAACACTGGCACTGAAGGGAACTAGCTTGTGTTGGAAGGTGCTCACTGACAAAAAGCAAAATGAAGTCACTCAAAGTGAAGTTGATCAGTGGCTTGAGTAGGCTTGCCCCATGTAGTATGCTGTAGTGGGTGGAAGCAAAATACAAATGACAACAGATCAATGGATGAAGAAAGCTAGTTGAAAGTCCCTTTAAGAAAGTATAGTGTACAAATCATTTTTGCAACATCAAAAGGTGTTGGCTAAAGCCAGACCTAAAAAGCATTGGAAGCACAATTTTACCTCAATCTCCCTTAAGAGTTCTGACTGGCCACATGTTTCCAAGTCCTCCAGCGCCTCTCCAAAAACTCTCCACAAGCTTCCTTCATGATCACTGTCGAGGCCATTTTGGCGGCTGGAAAATCTGTTGTAACGTAGGAACCAAACATTGTCAGCACTCTTCCGTTGCGGGCACAAACGTTGCAAGCTTACAACCGGTGGCTCACCAGCTTGCATCAGTGCCGGAGGTCTTCTGACACATTGCAAACAATACCAATTTTGAGGCAAGAAAGTCTCTTTACAAAATCTCAAAGCATTTTCACATAGGACACAAGTCCTTCAAAGGAAGTAGTTAGGTGGTGTAGCAGTAATGTCACTCTCAAGAGGGGGAAAGATGAGAATAAAAATGTCTGTGGAAGACTGGAGGTTTAGGAAGACGTTTTGTGAAACAGTGAAGAAGTCAAAGAAAATGGATGCATTATGGGTAAACCAGGAGCCTCAGACTGTCTACAAAGGCGGATGGGACAGAGCTCAGATCTGAGACACAGAACACCTGAGAAGAGAAAAAGAAGACACAGAGGAGAACAGACATGGTGAGAATGGTAGAAAGTACAAGGTGATATCTGTGGGACAAAAATGCAAATGATGAAACATGAATTCCCTAGGCTGAACAAGTAGTCATGCACTTGCTTGTGAATATGACAACACCAATTGCTAGGTAGTGATCTACACCAACATACAACCATACAATGAAGATACTTGCCTGGTAACTGTTAAAGCAGGAGACTCCAATCAGTGAAGTCAACACAGTGCTCCACATGGTTGATTACAATATTGGTTTAAGCAATGCAGTGAACCTTGCATCATTGATAATATGAAGAACGTCATTTGTGCTCACAGCCTAGATGTGCTGGGCTCCGTTCGACATTGTTAAGCTATGTTCATCTCGTTATGACATTGCTAACAATGAGCTTCCTGCCAAATAACCTGTAACCCTATTGTGGTCTATGGCTTCTATAGGACACCTCAACCATGAATACTAGGCCTAGGCGGTGAACTTCGATCTGTTCGCGGAGTTTTCTGCACTCCACAGAGCTCGTGGAGTGCAGAAAACTCCACCTCGCGATGTGTAGCTGAGTTTTTTCCTCGCTCGCCATCGGGAACGGTAAGTTCATGAGCGTGAGCTACCGGTCGGGTAGATTTTCTACCAGAGCTGCAGGAATACCAGCAGAAACTTCTCATTGCAAAACTCAGTGAACTACACCAAGGCCTATGAATACTACATTTGCAATTCTAATATTCACTGTCATATCACAAAACACGTGTTGTGAAATCACTAAGGGAAGCACTCACTTCCCCAGATTTGCTATGCTTCATCCGGGTCTTGAGAAGCAGGAAAACGCAGATGGACAGCCCGGGGGAAGCAGGATTCAGGCAGATGAAGGACAAACCTCTCCTGTGTTGGTCTTGAATGTGTGCAGACCTGAGGGAGGTGTAGAGCCAGAGTGTCACTCTAGCCACCAATTGTCATGCATCTTGTTAGCTGAAGATCTGCAAAGATGTGTAGATGTCATGAGAAGCGGACTCTGTTGATGCAGCTCACTAGGAGTCGAGAGCATGATGCTGGTGGCTACCACTAGCGCAATGGTGGTGCTGTTTAGCGTTGATGAGTAGACTAGCAGAACATTAGATTTTATTTATAAAAAAATTAATGGACCATGTGGGGCAGGTTTTGCAAGGGTGGTAAAGGATGGTAAAAGGACCTAGTTTTGGTGGGTTGGGGAAGAGTGACTCAGTGTGACAGAAGTACAGGGGAACCATTTTATCTGAGGAGGGAGGGAAGCAAATTGTTCACCACGACACTTCTCCCCAGTTAGCTGGTGCCAGGGAGCACCTGTGCAGGAGGTCATGGAGTAGCATGAACAAAATACAATTGTTGATGTGTTTTCTATATAATGCACAGATTTCCACCTTAATGTGTGAATTCTGTACACCGGCATGTGTGCACATGCAGTCTGAGCAGGGAAGGCTGTGGTCGGACTGACTGCCATCTTCACACTGTGGAAGATGAGGCCCAGTATAAATTGTTATGATTCAATTGGGTTCCATGCCTCTTGGGTGAGATACATAATGTGTAATGTTTCAATTGTGTACTGGATGTTTTAATGGTGTTTACATTGTAACTCTAGATTGCCGCGTGATGTCAGAGCCACTCACTTGTATGTAAATACTTGAGCCTCAAATCTAGGTATGATACACTGATTGGAATTCCTGGATTGCGCAACATATTGGAAGGGCAGTGGGCTGGTTCCTTTGGTCACTCTGGGGATGGAGAATTGATGGGGGCACTAGCTGGTTGGACAAGTGCCCCACCGATCTTAGAATACTCCACCTCCCTTCCTAAACGCCTGAGCAGGATGTCCGAGCTCAGAAGAAGCTTGGGAGAATAAAGGTAGTAGTGGAATAGCTGCTAAACCCCTGTCAGTTTTATGGTGGTGCGCCCACTACTGATATGTACTCACTTTGTGAACGCTCTCTAGAGCTGGTGGCAAAAGCTCACTGACGTTCTCCCATGCACAGTGAAGATTGGACTTGCTGCGGACCAGGAAGGAGGAGGACCTCTGAACATCTGTTGGACTGGTCCTGTTTTAATACTTCAGAACCAGGCTTTGCAGACTCTTGTTGTTGCACACAGTCCACCGTGCAAGACCTGCCAGGCATTGTTGGTGGGGAGCACAGCAAGAAGAGAGGTCTGCTGGGGCAGATGTTTTCCACTAATGAAGACAACAGGCTGGGAAATCAGTGGTGTTGGGCGGGCAGGGCCATCACCCTTATAGGTGACAATGCAGAAAGAAGGGAGAAGCAGCAGAGCTAAAGGCTGCAAAAAAGCTGAAAATGATCACTGTAAAATTCTGAGGGCCGGGAGTGAAGGAAATTGAGTTACTGGTTGATGGGGCTGAAACCCTACTTGGGCAGCAACCGCAATCTCTGTAAGGGTGAAACTCATGCAAACCCTAAACTAACCTGTGCTTAACCCTCTGGTAACTTGGCACTAAAGTCATCAGGCTCAACTCAGAGGCAATGTGTAAAGTATTTATGCAGCACTTCAAACAGTAATAAAGTGAAAAAACACAAGAAAACCCCCTCACCAACTTAGAGTAAAATGTAATAAATAAATTGACACCAAAAATCCAATTAGTAAAAGTGAAGATATGCAATTTTAAAGATTAACGTGAAAATAGCAGCAAAAGCACGAAGCACCAACTATGGTTATCTGGTTGCGTCAGACCGGGGCAAAGTAACAAGTTCAGGCCAACCCCTATGGACAACAAGCCAGCTACAGGGACCCATTTAGGCCTGCAGAACAAAATACCTTATATCCTGCTTGTGGAGCATTGCGGAGTCCCTTGTCAAAGATGTGTCATGCAGCGGTAATAACTAAGAGCTAAGAAGCTGCTACGCGAGGCCCTGCATTATCGTCCAGGGTGCCGACAAGGGGATTGCGATGCAAAGTCCTGTGTTGAGATGCATCACACACCGGTTAGTTCCGCCGAAGAAGCTTCAAGACTTGTGGAGGGGAGTCCTCTGTCGTCATCAAGGATGCTTTCAACAGGGGGTTTGTGATGCGAAGGCCTGCATTAAGGATGCACCACGCAAGTGTGGTTCCTGGAAGCTTCCGCGCAGTGATGCGAAGTCTTGTGTCAGGGGTGCATCACACAGCGTTCTCGATGCAGAGTTTAGTGAGGCGATGCATCATGCAGCTCCTCTGATATGGGGTTTCAGGGAGGTGATGCATCGGTTCTGTGCAGACCACAGTTGGGCTGGTCAAAGCACCTTCTGGCTAAGTTCCAAGGGTTCAGGAGTGGGGTGGTACCACCTGGGAAGGCAGGAATCACAGCTAGCAGAATCCAGGTCTTGGGTTCAAGATGGAGATAGTCTGTTCTGTCCCTGAGGCTTCTGATCAGAAGGCCAGTCAACGAGCCCTTGGAGTCACTCTGGTGGTCCTGCAAGTCCAGTTCTTTTCACTTAGGCAGGAGGGCATCAGGGTGGCAGTCCTCCTTGCAGCAGAGCAGGACAGCACACCATCTTCGGAGTCTTCCACAGGTCCAGATGTTTACTGGAGAGTTGGGTCTGATGGTCCAGTATTTATACCTGGTGTCCACTTTGAAGTAGGAGAAGGTTCTGGAGGTTTCCACCTTCAGAGTGCTTGGAATTTCCTGCCTCCCTACCCTCGCCCCAGCTTGTCCGGAGTCACAAAAGACTAGTGTCAAACCATTTGTGAGAGCTCTCAGATAGAGCCTTTGTGAAGTGCAAAAGTGGTAGGTGACAGCTCCTCTCTCTTGTTAAGTCGGAGTGACCCATCCTGCCAACACCTAGCTTAGTGTTTGGGAGCAATACACAAAGACAAACTGCCAGAACACTTAGTCATGTGACCCAGGAACAGGCTGCAGGCACCAAATGGTTAGGACAAGAAAAAGTGGCATTTTCAGAATTGTGACTAAAAATCTGAATTTACAATTAAAGAGGGCTTTTATTTACAATTCTCTAGACACCAAACTCAAACTATCCACCTGTTCCCCAATTGAAGTTATCACTTATTAAATATAATTAGGCGTTATCCACTACCAGGACATGTAAAACTTAAATGAACATGTTCAACCACTTTAAATACATTGCACCCTGCCCTTTGGGTTGATGAGGGCCTATGGGTAACTTAGATGTATTAATAAGGGAGTTTTAGGCTTGGCAAAATCATTTATTTTGCTAAATTGAATTGACAGTTTAAAACTGCACACAGTGTCATTGGCAGTTTAAAATGGAGGCATGTTTTAAATAGCTACAATTTACCTGCCCCGGTATATAGCATTCATTAGGGACATATAAGCAAATTAAATATGCCAATCAGTTGAAAGCAACTTTTCTCATGTTTAAAGGCGAGATCTTAAGCACTTTAGCACCGGTTAGCAGTGGGAAAGTGCGTAGAGTCTTAACAACCAACAAAAACTGGTTAAAAAAACAGGAGGGTGAAGGCAAAATGTTTGCAAATCACCCTGTAGATATTGCCAAGTCCAACAAGGAAAATCGCTGAGGCTGGCACCGACTGCCCGAATCTGCCCCTGGGAGCAACCAGGTAAGACATGGTCCAGTGTGGACAAAGTTATTACTTCTTTGTACCACTCGTGCACAGACTGAGGAGACATGCTGCTGGTTGACCCAGACCTAGGGGCACCCACCAGCAGGAATTTATAAACGCTACTGCACTTTTCAAAAGAAAAAGGCCCTTTTCTAATACTTCCCCTCCTCATCTCTGGGGCAATTGCTCACAGTTTGTATAGGTGGTAGGTAAGAGAAGATCATCTCCCTGTCTCAAGGGATTTCCCATCCCTCAGCAACGTGTCCCTGTATTTAAGGGTTCCTAATAGATATCTTAAGTAATGCCCACGCCCCCCACACACAAATGTGTGCGAGCAGAACAGCATTTTCTGCGGCCTCGCACAGAAGGATGCATGTTGGGAAGAGTGAAGGAGCCAGCAGGACCACACAGCTAATGAGGATCACTGTGCAGTTCCCTTCTGCTGTTGCATGCTGGAAGAAATCTCTTGAACCTGCAACTAGTGTGCCAAGCATGCCAGGTGCCACCACACAGGTAGAGGTAAAACCAGACCAAAAAACACTTTTTCACAGTGAAAAAAACCTTAATAAATTGGGAAATGGGTCAGGAGCAGCATGCTCCAGGAGGTACCACATGCAAAGAGAAAAACAAAAATTGTATATGGTGAACCATTCACCAGAGTACGACTGGGGCACCCGCAAAGCAACCCACGAAGTAGTGATTCATAGGGCAACAACATAAAATTAGTCCAGGGCCTGCACAGCAGGGAAAAAACGTATCTTTGTCCCTCAGAAGGGAGTACATGGGTAACCACTTTAATAAGCAAGCTTGCCAGGGTCTTGGGTTGGGGGTGACCGCAGAAAAGGCGGCAGGAATCCCCAGAAAGCTCTGAGGCAGCTGAACCATCATGTTGGATGACATGGCGGGGTTGGGTGGGTGCTTAAGACTGGTTGGTAGGCAACCTAATAAAAAAATGAAAAAGTGTTTTAGATCTGCCTAAATACTAGTGGTCTCTCCAGGCACAGACTGCATGGTGATGTTTACATAAATGATAAAACAAGTAGGTTATGAAGTAGATTATGAATTAATTTATTATGAAATGGCTTGGTTACTTTTATTTTGTGAAACTTATGACAGAGCCTCTAGGTTCAATCTTCGTGCTGAGCTTGCTTTCATTGTTAGGGACTGTTGGTGTGCAACATTGTCACACTGTACCTGGCAGCTAACATTGACAACCTGGATTAACAGGGTTAGTTATGCCCCTCTGGTCTTTCCTTTGAATACTCTACTTGCACCCTGGTCTTTCTGTGAGGCCCACGTTTGGAGGGGTTATAATTTGTAGTTATACCTGGAAACGTGTATATATTTGTAATTTTGAGCATAGTTTTTAGCTGCATGCCCATTATAGTACACATTCCTTTAAAAAAAACAAAAAAGTACAGAATGGGCATTGAGGGCTATTTTGTGAGTTGCTTAGTTCTGAGATTCTAGCTCAGAAGACCTGCCTGAGTAAACATTGGATGCAGAGTCAAGTTGCTGAATGGGTATTATGTACCCAGATACAAGGTCCACATTATGAAGGCTACAGAACAACTGAGGAGAAAGAGGATCAAAGACAGTTGTGGTCCAGTAACTTCTGATTGTCTTGGGACCTCCTGACCTAGATTTCTAAAAGGTGCTATAAGAAGCGTGTGCCAGGACACATCCTAGAAATTTATACATAAAGGCACAACTTTATGCTGATTCCACCCAGTCTGAAATGTATTTCACACAAGCCCACCATCAATTCCTAAATATGTGTAGCTCTCCGGTTCGCTCGCTCATGTTTGAAATGGACACAGCCTAAATGGGCAAGAGATCACCATCTACAGTGTAGCCCTGGGCGGTAAATTCTGTCCCTCTCGCGAATTTGGGTAATTTTGCGTTCCGCGGAGAACGCGGAATTGCCAAAAATTCTGCCATCTGCGGCTTCGCAGAATTTTTTGCATATTCGCACTTTCAAAATGCGTGTATGCGATATATTTCTCCCCGAGCATGCAAACAGCGTTCGCGAACAGGAAAAAAGCACCGCGAACTGGCGGAACAAGCAATTCCAAGTGTTCGCTAAACTTTTGCGTGCTCGCAGAGATTTTTTAGCATTTCGCAGACCTTTGCGTGGCGCGACTATGTAAATTCCACCCACCCCTACTACAGTGGCAGTTAGAAGTCTTGGAAAAATATTGTTTGATAAACAAGCTGCTGATTAATGTGGCCAGGTTAAGAATTTAATATTTTAGATAAAGAAAATTAAATGCTTTTGTGGATGAATATGGAAAAATGTAAGTCGTCTTAGAGTAGTCATACTTCGACCTAGTGTTCTATATATCATTGATCCACTGATCTTCCACAGATCGTGAGTATATTAGTGGTTTTTATTCACTGCGTTTACGCAAAAGCTGCCACTGGAGGGACAGTTCACATGGGAGTGGTAGTGAGTAGAGACTGTTGTCATCGGATGGCCAATCTTTGTTGTCAAGTTGCGTTTGTAGATACGTAAATCAAAAATATTGGAGCTATAAGGTTCATAAAAGAGAAATAGATTTTCAACCACAGTTTTGGTGGGATTTAATAGGATGGTTACAAAAGTATTAAGTACCAGAATTGAATGTTAAGTATATCATTTTTGATAGCCACTGGTACAGATTGTGCAGCGACTAAAATTACTTTCTATTTTGTTGGATATTGGCAAAAAATGATGCCCTTCTTTTCAGGCAGTGTTTATGTTTTTCTAGGTTATGATCTTTATGACAAGTAGGGCTGTCAATCTGTAATACCTGGAAGAGAGGAAGGCACAGTGCCCTGCAGTGATGTGTCCTACCCTGTGCATCAAGATCAAAGGGAATTTGTGCTGCCACCCGGCAGTCCTGGAAGCATGTCTCATGCTGCAAATCTAAAGGCCTGAGGAGTGCCTCAGAAGAATTAAACCTTCCCATGACTTTAGTGAGACTGTCACTGGGCACACTTAGCTGGAAAACCAACCCGCTGCAAAAATGAGTAATACAACGGCAGTAGAAGTGTATCCATCGTCAACGTGATTGGCTTTAAGTCACCTCAGGGAAGTTTGAAAGTATTTTTATAAAGCAAAGACCATCAACAAATAGCCACAGTGTGCAACAATCCCTCCTCTGCTCTTACCTAATTGGCTTTTCCCATTCATCTTCAGTGAAGCTCCCATCGAGGAAGGGGTAGCTCTTTCTGTGTTCAGCTGGAGGGGTGTTATTTCGCTGTCTGGGTCGCCACTCATGTGGATGCAAGGCAACTCCCACTGCTTGATGCACGTAGTTTCCTGAAAAACAGAAACGATATCAGTAAGTCACAGTCACGTTGGACAGGTACAAGACCTTCCAGGACACTTGCCCCATTCAACATGAAAGACTCCAGGGTAAAAACACTAAAGGCTAGTGTGAAAGAACTGCTCTTTCATGAACTCAATACACAGACATTATGAAAGTAAATTGGTAGAGTTCAAATAAAGAATTCATTTTTTTAAACCCTAGGAAGATGATGTTGATATTCTATGGTTTACAAAGTCAAATATCACACAGTTGGGCACTACGAAAACTGAAAATAGTTCTCAACATGGAGAACTATGCTATGGCAGCAACATTGACAAGTGTTTTAGATTCACACCCACAATTTAAAAAATTGGTGAAACTGGCAGGGAAGGCTCATGGCAACTCAGGAAATTACGATGGGGGTAAAGGTCCCCAAATTCGAAAAAACTAGAGTGGGACTGTAACTTAGAAGTGGATATGGGGATAACGCCTGAAATTCTCTTTGGCAATTTTTAAATGTCCGATCCAACCTCACAGTCTTTAGGCAATAACTGAAGACCATTCTATTTAGTAAAACATTTGTCAACCAGTCATTAAAGGAGACTGAAGTCCAAAGTCATGGGGGAGGGAGCGAACCCATAAAATGAGAAAAATGCAAAGAAAGACCCGTCCCCAATTAACACCCATAAAATACAGATGTTTTTAGGTGTTTTGTCTTCAATATTTGTGATCTATTTATTTCCTGATCCTAGAATTTCTCATGGAACTGATCCATCTAGTCTATTGTTACTGCAATCGTGCCTGCTAATATTTCTTTTTTTCAAGGTTTACAACCTCTTTATCCACTGTAGTTTGACAAGACATGATTGTATTGTTCATGCACTTTTCATTTTGCTACTGAGTATACAGCTCTCAAAGTATATCCTTTTAATAAGTCAAAACGTCTGCAGGATGGCTCTATATTGTTTTTATCTAACATTCACTGGTTATGGCCACTAGTAAACTATAAATGATGCTACTAAAGTTCAAAAGTAGCCGAATCTGGTGAAATAAGGAATTTTTAAGTTAGCAACAAAGTCCAACAGTTACATTCATTATTTGTCAACTTATTGTTATTTTACAATAGCAAGTGTTGGGATGCATATATACTTTGCATGATATAGGCACACAACAGGACTTTGAGACTATTAGTCTTGTCCTACGGCGATCTAAACAGTCCAATATTAGAATCCTCATAGTTTGGGAAGAAAGGTCATCGCAACAGTAGAATTTTTCACTGTATTGGTCTTCAGAAAAATGGATTCTCTTTTTTGCACCTCAAGTGTTAGCCCACATTCAAGATGAATTTGAACAGAAGTAGCAAAAAGCTGGACATTTGGTATAATTCTAGAGGATCTCCAAGCCTTCCTTTTCAGCCACCTGGAGTGCTACTCATGAGAAAGATGTTAACTATTTGAGTGCATATACTGCTGTTAACAAGTGAGGAGAGCTTTTAACCTTCACAGGCTTTAGAGGGCCTCTGCCTTGTGGGATCCATCATGCATTCTTCCAAAACGGTTCATACCTTAACGCTGGAATTCAGTTCACAGTGGTACAGTGAATGCCAGCAGGGCCCAAAAAAACGTTGCCAACTATTGTTTGAGGTGGTCAAGGCAATTTGAAAAAGATGGAAATCACTTGCAAGGCCAATTAGCTGTGGAGATGGCATAACATGATTATTTTCCCTTAAAGTCCCATATTCCAAGCAGGTTGTGGATGCAGGTGAGGCCAAAAGTCGCCAGACTATAAAGGAAGGAGAGGAACATGGACAGCAATAAGAGGCTGGGGCTCTTGTACATTTTGCAGGCTTCTTAACTGTGTATGCCAATGACACACACCACACAGACGCACAAAGCATAGCCACTGTTTGCATTTTAGGTACATCTGCCATTCCATAAAGCAGTGATCTACCAGTGCCAGCCAATGTGAACCCTCATATACAGAGATTAGGTTTACATGACCACTTCACTTATTGGAAATTGAACTTCTAAATTATAGCTCGTTATCCATTAACTTTTAATGCACTCGAAGTAGGCAGTGCTATTGTCCAAATCATTGGTACTCGTTTAAATCTTGGAAGGATAACTGGCCATGCCCACCTTCTAGGTTTCTAGGGTTTAATCTTAAATCCTCTGGGTCACACTCATAATCCTGCACCAGCAGCATTTACTCATTAACTATTTTACTGCATGATCGGGCGTCCTATTAATGTTGGCTCTCAGATCTGGGTGCAAGACATCCCAAAACGTTCTGTTTACTGTTAGACCTCATTGAGAACTATGTAAGAATAGTGACTTGAGGCATGACCACCACTTTAAAAAAAAGAACGGAAAATAATTCCAAGAAGTATTTTAAAAGATATTGACAGTGAAAGCTTCTACGTCTTGGATCATATTCTACATTGAAGCTTGCAGTAAATGGTGGCCTTGCGCTTACCTTGGCTTCCGTAGCCAGTGTCAATGGCCGACCCATCCCAGGATTCCATGGCGCTGTCCACACTGGGAATAGGGGTGGAGTAGACTTCAGAGAGTTTGCTTGTTTTCTGCGAGTCTGTAAGATCATCCTCGGGGTCACTGACTTCACGCTCAAGGCTTCCAGAAGTCTTCTGGGGATACAATTCTAGAATGGAAGAGGATATGATCATTACAAATACAACACTGGCTTGTTGAGTGCTCCATTGAAGACCATGACATACGTCGGGGCCAATAATGGCCGGTATAGACCTTTTGCTCCAACGTTTGTGTTTGTTCCTCCCTGTTCACTTTAGAACATTTTACCCTGAGTGGTGGACTGCTCTAATACCACGACAGCCCTTCTGCCTCTGGCTATCCCTAGTTATAGGCCCTGCCATCTGCACCTTTTAAAACTGTTCTGGCCCTCAGCAACAGGCTATAATGCTTAAATGAGTTCCATGCAAGAGAAAGAGCGCCTGTCAACAAATCTTTGAAATAGTAAGTAGAAAAACTAAATGCGTTTTCTTTTCCATAGGGAAGAGAAATAATCTGTGGTTACAGGGAGGACATTGACAGATTGAATTACAGGAGATAGAGACAGCTAAACACAGGAGTTCACTCAGCTGTTGGACATTGTATAAATTAGAAAGGATACTTTGTCTCTCACAGGCTTCTAATGCTCTCGAACATATTTTAGACTTAGATGTTGGTTGACTGGATACCCTAACAAACATGCACATTTAGGAGTTGACATCATTAATTTGGATAGTAATAAAGGGCAAACATGGGGGTGTGGCGAGAAGATTTAGAAAATTGAGAAGGAAATTCTATCATGATTTAGGAGTTGATAAAAGATTATTTCACAAACTCACTTACTCTGCAGTTAAAGTTAAAGTTTCACTCAATGTGCAGTCCTTGTTTCCTTACACATTTGGCAAATATCACCAGGCGACTAAAAATGTAGGAGAACTTAATAGACTGCTCTCCATTATGGATCAGATTATCCTGAGCCCACTTAATCCCCCATATTGTTTTATAAACATCAAGTCCACAGTGACTGTTCAGAATTGCACTCATGAAAGGAGTATGGCAGGCAGAAATGAGAAAATTAAGGGCCTTACTGCGACACTGGCGGTCCTCCTGTAGGACCGTGTCCACAAGAGGACCGCCAAGGCCACAGTGCACCAGCCTGCCAGGTTCAGAGTTGAGTTCAGGTTGGCCGGTGTGGCAGCGGCGTTCCTTCAGCGGTTGTATGTTAGGCTTATAGGAGAGCCTAACATGCAGACCGCCGCCGTGAGAGTACAAATTGCACGTTCCTGCACGGTGTGGCATGCACCATGTTGTACATGCTACATCGTGCTGGAACTGAGGTGCACTTCCAGGGGTTACAACATGTTCTCACTTGCATGTACCCCCAGGAGCCGCAGGAGCCCAGTTATGGACCCTTTAGTTGCCTCTCCACCACCCTGCACATGGCAGGCTCACCGCCATGAAATGGGCAGCGTTCAGGCATCTCATAATATGCTTGGCGATGCTGCAACGGCACAGTCACAATATTCCTTCTCCTGACAGCTGCACCACCACCGCAGGATCCTGGAGGCGGTTCTGTGGCGGTCTGACATCCGTACCTAAAATAGTGTGGGCGGACCTGCAGTGGTGGCGGTGGTTGGACTGCCACCATGAGTACTTGTAATCAGGCCCTTGGAGTGTTCCCATTTGAATAGCCTTGGCATCATGGTGGGGTATTGGTAGACAAGGCGATAATTGCGTGGTATGGCTCCTGTGGGTGATGCCAAGTTGTGAAGGGATGTTTGAGCAAGGACTGCTTTAAAGGTGTCATTGCAGGAAATTATAGTTGTTCAGGTGTTGTCTACTGCAAGCAGAGGGATGGTTACCATGATATCATGTGAAGTGATATGAAACGGGCGACCACAACTAAACACCACGTTGCCAAGCATTTGCTCCATCTACAAAAGGCATTGTATACAGCTTCCACACCAGATGTGCCCCAGTAACCCTGAAGTGAGGGTGTATGTTGAAACTCTGTTGTGCAGTCTGGTGATGGAGACCACGCTCGTTTCACAGGAACCTTATGCACAGATTCAAGGATAAATGTTGCAGAGAGAACCACTGGAGGACTATGCAAGACAGGAGTGGGGCAAACGGGACGCATAGCAAGCAATGTTGACTTTGCTGTAATCCTTGTGTTTATGGTGAACTTTCAAAGTGAGTACTTCCCCACCCTTACCCCCGAGATCAATGAGAATTAATAACAAGAGTGTATCGTAAACTTCATTAATCCATCACAACAGTCAAGCAGGAACTACCATCAGCAGCAGTGAGAAGCCAGTTCTCTGTGCCCTGAAGACAGGCCATCTTCTTGCTGTGGCAGGCAATATAGACAGAATAAAGGTTTTTTTAACTAAGCACCTGAAGGTGGCATGCCATGATCTTCTCAATGACTCTTCTAGCAAAAGGCAAGTTGTTAGTGAGTCTGATCACTTCAGAGCCTGATAGCCCATTAACCACATACGGCATAAGTACTTTCTGATGAAGCGTTTATCGCAAATCACCTATGAACAAAGCTCGAATGCCCTAGTAGAGAAGAAAAACCCACGAATGTTTTCACAAATCTCGACCAAGTGAACATGATGTGATGCTGGGACAGGGTTCACACGATTGCGTGGGCAGAGTATTACATTTTAAGATTTGTATGCAATCCGTGTTTGCCACGGTACACAAGAGCATGTTTCCTTCATAGCAGCAATTGATGCTTGTGGCCATCAGAAACCTGTGCCTGTTAAATGTACTGGATGCCCAGCATATAAACCTGTGCGTGCCTTATCACTGATGCAGTGACGGATGTGCGCGCCCTATCACACTACCACAAACTACTGTGCTGAGCTATAGCTGAATCAGAGTTCCTGGGTTAATACTAGGCCTGGGCGGTAACTTCCGTTCCGCTCGCGGAATTTGGGTAATTTCGCGTTCCGCAGAGAACACGGAATTGCCAAAAATTCAGTGAGGTTTTGCTTGTTCGTACTTTCAAAATGCGTGTTCGCGAGATATTTCCCCCCAAAAAATGCAAACAGCGTTCGCGAACAGAAAAAAAAGCATCGCGAACGAGCGGAAAAAGCAATTCCGCGTGTTCGCAGAAGTATGCGTGCTCACAGAGATTTAACGCTTTGCGGAGCTTTGCGTAGCAAGACTATGCAAATTCCACCCACCCCTGGTTAATACAGCATGAAAAATCATATCTCAGGAACAAACCCTCAAAGTAACCGCGAACATTTGCCAACATGTACAGGATCTACAGTTTCTCAAATATGCCATATCCACCGATACTTCAAAATTAGAGAGCTCAGCAAGAATATCTCACCACAAAAATATCTGCTCAAGTTTGGACTCAGTAAAATCTTAGCGCGAGCCGACTAGCATCAGTCACTATTCATATTTGGAAACTGGAATTTCTTTCTAGACTACTAGGATTCTGGTAAGAAAGTCAAATGTTTCGACCAAACGAGTTAACTACTTGTGGGAATAAGGGCACACACAACAATCCAATCTCCACTAAACCAAGATTTACTTCACCTACGTTTACGACTCTAGAGTACAACTCTGCCCAGAAGTATTCAGCTCAATTAACAGTCTTAATTTCTATTCAGACACTTTAACTTACTGCATAAAATGAACCTCCAACATGGTTGCATTTGTTTAACCCCTTGCCTGCCGGGCTAATTCCCCCGCTGTGCTGGGGGAGGGGGGGCGTGCGCAGCGCCCCGGTGCTCATGACAAGCTCAGCTCGTCATGAGCCACGGTGGCCATGTGCTGATGACGAGCTGAGCTCGTCACGACCACGCCTGTTCCAATGGAACACCCTGCACAGCAGGGGAATTATCCCACGTGGCGCAACGGTCATGACAAGCTCAGCTAGTCATGAGCACACGGCCATCATCGCTCATGACTAGCTCATCTCGTCATGACCATGGGAGGGGTTAAACACTTGCTCACTCCTCCACCCACATCCACTAAAGCAACAGTGGAGAATGGTCCATCTCCTATATCACCGTGAAGTCCGGAACAGTCTCCCCTTCGCCTCCGGACCTCACGCTCTCTTCAGAATTCAATAAGGGATTCAAGACCAGGTTGTTCAACTGATTCCACCCAAGCAGATGTCTCTAAGCGCCTGGATACCCTTGCGGGTGATTAGCAGTGCTCTATGAATCCTGATTGATTTTGGAAAAAGAACAATTGATGGACAGAATGCAGAAGAATGTGATACATTCACCCCAGTACAGAGATCTGGACCTAAATCCATAGTTTTTTTTGCTCCCCATGCCATTCCAGTTTGGACCCAGCCATATGCAAATCAGTCGTGACCGTGCACCTAATGGGAATAGTCTAGCCCGAACTACCAGGGCTGGTCCTCCCGGGACTGGAGACAAGCATCCGAGGAGCGGTATCGGGGTTTCACCCCTCATCAGCCAGGATACCTTGACTCCAGTGGCATGGAGAGCACGGGACCCACGTCTGTGCATACCCGTCCCACTCGGGGTGACAAACGCAAAAATAACAATTGATTTTGGCAGCAGTAAAAATTAGAAGGTAACGCAAACCTTATTCTTTCCCTAAAACCGACAATCTTATGAAGTTTTAGCAATCTCACTTTATAGGACAGCACTAGTGATTTTCAGTAGTTCATATCCTAAACAGAAGCTGACGACTCTCTCCAAAACATCCAAAAGTCCTAGAATAAAATAGAATAAGTCACCGACAAAGGAGAAAATCAGACGTTTATACTGTGAGCTTGGCTCCATATTTGCATATTTTGAAAAGAAGGAATCAGAGCAAAAAGGATAGTTAAAGGTTCATTGGCCAAGATAAATCGCAGGGCCGCCTGGGTGCTCTTGTCTTATGCCCTGGTGGTTTAAAAGGGGGGAAGTTTAGCACCACTGACTAATGCACACATCCATGGAGAGTAATTTAACGACAGAATCCAATCAGGGTCAGGCCCATTAAATGCAAATGTATTACATGCGATAAACAGGGCTATTAACCCTGATTGAAAGCTCTTAGCGCTTCCAGCTTGAGAGCCAGAGCGGGAAAAGGAGGCTCGGGAGGAACATGAAGCTTCCCCATCACCCATACAGAACAGAGTGCCTTTAAAAGCATCTTGGTCCAGGGACAGAGCTATTTAGGTTTATTTCTGTTTATTTGGTTTGTAAAGCACACAATGCAAACTCAACTGTTTCTAAGCAATCTTCCAACAGGAGATTTTGCAGCTTTAACAGTTGCAAGGTTTTAAGATGGTTGTGAAGTTGTAGTTTGGGCTACTTGATTGCTGGATTCAGTTGAGTTATTTCATAGTGTGTACTTGCACAGTCTTAGCAAGTGTCTAGTCCGGTCATATTGATTGTTCTGTTGCATGCGTTGCGAGAGGTGTGTCCACTGTAGAATGACACGGAGACACTGCGGTCTGTTACGTGGCTTTGGTGTTCATATTGATGATTCAGTTTCATATGTCGGAACAACCCTTGCTAGATGGCGGTCCTAATTCAACATCAGCCCCTGGTGGATAGGTGGATAAGTTTGATAGGGAGTGTGAACCAAAAGCCCCTGTTTCAAGACCCATAAACTGGTGCTGAAAGGGTGGGTTAGTCTGCTAGGGGTGTGAA
Source organism: Lissotriton helveticus (assembly GCF_964261635.1). Lineage (NCBI taxonomy): Eukaryota > Metazoa > Chordata > Amphibia > Caudata > Salamandridae > Lissotriton > Lissotriton helveticus. The sequence continues at coordinate 1,224,936,208 of NC_136070.1, read as the reverse complement.
CCATTGGCCCCGGTAGATGGATAGAGGAGTTCAATAGGGAGAATGAACCATTAATCCCTGGGCGACAGGTGGATTAGTTTGGAAGGAAGGATGAACTATTGGCACTGGTAGATGAGTGGATTAGACTGACAGGGAGCATGAACCATCATCCCCAACTCGATGGAGGGATTACAATGATAGTGTGTGTGGGGTTTGATGGTTTGATCAGTTCAATAGAAAGGATGTCGCATCAGACTTGGGTAAAAGGGTGAATTAGTTTGGTAAGGGCATGAAGCCTTGACCCTTTGTTCAATGGGTCAATTAGTTCGATGGGGGAGAAGTGACCCACAAGTTCTGCGTCAATAGGTGGAATACTTTGATAGGAAATGTGAACCATTGGCCACTATTTGATGGGTAGTTTAGTTTGTTATGTCAAATCAACCATCAGCTCGTGCTCAATCCGTCAATTAGAATGCGAGAATGGCCCATTGACCCCAGGTCAAAGGTTGGGATAGTTTGCTTGAGCATGCAAACTATTGACCCGGTTTGAAGGGTGGATTAGTTCAATAGGAAATCAAACCCATCGCCACTACTCAATGGGTAGATCAGTATGGAAGGAAGAATCAACTATTGGCCTTTGTTTAATAGGTGGATTTGTTCAATAATGTGGGACAACCACTGGCCCCTGTTCCATGAGTGGATCACTAGATAGGTAAGATGAAGCATCAGCCCCTAGTTGATAGGTGAATTCGTTTGGAAGGGAGGATGAATTGTTGACAGGTGGATTTGTTTGATGGGAAGGATGAACCATCAACCGCTGTTAAAGGGTGGTTCGGTTTAATATGGAGTGACAACTATTGATCCTGTTCAATGGGTGGATTAGTGCGATAAGGAGGATGGACTAATAGACACCAATTTGATGGATGGAGTAGTTCGACAGTGAGGATGACCTATCAGCCTCTGTTTCATGGCTGGATTTGATCAACAGGGATGAAGTGCCATCAGCCCCTGATTGACTGGAGATTTTGGTCTATAGATAGGACGCACCACGGATTCCTTCTTGACTGGTGGATTTGTTCAATAGGGAGAATGATCCATCAGCCCCTCTACAAAGGATGGATAGCTTTTATAGTAAGTATGATGCAGCATCCCCAAGTTAAAGAGTTAACGTCCATATTGCCCTAGAGGCGAGTCCACCTTCTATGGTCCCTTTTCTGCTACTGCACCCAGATTTCTTATGGCAAGAACATACCTCCTGTTGAAGGCTCCCAGGATAAAGGAAGACATGTGGTGACAGGTCAAATAAACCAGAAGATTTTGAGCTGTGGAATATAATTCCAGATCAACTTCCTGCTCTTTCCTCACGAGGACCCTAGGAAGGCACTTAACAACTTTTATATGATAATGTTGTTGGCACTTGTACCACACTTGATATTTTCTTGTAGTGCTTGGAGACCACTGCAGAAGAGTTGTGGAGCGCACGTTTCTAATTTCCGAATAAAAACAAATACTATGAAAGATTGCAAAAGAGGATTGTTATATGATTTACCTTTCGGTAACTAACTGCCTTTCACACGAGTTAGCAAAAGACACACTATTGATGTACGTGGTGAATGTATGATCTTGTTCTGCATTCCATCAATCAATTGTTCTTTTTGTATTTCACACAAGTTAGGCATCCATCTTTGATGCACCCTTGACTCTTCCTGGCATTAGGGTGGGGCTGTGTCGCTTTTGTTCTCCCCCCTACAAAGAAAAAGGGTTTCCCAGACGAATCCTGGCACAAGAATGTCCCTCTCCTCACTAGCATCCTTATCTAGAAGTTCACTATCAAATCTTTAACAATTATAGATTAACGATTATAGGGTGAATTCAGTTACAAATATAATCTATGTACTAGCAGAAAAACAACGAAAACGACCAACAATGGAAAAGCCACCAATAGTTGGTAAAGAGTTGGACAACTATGCAAACTGATTGCCCAACAAATTACCAGAAAAGGCTATTGCCAGATCTGGAACAATGCATGAAAATCACCCAAGGGAGATCAATGCACCTCTGGATAACACACAGTGTTGTACGCAATGGGTGTCGCTCACGGTCAACACACTTGAGTGGTAGAAACAGAAGAGGTCTCCTGAAAGCTGGAAGAATCGCCTGTATGGACACAGAAGCCAAACAATTAGCTGGGGAAGGATATCTTACTCACTCTCAGACTGCTTCTTGATCTTGAGTGTCACCGTCTCTCCGGCCATCTGAAGAAGGTGGATGGCTTCGCTCAATGGTTTACCCTTCAGGCTCACGCTGTTAATAGCCAAGATGCGGTCACCAACATGGATGGCACCAGTCCTAGAAGGCAATGAGAAGAGGACGGCATTTTAGAATTCTACTTTCATACAGTTAAGTAAATGTACTGAATTAAAGGGTCAATAAAAGCAAAAAGATGACAAAATTAAGAATGAAATTGAAATTCATACTGTTCTCAATTTCGGAATTCAGCAGCCTCAAAATTCTTCTGATTTGATGTATTGTTGCAGAATCGCTCAATGTCAGAGATCACATCTCCAGTCACAAAGTAATTTGACAACCTAATGTTTTCTGGGACTTTTAGTCTTGGTTTGTTTCTACCAAACCAGTTGGACAGACACATCAGATAGTTACATGCAACAAAAACACCTAAGACTGGAAACATTGTCGCCAGAAGACCGAAAGAAAGAGGCAACCCCTAATTAAAATCAAGCTGGACTGGGAACCAGAAGTAATCCAAGAACTACTATTCAAACCCGCTCAAACACTTCTTCCCCACTAGCTCTCTTCCATCCATCCATCCATTATAGCCTGGGACTTATAATCCAGCCTCCAAAGGTTCCAGACCCTGACTTACAAACCCAGCCTCCTCAGGCTCAAGCCCATGACTTGCAAATCCAGCCTCCAAAGGCTCCAGGCCATGACTTACAAACCCAGCCTCCAAAGGCTGCAGCCCATGACTTACAAACCCAGACTCCAAAGGCCCCAGCCTATGACTTACAAACCCAGCCTCCAAAGGCTCAAGCCCATGACTTACAAACTCAGCCTCCGAAGGCTCCAGCCCATGACTTACAACCCCAGCCTCCAAAGGCTCTAACCCATGACTTACAAACCCAGCCTCCAAAGGCTCCAGCCCATGACTTACAAACCCAGCCTCCAAAGGCCCCCGCCCATGGCTTACAAACCCAGCCTCCAAAGGCCCCTGCCCATGACTTACAAACCCAGCCTCCAAAGGCTCCAGACCTTGACTTACAAACCCAGCCTCCAAAGGCTCAAGCCCATGACTTACAAACCCAGCCTCCGAAGGCTCCAGCCCATGACTTACAAACCCAGCCTCCAAAGGCTCCAGGCCATGACTTACAAACCCAGCCTACAAAGGCTCCAGGCCATGACTTACAAACCCAGCCTCCAAAGGCTCCAGCCCATGACTTACAAACCCAGCCTCCTCCAAAGGCTCCAGCCCATGACTTACAAACCCAGCCTCCAAAGGCTCCAGTCCATGACTTACAAACCCAGCCTCCAAAGGCTCCAGCCCATGACTTACAAACCCAGCCTCCTCCAAAGGCTCCAGCCCATGACTTACAAACCCAGCCTCCAAAGGCTCCAGTCCATGACTTACAAACCCAGCCTTCAAAGGCTGCAGCTCATGACTTACAAACCCAGCCTCCTCCAAAGGCTCCAGTCCATGAGTTACAAACCCAGCCTCCAAAGGCCCCCGCCCATGGCTTACAAACCCAGCCTCCAAAGGCTCCAGTCCATGACTTACAAACCCAGCCTCCAAAGGGTCCAGCCCATGACTTACAAACCCAGCCTCCAAAGGCCCCAGCCCATGACTTACAAACCCAGCCTACAAAGGCTCAAGCCCATGACTTACAAACCCAGCCTCCAAAGGCCCCAGCCCATGACTTACAAACCCAGCCTCCAAAGGCTCCAGCCCATGACTTACAAACCCAGACTCCAAAGGCCCCAGCCCATGACTTACAAACCCAGCCTACAAAGGCTCAAGCCCATGACTTACAAACCCAGCCTCCGAAGGCTCCAGCCCATGACTTACAACCCCAGCCTCCAAAGGCTCTAACCCATGACTTACAAACCCAGCCTCCAAAGGCTCCAGCCCATGACTTACAAACCCAGCCTCCAAAGGCCCCTGCCCATGCCTTACAAACCCAGCCTCCAAAGGCCCCTGCCCATGACTTACAAACCCAGCCTCCAAAGGCTCCAGACCTTGACTTACAAACCCAGCCTCCAAAGGCTCAAGCCCATGACTTACAAACCCAGCCTCCAAAGGCTGCAGCTCATGACTTACAAACCCAGCCTCCAAAGGCTCCAGCCCATGACTTACAAACCCAGTCTCCAAAGGCCCCTGCCCATGACTTACAAACCCAGCCTCCAAAGGCTGCAGCTCATGACTTACAAACCCAGCCTCCAATGGCTCCAGCCCATGACTTACAAACCCAGCCTCCAAAGGTTCAAGCCCATGACTTTCAAACCCAGCCTCCGAAGGCTCCAGCCCATGACTTACAACCCCAGCCTCCAAACGCTCTAGCCCTTCACTTACAAACCCAGCCTCCGAAGGCTCCAGCCCATAACTTACAAACCCACCCTCCAAAGGCTCCAGCCCATGACTTACAAACCCAGCCTCCAAAGGCTCCAGCCCATGACTTACAAACCCAGCCTCCAAAGGTTCAAGCCCATGACTTACAAACCCAGCGTCCAAAGGCTCCAGCCCATAACTTACAAACCCAGCCTCCGAAGGCTCCAGCCCATGACTTACAAACCCAGCCTCCAAAGGCTCAAGCCCATAACTTACAAACCAAGCCTCCAAAGGCTCCAGGCCATGACTTACAAACCCAGCCTCCAAATGCTCCAGCCCATGACTTACAACCCCAGCCTCCAAAGGCTCAAGCCCATGACTTACAAACCCAGCCTCCAAATGCTCCAGCCCATGACTTACAAACCCAGCCTCCAAATGCTCCAGCCCATGACTTACAAACCCAGCCTCCAAAGGCTCAAGCCCATGACTTACAAACCCAGCCTCCAAAGGCTGCAGCCCATGACCTTCAAACCCAGCCTCCAAAGGCTCCAGCTCATGACTTGCAAACCCAGCCTCCAAAGGCTCCAGACCTTGACTTACAAACCCAGCCTCCAAAGGCTCGAGCTCATGACTTACAAACCCAGCCTCCAAAGGCTCGAGCTCATGACTTACAAACCCAGCCTCCAAAGGCTGCAGCCTATGACTTACAACCCCAGCCTCCAAAGGCTCAAGCCCATGACTTACAAACCCAGCCTCCAAAGGCTGCAGCCCATGACCTTCAAACCCAGCCTCCAAAGGCTCCCCCATGACTTACAAACCCAGCCTCCAAAGGTTCCTTCCCCTGAGATAAAAGTCCAGCCCTGTTTGCAATTAAGAAACGCTGGTCCACAGGAGTATTAGAAAGTGTAAGCTAATGAATTGTAAAGTGGCAAAACAGAGACCAGATTAAGAATGAACAAATGTGGCTTTTTAAAGCTCATGTTTAAGTCAAACAATCAGCAACTCAACCCAATAGACAGATGTAGTATACAATGAACAGTTGGTAGCTGGGTGCGTGCAAAGTGTGCAAAGTTATCTTTTTTCAATGGTGAATTATGTTAAGTGCTTTATTTACGCCCATCGTGAAGCTTGTACAGCTCATTGACTATCCTCCACCTTCACCCATGCAAAGTTTACCTGCACATTGCAAGAGCATTTTCTCCCAATCAACTTGGGAAATGCATGCTAAATTTTACATTGTATTACAAACTATCGCAACAATCACAACAATGATAAAAATTAGACATTAAAACATTGCATTTTCTGAAGGAAAAAAAATGCCTACTCTCCCCCAAACAAATAATTTCAAATAGCCATGCAGAGGGATTAAGAAAGGTAGTATTTATAGAGAATAAATGAGAAATTGAGGTATACAACAGCTCTGTCGTCATAAAGGAATGGAAAATCACTTAACACAACTATTAAGAGTGAGGAAAATGGCATTATCAATAACCTCTCATGCTTGCACCATCTCTCAGTAACACTGCTACGTTCCATTAAAAAGCCTATTTGCTAATATGTAAATAAGCCATTTAAAACAGACAGTGCTCATGCTGATGGCATTACCCCCCTCTCCAAAATGTATTTCCTAAAATCTATTTATCTGCTCTTTCCTCCTTATGTTGCCAGCTACACAGGGATAAATTAGGGTCATAGGCTTTGGGAGACAGCGGTCTGTAGCCGGAGATCTTTTGTACCAGAAATACAGAAGGTCAAAAAATATGTGGAGTAATTGAGGGAGAGGCACCATTTCTTAGGTCTCAGCACAGCACATGCGCTGTCTCGAAGAGACGTGTTGTGTTCCATCTGTGGGCTTACTGGCCGCCCATCTCCTACCATTGGTAAACTTCAGCATCGCTCTCATTTTCTTTGATGCCATTCGTCATGGCATGTGGCGTCATGCCCTCCTCTTGGGTTTGACCCTGCCATAGCACATGGAGCAAGCACAAGTCTCCCTACACTGCTCCTGGTTTGCAGAGCTATTTTTTGCTTTTATTTCAAGCCCTCCATAGGAGTACTTGTATTTTCAGGCCGTCTCCCTTGTACACATACCACTAAAATGTGTGTACATAAATGAATGCATTTCTTAAAAAGTTGTTAGAACACAAACATCACTTGTTTATTTTTTTGCACGATACGATGGTATTAGAGTTCTTGCTCCGTCATCCTTCTTGCTATAACAAGCAAACGGTATTGGAGCACTTTAACCCCTTGGCCGTGGCAGTAATTCCGCCGCAGCGCTGGGGGGGACGGGGGGGGAGGGGGCGAGCCGCGCGGCACCGCCATGCTCGTGACGGAACCACTCCGTCACGAGCGAACCACTCCGTCACGAGCCACGGGCGCGCTGTGCTCGTGACGGAGTGGTTCCATCACGGCCCCGCCCGCTCAATCAAACTGGGGTGCAGGCGCGGAATTGGCGCCGCGTAGGCGGGGCGGCCGCGCCCGGAAGGAACCACTCCGTCACCAGCACAGCGTGTCCGTGGCTCGTGAAGGAGTGGTTCCTTCACGAGCACGGAAGGGGTTAAGTGCTCACCAGTAACATTACGTAATGTATGTATGTATGTATGTATTGTCGTTCTTATATAGCCAAGATTGTCACCCTATGGGTATCCTGTAATGACACATTCATTTTGTAGCTGATCCTGCTTCAATTAAGGTTTCTTTTCATGTTGTTGCTTGCCCATCTCCCCAACCCCTGCTGCTTCCCTGGTTGACCCCTCCCGCCCCCAACTACCTCCTAGTCACTGCTTTTTTGAACAATCCAATGGTTTTAGGGCGCTTCTTTTGTCCTCCATCTTATCATAGTGCCAACAGCATCTTATGGAATTGGAGCACTTTCAGTGCCCACATGTTACATTACACAATGACAGACTCATTGTCGTAGGCAGGGGGAAGCGCGAGTGATTTGGCCAGAATCACAAATTGCTCAGCCAACCCAGAGATTCGAGAATGGTTCCCCAGTTCCCCTGTTGGCAGCTCAGGCCGTTACACCACATCCTCACCTCAGAAGTCCTCAAATGTTTCTCACCATCACTTCCACATTTGGTCAGCAAGGCCCAGTCAGCACCTAACAAGCATTGGCAAAGCCAATAGATCGCTGTAATGCCGGAGCTATTGGCCTTGTCAATGTGAATGTCTATTAGCAATGTTGTCTGCTGTTCAGCATGGCTGAAAGTCACTGAAAAAAGCACTATGATGTGGTCAGCGCAGGTTATGTCATAGCACTTTTTTGTGTCAGGAGGGTAGGACAATACACTCAACATGGGGGGGGTGAAGAGACACGGGTCGGCTCAACATTCTGTGATTCTGGCCTTTCAGTAACTGTCAAACATGCTGAACAGCAGATGTGCTGTTCAACAACATGGCTAAAAGACATGCACATGGACAAGGCCAATAGCTTGGGCACTGCCAAGACCTACTGGCTTTGCCAATGCTAGTCTTTATAGGGAACAAATGGGATCTCTTTCTTCTATTGCCTGATGTGAAGTGAAAATGCATTTTTTTCCACTGAAAGAAATCCATTCACAAATCACTAACTATCCAGATAGTCACAAACGAGATATTTGCAGTGGTGGGAATTGTAAAGGGTATTTTGGGACATGGCCTCCCTGTGATCTTAACCCTACACCAGTCAAACATTTCATTTATGATTTCACCCAAATGAAGAAAATGAATTTACAGAACATGGACATAAGTAAACAAAAGGTACATTAAATAATTTACAGTTTGAGAGAGGATATGGTGGACCAGTCAGACTTAAAGTACCAAACTTGAGGAATCATTTTAGGAGCACTTGGTGTTATTTTTTCCCTGTGATGGAGATCGAGCAAGAGTTAAAAGAAGTGAGCATCAGGGAATTGAAATTGGGATGTAGGAAAGCTGGAAGATGATTCCACTGAAATCAGGTACACGTATAAAAAATGTATTTGTGTGCCATTTTGTGTACTACTGTTAGCTAAAATCCATTTATTTACTCATTCTTTTTAATTTGACACATTTTTGTAGTTACAGACCACACCAAAAAAAGACATTCGAGAGCTAAATGCTTTTGGTCCAAGTGCAGTGGTCCTTTAAACTGCAAGAGTAGTTATGTGCACCAGACTATGAAACATAACCAGGCAAATACAAGCTGACTGAGGCCAGGCCAAGCACAAATTGATAAGAATACAGCTTCTGAATATATAAAAAAATAAAATTTCCTTTCCAGACGTGCCTCGAGTGCCAAACATTCTTGCAACATTAAAGCCATAGCCCCTAGGCATCCCTACAGTTTTAGTAAATAATTATTGAGCCCACCCATGTGTGTTTTTTTGTTTATATTTTTTTAATGCTTTAATGTGGGAAGCATCCTTCAACCTAGGGTTCTGCTTCCGGAACACCCCATGACAGCTTCTCTGTGCTTTATTTGCTGCAAGCAATTTGAAGTCCAGAGCTTTCTTAATGTAGATGAACAATGTTTTACCCAATCAACACCTCCCCAAGTGTCTGCCCTCGCTTTGTGCCAAGTGATCCTCTTAAATCCGATTGACTGCTTACCTTATCCTTTTCCAAGACTGAAAAATACTTTGGAACCTTACAATTGGTGTCCCATGCAACTTCTTAGGAAAGAAGTTAGAGTCAAAAAAATTAAGGTTTTCCAAATGATCAGGCAGGGAATTTTAGGACTCCCTCTTTCTAGAGGTAAACAGCTAAAATGTAGGCCTGGGCGGTAAATTCCGTTCCGCTCGTGGAATTTGCGGATTTTGAATTTCGAGTTCTGCGGAGAACGCAAAATTTCCCAAAATTCTGAATTCTGCGACTTTGCGAAATTATTTGCTTTTTCGCGTTCTCAAATGCGTGTTCACGAGATATTTCCCCCCCGAGCACGTAAACAGCGATTGCGAACAGTAAAAAAGCATCGCGAACAAGCAATTCCGCGCGTTCGCGGAATTTCTGCATGTTCGTGGAGATTTTCTACCGTTTCGCGGAGATTTGCATAATACGATTACTCAAATTCCGCCCACCCCTACTAAAATGTACCATTATAATTATGCATTCAATGAAAATGAGCATTGAAATGGGTTAGGGATCTCAATTATTCAAGACGTAGGAGAGCCCTTGGCTGAACACCAATTGATTTACTTCAAACTCTGGACTACAGCATTCTGTAATTTCTGTTAAATACATTTCTTCAATAAAGTTCATATTTACTGGGGTGGGAGAGGGGAAAAAGGATAGACCCCACACCTTCGGAGAGAGTTACTTTTAGTTCACCGATCTCAAACAAAAGTGTTTGTCAATAATACTGTAATATACAAAAAGGCTCGTTAATGGGAGTATTTAAAAAAAAAGTTTAAACAATTTCATGTTTGCAAGCGCCTTTTAATTATTCTCTGTTATACTTTAATATAGAACTAAATATCCATGTGCTAAGATTTTCCCTAAGGAAGAAATTAATCTGTTGAAGGTGTCTTGTCACTGCTACTTATTGTATTCCTTGTAGGAAGGCACTTTGGGATTGAATATCGATAAGAGGACTTGGAAAAGATACATCCTGCATCGACAGGGCATCGTATTTTATGTACTCTAGTTCTGGCACCAGTACAGATTTGGTGCCAAGCCAGGGCTGGAAGCCATCCTTTGCCACATTTACAAGAGGGTATTTTGTTTCATATTCAAATTGACCAAGAACCATCATTATCACTATTTTGACCTGATGAGCAAGATTTTCCATTCGACTATAGTGAATCTGCTTGAGCCACATAAAGTTGATAAGGATCTCAGATGCACTTTAACTTTTTTTTTTTTTTTACATTTCCAGGGTACTACTTACAATTGGCATTCTAATGGAATTCTTGGATTAGCTCAGCCAATCAGAAGACAAAGTCCGAAGTAGACTTGCAGTGTTGCATTGCTTGCCAGCACATACCACGCAGGCTTTGGTGGAAAGTCGGTGTCAAAAGGCTTATTACACAGATGTTGCCAGGTATTAACAACTGATAATGGCCCTGTCCCCTCATGTGCCCTTGGTTGGACCAATACCTGCACAATCAACAATAAAAATCCACCCATGATCTCATTAGCGGACAATAAACCTTAATACTTTCAACGCTTTCAGATTTCACAGGACATATAGCAAGGGCTTTGTCAAAAGTTGGTAAATAATCGTCATTAGATGACGATGAGGTGTCATTGACCGGTTTTGTACTGTGTATATGACAGCCATTGAAGTGGAGATGAGGTGTGAGTTGAAACTGACTCTCTGTGATAGTATCTGACAGAATGCCTCACTTTGGTTCTGGCACTGGGTCAGAACGGCTGGATCCTACTTCAATCCTAGTGTGAGAGTAAAAGGACAGGATCTGAAAGTATCTAATGCACTTCCAATATTCACTGTGTTGTGCTGAACAGAGACCCCAGAGGACCAAGAGACAGCAACTTTTTAACTTCCAGGTTTTTTTTTTTCTGGCTTACATCATTGCAGAATTTCAAAGGCAGTGCAGCTTGATACATGCCTTGCCTCCTGACTCACTAAAGTACACACAAAAAAGTGATGGATGAAATGTTTAAATTAAGCTCAGACACTGGCAATCACTCGGGCTACATCCCAGTCCATTGGTATTTTACACACAACGCCACGTCAGCTTGGACCCATCCACATGCAAATCAGTCTTGACTCTGCTCCAGCCCGAACTGCCCGAACAAGTCCTCCCTGAACCAGAACACAAGCAGCCCAGGACCAGTTTTGCCCTACTAAGGACTCATCGGCCAGACATAGCTTGGTTCCAGGGACAGTGTGCATGGGACCCATGTCTGGGCATACACAAGTACACAAAAAATAGATATTAGCTGGATTCAAACGGAGGTGGCATGGTGTGCACAATAACGACGGATTGTGATGCAGTACAAATAATTACCAGTATCTGAGATTAATTTAAGCTTTCCATCCATCACCTTTTGTGTACTTCATTTGCCTCCAGACTAAGCAGCCCATCAGAGGAAGCTAAAATGCACCATCACAAGCGAGGAGATAATCTGAGATAAAATAATCATATATTAGTTCAAACTCTACGTCTATGTAGGTCATATAGATGTAAATGCAGTCAGTATGCAGATTATTTTGTCACTTAATAGTTACTAAGGAGAACCAAACTCAAGATCGAGATAAACCCAGCAACAATTCAATATTATGCCTTGTGGAAGGTTATGTCTTGCAGGCTCCATGCAGCTTTTTTTGCTGCATATTCATAACCCAGTGACAAGATTAAATGCTCTGGAATTTCTAACATGCAAATTAAACAGATTTATGGAAATAAGAACACAGCATATTAGAATAGCTGGCGCAAACTGTAGATTACCAACTGTGTTCTGCAGAAGGCACATCAATCCTCTAAGCTATTTTACGACAATGCAGACGTGTGAACAGCAGATCACACACATTTACAGCAAGTGCATTCCCACCTGGGTCATTTTACCAATATCCTAGATATTTGCTGGATGCACAGATCTTTGAGCTGAGCATGAATAAAACAAACTTGAAGCTTTGTAGCTGGCCTATGATAACAATGTAAGCTGTCTGAGAAGGCAGTCTGTTTGCAACTAACAAATTAGAACAACTTTACAATTTTATTTGCCCCTGTCAATTTCTTTCATGGCAGATTTTGCAAAAACAATGCTAAGTATCTGCCAATTGTAGAGTGACTCACTTGACCCTACCTTTCCTGATGCCACCCACTTTTGCGTTCAGTTTATCAGCCTTAGAAGGATAGACAGCTGATTTGGCATTGCCGGGTTATGAACTTGTGATCAACGTGTACTTCAAGAACAAACTTGTCACTGAATGATCCAGCCTGTCAGTAAAGAATGAATACCATTTTTAAATAAATTATGTTACCATGAGGATCAATTACATCAATGGGCACCCAGTGGATCAAAATTGGCCCGTTAGGCATCATTAGAAGGAGCAGAGAAGCACTCTCAATTTTTAGGCTTGATGCAGTGCTTAATTTGTGCCGGTGTTTGCCAACGCTCAGGACCGGCTTTCATTTCCCAACATCGGCATTTATTTCCGACAGCCCACCACAAGGCGGCGCGGTCTGTCTATTTTTAAGCAGGGCACACCATACGAATATTTAGAAAGTATTTAAAATTACAATGATAACATCGCTTCCAGGCCATTCTTACTGCTTTGGGTGGCATGAAATAGTGCGCATTTTCGCATTTGTTTGAGTGGGATGGTTAGGAATATGGGGAACTGGCCTTGGGCAGCAGCATTGCAGGGTGTCGGGTGATGCTGATGCACGGTGCAGTAGCTTCCGTGAAAAACCATGTGACCTGCCACTCACTTCTTTACGAATTAAGCATTGGTTTGGCGTGTAATAACACTTCTACCATTGGTGGTGAACAGATTGTATTTTATCCTTATAGGTCTTTGGTGCAGTCTCCTTTATTCAGTGGCTTCTTTGGCTCAGGAACCTTCAAGCCACTGGCTTGAGACATTGCCAATCACATCTTTGATCAGGCCACTCGAGTTTTAAGTTTTAGCTTCTTTCTTTTGGCAGTTTGGTTATATTTCCTTCCGCCTGGATCTGAATGCATAGGGCACAATTTCCGAGTTGAAAAGTACACTGTCGTTTAATCTTTAACACAGACATTATTTGAACAAAGCAATGTTTAATTGGTTTGCACTGTAGCAAGTAATAATGTTTCTGCTGTTAGTTCTCCCGTGAAGGCCTCAAATATATTGCTCGGCAATGCAAGCTCAGTGTGTGTGTATTCACAAGTTTTCAAGTGGCGACCTTTCTGAGTGTATGCAATAAAGCTCCCGAAATTTAAAATACATACCACTAGGTGGCAGCAAACCATAGGCACGCTGTTACGAAGGTCCTGTAATTTAATATTCCCAGATGTTATCTTCTCTCTACAACAGCAAAATTGCAATTTGTTTTGTTCTTTTCGAATAAATTCTATAACATCTTAAAACTCACCTGGGACGCCACTTTTTCCTGAGAATGACTTCAAATCGAAGTAACTAATGCGCTAGAATCGTGGAAATCATTACAAGTCATCAGAAGTCTGAGCACACAATTTAAGCAAAAGCGCCGCCGTTTATGCAGGTTTTATGGTTTTGGTTTGCAGAAAACAGCCACAAAATGGGTTCACTATCTGTCTTTCCATTTTCACTTTAACGCTTTGTTTTGACCTTTTTGTGCATTTGTCTGCAGTGTGTATATTGCACAAATTCGACCAGAAGGTTTTGGAGCGGTGTACTGAGCATCAGTTAGTTACATTACACAAGATGAAATTATTAGGGCGTGGCATGCAGTATTGTAGTACGGCTTTGAAGCCCTGCCTACTCTCCGCCCATACTTTTAATTGGCTGGTGTCATTGTCCTTCGTAAACGCTGGCTTCCGAGTCGTTATTTGGCTTGTTGGTCCCTCCTTCAGGCAGTCTTGTCTGCATTTGTTACCTCCCACAATGACTGGACCTTTTACTGGTCTTGTTACACGGTCTGCTTTTACTTGGCTGTGAGCACTATTTTGTTTAATGATTTGCCCCTATACCACCCACCACGTTGCAGCACGCTGCCCGCTTTTATTTTATTTACCAATAACGGTCCACTTTAACTATAGCGGCCGCGTTTCTTTATTTTAGCAGCGTGGTCCGCTTTAAATATAGCATCCGCCCTTATTTATTTTTTTGCTTGTTTATTAGCGCCCATGCGGCGCTTTCACATTGAGGCCACGCCCCTTTCTTTAGACAAGCCGCGTCTAAAGAAATTTGGGTGGCTGCTAATAAAGTGCAGCAAGGGCGCTTTTACAAAAAAAAAATCTGTTTGTCAACTTGACAAACAGGCTTTTTTTGTTACAACTTGACAAACAGATGCTTTTTGTCAAAGCGGTCTATGCCTCGGTTTCACTTTAATGTTGGCCACGCCCCTTTATTTAGACGCAGCTTGTCTAAAGAAAGGGGTGCAGTCTCCATGAATGTGAAGGCACTGCATGGGCACTAGTAAGTTGCAGTGCAATAGGTCTCGCATTAGCAAGAGTTTAAGCTAATGAATTGCCAGTAGCTCAAACTCTCATAAATGTGAGACCCATTACATTGCAAATGCTTGTTTTTTATAGGCACGGAAAGATAGTAAGTGATTTACCCAGAATCACAGAATGGAGTCTAAGCCGAGACTCAAACCTGGTTCTCTGGTTCCAAAGTCTGCAGCTCTGACAACACATTCCGGCTAGAGATAAGGTGGCAGGCAGAAGCCACGTGAAAGCTCTGCTCCCTCTGGATTCAAGTTTCCAACAGGACCGTGCGCGGAGTCCTTTTTTAGGTCATACCTGGGCAGCGCATGCGCTGTTCTGCGGCATGCTGTACTGAGGTATGGCATACAAGCTCCGCCCATTTCCTCGCCCATCTTTTTAATTGGCTCCTGTAACTGTCCTTGCTAAATGGTTGCATTTCATTTGTGAATAGACTTGTTAGTCCCTCCTTAGTGCTGCCTTGTCTGCATTTGTTACCTCCCATAACGACTGGGACTTTTACTTGTCTTGTTACACAGTCTGCTTTATAAGTCGGCAAGCACTATTTTGTTGAATAAATAATTGGGAAAATGGCGACTGCTTCTTGTATTCGCAGCGCGCACACAGCACTCGCGAGACAATGGCGGACGATTGTCGTATGGAGCACTATGCGCGCTTTAATTTTAAAAGTGACTTCCCCCTCCCCCATAACCCGCACAACTCATGGGACAATGGTAGCCACTTCTGGTTTTTAAAACTTAAGCTGAGCGCGGTGCACGCTTCAGGGAAACCGAGAGGTTTGATTTTTTTCTTCTTTAGCTTTAATGGTGAGCGCGGCACCCGCTTCAGGGACACCGCCCTCGGTTTCATTATTTTTTACCCTTAATGGTAAGCACGGCACCCATTTCAGGGGCACCGCGGACTGTTTCAATTATTTATTTATTTTTACTTTAATGGTGACCGCGGGGCCCTCTTCAGGGACACTGCGCTATCTGTAATGCAATAGGTCTCGCATTTTCCAAACTTTGACCTATTAGTATTTTAAATGGCAATGCCTTTTATTATTACAGGTTTAACACAAAATAAAAGGCATTGTCATTTGTAATTCCAATAGCCCAAACTGTTGCAAATGCGAGACCTATTTCATTGCAAATGCTTGCTTAACCTAGAACCAAATGTAATGGTGGAAAAATGTTTTCCTTGCTTTCACCCTCTCCAGCAGGGTGAGCTCTAGTAAGTAACTGAAGGTATTTTTCGGCTTGGAGTAGTTGAAATAAAAATCATGAAAAAATAGTCACAAAAAAGTAGAACACAGAAAATGGCTCGATCCAAAAAAAAGAAGTACAAAGGTTTGGAAGATCGGAATAATCCAAACCATGCAACACAAAGATGAAGGGTCATATTTTAACAGATCTTGGTCACCAAATAGAAGGATAAGAGGGGCATGAAAGATCAGAGATCCTGGCAACCCAAAAGTAATGCAACGAGGACCGGATATCCGCAAGCTAGAGGCGGGTTCTAGTTGTGAAGGGGAATGAATGAGAGATAATATACAAGAAAATGGAAGGGGAAAATAAACAAGTATTGACGAAGCCAATGCATCCCACCCATGAGGCAATGGCTTTGCTAATGTTTTGTTTTTTTGCCATGCTGAATACCATGGCTCCGTGAGACCTATGTTCACAGCAACAGCTGTGAAGGGCAACATTGGAATGTTGGAGCTTTGGGCTTCTACCAGCCATTAGAAGCCCGGAGCACTCTATTGTCTTTAATGGAGCTCTCAGCATTCCAGTGTCCTAATTAACGACAAACAGATTAATTTTTTGTACAAGGCAGGTCCAGAATTAAATTAGTTGAAGGTGCTCTCAATTAGCCGACCAAGAAACAGGACACATGGAGAAAATGATTAGCCTAGGATCACAAAATTTGATCAGGAGGAAAATCTAGCATTTGAGCCAGGCTTACCGGTTACAGATATACAATTCAGCAACTGTGTGTTTTTGTCCATCTATCTCACGTCTAACGATAAAGGTGGGTGAGCCAACAAATTAACAGGGAGACCCAAGACAGAGATGAGTCAAGGGACTGGCTTTGATCTTGAAGCCTATGCAGGAGCTGAGCTCTGAAAATGTGTTATGTATATTATACACCACACAAAATATGATAAATCCTCCTCAAAGTTCACAAAAGTGTATTTCTTTAACATATGAAAGCTATGAAATTAATAAGGCACATTATAGCACTGCAATGAAAAGTACTTAATAAAAGTGATAGTTTCCTACAACTTGTAGTCTGAACTCACATATTCGAAAGTGTTTTCTTACATAATGAAGGAATAAAAAGTTTGGATGAATGAACATTTTTGCCTAAGATGACACAATTTAAGCAGAGAAGCCATGATGTCCAGGTTTTGATGTTTAACTCTCAACAAAACAGCCAGTAAACGGTTATAGATTTGTCTTTCCCTATATTAAGGCTTTGTTTTAACCTCCAAGTGCATTCTTCTGCAGTTTTTAAAATATAGCCCAAACTCGACCTGAGGTATTGGAGTGATTTACATAAGCACCAGATACATTACACAAGGGCCAGATTCACAGGATGTTGAGCCAACGCCAACTCAAACTCAAA
Source organism: Lissotriton helveticus (assembly GCF_964261635.1). Lineage (NCBI taxonomy): Eukaryota > Metazoa > Chordata > Amphibia > Caudata > Salamandridae > Lissotriton > Lissotriton helveticus. Next base: position 1,224,919,002 of record NC_136070.1, on the reverse strand, counting down.
CTGGTTCCAGAGTTTAATAGACCTCAGCTCACATCCCGGGTAGAGGGAGGCAGGAAGAAGCCACATGAAAGCACGGCTCGTTATGGGCTCGAGGTTCCAACAGGACCTCCAGCTAAGGTATAGCCAGGCTTCAGGCTCGAGCTTTCAGTGGCTCATCCCCCCCTATACTTAAGACTATGGTTTGCAAATCATTCTTTCATGAATTAGGGCACATAGTGTGTGTTAACTGTAGGGGAAGGCACAATATGATATTATGAACATACATGGCTCATCTAATTTGAGAAAATTAGCAATTTTATGGGGGTTTTGGAGAAATTCAATAATTAGCGAAAAAGTGACCTTGGTCACTGCTCTTCAAGGAGACACGTGAAGTGCAGTTTCACTTGAGGTATGTTCTACTACTACATTCGTACATCCGTATTTGGAAAAAAAGTTCAAGTGGAAAAAAAAAGATCTTATATTTTAGGACTGTGGCCAACTGCTCGATGTTGAGGGAGCGAGTGGTGAGGTGTATGGGATTATATGTCCATAGGACATGGGCTTGGTTAGAGCCAGACCTATAGCCCAAACCACTCGGCCATAAGCGTTGAACTGGGACAGAAAACTGGCACAGGAACCAAAATAAAAGTGCCCCCCATTAGTGAATCAGAAAATCAAAGTGGCCACATTTAAATCGGGTCAGTTTTGAACGTTGTATAGGGGGTTTTCAATTTATGGAATTCTATATGCATTTGAGCTTGCTGCAGGCAATGTTTGTCTTAATATTAGGGAAATCAATAATAAAAACTGGACCACCTGATCATAAAACTGGCCCACACACAAAAATAAATCGGCCCACACAGGAACTGTCACAACCAGGCCTTCAGGCACTGGAGATTACCCTAAAGGTCAGTCCAACCCTGTCCGCCAACTCTAGAGACATGGAGGGGAATGGGGAGGCCACCTCTAGAGGCATGGAGGGGAATGGGGAGGCCACCCCTAGAGGGATGGAGGGGAATGGGGAGGCCACCCCTAGAGACATGGAGGGGAATGGGGAGTCCCACCTCTAGAAACGTGGAGGGGAATGGGGGAGGCCACCTCTAGAGACATGGTGGTGAATGGGGAGTCCCACCTCTAGAGGCATGGAGGGAAATGGGGAGGCCACCTCTAGAGACATGGTGGTGAATGGGGAGTCCCACCTCTAGAGACATGGAGGGGAATGGGGAGGCCACCTCTAGAGACATGGAGGGGAATGGGGAGGCCACCTCTAGAGACATGGTGGTGAATGGGGAGGCCACCTCTAGAGACATGGAGGGGAATGGGGAGGCCACCTCTAGAGACATGGAGGGGAATGGGGAGGCCACCTCTAGAGACATGGAGGGGAATGGGGAGGCCACCTCTAGAGACATGGAGGGGAATGGGGAGACCACCTCTAGAGACATGGAGGGGAATGGGGAGACCACCTCTAGAGACATGGAGGGGAATGGGGAGGCCACCTCTAGAGACATGGAGGTGAATGGGGAGGCCACCTCTAGAGACATGGTGGTGAATGGGGAGGCCACCTCTAGAGACATGGAGGGGAATGGGGAGGCCACCTCTAGAGGCATGGAGGGGAATGGGGAGGCCACCTCTAGAGACATGGAGGGGAATGGGGAGGCCACCTCTAGAGACATGGAGGGGAATGGGGAGGCCACCTCTAGAGACATGGTGGTGAATGGGGAGGCCACCTCTAGAGACATGGAGGGGAATGGGGAGGCCACCTCTAGAAACATGGAGGGGAATGGGGAGACCACCTCTAGAGGCATGGAGGGGAATGGGGAGGCCACCTCTAGAGACATGGAGGGGAATGGGGAGGTCACCTCTAGAGGCATGGAGGGGAATGGGGAGGCCACCTCTAGAGAGATGAATGGGGAGGTCACCTCTAGAGACATGGAGGGGAATTGGGAGGCCACCTCTAGAGGCATGGAGGGGAATGGGGAGGCCACCTCTAGAGACATGGTGGTGAATGGGGAGGCCACCTCTAGAGACATGGAGGCCAATGGGGAGGCCACCTCTAGAGACATGAAGGGGAATGGGGAGGCCACCTCTAGAGACATGGAGGGGAATGGGGGAGGCCACCTCTAGAGACATGGTGGTGAATGGGGAGGCCACCTCTAGAGACATGAAGGGGAATGGCGAGGCCACCTCTAGAGACATGGTGGTGAATGGGGGAGGCCACCTCTAGAGACATGGAGGGGAATGGCGAGGCCACCTCTAGAGACATGGAGGGGAATGGGGAGGCCACCTCTAGAGACATGGAGGGGAATGGGGGAGGCCACCTCTAGAGACATGGAGGGGAATGGCGAGGCCACCTCTAGAGACATGGTGGTGAATGGGGAGGCCACCTCTAGAGACATGGAGGGGAATGGGGAGGCCACCTCTAGAGGCATGGAGGGGAATGGGGAGGCCACCTCTAGAGACATGGAGGGGAATGGGGAGGCCACCTCTAGAGGCATGGAGGGGAATGGGGAGGCCACCTCTAGAGGCATGGAGGGGAATAGGGGAGGCCACCTCTAGAGGCATGGAGGGGAATGGGGAGGCCACCTCTAGAGGCATGGAGGGGAATGGGGGAGGCCACCTCTAGAGACATGGAGGGGAATGGGGAGGCCACCTCTAGAGACATGGAGGGGAATGGGGAGGCCACCTCTAGAGACATGGAGGGGAATGGGGAGGCCACCTCTAGAGACATGGAGGGGAATGGGGAGGCCACCTCTAGAGACATGGAGGGGAATGGGGAGACCACCTCTAGAGACATGGAGGGGAATGGGGAGGCCACCTCTAGAGACATGGAGGGGAATGGGGGAGGCCACCTCTAGAGACATGGTGGTGAATGGGGAGGCCACCTCTAGAGACATGAAGGGGAATGGCGAGGCCACCTCTAGAGACATGGAGGGGAATGGGGAGGCATCTCTAGAAACATGGAGGGGAATGGGGAGGCCACCTCTAGAGACATGGTGGTGAATGGGGAGGCCACCTCTAGAGACATGGTGGTGAATGGGGGAGGCCACCTCTAGAGACATGGAAGGGAATGGGGAGGCCACCTCTAGAGACATGGTGGTGAATGGGGGAGGCCACCTCTAGAGACATGGAGGGCAATGGGGAGGCCACCTCTAGAGACATGGTGGTGAATGGGGGAGGCCACCTCTAGAGACATGGAGGGGAAAGGGGAGGCCACCTCTAGAGGCATGGAGGGGAATGGGGAGGCCACCTCTAGAGACATGGAGGGGAATGGGGAGGCCACCTCTAGAGGCATGGAGGGGAATGGGGAGGCCACCTCTAGAGGCATGGAGGGGAATGGGGAGGCCACCTCTAGAGACATGGAGGGGAATGGGGAGGCCACCTCTAGAGACATGGAGGGGAATGGGGAGGCCACCTCTAGAGACATGGAGGGGAATGGGGAGGCCACCTCTAGAGACATGGTGTTGAATGGGGAGGCCACCTCTAGAGACATGGAGGGGAATGGGGAGGCCACCTCTAGAAACATGGAGGGGAATGGGGGAGGCCACCTCTAGAGGCATGGAGGGGAATGGGGAGGCCACCTCTAGAGACATGGTGGTGAATGGGGAGGCCACCTCTAGAGACATGGAGGGGAATGGGGAGGCCACCTCTAGAAACATGGAGGGGAATGGGGAGGCCACCTCTAGAGACATGGAGGGGAATGGGGAGGCCACCTCTAGAGACATGGTGGTGAATGGGGAGGCCACCTCTAGAGACATGGAGGGGAATGGGGAGGCCACCTCTAGAAACATGGAGGGGAATGGGGGAGGCCACCTCTAGAGACAGAGAAGAATGGGGAGGCCACCTCTAGAGGCATGGAGGGGAATGGGGAGGCCACCTCTAGAGACATGGAGGGGAATGGGGAGGCCACCTCTAGAGACATGGAGGGGAATGGGGAGGCCACCTCTAGAGACATGGAGGGGAATGGGGAGGCCACCTCTAGAGACATGGTGGTGAATGGGGAGGCCACCTCTAGAGACATGGAGGGGAATGGGGAGGCCACCTCTAGAAACATGGAGGGGAATGGGGAGACCACCTCTAGAGGCATGGAGGGGAATGGGGAGGCCACCTCTAGAGACATGGAGGGGAATGGGGAGGCCACCTCTAGAGACATGGTGGTGAAGGGGGGAGGCCACCTCTAGAGACATGGAGGGGAATGGGGAGGCCACCTCTAGAGGCATGGAGGGGAATGGGGAGGCCACCTCTAGAGACATGGAGGGGAATGGGGAGGCCACCTCTAGAGACATGGAGGGGAATGGGGAGGCCACCTCTAGAGACATGGTGGTGAATGGGGAGGCCACCTCTAGAGACATGGAGGGGAATGGGGAGGCCACCTCTAGAAACATGGAGGGGAATGGGGGAGGCCACCTCTAGAGACATAGAGAAGAATGGGGAGGCCACCTCTAGAGGCATGGAGGGGAATGGGGAGGCCACCTCTAGAGACATGGAGGGGAATGGGGAGGCCACCTCTAGAGACATGGAGGGGAATGGGGAGGCCACCTCTAGAGACATGGTGGTGAATGGGGAGGCCACCTCTAGAGACATGGAGGGGAATGGGGAGGCCACCTCTAGAGACATGGAGGGGAATGGGGAGGCCACCTCTAGAAACATGGAGGGGAATGGGGAGACCACCTCTAGAGGCATGGAGGGGAATGGGGAGGCCACCTCTAGAGACATGGAGGGGAATGGGGAGGCCACCTCTAGAGACATGGTGGTGAAGGGGGGAGGCCACCTCTAGAGACATGGAGGGGAATGGGGATGCCACCTCTAGAGACATGGTGGTGAATGGGGGAGGCCACCTCTAGAGACAGAGAAGAATGGGGAGGCCACCTCTAGAGACATAGAGAAGAATGGGGAGGCCACCTCTAGAGACATGGAGGGGAATGGGGAGGCCACCTCTAGAGACAAGGTGGTGAAGGGGGGAGGCCACCTCTAGAGACATGGAGGGGAATGGGGAGGCCACCTCTAGAGACATGGTGGTGAATGGGGGAGGCCACCTCTAGAGACATAGAGAAGAATGGGGAGGCCACCTCTAGAGGCATGGAGGGGAATGGGGAGGCCACCTCTAGAGACATGGAGGGGAATGGGGAGGCCACCTCTAGAGACATGGAGGGGAATGGGGAGGCCACCTCTAGAGGCATGGAGGGGAATGGGGAGGCCACCTCTAGAGACATGGAGGGGAATGGGGGAGGCCACCTCTAGAGACACGGAGGGGAATGGGGAGGCCACCTCTAGAGACATGGTGGTGAATGGGGGAGGCCACCTCTAGAGACACGGAGGGGAATGGCGAGGCCACCTCTAGAGACATGGAGGGGAATGGGGAGGCCACCTCTAGAGACATGGAGGGGAATGGGGAGGCCACCTCTAGAGACATGGTGGTGAATGGGGGAGGCCACCTCTAGAGGCATGGAGGGGAATGGGGAGGCCACCTCTAGAGACATGGAGGGGAATGGGGAGGCCACCTCTAGAGACATGGAGGGGAATGAGGAGGCCACCTCTAGAGACATGGAGGGGAATGGGGAGGCCACCTCTAGAGACATGGTGGTGAAGGGGGGAGGCCACCTCTAGAGACATGGAGGGGAATGGGGATGCCACCTCTAGAGACATGGTGGTGAATGGGGGAGGCCACCTCTAGAGACATAGAGAGGAATGGGGAGGCCACCTCTAGAGACATAGAGAAGAATGGGGAGGCCACCTCTAGAGACATGGAGGGGAATGGGGAGGCCACCTCTAGAGACATGGAGGGGAATGGGGAGGCCACCTCTAGAGACATGGTGGTGAATGGCGAGGCCACCTCTAGAGACATGGTGGTGAATGGGGAGGCCACCTCTAGAGACATGGAGGGGAATGGGGAGGCCACCTCTAGAGACATGGAGGGGAATGGGGAGGCCACCTCTAGAGACATGGAGGGGAATGGGGAGGCCACCTCTAGAGACATGGAGGGGAATGGGGAGGCCACCTCTAGAGACATGGTGGTGAATGGCGAGGCCACCTCTAGAGACATGTAGGGGAATGGGGAGGCCACCTCTAGAGACATGGTGGTGAATGGCGAGGCCACCTCTAGAGACATGGTGGTGAATGGGGGAGGCCACCTCTAGAGACATGGTGGTGAATGGGGGAGGCCACCTCTAGAGACAGAGAAGAATGGGGAGGCCACCTCTAGAGACATAGAGAAGAATGGGGAGGCCACCTCTAGAGACATGGAGGGGAATGGGGAGGCCACCTCTAGAGACATGGTGGTGAATGGGGAGGCCACCTCTAGAGACATGAAGGGGAATGGCGAGGCCACCTCTAGAGACATGGTGGTGAATGGGGAGGCCACCTCTAGAGACATGGTGGTGAATGGGGGAGGCCACCCATGAATGAAGTGCCTGCAAAGAGGAAGCAGGCAAAAGGATCTTAGAATAAATGGTGATGAATATTAGTGGCCCTATTCATAGTTGACTGCGAATGCAGTGGTTTGCGATTACAGACAGATCCCACTGATCGGAAGCAATCTTGTTCTAATGGAGGAGACGCCCCTGCAGTCTTCCACCGACTGGTGTGGTGCGGCTGGAGGAGGGAGAGGGAGCCACTGTTTGTTAGGGGTGGCTGACTTAGCATTGGGACTGCTACCTCTGGCATTTATGTTGTTTTATCCTTCCCAAGTTAAACCCGGCGAGGGTGCCGGTTGGTACTGCTGCCTCTGGTAGGAGAAAGATGCCTCAGGGAGGTGGTTTTGGAGCCCCCTCTATAGCAGGAACTTCTAAAGGACCCCTCCCCCCATGGAAAAGGTGTCTAGAGGGATCCCATTGCCTTTTATGTGGCGTTTGTGTCCTTTTTTAAATCTTTTCTACCATCTCCTCAACCTACGGTCCAAAGAAGTACTCCCCATCGAAGGACTGGCAACAAGGAGATGTTGTATCTCTGGTTTGAAACCAGATACACACAGTCAGGCAGGTCTATGAATCAGAGCACTAGAATTAATGCCCAGCAGTGCGGTGTCAGCAGCATCTTGGGCACAACAAATGTTGGTGTTAGATATAAGCTTCCCTTCCGAGACAAGCTTGTGTTCCTGCTTTCTGTACTAAGCTGGGAGACAGGAGGAGGACTTCCATCTCATCCCAGTCAGCACGATCATAGCGCGAGAGTATGACAATGGAGTTGGTTTGTGGATTGGATAGTGATGAGCTTGCCTGCTGCATCAATTTTTCTACTCTCTGACACAAGGGCAACACTGAAGCCCTGTGCATTAGCGTGTTTTTGCATTGTACGTACCACCAGGGCATAAGGTGGTAGTTGGCCCCAAATGTACGGAGTGTCAGAGGTTGAATCCCTGTTTTTTTAACCAAATCTGGGCTGTTACCGCTGTAGTCTTCACAGTGTGTTGAAAGGTATCAGATGCTCAGACGCAGATCTCAAATTGCCTTCAAGCAGGTTGAGATATTGCACCAACCTTTGGGTAGAGGAGTTTGGTCAGCGAAGAAGTTCTCATCCTCCCGATCATTGTGAAGCTCTACCTCGTGGAAGACTCTGCTATACTGATAACTTCATGGTACAAGGTGGTGCCATTGATAGGCGGCAGCTTTGCAGGGTAGAGGTCTTGATTTGTGACTGCGGGTGGGTTGATGGTGTAATCATTCCATGGGTCATCCCCTGTCCACAGGTCAAACATTAACTCCCATGGATCCAGGGGATACGCTAGGCTATCCCCCCCCACAAGAGGAGCATGGAGATCCCTCTGGAGAGTATGACTGAGGAATCAATGTTGGAGGAAGTGGTGGTGGTAGAGGAGGAGGAGGAGGTGGTGGTAAAAGAGGGGGAGGAGGTAGATGAGAAGCTGGAGGATGGTCAGGTGCAAGGTGCCAAGGTGGTACTGGGCTATTGCCCCTGTCCCAATGTTTCCTGAGCTTCAGTGGAGCAGGGGGTTCCTATGTAAGTTCCTCTTCAAAGGTGAGCTATTTATGGGACGGAAAGTCATGTTCCTTCGAAGGCGGAATTGTAATAATTCTTTCTGTTTGAGGGTGGATGGGGAGACACCGCTGCTTAGCATCGAGATCCTCCTGGAGCCAAAGCAGGAAGGGTTTCTCCCACTCCTCCAAACCCACCAACAATGGGGATTCGGTCGTTGAATGTTGCAATGCAGATGAAGATTTTTGGACATTGTGTGTCGAGCGGTTCTTCAGAGCTGAAGACATCTTGGGAGCCAAAGCAGGATTCAGTGGCAGCTTCGAAGGTACCACAGGCCATGGTTGAACCAGTTAAACTCCTGTGGTTGGCTCAGACTCGGGTCTGATGCCTTTGTTTGATGCCAACCATGGCCTCCCGGAAATGGCAGACCATAAGTCTGGGCGCAGCTTCGGGGCTCGATGCCGGATCCTCTTGAGGGTGGTGCTCAGCCTGTTGGGTGTGGAAGTGGAGGGGGGTATGGCACTCACAGTGGACCTCTTCTGTTGAGCGAGTTCCCTTTGCCCCAGAGTTGGTGTGAGAGCTCAGTTCCAGGCTAAAGCAGAGGACCTGTTGGCCCAAAGTCTCTGGCAGGGGCTCCCCCTCGTCATCCTGATTCCTGAAGAGATCAGGGGTGTGCCACAGTATGTCACACTAGGTGCCAATCTTGACAAAGGAATGTCATTGTGGATCTGAAGGTAAGTCAGGTGGCGCAGGAAGCCTCATCGTGGTCCAGTGACATGATGAGTCATCCTGGGACATGACCAAGAGGATCTGCATTCTGTCTGAAAGAGGCCAAGGAGAAGGACACATTCCCAGATGAGGGCCCCAGAAGGAACTCGGATGGCAAAGTTGAGTGATTAAACAAAGTTGCAGAAGACTGATTCAATTGGATTGAGGTGGAAGGACTGGGAGATATCAGGGCCGAACAGCAGAGGGAGCTGTCCCAGACCTTGGTGGAAGAAAGAATCTAACAATGGAGCCGATACCCAAGTGCAATACCAGCAATAAGTGGAGTCACCATACCTTGTGATTCAACGAGTTCTTTCTAAGAAAAACAAGTAGCTCAACTCTAGATGGCAGGAGTATGCACCGCATGTGTATTTACAGCTACACATGCCATGAACAAACATATTTCAAAGTGCCACCAACTCTTAAATTGCCACCTTGACCCAGGCTGCATTTTAATCGCTTTCCCCATCATCCTGTCGGTTCCTCAGTCAGGTATAATGGGAGGTAAGAGGAAAAAGTGTGCTAAAAAAGCGGTATTTAAAGCCACAATTTTACTGCACTTTTTCCCCACCTTGCACTCTTAAAAAAAAAAAAAAAAAGCTTTATTTTGGGCAGAGCTATTCTTTGCTGGTGTTGACATGGTTTAAATAGGAGAAAAAATGAGGAGGCTAAATGCACCTTTCCCTCACATTTTCCCTGCTTTTTTCACACTTCAGCTGTGTATAAATGAGACAGCAGGTGTTATTTTTTAGGTGGGGGGGTTGTAAAGAAATTGAAGACATGTATATTAGCACAAATGGATGTTACAACTTAGGTACCTCAATGGTGTAAACTGAACATGTATTCAACATTTTGGTGTTTTGTTCTTTTTAGCTTACAGTCCATTCTTCACAGTACCCCATGCACACTTCCAGGGTCCTCAAAGAGGAGAAACTGATAGTTCGGAAGACATTAATGCGACACTAAGACAATGGCTTGCATGACAGAAGTGGAGATGGCAGAAGGTTAAGGCAGATGAACCTCTCAATATTTAAGCCGACACAACCTTGAACAGGGCAATGGCACATTAGCGTTGGGCAAGCAAGGAGAACGCCGTAAGCTGGTGGTCCTCGCGCCCCATCAAACCTACAGTTTCCCCACTTGCCAGAGTCAGGCAAACTGTGGTGTACTGTCGGTGGACTGTCCGAGGTCCTATTGAGGGCAGGGACAACAGTCGCTCATTTTCCCTGTCCGTTTCCGCCACGTGCGGCACGGTGGAAATTGAGGGGAAAATGTAAAATGGCTTCCACACAGAAAAGATCTCCACGACTGTCGGGCCATGTACTTTTTGTTCAGAAAAACATAATTCTGCTTTGGAAGTTTATTTTTTCTGAACAAAAAAAGTTTGCCAAGCGGATGCTCTAAAGACAGTGCCCGGCCAGCAAACTTTACTACTTTGATGCAAACTGCCATGGTGGAAGGTCCCTTCATAGCACATAGATCCTCAGCGGGCACCCGGGGACATCAAATTACAGTGGTACAAACTCTAAGATTGGCACAGGTCAGGACCTCCGCCCTCCTGACAGGGCAGGCATAAATAAGGCCATGAATCCCCAAGTAATCTTAGCAACTGACTACTGAGTGGGTAAAAGGAGATCATGTAAGTTAATTTTCTTAACGTATATGGAGTTGGAAAGGTAAGCCATAAGGGTCATCTGAGGGGATACGGTTGGTTGGTTGTTGCTCTCATTTCTAGGGAGCACATGCCAGGGCATTTGGCATCTTAAAGCAAGTATACTTTTTTAGTGAAACACTTGAGATATTCAGTTCATAGGAGTAACAAAGTTACTGATTCATGTTTGTTAGTTACAGCACTACTTGGTCATGGCGCCATGGATTGGAGAAAGATTAAAACTGGTAAGTACACTAACTAGTAAGTTGGCATGGAGTTGTATTCTCCCATGTGTCTCCTATAGTTTTAATGACTGGCGTGATCTACAGAGAGACTCCTGCCCTTTCCTATACACAACTACAATAGTATTAGTTGACTGAAAAAATGCATGAGTTTAGTACTCAAGACTTAACTAGTAGAAAAACAGCAAATCTACTGAAATCTTAAATTAGAGGCTGATGGACATCACCACCAAGGATTACAGTCTCAGAGTATTTTTCATGGCAATAGTCAGACTACAACAGAAACAAGCAAGCAAGACAATACCTCCTCCACAAAGAAGATGACAACACCAACGAAGATAAAATAATTCCAGCACACATCCTCCACTAGCAAGACTACTGTACCACCACAAACAAGATATTTCCACCAAGGACCACGATCAATATACTACCACCAACAACCACAAGAGAAACAGTACTACAGCCACCAAGCACAACCACAAGAATCACAAGAATCCTACTGCTACCAAGCACAACAACTATGACAAGCAAAATTATCCTGGCACAAGTAAAAAGGCATGACAAGCCACCAAATGCAATAAAAGATGGCTGTCACATGCAAGAAGATGTTAAAATGTATTAATGGTGGCTGGGAATGTGGGTGCACAGAACTTAAAATTAATCAGTATGAGAAGTCGATGTACAATTCAGTCCGTACAACAAAAGTCCATATCTCATTTAGTGCTCTGGAGGATGAAGAGACGCCTAATCTTCCTCTACCAGGCGAAATCCGAACCAAATGATCTTCTCAGAGCACACCAAAAATGTAGGCGTTGAGGTTGTGGTATCAACAGTTCTTTATTCCAATATTCAGTTCTGCCCTTATACTTGGACTTTCTACTTGCCAACACGTGTTTCGTCTATAAGCTGTAGGCGTAACAGCAGACTTCAGCAGGGCTAGACATGTATATGACGCTTAATCTTATAGTGCATGTGAGCAAAATCTGTACAATGTAAACATTCCAATGATCAGGAGCGAGAACATATTTGCCATTAAAGTGTTGTGATATCTGGTATAGTGATTGGGTGCCTGCTTGTGATGCGGGTGAAAAGGACGGTGATCCTGCTGAGTAACACATCTGTGGCATGCTGCCACCACAAACAACATGACAACACCAATGACCCTAAGATAATTTCAACACACACACACACTACTAGCTAGACTACTGTGCCACCACAAACAAGATGATATTTCCACCAATGACCACGAACAAGATACTACCATCAACAACTAAAAACGAAACGGTACTACTGCCACAAATCACAACCACAACAACCACCACCACCACAAGAAAAGGATACTATTGCCACCAAGCATAACAAAAACTACCACAAGCAAAATGATCCTGACACAAGTAAAACGGCATGGCAAGCCACCAAGTGCAATAGAGTACACATGAAAGAAGATAATGCCAAACAAATCAATGCCTTCATTATAGGCAGCTCAACAACACAACAAAAACGACTGGACCAGAATACAGAATAGCTGAAATGGGGCTAGATATTTGCAATCTGTTAACTAGGTCTTATAACCACTGGAAAATAACGGAATTTTAGTTTGTGCAGCGCTGGGGCTATTACTCTTCGGGTGTGTTCAATTTCATATTTGTGTCCAGTTTGAAAACCATGTATGAACAGATTGCTACAAGTACTGGCTGTTAGAATTCAAGCAAATTTCTTGTATTTTCTAATGTTAATATTTATACAATTATTTTCCATCATATTTAATAGGGAATGCTTGGTCTAAGTGAGCATTTGATATTTCTATAGTATGCAACTAGCCAAAAGGAAGCGGAGGCTAAGCGCTGAACAAGGTCAAATACAAGCATGCAGTCAGTGGATGCTAGGAGAGGGAGCTGAACTGATAATGCATTGTGACACTGTGATATAGTGTTCTTTAAAGAGGTGAGCCATCAACTCCTTCCTAAATTGGAGCAGTGTTGGAGTGGTCGGTGGATTTCATGCGAGTTGAATCTACCGGTTATTCTCCCGTTAGGAGTTTGTGACGGAATAGCATTGCATTGTAGGATCATCCAGTTAAACTGAGGTAACATTTATTCAGATATTATTTTGTACTACTGGATGAGCAGGCTCTATTGCTAGTTATTTCGCCTTGCTAAGGTAAGTCAATATACCACTTTATTTTACACCCTTTAAACGAAGGTATAGATTTCATCTAGGCTCAAGGAGTGGTTTACCATCAATTGTAGATATACTGCAAATATTAATTTTTTTAAACTAATCCAGCATCAAAAAAATATGATTGCAATTTCACAATGGCTAGCACATGACACAGGCCCGGAAAAACTGTTTGTTTTACAGGTGCATGGAACACTTAACTAAGTAAAGGGACAATCCCAACCCCCATAGTTTCCTTTAGATAAAGGGACTGGCCAACCATTAATGCTTGCAAGTACAGCAGTGTATTGTATACCTGTAGACTACCTGCATGACTAAGCATTTAATGGACCATATTTACACTCATAAGCATGCCTTTTTGCGCAAGGGTCCCAATAAAAACTACCCCCAATTTTTGTCGCCAGTGAATAGAAGATACACCAGTAAGTGACAAACAAAAATACACATAGTTTTCCAAACAAGAAAATTTAAGAAATTAAATAATGGACGTATCATACAAGAACAGTGCAAATGTCTGGTCATCCAGCATTTCAAAGAATATTGAAATACAGACATCTTTTTTTCCTCAGTTATCTTCTTATGGAAACTTAGAAGTCACCCACACTCACCGCTCGGCCAGCCCTCTCTTGGTCAATCCTGAAATTACTATGGGATCAAATGGCTCCTCTGTGCCAGAGATGGTAATCCCCAATGGACCACCGTAGCGCTTCAGCTCTACCGTGTAGATAATGGCGCCTGTGATCTCTTGTTCATCTGATGAAGGAAACAAGAGACATCTTCAGAAAAAACAAAGGAGGAACAGACTCAAGTACAGTAGGGATACATATATGATCTTATCAGATCTTCAATAGGATGTTATATTTTTCAGTCCAGGTTATGATCAAATATCAGGATGGATTCCGGCAATATTTACATAAAAAATATGCTTCCTAACCAATGACTGAGACTAACTATATTCTAATAGCACAGATTGAAATCCCCAAAGAAAGGGGATGCATTAGATCTTTCTACATTCATTAAAACTGGAGCTCTTTCGTCTACCTTTATTAGGATAAGCGATTGTTCATTTCAAGCTTAGGGGACTCCCAGGACAGTCCTTTTCAAACATTCAAGACCACTGAGATGACGTCATGTTGGAGTACTATCAAACACTCCTCTATTCTTGCGATGTATTAAGTAACCTATAACTTCGGAGTGTCCTCATATGCTACTCTTTCTCGCACTTTGTAAAAATCTTTGTTAATAGCCACCACATAGAGGCACAAGCAGTTTAAAGAACTTTCCGGTTAGTAGTATCAGGGAGCCTGAGTAGTCAGGCTGACCTGCCGATTGACTGCAAGGGACGTGAATTTACATCTTCTAACCGAATACAAATAACTACTAGGAAAGGACCATTTTTCCCTCCATTTCGCAGACTACTTACACCGAACGCCCTCAGGAAGCCCCAGGCCAGTCAGCCGATGTAAGGGGGCGAAACACGTGTTTGCTACAAAATGTTCTCACCAGGCTAGGATACCCGACAATAATAAATTGGATTTTACTCCAGGATCTTTTGATTACTATCCTTACTCGTGCCGACATCTTCACTATTTCTCAATTTGTGGCAGGTTGTAACCCTAATTTTAAAATCACTTGTACTTGTAAAGCGAGGTTTTATTTTATTTGTACTTAAAAAATAAATATGAGACAACATTCACATTTTTGAAGGGCGAGTGTCTTTAAAGCTTTGGTGTTTAACGTTCCTTTCTTATGAACGTGTACAAACTGGTTTAGAATTCAGAGGGTGTAGCCAAAAGATGCTTTTACTATATGAAGCGAAAATAGACACACACATTTATATTTAAACTTACGTATCTCCAATTGGAGTGTACTTCAGAATTTCCATCGTGTGCTACTCCTGATATTACAAAAAGCCACTAGGAAATTATGTCTGAGTATTGATTGACACACTAAGTCAAGCTGGGTTAGGGATGGAAAAATGCAGAAAATAAGTAATGCTACTTATATTTAATAACTTTTAGGCTATATTACTGGACTAATGGAAGGGAGCTTATTAAGTAAGCGCACATGAGACTATGCTTGCCTTGAGAATTGATGAGCCGAGAATATTGAAACAAAAGCGATAAGTGCAACGTGAAAGAGAAAAAAATGAGACCATATAAACGGAAAGAAATAAAAAAAGGAAAGAAATATGAAATAAAGCAAAATTGAGGAAATTAGAGGGGCAACTGAAGGGAAGGGTCGATGAGAAGGCAGTAACAAGTCCAGAGAGGGGAGGAGAGTCAAGCCAAGAGTTGGGGGAGGTGTAAAGACTTGAGGATGTGGATGAATTGTTGGGCAGGGGACCGGAGGACCAGCCAAGATTAGGGTGCTCAGCCAAAGGGGGAGGGTAGTGGGGAAGCAAAGAACACTCATGATGCAAGTCAAAAGTAGGTGGTGAAAAGACAGGGGGCAGAACTCCTGGGGTGGGGGCAAAAAGAGGGTGGCTACCATAAGCAAGAGTGAATTTCATTGCATCGCTAAAGCATTTCTGGCATTGTTCTTCAGAATAAATTAATATGGTACAGAAGTATGGCATTACATTGAATACAGAGAGATTCATATTTAGGAGTGGAAGAGGGAAAACAACAAAGAGAAAAATTGGAAAGAAGTTAAAAAAAATATATATAATTGAAGAAAGGAGCCACTATGGTGCAAGAAAAAGTGGATGAAACCAATATCCCGATATAAACAAATATCTATTGAACTGTTTCTGCAAACGAAATAAGGTGTATTGAATGTGCTGTAAATACTGTGGAAGGGATATCCTTGCTGTACACAATAGCGTCATTAATACAAGAACCTAAATTCCGCAGAGTGCATTGCCAAGTATTTAAAAGAAAAACACATTTCATTATCTGATTCAGCCAGTGCATGCTCCAGAGCATTTATTAGCAGAGGCGTCAAGTGCTGACGCGAGGTGGATCAGACGGTGCTCACAGGTCCTACCAGAGTTATCTTCATCCTTCCTGATCTTCAGCTTCACCAGGTCTTCGCACTGCCGGAGAATCTGCACAGCGTCTTCCATTGAGCAGTTGTCAAGTCGGATATTATCAATGGCCAACAGCTTGTCCCCGGGCTCCAAAGTGCCAGTTCTGTGGGGAGAAGAACATTTACATCCTGTAAGAAGGCGAGAGATTCTGACAACTCGGTCAATAGCATTCAGGTTTGTTTCCCAGTAGACAAAGATTCATCAGCCAAGACTCGGTCGATAGCATTCAAGCTCATCTCCCAGTAGACCAAGACGCGTCATCCGTCCAGGGCCACTATCTGTTCATGCAGAACTACCTGGAAATACAACACGGAACAGGTGAAGCAACCCAAGCCATGCAGTGTTAAATGATTTATATGGATCCTTATGCGAACAGGAATCTTTAGGAGGGGGTTATTTAAATCCTTACATTATGATGGGACTTCAAGCTTGCCGATGCCACCTGATCTGTGCTAAATAGCTACATGAGCACCACATTGCTTAAGATGTCAGACAATGGAAACTGCATTCACAACGCGGGCTAAACCACGCATGCCAATACAACGTAAGCGGAAGAACGCTTTCCTTAACCACACACATGCTTTTACCATGCATGTGTGTGGTAAAGGCAGTTAGCGGTCTAGCATTGGAGCAAGTGGGCGGTAGGGTGTTGGAGACTTCCTGCGGATGCTAAGTGCAAGGTATTGTTTTTAATCCCTGTTCCGCAGATCCATGAAAATAGCAACAGGAAATAAAAGTAATCAGTTCTATGACTCTTTAGCTTCTGTCGTTTCCACTATTTAAATCCATCCGCACACCAGCAAGAAATAGGACTCACCTGTAGATTTGTTGCCCACCCTATGATATCACTGGGGGGAAAGTGATGCAAGAGTCATTACCACTAACTCTGGCATCTAGACACAAATTGGGAAAAACCCCAGTCAAACTAGAACACTGTTCAGGCTAAAAGCTGGCAAACACCAGAAGCATACCTAATTCTAACTGCTCAGTGTTCAGATTGGCTAATAACAGGGGCTACAAAACAGACACAGAGGAGGCAAACTTCAACACACTACTCTTAGCTGTTCCTAAAAGGTGTACCTGCCATTCAGAGTGATAGCACGAGCCTCTACAAGATTTTTAAGTACAGCTCCCATAAAGCGAGGTGAGGCCTTAGGGTGCCAACTAATTCTGCCAATAATGACTGCAAAAGACCTAAAAAAATGCTTAAAAGTGTATGGAGAGTGCCCTCGTTGGCAAATTTCCGTGTTTCCTGGAGCACTGAAAATTCCTATACTATTCTTGATCACTTTAGAACCATGTTTAGTTGGAGACAGTCATTGCAGGTTGAACCAACCAGAACTCGCCTTTTGGGACCAGCACTTCTTTCCCCTTCAGACTTTCACCCAGAACAAGTAATCGAAAACCACAAAAGGGGGAGGAGAAGGAGAAACACTGAAAAACAGTGACAGCAAAGATTAAAAAAATCTGAAAGAATGAGCTAAAAGGGATAGGGAGTGTCAGGTGGTGAATGAAAGAAGCATGAGGTGGAATCAAAACTGCAGCGGTGTTACTCGGCACTTTGACCTTTGATAGCGCCAGCTGCAGGCTTATGAGCAAACCATTGGGCCCCAGCACTTATTCATTTACAAATTACGCCCTGCTTAGAAACTATTATGGTAATTTATGTTTAAGGTACTCATTAGGAAGAGTATGTTGGGGGTCGGGAGTATCAGTATTTCAATGTATAAAAATACACACTATGGCCAAAAAAAACAATGAATGAATGCATGCTCCAATGTGTAATGGGGAGTTATGGAAAACAAGGGTACCCCGTTGTGCGAACTAGGGGTTGAAGTACATGTAAAAGAGACAATGGTTCAGGGGTGGCCTAATAGGTCCAGGTGAGAGTAAGGAATTATTTGATCTAGAAACTAAATCAAGAGGGCGAAGGATAAGTAGGGCAACACGTGTAGTTTTAATCACATTTAAAAAAAAGCCAATTTATGAAGATACGTTCAGGTGCTCACATAAGTGACAAGGTGTGTAACGTGACTGAGTGGAAGTGAAAAATATACGAAATATCACATAAACAACAAAAAGAAATCCACAGAGAATATATACAATGAGGGGATTTTCATTGGGGGTCAACAACGTTTCGATCTTTACTTAGTTAAGATCATCATCAGGACAGGGTGAGCAGTCTGAAATATTTGGTGAAGCTGGCTTGTCAGTGACGGACTTAATCCAGGTTGCCAACCTGGATTAAGTCAGTCACTGACAAGCCAGCTTCACCGAGAGAGATTGATTCTCCCGCCACACGGGACTTCCATTACCCACCCTGATTCACCCTTGGATCGGAGTCCTGATCTCTGCCGACGGGACATCCATTACTTACCCTGATTTACCCAGCCTTCAGGCATCCCATTGACACGGATCACTCATAATCCTCGCGCGAACACCGCCAGATGTGTCTACCAGCACTGTTGACCACTCAACCCAGTCCTGAAGAAGATCCCAATTTATGAGGATCGAAACGCCATCGACCACTCAGCGCAATCCTAGGCGCAACATACAATGTGGTTCATCTAAACTACAGCCAGCCCAAGGTAGAACAATACACCACAATTCC
Organism: Lissotriton helveticus; assembly: GCF_964261635.1. NCBI lineage: Eukaryota > Metazoa > Chordata > Amphibia > Caudata > Salamandridae > Lissotriton > Lissotriton helveticus. The sequence continues at coordinate 1,224,900,616 of NC_136070.1, read as the reverse complement.
CTGGAACCATATTGTTGCTTCGACTCACTGTATATATTTATGCACCAGTCACCTTGCGCCGTCTATGCTGATCACATTGTCACTTGCGTCGCCACCGTGTATATCACTTGCACCATTCGAGCACCAAGTACAATTAGGTTTGTATTATTTGTTTAACTACAGTGCTGCTACAACTGTAACTTGTCCATTTCTTGTTTTGGATAAATATGCCATGAGCACATTTATAACTACTAAAGAGTCTCCTTATTTCCTTTCTGATAATGTTTGTAACATATCCTTTTTAACGGTCTTAAAATAATACCAGTTGGGATACCATATGTTTATATTATATTATCTACCCCAATCCCAACGTGGTTGATGGGTTTTTGCTCCTGTGGTTTACACAAGATTCAGAGAAGGGTGGGCTGCCACTACAGTACATCCATTCTCTACTGCTCAGTTTTGTTTGTGGTATCCTGTAGTTTTGGCCTGGATTGAAATGTGTGCCAGGGCTAATTATGGTGTCCAGTCCTATTGAACCCAAATTACCCCTCAATCAAGATATAAATTTACAACCGGGGATCAGGTCCCGATTCCTTCAGTTTGAAGTGGCACTCCGACTGATGGATTCTGTATTCTGACTCGTGCAGCCTTCAGGTGGCTATTTTCAACCCGTCCAACCATTTTTTTTTTAATAAGGCCTTGCATTTCCTAATCTTAACTCCCCTAGCAATTTCAAGTACTGGTTCATGCTCTCGCTTAAATAAACTATGTTTGTCCTGATTATGACCCACTAATTTCACTGGGTCGAAACACCATAGACAATACAGTCGATTGGAAAGGGCTAGTAGCCACATTTTTACTAGGTTGATACATGACATGGAGTCGAATAATTGTACCTACTGCAAGAATTATTTACATATTTCCATTGCTGCTGTTTTTCCTTATACATACTGTGCACTTTATTTTGCATTCACTGAGCGATCACTTGATTACCACCAAGCACATATCTATTGAACTGTAAATACTTTCTTAAATATTTTACACTTTTGTAATAAGTGAACCCAGTCGTCTATATATCTCCACTGAATTAATCTTGGATTGATTTAAAAAAAAAAAAAAAGAAAATCTGGATGGGATTGTGCTATTTTTAACAGATACTATACCACTTAGAACCCCTGTTGTACATTTATATAGATTTGCACATGGTTCCAGGAGATGTTGGGCCACCACTCTTGAATGTAATAATTGAGTATGTGAAAGAGGCATTGGAGCATAAAAACTTTTGAGGGCAGACCACACCTGACAAGATATCTAAGGAGTGCCGGTGCTTAATTTGTGAAAGAAAAAAAAAGTAAGTGTCCGGGTGCAACACTTTTCAGGACTCTACTACAACTTGCATCACAGACTACCTCTGCCAGCAGTGTGGATATTAAAGCCAACACAAATACTGATGAACACACTTTTACATGTCTAACAGTTGGGAATATTCCAGGCCACAACCTGGCCGAATGGTTTGAAAGATCATGTAATATTCATTTGTGTGTATATTTAATTGTTAATGACTCTGCCGAGCTGCTAACTTCAAAAATATACAAACAGGTGGTAGACTGCAACAAGTGCCAGTGCTTAACCCCTTCCATGCTCATGACGGAACGGTTCCGTCATGAGCGTCGGTTGAGCTGTGCTCATGACGGAACCGTTCCGTCATGGTTCCATAAGCCCAATGGAACGTTCAGCACAGCGCAGGAATCTGCGCCGCGCTGAAGCGGTTAACACCGGCTCAAATTAAGGATTCACATGGGGTGCAAAAAATAGCTTTCATTTCAGATGCACTTGAACCCTAATAGAAACCAATGATTCAATTTTGTATTTTGAGGTTCCTTTTGTTGTTGGGTACACAGAGTCATGAACCACTCTGGCACGGTTGACTGAGAAAAAAAGGCATGACACCTCTTAATTAAGAAGAGAAGTTGTGAAAACACAATTATACACACAATTTCAATAATTTGAACTCTTGGAGGAGAGTTTCTCTATAGACCCACGAGCAACCGTGAAGGCAAATGTAACAAAACAAAAAAAAGCATTTTGACGTAGAAAAATGTCTTTGTTTTGGACTCCGGAGCTCTAATTTTCATCCTTGAATTTCTGCTCAATCAGTCTGTACCTTCCTTTCCCAACAAAAACAATTAAAAAAAGAGTTTACTATAATTTACCCTGTCACTCATTTAGGATGACTGTTGTTCAGGCTCCATGAGCAGCAGAAGGTGAAACTAAGCTACAAAGTGTCAACCTGTGCTCCTTATCCCCATTCTGTACGTTTCACCATAGAAATTGACCCACAAAACGTAGACGTTGCAAATATACAATGATAAAAACATTGCTTTGTTTTCCCCATTAAATTCCTTGCTATTCTCCTAAACAGGTATAGGTGTAGATGAGTTGAATCCTAAATAAAACTGAGAAAAGCCCATTAGAGCCTTCTATAACCAAGCACTTCCATAAAATCCCTCCCCCTTGACACTGTGGATGTAGCATCAATGCACTACTGAAATTACAACTAATATATAGGTAGAGAATGTCAGAATAAGACACTACGTACATTTGTTAAGGCATGGAGAGAGACAAGAAGCAACCTCAAAACACTGCATGCGGATTAAAAAAATTGCAGCAGGAAGGTTAATTACTGATTTGTCTCTAAGACAATGCTCCATGTTCACAATCCTTTTATTGCTGAAGGGGGATTCTCCTTTAATACCTTAAGTGAAGCACTGTCTTGCAATATAAGTGTGTGGAGAATGCTGGATACCACGACAAGACGGTGGTATCTGGGAGCGTGAGCTTCTGTTTCATACATACGGCAAGGATTGTCCTCACAGTCTGTGGATCAATTTAGCATGATTTTGAGTCCAAATAGGAATTATACATTCCATTAAAGGAATGATAGAATAATCTAAAACTATCCAGGAACAGGAAAGGTCATGCGATATTAGAAGCCAGGCATATAAGGCTACCGTAGGTCGAGCTACAAGAGACTGGTTCTATGATAGCTGGGCATTCATGCCTCGTGCCATGAAGAAAAGTGACCACTGCTCCTTTTGGCAAATTTTAGCCAATGGAGGTTTGGAAAATTCTTTCCCCATGGAAAATAATATTATGGCAGCAGACAGGGTCTCCCATTTTTCTGAGCTTCATTCCCTGGTCACTGATGTTCTTGAGAGCCCCAAAACCGGCTGTGGCCCGGTGGCACTGTTATGTTATGTTATTTAAAATTTGTAAAGCGCACATACGCCCAAAAGCTTCTTGGCGCTGAAGAGAAAATAAAAAAACATAACAGAGGGATACCAAAGAGAGTCGCTATTTCAAATAGGCCTGTGTAAAAAGAAAAGTCTTGAATGCCTTTTTGAAGGCAAGGAGGTCCTTACTATGTCTCAAAGTCAAAGGTAGGGAGTTCCACAAAGAGGCAGCTAAAAAATGAAAACAGCTACCTCCCTGTCGTTTTTTCTTGAATCGGGGTACCTCAAGTAGATCTTTGTGAGCTGATCTCAAACTACGTGAGGGACTATATCTCCCGATCAATTGTCTGATAAACATTGGGCCCTTGCCCTGCAAGGCCTTGAAAATAATACAACCAGCTTTAAATGTGGCTCTCTGCGCCACGGGCAGCCAATGTAAATTCTCTAGCCCTGATTTAATTGATTCCCATTTAGGTACCTTGCAGATCAATCTGGCAGCTTGATTCTGCAGGTATTGCAGTCTTCTAAGTTGACCAATCGGTAAACCCAGATAAAGACTGTTTGAAAAGTCAATATGGGAAAGAACTAGGGCATTGACTACCTGAATTAAAGCCGAATCAGTAAGGAGATGTGCAATTTTTCTTATTTTCCTTAATTGAAAAAATCCAGAAGAAACTACGGTTCCAATCTGAGATTTTAGGGCAAGGTCCTCATTGATGGTCACTCCCAAACTCTTTACTGTTTGAGATTTTTTTGGGGGAAGACCCATGTCAGAAGGCCAAAAGTGTGGGCTCCAACTAATCTCGCTCTTCCCAGGCAAGATCAGTTCAGTTTTCCCCGGATTTAATTTAAGATGGTTTGAGGACATCCAACTCTGAATGAAGGTCATGGTTGCCTGAAAATTCTCTGCAGCATTGGTTGAGTTTAATACAAAAACCAACTGCAGGTCGTCTGCATAATTATATACAGTAACATTATGCTCTCTTAAAGAGAACAAAAGAGGCCGCATATATAAATTAAATAATAAAGGGGACAAGGAAGAACCTTGAGGAACCCCACAAAGGGAATTAATTTTAGGGGCTGTAAAAGAGCCTAGCCGAACAGACTGGGTGCGTTCAGATATGAAAGATTTAAGCCAGGCCAAGGCAGAATCTCGGAGGCCGGCCTGTTCGACACGGTTGACCAGAATGGTATAGTCAACCGTGTCGAATGCTGCAGACAAATCCAGAAGCACCAAGGCTTGATGTAAATTTTTGTCGGCATTAGACCTCAAGGTGTTCTGAACGGCCAATATTACTGCCTCAGTGGAATGACCAGGCCGAAAACCTGCCTGGTTAGGTTGTAAATAACCAGAATCTTCAACAAAATTTGAGAGGCTATTGGTGACATGAGCCTCCAAGATCTTAGATAAAGAGGGCAAAAGTGATATAGGCCGATAATTAGTGAGGTCTAAAGGATCGATACCTGATTTTTTTGTGAGGGGAATCAATAAGGCCTGCTTGAAACTACTTGGAACTATCCCAGATGTAAGAGAATTATTGAGCAGTGGTATCATGCTGTCGGGAATTGCCCGACCAATTTCTCTCATTATTTGAGGGGGGCAAACGTCCTCAGGAGATCCTGATTTGACTCTGGTCAATAGATCTAAAAAAATTTTTTTATCAATTGGAGGAAAAGAATGTAATGTTGAAGGATTAAAAAAACATCATCCAAAGGGGCGCAAGCTGGAAGTTTGGATATATTATGTTTAATCAGTAATATCTTTTCACTAAAAAAATCATTCAAAGAATTACAGAGTATTTGTGAGGGGACTACTGGGGGAGAGGTTCTATCATCGTTACATAATTCAGTCACAATCCTGAAAATTTCTTTAGACTTGTTAGTAGAGTTTAAAATTTTTGTAGAGAAATAAGCAGTCTTGTGATTATGTAGAGTTTTTTTATAAGCTTTCCTAGTTAGGCAATAAGCAGCCCTTGCTTGAGGGCAATAGTTAGTTCGCCAAATTCTCTCTTGTTGCCTCACTTCCAGTTTTAATTTTTTTAGCTCCGGCGTAAACCATTTATGTGCGTCCACGCCTCGAGAGCTACAAAAGCGAGTAAGAGGGGCGTAAATATTGATGGCAGTGGTTAGCCATTCTTTAAGCCTGTGGTCGGCTATCTCCACACTAGTACTCTGTAAAGGTAGGGAAGTCATTAAAAAGTTTAAAAAAGCTGACATATCCATAGAAGTCCACTTTCGAGTGGTATTACTGGTTTGCAGCTTGAATTGAGTAATTTTATCGACACAAAAGGAGAAACTAATGCTAAAATGGTCAGACCAGCTGCAAGGTTTAATATCGATAGGATATACTGGTTAATTCAAAGACCAGATTTAGTCGAGGCTATGGCCCTTCTGATGAGTTTTAGTATCAATGTGTTGTATCAAATTAATATCATTCAGAAGGTCCTTCATCTCGGCTGCTTGAGGGTCTAATGATATGTTATCGAACCAAAAGTTCAAATCCCCTACCAAAAGTAGTTTAGAATTGTTTGTAGCCAGCATAGCCAGTTGCTCTGCTAAAATGAAAGGAAATGTGGCCACTGTTTGAGGTGGACGGTATAATAGGACCACTACAAGTGTTCCATTAGCAGTATCTAATTTAGCAACTATATTTTCTACATTGGGTAAAAGTAAAGAGGATAATTGTCTAAGTTGATGTTTTTTGTTAACAATAATGGCCACTCCTCCCCCCGCTTTACCTGCCGGACGAATTGCTGACAGAATATAATAGTCTGCAGGTAAAGCAACTAAAATATCCGGGAGAGAATCCGGGGTGAGCCATGTTTCGGTTAACAACAACATATCCGGTTTTGTATCGGTTAGTAACAGAAATATATCCATCTGGTGTCTGATCAAAGAGCGGGTGTTTAGATAAATGCACCTAAAGTTGCAAGTTGTACTTGGTGTAGTTTTAAACACCGCATACTTGGGGGCAGGATCTACAATTAAGTTAGCGGGGTTACTGATGCCAAGACGGGATGTTCGTGTCGTCGTATTAAGAGGTACGGGGGACACATAATAGAGGTAGGTCTTAACGCTTGTAACTCAACGGATGTGTACCTGTAGGGACCAACAGAGTCCTTAGCCCCTAGCCCCGAACGCTCGCGGACGAGCGCAGACGAGCTTGACTCTAGCGCGACTCCGGCGCGCCTCCGTCGCGCCCGCTGCGCTCGTCCGATGCGCTCCCTCCAACACATCACGTTTTATGTGAGGGAGTCTCGAGCGACTGGACCGCTGCCTCAGGTCCCAGTGCTCTCTGACTCCTCCCAATATGGCGCCCGTTCTCACCACCAGGCCGGCACCAGGAGCCGCGGTAGGTGAGCCGCCCTCCACTCAATCGGCAAGGAGCCGCGATGGAACGGGGCAGAGGTGCCGCTGACTGAGGTAAGAAAACAAGTGGCGCTTGTAATCGGCTGCCCTGCATGCGTTTAGCTGCATGAACGCTCGACAGCGTTTTTAAGAAAATCAATTTCAGAATTACCGCTTTAACCACAGTAATTTAGTAAAAGCATTAAATAATACAAATGCAAACAAAACATAAATTTTAAAAAGCGATTCTCTCAGGTCTGCCTTGTGCAGTGTCTCTCTTCTAATGGCGCCGGGGTGCTGCCACCAACCCGGAATCCACGAGTGAAAGACGTCTCCCTATCGTTTTATGTGAGGGAGTCTCGAGCGACTGGACCGCTGCCTCAGGTCCCAGTGCTCTGACTCCTCCCAATATGGCACCCGTTCTCACCACCAGGCCGGCACCAGGAGCCGCGGTAGGTGAGCCGCCCTCCACTCAATCGGCAAGGAGCCGCGATGGAACGGGGCAGAGAGGCCGCTGACTGAGGTAAGAAAACAAGTGGCGCTAGTAATCAGCTGCCCTGCATGCGTTTAGCTGCATGAACGCTCGACAGCGTTTTTAAGAAAATCAATTTCAGAATTACCGCTTTAACCACAGTAATTTAGTAAAAGCATTAAATAATACAAATGCAAACAAAACAAATTTTAAAAAGCGATTCTCTCAGGTCTGCCTTGTGCAGTGTCTCTCTTCTAATGGCGCCGGGGTGCTGCCACCAACCCGGAATCCACGAGTGAAAGACGTCTCCCTATCGTTTTATGGGAGGGAGCCTCGAGCGACTGGACCGCTGCCTCAGGTCCCAGTGCTCTCTGACTCCTCCCAATATGGCGCCCGTTCTCACCACCAGGCCGGCACCAGGAGGTGAGCCGCCCTCCACTCAATCGGCAAGGAGCCGCGATGGAACGGGGCAGAGGGGCCGCTGACTGAGGTAAGAAAACAAGTGGCGCTAGTAATCAGCTGCCCTGCATGCGTTTAGCTGCATGAACGCTCGACAGCGTTTTTAAGAAAATCAATTTCAGAATTACCGCTTTAACCACAGTAATTTAGTAAAAGCATTAAATAATACAAATGCAAACAAAACATAAATTTTAAAAAGCGATTCTCTCAGGTCTGCCTTGTGCAGTGTCTCTCTTCTAATGGCGCCGGGGTGCTGCCACCAACCCGGAATCCACGAGTGAAAGACGTCTCCCTATCGTTTTATGGGAGGGAGCCTCGAGCGACTGGATCGCTGCCTCAGGTCCCAGTGCTCTCTGACTCCTCCCAATATGGCGCCCGTTCTCACCACCAGGCCGGCACCAGGAGGTGAGCCGCCCTCCACTCAATCGGCAAGGAGCCGCGATGGAACGGGGCAGAGGGGCCGCTGACTGAGGTAAGAAAACAAGTGGCGCTAGTAATCAGCTGCCCTGCATGCGTTTAGCTGCATGAACGCTCGACAGCGTTTTTAAGAAAATCAATTTCAGAATTACCGCTTTAACCACAGTAATTTAGTAAAAGCATTAAATAATACAAATGAAAACAAAACATAAATTTTAAAAAGCGATTCTCTCAGGTCTGCCTTGTGCAGTGTCTCTCTTCTAATGGCGCCGGGGTGCTGCCACCAACCCGGAATCCACTGAGCCAGTTAATCTTCAACTCACTCTCTCTGATTATGCCAGCAACCTCATTACAAATTAAGAGGTTGAGACTGTCCTGGATTGGATCATCCCAAATAAAACCCCAGGTTTGGACAAAGTCCCAGTGGATTTATTCAGGACCAAAAAGGAAATGTGGTGCCCTTATTTTGTCTTGTTCTTTGGCGCCATCTTGAAAGGTGCACCAATGACACTTAACAAGGCAGGAGATAATTCCGATTTTAAAAAAGGGTTCCAAGTCCCTCCCCTCTAACTACAGGCCCATAAACCTCATTGCAGTGCACAGAAAATCATCAGTAGGGTCATCCGGGGTAGGTTGCGCAATTGGCTTATGGAAGTTGCCATTTTGACACCATTTCAAGCTAGCTTCAGGGAAGGAATTAGTACAATCGATAAAGTGTTCCGACTCCAGTTATTGTATTGAAAATACGTTATGCTTGGGGGCAGTTGTCTATATGAGATGTTAGTTGACCTCCGGTCAGCCTTCGACCTATTTTCTAGGGAAGTTCTCTGGAAGGTGCTGGAGGACATGGTTGTCCCCAAATATCTCTTGGATGCTCTGATTAGGATACACACTGGCAATGTTGCACAGGTTCGCTGTGGGTCTCAAGGTAAACTTACGGATGCTATCCCTGTTAGTTAGGGAGTCTGGTAGGGGAGTGTTCTTGCCCCAACCTAACTTTTGTTATTTATTAATTGTTTGGTGGCGTATATAGATAACTGCGAGAATGACGCACCGAGCCTTGCTGATGTTAGGATCCTGGCACTCCTGTTTACGGAGAATACCCTCCTGATTTCCAATTCTACGATGGGGCTCCAAGTGCCCTTAGTTCCGTTTGGGTGGTTCTGCAAACGGAGGGGCTTAGAGGTCAACATGAGCAAGACTAAGCATATGGTTTGTAACCCCTGTAAACATACAGGCCTAATCCTGAACTCCATGGAGTACGTTTGGAGCAAGCTCCAAACTTTGATTATTTAGGAGTTACACTTACCAAACATTTTGATCGGGCTCCACTTATTGTTACGTGTAGGCTAAAGCTTTAACAGTACTCTGGCGAAATCTCTAGGTCTCAAAGGGGTTCTCAATTTCGCCCCTTTTCTCCAGCACGCGAAATCTATAATATGGAAGCTATGGAGGCTGCATAGTACGGTGTGAAACTTTGAGGCTACAAGGATTGCAGCTCATTGGAGAAAGTAGAAAATAGCTTCATGCGCTCTTTGACCAACCTTCCCCTTTAGTTCCCTGCTTATATCCCTGCATATAGGCCTGGAAGGGAGACTGATTAGGGCAAAAATAAGTCTTACACCGCTTTTATTTTGCTGCAGAATTTGGGGTACGCCAAGTTTCTCCATATCAGCAGGGTTTACAGGATATTCTGAGGTTACCTGGCGCTCTAAGAATTCCATGGTTAAGGCATATTAAGCAATCCTTCATTCAGTTACTTTACAAGAGCAACTGGTCTATGACCACAAATTCTAGTGGGGTATCTACGACTGCTTTAAAGGGTTTGTATTGGCAATTTAAATCATCCTCCTATATTGGGCAAAAGGGAGCAGGATCCTTAGCTTCTGCTTTTCTTGATTTTAAAGTATATATTTTTTTAAGGAACCCTTCCTTGATGAGGTTGAGCCCCCTCTAGCCAACACATTATATTTTAAATTTCGTTATGGGATTTTACCTTTATGTTCTTTTACGTCTAAATGGCAGTGTGGGACTGTCTTTAAAAATTCAGTAGAAATTTGTGGGTTGCCCAACTTTGATGGAAGGATAATTTGATTTCCGGAAAATAAATATATTAAGGGGTCCATTTGGTAAATGATGTCCAAGCAGACGTCCTACAGCAAAGCAACATTCTAGAATGCTCATTGTCAGTGATGCGGAAGTAGGTAAAGTCCCTTTACTGGATGACCCCTTTAAAGAAGTTGAAACCAGGGGACTCTACAGTCATCAGAAGGTAAAATACTCCACTCACCTGTGTGCGACGCTTCCCTTCTTAATGTCCGAGATTATTAGAGGGTCCCCGGGCTTCCGACTTGCTGCTGCAAACAAGGAGAATTGTTAACTGAAATTTGCATGTTTTGCATATTCAAATGAATGCTTAGGAAAGTAATATGGAGCCAATACCCTCCCCTTCAAATTCATCAGGAATGGATATTAAGGGATGTATGTCACTAAAACGCATGCTTTTACAACGCATGCCATTACGACGCAGGTTTTACAATGCTAGTCATTACAATGACTTGCGTTGGGGGGCGCTGGATAGTGAATAGTTTAATTTACTATTCCAACTCCAGTCCCCGTGGATAGTAGGGAAGGTGTTGGATAGTAATTAAACTATTCCCTATCCTAGAGCGCCCTCCAGCGCAATTCATTGTAATGACTTGCGTTGCAAAAGTAGCTTCGTAATGGTAGTGCGTTGTAAAAGTTGCGTTGTAAAGGATGTTTCCCGATATTAAGATATGGTAATCATTAGCACCCGGATGATCAGAAAGTAGGAGTCTAGTAGGAGAGTGAAGTGGAGGTCTCAAATCCTATGCATCTGCCCCATTCTCTCCTCCCTGGCTCATAGCTACAGTAGAACATCTCTGCTTCCTCTCTCATCCTAGGCAGGTAGATCACGATCACCAGTGAGAAAGGTTCTGGCTGATCCTTGGGCTTTTAACAAATCACTGCTGAGCCCAAGGCCCCATTTGCCTTTGAAATGAGGTGCCTACATGTGAGATGACACCTCTGTTGGCTGGAAGTTCCAGGATTCAACCAGGCTAAAATGAGAATTAGCAGCACCAGGCTGTACTGGTCCAGTGGATGTAAGCATCATATTGCACAGAGTGGGTAAGTCCTGGACAGATCCTGGACACAAATTAACTATGCACATCTTTAAGGTGTTCTGGACAAAGGTCTGAGTGCACCCACCATCACATCCCAGAAAGAAATTGCTGATTGCAGAACATTAACCAGACGAGATGTTACCAGCACGTAAGAGCGCGGCTGTATGGTCTGGTGTAAGAAGCACATCACTCAGAACTGAAGTTAAGGAATACAGGGATGAGTAAAGCCAACACAGGTAGAGTATAAGAGCATGTCCCCACAACATGTCCTATCACAAACCAAAATGAAGTGCTTACAACAATACAAATCACTAATCTCCCCATCATTACAAGTGGAGTCAATTCATTTGTCATAGTGTCTTTGGACTGCTGGGGGTTAGTTGGCGCTGCGAGAAAATAACTACATTACACTGAGATGACTAGTGGAGTGTTTATAAGACAACAAAGTCTTTCGGAAAGAGTAGGTCCTCAGAGTATGTAAAAGACGATGGCAAATAGTCCCTAAAAAGATTAGTCTCTTCGCAAGCATATTTTCTGTTAAAGGAGCTCAGACTCGAAGGTGTGTCTGAACTGCCGCAGATAAAGAGTCAAATGAGGCACATGAGATTGGAACTCTGGTGTGACTATATATATAATTATACATTGTAATAGATTTTAAGTGGTTAGAATATGCATAGGTTTTAAGCTACTTTAGTATTTTTTATTTCAAGTAGTATTCTATAATGCTTTTAAAGAGTGTTATATGGATTGTGTATTATATATATATATATATATATATGTGCATATACATATATACATATATATATATATATATATATATATATACATATATATATATATATATATATATATATATATATATATATATATATATATATATGCATATACACATTCTAGCTAGTCTCTCTCTTCATCCATTTGCCTGTTGTGTCATATACATTTGTCTTCCAACCACTACAGAATACAGCGTCACACAGGGTTAGTCCACCTCAGCCATTGGCTAACTTCACTGTGGGTGACAGCTATCTTTTTCCCCAAATTTTACATCCTCTTAAAGTAGTACCCTACATTGTCTGTGTCTAATATGGATATGTGCGTTTTCGGAGGCCCACATTTTTATTTTTTTTTATTTTTTTTATTGACGAGGGCTCTGCAGCCTCCCAAACAATATTTTGCTAAAAGCGTGACAAAACAAGCACTGACAAAGAAAAAGAGACTGGCTTCCAGTGTCTACCTAGGGGCTTTGTCAATACTTTCTGAATAGGTTGTTGGGACATAAGTTATTGGGACCTATAGGCATGTATTTAATGTTTAGTGATGTAGTAAATATCCTATATTTAATGAACGTGTTACTAAGGTACAGTGCTATGATCACGCTTGGGTAACTACAACTTCGCACCAGAGATCCAATCTGGGGTGCCTCAGTGGACTCTCGCTTTATCTGTGGCAGTTCAGACACACCTGAGAGTCTGAGCTCCGTTAACAGTAAATATGCTTATGAAGAGACTAATCTTTCTAAGTACAATATGAAGCCATGCAGCTAGAGGATGAGGGGAGAGGATGTGGTCTGACAGCTAGATTGCAGACTTTGGTGCTGGAAACCAGGGTTCGAGCCTGGGGTTACGTCCACATCCTGTGATTCTGGGCAAATCACCTAATCTCCCCGTGCCTTAATGTGTCCTTGTGTAACGTAACCGGTGCTCATGTAAAGTGCTCCAATACCTTCGGGTCGAGTTCACGCTATATAAATCTGAATTTAAAAAAAAAACCTAAGTGGTTGTGGGTGTTTTTCAGCCCACGTGGCTTAAGTGTGAGAAAGTCGGCGCCAGAGTCTTCGCCGCCTTCTGGAGTTAGAGATCCTGCATTTCAAGTAAAAAAATCAATTCATCAGCAACCGTGTCTCATACTTTATCTTAAAATAATATATTCCTCGCATATTAAATGATGCAGTGCGGCTCGGAATGGATGTGTGGGGAGTCCATGGTGCAGTCACACCAGTTCATTTCCAGCCTCCAGAACAGCTCATTCATCAAACTGTCAGACGGTAGCCCGCGGGGACAATTAGGAGGCGGGTCAACCTTCAAAGATGGCGCTGTAAGTAGAGGTCATACCACAGCCTCTCTGAGGGAGGCGGAACCGCGGTCCCCAGCAGGCCTTTGTGTGCAGAGCCTGGCGCCAGCCTCCCCCTGCTATGAAGCCAGGGGCCTTCCCTAACACTACAAGCATCCGAACAAGCGGATACGCCATCACAGGCCTACTTATTTTTATTAACCAAAAATTGGCTGCTATGTTTTTGATACTGGAAAGTGGGTTACTAGACCATAAGAAGAGAAAATATTTTAGACACTAACAGAGTTAAGTCCCATTAGCGACTACTCTGCAGAATTGTTAGAATGTGTAATTGTTATCCAGTTTCTTACAAAATGAATATATAAATTCCCATTAAAAAAAAAATTCTCCAGGAACAAAATTTGCACCGGTTTGTGACAGCGAAAAAGTTTTTTTTAATGCAGGTTAGACCTGACATCATTGAAGTGAGTCTCCCTTCCATTTCTGACGGATTGCCTCCTCTGTTTTGATATGTTTTGCTGGATTTATGCTTTGAGCACTGTGCCACTGCTAATCAGTGCCACAGTGCAAGTGCTCCCTATGTTAAATTAATGTACTGATTGGTTATTCCATGATTGGGTTATTTGATTTACTGTCAGCCCCTAGTACAGTGAACCATGTGTGTCCAGGGCTTGTAAATCAAATGCTGCTGGTGGGCTTGCAGCACTGGTTGTGCCACCCACATAAGCAGCTTGTAAAGTGTGTCTCAGGCCTGCCATTGCAAGGCCTGTGTGCAGTCTAGCACTGCCATGTCGACTTGGCCAAGTGCACCCACTTGCCAGTCCCTAAACCTTCCCTTTGCTTCATGTTAGACACTCATATGGTAGGCCCAAGGGCAGGGTGCATTGTAAGTATAAAGTAGGACATGCTCTGATGTGTGTAGCATGTTCTAATAGTGAATTACAGCCATTTTCGTTTTTCCCTATTGAAGGCTACCTGATCTAACGGGTTAGAATGGGCAGTTAGATTATTACATTCTTATAATCCTAACTGACTCAGGGAACATGGTAGGTAGAAATTCGAATCTAGTATGCCTGAACTCAGAATAATAAAGTACATCTTTTAGTAAAGTTTATGTTAATATTCTGTGTTTGCAAATACCACTTTTAGAGAGCAGGTATTTGCTTACCTAACCATTTGAGCCCGCCTCTGCTGAGTTGTGTATTCCTTGTCTGGGTTTGTGTGTGACAGGGCTGGGGAATTCCAGGAGACAGGCTGGGGCAGCCCAGTGGTGAATAGAGAGACCTGCATCTAGATGGGAGGGAGGAGTTACACCTAGGACCTGAATAGGGCTGGGCCTTCCCTCTACAATGCTGGCTCCACCCTCTGTGACTTGTCTGATGTATCTGCCCTGCACTGTGAAAGGAGAGGAGGAATCATGTCAACAGAGTGCTCCAGAGCTGTATCTGCCCTCCCCTGTGCTGGCTCCACCTCCTGTGGGGCGGCTGATGTCTATGCCCTACACAGTGAAAGGAAGTAGAGAGTCATGTCAACAAAGTGCTCAGGAACTGGTTTGAACTATGCAGAGGCCTCTCTGCCTTCAGAGAACAAAGGATTTTGAGGTATAAGTATTGGGACCCTGCTCCCAAGAAATTAGATCACTTCTGGAATAAGAAACCTTTCTGCCAAGGCAAAGAACCAAGGAAGCTTCAGGAGTTGGACTGCCCCTCTGCCAGTGTGCTGTTTGCTGGGTTGGCCTGCAGTGGTTGCTTCATTGCCAAGGGAAAGGAGAAGGAACTTTGTAAAGGACTTTCACCTACAGAATATTCTCCAAGGGCTTGAACTGTGCTTGCCTCCTGCTGAAGTCTCAGGGCCAAAGGACTTCACCTCCAGCTCTCTCCTGAATTTCCTTGCTGGGAATTCTGACTCCTGACTCCAGTCACTTGCGTGCCGCTGGGAGCTGGAAGTGCGACGCATCGAGAAGAAGCGTGTCGCCGCCGCAGCTGAAATCATCGCAACGCCGGAGAAGCGAGCCTTCGCCGTGTCTCCCTGGAAGCGTGTGTTCATCGAAGCTGCCTGCTGTCGCATCACCGGAGAAGCGTGTCGCCGTTGAGAGCGCCGCCATCGCATCACCGAAGAAGCGTGTCGCAGGGCATGTCGCGGCTCCAAAATACAGAGTCGTCGCAAGGCTGCCAGGGAGTCATCGCATCGTCATCGCATCACCGCATCAAGGGCACCATCTTCTTGCATCGCTACCGGATCATCGCACTGCCTCTGAGATAAGCCTGTCTGCTCGTGCCAAGCTACCAAGGGGGTGAGCAGGGGTTATTAAGGAGTGTAATCCCCTTATCCTGACTTAGAAGTAAGGGTCCCTATTTGGACAAAGGTGAATACCATTGCCAACTAGAGACCCCCAGATCTAACAATGCACAAAAGGCAAAATGCGATTCAGTAACTTGTTACAGAATCTCAGTTTGCATCTGCGACTCGGTATTTGGAAGAGACATGTTTTGGGTGTCCCTTCTAAATACAGAATCACAGTAGTATGTTTTAATGTTTTGTGACCAAATTCTGGTTGCAAAACACTAATACTTTACCACCAATTCTAAAGTGGTGGCAACCCTGGAGGTCCCTGTGGGACCTCTTCTCTTGAGAATGTTTAAAAAAATATTTCTTGAGAGCAGGCAGTGGTCCTATGGACCACTTCCTACTCCTAAAAAAAAAATTAAAAAAAACCTTAAAAATTCTTTTTTTTTTCCAAACGCTTCCCGTCTTGTAAAACATTTAGAAAAAAAGACTGCTTTATTAAGAAACAATTACAAACATGACAGTCTGCTGACCCCAGCAAGCCACCATCCCTGTGATGACAGCGATTATTAATGGATCGCAAATTCTGACCCACCTCATTAATATTCAAGAAGTGGGTCGATTTGTGACCTCCTAGGTATCGCTATTTGGTAAAAAAAATTACGTTATCGGTAATCATAAGAATGTTTAAACAGTTATTTAACTATTACTCACCAATTACACCTGAATTACACAGAAAAGGCCATCACAAAGAAATCGCCAGCTGAACAGAACCTGATCACCTTGAACAAGTTCTTTTGGAAACTTTGATCATGACAGAATTGTTGCTGCTATGGTACCCATTCCCCAACCTTTAATGGTTTTCAAAATAGTCTATTCTGCACATTGCCTCGAAAACAAATTCAGTTTGCACAGCCTGCATTTTTTTTTAAAGTTGTTGTACGATTGCTCATGCTGAGAGGTTTAAACAATTTCTAACCAGTAACCTTTCACATGTATTTTGACTTCAAGAAACCCCGTTGAGGGGAGTCAACCACGAGAAACCCCTGTGCACAGCCTGCTTTGTCTACCACTACCCAGATCTATACCAAGAGGATTTTCTTTAACTCTGAGCATCTTCGCCCCGCGTGAGCTCTTGCAAACATAATACAAGATGGTGGAACCCTTCTTCCGTCACTTCTTACAACATTCTGTGGTGCCCTTTGCTTCCGACAGCTGTGAAGCACACAGTGAACCAGGAGACCAGCCAAAGTATATCCTAATTTGGTCTTTGGTAGTCAAAGCACCTTCTCTCGCCCATAGGTACCAAAGTTGGGCCAATCGTTCTGGTCTGGACCGATTACAGTTTACCTAGCACAGACTGCCTGCTGGCAACTTTCCATCTCCAGTGAGACGAAGAAGAGTGGGCAACCTGCTGAAGACCAGAGTAAACCCTTGATCACCTGAAGGTGGTTAATAGAGTGATTAGCATGTCTAGATAACGCTGAGCGCGCTGCATGTAGGTCTGCAATTGCCCCGGTAGTATCATGTTAGCCCTAGGACATTTCTTCTACACGTTACAAATTGCCATTTTAAACACCCAGATGTATAACAATATACCATTATCACCCTTTTTTTTTTTACAAAGTTGTCAATTTAACTGATTTATACACTTGGTTACCCACTAGGAAGAGAAATATATATCTTGAATTAGAATAGGTAAAAACCTATAAACCGTCTTTACATATCTCCGAGACATCTAGATAATAAGCTACAAAGATCATGAAGGTTCTAAAATAGAGTGGTGTTTCCACTTGGTGGAAATTCCAAGAGCGGATTAGTTCCTTACTTTAGCAATCCCTCTAGAGATCAGACGCTTCTCCAGTATCCCTCAACTCAAAACCAGACTCTAAGGTATAGGTACATTCTACAAAATGGATTCCATCTGGTTCTTCCCGTCATATACATTCTTGCACTGCCACAGAAAGTCCAATGAAGAGGATGTTGACCACATGACCGGAAAAGCAAACTTCAAGTTTTTTGCATTACTGTATTAGCCATTTTAAAACAATTGAAGTAGTATGCGTTATATGGTACAATACATTACCTAAGATCACTAAGCTTGTCATACTTGGCATAGCAAGCATTTCCCATTTGGTTAAAGAAAAAAAAACGCCACACTGAACTCTTGTGTTTTATATTTCCCAATACTGTTTTTTAAATGGGATAGTTTGGGTTTATTCTGGAGTGTGCAACCATATTGAGGAACTGAGCTATAAGGTCCTGGGACCTTCAGCAGCAACTTGGCAATGAACTGGTGAAACTGGGTAGCAGCAGAACATGGACCACAGGAGTCCAAGAAGAAGACAACAGATGCCAATCAGCAGCACATAATGCAAGAACCTGAGCAACAGCACCAGAAGACAGGGGAGCATCAGTGCAAGACCCGCAAGACTTCCCAATGGGCATCAGAGCTGGGATAAAGAGGAACAAGGAACCTGCACAGTAGCAGTTCAATACTAGTGAGACTGAGCAGTCACACAGCAATAGACAGTCGTAGAAGGAGTAGAGAGGACCGTGGCACCTGAGCAACCAATAGCGCGCGGACAGTTAACCTGAGCAGCAACAAAACACGATGTGGTATTCAGAACGGCTGAGCACAGGGAATCATGACCCTGATCAGGACTAGGAACCTGATCCACCGCATACTGAGCCTGGAAACCTGATCCAAAGGATACCGAACCTTGGAGACCTGAACTACAGCATACCGAGCCCGGGAACCTGATCCAAAGGATACTGAACCTTGGGGACCTGAGCTACAGCATACCGAGCCTGGGTACCTGATCCAAAGGATACCGAACCTTGGAGACCTGAACTACAGCATACCGAGCCCGGGAACCTGATCCAAAGGATACCGAACCTTGGGGACCTGAGCTACAGCATACCGAGCCTGGGTACCTGATCCAAAGGATACCGAACCTTGGGGACCTGAGCTACAGCATACCGAGCCTGGGAACCTGATCCAAAGGATACCGAACCTTGGGGGCCTGAGCTACAGCATACCAAGCCTGGGAACCTGATCCAAAGGATACCGAACCTTGGGGACCAGAACTACAGCATACCGAGCCTGGGAACCTGATCCAAAGGATACCGAACCTTGGGGACCTGATCCACTGCATATCGAGCCTGGGAACCTGATCCAAAGGATACTGAACCTTGGGGACCTGAGCTACAGCATACCGAGCCTGGGAACCTGATCCAAAGGATACCGAACCTTGGAGACCTGAACTACAGCATACCGAGCCCGGGAACCTGATCCAAAGGATACCGAACCTTGGGGACCTGAGCTACAGCATACCGAGCCAGGGAACCTGATCCAAAGGATACTGAACCTTGGGGACCTGAGCTACAGCATACCGAGCCTGGGAACCTGATCCAAAGGATACCGAACCTTGGGGGCCTGAGCTACAGCATACCAAGCCTGGGAACCTGATCCAAAGGATACCAAACCTTGGGGACCAGAGCTACAGCATACCGAGCCTGGGAACCTGATCCAAAGGATACCGAACCTTGGGGACCTGATCCACTGCATATCGAGCCTGGGAACCTGATCCAAAGGATTCTGAACCTTGGGGACCTGAGCTACAGCATACCGAGCCTGGGAACCTGATCCAAAGGATACTGAACCTTGGGGACCCGATCCACTGCATATCGAGCCTGGGAACCTGATTCAAAGGATACTGAACCTTGGGGACCTGAGCTACAGCATACCGAGCCTAGAAACCTGATCCAAAGGATACCGAACCTTGGGGACCTGATCCACTGCATATCGAGCCTGGGAACCTGATCCAAAGGATACTGAACCTTGGGGACCTGAGCTACAGCATACAGAGCCTGGGAACCTGATCCAAAGGATATCGACCCTTGGGGACCTGAGCTACAGCACACTTAACCTTGGGGACCTGATCCACTGCATATCGAGCCTGGGAACCTGATCCAAAGGATACTGAACCTTGGGGACCTGAGCTACAGCATACCGAGCCTGGGAACCTGATCCAAAGGATACCGAACCTTGTGGACCTGGGGCTACAGCATACCGGGGTTGGGAACCAAATTCACAACAAAAAGCCAGGGAACTTTAGCCATAGTATACCAAGCCTGCAAACTACAGTAGCAACAAGAGACTGTACTAAGGAACCATGGAATCTACGCAGAAATAGCACACAGAGCGAGTTTGAGAAGCTGCAATTTCAAACAGATGTAGGCAATCTAAGCAGCAGAAGACCGAGCCAGTGATCTTTTGCAGCAGCACAGAGTATGCAGTCTCAAGTGGAAGCACACTGAACCAGGGAACACGAATCCTAGCAATCACTACACACGATTTGGAGTTCGAGTAGTACAGACATCTGGAGCAGCACACCGAGCCAGGGAACCTGATCCAAAACATACAGAGCCTGATACCCTAATTCACAGCACAGAGCCCGAGACCCAAATTCACAGCACAGAGCCAGGGGACCTGATCCACTGCATACTGAGCCTGGAAACCTGATCCACCACATACCGAGCCAGGGAACCTTGTCCACCGCATACCGAGCCTGGGAACCTGATCCACCGCATACCGAGCCTGGGAACCTGATCCACCGCATACCAAGCCTGGGAACCTGATCCACCGCGTACCGAGCCCGGGAACCTGAGCTACAGTGTACCGAGCCCGGGAACCTGAGCTACAGTGTACAGAGCCCGGGAACCTGAGCTACAGCATACAGAGCCTGGGAACCCGAGCTACAGTGTACCGAGCCCGGGAACCTGAGCTACAGTGTACCGAGCCCTGGAACCTGAGCTACAGCATACAGAGCCTGGGAACCCGAGATACAGTGTACTGAGCCCGGGAACCTGAGCTACAGCATACCGAGCCTGGAAACCTGAGCTACAGCACACCGAGCCTGAGAACCTGAGCTACAGCACATCGAGCCTGGGAACCTGAGCTACAGCACACCGAGCCTGGGAACCTGAGCTACAGCTCACCAGGCCTGGGAACCTGAGCTACAGCTCACCAGGCCTGGGAACCTGAGGTACAGCACACCGGGCCTGGGAACCTGAGGTACAGCACACCGGGCCTGGGAACCTGAGGTACAGCACACCGGGCCTGGGAATCTGAGGTACAGCACACCGGGCCTGGAAACCTGAGCTACTGCATGCCGAGCCCGGGAACCTGAGCTACAGCATACTGAGCCCGGGGACCGGAGCTACAGGGGACCGGAGCTACAGGGGATCGGAGCTACAGGGGATCGGAGCTACAGGGGATCGGAGCTACAGGGGATCGGAGCTACAGGATACCGAGCCTGGGGAACCTGATCCACAGCATACCGAGCCTGGGAACCTGAGCTACAGCATACCGAGCCTGGGAACCTGAACTACAGCACACTGAGCCTTGGGACCTGACCCACAGGATACCGAGCCTGAGGAACCTGATCCACAGCATACCGAGGCTGGGAAACTGAGCAAGAGCACACCGAGCCCAGGAAGTTGAACTACAGCATACTGAGCCTGGGAACCTGACTCACAGGATACCGAACCTTGGGGACCTGAGCTACAGCATACCGAGCCTGGGAACCTGATCCAAAGGATACCGAACCTTGGGGACCTGAGCTACAGCACACCGAACCTTGGGGACCTGATCCACTGCATATCGAGCCTCGGAACCTGATCCAAAGGATACCGAGCCTGGGGGACCTGAGCTACAGCACACCGAACCTTGGGGACCTGATCCACTGCATATCGAGCCTGGGAACCTGATCCAAAGGATACCGAACCTTGGGGACCTGATCCACTGCATATCGAGCCTGGGAACCTGATCCAAAGGATACTGAACCTTGGGGACCTGAGCTGCAGCATACCGAGCCTGGGAACCTGATCCAAAGGATACCGAACCTTGGGGACCTGAGCTACAGCACACCGAACCTTGGGGACCTGATCCACTGCATATCGAGCCTGGGAACCTGATCCAAAGGATACCGAGCCTGGGGACCTGGGGCTACAGCATACCGGGTTGGGAACCTAATTCACAACAAAAAGCCAGGGAACTTTAGCCATAGTATACCAAGCCTGCAAACTACAGTAGCAACAAGAGACTGTACTAAGGAACCATGGAATCTACGCAGAAATAGCACACAGAGCGAGTTTGAGAAGCGGGCACAGCACTGAAACGGCTATGACTCACATAATTGACGATGCCATCCAAATCCTAGATCAAAATAATACCTGCCTCCTCATCCTTCTTGATCTTTCGTCAGCATTTGACACAGTGAAACATGAGAACTTACTCGATCTCCTAAAGACAAGAAATGGCTTCTCTGGGACTGTGCTTCGCTGGTTCACTTCTTTCCTACACAACCGGTCTCAAAAATTCAAGAGCAAAAACCTGATGTCTTCCCCAGTTCCGGTGTCGTTAGGTGTCCCTCAAGGATCCTGCCTATCCCCTACTTTGTTCAACCTAGTTATGGAGCCTCTCACCACCCTGCTACAAACATCAAATGTACACTTTCACATGTACGCCGATGACACTCAAATATATCTCAAGTTACATTCCCCCAACGACATCCTGAGTCTGAACTCAACGATCAGAAGCACCCAATCCTGGCTGGCCGACAACCACCTCAAACTCAATGCTATGAAGACTGAGTTCCTCCTAATCTCACCTCCCTCGAAAATATCTTCCGCACAAACATGGCTTAAACACCTAACAGCACTCAATGTCCAACCGACCATCGTGGACTCAGCAAAATCCTTAGGCATAACACTTGACACCAACCTCAACATGCAGCAGCATATCAGCAAAGCTACCAAGGGGGCGAACTTCCAAATAAATACCTTGAGGAAACTGAAACCTTTCCTTCCAGCAAAAGACTTCCAAATAGCAGTACAAGCTCTGGTCATTCCTCGCATAGACTACTGCAGCGTGGCCCTCTGCGGCCTCCCCCTAATGACAACTGCACCCCTCAGAGCGTCACTAAATGCGGCAGCGAGACATCACTGGATCAAAAAAACACTCGCATATCTCCCCGGACTTCAAATCCTTGAACTGGCTGCCTCTTGAAGCCAGAATACAGCTGAAAATTGCCTGCATGACGCACAAGGCTATACACCTGAAATCACCCAGCTACCTCACTCAGAAGTTGACAATTTCCGGGGGGTCCAGAACTACCAGGAGCTCAAACAATCTTCTGCTGAAACCGCGAAGATTCCGGAAGGAAAAAACTTACAAACGCTCCTTCTATGGAATGGCGCCCAGGATCTGGAACGCACTCCCTCCTGAAACGAGGCTCATCTCCTCCTCCCTTCTTTTTAAGAAATAAGTCAAAAGTATCCTTATGGCTAAATACACTTGAACAATGCGTTTGACTTACACTGCGAACAGTACTCCAGCATTTTATTATGATATAGCCTATATATTCCTCTGCACGGGTGTTGTGACCTATATTAGTCTGAAATGCTTAGATCCTTTTTTTCTCCATCTCTGTATAATCACGGCGTTTTTGTTGTCATACGCTCCCACTATGCCTGGCTACCTCATACCTGTACTATACGTAATATTTTTGCTATGTACTGGAGCGTGATGATCTTGATGATGATGATTTTGACCTATATTAGTATGAAATGCTTAGATCCTTTTTTTTTTTTCTCTCCATCTCTGTATAATCACAGCGTTTTTGTTGTCATATGCTCCTACTATGCCTGGCTACCTCATACCTGTACTATACTTAATATTTTTGCTATGTAATGGAACGTGATGATCTTGATGATGATTACACCTGCCTCTGTAAAGCGCTCTGTTATCTGCAAAGATCTTGTTCGCGCTATATAAAACTTTCAAAATAAACAGATGTAGGCAATCTAAGCAGCAGAAGACCGAGCCAGTGATCTTTTGCAGCAGCACAGAGTATGCAGTCTCAAGTGGAAGCACACTGAACCAGGGAACACGAATCCTAGCAATCACTAGACACGATTTGGAGTTCGAGTAGTACAGACATCTGGAGCAGCACACCGAGCCAGGGAACCTGATCCAAAACATACAGAGCCTGATACCCTAATTCACAGCACAGAGCCTGAGACCTTAATTCACAGCACAGAGCCCGAGACCCAAATTCACAGCACAGAGCCAGGGGACCTGATCCACTGCATACTGAGCCTGGAAACCTGATCCACCACATACCGAGCCTGGGAACCTTGTCCACCTCATAGCGAGCCTGGGAACCTGATCCACCGCATACCGAGCCTGGGAACCTGATCCACCGCGTACCGAGCCTGGGAACCTGATCCACCGCGTACCGAGCCCGGGAACCTGAGCTACAGTGTACCGAGCCCGGGAACCTGAGCTACAGTGTACCGAGCCCGGGAACCTGAGCTACAGTGTACAGAGCCCGGGAACCTGAGCTACAGCATACAGAGCCTGGGAACCCGAGCTACAGCATACAGAGCCTGGGAACCCGAGCTACAGTGTACCGAGCCCGGGAACCTGAGCTACAGTGTACCGAGCTCTGGAACCTGAGCTACAGCATACAGAGCCTGGGAACCCGAGCTACAGTGTACCGAGCCCGGGAACCTGAGCTACAGTGTACCGAGCTCTGGAACCTGAGCTACAGCATACAGAGCCTGGGAACCCGAGCTACAGTGTACCGAGCCTGGAAACCTGAGCTACAGCATCCCAAGCCTGGAAACCTGAGCTACAGTGTACCGAGCCTGGGAACCTGAGATTCAGCATACCAAGCCTGGGAACATGAGCTACAGCACATCGAGCCTGGGAACCTGAGCTACAGCACATCGATCCTGGGAACCTGAGCTACAGCACACCGAGCCTGGGAACCGGAGGTACAGCTCACCGGGCCTGGGAACCTGAGGTACAGCACACCGGGCCTGGGAACCTGAGGTACAGCACACCGGGCCTGGAAACCTGAGCTACTGCATACCGAGCCCGGGAACCTGAGCTACAGCATACTGAGCCCGGGGACCGGAGCTACAGGGGATCGGAGCTACAGGATACCGAGCCTGGGGAACCTGATCCACAGCATACCGAGCCTGGGAACCTGAGCTACAGCACATCGAGCCTGGGAACCTGAGCTACAGCACACCGAGCCTGGGAACCGGAGGTACAGCACACCGGGCCTGGGAACCTGAGGTACAGCACACCGGGCCTGGGAACCTGAGGTACAGCACACCCGGCCTGAAAACCTGAGCTACTGCATACCGAGCCCGGGAACCTGAGCTACAGCATACTGAGCCCTGGGACCGGAGCTACAGGGGATCGGAGCTACAGGATACCGAGCCTGGGGAACCTGATCCACAGCATACCGGGCCTGGAAACCTGAGCTACTGCATACCGAGCCCGGGAACCTGAGCTACAGCATACTGAGCCCGGGGACCGGAGCTACAGGGGATCAGAGCTACAGGATACCAAGCCTGGGAACCTGAGCTACAGCATACCGAGCCTGGGAACCTGAACTACAGCACACTGAGCCTTGGGACCTGACCCACAGGATACCGAGCCTGAGGAACCTGATCCACAGCATACCGATGCTGGAAAACTGAGCAAGAGCACATCGAGCCCAGGAAGTTGAACTACAGCATACTGTGCCTGGGAACCTGACTCACAGGATACCGAGCCTGGGGAACCTGAGCTACAGCATATCGAGCCTGGGAACCTGAGCTACAGCATACAGAGCCTGGGAACCCGAGCTACAGGATACCGAGCCTGGGAACCTGATCCAAAGGATAATGAACCTTGGAGACCCGAGCTACAGCATACCGAGCCTGGGAACCTGATCCAAAGGATATCGACCCTTGGGGACCTGAGCTACAGCACACCGAGCCTGGGAACCTGATCCAAAGGAAACCGAATCTTGGAGACCTGAGCTACAGCACACCGAGCCTAGGAACCGGATCCAAAGGATACCGAACCTTGGGGACCTGAGCTACAGTGTACCGAACCTTGGGGACCTGAGCTACAGTGTACCAAGCCTGGGAACCTGAGATTCAGCATACCGAGCCTGGGAACCTGAGCTACAGCACATCGAGCCTGGGAACCTGAGCTACAGCACACCGAGCCTGGGAACCTGAGCTACAGCACACCGGGCCTGGGAACCTGAGGTACAGCACACCGGGCCTGGGAACCTGAGGTACAGCACACCGGGCCTGGGAACCTGAGGTACAGCACACCGGGCCTGGGAACCTGAGGTACAGCACACCGGGCCTGGGAACCTGAGGTACAGCACACCGGGCCTGGGAACCTGAGGTACAGCACACCGGGCCTGGGAACCTAAGGTACAGCACACCGGGCCTGGGAACCTAAGGTACAGCACACCGAGCCCGGGAACCTGAGCTACAGCATACTGAGCTCGGGGACCAGAGCTACAGGGGATCGGAGCTACAGGATACCGAGCCTGGGGAACCAGATCCACAGCATACCGAGCATGGGAACCTGAGCTACAGCATACTGAGCCTGGGAACCTGACCCACAGGATACCGAGCCTGGGGAACCTGAGCTACAGCATACCGAGCCTGGGAACCTGAGCTACAGCAGACTGAGCCTTAGGACCTGACCCACAGGATACCGAGCCTGAGGAATCTGATCCACAGCATACCGAGGCTGGGAAACTGAGCTAGAGCTCACCGAGCCCAGGAAGTTGAACTACAGCATACTGAGCCTGGGAACCTGACCCACAGGATACCGAGCCTGGGAACCTGAGCTACAGCATACCGAGCCTGGGAACCTGATCCAAAGGATACCGAACCTTGGGGACCTGAGCTACAGCATACCGAGCGTGGGAACCTGATCCAAAGGATACCGAACCTTGGGGACCTGAGCTACAGCACACCGAACCTGGGAACCTGAGCTGCGGCATAGAGAGACAGGGAACCAAAGCTACAGCACACTGAGCCTGGAAACCTGAGCTACAGCATACAGAGCCTGGGATCCGGAGCTCCAGCATACAGAGCCTGGAAACCTGAGCTACAGCACACCGAGCCTGGAAACCTGAGCTTCAGCATACCGAGCCTGGGAACCTGAGCTTCAGCATACCGAGCCTGGGAACCTGAGCTACAGCACACCGAGCCTGGGAACCTGAGCTACAGCATACAGAGCCAGGGAACCCGAGCGACAGCACACAGAGTCTGGGAACCTGAGCGACAGCATACAGAGCCTGGGATCCTGAGCTCCAGCATACAAAGCCAGGGAACCTGAGTGACAGCACACCGAGCCTGGGAACCTGAGCGACAGCACACCGAGCCTGGGAACCTGAGCGACAGCACACTGAGCCTGGGAACCTGAGCCACAGCACACCGAGCCTGGGAACCTGAGCGACAGCACACCGAGCCTGGGAACCTGAGCGACAGCACACCGAGCCTGGGAACCTGAGCTACAGCACACCGAGCCTGGGAACCTGAGCGACAACACACCGAGCCTGGGGACCTGAGCGACAACACACCGAGCCTGGGGACCTGAGCGACAACACACCGAGCCTGGGAACCTGAGCGACAACACACCGAGCCTGGGAACCTGAGCGACAACACACCGAGCCTGGGGACCTGAGCGACAACACACCGAGCCTGGGAACCTGAGCGACAACACACCGAGCCTGGGAACCTGAGCGACAACACACCGAGCCTGGGAACCTGAGCGACAACACACCAAGCCTGGGAACCTGAGCTACTGCACACCGAGCCTGGGAACCTGAGCTACTGCACACCGAGCCTGGGAACCTGGGCTACAGCACACCGAGCCTGGGAACCTGAGCTACAGCACACCGAGCCTGGGAACCTGAGCTACAGCACACCGAGCCTGGGGACCTGAGCTACAGTTGAACCTAATTCACAGCAAAAGAGCCAGGCAACTTTAGCCACTGTATACCAAGCGGGAAAACTAAAGTAGCAACAGGAGACTGTACTAAGGAACCAGCGCAGAAATAGCACATGCAGCGAGTTTGAGAAGCAGCAATTTAAAACAGATATAGATAGGCAAGTTGAGAAGCACCAGACCAAGCCAGTGATCTTTTGCAGCAGCACAGAGTATGCAGTCTCGAGTGGAACACACTGAACCAGGGAACACGAATCCTAGCAATCACTGTATTCGATTTGGAGTTCGAGTAGTACAGACAGCTGGCACTTAGAAAAACTTTTAATGACCAAACTTGAGTGGGAGATGTCAGCGAGTACAGGGAGATGTGGCCAGCGCCTAACAGAACAAGTGCATTGAAAGGGGTGTCAGGAGAAGGGAAGATCCAGCACTGAACATTGGGTTAAAAGACCTGATTTGAGAGGAAGAAGGCCAGAAAAAGTGTGTCCCAACATACCAGAATAATTAGGAGGGCAGTGGAGGTCACACCTTGAAGTGCCAGCCGCCAATATTAGAGATAGGGCGCACTGCTCTATTTGTGCTGTGGCACACTGCCCTATTTGAGCTGTGGCTCACTGCCCTATTCGAGCTGTGGCTCACTGCCCTATTCGAGCTGTGGCTCACTGCCCTATTCGAGCTGTGGCTCACTGCCCTATTTGAGCTGTGGCTCACTGCCCTATTTGAGCTGTGGCTCACTGCCCTATTCGTGCTGTGGCTCACTGCCCTATTCGTGCCGTGGCTCACTGCCCTATTCGTGCCGTGGCTCACTGCCCTATTCGTGCTGTGGCTCACTGCCCTATTGGAGCTGTGGCTCACTGCCCTATTGGAGCTGTGGCTCACTGCCCTATTGGAGCTGTGGCTCACTGCCCTATTGGAGCTGTGGCTCACTGCCCTATTGGAGCTGTGGCTCACTGCCCTATTCGTGCCGTGGGTCACTGCCCTATTTGAGCTGTGGCTCACTGCTCTATTTGAGCTGTGGCTCACTGCCCTATTCGTGCTGTGGCTCACTGCCCTATTTGTGCCGTGGCTCACTGCCCTATTTGAGCTGTGGCTCACTGCCCTATTCGTGCCGTGGCTCACTGCCCTATTTGTGCCGTGGCTCACTGCCCTATTTGAGCTGTGGCTCACTGCCCTATTTGAGCTGTGGCTCACTGCCCTATTCGTGCCGTGGCTCACTGCCCTATTCGTGCCGTGGCTCACTGCCCTATTCGTGGCGTGGCTCACTGCCCTATTCGTGGCGTGGCTCACTGCCCTATTTGAGCTGTGGCTCACTGCCCTATTCGTGCTGTGGCTCACTGCCCTATTTGAGCTGTGGCTCACTGCCCTATTTGAGCTGTGGCTCACTGCCTTATTCGAGCTGTGGCTCACTGCCCTATTCGTGCTGTGGCTCACTGACCTATTAGTGCAGTGGCTCACTGCCCTATTCGTGCTGTGGCTCACTGCCCTATTCGTGCTGTGGCTCACTGCCCTATTCGTGCTGTGGCTCACTGACCTATTAGTGCAGTGGCTCACTGCCCTATTTGTGCCGTGGCTCACTGCCCTATTTGAGCTGTGGCTCACTGCCCTATTCGTGCCGTGGCTCACTGCCCTATTTGTGCCGTGGCTCACTGCCCTATTCGTGCTGTGGCTCACTGCCCTATTCGTGCTGTGGCTCACTGCCCTATTTGAGCTGTGGCTCACTGCCCTATTTGAGCTGTGGCTCACTGCCCTATTTGTGCTGCGGCTCGCTGCCCTATTGGAGCTGTGGCTCACTGCCCTATTTGAGCTGTGGCTCACTGCCCTATTTGAGCTGTGGCTCACTGCCCTATTCGAGCTGTGGCTCACTGCCCTATTTGAGCTGTGGCTCACTGCCCTATTTGAGCTGTGGCTCACTGCCCTATTTGAGCTGTGGCTCACTGCCCTATTCGAGCTGTGGCTCACTGCCCTATTCGTGCCGTGGCTCACTGCCCTATTCGTGCCGTGGCTCACTGCCCTATTGGAGCTGTGGCTCACTGCCCTATTGGAGCTGTGGCTCACTACCCTATTGGAGCTGTGGCTCACTGCCCTATTGGAGCTGTGGCTCACTGCCCTATTGGAGCTGTGGCTCACTGCCCTATTGGAGCTGTGGCTCACTGCCCTATTCGTGCTGTGGCTCACTGCCCTATTCGTGCTGTGGCTCACTGCCCTATTCGTGTTCGTATTGTTTGCCGCAGCAAATCCAACTTTCTCCAGTATGGGAGCACCTGCCCTGCACTTTAAAGGGGAGCAGAGATCCCCCTGCTGGTGGGTGTAGTGAGCGACTGCCCCTGCCTGCAGGGGAATGTTGGGTGATGTAGGGTTGCTTGAACCCGCTTGGCTTCCTTTGCAGGGTTCACCCTTGAGGGGCGCACTGACTGTACACCACCTCTTTGTGGTGCAAAGTTAGTGACAGCCTCTTTCCCTCTACATCTACGTCCATAATATGGCTCGGGCATAGAGGCAAGGTGTGTCCCTTATTTCAAGGGGCCACACCCCCATGCAAATGAGGGAACCCCCCTTTGGGATAACCCCAGTGCTACATGTGCACCGGCAATATCAGTAATACGGAAGTGCCATTAGAACATCTGGAGCCCCTTCTGTAATACCAAAGTGCACCGGTGCAGCAGAAAACAGGTGTATACGCCCCTTGCATTCTGGGACAGTTTACTTAATACAAGCCCAGGTTTCTATTTATTTCACTTAATTGTTACTAATCAGCTTGGTGGTGTCACGTAAAGGAGTCTGCAAAAATATATACTGCCTGATTTTTAAAACAAAAAATGGGTGACTCTGCAGCGGTTTCTCAAGTTATGCCTAGAAACCTGCACCAATTCACCTGTGGGAAAATTACACCGCTATTGTACAATAGCATTTTTTCTTTGCCATAGGTTAAATGTCTTTTCACCTGTGAAGAAACCCCTTCCCCAACACTTCAAACTTTTTTGCGTTTTGACTTCCAATTCCCACTCTAATAAGAGGTTTTACTGCTGCCTTTGGTATTAGCAAGTCCAGGTTAGAAATTGATCAGTGAGTACTTTGTTAATACCCAAAAATATTCACTTGTGGGTCTACAGAAACTTACAGGGCATCAGTCCTGCAACACCCACTTCCCACCCATGGCAGTAAATCCACTTCATGCGAGCACAGCCTTTCCTACAAGTGTAAAAACGATTTTTTATGAACTCCAAATGTTTTTGCACACTCCTAAAAAGAGCCTTTCCCATGAGTAAAATAAATAAACATGCGCAAGCAGCTTAATGAATCAGATCTAAACATTGTTATGTAAGACGTTGCGCTGTGGAGGGAAGTGCGGTTTTTATGTGCCTCACCACTCTTGGTACAAGCCAGCCGCCACTGGATATGTTGGTGATTGATAATACGCATTCAAAAGCTATGTTCTGACCAGAGCAGAGACAGAATAAAACTCATTCACAGAATCTATTCTCCACCCCCATCCTTGAACTAAATATTTTCTTTTGTTCCAGTAGAAAAGCTCAGGCTGAAGCTTCCCGATAACCCTGAACAAATGTATTGATTTCTTCTGAAAGTGTTTGCCTGAGTGGCTCCCAGAAAGAGATAAATCCCTCCGCATATCAAATGACTGGTGCTGGCCGGAACCTGATCCCCCCAGACCCCATCACTCTTCACGCCACCTCTTTCATGCTTTTATCGCTGGCGGCCATATGCATCTCAGCGCCATACTCACAGCTGATGGTGATGCCCAGCTCCACGCCACGCCTCTTGGGCAGCTTCACGTGGAAGGTGCCGCTGCTTGGAATCACAGACTCTACAAGAAATGGAGGACATGGGTGAGTCAGACGCCCAACATGAAAAGTGCATCTTCAGCAACAACCACAGTGGAACCATGGCCAACAAGAGACATCTTGAAACTGGAAGGATACAGTTTTGCTTCTTAATACTTCTCCTTTCTTTGGGGAATCTCGTCTCTACCCAATCCATTTGGCACGCACTTGATCATTTTAAGATGGTCAACTAACATTCTCTTGTTTTACTCCTCTTACCTTGTACATAAGCTGTCACAATCACCCTTCTCTTACTCTGTCACCCACATCCCTCCTCTATCTTTATTTCCTCATCTTTCCCTTTTATCTCTCTTTTTTCCATTGGATATGTCCACTAGAACCCTCGCCAGCACCCATATTTGATAGGGCTCTATTTAATTACATTCAGTTCCAGTTACCTGCTCTTACATGCATTATTTGGCAGGAGTTGTTGCTCACACTGTTTTGCACCGTCGCATTCTGCCTACCAATATGCTTACATTTGATGAGGCTTATCCAAGCTCCTCTTTGCAATGCTGTAGAGGGCATTAGCGAATAGCATTTTTCACAATTGTGTTCTACTGGGCCTCACATATGTATGCCTGTACTGTATGTTTTCGGTTTGTCACGAACTAAGAAAATAAAATAATAATTACCAAAAAAATAACTATTTAATTGGAATATATCTTCACAATAATAAAAGCCTATACAAACATGAAAACTTAAAATAATTTCACAGCGTAAAAGATAAAAAAAAATTGTCAAAGACAAAAAAAACTAAATTCAGAGAAAAGAAAAGGCGATAAAATAAAAACAGATAAAACAATGTGGTAGAAATGCATTTTCTACTTGCACAAAAATTATCGATACAGTACTTATGTGTTTACCTAATGCACGGCTCAAAAATAGACCTACTTAATTCCTATAACTCCTCGGTACGAACCCTTTACCTACTTCTGCCGTGAAATGTGCAGTAGAAAATGAGCTAAATGAGAGCTTCTCAGATATTTTTCACTCAGGAAACTTTGAACAGAATTCAAAAAGTGAATGGACGTGTCAGAATGTTAAGGGAAATCTATGACAAAGCCCAACTTACTTTCCATACCAGTGAGCTATCTGGTCCTCTGTTGTGGCCCTGAGAGCCAATTGATGGGAATCCAAAGTACCCAAGCCTGTGCTTTCATGCAATATGTGGAATGCAGGAGCGACAACAACAAACCTGAAAGTCTGCTCTACAGCTAAATCCAGCAAAATATTCCTGTTGCTGGGCTGTTATAGACAAATTGGGAGGATTGTAAAGTAACAAAGTGTCGGGAACTATTTGAGGGGTTAAACAGCGCATGAGGGAGAGAGCTGGAAAAAAATCACTGTCAAGCAAAGAGGAAAAAAGTAGTTCTCTAAAAGTAAACAGTGAAAGGATACAAGTCAGCCAGACTAGAGGATGATAAAGCGTCTGTACTACATGGGAGGGGGAAACACAATATGGACAAGGTAAGCCATGGAAGAAGAAGCAAGAAACTGAGATTGACTATAGGGCTAACCAAAAGCAAGCAATGGCCATGCTGTAAGACTACTTTTAGTTCTTGGTAAGTGCACAATAGGTCTTTTCCAACCAGAATGTTTGCACTCTCTTTTAAGCGAGACAAAGTTACTGTATAGTCTTTCTAAATAGAGCATGCCACTTTGCATGTTTCAGGAGTTAAAGGTAGGGTCCCTCAGACACTTCAGTCTATAGCATGAGAGAAGCACATTCCAAACCACAAAATCAAACCAGGGGAAAAAGAGAACTGGATGAGAGATGGCATTGGCGCATATATGGAAGGATGTATGTTGCATGTGACGTACATGTGTGCATGCTAGTGCTACCAGTGCCCATTTATCTAAATTCGCCACTTTAGAAGCAGGTTCCAGTCTATCCCTGGACGGCAGGGTAACTAAATAAGAATAGGGGAGAGGATGTGGTCTGACGGCTAGATTGCCGACTTTGGTGCTGGAGAACAGGGGTCGAGCCGCAGGGTCGCGTCCACATCCTGCGATTCTGGGCAAATCACTTAATCTCCCCGTGCCTGAATGTGTAATATAAATATGGTACTCATGTAAAGCGTTCCAATACCTTTGGGTCGAGTACGCGCTATATAAATATGCACAAAAATAAATGCAAAAAAGGCACCTGATAGGAGTATACAAGTGAATTTACTGCTCTTCTACCAGTCATTGCTTGTGACTAGCAAATGCATTCAAAGAGTTGTAGTCTTGGCGGAGTTTAATTGAATAAACGCACCTTCATTTGCAAAAAGAAGTGGCAAGACTATGAAAGATGTGCCCCAGTAGCATGAAGCCATCTGTTAAAATGAAGCCGACACCTCTTTCAAGCCACACCAAACTCCTCTACCCATCCATCGATTGACACCTTTTTCTTCTCGCTCTCCATCCAATGGATGCACATATCCATAAAAGTTCCATGAGGCCCACTCTCTAACCTTTCAAGAAATCTACTCACCCTATGAGATTCATCCACTATTCAGCATAAGACCGAAAACCTAGGCACACTCCCTCCTTTGGTGACCAAGACTTTCTAGGGACATGGAAGTGTAACTCGAAAAATAAATGGACGGTGGCGTCACGTACCTGCCACATCATACTCTATCTCCAACGTCACTTTGTTCGAGAGGGCAGCGTCGCGAAGGAGCTGGTTGGCCTCCTCCATTGTTCCATCCTCGGTCTGGATTCCATTGATGGAGAGCAGTCTATCCCCAACCTGGAGGAGCCCACACCTGTAATGGAGAAAAAGCATGAATGGAGCAGGGGATAGCAAGGAGAGAGACAAGGGGCATCGGTGCACGTGGACCACTGTCCAACATTTGGTGAATCAATGGTGGAGGAGACTTCCCAAAAGGCGAGAGCAGCTGATCTTACACTTCAGTACTACTGACAGAACGGTGCTCTGAAACTGCTGGTGTAATCACTGCTTGCTGGGCTTGGAGGTTAAAATCTTGATATGTTCTTTATATGGGTTTTTAATTTGGGAGACACCCTCACAATCTTTATTTGAATCCCCTTTGAGTTTCACACTCTTTAAAGCAACACAGTAAGGTTCAGGAGGTATATACGTTTTTAATAAAAAGGTTTAAGCCAAAGTTTCCTAGTAGATTTTCTGTACAACACTAGCATTTCTTTAAAAAAAAAGCCACTGCTTTCTACAACTTGTATTCATGTCCACTGTCTGAATTATGACAACAGGAATGCATTTAAATTCCCAACATTTGGTGTAATTGACAGAGCGGTCTGATTGCTCTGCCAACAATGTTATGTTACCAGATCAGAGGAGTGGATAAGACATTACATACTGATATACCATTAAGGAAATCACAAAGAAGGAAATGAACACCCACCTAACCAATCATGAGCGTTATAACATAACACCATACATTCACACACCCTAACACATCCTACTATACCATACTAAACATTTCATGTTGTATCACATTCACACTACATGCAGCCAGATTATCATCCAAAATAGTGTCAGACCCACTGTCACTACTTCATGCAGCACAGAACACCACACACAACCATGCCACACAACAACTATACATACTTGACCACAGCAAACCACTATACAACACAACACTGTTCCACACAACACTACATCCACCCACTGCATCCCACATCATGTCACAACACAACTCACAACATCATACCCTCAGTGTGTGCACCGCAAGCATTCGGTACCACAACACCCCTTTTCCATTCTTCAGTATTTTGCACCACGACACCCATGGCCACTCCATAGTCTACCTCTTCTTCCAAAATCACATCACTACACTGGGCATTGGTGACTACTCTGGCCATGTATGGAGATCTGCTATTCTAGGAAGATACTGGTCATTGTGCTCAACCCCTTGTCTATGCAAGTGGAACAGGTCCAGCCCTTCAGGGCTCTCACAGGCTACAGACAGCAGTTCCTGCCCTCTTTTTCCTCTTCTGTTCTTGCACAGGTCCGGAAAGCATTCTGAGCAGTTGGCTGTGAGCTGCTACTTTTGTTCAGTTCACTAGCAAGTGGGTTGGGGTGTCTCCTGGAGACTCTGACCATTGAGCAAAAGGCTCCTAAGGACAAACCTTTCCTCTTTTGCAGCACACCCTGTTTGCCTCACTAAAAACTATCTCACAGTGTACCAAGTTTGGTAAAATCCAACATGGCAAAATCTTTCTGCCCCTGGAGAAAGCTTGTGCACACCTAGATGTGTGTTAAGGAAATACAAAGTTCCCTCCCTCTCAACCAGTCTAAACTGGTTCTGGGGCCAGCTCCCTGATCCACTGCAACTAAAGCCAAAAGCCAAAAGTGTGTTTGGGAACAAAAGTACTCTCTTACAAAATTACCTGGTCGCTAAACAATAAGTTTACTGGTTTGCCTCTGGTCCATTTCAACTTAATAAAGTTCCTGGACACTCCTAAACTGCCCTAATTTGATTAAGCTGGGACGTATGCTGCTCCCTCCAAGCTATCCTGCCAGGCAGGGACTTCAGGCAGGGAAAGTATATGTTTTTAAAAGTTATGTCTCCTGTTTATTTATCAAAAATGCTACTTCACCATTGAATTTAATTTTTAGCATGTATTAAAAACAGCAGTTGAGTCGGCTATGTAGCTTATTCCAAACCAAATATACAGAATTAACATATTAACTGCACTTTAGATATTTTTCATAGAACCTGCTAGAGCCCCAACAGTAAAAAAAAAACAGCTTAAGGAGGCTGGTACCTGAAGGAACCTACAAACTCTAAATTCTTACATGTTTCACTTTTAAATACTAGGAACCCAACCTTGCGGGGTACCAGGCCTATGTATGGGTGACTTAATAATTAAAAGTAGGGTTTCCGGTCCAAAGGACTATTATGACCCGTCTGCTGGAAGGCATAAAAGATGCTGGAGTCAGGCTACACATGTAGACCAGAAGCGATGCTTTGCTGGTCAGCCTAGTGAATGGCAAAATTGGTTCTGCAGTCCACAGAGACTTAACTTTCTATGCCACTGGGATATTTTTCTACATCTTATGTTATGGTCTTAATGGGACATTTAATATGCCAAATGGGTTTTAGCCAATTTGACCATGAGGTCAGATGAAATACAATGTGGACTGGAGAGTAGTACCCCAGTGAGCCGAGTTCAAAAGCCAGCAGCACCAGTACCAAACCGTACCCGTGCCACATAAAAATGGCATGACTGTGCAAAAAGAGCCACCATTTCACACCAACTAAGACAGCCAACCTGATCACCTCTTTACGTCCATACAGAAAAGCTGCATTTGAACGTCCTAATAGGTCAGTAGTTAAGCGTTAGTGAGTTATTTATTTATCTACATTTAGAAATGTGTGCTCATATCACCAGGATATTACTACCAGATAAGGATGGGTGTATTGTAGATATGACATATGAGACTTCTAAGCGAATCACAGAAACATCCGTTTTTTGTTGAGTGCAATAGAAAGATGATGAATGAAGCTAGTTCCTCTTTTACATCTAGCCAAGTATCAGTAGCATTCAGGATATTGAATTACTTTGACTAAAATCTGTTAAGGATGTAGCATGAAATTAGATACCCATACACTCATTACACTATGTCACAATGATGGGTTATTAAGGTCAGCTGTGGAACCAGCACCAACACAAGTCACATAATTTGCAACACTGTGGAAATGGATCTTGTGCAATGCTAACTAGAGAAGTTTAATACAAGAATTTGGTACATGTAGTTCAGTCAAGTAAATGTATTTTGGCCCAGTGCAAACATATTTTACGTGAATATTCTGCCATGGCACAGATATACAAGCTCATATTTGATTATCAGGTGGCATTGAGAGTGCGGTGGAAACTCAAGAGTTATGCAGTCAGTTTTCAATTAAGTATGGCTGCAACATTCATGAGTTAGAAGTTTAAAAATCTTAGTTTTAGTGAGAGCAGGTAATGTTTTTGTCCCCCTCTTTGCAAATGCATTGGCCACAGGTTGAAATCTTACTACCTTTGAGGACCACCCGTGGTGGTTTCGGCCAAACTTAAGCTTTATTGTTGGTGCAATGTAGGACTGTCTGCTTGGGTAAGTCAGAGGTGAAGACCCAAGTTATGGCAACTAGAGAAAGTAGTAGTTGTATAGATCCATTTTAAACTACAATGGAGCAAATCGTGATGCATATTGCGTAAGCCAATCAGCTTGCTCCAATGAAAATCCCAGACATCCAATGCTGTAATGTTATAAGTGTTGCTGTCAGCCTATCAATTTTTGTAAGACCAATTTAAAGAATTTCTCAATGTCGGATTTTTTTCTCTCAATAGAACTGAGGAACTTGTGGCTGCAGCATCCTAAGAAAGAAGAAAAAGCTATGTTAAAAATGGAAACTTAGAGCATATGTTCACTGTAGGTTTCTTGGCTCTAGACAACATACAACAGAGAGCTCAATGAGGCGAAAAAGACTCAAAGTAGCCAAGCTTTGAGTGAGCAGTTAAAAGAGTTGTGAGTCCGTGTGGTGAACGTCTTCAAAATAGCTGAGCATCCTAAAAAGCTGCAGCACAATTTCTATTTCTGCTGAATTTCTCAAAAAATAGAAGGTTAGTCAAAGATAAGAGGAATGTTCTAAGGGGAGTCTTGTATTTTGAGTCGATTTTTGACAAATGTGCTGGCATGCCCCTGGAGAGATATATGAACAATACACGTGGTCTTGATTTGACTACATTGTTTAATCGAGAGCCAGTGGAAGTGTGAAAGTTAGGGGGTCGTGCATGGGTAAATCTAGAGCTCCATCATGATCAAACAGGCTGCTGCATTCTGAACAATCTTTTGTTTATGAAGTACGTACTTTGGAATCCCCGCCCAGAGATAGCATAGTCTAGGCATCAGCCGGTAAGAGGGGTTACAGCAAGTCTTATAGCGATGTCACATAGAAAGATTAAGATTTTCCCTGGAGCCCCTAGATGGAAGGGGCAGGAAGACACTACATCATACAATGAGTAAAAGGGCCTCTGAGTCCAGAAAACCAATTTAGGGTATGCAACGGGAGGCAAGTGGGGTGTTGTGTGTATTCCCCTAATACTGATTAGTACAACGTTCCTGGCTTGATAGGTGCCCCTAAGAGATGGGATATCCAATGTCCCGCATCTCCCCTTGCTCCGCTCTCCACTTCTACCTGCCTGCCCCTCGACCCGTCGGCCCATATGCTATGCCCTGAATGAACAGAACCCTAAGCCAAAGAGGTCTCAGTTCTTCCTAGCTATGTGCCAGAAAAATCTTGGTATTTGGAGATATTAAGAAGCTGACCA
Organism: Lissotriton helveticus; assembly: GCF_964261635.1. Classification (NCBI taxonomy): domain Eukaryota; kingdom Metazoa; phylum Chordata; class Amphibia; order Caudata; family Salamandridae; genus Lissotriton; species Lissotriton helveticus. The sequence continues at coordinate 1,224,862,250 of NC_136070.1, read as the reverse complement.
GAAGATGTATCCCTCTGCTGGGCACGAGACCAAAAATAGAAGAAGTATTTCTTATTCCAGGTAAAAAAAACAACAAAAGAAATAGAAAAATGATGGACAGTGTCAAGTTCCATAAGGGCATTCAGTGCCTAGACTAGACCTGGCAAAATGAGCTCGAAGAATTATCCGGTTTCATTGCATGTGGGTGTTGGTAGGAAATGGAAACCAGCAAAGAGGCCCATACAGGGGCAAATGCACAGCATATTTGAATTATTAAAAATAGAGCCCTCTGAGATTTGAGAAAGACAAAGAGCTCGAAGGACATAGAATGTGGGCACAGAGACCCAGAGGACTGTGCAACACACGGGGGAACATAAATACTCATGGTTGCATAGAGCCTTTAAATGATCGGGGCACATCTAGAATATTGCAAAAGTTGGAGACACTTTCTGGATGGATGAATGCACACCTGGGATCTAAGCAAGGGTTTGGGTATTCTTAGGACACCACTAGATTTGTGCTAGGGTAAGAGGTATGCACAGAGGCCCGGGGACTAGTACAAACAGTATCTACTGGAGAGTTGGATCCATGCACAAGACTCTTGGACCATGGTGAGAGAGGTCCATCAAGGGGCTTCTTGCATCTGCAATAGAGATTAACAGTCATTTGATAAAGACCAGATCCTGTGCCGCAGCATAGATCATAATCAATGCATTTTACAAATTTTGATTTTATGCATAAGTATTTGGGTCTAAACAACTAGCAAGATATATTCCGCATAAGTTGCCAGAAGCCACGTCTAGCCACTCTCACCCACCATAGATGCCTCATTAACCGGTCTGGTTCATACTGTAAAAATCCAGCAGCAATACTCTAGTCGGAACTGAAAGAAGCGAATCACGGAACATGGACTATGTCAAACACAGAAAGTAATATCACTGGACAAGAGCGAAACCACAACGAAGTTAATGAAAAACAAGCCCCATTAGACCTTGTACAAACACTTGCTAATGACACGTTCCTGGCTTCCCATGCACAGCATGCAGCGTGGGCCAAGATCCGCGCCAGCTAATGCAACTGGATGTACAATTTGCTTGATTAACATTTTCTTAATATCGCGGTAATGATTCAATGAACACCATGGAACGCCTCCAGTGCACACAACTCTAATTGGATAATCAATAACCAGCTGTAATGATGGTGCTCCTGGCAGCCTTCCAAAGCTATTCGGCAAAGCCAGTCTAGATTGGGCAAGCTCACAAAACTGGCATCTAGGGAGGTGCACGGCAACATCTGTGGGTACTGCTGAACTCCAATGAGAAACCGCCCCACATCTGCATATTCAGCCTATCATAGAGTCACTCTCACTTGATTGGCTGAGCAAAGGTCAGGCTTGAGTTGTTGAGTGCATGGCATGAATGAGCACTAACTAAGGGTCTCATTCTTCACTGTCTCTCCTGTGTGGGAGCTCCGAGAGCCGAGTTCATTTTCTTTGGCCTCAAGACACAAGGAATGCCATCAATTTGTTTTTCCATAAAGTTTGAGGATACAGGCCTGGTACTTCAAGGAACAAGCTATCACAGGAATTTTAATAGGCATCCTCAGTGGATCTCATTTTATCCACGGCGAGGAATGAAAGGAGTAATTGACCTCTCTGGGTCACAGATGTCTGCCACTGGTTTATTGCAATTTTGATTGCTTACAATCGAACTGGTTGACTCTTATCATTAGGACCTCTCTTTTTGTGATCAATAGTGTCCTCTCAGCTCTCAATACTAATTTTTGCTGCTTTAGAGAGGTAACAACTCTTTGCACTTCTCCTATTTACTAAGTTTGCTGCAAAGAAGTACATTGGTCCCCACTTAATGACAAAACAAATATTGAATACATATATTCCAGTAGAAGTAAAACCCTAAAACGTGCTGCACTTTTAAGAAAATGATATACTTAGCTAGAGGATTACTTTTGAGAACAGAGCCAGTACAATTGGCTCAGTTTGTAAATGTTGAACGAAAAAGGTCATATGTATTCTTTCACATTTTGTGGTAGGTGATTTTGCTCCAGTTCATAAAAAAAAAACTCTATTGGTTTTCAATATAACAGGA